>NC_134575.1:109975254-111175254 GCF_050947875.1 Dermacentor variabilis | reverse complement strand
CCTTGGCAGCCTATTGAACATACCTTGGCCTTCTGTCTATTATTATTCAACTCCATCAGCGCACTTTCTCGGTTAAGGTCCTTAACGATTTGTTATAATTCATGAAAATTTCATACAATACTGAAAGGAAACTAATGGGCCTGTGATTATTCTATTCTTCAACGGCTCCCTTCTTTTGAGTTAGTATTAAGGCGACGTTCTTCCATTTCTCAGGTACACATTAAGTCGTGAGGCATTGGGTATGAATGTCCACAATCTTTTCAAGCCCTGTTTCCATGATCTCCACCCTGTTTGATGAAAGCGATTGCTATTTCATCTTCTCCTGCCGCTTTTCCCCGGGTCGTGTCTTACGATGTCACTTACCTTCATCGCTAAGTATATAATGAGCATCAGTATCGTGTTCAATACTAAGTCGAATGACGGTAGTGTAGCTGCTCTCGGTGCTGTACAGGTCAGTCATCTGCTGTTTGTACGATGTCATAAAATTGCTGATGACATTACCCTGCTTATCTCTAACAGCATACATCTTGCCCTGTCCTTTGCCTAATATTGTTCTCACTGATTTTATACTCTGGCCACTTTTGCTGCTTCCTCAATCTTTCCCATATTAACATTTCGAATATCCCTTATTATCTTCTTGATGAGCACTTTTGACACTTCCGCGAATTCGACCTAATTGTTTCAGCTACGACCTTTCAGGTTTATCGTTTATCTATTAGGTCCTTTGTTACTTGGGAGAGCTTGTCTACTGGTTGTCTTTGTGCCTTGCCTCCCGCTTCAATTGCTGCTTCTGAAATCAGTCGATTTACGTTTTCGTTCAGTACGTTTAGGTTATCTTGATCATCCATATTCTAAAGCTGCATATTTGTTTGCGAACAATAGCCTGGATTTGTCTGCTCATAACCCTATTGCGTCTAGGTTGGCCGGTTTTTTCTTGACTAACTTCTCTCTTTCTCTCACTCTCTCTTCGATAAGAGGGAAATCCTAGACTTCAGTAACTGATCGCCTCTTTTTTTACCCTACCTGACACTTCTGCATAAAAGCCGTACTTAGGCCAAAAGTGGTTGAGTTTCCAAGGTCTCTTATTTTATACGCCAGCATATTAACTATAGCTCTGCGGTTTTACACATAAGCACGCACGGCACATCACTATTAGTGATGCATACCGCCAGAAGTATGCAAAGCATTTTTCGCACTCTGTTCGGAAATCTTGCATAACGTTCGTCTTTCATGACACAGAGAAGCGCAGACGAGACAGGCCGTTTTATCAAGGGAACATAAAAATTTGCTAAATGGTGGGCCACCCGTCTATATTATGTTTCCTCGCAACTCACGTCAGAGAGAGAATGAAAATAACTCTTAAGTATGTGCCATAAGGAGGAGGTGACATTACTTGCTTCCAACCAATAAATAATATCAAAGGCAGATTTACTCACCATCAAGCATTGCATGCGAAGCTTCCGTATCAAGCCCCACTTGGCTGTGTTTTCTTTACTCAGTTCCCCAGCTATGCCTAGAACCACCATTTAAATATATGATTTGGTCTCTGTGTAGTGCATTATTCCACTGTACGCAGACAATTCGTTCCGCCAACCTGATACCACGGCGTGGAAAATATTGGTGGCATATAACATCATTAAGAGTGTGGTCCTATTCGCGAGCCGAGTAGCCTTAAGACTTTCTGATAAAGTTTTCCCCTAGGTTGACCATCTTTATTATATACTTGCCTTAGGTGTTCCTTAGTTGACGGGACATGCACCACGACTTAGCATCTTTATTTCATGTGTTGCAGTAAAATATCCGTCATGAGTGGGTGCTTCTATTAGACTGCTTAGTTCGTGTTTCCTTGTCAAAGGGCTCTTGTTCCCGCAAGACAAAATGTCAACTCGCGCCACTACCTAAGCCACTGATTGGTTAGGTACTGAGATCGCACCATGACTGCGGAAGACATGGCCCGTCTGTTTCGCCGAGCTGACCCCGGTATGACCGAGGCAAAGAAAGTACGTCACCTGATGCGGGGAATTAAGGAACCACTCTTTACCCGGCCTTGTCCAAAACCCACCAACAACGGTTGACGCTTCAGCAACGTTGCCGCCACTTCGACTGCCAGCCGAACAATATGCCAATCAGCTACACAGCTCAGATTGGTGACCACACTCATTTACGGCACATGATTTTAGACATCCTGCATGAAGTGCTGCGAGCCCTCGGCATTCCTCCTACAGAGTTGCCGGTCGTTTCTGCTGCCGAAGTCATGCACCAGGAGTTGCAGCAAGCCTTCTCCTCACCAGCCCCAGACCCAGCAACACCTCCGTCGACCTATGCCGATATGGCCCGATGTCCTCCCCCTTCACCGCCGGTAACGCCATTTCAGCCACGGCCCGTTTCCGTGCCGTGGTGTCAACGGGAGTCTGTGAGACGACCTCCAGTTCACCCTACCGACTTGTGGCGCACGGCCGAATGTCGACCCCTCTGCTTCCGTTGCGGTGAACCAGGCCACATTGCCCGTTACTGCCCCCATACAGATGCTGCAGCGGGTCTCTTTTGCCTGCTGGTTATCTGTACTTCGACGACTGTCGCGCCCGGAACAGTGATCAGTTGTCACACCGCCAAGCAGCTTCGCCCATCGTCGCTGTCAGTCCCCTTCACCTGTGTGTTCCGCTTCTCCAAACCGCCAGAGTTTCACCACTGAGTCGGCTGGGGTGGTCGCTCCTCTAGTCTGCGCCGGGCAAAGTAACGGCAGCTACCTCCGGGGTGATGATTGCCTTGTGTCGAGATGCCGAAAATACCCCCCACGCTCCGGACTAAGACGATATGAAGACGACGATTCATAACGCCGACGAGCACGACATGACGACGACGAATACTAATGCCGACGAAGACGACATGACGACGACGAATTCTTACGCCTACGAAGACGACATGACGACGACGAATACTCACGCCGATGACTTCGCCCATGCCGATCTTAGCATTCTGGAGGACGGACATCACGTCACCGCACTTCTTGACACTGGCGCAGACTGCTCGATTATGCGGCAAGAGCTGACTGACCGCATTAGGAAAGTGAAGACGCCGTAGACGGGACCCCACATAAGAAGTGCCGGGGGTCAGCTGATGACACCAACAGGAACATGCACAGCCCTAATTCACATCTGTAATTCCAACTTCGCTGCGACTTTCGTCATTCTCCCCGACTGCTGCAAAGACATCATCTTGGGGATGGATCTTCTGCCAGATCACGGCGCAGTCAAACATTCCGGAACGTATGGTGATATTTTCTACCAGCCAATATGGCGACACGGTAAATGACGGGAAGCATGAACGTTTCCGAATCGCCGACGATGTGACTATTCAGCCGCGATCCTGTCACCTTGTCTCTGTGTTATGCAAGAATCCCTACCACGGGGATATGATCGCGGAGCAAATTGTTGTACTCTCGCTGAGGCAAGACGTTTCCATTGCTATAGCCATACTCGACGTGACTCATGTGCGTGCCAAAGTCCTTCTCACGAACTTTAGCAACAAACGCCGTCACATCCATAAGGGTACCGCAATTGCGTGCTGCGACGACATCACCCAAGTTACAGATTGTTTCGCTCTGCAAGAAACAACCGTGCCGCCCTCGCCACATTTGCCTGTCGACGTCAGCTCCACCCTGTCGGCTTCGGAGCGGCAGCGCCTATAGGAGCTGATACCCCAGTTCGAAGATTGCTTTTTGATCACGTCAAAGGTCAAACAAACACCACGGAACAAGCACCGTATCATCACGGATGACATTACGTGGCCGCTTCGATAAATTTAAACTACCGTGTAGCTCCAAAGAAACGGAAGAGACTAAAAAAGATGCGAAGATGCTCGAGGATGGCGTGATACAGCCTTCGAAAAGTTCCTGGGTGTCACCCCTGGTATAAGTCGAAAAGAATGACGGCAGTTTGCGGTTTTGCATTGATTACAAGAAATTAAACCAGGTCACAAAGAAAGTAGGCGGGTCGCGAGAGCTAGGGCTTTGTTGCGAGAGGCAGAGGATCAGGAGGAGGAGTCTGCGTTTGTTGACGCCGCATGGATTAATGGTAAAAATGCTTATTCGGTGGTGGTAGTAGATGGCAAAGGGAGCGTTAGAAATGCTGCTTCCATTTATACCAACGACCCGGGGGTTGCTGAACAGGTGGCTATTGCTCTAGCACTAATTGATTCTAGAAGAGTTTTGGTGTTTAGCGACTCGCGATCTGCGATTACAGCCTTCTCGAGAGGACTTGTTGCGGAACCGGCTAACAGACTGCTGCAGGGTAGGGATATCACTTCGCATACCGTTACTTGGTTCCCAGCGCACATGGCGACAGTGGAGGGAGCCCCGCGTAACCTCAACGAGGTGGCGCACAGGGAGGCACGAGGGTTAGTGTGCCGTGTACTCCCTGAAGGGGCTGGATCTCCCGCTCCTGAGTACAGGGACCAACTGTTAACCTACAACGACATCGCCAAGCACTATTACTTAGGGCGCAGGGCATTCCCGTTGCCACATCCTAAATTAAGTAGGCCGCAGGCGGTTACATTAAGGCTTCTGCAGACACGGACGTACCCTAACCCGGTCATCATGAATAAAATTAATCCGGACTGCGGGGTTTCAGTCTATTGTAGTCAGTGTGGGGGTTTGCTCGATTTACAACAGATGCTGTGGCGCTGCTTGGCGTTGGCCGGTGATGGTTCTCGAGGTGAACAGTGGTGGCAGCGAATGCTGCACAGTGAAGTGCTGGCGGACCAACTCAGGGCTGTCCAGAGGGCCCGTGTGCTGGCAGAGGGGCTCGGCCTCTCTGTACCGACGTGGGAGCGGCCTGCATCAGTCCCAGACTGATCCCTCAGGACCTAAATAAAGTTCTTCATACCATACCATACAAAGAAAGACGTATTCGCGCTGCCACGCATCGACGATTCGCTGGACAGGCTACAGCATGCACGTTATTTTTCATCAATGGACGTACGAAGCGGGTATTGGCAGATCGAGGTTGAAGTGAGAGATCGTGAGGAAACTGCCTCGGTGACCCACGACGTTGCTTTATGAGTATAAGGTCCTTCCTTTCGGTTGTTTCTCAATGCCTGCCACTTTTCAACATCTAATGGACATCGCACTGTCATGTCTGAAGTGGCAAATATCCTTGGTCTATCTAGACGACGTCATATTCTCGTCGCATTTGAGGAGCACCTAAGCTGGTTACTCACTGTTTTCCAAGCTATACGCTCAGCTGGCCTGACGTGAAAACCAGAGAAATGTTATTTTGGTTTCAGTGAACTGCGCTTCCTCGGCGACGTCGTCAGTCATGAGGATGTACAACCTGATCCAGACATAATAGACGCTGTGGCAAAGTTGCCCACACCATAGGACAAGAAGGCAGTGAGGCGCTTCTTGGGGCTGTGCGCCTATTACCGACGCTTTATTGCGAACTTTTTATGTATTGCTGCGCCGTTAACACGTCTGGCACGAGACGATGTTCCCTTTCTGTGGGGGGAAAATGGGCAAGTAGCGTTTAGCGAACTACGCAAATGCCTGCAAACGCCTCCTCTTCTTGCGCACTTCGACCAGCATGCTCTCACAGCACTTCACACTGATGCGAGCAATGTTGGTCTGTGGGCCGTACTGGTGCAGGGGCAAGACGACTCCGAAAAAGTAATCCCCTACGCTAGCCGAACTCTGTCGTGCGGAGGAAAACTACTCGACTACCAAGAAGGGATGCCTCGGCGTGGTGCAGGCGGTTATCAAATTTCGGCCGCATTTCTATGGCCGTTGATTCAAGGTTGTCAGGGATCATAAGTCTCTTTCTATGGTCTGACTAACCTGAAAGATCCCTCTGGCCGTCTGATGCGCTGGAGTCTTAGGCTTGAGGAGTTCGACATGACCATAATTTACAAATCAGGGAAGAGGCAGACCGACGCGGTCTACCTCTCGCGGTCATTCGTCGAGTCCGCAGGTACCGATGACGTGGACGTGGACGCTGCATTTTTGGCCGTTGTTGACGCGGTCACCATTTCACAAGAGCAGCGCCTGGACCCAGATTTGCTCCCAATAATTATTTCTTTAAATGCCGAAGTGAAAATGTTCCGCGACTTTACGCCAGCGGAATGCTCTCGTTTTGTCTGCGGAACGATGTTCTATATAAGAAGAACTTTTCTGCGAGTAGTAGCACGTGCCTACTTGTTGTAGCGACATCCCACCTCGAACAGAAATACTAAACGCATCCCACGATGAAACCACCGCAGGTCATCTAGGCTACACGAGAACTTTGTCCCGTCTCCGACGCAAGTACTACTGGCCAAACCTATCCGCTGCTGTAAGACATCTGCTGCTGCAAACATGTGCCGACTGCTAAAGATGCAAAGCACATCCAGGTAAGCCTGCAGGTCTCTTACATCCGGTCGAGTTACCAGGCCAGCCATTCGCCCAAGTTGGAATGGATTTCCTGGACCCATTTCCACCGTCTACAGCTGGCAACAGATGGGTCATTGTTGCCACCGATTACCTGACGCGTTACGCGTAGACAAAAGCTACCCAACGGGGCACAGCAGCTGAGGCCGCCATTTTTTTTCATCGAACGCATCGTCCTTAGACACGGCCCCCCAAAAGTCGTCATCACAGACAGTGGAACTGCCTTCACTGCCGAACTATTTGTCTCGGTTCACAGACAGAGGGGTATAAGCCTCCGGAAAACAACCGCATATCATCCCAATATGAAAGGACTAACCGAGTGCCTTAGCAAGACCCTAGCTGACATGCTTTGCATGTATGTTGACGTAGAACATAAGAACTGCGATCAGATTTTGCCTTACGTTACCTTCGCCTACAATACCGCTCGATAAGAAACTACTGGAATAACACCGCCCAAGCTGTGAAACGATATGATCTTCGACACAGATCCGCTTTCTACACTCCCGGAGACAAAGTATGGGTCTGGATACCCAAACGCCGTCGTGGACTTTCCGAAAAACTCCTACGACGGCACTTTGGGCCGTAAAGGGTGATCCGCCGCCTGAGTGACGTGAATTATGAGGTCGTCCCTGACGGCGACAATTGTTCAAATCGCCGTAAGCACTGTGACGCACGTGATACTGATGAAGCCATACCTGTCGAACTAACTTTTTATTTGTGTTTTTTCTTGTTTTTCTTTTTTTTTTGCGTGTGCCGTTATACACCACCCTCATGCGCTTAAATTGCGCATCGGAACGATGCTTCCTTCAGAGGGACGCAAATGCCGCGCCGGCACTCCGATGACGAAGAGGAGAACGCGAGTGTGCATGAGCGCATTTGTAAAAGTGCAGTGAAGAAGAAGTCGCGGTTGCGCTCATAATTAAAACGACGACATGCTGCTGTGCCTCCTGCTCTACAGCCCCTGTTCTGCCGTTGCGATAACATATATATATATATATATATATATATATATATATATATATATATATATATATATATATATATATATATATATATATATATATATATATATATCACTGAACATTCCCGCAAGTGGGGACGGAGCGACCACCGCCTCTGTAGGTGCAACCATTTTAAACTAGGTGTGTATGTTAATTGCACACCGGATATATATCCATACACTCTCTTCAACTTATTTTCCTACATAACGATTGTCAATGAAATAAATACAATACGCTCATTCGATTAGGTGTTTAAATAGATTCAACAAACAAATACATCCCGAGATATAAACGTCTTGCAAAACACTCAACTTTTTTTTTAAGTGTGTAACCTGGCAAGGCTAGAGAGATGTGAAGCTGTTTATAGTGCCCTAAAAACACGATAATCTAGGCATGTGACCGACCGCTGAGATAGAATAAGGTGATTTATTCAGGCACTCTAAGATGTCGCAATTCCTTGCATATTGTCCAGGTTAGTGTTCACATCGCAAATAGTGTATTCTACCGTACAAGCAAAATGCGAAGCAATTTTGGCAGCCATTGCGCAGTGATCTCATATGCCTGTAGAATGCTGGATAGGTTAAAAAGCAGATCGCTCGTTCAGTTGCTCTGGGATGCCAATACTCTGCTTTATTTATAATGTCAACGAGGAGATGACGACTTCTGCAACTGAGAGAAGCCGCTACCAAATTCCGAACGCATTCAAAGCAAGGAGTTGCATGTAGAAATCTGGCGTTTAAATTCACTTGTCATAATTTCATTCGAAATAGCAATCAAAGTAATTAAAAGGCGTGTACTAATATTTACGCCCTTACTTTTTGGTTTATGAGATAGCTGTAGACCCCGTAATTACACTGCCGTGGCAGAATTCATTCACGGCGCAATATATCACCCAGAATATTGCCTTTTAGGGTAACAGTTCCAAAATGCGTGGTAAATACATTGCGGCTCTTGGCACAAAATTTATTCACAGTGCATCTCTGCAATTAGAGTGAATAGAATGTACTGGTCACAAACCACTGGCGTACGTCGTCCTCATTAACCTAGTCAAATAGTAGGAAACAGGCAGTAAAGGTAACGAAGATTGAAAATAGCGGAAATGATATGGTTGGGATGAGACAGCTTGAGAGCAATATAAGAAATTCTAGTCGGCCAAGAAATATTTCGTTGTTTAACCCGAATTGCGAAGCAGCCGTTTCAATAGCAAATTCGTAGACAACCATATTCAGTAACGTTAGTACGTTTATCATCTGTCAAAACTGCTGTAAGCATTCGCAAACTAACCAAAATAACAAGTACGGCGTCACGCCCACACCTGCAAACATCAACACATCTTACTCAATGACCGCACGCACTTGGTGCGAGAAAGCTGGCGTCGTGGACAGTGGCGGCGGCGACGATCGAATTCCCCATCGTGCTGTGTCTCGCTTATACGCGAACTGGGCACGCAACAATAAAGCACACACGAAGCTATCGGCTATACTGCGTTGATTTGCCTTCGAACCCACCTCAAATTACATACACAATAGGATAGGAGCGCGCCACGCTCAACCATGTCATGTGCATCCGCGGCCGAAATTGAAGTGGAGACGCGCGCTACCCGGGCCCCCTCTCTCCTAGTGCACGCTGATTTCCCCGCTCCCCCTGCCCTCCCCCCCCCCTCCGCGCGTGAAAAGTCTGCGCACCCCCTGCCTACCTTCATTCGTTCTAAGACGACACTGCCGCACCAAGCCACCATCCATCTGCCCTCACCCTCGCATGCTTTCCTTCGCTCCTACAGCGTACTGCGGGCGCGGCGATCTTTTCGCCCTTGGCTTTCATACGAAACATCACGGCAACGCCGTCCATCCCGTCGAAAATTCGCCTGGAGTGTCCAAGTAATTGATATTCCGACAGAACACTCACACCTACCACACGTTCAACAAGAGTCCCTTTGTAAGATTTACCGCTCCCTTGCTCAAACACCTTTGTTTTCTTCTTTTGTGTATTCGTATTTATTACTTTTCAGGTTTTGGATGCACTTACTGGAGACGTGCGGATGCGCTGAACAATCCAGACG
Source organism: Dermacentor variabilis (assembly GCF_050947875.1). Taxonomy (NCBI): domain Eukaryota; kingdom Metazoa; phylum Arthropoda; class Arachnida; order Ixodida; family Ixodidae; genus Dermacentor; species Dermacentor variabilis. The sequence continues at coordinate 111,165,776 of NC_134575.1, read as the reverse complement.
ACTGCTGCAAATTCATCTACGACGAGAATTGCGGCTCGTCGCCGAAATACCAGATCTACGAGTCATCCTGCGGAAAATAGTGTGTGCCTAGCAACCTATTGCTCTAAGGAAACTAAACCGGTGGCCTTTTTTGTGCTGTCTCTGGAGATAATTTCTTGAGCTATGATGTATTAACGAACACGTAAGAAGAGTGGGCGGCCGATGAACATTGAATTCACACAGAATTTATTGCATTTGAGTGCAATCGGTGCTCAAGGTGCGGCTGCGAACCTTGCTGAGTCACTGTAGATGGGCAATGAGGAGGATTTTATCATTAACACATCATAACTGAACGTTGAAGACACACTGGCACCCAGCTTGCAGTATAAGGGATTGCAATTTCAAGGCTAGCACGGGACCACATAAACATAAATGCATCAAGCACACAACTTGAAAGAGGACAAATCCTGTCAAACGCAATAATGATCGCTCTTGCAAACAAAATAGGGCGCATTGTGTTTGAAAAAAAAATCACTTTGGACGTCCAGAAACTCGGTGCACCATTAGAAAACGACAGTTCAAGGAATATGTGCTATACGTTAGAAGTAGAGTCGATATGTTTAATTTGAGACACTCCATGAAGCTAAACTTAATAGCATTTCCTTTACCCTGTAAAGTCTGCGAATTATGTTTTTCGCTTCAAAACTGAACAGTTCTACGGTGCTCAAACAAATTTTCGCCAACTAACGTTATACCTAATAAAAGGGGGCTGTCGCCATGCAATAACACCTGCCTGAAGCAAGGCGAAATTACAGTCTTAGTGTTACGCGAATCCGCACATACTTACACGGCTGATTTAACTTCATAGCCAGTGTTAATACTTTAGTCGACATACAATTCAAACTCTTCAAAAATATCAATCTTAAATTTCCTACTGTCTCGCTATGTTTAGAACATCCTGGATTTATTATTATATTCTATCCTGTTTGTAAAAAATTATTTGGTCATTATTTTGCATTATAGGCACAAGAAGCATGAGTAGAGCTCTGATTTGGGAAGTGTCAGTAACTTATCTTTCCTAAAAATAATCGTAGTTAACTTGAACAATTATTTCCGCAGAATAGATGTATTCAGTCGAGGATATCAGCCGCCTACCATCGTGTAATATAAACGAATATAATTGAAGTTATAAAGAGTAATATTGCAAGAATATTGTTATTCCAATATTTGTTTGTAATCCTAATTCTCTAGCTGTGTTAAAGAAATATTGTTGGCCGCATGCCATATGGAATTGAAGTTAGGTGCAACAATACTAATGACTGCACAGACAGTGTTTATAGTTTGCAAAAATCTCCACTTGTGTTTGTTGTTTTCCTTTAGTATCTCTTAATAAATCTTTGCTGTCATGCGTTCACCATGTTGAGTATTGTTTATCTTTACATTCCATCGGCATTTTCCTAACGCAGCCTCTTACGCCGTGTTTGTGTCAGCAAACAACGGCGTCATCGTTGCCATTCACCTCCGTTAGGCTTCTTCCTTCGGCTCGAGGCAACGTACTCGCTTTCGCTCCACTTGGCGACATGGCACTACCAGTGTTGTTAACTTTTCCTTGGACAAAATCATCAGTTTCGGGCGAAATACATCTAATTTAAGTAAAATATTTCTAAATGATGATGATCATTATAAATACTTAGAACTTCAGTTGTCATTATGTTTCAGTTCTTCCCAGCCATCGTTCTTTAAATTAATGCGACAACCAGTGAGCGGTTCCTGGGGAAAAAAACAGCACTTTTCTAAAATAGTATCATATCTTACTTTGCCTGTAAATGCAGCTTTCATGCAAGCTGATAGCCCAGTAAGAGGCTCTTCGCTAGGTCTTTTTAAGTAGTGACGAATGAAGGCACGTACATCAGACTTCTGATTTAATATGGGCGAGGCCTTGTGCTGAACCAAAGATCCCACAGGACCTTTATCAGGACAATCTACTGACCATTTACATCACTAAAATGTAAGTAAAATGTCGCTAGCACTCTAAAAACGGCAAAGTTTATAAGAACAAGATATCCCTAAATTTAGTCACCTTCTGTCTACGTTACAAGAACAGACGTGGTGCGTAGATTAAACCCCTGGTCGAACGGCTTACTATTATTTGGGTGTTTCAGTCCAGCAAGCGAGCAAAACTGTCGAATTCGAGCTTGGACCTACGGTACTTTCTAGGCAGTTGCCAAATAACTACCTTCGCATTACGCGCCGCACAAGCGTTGCTGTCCCTTCTGAGGCTCACTGGCGTTAAGTAAGATTTACAGATATATGTATTGTGAGTTTCTGCATACGTTTGTTTGTGTGTGACTGTATGTGCGGTTGGTGCGTTTAAGTGATCACTGTTTATATCATAATTATCACCCAGTGCATACACAACATGCCAGGTGATCAGCAGGCTAAAACCACAAATATACGCTTAGCGCTTGTAGATCTCTCTCTCCAAACCGACGATCTCTTCTACAAAATCCCGTGGCACTGAACCTATTTCTCTCAGAAGGATCCTCGGTACAAGTGCTGGGTCTCGAACATTCTTTGGAATGCAAACATGGGCTCCACCAGTCCATGTGCCTAATAAATTATCTGTATTGTTGCGTGTACCTGTACGATTGCTTTAAGTATCACTGTAAAGTCATTTTCCAAGTTGTTCGGAGCTTGGTATAGCGGAGGCAAAGGATACACGTTCTGACAGCTTGAGAATGGAGAGTCGACTGGATTTAGTAAAAAGCAAAACCGGCTTTGCGGGTGGCTGTCGTGGCTCCCCAGTCAGCAGCCCTCTCGGTTCCAAGAAAGAGCAGGGGTCAATGGACCCCATGGCGAGGCACGGCGAGGCACGGTGAAGTAACTGATGGTCACAACAAAATTATGCAGATAATTATTGCTTGAAGCTAAGGTCTCTTTTTTTTATTTGTCCTGGAATATGGAATGGAATTACAAAAGAAAGATATACATCACCTGGGCATCCGCTCACCCTCGCGGAGGACGGCAACAATGAGGCGGCACACGAGGCGGCTCGAGGGCTTACGGACCGAGCCGCAGTCGCAAGTGACGCCCCGACACCTTCCGGACGCGACGGTGCGGTGAATGAGTGGGAGTGGGAGGACAGAATGACAACATACAATGACATTACGACACAATATAGGTTACAGAGGTGCATATTCCCGCGACCTCACGCAAAATTGACAAAAAAGCAGTCTGTCGCATGGCGGCAGTTACAAACTAGGACGTATCCGAATCCTGCACTCTCGCACATCATATATCCGGATGTATATCCTACGGACAAATGCAAAACATGCGGATCCAGAGCCACTCTGGAGCATATATTATGGGAATGCCGAGGGATAAATAACAATAAACGAAACGCGGCCTCTAGCAGCAGCCTGCGCACTCGCTGGGAAGCCGCGCTGCTCAGCCCTGCCCTCGAGGATGAAGTATGGGCCGTCCAGCGGGCCGAGGATGCCGCCAGGACCCACGAACTCCTGGCCGTCACCTAGGCGGGACCTTTGGCCCTCCCCACGAACTCGCAGGGCACACAACAAAGTTCTTTCTTCCTCCTCCTCCTGGAATGTTGTGCGCGTAATAGGTATTCTTGTTGGTGCAAGAAGCTTTACGCGATTAACGCATCCTATGGAAATACATCGCTAAAAGACAAAACCGTGAAACATAACAAGGTATTGAACCAGCGCTAAGTTCCGAAGTTTAAAATTTTTTTACAACACAACGCGCTTTTATGCGCGCAGACCAGTCGACTAAGCAAATTAATATGCAGAACCGAAAACCGGGTACGAAAGAAGCTCCCCGAATATGCCTCTGTAAAAGAAAATTCGGCAGCATGTCACACTCCTGTAACACACGAAGACGAAATCCTGCTGCACGCTTGGTAATGCGCCGCCTCGGATCGTCACGTTGCTGCTTTTGCAGTTCGGCTTCTTCGGCTCGTTCTCGGCGCTCAGCTGCGGCTACGCGCACTCGTATAGCGTGGTCAGACTTGCGCCAACGACATTTCTCTTTGACTTTACGTTGCATCCTCGTTGCATCCTCGTTGCATCCAACAGAGGAAAGCTGCATTCTCGTTCGAACGCCTTGCTCCCGCCACTTCAAAGATCTCACCTCGTTTCTCGTTTGGCGAGCAATTTCGGCCGTAGAGTACTTCCGATGTGGTACGCAATGCCTTATTGACGGTTCGGATACTTCTATTGAGCTTGTTTTTTATTTGAGCATATGCTGTTCTGTGTGTTGTATGGGCGATTATCGATGAATGTTTGCCCTGTTGCCTTCACTTTGCTAAGCGCGTGTAACCTCTGCTTTAAGGGTGTAAGAGAAATTCCATTTTTGGTTGCTAACAGTGGTATGAGCCATTGCTTACGGGGGAATGATGCTTCCTGATGATGATATTTCTTGCGTCACTCAACTAGACCCTGTGCTTTACAGCGAAGCTGTTGATGCGGACCCTGTGCAGTCATTGTCGGAGTTCGCTAAAAATATATTCTTCAGGAATGGCTTGAGCGTCGTCGTCTTCTCCCACAGCTGGCGCCGTTTAACTCTCGTCATTCCTGCGAAAAATCTTACTTCTGTAATCATAAAGGGAAGGCTGCGTTTATGGGGACATGAGCGATTGCTTAAGGTGGTATGCGCCGCTCATTGTCTTACGTGACGGACATATTTAATTTTGAAGCACAAGGCTGTGATTGTGAAATGTGAACGCCGTGTACTCTGCGGTCAACTCAACAGATAACAAGATTATGCGTTTCTAGACGAAGCACTGCAATAACCGGAGGCCCATCGAACAGTGCACATACTTGAAATGACAACTAAAGATCAAGCGGTAAAACAGACAACACCAGACCAAGCAAATAGAAGATCAGACACAAAACAAATAAAAAAAACAATTAGATGGTTTTTATTTCATGGCAAACCTTGCTCTCACTTTGGCGCGCAAAACAAGGGCGGAGCAAATTGAACGCGAAAAAAAAGATCACGGTGAAACACTGAGAGAAAACTCACGCGAAAAAAAAAAGCACTGATAGAACCGCAAAAAAAAAAAGCATTCCTAGAGCATGCTCACTACACGAAGTACGCCAAAGCGAGAATTTGGTGAAAGAATGGTGAAACCAAAGATTTACAATATCGACTGCTTGCGAAGTTTTACTTGCGTGGTGTAACACTCGCTGTAACTAACACATCTTCGATGTTCGAGTTCGACTGCAAGGGGTGGTCATATTTTTTAGGTATGATTTGTTTCAACGGGCCACTTAAGAATTTCACTTGCATAACTGTTTTGCAGCCACTTTTCTTCCCCTCAATACTGCTTGTATTAAAGCCAAGATTTCTTTGCCCTTTCTTGAACTGTCGCGCTATTGCTAGTGTGATCTTGCATTGCGCGTCATACGATGGTTGAGAGCGTGTATATACATGGAAGAAGCGTGGCTGAGAGGAAAGTCATCGGGAAAAACTTGGTTGGACCCTTCCATTGCGAGGCATGTACGGAATGCCCTCTTGAGCACCATGGGTGTCGCCACATTACCTCTTGACAGATGCAAATGTCCGTGAGCCACCCTCCCCACCCCCCGCCTCAAAAGCATTGATGAAACTACAGCACTTACCATTCTACTTACGTTCAAGCTTCCGAGGAGACGTGCACAGAACGGTAGAGAGGAGAGGGAAGAAGAGGCAGAGAATGGGCAGAACTGACGCAGTCGCGAAATAAGTGAATAACAGCCTTGCCACTCTCGCAGTTCCCGTACATGGGAGAAAGAGAGGCTGAGGGAAAAGTTCACGTAAGGAGGTAAGGAAACAATGGTTGCGGGCATACGGCAGGTACATTACGGTAGTTTTGTGCTATTCCTGAAAAACATACGCAACATCCAGATTTTCCAAGCGGACTACATACGAAAGCCTTGCAGACTCAAAGCCACATTCAAACACCGTAGGTTCTAAGCCACACTACGGTAGCGGTCATACATCAAATCAAGACTTCTTTACCCGCTGCGGTAGCCTGGTGGCTATAGTATTACTCGAGGTCACAGGTTCCATCCACACCATGCGAGTCCCATTTCAACAGGAGCGAAATACGAAAACACGAGTGGCCTTAGATTTAGGCGCATGTTAAAAAACACCAGGGCGTCAAAATTAATCTAGAGTACGCCCCCAAAGCGTGCCTCATAATCCAATCCGGGTTTTGGCATGACAGCTCCATAATTTACATAAAGTGTAACACTTCTGCCAGAACAGCATGTACAATATGAGGCAGTGATAATGCTCAACCATCTCGAAGATTATGAACAATGGCGCGTCACAAGGCCTCAAGCAAACACGTTTGCCTCGGTGTTCTGTGTACAAAGCAGACAAACCGTAGTGGTGCACGAAAGGTAACGTGTAACATCAACTCACCATTCTCCATTTGGACTAAACGATGAACAAACTTTACATTCGATGTCAATATCGCCACTAATTATCGTCAATGAAAGCAAACTTCATAGGAAGCACCGCTTACATTGATTCCCACACTGTGTGGGATTCGCATGTCCTTTTTTTTTTGGTTGCCATAAAGTAACTAAATGCACCTGAGTTCCTTAGTGAAACTGAGCCACAAACGTTTTACCACCATATAAAAGGAAGGGTTATAACGCATGGGAAAGCCATCCCTCTTTGAATCGGAACTAAGAAAGAGTTTCACTTTTATAATATTAACGCTGCTTATCTATTTTGCGTGAAGAAATGATGCATAGTGGACAAACCGACAAGCACTTCTGAACAGCAAATCAAGTACTTCAACGCTAGCTAATACATGATACGAAGCTGGTGGATTTGCTACCTCGGCTGTTAACGGCCAGCGCTACAAGACCTGCAGTCCAAAGTTATGTACATAAATGGTCATGAAGGTTGGAATGACAACCGCAGCTGGTTATTTGCTAGCGTAAAGCTGGTACGATGAAATTGACACGAGTTCTGCTCCCGCCATCAGCAATCTTGCTAATATTCAATTTTATTTTTTTAGCATAAAATATTTATAGTAAACTAGAACCGCATCTCGAATTTCGAAAACTCATTTTCCTTTATATGTTCACTTTTTGTTTTGTCTGTTTACTTTAAATCTATTTTTTAAATTCAATATCACGTGCCGGGAGTTTCAGCAAACACTTTCAAATTTTTGTTTTTGTATTTTAGATTGCCTGTGCCAGATAGTACAATCTCTGTAAGTGATCTAGTCTGCTTGTCGAGGCGGACATTACTTGCACAAAGAACTGAAATGCGTAATCGACTAATCAACAATAACTCCTTAATCAAAGTTGTAACTAATTATCTCATGTCACATATTGCGATTTCAACATTTTGGCCGGTGAGTAATATAATAATATTAAGTCAGGATAGCTGTCTAGTCAGATAAAGCGTGTAAGTAGTGACACCTGTCGACAGTATCTCTATGCTCTCCGGCTGCTCCGTCTCCAGATAGGGAGCGGGAAGAAAAAGATGGCTCCTTATCGCCCCACGCTTCTCTTTGCCTTGCCTTACCCTACATGACAGCAGGCTGGACGCTGTTGCCTGAAGTGAACCTCCACATAGATGTCACCATTTTCAAGAAACTTCAACAAAGAATCTCACACGATAAAGGTTACTGTTGTCGTCAGAACTTCTATGCCATTGGCCACAATGAGTTCCAAGTTGTCCATTGACAGAGGGCGGCGAAGAATGTCTGTACATTAAAATGGCGTTCATTAACCTTTCTAACTAATGATATAATACACTCACTAATAAAGGACGTCCTCTCACGAATCTCATGCTGCAAAGTATGTTTGAATTGTTATATAAGCGACGTTGTTGAACCAATGCGCTGCTTTGTCTCTCGTTTCGTCCCCGCAAGTGCGCTGGAAGATACACGCGGGGAAATCGGAAAGCGCAAACGGCCGCCCAAAAGTTTATTGTCTTGGCGGGAAATTGCTCGTCGCGGCGCTGCATGGTGAATGCGGAAGACTGCACTACGCATCACGCCGCTGCTATCTCGGAGGTCACGTGCACCAGGCGCCGCTACGCGCGTGTGTCGCGTACGGTGCGACAGTGCGAAAATGAAATTATTAAAGCGCTAACCTTATATGGTTCATGGGCCGAAAAATCCGATGTCCCGCGTAATGCCGTCCGGTGTTAGGGCACTAAAATTTATGGCACCGAAATTCAAAGGGAGTCGAACCCTCTGGTGGGAGTCGAGCCCACTACCTGTGGTGTTAATTAACGCGAATTTAAATAGGACCCACAACCTTTGGTGAGAGCTGAACCCTCGGCCTTGGGAGGGAGTCGAACCCACTATCTTTGGTGTTAATCAGGGCGAAGAAGCGCCAGCACAACCTCGGGTGTTAATTAGGGCAAAGTTAATTAAGACACGGTCAATAAGGATACATTTAATTAAGGCACTCGAGCCCACGACATTAGGTGGGAGTCAAACCCACTTGGAGATGTGGGCAAACCGGCCATATCTCCAACTTGGATTCTAACTGCCATCGCGAACGTTGAGAGTCGTACCCGCGACCTTTAGCGGAAGGGAAACCTCGAGCATTCGTGGGTGTTGAACTCACTGAAGATATGACGAAACGCCGATATCTCCAAGTTGGGTTCCAGTTGCAATGTGAAGGCCGAGAGTCGAATTCAAGATCTCTGGCAGGAGTCGAACCCAATACCTTTGGTGTTAGGTAAGGCGTAGATGATTAAGACACGATCCAACACTGCTAAATGGTCAAACTGACCATACCTCCAAGTTGGATTCAAATTGATATCGTAAAGGACGAGAGTCAAATATTATATTGGTATTAATTAAGGCGAACTAAGTAAGTGACACCTAATTACCATAAAATTAATTAGGGCGCTCGAGCCCGCGACAACTGGGTGCAGTCGAACGCGCGACGTTTGGTTTTAATTAGAGCGAATTTAATTAAGACTCACGTAATTAGGGTAGAGTTCATAAAAATAATTGAGCCCAAGACATTTGGTGGGAGAAAACTATAGGAAGTAGCAACGCATTAAAATGAAAATGTTATGCACTGTAATGAATGCCTCGTGTGCGGGCAGGCTTTTGCATCATCGTCTTTAGCGTAATAAACGTGACTGTCAACTTTTCTCTCTTTTTTTGAGATTACAGACGCCTCACATATTTAAGGGGGGATGCTAACTTAGGCAAACTATCGTTTACAAAATAATAAAAATATACAAATTATTTGTGATTAGATCCGTTGTGGATGGTTTATAGTGCAGGATAAGGTCAGTTGCACATTTAGTATGTCATTTCTGTAAAAACTCCATTATTCTGGAAATGAAGTTTATTTTTTTCGCTGTCATTACATGTCAAATATCAGCTAAACAATATATGTTGAAAAAGATTTAGGCATCTCAAACGTACTTTATCTTGTTCCTCACAAAATTTCAGTCGAGGAAAAACGTTGGAAGCAGCATTTGGTGAAGCAGTATTGAAAAGATACTTTTCCTAAAGGTATTTACTTTGCAAGAAGTTCAAGCTGAGAAAGATCAATTCAAAGATTTCAGACCATGACATTTATTCTTATTATCAGAAAAAATTAATTAAAGTTCCCTGCTTAATATGTCGGGCCCTCCTCTCCAACACGACGCTGCTCTGCGGCGATCGTTTCAAGACATCGGCTCTTTTATTTCAACTTTGGAGCTATCCATCGCTCTTGCCCTCGCTCGTGAAATGGCTTGCTTCATTGCTTCCTGAACGTGCTTATTCGTCTGGACTCCATGTTCAAGTTCCAGCTTGTCGAGAACTCTCTTGATGCCACGCGCTCCTTCATTAAATTCTAGCACAGCCAGGGCCTCTGCAGTTTCCATTGTTCTCCGTGACGCAAAGTCTGTCTTTGGGCACATTTCCCATAGAAGAGCATTGAAGGACTCGTTTGCATTCTGTGTCTGCATCCTTGAACATCGCGCAAGAAGCTCTGGCTTACTAAGCCTGTTGTAGAGAGGCACCAGCTCTCTGGCAACGTCTCTGCTGAAAGCTGGACGATGGGATCTTGGCCCTGATGGCTTGTCCGCTGCAACTAGGGCTCTGTGCCGATTGTAGTGACACCAAGAGTCCTCACCAACTGGGCAAGCGTCATGTCGTGGGATTTCATCTGTTGAGTTCGAGTGAAAAAGCGTCGCAAATACTCCTCGTCGCATTTTTTTTTTGCATCTGGAGCATTGTCTTTCAGGGCAGATGCATAGTAAGCCGCGAGTTTTTTACAACACTTTGTGTCTGCTTCCCCTTGCCTCCTAGACCTTTCGTCGTTTTCTTTAGTTTCTCAATTTCTCTAAATAGCGCGAAAAACAAGCTTCTTAACGCGGGCATTCACTTTGAGTTTCGTTTCTTGCCCACTATGCGGGTGCGTCTGAAAAAAATAGCATTCAGAGTCGCGTTCGACGGGAAATGCGCGCCACCAACTTGTGAAAAAAATTCATTTTCTTCCTTTTTACTGCTCAGATAATTAGCAAACTTGGTGAGAACATTCTTTATTAAACATGCGATTCAGAAGAACTCGGAATAAAAAACACATCTTTTTTACCGAAATCGGTATTTTAGCCCCGCATCCCCCCTCAAACCAAAATTACCTGTGAATGTTGTCGCCATCTCCGAATCAGCCAATATCTATTTTTGGGTTCACCTGCTTTCGATGGGACGGCACGATGACAAATGCGGAAGCGGGAGCAATCGTTTTCTTTTCTTTTTTTTTTTTGGCGTCGTGTGAGACGAGATTGCGAATTCCCAGGTGCATGCAGTGCAATAATATTTGGCTCACATGTTCTCAAGAGCCCCTTCTGCAAATCACCAACATTTCTTACAGTATTAAAAAGAAATTTCAGGGCACCACTATGCAGTTTACCGTACTACAATGTGCTGCGGTGTGAGCTGGCTGGTTCATCCCGATAGTTAACTCACAAGATTGAAAGTATTTGGCAATATCTTCGGTCATTTTGGAAGACATGAAATATTTTGTAACTCATGTAGCCGGTGCTGCCAGATGGTACAAGGCAGAATGCTTCATTCTACCTTTTTAGAAATGCTGGACTAACGTCTGCACAACACTATAAAAAGAGTACGCACATTGCTTCTAAAGCTTTATAGAATTGTAACAATTTCCTTTTCTTTTTTCCAGGATGTGCACGACCGTGAGTACGCGGCGTGCTCGCCTTCACAGTTTACGCAGTGGAGAGAGTTTTCACAAGATTCAGAAGTGTGCTCGTGAGCACTGCATTTCGCGCAGGTTTGGCGGCCTCGGCAGCTCTGTGAACTGTGACCGAAACGCTGGCATTTGAAGCAACGCAGGGGATTAGGGATGTATGGCGGAACACGGAGCTTGATATACCCGGCCTCGATTGACTCGGGTAGGATGCTTGTTCCAAAAGTAAGTATCAGGTGTTTCGTCTGTATTTCTTTGTTGTCACGCCTCATCTTAATTCGTTTAACGTTGATGACGTTCTGCTCACTGAAGCCCTCCAAGAGCTCAGCCTCAGTCAACTCCAAGAGATCATCATCGGAGACTACGCCACGGGTGGTATTCATAGTACGATGCGGAGCTACTGTCACTTTGGCGTCACCAAATGAATCTAGATTGGGTACGTTTTCATATTGCTTCAGGTTGCGGAGCTCCAAAAGGAGATCACCGCTTGTCATTCTGGATGCTTTGTAACCTTTACCAAGAACTTGGGTCAGAGACTTGGACACGAGGAATGGTGATATTGTTCGTACGGGTTTGTTTGGTGTTTCGGAGTGGACAACGTGGAAGCGAGGAAAAGTTTCTTTTTGACGAGCGAAAAATTCTAAAACATCATCGGTGCGCCCCCTTTTCAGGGAGCGATCAGGTAGTGGAGGAAAGGAAGTAGCCATAGGAGATTGTAATTTCGGCAGTAACGCCAGCCACCCACCGTGGAGTCCTACAAGGGAATGCTGCAGTACACGCGAAACACGGCCTGAAAATGCCAGCTGTACGTTACCACTATAACCAAATATGAAGTAACCTAGGTTGGCTATTCACACAAGGTTAACCCTTGCTGCCTGGAAAATTTGGAAGTAAGCGGAAGGAAGGAGAAGACAGGAAAGATGAAAAGTGAGAGAAATACGAAGGCTGGAGGAAGAGAGAGACAGGAAAAGGCAACTACCGATTTCCCCCGGGTGGGTCAGTCCGGGGGTGCCGTCTACGTGAAGCAGAGGCCAAAGAGGTGTGTTGCCTCCGCCGGGGGGCCTTAAAGGTCCGAGCACCCGGCATCGGCTCATCCTCCAGGATCCCCCTTTCCCCGGACACGGCTAGGCCGCGCACGGCTACACGCGGGAGGGTCCAACCCTCATGTGCTCGGGTCCGTGGTGTCGCAACGCACCAAACGCCTCCTGACGCAGACGCCCCTGCGGGGTCTGCCACTCCATGAGGTTTCCCCTAACTACCTATGCCACTTCATCATCGGAAATTTCCTTAAGTCCTGTAAGTTATAACACTTCGCAGCACTTAAATAAGAACTACAACCTATGGTTCGAGAAACAGGATTTTATTTTTCCTGCACTTTTCATAATGGTCAAGCAACGAACGCGGTACGTGCCCTCATGATGAAGCGAACGGCAGCGTACTTTTAGCGGACGACGGTGCCTCTTGCGATTCTACACACGTAAATAAACATGGTATTGTAGCCCAAACGCACAAACTACGGAAGTGAAACTGGATGTTTAACTTCTTGACAGAGTAACAAATTTCAGAGACCTGCGACTTGTGCTACCGAGGCACTTTCGTCGCTCGCCAACTGGTCGCAACACGATGTGTTCAAAACTTCAGCGCATCAGGCCCGTTAAACCTCTGCTTTAATTTTTTAGACCTCTAGGTGGCATGATTTGTTGCCTATTCTACAGGCAATGCTTTCTGAGCTTCCTTCAGTTTTATCTTTGCTTCGGCAGGCACGTCCAAAGGATCACCAAGGCGAAAGGTCAACACACTGTAACATGTTTGTTAACTTATATTTTCCCGTATAATCAATTGAAAATTATTAACTACATTTAAAAGAAAGACGTGCATGTCTTGACGAATTAAACGCTGCAAAATCCCGCGGTCCAGCCTCATTCGTTTGAATTTTTTGGTGTTCTCCATACCTGTTTTCTTTTTTTTTTGCGCCAAGGCAACGAATCAGCATTGGCTTAATGTACGAAGGCTTCTGCAACCGTCAGTCCTACATGGCTGCGGCAAAAGCGCTCATTTACTACACGGAAGTTTATCGCGTTATGGACTTTCTGCAGCCTTCGAACAGTCACTGGAAAATTACCACCTCCATAGGCAATCATTCGCATAATTCACCTTGCGCTGAAAAAAATGAAATAGTCGATATTTACCAACGAAAAACCGCAATTTTATTTATGAGGCACGCTGTAGTGGGTGTTTAGGATTATGCTTGACAATCTGCAGTTACTTATCGTCCACCTAACGCACGGCAGACGTGCGTTTTTCTATTCCCATTCAACTTAAAGCGGCCGCCGGAGCAGGAATCTAATTTGCGGCCTCAAGTTCAGCAATACAATGCCATAGCCACTGTGCTACCACAGTGGTGAACTGCAACAAGTTGATCCGGCCGTAGCACCAATACAGATCAGCACTCGCATGTCAGTTCCAGATTGTCTCCTAAAACGGGCGATTCTTATCAATTGCAATTGTAGTCACGGTAAACGTCAATTTTGTTTATTTCCTGATCAGTATGCTGCTGGCCTTCTTTATTCCATATCGAAGTGATGAGACCCAGCTGTGAAGACTGGCTACAGAGGTGATAATTTCCTCGCATTTTCCTTCAATTGCTGAGCATCTTGCCTTGCTCAGCCTAACACCTTCCGCAGTGAAAGATTTGATTTACCACACGTGGATGTCACTGTATTTCTAATTCCTGCCAGACATGTAGATTTAGTTTGAGCCCACTATTGACAGGCCTCAAAAAGAAAGATAAGCGATGACGGCTGTTGGTGGTCCTCACGCAAAACAAATCAAAATGATAACGAATGTTCATGCTTTTTCAGAAGCACAACGGGGCGAAAATTCTTAAGGTGTTTTTTAATGGGAAATATGGTAAAATTTGTGCTGTTACCTTTTGTGTCATAAAATGTTATAACTCCACACAGCTCCTTTTTGTCCCAGTACTGCAGTATGTATGTGACGATAGGAACTGTAAGTATGCAGTATGCAAGTGTTTTTTTTATCAATAAGCATATTCGAAATATTCATATAATTCCCTTTCTGAAATACGACATATGTTCAACACTCCTTCAAAAATAGCTTAAAGCGCTTCCATTCACCATCTAACTTTATGGCCCTTAAGCATAAAATTTTGTATCCCCTCCATATTTTTAACTCTCGTGTTAGAGATTTTCGATTAACGTAGCTAAATTTAATTATAAATGTTACGCATTTTCGAAAATGCTCGATTGATATTGTTTTACAAATACAGCCTAGTAAATATTTATTTATTTCACAATAAACAATAAGTGCCGATACCGTTCTAGGCTTTTTACGAACGAAAGATTATCACGGTTTGCAATATTAGCTAATGTTTAAACATTTCTGCCCACATCGGCAGCACTTAATGGGGTAAAATGACATAAACTAATATGTTGATATGTTATCCGTAAAAACCTCACGAGGAATATATATATATATATATATATATATATATATATATCTGCAACGCTTAAAATGTTCACGGCATCTTACGTGTAACGGCAATACGAAATATCGCTGCGTTTCAAGCATCGATACAAAAACTCATTGTAGTACTGGCGGTATGTAGGGGTGGTCGTCTGCTCAAGTTGTTTCGCCTCCTTCAAAGCGCCAGATTGTAGCATCACCGAAACTTTTCTGACCGCTACCGAAGAGCGCATCTGCGCGTTCCAGTGGGTCTTTGTGTTGTCGTGTGGAATTAGTGCATACAGAAACTCACTTCAACAAGAGTATACATGCAACGCACGTTTGTCGCATTCGCAGTTCAGACATTTCAGCAAAACGCGCTTTGCCGGCGGAGGTGGTGCATGAGGAGCGTCGCTTTCTCTCGTTGCTCTCCGCAGTGAAGCGTCAACGTATGGATTGAAGGCCAAGTCTGCAAATAGGAGATTTAGCAGCCGTCGCGAAGTGCAGTCCATCGTCACGCGAACACGACCGAGCCAGATGGCTTCTGGTGCGGCTTAGTATACGAGACATCCACGGAGAAAACTCTCCTCGGCTTCTTTGAAATATAGCCACCGTATTAAAGTGAAACTCTGTGTGCCTCTTCTACCGACTTACCGGGCATTGATGCTGCTGTGATGGTCTTGCCGTGCATGCTGCTGAATTGCTCGCAGCTCCACCAGATTGCGCTCGCCTCCGCGCATCAAGGGCGGCGCAACCGCGGCAGCGTTTCATACTTTTTGAGTATGGCACGTTTTGTTGATGTTTTCCTATGCGGCAAAAATACATCTGCTGGGCTGTGGAGGTCACATGCTGGGCTCTGATAGTGTAAACGTTAGAGTGGTCCATAGCCTGAAGAAAGCGCTTCAAGCTGGCATCTCAACAGCCTGCTGGGCACGTAAACGCGTGCCAGCAAATAGGCTCCAAAGCGTGCACTCAGCGTCGAGGACACCCAGACCTGAAAGAATGGTCGCGCGGAACAGGAGCGTCCTCGGTACGCAGTGAAAAGTGATGCGCACTGCCCATATATTTATACAATGCGTATATACGTATAAAATTATTATTCGAATTAGGTACAGCCCCATATTTCAAAGAAGGTTGAGCACTTTTGCCACGATGCGATATGACAAGTTAGGTAATGATAAAGCTCAACGCTTTCAGGAGATTATGAACAATGACGCGCAACGCCTCAAGCAAAGACGTGTCCCTGTGTGTTCTGTGGACTACGAAGACAAATAACAGTGTTGCATGCAAGGAAAAGCTTAAGATCAACTAACCAGTCGCATATTGGGCTAAACGCTTAAGAAATTACACATTCCCCGCCAATATCACCGGTAATTATCGTCAATCAAAGCAAGCAGCATACAAAGCTTAGCTTACATCGATCCCCACAGTGCGTGGGATTCGCATATATGTTACTGCCAGGGCTATTTTATTGCGATAACAAATACATGGGCACTTCAAGCGAATTTTTGCCCTCGTGGCTGTCAGCGTCGCCGTGAGGTTCCGTCAATATTTAGGCATACATAAGATACATCCAATGCCATGATATATGACATGCGGTATATGCGAGTTATGTTGCCGCACCATTCCATCAGTAAAGTCCCTCAAACCAGGTCTTGGAGTCTTGAGAGAGAGAGAGAGAGAGAGAGACAACTATATGTAGTCGCCTGCAGAACGACACCATGACTAAATGGCGCCGTGACGCGGGCCCTGACGTCTTCTCAGCGGGTGGTCTCTACTCAACTCCAGCGCGTGTTACTCCCGCGGTTGGTCGCCCTGTGGGGCAACGTTCCGTCGGTTTCGCTCGGCCTTTGTCTTTCAAGAGCCGCCGAGACCTGCTGGACGGCCCAGGTTTGGCTTTCGTGGTCGTGGCATTCCGCCGCAGCCGCGAGTCGCGGAGGAATCGTTGTACTTGTCGAAGCCTCATTGGGGAACTTGGTGCAATCCCATAGGATGTGCGTCAGGGTGGCCCTCTCCCGCTGGCACACGCGGCACACATCACTCACATATAATTTAGGGTATAGATGAGTCATTAATACTGCGGTGGGTAAAGAACCAGTTTGCAATTGTCTGAACAGCACCGCCTCCGCTCGGCTCAGCCCCGGGTGCGGGGGTGGGAAAGTCCTTCGAGCCAGGCGGTGGAACTGGGTAAGTTCGTTGAACGTCGTAATGCGGTCCTTGGCACTACACCACGTTGGACGGTCGGTTGCAGCGGCGCGGTTGGTTAGCGCTCGCGCCACTGCGTGTGCCGTCTCGTTGTGGTTATCGTGCTTCTCGGACACATCGTTGCCCGCGTGCGCCGGGAACCACTTGATTCTAACACACCGATTCTGTCGTTGCAGGTCAGCCGAGCACAGAACGCGCACAGCCTCACCACACACTTTGCCCTTTGCATAATTCCGCACTGCACTTCGGGAATCGCACAACACCGTCTGGCACCCGGGGTCGGCAATGGCCAGGGCAATGGCCACCTCCTCCGCCTGACACGCCTCGCGGACCCGTAAGCTCGCCGCTGCCCTCGTCGCGCCGGACGACGCCTCGATGACGGTAGCTACGAACGCCGCGCAGTCTCCCTGGTATTCTGCCGCATCCACGAACCTTGCGTGCTCGTCCTTGGCGTGAAAGTCGATGAGGGCCTTGGCCCTCGCCGCTCTTCTCTCCTTGTTGTACTCCGGGTTCATGTTTCTCGGGATGAGGTCCACCCGAATCCGGCGCCGGGTTCCGTCCGGGACAGAAACGTCGCTACTCGCCGCTTTCGCTCCGGGCGTGAAGCCCAAGTATTGAAGTATGCGCCTGCCGGTTTCGGTCATAGAGAGCCGCTCCAGCTGGGCGGTCCGTTGCACTTCCGCAATTTCGTCGAGGGTATTGCGTACCCCTACGCTCAGGAGCTTGTTGGTGCTCGTACACTCGAGTAGTCCGAGCGCCGCCTTGTAAGCTCGGCGTATCAGGGCGTCGATTTTATTCCTTTCACATTGCATCCAGTTGTGGAAGGCTGCAACGTAGGTGACGTGGCTGATTACGAAGGAGTGCACAAGCCGAATCAAGCTTTCCTCCTTCATCCCGGCCTTGCGGTTGGCGACCCGTCTGATGAGACGTATTGCGTTGGTAATCTTGGCTGTAAGGCGGGAAATAGTCTCGCCGTTTCCCCGTCGCTTGTCTATGATCATGCCGAGCACCCGGATTTTGTCGACCTCCGGGATCACGTGGCCGTTCCTCGTCACGATCTTGATGGCCTCGTAATCCCTCGCTTCGCTCTTCTTACGTCTGACGTATTTCGGTGGTAACACCAGCAGTTCTGACTTGCTCGGTGAGCAGATCAAACCAGAACCGTTCAGCTGGTCTTCAATCGCGTCGACGGCTTCTTGCAGCGTGCTCTCAATGTGACAATCGCTGCCTCCCGGAACCCACAGCGTGATGTCATCGGCGTAGATGGTGTGCCGGACGCCCTCGACGCGAGAGAGTCGCTTGGCCACCCCGATCATGACGAGGTTGAATAACAACGGCGAGATGACCGAGCCTTGGGGGTCCCGACACTGCCGAGCCTCTTCTCTTGGAGCCGTAGATCGCCGGCGCAGAGCTCAGTAGTCCGTCCCGTCAGAAAGTCCTTGATATAATTGTATGTTCTTGCGCCCATGTTGAGTCTGGACACCTGGGCTAGGATTGCAGAGTGCTTCACCTTGTCGAAGGCGCTCTGCAGGCCCAGCCCCAGAATGGCCTTGTTGTCTTTCGTTACGGTATCTTCGTCAATTATATCTTTCTTCAACAGAATCATCGCGTCTTGGGTGCCGAGGGAACGCCGAAACCGATGATCGTGGTGGGGTATAGTCCCGACTCCTCCAGGTAATCCTGCCACCTACACATGAGGACGTGCTCCAACACCTTGCCCACGCAGCACGTGAGCGAGATGGGTCTGAGGTTGTCCGTGTTCGGCGGCTTGCCTGGTTTGGGGATGAGTATGGTCTTGGCAGTCTTCCACTGCTGGGGCAGTGACCCCGCACTCCAGCACTTGTTGTAGTAACCGGTGAGGTTTTCGATGGCCACATCGCTGAGGTTCTTGAGCGCTCTGTTCGAGATGTGATCCGGGCCGGCCGCCGACTTGCTGTTTAGTTCGTGCAGGGCCGCTCGCACCTCCTCGACGCTGATGTCGCGGTCAAGCTTCTCGTTGGCTTGACCGCCGTACTCAGGATGCCTTTCCGTGGGTGTAACCGGAAGATACTTGCTGTTTATGCGTCTGATTACTTCAGTTTCCCCGTTTTCCTTGACTGCTCGGTGAATGATCTTTGCGAGGCGGTCGCGTTGGTGGGACTTTGTTTTAGTCTCGTCGAGCAGATGCCGCATCAAGTTCCAGGTTTTGCCGCTATGCATCTGCCCGTCCGCAGCATTACAGATTTCGTTCCATTGTTGCGTGCAGAGCAGCCGACAATGAATTTCGATGGCGCGATTCAGCTCCGCCACCTTCTTCCTTAGGCGCCGATTTAGTCGTTGCTTCTTCCACCTGTTTAGGATAGATTGCTTTGCTTCGAATAAGTGCGCGAGGCGGCTGTCAACCTTGTCGACCTGCTCATCCGTTTCTATGATTTTGGTCGCCTCCTTGACCTTCCCCGCGATGTGAGCTGACCATTCTTCTATGTTATTGATTTCCTCCATCTCCGTTGGTAACAAGCTACGGAAGGCATCCCAATCCGTAAAATAATGTTTTCTGGTGTCCTCCGAGGCCTTGACCTCTTCCGGTATGATGACCTCTACGATGTAGTGGTCGCTGCCGAGCTCTGACCCCGTGTTGCGCCAGGAGATATTCCCCTTCTCGTCGTTCTTCACGAACGTGAGGTCCGGCGTCGTATCCCTGGACACAGAGTTCCCAATCCTTGTAGGATCAGTCGGGTCTGTGATGAGGGTGAAGCCCAGGTCTAATGTGTCTTGGAACAGGTCTCGCCCCTTGGCCAATTGCTTGTTATATCCCCATGCCGGGTGTTCCGCGTTGAAGTCCCCGCAGGCGACGAGCCTGTGAGTCTTGACAAAAATTGCTCAACATTTTCAGAATGGCAGGCAACAAATGTATATTGCGAAACAAAACATCTACGGTGCATGCCTCTTACCTTAAATCTGCTCAGACTTAGATATTAAAAGTACGAAACAAAAACGGAGCTTGAACCTGAGTACAGTGTGATTTTAATGGGCGGGGCCATGCATTTCCAACGCAATCCGCTCAGGAAAGAGGTTCGAAACATAACCGATACGAAAAAGTGGTGGCAAAGTCACTAAGACGTTCGATTGAATGAATACGATATTTTAATGACAATAGCTCTGCTTCTGCTAACGTATTAAAGTACTTTTTGCTGAACAATATTTCTAAAATGTATCGTTCCAAGTTATGTGTCACGACTTCGATATAAAGTGTAGCAGGCCTCTTTGCGCAGCGTTCGTCCGGTTTGTTGACGTAGGAGGCGGACGCAGAAGAGGCCGCAACAGCGGGTTTCTACTGCACGCAGAGAAAGACAAAGGCATTGTCTGCTACTTCTGAACAAGCGGCGCTGATTACTGGCTCACAGAATTAGTGTGATATTGAAGCTTGGGTGGCCAGAAAGATCCTAATGAAGGTGGTGAAATCAAGCCGTCCAAAGAAGTTATAACCGCTGCATTTGTTTTCTATGCAACGGTTTCAAGAATGACGCTGCCTGCCTGTCCTTTAGCAGGCAAGTGGCTGTGACAAGAAACTTCAGATGCCACACAGACACCGGCACTCATCGCCGGCGATGAGCCCCTGATAACGGCGGGTTCTCTCGTCGCTAAGCAGATTGTTTAGACTGATGGTAGCGGTGGTCACGTCAACCGGAATGACAACAGGAAAGTCGCGTCCCAATAATATGGCCGCTTTGGGGGAGGAAGGGAAGCCGCCTCTTTATCTACCGCAAATAATTGTGCTTGTGGAAGACGTGTAGTTGGGCTGGTACGAATGGAAGCAGAGCCTTTGGTTGTGGCAGCACACCCTGTATACGAGAGCGGCTGTTTGACATGGGTTCTAAATGCTCGTTTGAACACCCGCGTCTCGATATTGCGTCCGAATCACCCAGTCGGCTCTTATACGTTTTTTTGTGTTTATAATTTATCGCAGCTCAAATGGTTTTGTTCCTGCGTTTAGCCACCGTAAATTTTGGAGGGCTACGAACGAGGAGGCGAGATCGCCAGCTTAGAAGAGTTGCTCAAAAATGATTTCGACGTGGCTGCTAGTCATGAGACAAAAATCGAAAGCGAAGAGTGGACTGACCGTATGGTGGCTCTCTTCCTGACATATTATAATACTTATGTTTTTTAATCTGCTCGCACATAGGGTGGCCGTTTTCTATTCATTCGTAATGGTTTAGGCATTTTTGAGGAGCGTGTTACACTCTGTCAAAGTGCGCGTCTATTTGTAGATATCTTACTTTGTGAAAAGTATTGGCGTCTCATGTGTGTAAGGGCCGAACACGGTAGCTTAACACTACAGATTTCTATGCAATCGATCACTGTGATGTGTGGTGCGTGATATGGTGCGGTGGTCGGGACGGCCAGGAGCAGACAACAAGGAGTGAGCGCGCCGAGGCGACTTCCGTGCGGGAAGGAGAAAAACGACAACGCCAAAGAGCGTCCGGCTCATGAACGCGCGGACCAAGAAAAGCAACTAAAAGAAGAAATGCCAACCAATTAGGAAAGACGACGCGGCGTCAGGCAGCCAATCGGAAAATGACAAATCCGCCAGAGCAGAAGAAAAAGCGTGGTGCGCTGGCAGAAGGGGGGAGACGCCGGGAGAATTCCAGGAAGCGACGCCAGGAGGAGGTCAACCACCGGACCGGGAGTTGAAGACGGGCCGTCGGGTTCCGGACCCGAGCCACCAGGACTTCACCCGACCGGGGCCTCCTGCCAACCCGTTCCTGCGTGTCGCCCGTCTACCCGAGCGTGCCGCCAGCTCCTCAAGGCCGGTGAGCTTCTACGTCCGTGGGCAGGACGAGAGCAGTCGGGCTACGGGCCCGAACTCTACGCCAAGCTGCCCGGCCAGGACGCCGCCACCGCCGCCTGCTTGTGCCGCCAAGCCGCCTGCCTCTATTTCCAAGCCAGAGCAAGGGCGCTCCGGTTGCCCGGTCGACCATCCTATACCCCGATCTTTGGTGAGACCGGCGCAACTCCTTTCGTCAACTTGCCGCCGCGTCTCCACGTCGAGACTGTTATGCGTCCCTGCCGTCGTGGCAAGCCCGGACTCGCGCACTAGTTAAGTTCATACTAGCCCCAAGTGTGCCTCTTACTGCCGTGATGTCTATTTGAGTGTTTCTTTTATGTTTTTCTATTTTCTTCTATTTATTTCTAGCCTCTTTTTAGTTTCATTAAAAGTTTGTGTGCGTTTTCAAAACCAACGGCTTTGTCCTCAATTGGGTTCTCGGAGGCTCCGCCTAAGAGAACGGTCAGAACTTTTTGAGTACACGAACCTTTGCCCCCAACTGGGCATCACAGTCACTAAGCCACGTATCGTAGGTAGTCACGTCTGCTATAGAATTTTAACTGCGTATGCTCCTCTGCTGATAGGGTTCACCATAGCCCAGCAAGAGACAAAAGCGCATTACGGTTGACTGAGCAAAAGTAGCACAATCTGGGAGGCATTGGAGCAGTTTTAGTGCGGGCTGACAGTTTACATAAATTTAAGATAGAATCTATGTGAGCCTGTGCAGAGTGTATACATTAATGGAAATTTTAGAGCTTTTTACTATTTATATCGCTGACAATAGTAGCATTCTGACCAGCTCAGCTCACGAATTTGAAATCTTTTCATAGATGGTTGTTGATCCAGCGAGTAATTTTAACGGCCTATGGTTGAACTTCAAGGCTACTGTTGCATATTTCGGGACGCATTTTGTGCCACTCTAGACTTATAGGCCACAAAAAAATGACCCTTGGATAACTCGCGAAGTAATACACGAGAAGCTCAAAGGGAAAAGGCTATATCATGCGATCAAAATGAGGCGCAATAATCCCACAGCCGTGTCTTGATTGGCATGTGCTATTGTACATGTTCACTCTGTGTTGTAGGTATGGCGTTCTATTGTAAACGTGCTGGCTCCATAGATACGGCTGTATCCCTTTCTTGTGGTACCTGGGTCACGCTGATTTGCACGAAGAGACTCATGTCCTGGAGTCCATAATATTTCAACGTCTGGGAATTGGGAGGCTTGGTTGAGGCGGCAGTGGGCGATGGAAGGTATTCTGCCTCTCGTGTAGCTACGGCAGGCCACCTGAGAGTCAGCAACAATTGTGACGTCCTCGTTTTCTAGGCTAGAGGTGATGGCCAAAACGCTGGCTGTCTTCTCCGCTTCGAGGGCTTTCGCATTGTGGACCGTCATGGATACTACCTGTTGAAGGTTACGGTCGACAACGACACGTATGCTGGTCATCTACTAGGACTTGATAGCTATCTAGAAAACGAGTAAAACGGTTAGCTAATAATTTTTCAAATAAGGCGTTAAAACTACTAAGTAGTGACATTGGCTGGTACTTTTGAGTGTCGCCTTTACTTCCGGACTTGTATGTACACAGGGAATTTAGCTATCCTTATAGTGCCCGGATATGTGGCCACATAACTGCATATGATAAATAATTTTGACCAATGCTCATTCAGCTCCTCAATGTGTCACTTAATAACGGAAAGGCAGATTTAAGCTCTGCGCAGTGGTCTTCCTCACATCATTGTTGTAACAGTAGAAATTATTTCGTCATGTATAATGTCATATATATGAATGAATGGAGTATAGGAGCTCGAGGCTTAGGGGTTTCATACCTGGTAAGCTGTTCTGGAAGAGCGGGCCCTATATTGGAAAAATCTTGATTAAATTCCACAGAAAGGCTTTCTGTCGTTCTCATTGGTGGAATGATTTCTGCTAATACATAATCCTTGCCTGGAATTTTAATTAATTGGTGAACTATTTTCCACATCTTTCGCGGAGCATCTTGGTTGCTGTCAATAAGGTTGATACGGTAACGCTATTTGCATTTTCGAAGCAAGGCCAGATTTATATTACTGTGTGTTTTATACTGTCATCCATAGCACTAACTGTTTTTAAATACCTTATGTTTTCTATGCCATTTGTATTTTGTTCGTATAGCGGATAAAACCTCATTTGTTACCAAAGGGCACACCAGATGAAGATAATAAGACTGAACATCAATAACTATTTCCTTAAGGTAAGATGTGATAACATTAAACATTTCTTAAGGTAAGCGTTGTACGCTCGGCTTTCTTTCTCTGAGTTAAATAAGTACGCCGTCAATTTCAACGCTAAATGTACGCGGACTCTTCGCCAGGCGGTGACGAAAGTAGCTGCCACGCATGGTTACGCAGCAAGAGCTACAGGCAATCGCAATACAGGAAGCTGAAGCATATCGTAAAGAGAACGCCGAGAGCATGTTGCGTCCTCTTGCTAGATGCTGTGATGTGTGTGCTTACAATGTGGTGGGTGTGTCTGCAGGGTGCATTGTGTTCATCCTGCCGGCCCTTGGCGCTCAAGTACAATTGGTGAATACAAGTGAGTCAGGTAAGATTATAACATGTGGCTTGCCCCTCGGAAGACGAAATTGGCGAGTAACTTGTGATTGTTTAAGTCCAAAGTGTTCAATGGCGTTATCGTGCCTGTTTTGACTCAAGTATTTAACGAGGCTTATGAGCAGAAGTCTCTACAACCACACTTTCTCTAAGCCCACATGATCTTTTTTTACCTAATCAAATAATGTAATGTTATTTCATAGACAGCCGTAAGCCTGACAAACCTCGACGATTAAGTATTCTGAAAATACTGTTACGGGGATTTCATCAGCTGAAATCTGCCAGTAGCCGGATCGATGATCATCGGACGAGAAGTATTTAGCTGCGTGCAACCAGTCCAAGGTGTCATCGATGCATGGTAGTGGGTAGACGTACTTTCGCGTGATCTTAGGTGCCGATAATCGACGGAAAATGACAGGTATCATCTCTCTTTTTCACTGGGACGACAGGCGAAGCCCAAGGATTGACTGATGGCTCGATGACCCCTTTGCGTAGCATTTTCTCCACTTCAGATTGGATGACTCGTCCTTCAGCATGCGATACACGATAGGGACGCCGACGAATAGTATTCGTGTCTCCAGTGTTTATACGGTGCTGAACAACAGATGTTTGGCCTAAATACTTGTCGCCAAAATCAAAGATGTCACTGTACGATTCAAGCAGGAGACGTATGTCCGTGGCCTGTGCAGATGTGAGGTCAGGTGCAATCATTTTCGCGAAGTCATCCGTTAAAGAACCAGAGCTGTCAGCTGCAACTGACGCTAATAAATCACTCTCGGCATTCAGACTCTCAATGTCAAATTCGGAACCACTAGAAACACTGGCCGGAAACACTTTAGGACCCAGGCTGAAATTCAGAACCGCTAGAACGACGTCCTTATTAGTAACCGTGACCAGCGTATGCGGAACAGCAAGGTTCCGTTTCAAAATCACGTCGACGATGTGGCGAAGCACATATTCACCGTCAAGAACCTGTGGCTTGGCGGTCAAAATGACGTAAGTAACTGCCTCGGGTGCCAGACACACATCGTGAAGCGGGCACAAGTGCGGTGGGGCGGTGCTTGGAGCATCGCAAGTTGAGGCAGTTTTAACTGAAGAACGCCGGTCGCGCAGTCGATGGGAGCAGAATGAATAGATAAAAAGTCCAATCCAAGGATAACATCTTGAGGGCAGTTGTCGATCACAGCAAAGAGAACCGAAGTAGCGCTTCTGGCTATAATTAAACGCGCAGTACACATTCGAAGAACAACCAGCATGCCGCCGTCGGCCACACGAAGCACTCGGGCAGCTGCTGGGGTGAGGACCTTATTTAAACGTCTACGTAGGCTACCATTGATCACAGAGACATGGGCTCCAGTGTCGACGAGTGCTTTCACTGGCACACCGTCTATTTTAATGTCAATCACACTTCTTCTGGGCACAGAGGATTTGCTGCAGTAGTCGGCAATGCAGGACCACCTCCGAGAGCTGCATGTCTGAGTTTTCCGAAAGAGTGGAGCCAAAAGCCACAGGGAATGAAATACGACGTGGCTGCAGCGAACGAGAAGGTGGGCGTCGTGTTTGCGGTGAACGAGACTGGTGTCTGCGCGGCGACGGTTAGCAGCTGTAACACGTGTTCCTAGCAGTTCTCGGCGCTGTTAGACTCGGTGGTGGGCGAAACATTGCGGGCATTTTCATCAAAATGGCTCCGGTTGGTCGGCTTGCGGGTGTTGAGGGCCACAAGTTGCGACAGTATCGGGTGACATGACCATTACGGCGACAGGTGAAACATATCGGCTGGCCGTCCGCAGTTCTCCACTCAGTCCGGTTGCGATAACGTGGAGAGAAGCCTCGGGGTGGAGCTAAAATAGTAGAAGGGCGTTCGTTACCTCTGGGATTGGCGACAGCACACACAGAATGTGAACCAATGTTTTCAAGTTCCAGGCGAACAATGGCTTGTACGAGGGGAACTCAAAATGTGGTAGCATCAGGGCTACGCGAACAGAAAGCTGCGAGCGCTATCGCATCCAGTTCACGTCTAACGATTCGCACCACGTCCTCCGATGGCGACGCATGCTGCTGTGCGGGTTGACGTTGCGGGACGTCGACGTTGCGGGACCATTGGGAAGTCTGGCGAATGGTTGCAAGGCACGTCGGGTTTTGGCCTGCTCGAATTGTCGGCACTCTTTAATTATTGCATCAACTGTACAGCAGCTTTTTCACATGAGCAGAATAAACGCGTCGTCAGCAATGCACTTAAGTACGTGACCGGCCTTCTCAGCTTCTGTCATGTCGTGATCGGCTTTACGACAAAAGGCCAGCACGTCCTGGATGTACGAGACATAGGACTCCGTGGGGGATTGGGAACGGGAGACGAGTTCCTGCTTTGAGGCAGTTTTACGGCCACTGGTTTGCCAAACAACTCTGTCAACTTCTCTTTGCATTGGTCCCAGCTGGTAAGCTTTTCTTCGTGGTTTTCGTACCACACCTTGACCGTGCCTCTTAGGTAGAACAATAGGTTAGCTAGCATTAGCGTTTGGTCCCTTCTGTCGATTCAACTCGCACTTTCGTACATAGCCACCCTCCCTTCGACGTCGGCGCCATAGGCTCCACAGAAAGTTCCAGTATCCTTGGGTTGCACAACGATAACCGAAGGTGACAGCGACGTAGGTGGCGACGGTGACGTTGCAGGTGGCGACGACGTCTGTCCCGCGTCATCATCCTCATCATCAGCCTGGTAACGCCCACTGCTGGGCAAAGGCCTCTCCCATAGTTCTCCAACTACCCCGGTCATGCACTAATTGTGGCCATGTGGTCCCTGCAAACTTCTTAATCTCAACCGCCCATTTAACTTTCTGCCGCCCTCTGCTATGCTTCCCTTCCCTTGGAATCCATTCGGTAACTCTTAATGACCATCGGTTATCTTCCCTCCTCATTACGTGTCCTGCCCACACCCATTTCTTTTTCTTGATTTCAACTCAGATATCATTAACTCGCCTGTGTTCCTTCACCCAATCTGCCCTCTTCTTATCCCTTAACGTCAAACATATCAATCTTCATTCCATAGCTCGTTGCGTCGTCCTCAATTTAAGTAGAACCCTTTTCGTAAACCTCCAGGTTTCTTCCCCGTACGTGAGTACTGGTAAGACACAGCTGTTATAAACCTTTCACTTGAGGGATAATGGCAATCTGCTGTTCATGATCTGAGAATGCCAGCCAAACGCACCCCAGCCCATTCTTATTCTTCTGATTATTTCAGTCTCATGATCCGGATCCGCAGTCACTACCTGTCCTAAGTAGATGTATTCCCTTACCACTTCCAGTGCCTCACTACATATCGTAAACTGCTGTTCTCTTCCGAGAGTCTTAAACATTACTTTAGTTTTCTGCAGATTAATTTTTAGACCCACCCTTCGACTTTGCCTCTCCAGAACAGTGAGCATGCATTGCAGTTGGTCCCCTGAGTTACTAAACAAGGCAATATCATCAGCGTATCGCAAGTTACTAAGGTATTCTCCATTAACTCTTATCCCCAATTCTTCCCAATCCAGCTCTCTGAATACCTCTTGTAAACACGCTGTGTGTTTACACACACGCTGTGTGTTTACACCCCCACAGCTGTGTGTTTAAACAGCATTGGAGAGATCGTATCTCCCTGTCTGAAGCCTTTCTGTATTGGTATTTTGTTGCTTTTTTTATGGAGGACTACGGTGGCTGTGGAGCCGCTATAGATATCTTTCAGTATCTTTACATACGGCTCGTCTACACCCTGATTCCGCAATGCCTCCATGACTGCTGAGGTTTCGACTGAATCAAACGCTTTCTCGTAATCAATGAAAGCTATATATAAAGGTTGGTTATATTCCGCACATTTTTCTATCACCTGATTGATAGTGTGAATATGGTTTATTATTGAGTAGCCTTTACGGAATCCTGCCTGGTCCGTTGGTTGACGGAAGTCCAAGGTGTCCCTGATTCTATTTGCAATTACCTCAGTAAATACTTTGTAGGCAACGGACAGTAAGCTGATTGGTCTATAATTTTTCAAGTCTTTGGCGTCCCCTTTCTTATGAATTAGGATTATGTTAGCATTTTTCTAAGATTCCGGTACGCTCGAAGTCATGAGGCATTGCGTATACAGGGTGGCCAGTTTCTCTAGAACAGTCTGCCCACCATCCTTCAACAAATCTGCTGTTACCTGATCCTCCCCAGCTGCCTTCCCCCTTCGCACAGCTCCCAAGGCTTTCTTTAGTTCTTCCGGCGTTACCTGTGGGATTTCGAATGCCTCTAGACTATTCTCTCTTCCATTATCGTCGTGGGTGCCACTGGTACAGTATAGATCGCTATAGAACTCCTCAGCCACTTGAACTATCCCATCCATATTACTAATGATATTGCCGGCTTTGTCTCCTAACGCATACATCTGATTCTTGCCAATTCCTAGTTTCTTCTAGGCTGCTTTTGGACTTCCTCCGTTCCTGAGAGCCTGTCCAATTCTATCCATATTATACTTCCTTATGTCAGCTGTCTTACGCTTCTTGATTAACTTGGAAAGTTCTGCTAGTTCTATTCTAGCGGTAGCGTTAGAGGCTTTCATACATTGACGTTTCTTGATCAGATCTTTCGTCTCCTGCGATAGCTTACAGTTATCCTGTCTAACGGAGTTGCCACCGCCTTCGATTGCAGACTTCTTAATGATGCCCATAAGATTGTCGTTCATTGATTGAACACTAAAATCCTCTTCCTGTGTTAAAGCCGAATACCTGTTCTGCAGCTTGATCCAGAATTCTTCTATTTTCCCTCTTACCGCTAACTCATTCATCGGCTTCTTATGTACTAGTTTCTTCCGCTCCCTCCTCAAGTCTAGGCTACTTCGAGTTCTTAGCATCCTATGGTCACTGCAGCTCACGTTGCCGAGCACGTCAACATCTTGTATGATAACAGCGTTAGCGCAGAGTATGAAGTCTACTTCATTTCTAGCCTCGCCGTTCGGGCTCCTCCACGTCCACTTTCGGCTATCCCGCTTGCGGAGGATGGTATTCATTATCCGCATATTATTCGGTTCCGCAAGCTCTACTAATTACTCTCCCCTGCTATTCCTAGTTCCTATGCCCCATTCTCCCACTGCCTTGTCTCCAGCCTGCATCTTGCCTACCTTGGCGTTGAAGTCGCCCATCAGTATAGTGTATTTTGTTTTGACTTGACCGATCGCCGATTCCACGTCTTCATAGAAGCTTTCGACTTCCTGGTCATCATGACTGGATGTAAGGGCGTAGACCTGTATAACCTTCATATTTACCTCTTATTGGGTTTCACAACAAGACATGCCACCCTCTCGTTAATGCTATGGAATTCCTGTATGTTACCAGCTATATTCTTATTAATCAGGAATCCGACTCCTAGTTCTCGTCTCTCCGCTAAGCCCCGGTAGCATAGGACGTGCCCGCTTTTTAGCACTGTATATGCTTCTTTTGGCCTCCTAACTTCACTGAGCCCTATTATATCCCATTTACTGCCCTCTAATTCCTCCAATAGCACTGCTAGACTCGCCTCACTAGATTAGGTTCCAGCGTTAAACGTTGCCAGGTTCATATTCCAATGGCGGCCTGTCCGCGTGCTCACCGTCATTCATGACGCGAACGGTAACGCGGCGTCTACTGCGGAGCTCCGTTGCCAGCTGTGGTACCTCGAACCTGTCACTAAAATGTTACGAGGATGTTGCGAGTACAGAAAGACTATATTTACAAATATATACAGGCTGAGTCAGAGTGGGTAAGATGGCTGACCACCAAGAACACGCGGCAGCCAGCGTTCCCGATCTTGTTCTTCCTCTCTTCTGTCATTCTTCCGCAACAATATTATTAGCCAACAAATTTCAGATTGTAACGCAGCAGCTAATCCGTCCGCATCTAACGGGAAGAATAAAGGGAAGAACAATTATAGCAAATATATATTTAGCATAATCAATCCTTTAATCCTGTCTCCACTCTCCAAACTACACTCTGAACTATTTAGCGTTAATAGAAAGGTAAGCACTACAGTGTTTTCCAATGTTTTTGCTAGGAGTCACGCTAATTACATATGTCAAGAGCGTATTGTGGCGAAGCCCAGGCAGCTCCAGAGGCCATTGTGCACATGCGACGCGAAGGAGAACTCCAAACGAGTTTACCGCGTCGCCTTTCCTCTCCATCACGCTCCTTCCATCTATAAGAGATAGGTCCAAGTCAAGTTTCTTCACCGTCGACAGCGATTGTCATTTCTTTACCAGAGTAAGGCCATCTTTCACGAGTGTGCACGCCAGTACGCTCAGGTTAACGCCTCGCTCGCTGCACCCTTTTCCTGATGCACGTGGCCGCTTCTTTATTCAATTCACTTGAAGAGGTCAAGATCGATTGAAAAAGGATGTCTCTCCAGCCAGATTTTAAACAACGTGGTTTGTCTTCGTCGAGGCAACAACTGCTACGGATGCTCGCTGGAACACGCAGCCGTGAAATTGCAAAGTATTCGTGTAGAATACAATGGCAAAAAACGATGTGTTCGGAAACGAGTGTTTATTCATATAGAAGGAGGGTGAAGGAAGGGGGAGGTGGAGCTGATTGGTTCAAGTGGCAGGAAGAGTATGGTATAGACATGAATGTTTACGTCCAAGCCAGCCCTGCCAATTCCAGTGGCCAAATTCTTCTTGAAACCACCACGAAGAGAAATTATACTTTGACAGGTAAAAAAATAGCAATAAAAATAAAGAGAAAGTTAACAGAAAGTGAGTTGTATCAAGTTAGTCGCATTTGAGATAATTGCTTTCGTTTCACATTCTCTGTACTCACTCAATCCGTTCGGTGGGCACACCATTGCGCTGCTTAGGACCTTCAAAGAGAGCTCATCGAAGAGAAGCTTGTGCACCGTGCTTGGGATGTGTAATCAAGACCACCTGGTATATAGTGAAAATAGGCGAAAAAATCCAGAGAACTCCACTACGGTAGCCCACATAGCCCACTTTCCAAATTCTAGAGGTTAAACCCCGAAATTTAACATAACTTACCGCTTTCGCGATGCTGTGCACTTTAAGAGCAGCACAGCTCTACGCACATTTATCACATGCAGAATAACACAGAAAATAGTTTGAATGACTTCAATGAGATGGAAAATTGGGTGAGTTGCTGAAGCTTCACGGTAGCCACGTCGTGACAGACGCGCACGAAAAGAATAGTAGGGGACGCAATAGGGCGCTGAATAACAACTGAAGTTTATTGAAAGGAAATAGCTCATATATTAAAAGCACCAAATGCCCAGCATGCTGCCCCACCAGGATACACCGACACACTATGAATACCTACGTTCATATCACAGAAGGCGCAAGTTTGAAGGTGATACGCAGATAACGGCTGATTAACAACCGTAAAAAACAAACTGCAATGGCAGGAGACAACTCAGCGGCTTTACCCAAGGTCTAACAAGGCAACCGCGCTATCTGGAAACGAAATGGATGCATGATTAACGCATAGGGAGCCCTTCTTTCTAATGTGATGTGCTGCCATTCATTCGCAATAGAGCTTCTCGGGGTGCTTTAGGAGGAGAATAATACCTTAAAAACCGGATGACAGCCACCGTCGCAATAATGCACAGAAAGGGGTGAATGAGCAAAACTCTCGAAATAATTATTGTGATTCCTTAATCATCTGTTCCCGCATCTTCCAGTCCGAACGATATAATGTAGGCCAGAAGAAATAGGAATCTCATAAACAACATTTCGTGTACAAGGGACAAACTGTATGCCACACTTTTACTTCGCAATCTCCTCTGTTCAGGCGCCACTTGTGAAGAACACGCTTGTTCACTGCTTAAGAAATTCTGTTTAGCTTATTTTTTGCACGAAAACCCAACCTTAACCGGAAGCTCAGAAGACACCATTTTCAGCCCTTGCGAGGAGGAATGGACGTAAGTGATAATGGCAACCCCGTTCAGCTCTTGCTCCTCAAGCTTCTTCCACTCTTGTTGTGCTTTAAGTTCCGCAAGTAACCGTTCACAACAAAAAGATATCACTGAAATTGGATAACCTGTCTCATTCAGCCTTGTCACGTGGGGTGGATTTACGAAGCTGCGCTGCTCGTACGTAATTTATAAGCCTAAAAGTTCTTACGATATTCCGAATAAAGGTGCAGCTGATGTGGCCGTGCATGTAACTTACTGATTCGTTGGAGAGCCAAGAGGAACCAAAGCTCGGATTTAATGACAAGTAATAAAGAAAGCGCGGTCAACTAATAGCATGATCGCACGCAATGCGTGTAGTTTAGGCTGTATTCTTACAGCAACACACTATACATCCGTATTCGAAAGATTTCACTGCCTGGCGTCTACTACAGCACCGACAAGCACAAGCACACTTTTGTCAAAAGAATAGCAGTGGAAGTGTCGCGCATTGTCCTCTTAGGAGAATAAGGACTGATGGACACAAGGTAGAATATTTCGTGCATAAAAACACGCTGATGCGGAGCAATCTCTGGCCAGATCTATCAGGCTAACCCCAAGTGTAGTAACACCATCACCACCACCACCACCAATTACAAAGCGCCTAAAGGTATTTATTTTGATACGAATTACGGCAAGGAAAAAGGTAAAGCTACAGAAAAAAAGTTCATATGGCTCCAAGGGAAGGCGACCAGCACCCGTATGCTCAACGGTATGGTGTGTGATTACGCGCACACGGTTGCAATTGCGGGTGTAATGCAGTACATATATTGAATATCAGCTTCATCTGCAGCCAGTAATGTTTTCGGGGCTGGTCAACAATGTCATCGAGAAACAACCAACGACGAACAGTGCCCTCGCTCGCTTCACAAGGATCCCTGTCAAGGCCAGTAAGAGCTACGAATGCAGCCCTAAAACAGAAATGCAGAGAGAAGCTGTGGCTTCTTTCTGCATTCCCAAACTATGACAGAATACTTCACTGCATAAAATCCGCACGTACAAGGTTCGCTTGCTATCACACTTTGACATCGTATTAGCGTTCATCGCTTCTTCTTCGCTTCTCCTCAGCTGACAACTTACGATAACGCCTCGAACCAACTCAAGAGGTTGTGTTGCAGGTTCAGGCGACCGCAACCCGACAGAGGCAAGATGCACAAAGGCGCTTGCACTTCAATTTTGGAGACCGCTAACAAATCATACGAAGGTGACATCAGGGCCTGCAGCCCCCATCTACGCTGTCTGTCACAGCCCATGTGGCACCTCGTAGAAGTCAGGCATAATTAGGGAACATGACTACAATTGTCAGAGCCAACATTTCCGGCAATTTTCCCGGCTCATAAGAATACACGTACAAGTGCTCGTCAGAATGCTCCACCGGAGCGTACACAAAGCGTATAACAGTTCTGCTGGTTTCTGGCCAAACCGGTTCACGCCATCAATCTTGCGACGTTGGCGCAATTTGTATGTTTGGAACAGTCATTTCGTGTATACAACGAGGACAAGCGGGTAGGATGTTTAATCAACGACAGACACCGTTCTGAAAAATTCCAAAATGGTCTAGCAGTACGGAGGGAGCTGTGGCTCAAGAGGGAAAAAAAAGTTGAAATATAGGACGAATTTTGGATGTTGTAAAACGTCACCGGTCCATTTTCATGTCCCCTGCAGGAAGAAGGTCTCTCCAAGCCAGCTCTATTTAGCCCTGACCTGCGCTAGTTGATTTCAGGTTGTGCTTTAAATTTCCTTATTTCATTACCTCACCTATTTTCTGCCGCCCAAAATAGCACTTCTTTTCCCCTTGCACGTACCCTGTATTTATAATCGACCACCGACTATCTCCCCTACACATTACCTCGCCGGCCCAATTCAAATATTGTACGCTTAAATTTAACTACCCCTACCTTCATTTGTGCTCTCATCTACACCGCTGTCTTCTTGTCTGTGAACCATTAGGCCTAACATTTTTCCTTGTATCCCTTGTTTGAGCTCGCATTACATTTGTGCTCAAGCTCCATTGGGAACCTCTAAGTTTCCGCTCCATATGATAGTACTGGAAGAATGGAATGACTGTACACGTTTCTTTTCAACGACAGCGGTGAGCTCCCGGTTATGATTTCGCAATGCCGGCCCTATATATGCGCTCGAACCCATTCTCCTTTTTCGGTAAGTTTGCTTCGCATGATTCGGGTTCCCTATGAGTAATTAACATGGATAAATTTACTCCTCCCCAAACTCTAGAGGCTCCCAACAAATTATTAATTTCGTTCGCTTGACAGATTATTAAACATGATCCATTTCTAGCGCATTATTATCTTCAACCTATTCTTACACTTTCTCGGTAGGTCCTCAATAAATTGCGTCAATTTACTCCAGCGTTGCTGAGCAGGGCAATGTCATCGGTAAGCTGAAGGCTCCCCACCTGCGTCAAATAGCCTTTTCATTCACTTTCATTTCCATTAATTAATCGTTTCTTTATTTCATTTATTAAGCACAAGTAATTTCCCCTGTGTTGTCCTTGGTGCCAGTGTTTGTTGGGTACTTATGAAATGGTTATTAAAGAAATCGGGCCCCTCGGTTAATCCCCTTTCTTCTCGCTTGTTGCATAATTTGACTGACAGACGTGAGTAACGTCATTTTATCCTTGGCTGATTTTTGTGTGTACTTTAGAATAAGCATCTGCAGCCAATCATAAGCCTTCGACGTCTGTCGTCAGTTTTCGCTTCTTTTTTTGTCCCTTCGTCTTGATATGGCCTGCTCATTGTTACTTGAATTCAAAAAACACGGCGCATCTCCATGAGCGATATACAGCGCACGTTTTTACCAAAAATTACGTGTCTGCATTGGTAGGCTTCAGTGTGGTTACATACAGCGTGTTTGAGTGAACACGTTCAAAAACTTTTCAATGTTGCTTGTGGCAGATAGCTCAATTCTATTTCATGAGGTAGTCTACTCGAAGCGGCGGACACTACTTGCACAATAATTGCAATGAAAAAATGACTAATTAACGAAAGTTCACTAATTAACTTTTAAACTCATTATTTTAGGGCTGATATTGCAATTCCAAAACTGTAGCCGTGGAATGTCCAAGCCGGATCCACTTGGTACAAATTATCAGGATGACAAGGCTTTCGAGATATCAATTTTTGAACTTTGCGGAGAAATGCATTGGCGTTCCGGTTGATTTGTTAACAAAACCTCTTTTTACGCATTGAAGCACACAAGAAACTGAAGGCAATGCATTTCTCCGCAAAGTTTTAGAAGTAATATCTCGAAACTCGTGTCATCCTGAGAATTTGTTGTAACTGGATCCGCCTTGCGAACTCAACGGCTAGAATTTGTAACTTAAAATATAGCTCATTAGGCAATTAGTTAAGCAGTTGATTATTGAATTTTCGTTGAGTAACCGATTTTGCATTTAAAATTTTTTGTGAAAGTAGAGCTCAGACTCCGGGGTTCTCGAGTTTCGGGACACTCTCACTCCTTTCAGCGAAATTACTACGCACTATCACCTGGGTAGGAGGACTTATCCTCCCCCTCACAGCAAACTAGCTAGACCTCTGGCGTCTACTTTACGCATGCTTCAGACTAAGTGCTATCCAAACCTGGCCCTTTTCCACACGGTCACTCCAGAGGCTTTTACTTCTACTTGCCCCGACTGTGGGGCTGTTAGCGATCTCGCGCACATGCTCTGGCGATGCCCCTCCTTACAGGGACCCAACCGCATCACGGAAGAAGAAAGGAGCTCTGCCATACAGAGGCTAGAACTTGCACGTCAAACTTGGGCTGTCCAGAGAGCCCACGATGCGGCGGTTAGGCTCGGCCTACCAGTCCCCACGTGGGAGCGGCCCGCAGCACTGCTCTAGGGCAAAGCTTCTCAGGACCTTGTAATTAAAGTTCTTTGTCTGTCTGTCTGTCTGTCTGTCTGTCTGTGCAAGTAGTGTTGGTCGCTTCGAGTACGCCAACTCA
The DNA here is from genome assembly GCF_050947875.1 of Dermacentor variabilis. Classification (NCBI taxonomy): domain Eukaryota; kingdom Metazoa; phylum Arthropoda; class Arachnida; order Ixodida; family Ixodidae; genus Dermacentor; species Dermacentor variabilis. The sequence continues at coordinate 111,129,626 of NC_134575.1, read as the reverse complement.
TTAACTAGAATCGAGCTATGTGCCACAGGCAATCTTTAAAATATTTGAAAGTGTTCGCTGAAACACCCTGTATATATATATATATATATATATATATATATATATATATGTATGTATGCGTGTGCGTGCGTGTGCATCGGCGTGTGGATGTGGATCAGTGTTTGTGTGTATGCATGCGGCTGCACGGACTCATGCTATATTTATTCGCTGCGTTCCTGAAGTGCATTTTATTTCACATCATCACTCTTATTCCAGCAGTCCGCATAATTTTTCGTATCGATGGCGGTACGGCAATTTTTCGCCATTGCTTCTTTATATAATTCACTGCCTCCCCCCCCCCCGGCTTCGTATCATAGACAGCATTGTCATCCGTCGTACGCATGCATTCGCTCACACCTTACACCCCAGGATGAGCATAACTGTGCGCCCACATACTACATCATTTCGTCTTAGTGGTGAATTGAAACTAAGAGCAATACAAAAAAAGCGGATGTGAACAGCATGGAAGACGACCACAAATTATACAACATCTACAAGTTTAGATCATTAGAAAGCTTCTGGCGTTCTTACGTTGTTTCATATCGCATGGAGAATCATAGGTTCAAAAGCGTTGGGAAAAATAGTCACCCGCAGCCTTATGAGCGAGAGGAACACAAACTAAGAAAAAAGAACGATACAAGTGCTCAAGACGCATCAATGACAAACTTGACAGTTGTCAGGAATGGACACTGCACTTCTATTTCCTTCCACCCAGCAGATCGCCATGACGAGTATGAAAAGTCAGGCTATTGCGAGCATAAACACAGGCTATCAGACACTAGGCACAAGTTCGCAGCGCCACATTGTTGATACTGGCATCGAGAGCAGCGTTACCCAAATACAATTATGGGCTAAAACTGCTCAATGCACGTCGAGATGACAATTCAGAGTGCGCCACAAAGGTATAAGCAAGCGCAATCGTCGGCTATCAGTTGTGGCCTCTGGCCAATCGGCCACAACAGCGTGTTGAAATGCTTACCCGCGTAAGCTCGAGAGGCGCAGGCAGATATAATTATGTCCTTAAGAGTACTAGCCCTGTATCGTAGAAGTGTATGCTTACGTCAGCCGCTGTGACGACTGTTTAGGTTTTGTGAATCGACTTACGCTTACTATTCGTGCAAGTACTCAAGTTCGCACCTGTGTTGCCATTAAATATACGCCTTTTTCGAATACTGCGCCGATCTTTGTAGCGGCACGCATCGCAAACTTGCTAATCTTACGAAGAGTTATAACGTTATGGATACGCATAATATTGTGGGTTTTTTTCTTTCGCCAAATTTCGTTCCCAAATTAGTACCCCTCTTGGTTAGGGCTTATGCATACACACCTTAACTGGCTGAGAATCAAGGACCAGTTCCTTGCTGCCAGTTCTCCGAGCGCTGTACAGTTCATGAAAGAACATAATCCGGGGGAATGCGCAGGGTTTAGTATTAAAGAAGAACATCTACATTATTTGTGGGCGCATGTGCGTCAGGTGCATTTTGTTGAGGACTGCATCGACGATCAAACTCATGAACTGGAATATGTCCAAATGTGACAAATTCCGGTTGCCAGCATGTTGGAGTTTCTTGATTCTATTTCAAGTCATCTTTGGTCTTGAGGGAAGGTGAAATATTTGTCCAGAAACCTGGCGTCTGCATAGCTTTTTGTGTTGGGTGTGTTCTCTGTAATATGTCCATTAGCTTGCATTGACCGCAGATTCATCGAAACCTGAGTGGGCTGCTCTTAATCTTTTCAGATATTTGATACTTATTTGATTTTCATTGACAAACGTAACTTTCGCGTAGCTGTCGTGGATGTACTGAAGCTATTTAGACGACAAGGACAGTGTCTCACCTTTACTTTTGAAGTTCCCGAACAAGAAGGTCTGCAATTTCATGATATCAGGCTTTATTTTGCGGGGGATCACGTGTGCTCGCCATATCAGCCGAGAACTTCTGAGTCCCTTCTCGATTATAGGTGTAGCCATTCGAAACGTGCTAAGCATGGCATTGCTACTGAGGCAATTACAGGAACCCTAACGAAGAGCTGTCCTCACCTTATGCTTGAAAGTGTGAGGAATCAGGTGACAAGGCTGAATGAGGCACGTTATCCAATTTCAGTGATTCCTTTATGCTGCGAACGCTCAATTACGGAACTTAAAGAGCAACAAGTGTGGAATAAACCTAATGAGTAAGCAGCGGAACAGGGTTGCCATTATCGCCTACGTCTATTCCTTCTTGCAACGGCTGAAAATGGTGGCTTCTAAGTGTCCGGTCAAGGTTGGGTTTTCAGGCAAACATAAGCTAATGGCAATACGTGAAGCCGCATACAAGCGTGCTCTTCACAAGGGGTGTCTGAACAACAGGGAGGATTGCAAAGTAAAGCGTCGCATGCAGTTCGCCTCCTCGACATAAAATGTTGTTTATCGGATTACTTTTTCTTGCTGCCTATGTTATATATCGGTCTGACTGGAAAATGCCGGAACAGACGATTAAGGGATCACAATAGTTCTTTCAAGGGTTTTGCGCATTTGTATCTTTCTATGCATTATTGCGACTGTGGGTATCAGCCGCTTCTTGAAAGAACTATCGCGCTCGTAAAACAGAGCGAGAAGCGCTTACGTGAAATTATGAGCCCCATAACAGTAGAAAGAAAGGCTCCCTATACGTTAATCAGCCATCTATTTCACTGCGAGATAGCGAGGTTGCCTTCTGAGATCTTGGGTAAAGCCATATGAAGGTGGCTTTTGATAGTGCATCTGCGTATGCTGGGGGGGTGGGGGTGCGCTTGTCATTTTACGCGTAGTATATATTGCATATTTTCTTTCAATAAACTTCAATTCTTAGTCAAAGCCCTCTTGTGTCCGCTACTATTCCTTCTGTGTGAGTCTGTCGCGATGTGGCTTCCGTGAAGCTTCAGCAACTGGCCCAATTTTTTCTCTGATTGCAATCATTGAAACAGTTTTCTCTGTTATCCTGCATGTGATAAATGTGCGTAAAACTGTGCTGTTCTTAAAGTGAATGGCAGCTTGAAAAGTGTTGGGGTATGTGAAGTCTCGGGGTTTAACCTCCAGAATTTGGAAAAGGGGCTACGACCGCCACCGTAGTTGAGGCCTCCGTATTTACGCATATTTTCACCATCTGGTGGTTTTCATTGCACATACAATGCATGGTACACCAGGATTTTTAAATTTATTGGTGTAAGTGCCGTATAGAGTAGACGCAGTTTACGAAGTGAGAGTAATTAAATAGCATCCTCCCGGGACTCCAAGATTGGAATGCTAATTCAACATAACACATGAGATAACCGTCGCTAAAAACTTGTGATATTGAAGATAAGCTGCCCCTCATACGAATTTTATTTTAGTGCGCAGCTGCTAGGCGCCTTTCCTGCGACGAGCGTCGGCGTTGTCCCTCGTAACAAAGCGAACGAACATAGTGAAGGAGGAAAGCGAACGCTGATAACAGCTGGAGATAATATCGGAGATAACGAAGAGAGCGCGAAGAAGAAAGCGGAGGAGGAGGGTATGGTGAAAGCGCGGGAAGAAAAGCATAGTGCCGCCAAAGACGGGCTTTCCGGTGAGGATGACTGCGAGATGGCGCCAAAGTAGCGCACGCAGTCTCTGTGGAAACAGAACCCTGCATAAACGGAGGACCGTCTACGGCGGTTCCTGTGAATGGCGCCCATGCGTCACCCACGCGCTTCCTCTCGCGATTTCCCGGTTAGCGAGGCATTCGCGCTACACTGCGCGCCATTTGCAACGTGCCGTACGAGACCGGTTGTCTACGATAGTCAATATATTGCAAAATGAAAACACGTACACAGCTGCGCTCAAATTTCGGATTAGGGATTATACTCATCGTGAGCGACATTTTTAAGCTTTAGGTTACCATATGTGTTCGTCTTCGTTTTGATTTCAGCCAATATTCCAATTATTTCTTTGGCTGAAAAATAAAAATAAGGACGAGAAACGACCTGACGCTAATCAATATTTAGTTGGAAAATCGCCCCAGCATTACACAGTTTACTGAAGAGACATGTCAAGTGGGCTGAGAAATTCCGGCGAAATAAAAAAAAATGAATGCTCGACAGAGAGACGCATTTCTTGCGCACAAGCACTTTTTTATCACTTTCTCTGAGGCATCTAGGTATCGATGCACGCCGAACTGTGTTTTCGCTATGTTTGAAGGGTGAAAATTGTTTGAGCTCCTTCCAGATCAGTTGGTGAAGATACCCATGGCATAAAGCAGCCCTGGCAAGCCTACATCGTTAAAGTTTAGACACGATGTGCCGGCGCATAGAAAATCGCGTTTAGACAGGGCAGAGACACGGAGAAGGAGCGCGCACTGAACCGCAGGATGTTGTAAATTTTTAGCTGCAGGTAGCATCCGCGAATGACGCCGTAACGGTCCTACGCGACGCTGTGGTGGTCTATACGCATGCTTTGAATCACCTCCCGAACCGACGTGGACGACAGCAACATTGCCCGCGGCGGCATCAGTGGCAAAGTCAAAGAAGAAGGCAAAAAACAAAGAAGCATCGCGTTATCCAAACTTAATTTCTTATCTCCAGGTTCTCAACAAAATGGTGGACCTCATGATCTAGTTATGCTCCTGGACCTCCGTAGCTTATCGCAAAAAACGGATGTAGAAAGTACAATTGTTGATTGGAGACCTATGTACTAATATTTTTATTAACCTATGCCCTGTTTTAAAAGTTTAGGTGCCTCTACCGGAGGGTGTTCCCCGACTGGAATCCGCGTTCTTCTTCTTCTTCTTCTTCTTCATATTAGTAATGATATTGCCGGCATTGTCTTTTAACGCATACATCGCATTTTTGCCTAATCCTAGTTTCTTTTTCACCGCTTTTAGGCTTACTCCGTTCCTGAGAGCTTGTTCAATTCTATCCATATTATACTTCTTTGTGTCAGCTGTCTTACGCTTGTTGATTAACTTGGAAAGTTCTGTTAGTTCTATCCTAGCTGCAGGGCTAGAGGCTTTCATGCATTGGCGTTTCGTGATCAGATCTTTCGTCTCCAGCGATAGCTTACTGGCATCCTGTTTAACGGGGTTACCACCGACTTCTATTGCACGTTCCTTAATGATGCCCATAAGATTGTCGTTCATTTCTTCAACACTTTGGTCCTCTTCCTCAGTTGAGGCTGAATACCTGTTCTGTAGCTTGATCCAGAAATCCTCTATTTTCCCTCTTACTGCTAACTCATTGATCGGCTTCTTATGTACCAGTTTCTTCCGTTCCCTCCTCAAGTATAGGCTAATTCGAATTCTTACAATGCTATGGTCACTGCAGCGCACCTTGACGAGCACGTCAACATCTTGTATGACGCGAGGGGGTTAGCGCAGAGTATAAAGTCTATTTCATTTCTAGTCTCGCCATTGGGACTCCTCCACGTACATTTTGGGCTATCCCGCTTGCGGAAGAAGGTATTCATTATACGCATATTATGCTGTTCCGCAAACTCTACTAATAACTCTCCCCTGCAATTCCTAGAGCGTATGCCATATTCCCCCACGGACTTGTCTCCAGCCTGCGTCTTGCCTACCCTGGCATTGAAATCGCCCATCAGTATAGTGCATTTTGTTCTTCTACCCATCGCCCATTCCATATATATATATATATATATATATATATATATATATATATATATATATATATATATATATATATATATATATATATATATATATCAACTGAACATCTGGGCGCCTACTAGCTCCTCTCTCTGGCACGTAGTTTTAGACTGTTCTATCTTCAACATGGGCCCACAAAAACAGCGGTGTGAGATGCATTCTCATATACAGGCTTGACTCGTTAAAGAGTGCCTTTCATTATTAAGCAAAGGAATGGTTACAATCTTATTTCTGTTTTGTGAAAGCAACGACATTGGTTTACTAAATATATTGCACAGTTGTTCAGTATTCCTTAACATGCCAAGCACTAATTAAGAGTTTGGTCAAGAAAATGTATATTACAAAAAAATTTCCAAGCAATCTTCACTGTTTCCGTTAACAAAACTACGAAGACTCGTGCATGATGTTAATAAGATAATAACATGTCCGGCAATGTTACGCATGATATAATTTTTGGCTCCTTGTACGTGACATTTTTTATTCGCGCCCAAATATCTTAATTGCCTCTTTAATGTATAAACATTGTGCGAATAATGTTTTATGTGCGAATAATTTGCTTCGCTCCGTTAGCGTAAACATTGGTGTCTGACAATCAGAATAAGGAAACTGTCCTGGAATAGGACCATGCAGTAGCATTTACCGTTTGGTATGCTGACATTCATAGCCGATTTCAAGTTCCTTTTGAGTTGTTTTATGTATATTTTTCCGTGTGCTACGGTCTTTACACTGCAAATAAAGATGATCAACTGGGTAAGGAGAGCCTCATAGGACCAGATACACAAAAAATTAGATAAAGACATTTTAATATTACCGCAAGGCAGAAAATACACCAAATATACAGCAAATTTAATAGTACAGTTGATCGTACAGGTCAGGGAAATAATGCACGACACAATGAATACACGGGTAAAATTCCTACCCAATCCGGGTACTGATGTCAAATGCTATTTCGTCCGAGAGATTTGTTTTGTGTGGGCGTGCGTGCGTGTGCGTGCGTGTGTGTGCGTGTGGGTCTGTGTGTTTTCCTTTTTATGTGCTTCTGCAATAGTATGTGCGTCGGATCAGAAGTTGAAATAAGGTATCTACGACGTATAGTTCGATTTACGCTACATTTTTTATAGCTGGAAAATATGGGGTAAATCTAGAACTGTGCCATCGGTGTCAAACTTGCAAATTCTGCTGAGAATCCTCAATCGTCCTGTGAGAACATCTGCACTTTCAAAGCAGAAAGCATGATAATGTAATAATTTTAGCGCCTGTATTTACAGCGTTTGCCCGGTCAAAACATCTCCACCCATGTATTTCAACATATATAACTTTTCTGACGATTCTGTCACATAAATAGTGTGCTTGGCTAGTAAATGATTCACGCGCAATCGTCCTTAAAATATATCCTGCTATATGGCTTGTTTCTGTGGACTATTTAAGTTATTGTATACCGAGTACTTGTCAAGTGATCGAAAACCTTAAGGACAGGCGGTATATGCACGGCGGCATTGCAATGTGCGTATCCGCGAAAAATATTAGGAGGCATTGAAATTATTGCCATAGAAAAACCATATTTTTGCTTCGTTATTGAGATCCACATTTGCAATTTTCATTGGCTATCCGAGGAACTTAAAGCTAAGCCTCAACTGTAGGTGATGCGCGACCCCTACGCATGGGACTGTTAAATTGACTTCCACCCGTCTTGTAGCTCGAAGCCACAAAGCAAACCCCCTGTATGTTTCTTCAATGGAAAGTTTCGCACTTAAATAAACATTAGTCGTTGTCTGGAAATTAAATACAGGATGGACGCCTTTCCGCGGCGGTTGCTCTACGCCTACACAAACGAGGAGGCTACCAGATGTAAGCGACTCGAAACACTGGGACACAGAGCCGCAACGCCCTTGCTGCCCGTCACTGGGTGAAGTAAGCACTACGCCGCCTTGACGGTTGTGGCGGCGCACCCGCTGCAGCATCCTAGTTTCGGTATAACGCACTCTGATGGCCAAAATTCATAATGGCACAGTTATGCAGGTAACAGCGTTCTCTAGATGCGAAACCTAATACGGCTAGTATGGCAGAGCTGGCTTGAATTTTCCGAATACAAAGAGCCCGCGTAAATAAGAAGCATAATATGTAACCACCTATATATATATTTTTTTTTAACTTAGAGACTAGTCTGGCTACACCCATCGCGCAATGGTCGTCATCTCTAACGTCAGGTAGTCGACGGAGCCGTTCTGTTATTAGAAACCAGATACTTTTGAATATTCTCCAGATTTCTCTATATTTCCGTAAAATATTTAAGCATGCATTGTGGAGGACAGCATGGCCCCGCAATCCTAGCTATCAGGATTATGTCGTGGCCAGCAGCGTCCTGCCTCGGCTCACGCTACTGCTTGTGCGTCACTCGTCCTCCTCTGCTTATATATATATCTACATAAATATATATATATATATATATATATATATATATATATATATATATATATATATATACATACATACATATAGAGGTCTGACAGATAATATTGTCTAGCATAAATATATGCGAGACTTTTCATATAACCAAACATATTTTCTTTTACACAAATACCTTGGAGGAATCACAGTCATAATTTGAAGGAATTACACGAATTTACATCACCATGAAACATGTCTCAAAATACCTTTTTTCCAAACTTATGATTTCCTAGAACAACAGCTTTCAGTAACACTTTCAGTAGTGATGCCTCTTTACTTAACTTTATGAGGAAGGCTCCCGTACCATTGTATTCATAAGCACCTCAAATATAACTTGTGCGCACTTTCGTTGATGGATCTGTCATCTATATTTCCTGTTCGTTTCGCAGTTTTATTTCTTTGCTATGTTGTATATAATGTTATCTTTAAATTATATTAAGTTGGTCGAGGTAGTAGCTGTTTGTAAATACCTGTAGTTTAGTTTATTTCTCTCAGCTACTGGTCGGTAACATTTCGTACTGGTTGTGGGAATTAAATTTCGATCATATGCAAAACGCATATTCGGGCTAGTTTTTCCGGCAAAACTGCACGTGAGTTAGTGCACAAGAAAGACATGGAACAACCACAACTAGACACAAAGGGATCAGTGTGATGTTTATGTGGCGCTATAATTTACCTCCGTTCAGTGATTCATGAGTAATGTCTAAAATATAGTTTTCAAGAGCCATATTTGCGCGGAATTTATTCCTTACGTTTTAGTCGTAATAAATCAATAACATCTTACATTTCTTCTCCAGATTTGTGGCACTTATAAAAAACGTAGTCTTCTCCTCTCAATAGTATTTTTTCATTAAAGATGCATTTCAAGCCCTCCCCTAAAAAACTTCGCTGGTGCGCCCAAAGTTTTCCACCCGTTGCCAGTTTCTGTAAAGAAAAAGGACATTTCTCATAACTACGAGCAATCGATTAAAACATAGAATAATGCCAAGCACAAGAGCGAATTGCATTGACTCAAGTATTCCCGTTGCACAGTTTCTCCACTTCCAACTAATTCAATTCGATATCCTTAGTTGACTACTTAGTTCTGCGTAGTGGCATGTCATTTTTGTAACAGTGAGAAATCGAAATGAGGAAAAATTAAAAACGCTCAAGACTTCAAAAGTTCATTCATGTGACTGAAGCCGCGAACCTGCATTTAACGTTTGTGCCTGTCTATCAAATCAAGCTGACCTAAATAGAGCATGGAGTTTTGAAAATACATTTTCACCCGCCATAGGTGAGCATAATAGACGACTCACAAACAAATGATCGAAAATTGCATTTATATAGGCTAATATGCTTCTCAGTACTCACGTACGGGGCAGAAACGTGGAGGCTTACGAAAAGGGTTCTACTTAAGTTGAGGACGACGCAACGACCTGTGGAAAGAATAATGATAGGTGTAACGATAAGGGATAAGAAAAGAGCAGATTGGGTGAGGGAACAAACGCGAGTTAATGACATCTTAATTGACATCAAGAAAAAGAAATGGGCATGGGCAGGACATGTAAGGAGGAGGGAAAATAACCGATGGTCATTAAGGGTTCTGGACTGGATTCCAAGGGAAGGGAAGCGTAGCAGGGGGCGGCAGAAGGTGAGGTGGGCGGATGAGATTAATAAGTTCGCAGGGACAACATGGCCACAATTAGTACATGACCGGGGTAGTTGGAGGAGTATGGGAGAGGCCTTTGCCCAGCAGTGGGCGTAACCAGGCTGATGATGATGATGATGCTTCCCGAAACTTCCGTTCCATAGCCATCTTTTCCTTTCCTGTCCGCTATACGTGAGTTAAAGGACTAATAGGCGCGATCAGGGCCGGTATATAGCCATCTGCCGACTCGGAGTAGTAGGGACGTTTTTTCAACGACTGTCCTTAAAGGCCTGTCAAAAAATATGAAACATTCTGCAGCCCTACATCTTCCGGGTAGTCAAGTATGGCTCTGTAATAACAGTTATGTGACCCGTCGTGGTTGCTCACTGGCTATGATGTTAGGCTGCTGAGCACGAGGTCGCGGGATCAAATCCCACCCATGGCGGCCGCATTTCGGTTGGGGCGAAATGCGAAATGGTACGGTTCTTGCCTGGGCAAGACAAATAAAGTGACTGCTGATTTCCATGTACTGTAAGTTTTATTGAAATCAAGAGCAACAATCGAGCAGTACAACGCGCTGTCATATCTTTATTTTGCCAGCCGAGAGTGGAAGGGGAGCAGTTATCATCTTTGCCTATGCCTCCGCCTCGTTGTTAGACGAAACGACGCACGCAACCGCCACGTCACATCAAGGAGCAGCTTTGCGCCGATCCTCACTCTCTTGCATGCGTAATCATGCGAAGGACAATTAAAATTTCGAGCCGGATATGTCGGAGCACATACACGCTAGAAGAATTCTTCCAACTGATACTGTGTAGAAACACGAATGCCTCCAAATTTTCAGTACAAACATATTGTTACGCGCGAAGGAGACCGTGTATAACCGTTACGGATGAAGGGGACCGTTTACTTTAGGTCGCGAAGGTGAGCGCAAGAGCGGTCAGCTGGTTTATCAACTGAGCGTCGTTCTCTTCTTTCTTCTTCCACTCGGGACCGCAAGCACGTTCACTGGTCTTCGTTTTCTTCATGCGTAACATTCCTCTCGTCGCAGACGAAGCCCGCCGGGCGAGTCAATCCATGTGTCTTGACGTGAACAATTTCAAGCGGGCGACATGGACCACTTGTGTCTTGGCAGCTCTTCTACCACTCGCCGTGAGGCGAGCTATGTTATACGTGACTTCCGTGAGTCTGCTAATAATCACAAACGGTCCATCGTAGGTGGCCAAAAGCTTTTGGCATAACCCGCGTTTCCGTACTGGAGTCCACAGCCAGACTAAATCACCAGGGCGATAGGTTACCGGACGGTGGCGAAAGTCGTAGCGTACTTTTGATCTGTCCTGCGATGCCAAAGTGCGCAAACGAGCAATACGACGAGCTTCTTCGGCGAGGCAGAGAGTCTCGGCGACAGTGGAATTTTCGTGACTGCAGAAGGGGAAAACAGTGTCGATTGTGTACCGGGGTGGCCGTGCGTACAGCAGGAAGAAAGGGCTATAGCCGGTGGTCTCGTGCTTGGCGGTGTTGAATGCGTACGTGATAAAAGGCAGTACGTCATCCCAGTTCTTGTGGTCGGATGAAACGTACATAGATAGCATGTTTACAATTGTTCGGTTGGTACGCTCCGTAAGCCCATTCGTCTGTGGATGGTATGGTGTCGAGTGACGCAAGTGGGAATCACACAAACGAAGCAGCTGCTCTACGACGTCCGCTGTGAATTGTCGTCCACGGTCGCTGATGATCACGCGGGGCGGACCATGTCGCAGGATCACATATTGCAGCAGGAATGTTGAAACGTCAGTGGCAGTTGCGGAGGGCACGGCCGCCGTCTCGCAGTAGCGTGTGAGGTAGTCGACGCAAACAACTATCCAACGGTTTCCCTTGGTTGATTTGGGAAATGGGCCTACGAAGTCAATGCCCACTTGTTGGAAAGGCGTGCTTGGAGGCGGGATCGGCTGCAGAAGACCTGCCGGAGCAGTAGATGGCCGTTTGTGGCGCTGACACTGCATGCAGCTGGCCACATACGTCTCAACAGATTGTCGCATTCCAGGCCAATAAAAGCGTTCCTGAATCCGGTAAAGCGTCCTTGCCGAACCCAGATGGCCAGACGTAGGGTCGTCGTGCATAGCACGCAGAATCGCTGTGCGAAGGCTCTCCGGCACCACTAGGAGAAAGCGTGCGCCAGTGCTGGAAAAGTTCTTCTTATAGAGGAGTCCATCACGTACACAGAAATGGTTTGCTGTCGTCGAGGTGGTCGTAGCGGTGAAGAGCGGTGTTAATTTATCGTCTTTTCGCTGTTCGGTTTTGAAGCAGTCGAAGTCTGGAAAACGCGGCGACACAGAAGCCACGAGGTGATCGAAGTCATCGGCGTCACAGTCCGTAGTACTAAGTGGCATACGCGAGAGACAGTCCGCATCAGCGTGTCGTCGACCACTCTTATAAGAGACGGTGAAGCTGTATTCTTGCAGTCGGAGCGCCCAGCGCGCAAGGCGGCCACAAGGGTCACGAAGATTCACAAGCCAACACAACGAGTGGTGGTCGGTGACCACTGTAAAGGGGCGTCCATACAGGTAAGAACGAAACCGCTGAACCGCAAATATTACCGCGAGGCATTCTTGTTCCGTCACAGTGTAGTTCTGCTCGGGCCTACTTAATGAGCGGCTTGCATATGCGATCACGTGTTCGCGGTCACCGCAGCGTTGAACTAGGACGGCACCAATACCTATGCCACTGGCATCCGTATGGAGTTCTGTCGGAGCTGAAGGACTGAAGTGTTGAAGAACCGGTCGTGACGTCAGCAGGAACTTCAACTGACGAAAAGAAGAGTCGCACTCCGGAGTCCACTCAAAGGGGGTGTCCTTTCGTAGCAGGCATGTCAGCGGATACGCAACGTCGGCGAATTTAGGAATAAATCGGCGGAAATAGGAACAAAGCCCCAGAAAACTACGGAGCTCCTTGACACAGCGCGGTGCACTGAACGCTTCAACGGCTGCTGTTTTCTGGGGATCAGGGCGGATGCCATCCTTGTCGACGAGGTGCCCAAGCACAAGGGTTTGGCGGTCTCCGAAGTGGCATTTCTTAGAGTATAAAACTAGACCAGCGTTTCTGATGCAGTTCAGGACAATATCCAGACGCGAGTTGTGTTCGCTGAAGGTGCGGCCAAAGATGACGACGTCGTCGAGATAGCACATGCAGATGTTCCACTTCAAGCCACGCAATACAGTGTCCATAAATCTCTCGAAAGTTGCCGGAGCGTTGCACAATCCAAATGGCATCACATTAAATTCGAAGAGCCCGTCAGGGGTTACAAAGGCAGTCTTCTCCTTGTCGTCAGGATGCATCGGAATTTGCCAATAGCCGGATCGTAAATCTACTGAGGAAAAGTAAGAGGCGGAATGAAGGCAGTCTATTGCGTCATCAATACGTGGGAGTGGGTACACGTCCTTTTTTGTTACAGCATTCAAACGGCGATAGTCGACGCAAAATCTCCAAGATCCATCTTTTTTTTTAACAAGAATCACTGGAGCTGCCCACGGACTTGCTGACTCTTGTACGACTCCCTTTTTCATCATTTCGTGCACTTGTTCGTTGATAATCTGGCGCTCTGATGGTGAAACACGATATGGCTTTTGTCTAATCGGATTTGCCGAACCCGTGTTGATGGTATGGCGCGTTCGAGACGCAGGGATTGCAGGTATATTGGCCTTCTGCGCAAAGTCGAATACCGAAACGTGCTTCGAAAGCACACCCACTAACGTTCGGCGTTCACTCGTGCTGAGCGATTTATTGACCATCGACAAAAGGGCCGTTTCCGAACTGTGGCCGTCAGGTTCTTCCGGCACATCTGTAAGTTGAGCCACTGATAAGGACGCGTGTTCCCTGGTGAAGGCTAATTTCATGCCGTCAGGTAGTATAACGGGCTCCTTAGAACAGTTTACGGTCCATAAGCCAGTGCGTCCGCCTTTGATCGACACCACACAATGTGGAACCAAAACATTTTTCTTCATACAGTTAAAGTGCATTGGTTCTACGGTAGCTTCGAAGCAGTCGGAATCGGCGCCGCAACAGACAACGGGAACGCAAACGGTAGATGATGCAGGTATGACCGTATCACCACAAACACACAGTGTAGTTTCGCGATCTACAGGGTTCTCCAGGAGTCCTGATGGAATCCTACCACTTAAGAATACTTTTCCGGTGCGGCAGTCGACAGTAGCACCACACTCCCGCAAGAAGTCCATGCCGAGAATAACATCATGGGTCGACCGAGGAATAATTACGAACTCTGTCGTAATAACATGGCCTCCCAAAAATACGTCAGCACTACACACACCAATAGGTCGCAACGGCTCACCACTCACTCCACAGAACTTTGAATCTTCGTCCCATTTAAACAAAACCTTTCGCCCTAACACGTGTTTAAACGAGACACTCATGACCGAAATTGTTGCGCCTGTGTCCACCAGAGCCATCACAGGGACATTATCTACAAGCACGCGCACTTTGTTTTTCAGCATCAACACAGGAGGTATTTCTGTCAGTAGCACGTCTCCAGCGACCTCACCTCCATCGGCCGCGCTAGCTAGTTTTCCGGTGACGAAGGGGACGCGGTGCGACGCAGCGGTGAGGGAGAACGGGGAGCACGACGTTGCGGTGGGGGTGTCACACTTCTGTCAGATGCTGGGGAGCGATTCCGGGAGCTGCTCGGCCAATACTCGTCGCCAGACGATACGTGTGCTGGCCACGGGGCACCGTGTGGCCGTTCGGAGGGCCGAGAAAACTCTGACGGCTGGCCATACCACGTGGTCATACGCTGGTTGCAAAACCGCGATATATGACCCTGGACACCACAGGAATAACACACCGGGAGAGGTCTAAACCTTGGTCGTTCGTCCATGAAGTGGATATTATCATTTTCGCGCGTGTAGTGGGTTGGTTCGTGGCGTGTGTCACGACGATACATCGGGCGTCGAGAAGGCGTGCGCTGAGTGCATCGGTCATAGCGCGGAGTCGGCGGGCGTGTTGTCATCCTCGACTGTGGGGCTGCGCTGTACTCCACGGCCGCTGCGGTAACCATTGGTTGCCAAGGGGCCGAATGTGGCGCCATCATAGCCTCACGTGACGTGTACACGCCATGGTGGTCAACAGTTGAATGCAACAACCCTTCGCGGCGGGAAAGTTCCTCGCGGACAATCTGTCGGATGGTCGAAGGGAGGTCGAGGCAAGGACTCGTGTCCACACTGGCAACCGTCGTAACGTTTGCCAACCGACCAAACTTTGGCGCAATCCGACGCATCTTGAGCGTTTCAAAAGTTCTGCAGTGCCGAATGACGTCGGACACAGAACTGAGGCTCTCCTTTCCGATTAGAAAATTGTACACATCCTCAGCCACTCCTTTCAGCAAATGCCCAACTTTATCTTCTTCCGACATGCGAGCATTGACCACCTTGCACAGCTTTAACACTTCTTCGATGTATGTTGTGCATGTCTCGCCTGGTAGCTGCGCCCGTTGCGACAGTGTCTGCTCCGCACGCTTCTTTTTGGCGACTGAGTCCCCAAAACACGCCTTTAACTCGTCAACAAAATGTTCCCACGTCGTAAGCGCGTCCTCGTGGTTCTCATACCACACGAGGGCGGTATCGGTCAGGGAGAACACCACGTTCGTGAGCTGAGCGGTTGCATCCCACCCGTTGGACTTGCTCACTCGTTTGTAGTGGACGAGCCACTCGTCGGCATCTTCCCCCGCTTTGCCTCCGAAGGTGGGTGGAACTCGGTAGTATGGCAGCGGACTGCTAGGCGCTGCCCTCGGAGTGGCTCCTTCTTCTGGCATGTCGAAGATGGTCATGGCTGATGGCGGGAGGCCGGCAAGTCGACGGCTTCGACGAAGCTGCGGCAGTGATGGTTCCGTTGTTGTGAGCGATACCCCGCACCTCCACCACTTTGTTACGCGCGAAGGAGACCGTGTATAACCGTTACGGATGAAGGGGACCGTTTACTTTAGGTCGCGAAGGTGAGCGCAAGAGCGGTCAGCTGGTTTATCAACTGAGCGTCGTTCTCTTCTTTCTTCTTCCACTCGGGACCGCAAGCACGTTCACTGGTCTTCGTTTTCTTCATGCGTAACAATATGTACTTATTGCAGTCGAAAAAAATGTTACTTGTTCAATATTATATAATTTGGCTGCTGACAGCGATAATTATAATCTCACTTTGTGCCCCCCTGGCAGCACAACTTATGTGCACAGGTGGTCTCGCGTGCCTCCCAGTGCTTAATTTTAAGAAAATCATGAAGCTTAAATTTTAACGCCCAATATATATTATCCACTGCGTGTGAATGTGCATACAATACCAAAACCTGCCGGAACTTCACGGCAAATATATTCATTTATTCGTATAACATGCTGTATACATGCTGTATAACACATGTATACCTCGAAAACCACATTTCATATATAAACACACGTGGTCCATCAGCTGCACCAACACTAGAATGCTACGCTTTGCGTGGATGTCAATTGGACTTTATTGTGCTTATTTTTACTGTGCGATGACCGATTTACTTCGATAGTTGCCATCTAAATTGGAGTGTTCTCTTTGCTTTGACGACGTCTGCAATCAAGGTTTTAGCTAACCTAAGCTGACCTACATAGGATTTAAAAGAAGGTCTCACCTTAACAATTTCTTGATGAAAACTGGTATGCTCTTGTCGTATCCTAAATGTGTACTTCTGCCTTTCACGTGCAAAAATCACAGCTTGCACCTGCCCTTGTCAGGCGAGCACTTCAACATTGTAAAGCAACGTCGGTTTCTTGGAGCAACACTAGATCGACAATTACCACGCGCTTCTTATATGAAATCACTAAAGTACCAAGTGTTCACTGCAATCAATATACTACGCAGACGTGCTGGCTCAACATGGGGTGGGTCAGTTTCATCAACGCAGCACGTTAACAGAGCTCTCGTGATTCAACATGTTTTTAGCCGACATAACGAAGAAATCTGAATACACGCGTTCAGGTCTGTCCAGGAATGTGGGGCTCATTTTGGACATTGAGCAAACGTTTCCCACCATCCTAAATGGAACAGTTGCTGATAGAGTTAGTTCTAAACTTTACTCTGTCTTGAACAGAAATTTCCGAAGAACTGTAAAATTTTCGTAAATATGAAGGCACTCCTTTTTCTAAATAAAAGCAGCCAAGAAAAGTAGAACAAGAAATCGTAAATCTTCAGATGCTGTCAGTTTGTCAGTGCTTGAAGAACGTTTCTCGTGATGTCCAGTCACACTTAATTTCGGATGAAACTTGTAAGCAACGTAACTTGCCTTATGCCGTTTTATCGAGAAAGTGAATTTCACTAAGGAGGAGTTGAGCAGGCTGCGTTGCGTAGAAAATTATGAGCTATTCTGAGCTATACAGCGGAAGTTCCTAATACTTAAGCTTATACATGTCTAAAGCATTATATGTGGCGCCTATATATGGTTTAAATGAGAACTTTAGTACCAGTTGCAATCACCTAAATCAGCTTTTCTTGCGCCTAAAGGTCTAGTCTCTGCTCACTAGTATCCGAAGAGTGATGCAAAATACGCACCAATCATCGTCATGGTTCAAAATATCGAGCTATTTGCGCCAGCAATAATTAAAAATTATATGTGTTTATAGTTACTTCCCCACAAATGGCGCTGTATGCGACATAAACCCATATCCTGGACAGTCTCATGTTTACACAAATGGTTGTAGTTTACCCGATTTATCTAACTCAGCGTTCTTCGTTCGTCACTGAAATACAGACAGCTATTCAATTATTCCGTGGCACGTCTTTGATTACAGCTGAACTCTCTGCAGTTTTGTTTACAATATCGACACAGGACGAACAAACATTGGTCATTTAAATATGTTCAGCGACTCAACAGCAGTACTTCCGTTCATTAGCAACTAACGAAACGGTGAACGATATCACAACAGCAAACGAAGCGCATCATGCGGTCATCTTTAAGTGGATACCTGGGCGCTATAACACACCTTTACATTGTGCAGATGATGCATGGGCACGCCAGGCACACCAAGGGAACATGGTCACTACATTTCCTATATCTGGATCTGAAATACATTGTATTTTAAGATTCATGTTCAAGCAATATGAAAACAACTTTGTTCCATGTCTCTGATAAGACTTAAGATACATGTAATAGTTCTTTCCTTATTGATTTTCTTATAAGAATAGAGCTTAACAGTCGTATTCAAACACTTATTCACCATCTAGGGACTTAGTATTTGTCAAAACAAAGCTTTGTATTACATTGGGAACCATGCTAAAAACCGTCACTGCGAATGCGACAGCGCAGATAAATATGTACCACCTCTGCCAGAAGCATGCCACAAGCAGTATGAGCCACGAAACCGACTGTTGTCAAAACTCGCGAGACTCGATCGAAGACCAATGAGCCAAAAGAAGCTGATGTGACGGCGGCCATTGCAAAAAACACTAACCTAAAGCATGCGCTGACAGCCCCTAAAAATTTTGGTGTTCACTGATATTGCAGAGAAATAAGGGAACAAGAATTGCATGTGGGTTTCGCCCGGCTGAAATAACACTCACAGCAAGTATACCAATTGCATACCGGGTGTCCCAGTTAACTTGGACCAAGATTTTAGAAAACTCAGGAGCTCTAGAGAAATCTACCGAATGCATAGTTATCCGTCGTCCTGTGTACTTAGAGCCAGTATATTTTTCAACATGAAGTATTGATTAATCTTTTTTGTTTTTAATTAGTGAACTTTCTAATTATTGCTTGGATCGCAAACATCACAATTACAAAGTTAGAGGGCACCTCCAATAACCTTCTAATCAAGAATTTGTTTCGTTCTCATCTTTGCCTCGTTGGTTTCTTCGAGAAAAAACAAATGCGCGCGAAACCTGCAAAATACAAGATCGATACGTGCTCGAGCACCGCTACTCAAACGCTTCGAAGCGAATAGCCACGGATACGCGGCGTTCTAGCGGCGGCAGCTCGATACAAGGCTTCACGCTGTGTGATGGTCGAGCCATCATGAGAACACGCCGCTACCGCATTGAAAGGCGCAGCGGAGCCGTAGGCAGGGGAGGGGGGATTTCGAAGTCAAGAAACCTCGACGGCGCACTCATCTTTTTCGATGGGTAGGCGCGCCCGGAATGTGTTCCTTTTGTTCACTTTAGCAATAGAAACAAACCTAGCGCAGGCTATGTCCTTATAATGCGTTTTTTGCGGATCCGCACGGCCAGCATATACTTTTGTCGATAACGTAAATCCTTTTTGTTTCACGTGTCAATGCGTAGATAATAACGGCGCATCCCAACGGTACCATCCCAATGACCTGCGCTTCAAGAAGACAGTCACGCCTTTCAGGAATGATCAGAAGGCTAATAGGATCCTGGCTCTAGGGGCGGCGCACGGCGACAAGGGGAAAGCAGCCAAGCTATTCCAGTTGTGGCACTGTGGAGGACGCCCTAATTCGTCAACATTACTTAGAAAGTACAAAGTCCTTTGCGAGACGGGTAGCTTCATAAGAAAGCGACACAGGACTGCGACGGTAATTGAAGAAGCGGAACCGGATGTTGTGGTATTTTTTGCTGCTAACCCTCACGGTAGTGTGCGCGACGCTAGCGCGGAGGCCGGTACCTGAAGGTCATCAGTGTGGAGGATTTTAAAGAAAGATCATATGCAGCCGTACCATGTACACCTGCATTAGAAAGTTGAAAACCGAGATTTTGAAAACATAACTGACTTTGCCAATTGGATTTTCACGAAATGTGAAAAAGAACCGGACTTTCTCACTCGCGTGCTTTGGACGGCTGAGGCTAATTTCACTAGGAACACATAAGTTAATCACCACAACGCACGCTACTGGAGTTACAGGGAACCACCCTGGCTGGTACAAACACGACACCAATCAGGGGCGTAGCCAGGGGGCGGGGGGGGGGGGGGAGGGCTTATGGGGCTTCAGCCCCCCCCCCCGAAATTTTTTCGTACTGTCATGCCCCGCGGACCAAAACAACCCCTGGCGCCGGAAATCATGCTTGATTTTGTCTAGGATGTCCTTTTCACGCTCGAAAAGAAATTTTAGCGCGAAAATTGCTCAATCGGGCTGGATTTCGCGGGAACGCCCATGCACGGGAAGTCACATATTCTAACGCCAAGGAGCTCCATCCGAGCACAAAGTTTCAGAGGCGTTTGGATTGCGAGCGGGCTCGTCGTGGCATTTCGCGGAGGCCGTGGAATCTATAGGGAGCGCTTGGATTTAAATTATGAAACTTTATGGGTATAAAGTTCTCATAAACTTTTGATGCGAAAGGCGCATTGACACTTCCAAAGTCGTGCTTTAGGTATTGAATTCCGGAACTATGCGAGTTTAATGTTGGGGCGCTATAACATAAAACTATTCCAAACATTTCTATTCCTAAATTCAGCAATCAGCCCTTTGCGATTGGATAAATACTTTTTTATACCACCCATACTTCACCTGTCTCTCACGCGACGTCACGAAAAGCGCATAGGTCCCCATCTAATATGGCGTGTACACAATGATTGTGCATGATTTGATCGAACAAAAGAAAAATAGTTATTTCTGATCCGACGCCTTTTCCCTATTACCCTTTGGCTACTCGTCAAAAGTTTTCGGGCTGCACCCACTTCACCTGTCTCTCACGCGACGTCACAAAGATGCAAAAACTCACCGCGTCAAAGTGACGTGTAAGCGTTAAACATGCATTAATATGCCGAACAAAACTGAATTTTTTTCTGAGTAGCCGCAGACTGCCCCGTTCCGAAAGGAATAAGAGATGGCTGCTGCCGATCGCTCAGGCACTCGACTCGCACCTGCCGGACAGAACGGGTTTATTTGCGCGTAATAAAGGTTTTTGCGTATCCGTGTAACGTTTTCGAGCACTTTCGGCACGTTTACGACCTCGTTCTGCCTACTATTCTTTGCTGACGATCCGTTTTAGCGTCATTGTTAAGCTTCCGTTGCATGCCGCCGCTATTATCGCCGAGCCACCGCAAGCTAAGTAATGGAGAGCGGACCAATCGCAGATGTCGGCACCACCCTCTTCTCCGTTTATCAAATTTCAATGCAGTGGCTCGGCCCCATTGAATCCCTCTCCACTTGAGCGTGCTCCTAGCCTCTTGTGAGCCAATTAGATAAGTCAAGCTGCTCGATGTAGGCAATGTTATTCGTTTTTCAAACAAAGAAAAGTGACCTCCTATGAACGAGGAGAGCGTTTGATTGGTCTGTTCAGACAAAGCTGTGGGTGACCGCCCGATGCTTGCATCGAAGGTTACGCAAATTTGACGTCAGGAAATTGGAATAAAAACATATTGGAATAGTTTTACATTATAAGGCCCTCATTATAAACATATGACGCCAAAGGTGCATTGACTTTTCTAAAGTCGTACATCGGACCATACAACGACACAAGCGAAATCAACACACTATCAGACAAGCTGACAAAGCACGCGGCGAGGTCCGATGAGACAAAGTGTTGTGGCGGTTTATTTGTGCCGTCATGCCACAGAAAAAATATCAACATTTCTTTTCATCTGCACCAAAGCATCCATGGCAAGACACTAAACCAGCAAAGGTAACTACGTTCGTACTTATTTTTCTACTTGGACTTTTATTCGCGAGGATTACACTGAGCCTCTTCAATTTTCTCGTTCTCGCTATGCGCGTGCTGCCAGAGCCAGCCAGAGCGCATGCGTTTTTCTCGTGTTACCCCGACCACCAGCAACATGTTTATTTGCCTTGTTTGACGCATCATATATAGCGACTTTTTCTTAGATACGTATATTTATTGGAGACTTATACGTATATTTAAATATCTTGTTGAGAGGTTTTGTGTATATGTGCAGTGAACTTTGTTTCCAGTGACACTTTTTTGCCCTTTATCAAGCTGTTACTTCGCATTTGTATATTCCATTGTATCTTCGCATTTATAATGTGCGAAGGCGAGCCAAATGAAAGTGAGCCCACCAAACCTGCGCAATAATGGCTCGGCTCATTATCTGCGAGGCATGCACGTGGCACAGAGGCATCTCTTATTCACAAAAGTGACACGCAGGTGTGAGGTTCAAGGTTCTTTAATGCTCTCATACACTGGGTTGAACATGTTTGTGTGACATAATGGACACTCCAAAAGTTGAACAGCGTGGTGTCATGAGGTTTTTCACAGATGACGATGTTTCCCAAAAACAAATTAGCCGCCGTATGGCTGCAGTGTACTTTGAACACTGCATTTCATTGGTCACTGTGAAGCATTGGAGCAAACGGTTCAAAGAAGGACGTGAAAGTTGAAAAGACGATCCAAGACCATGGAGGTCATAGCCACCGTGCAACCACCGCCAACAGAATTACAAAGGCTGGCTAGACAAGAACGGAGGATAAGCATCGATGAATTGGCTGGGCTTATGAACATCAGTCACGATTCGGGTCAAACCATAATTCATGAGCATCTCGGTTATCGGCTCTCGTGTGCGCAATGAATTCCCAATATTTTGAACAGCCGCCAGAAGGCGGAGAGATTCGGCGCTCTTGACTCATCCAATCCGGTATCACGATGAGGGTGAGCGCTTTTTGTCTGCACTTGTGACCGGGGAAGAATCATGGTGCCACTACTACGAGCCTGAAACACGACAGCAAAGCTTAAAGTGGAAAGATTTGAATTCATCGCCCCCAAGAAAAGCAAATGTCATCATTTCTGCCGGAAAGGTGTTGTTGACTTTTTTTTCAATCGTCAGGGGCCATTGTTGTATCGAATTTGCTAAACCTGGAGAGGCTATTAATTGTTTCCGATATTCTGAAACGTTGGATCGGCTGCTTGTCGCAATCAAGAACGAACGACGGGAAAAAATTGAGGAATGGGGTTATCTTGCGCCAAGACAATGCCCGTTCCCACGTTGCTGATGTGGTTAATATGAAACTGGCAAAGTTCAAGTGGGAAACGCTTCAAAGTCCGCCTTACATCCCAGTCGTGTCGCCTTGCAACTTCCACATTTTGGAGCATTTGAAAAAGAAAAAAAAAGCTTAAGGGAATTAAATTCGTGTCAGACGATGACGTGATAAATTCTGTTACAGACTTTTTTTGAAACAGCAACCCAAGGAGTTTTATCAGACGGGAATCACGCAACTCGTTAAGCAGCGGGAGAAATGTCTAAATGCTCCTGGAGACTACATTTGAATAAAGTACCCCGTTTGTCATATATTCGCATTGGCTCACTTTCATTTGACTCGCCCTCGCATATTTTACAGAACTTCTGCTTTCTATATGTGCTCTCTATTGCGACTATAATTTCGGAGCAATTAATCACAATACACGACCGGTGGCAGCTGCTCCTGCGCAATACATTCTAACAAAAGACAGCGTCAGTGAGATTTTTCCCTCGTCGTTGCAATGTACAAAAATGTAAACAAGGTTCTGGAATGTCAGAGAGAGAGAGAGAGAAAGAGAGAGATGCAAATATGAGAAAGGCAGGGAGGATAACAAAGTGTTTTTTAATATTTGTCCTCAACTTGTTCATTTCATGACCTATGCATTTTTCATATCAGCGCCAGGGACTGCTTTGCTGGTTTCAAACTGATATAGTTTTAAAGATCGTGTTATATTTGCTTTACTTCTTAAATATACAGAAAACATAGAAACATTGATATCAGTTATTACGGGCACAATTTTTGAGACTTACGAGTATATTCTTCTATGAAAAAATTCATATTTTACTTGTCATGACCGTGCGTAGCGGTGAAGAATTCGTTTGCAGTATCTTGGGCAATGGCAACACGGCTGTTATTGACGTTTAACGTATTTCATCCATCGATAATTTCTATAAGGAGGAGGCCGAGCTGCAAAGTAAGCGCCCCGCCCCCCCACTGAACGAAATTTCTGGCTACGCCACTGACACCAATATCTGTGGTGGTTTAATGTGTCGCGTGGTATTTGCGATAAATTTTAATACATAATCGACTAATTACAAGAAATCACTAATTAAGTGTATAACTAAGAACCTTAGAGCTCATGTTGCAATTTACAAATTCTAACTGCGGAGTTCGCAGGGCCGATATGCTTGGAATGAATGCTCAGGATGATGCCAGTTTCTAGATATTTCCCCAACATTGCGCAGAAATGTATGGGCGGTCTAGTTACGTTTGTGCTTCAAAGCATAAAATAACGTTTTCTTAATAAAGTTTCATGTACCTAACTAAAACCAAAAGACTGTCTGCCAAAAGAAAAAAAAAATCAAAGCGTAGTCCATGAAATCTGCTTTGCCAACTGTCCGGCTATGTACGTACATCAGGGAAATCAAACATCTAAAAGAAAGAATCAGACAACTTGAGAACGACATCAGAATATTCAACCAAATACGTAGTGCCGTCGCCAAATTTTCTGAAGATGCCGACCAGAAAATTGCTTTCCGTGAAATCCGAATACTTCAAAGAAAGATGAACTAGCGAAAAGGCTGCTATTGCAGTAATGGCACATTCAGAATGCGGCTGGTATATAAACCGCGTGAATGGCAACCTACCCTCTCTGTATGTGCATGGCCACGGCGACACGACGAAATAAGAAAAAGCGCCCAGCCAGGTTGGTCCCCGCTATAGGTCACCAACACGGAAACGTCTGCGATCCCCTACCCCAAACCCGCTTGAATTAAAGGATGGAAGGATGGATGTTATGAGCGTCTCTTTGGAACGGGGATGCTCATTGAATTTCAGCTCGTCAAGCGCCCCGAGCATCGGTCATCCCTGAAGACATTCACCACCGCTCTCTACCCACTGTTTCGCCCTTCCCGTCTGTGAAGAAAAGGATCCGCTTGAAGTGTCTCTCCCCCCCCCCCTTCCGCGCTCTCCCCTCCTTTCTACGAAGGGCCTTATAAAAGCGGCACACCGCCACCACCGAAGATTACCCTCTGAAGAATGAGCGTAATGGGCTTGAAACGCCAGGATAATAATTTGGTTGGAGTGACACTCAAAGTACTAACTTATTTGAACAGCACACACTAGTTGAGCAACAAAAACAGCACCGAACTTGTCGCCAAACCCGCTGCCTGAAACAAAATTCAGTTCAGATAACACTTTATTATAGGCTGAGCATTAGAACCTATACCATTATCTTGCTATTCTAAGGGTAAGCGTATAAAAGCGACAATTAGCAAGGGTAAGCGTATAACAGCCACAATGTTTTACAACATTTACGGTGTATTATTCCTGCGAAGGAGGCTATATATCTCATATTCATGCCTGCTTCTTCGATAAATTCTTGCAGACAACTGAACAATGTACGTTGAAACAAAAATATCAAAGTTAAGTGAAATGAAATGGTAGGTCACTGAAATGAAAATGTTCTTCACCGCGGAGGCTAAAAGAGTGCAGTGTCCTTTTAGTGCTGTCGTCGCCAAACAAAGGTCACGTAAAACGTTATTGCGAACTTTACGAAAAAGCATTAATATACCGTGAATGCTTCAGATCTTGAACCTGCCCTAGTCCTCGTGAAGAATTTTTTTAATGGCATAGACAGAGCGAGCGCTACCGTAGCACGAACACTTTAATCATAAGCATAAATTGTGAGCAACGCCTAGGTGCTGCTGGTGTGTGTGGAATGACAGCAAATCGCGCCAAAATGCTTCGTCAGAGATGAGAGCTTCAACGGTAATTGTTGGGTTGAGCAAGGTGTTGGATCACTGATCTCTTTTTCTGCGAAGCTGCTGAGTCTAAAAGCACCATGCCACTTTGGAAATATCGCAGACAACTCTCTTCAGAGCTGCTGCGTAGCCGGGCTCTACAAAGCAGGAAAGGAAGCTCAGTTCTTAAAAAGGAAATGCTGACATTCAAAGGTGTCTTTGGCAGGGAGAAAATTATGTGGATATCATGCGAATAAAATATTGTTTACACCATTACATGCTCCTATTCAACAAAATTTTGACCGAAAATTTTGGAGAAGATTATGTGGCTATGGGGAGGTAGCTACCGCAACAAAGCACACTTCTGAGACCACAGCTAAGCACAACATCGAAATTTGTTGCGGTTGTTCATGCAATCACCAGAAGATGTAATGTAATCTACACTCGATTTGTATTTTCCTAAACCTTACTTGTGTACGCGGTTATGTTTAGCCGAAGCAGAATAGTGCCTAATTTAGTGCCCGTTAAAAAAAATGTGCAAGGGTCGCTTATGGTGTTAAGTGCGGCTATGCGAAGCTTTTTGCATGTACCGTGATATCCGACTTTTCGGAGGATTCCGGAAAGAATTAACAGCGGGACCGAAAAGTTTCTGTAGTGCGTCCAATTGTGTGTATGTGACCCTACGGTTTCTATGAAGCCTGTCCAGCAAGACGAAGGCGATGACTGTGAAGCCGATACTATGACTGTGAGAACAATGACATGACGATTGCATTATTGACAGCAAATCTATGAAGGTTAGTTGTTCAACCGTTCTCGTGCTAGGATGATTAGATTCGCGGGAAATAACAATCAAAGAACAGCAGCAACGCAACCTTCGTTGGAGCCCGAATACCTGCTTGAAACGCATACTTGCCAAGGTTTATCAAAGCAGCCTTGCGTATACTTTACTCGAGTTGACAACGTCATTGTGCCGTGTTTTTTTAGCAAGCAAAGCGTAATTTTACTTTGCCACGTGGCATTTTATCAGCTCAAAATTGAAGGTCAGCTTGGACTTTGCACGGCGACGACTATAATAAGCCTCGTTCTATCATAGACGTTATTGGCAAGGACTATGATAGATTCTGTTAAACATTACCAAACGTGGAGTGTCAAAGGGCGTACCCTAAAATGAAGAACATTTATTAAAAAATACATTGCGTGCTTTAGTGCTGTGGCTGACATAATCTGGCGTGTAGATTTTGCAAATCGACCATGAGGATCAAGGCGTGCCCCATGGTATCCTTATAGGCATTCTCTATTGTATAATGTAGAGTTGGCCTAGGCCATACACGAATCGCTCAACCCGAATATTTATCAATAAAGCTTTCACCGCCCGAATTAGAGCTGGGTGTTTTGTGCGCCGGGACTGTGCCCTCGACCTTGTCGTTTTGGATTTATTTGAGAACATGCCTAGGCATTTATTACACGCTATGCTTTCTTTGCTTTCCATTAAATCCCTCAGAGCTAGAGCTCTCAACCTATGCGTTTAATGTCACCTTACTTTGCACCAAAAAGCAAAGCATAAATGAAGGAATTGCTATATTGTCAAATATTTTTGTGAAATCATACGCTGTCTTGTAAACTGGGCAAAGTACTTGGTGTCATGGCATGGAGAATGGCCAACGACCCCAGACACTAGGCCAGTGTTAGTTCGGTGAGAACACCTGTGAAGTATTTTTGTGTTCTATTCATCATTATCATCATTAGCCTAGTTTAAGCCCACAGCAAGACGGCCTCTCCCTGCGATCACCAATTACACCTGTCCGGCGCCAACCGATTACAACTTGCGCCTGCGATTTTTTTTAAGTTCTTCACCCCACCTAGTCTTCTGCCATCCTTGACTGCGTTTCCCTTCTTTGGCACCAATTCTGTAAACCTAATGGTCCACCGGTTATCTAACCTACGAGTTACATGGTCTGTCCTGCTCCATTTCTTTCTTGTAATGTCAATTAGAATAACAGTTCGCTCTCTAACCGTTTTCTTCCTGGCTCATAACTTTACGGCTAACATTCTTCGCTACATCACTTTTTGTGCGGTCCTTAACTTGTTCTCGAGCTTCTTTGTCAGTCCCCAAATTTCTGCCCCATATGTTAGCACCGGTAGAATACGCTGATTGTTCCCCTTTCTTTTTAGTTATAATAGTGAGCTTCCAGTCAGGATCTGTTAATGTCTGGTGCACGCATTCCAACCCCTTTTTACTCTGTAAATTTCCTTCTCATGATCAGGGTCCCCTGTGAATAATTCACCTAGGTAAACGTATTCCATCACAGAATCTATAGGCTGACAGAGGATCCTGACCTCGTGTTCCCTTGCCAGGCTATTGATCATTATCGTTGTTTTCTGCATATTAATCGTCAACCCTACTCCTACACTATCTCTGTTGAGGTCCTCAATCTTTTTTTGTAACTCGTTCCCAGTGTTGATCAAGACGACACTGTCATCTGCAAACCGAAGCCTGTTGAAATATTCGTGTTGATCCTCACTCCTAAGCCTTCAAAACTTAATAGCTTCAATGCTTCTTCGAAGCTTGCAGCGAGCAGCATTGGAGAAATTGTGTCTCATTCTTTGACCCCTTTCTTTATAGGTATCGTTCTACTTATCCTGTGGAGAATTAGGATAGCTTTGGAATCTCTGTAGATATTTCTCTAGATATTTACGTAAGCCACCTGTACGCCTTGATTACGTAAGGCCACTATTACTGCTTGTATCTCTACTGAATCAAATGTATTTTCTTAATCTATGAAAGCTATATAGAGAGGCTGGTTGTACTCTGCAGAGTTATCGATAACCTGAATAATGACATCGATGTGATCCATCATAAGGTATCCCTTCCTGAAGCCAGCCTGTTCCCTTGGTTGACTAAAGTCCAGTGTTGCCCTTATTATTTTAGAGCTTACTTTGGTAAATATTTCATATAGTACTGGGAGTAAGCTAATGGACCTATAATTTTTCAGTTCTTTAACGTCTCCTCTTTTGTGGATTAGTATAATACTTGCATTTTTTCATTCTCTGGGACCCTTGCAGAGGATAGACATTTCGCATAGAGTGCCGCCAGTTTTTCTAGCATTATATCTCCTCCATCTTTGATTAGATCGACTGTTATTCCATCTTCTCCTGCCACTTTTCCTCGTTTCCTGGCTTGCAAGGCCCTTCTAACTTCAATGCTAGTTATAGAAGGAGCCTCTGTAACCTGTTCATTACTACTTCGAATAGAGGTACCGCTGCTGCTCAGGGTATTGTACAGGTCAGTGTAGAATTCTTCCGCTGCTTTTACTATATCTTCGACATTGCTCATGCTATTACCCTGCTTATATTTCAGTGCACACACCTAGGTTGCCGTTATATTGCTAAAGCTATTTAAGATGTTTGAAAGCAAGGAGAATGAGGATAGGTGCAAAACTGTCAATTTTTATTCGGCAGGTGGACAATATGTAGCGTCTTTTGTTTTTGTTTTGTGTGGTACAATATGGAAGTTTACACCTTGCGTATGAAGGAACAAAAGCAACACAAAGTTTTTGCTAGGGCTTCCCAGTGGGAAAGGGCAGCCGCATCAACTAGTCGAGAAAATAAATGAGAGTTCTTATATTTTTGTATGCCAGCCAGTCTGCAGGTTCCTCTTTTCTCGTGGCACAAAGCACTGGCTTTATAGACAGTGCGCCAATTCACGATAAGGCAACCGATAAGTGAGCTGATCACAAGCACATGGAGCGTGCTGGTAAATGTTCTTAGTTAATTGAGGAAGATCATAATCGGTGTAAGAATTTTATCAGTACTGTTTTCTCAAAAGTCACTGATTCGCTCGTAAAAAGTTTCCTAAAAGGAGTGTTACATTGCAGTAGCTTGAAACTCTATACTTAGCTGAATAACGAGGCTCGACACAACAAAATGTGCTGAAGGGTGTTAACAATGCACGCGACACCTGAAGCAAATAACTTTTTTAAGTGGCAGACAGAAACCCTACCCGTGCAAAAAATATAGTGCGAAAGCCTTAAGTGGCTCGTTGCAATGTCTAATACCCAAAAAAACGGCGTCTAGTCCAGTGATACAAAAATCAGTTACACAAAAAATAACATCATCAGAAATGGCTCATACTCACTTAAGCAAGCAAAGAATAAATGGCTCTACATGAATGAAAAAAGCATTCATGTTATCCATTCACGTGTTACACTCGCGTAACACGTGTTAAAGAAGTGTAACATGCCGCCGAAAGCTGTTAAGTGGCAGGGGGGCCCTACTTGCCTGATTTGCAGCAAAGGAAAAAAAAGAAACTATCAATCCCATTTTTTTTTTATAATGTTGGGATGTCGTATATTTTCGGACACACTACAGCGAACCCGCCATAAGAATTCCCCTTACGCCACTTGAGATAGCGTACCCAGCAATCGATCATTGTTATCGCGTTCATTTTGACACAAATTTGTCTTCCAGCATATGGAACTCTTTGTAGGGTGGGGATCACTGCGATCCTGGCGCACGAACTCCACGTATGTATTTCAGTTAAGAGAAGCCATTTTATGGTTTATAGATGCCCAAAGAGAAGGTTCAGATTCTATTCCTGAATGACTGCCGAACGTGGAACTTCTGACAAAGACAAGGAAATCCTAGAAATGCAAAATCATTTTAGGTTCGGATGTCGGTTATTTCCTAAGCCTGGATATGTAGCGGTAATGTGTAAGCATTTACCTTTGTTTCTGACAATTTCTGACCCACGTGACAATATACATAATCTCAAATGCCCGCGATGTGAAACAAATTTCAGCATAGACATTTAAGACTGTTACTTGTGGGAATGCGAAAGCATTGTAATCGCTTTGGTGAAATGTTCTCGACTGAAATTTTTCGTGTTCCCTTGCTTCGGCTTCTGAATCGTGCTTCCGTGGGCGACCACATTTCACAGGTGCGGCTGTGGTAGGCACTTCGGAGTGCATCGGAGTTGACACAGCACCGGTTAAATCCGAAGAGCACGGTGCTAAAGAGCAAGTGACGTACCGGAGGGAACGACGTGACCTGTCCAATGACGCACGTACTGGGCCCGCCTAATTTTATAGACTCATGGTTTGGCGTCGAGAGTGCATCGCAGTAGACACAACATCGATGAAATCCGAAGAGCAGGTGACACGTGGGGGGCAGTGACGGAGAAAGTGACATGACGTGCACAATAACCCATGCACTAGGTACAATTTCAATGAACCCTAGCCATGGAACCGCCGTGGCGTCAAGGAAGCGTGCTGTTCTCGCACCCCGGGGTCCCGCTTTACAGTTCTACCTGGAACGAAATGTACCGAATTTTCTTTTCGATTCCACAAATTTACTTTGTTTAGAGAGACCTGCCTAACAAATCTGACGTCAATCGAAGATTTTTTACGTGTTTTTGCTGTTAGCGCCCTCCGCCATTTTTGCCACTATCTTTCGGCCAAGCCGCCATTGACAACGCCAGATTATCGCGTAATGAGCCGTACAATACTTTCGCATTGATAGTGTGGCCTGATTTTCAGAGTATTCAGCTGTTGCGCTTGGAGGCTTAGTTTGATGTCAGCATTGGGCTAACGTATTCCTATTCTATAGAGCCAAACAATGGCAGATATCAACCTATCAACCAATTACAATGTGTCCAGATGGAGGCAAACAATACTTTATAATAAAAAGCAAGTCTCCCAAAGTGATCATTCACACCGGTTTTCGACATAGGTTAGGCCACAGACCGTGAGTGGCGACTAAGGAGTGTCTCGCGGCGACTATTTACACGCCGGATAGCGCAGTCTACCCGTTGCCACACCAAAATACCTCGCGATTAATGCCGTTCTCGTCTCATCACGCGTGCATCGCCATTCAATATAAGCGTATACAGCGTTTCATTCCGGCACCTCTGATTTCATAGGGAGATTTGCTATTCGAGTCGCCAGACTTCAATATCAGCAGTGAGCGACAGGACCTAAAAGATTGCTTTTGAACTAAAGCTACAATTTCTGACCCATTTCGTCGAGCAACCTCTTGGAGTCACCTCTGTGAATACTTCATAGTTATTACGTGACCCACCCCTCCTCGCAAGCGGTATTTCGCTGTCGTCTTCGGGCTCTACATTATATTCACATGAAAGCAATCGTGATGGTGGCCTTCGCTCTCTTCCATCAGTTTCACCCTAATATACAAGTGATAGCACAATTATATTTCGAAAATTCCTTGCGATTTCCACTTTCTGTATATTTAGGAGGGTTCATCGCCGTCTAGACTTTGTAAGGCTCATCGCCATATTAAATGAGGCGCGTTCAAATGTATAATAGTGGTGTGAAAATGAGCGTGATCAATGCAGCATTATCTAATATGTCATGTAATGCGACCTAACAGTTTATTTTTCTTATTTAAATGCGAAGCAACTAGAACTACTAAACCTCTTCTGCCAAAAAAAAGGAAACATTCTTAACGGCCACACTGCCGCTTAGACAGAGATGCCGAAAGTATGAAAATCAAGACAGAAAAAAAAGTATTTCTATCTCAATTACTTGCCATTTCACTAAAACATCTAGCATTAACTCTTCAAGCTGTCTTGCGATGTAAGGCCGTGACTCAGCAAGGTTTTTTAGTCTTTAGGATGGGTATCTCAGAACTGAGAGATCGAGTTCAGAAAATTGTGATTCAGCATGGCTTGTAATGTGACCCTTATTGCTGCATTTAATATTATCTCTAACGTGGCCAGAAAAAAGAACATGAAGTTTACTATAGGAGTTTAGTGATGGCCCTTGCTTTATTTTTTCAGAGCTGCGAGAAGACCTACAAAAGCACTTTTTCTTTCCATCATGAGCTCTTTGTTATATTTAGATTTATTTTCAATCATGAAAAAAGGAATTGAATTATTTCAACGGCTATCTTTAAAATTGTCTTTTAACTTAAATTTGGGAGCAGAGCCAGTCATTCAGACTTTTTTTTTATAAGAGGGCATGCATCTTGTCTATCCTGCGACCGAGTATGTTCAAGTACATATCTTTATATATATTACAGGAGACTCTGCAGTTTCTGATGGCATTTTTGTGGCAACCTAATTAGAGCAATACTGTCATATTGTGCGTGATCAAAGAGCTAAAAAAGCGTGGCTTTCAATCACTAAATGCTTGCTTTTAGCAGCAATGTATTGCATGATATCCACTGACGATGATTAAGGCGGTTGCTTAGTAAGTTCCCGAAGAGTGTTGGAAGGTCTGTGCGACAAATAAATAACAAGGTGACAAAATGATAAGGCCAATCTAGGGCCATATTAGGTCGTATAGTCCAGTTAGTTAATTCGGGTTTAATGGCGCAAAAGCAACTAAGGTCATGCTGCGCCAGCCACAAGATATTAAGAATTCAAATGTTAAAGCAGTGGAAGCTGCGGTATTTTTAGAGTCTGTGTAAAAAGCCGGTTTCTTCTAGAAAGCTGAACAAGTCAGCGAAAGGCACTAGCGGTTCATTTCCGAGTATTGAGGCGGGGTGTAAAGGTATGTGTGAGTTATTGAGATTCTGTAAAAGCTTTTGTCTCTGTGTTTCAATATTTGGACATGTCATAATAATGTGCATTACGGTGAGTGGTTTATGGCACTTCTCGCAAGTTGGCGGGTTATCGTTTTGAAGTAGAAAATTGTGTGTCAGGTGTGTATGCCCGATTCGGAGTCTACATAGGATCACCTCGTAGAAGCGTTGCTGGTGACAGCACGACTTCAATTCGCTCAGCAGGGGTTTTATTGTGTGTAACTTGTTATTTGTGCAAGAGTCCCATTCTAGTTGCCACTTTGATGTCAGGGCCTTATGAATCGCTCGGATACTGTCTTTGTATGGAAGTGTTGTTTGCGTTATACCTTTGTGTGCTGCCATGAACGCGCATCTATCTGCTGCTTCTTTCCCTGGTATCCCGACATGGCTTGGGACCCAGCAGAATCGTAAGGTTCTTCCGTATTCATTATAGGCCAACATGTTTAGGATATCACCAATTAGGGGTTCAGACGCGGAGTTAAGGTTTAGAGATCTGAGTGCACTTAACGAATCGGTATATATATGATAGCATTCATCTGCTTGTCGCTGGTAATTTTTTTTACTGCCGTCCATATTGCAAATACTTCGGCGGTAAACACTGAAGAAAAATTATTTATCCGAATGCTATTTTGCCAATTTTTTGTTACGATCCCGACACCTACGTATTCTTGTGTTTTAGAGCCGTCAGTGTAAAACTCCGTGTAATTTTTATATTTTTCTTGAATGGCTCGGAATTCTTGTATTATGTGTTCTTGTGGGATGTCTTTCTTCTTTAGATGTGTTAGTGTCCAGTCACATAGCTGTGAAAAGTTGTACCATGGTGGCAACCTTGGTGGCCTTTCAGCAACCTGCAGGGCCTCATGAGGAACATCGTAATTCTGACAGTATTCTTCGTGTCGTAAGATTAGTGGCCGAATCATGTTTGGTTTATTTGTGTAGTGTATCCGTGATTTGCACTGTGTTACGATGCTGTAGCATATATGTTGTGGTGATGATCGAATTCGTAGTACATAGGAAAGTGTAAGTAGTGCTCTGCGTTGCTGTAAGGACGGCTCATTGCATTCAACATATAAACTTTGGACAGGCGATGTTCTGTACGCACCGCTCGCCAGTCGTAGGCCAAGATTGTGAACTGGATCAAGTCGCTTAATGTAGGACTGCCTAGCTGCACCATAAACTACACTACCGTAGTCGAGAATGCTACGTACAAGAGACCGGTATACACGTAATAGACATGTTCGGTCAGATCCCCAGTGCTTGTGCGATAAAACCTTAATGATATTTAGTGCTTTATTTGCTTTTATCTTAGTTGAGTTAATGTGGGCAAGGAAATTCAGTTTTGTGTCAAAAGTTACACCTAAAAATTTGTAGTCTTCTTTGACCGGCAGCGTTGTACCATACAATGTGAGAACTGGAGTGCAGTGTAAACCTCGCTTCTGGGAAAAGAGAACTGTAACAGTTTTGTGTGTTGAAAAACGGAAACCATTTTTGTCGGCCCATTGTGTCAGATTATTTATTGTTATTTGTAGTTGTCTTTCGCAGGCGGGTAGATTTGAAGCGCGGCAAGCCACTTGCAAATCGTTGACATATAATGAGTGCATAACAGATGATGGGATAATTTTATTAACAGAGTTCATTTTGACTATGAAAAGTGTCGTGCTCAGAATGCAACCTTGTGGTACGCCATTTTCTTGTGTAAATGTGCGTGAAAGTGTTGTGCCGAGACGTACTTGAAATGTTCTATTTGACATGAAATCACATAGACAATTTAGCATTCTGCCGCGAATTCCCAGGTCAGCCAGGTCTCTTAGGATTCCATATCGCCACGTCGTATCGTAGGCCTTTTCTAAATCGAAGAAAACCGTCAGACAATATTGCTTGTGTAGGAAGGTGTCACGTATTTCCTGTTCTAGTCGTACGAGATGGTCAATGGTGGAGCAACCCTTTTTGTATCCGCACTGGTGCATATCTATTAGGCGTCTTGTTTCAAGGATAAATGTGAGTCTTGTGTTTATGATGCTCTCATAGGATTTAGCTAGACAGCTTGTTAATGCAATGGGTCTATAGCTACTAGGGGATGTTGCGGGTTTACGAGATTTTAGAAAGGGCACTACTATCGCATTTTTCCAATCTGTGGGCATTACCCCAGACTCCCATATCATATTGAAAAATTTAAGAAGTGTCCCTACCGATGCTTGAGGTAAGTGTGCCAGCATTGTGTAGTGGACGCGGTCAAGACCTGTTGCCGTTTTTTTACCGGCAGAGAGAACTCTGTTCAACTCATGTATTGTGAGGGGTTTATTATACATTTCAGCTGAAGCCCCAGTGGTGGGCAGTCTCTGTTTCTCCGCCGACTATTTATATTTTAAGAATGAATTTGAATAGTTTGCCGAGCTGGAGATGTTGTAAAAGTGTTGTAAAATTGATTGTAAAAATGATTTGGCTTGGTCTTGTAGTGTTGTATGTGTGCCTGGGCATGTAAGTAGTGGTATTGTGTAAGATGAGTAGTCTCCTCTAAATTTCCTCACCTGATCCCACATTCGTTTTGATGTTACCGTACTATTAATTGAAGAGATGTATTTTTGCCACGATGATTTTTCAGCATGTCTACGAATGAACCGAGCTTTGGCTTTCGCTTGTTTGAAGGTTAACAGGTTGGTATAGGTGGGGTACCTTCGTAGGATTCCCCAGGCCTTATTTTGTGCTTTTTTAGCGTCGGCACACTCCTTCGTCCACCAGGGGTTTAGCTTTTTGTGCACAATACCTGATGACTGGGGTATGGCCTTTTCTGCCGCACAGATTATAACCTCAGTGATTTTTTTATTAAGTTTGTCAATACTTAGCTCTCGCGAAAAGACATCTTCTGGTATCGCGTTCTCCATAAAGACCGGCCAGTCCGCGAGCTGTAATTTCCATCGACGTGGTCTAGTTACTAGGGTTTTTGGTGATGATAGGAGTTTGATGAGTGCGGGTAAGTGGTCGCTGCCATATGACGTGTCGAGAGCTTCCCATTTAAGATCAGTAAAAAGTGAAGGTGAGCAAAAAGCTAAGTCTAAACAACTAAAAGTGTGGGAAGTTGGTGAAAAGTAGGTCGGGGCGCCTGAATTTAAGAGGCAGATGTCATTGGATAAAATAAAATCTTCAACCAACTGTCCTCTTTGGTCAGTTTTGACACTCCCCCATAGAGTACAATGAGCATTAAAATCCCCTACTAAAACAAATGGTTCTGGTAACTGATCTGTTAAATTTTCTAATTGTTTAGTAGTGAAGTGGGTGTGGGGTGGAATATACAGAGAGCAAATGGTGATGGTTTTGTAAGATAGAATGGTGACAGCTACGGCTTCTGAAGATGTATTTAATTGGACGTTTCGGGTAGGAGTGCCGCCCTGCACGACTATAGCCACTCCGCCTGACAAACGGGTGGAACATTCGCGGTCCCTTCGGACAACGGTGAAACCTTTGAGAATTTGACTATTTTTTGGACCGAGATTTGTTTCCTGAAGACATGCAGCAACTGGTGAAAAGACGTTGATGATGTCTTTGATGTCACCTAGATTGTGTATGAGACCTCTACAATTCCAGTGAATAATAAAAGCCATTTTAAAATTAAAAGGTAAGAATTGGTACTACGGAAAGAATAAGAAGTGAGATGTTAGGTGACATGGATTTAAAAAGGCTTATACAAATGAGCGATAACCTTTAGGTTATCGCTTTCTTATTCTGAGTGGTTATCGGGATTTTGTCCCTTTTACCGCGCTCAAGAGAGCGCTTGTCCTTTGGTGTCAATGACACCGGGGTTTTTGCGTCGACCTCCATCGCTCTTTCTGAGGCGCTGGAGGATCGAGAGTTAGGCGCCGAGACACGTGTCTCGGGCCTTGTGGTTCGCTTGAACTTAGGGCCCTGCAGGACTGGTGTCTGCAGGGCGTTTGAAGAGGATGGAGCAGCGTCGGCTGCTTACATAACGGGGGCGGGAGGGGTCACTGCGGGACCACTACGCCTGGGCTCGGAGGACTCCTCAAACCTCTGTGGCGCAGCCCCCATCTGCGTCACATCGGCGTAACTTCTTCGCGGAAGGTACGATAGCCGATTTCTGGCTTCATAGAACGAGATTTTTTCTTTGACTGTTAGAGCAATTACTTCTTTTTCTTTTTTCCAGCAAGGGCAACTCCGTGAGTAAGCTGGATGATCGCCCTTGCAATTTACACATTTTGCGGGAGCATTGCAGTTGTCAGAAGGATGGTTATTGGCACTACATTTCGCACATGTTTCTTTGCCTCTGCATGATTGTGATCCATGCCCAAACCTCTGGCACTTGAAACACCGCCTTGGGTTGGGTATGTACGGTCTGACGTTGATTTTCAGATATCCTGCGTCGAGTGAACTAGGGACAGTGCTACTACCAAATGTCAAAATCACATGTTTCGTCGGGATCTGTTGGTCATTTCGTCGTAGTGTTATTCTCTGAACCTTAATTACGTTTTGCTCCTGAAATCCTTCGAGTAGCTCTTCGTCGCTGAGGTTCAACAAGTCTTCTTCAGATATAACTCCCCTGCTAGTGTTGAGTGAGCGGTGTGGAGAGATTGTTACTTTGATGTCACCGATATTGGTGAGTTCGGCGAGCTTTTCTAGTTGACTTTTCTTGGTCAGTTCAAGGAGGAGGTCTCCGCTAGCCATCTTTGAGGCCTTGTAACCCGATCCAATTGTGTTTGCTAGGCATTTCGATACTGTGAATGGTGACAGTTTTCTAACGGTGGTGTTGCCTTCACTATGGAGAACGTGGTATTTCGGAAATGTGTCTTCGCTTGGTTTTAAAAAGAACTGGAATGTTGCTTCGGTGCGACCTCTTTTCAGAGACCGATCTGAAAGTCGCGGGAACGCTTCTGCCATTGGATGGTTTCAAAATTCGGCGGCGGTGGTAGCCACCCACCATGGAGCCCAACAAGGGGACGCTGCAGGTTCCAAGAAACCTGCAGACGCCAGCTATACAGCGCCACTATAACCTAATGTATATACCCAAGGTTGAATATATCACACACGGTTAGCCCTTGCCGCCAGGAAATACGGAAGTAATAAGAAGTGAAGAGAAGACAGGAAGGATGGGAAAGTGGGAGAGAAAGACGAAGATTGCAAAGGGGGACAGGAAAAGGCGACTGCCGATTTCCTCCAGGTGGGTCAGTCTGGAGGTGCCGTCTATGTGAATCAGAGGCCAAAGAGGTGTGTTGCCTCCGCCGGGGGGCCTTAAAGGTCCGAACACCCAGCATCGGCTCAACCCCCAGGATCCCCTTTTCCCCAGACACAACTAAGCCGCGCACGGCTACACGCGGGAGGGTCCAACCCTCGTGTGCTCGGGTACGTGGTGTCGCAACACACCAAACGCCTGCTGACGCAGACGCCCCTGCGGGGTATAGTCCAGTAACATATAAAAAATGCTTAATAGGGAGAATGCTCACTTGCTGATTTCAGCGACGAGCCAACATTTTGGCCTTATTCCGCCATATAAGAGTCAGGCGAGTTAGGGCTGCATAACTAAATTCCTCGAGGAAATCAGAAAATGTGTCAAGCCATGATT
This sequence comes from Dermacentor variabilis, assembly GCF_050947875.1. Classification (NCBI taxonomy): domain Eukaryota; kingdom Metazoa; phylum Arthropoda; class Arachnida; order Ixodida; family Ixodidae; genus Dermacentor; species Dermacentor variabilis. The sequence continues at coordinate 111,091,134 of NC_134575.1, read as the reverse complement.
CACGGGATCGCTCTCACGTGAAGTATGGTTGACGTCTGCCAGACCGGCCAGCCGATCTTTGACAGGATATGTGAACCCTTTGCCCTTTCATGCCTACGGGCTCATGCGGCCATTTAGAATTACTGAGCCACAACTGTAGCCGTTAACTTAATTTTAATCGTGCACTGGTGGTACAAAAAATAATGATGACAAAAGTGAGCTGCCGGAAGCCCGCCTAATTAATAAGTCACTGATCCAGATAATAAGCCACTGCGTCATCTGTTCAGGGAAGAAAAATAAAAATAAAATGTCTGCAGCAACGACCGAACTTTACATCAGATTTGGCTGCAGTTGCGTGTCAGCTTGTGACTTAAATAAAATGAAGAAACTGCACGAGGGCGAATCAGAAAGGCTTTGTCCCTATTTTTTATTAGCCAAAGTATGGTGCAACCCGGTAATTACAAATTTACATATTATTCGACGTGCCTTAGACCATTTTTCTGCATAGTCACCACAACTGTTGACGCATTTCTCTCGTTGCAGCACTAAATTTGAGAAATGTCGTCAATCAGCTACGCACGCGGCCTCCGCGAACGCTCATTGTCATGCAAGACTTTACAGCCTTTTGCGAACTGACAGCACCACCATCTCACACTTCTCAAAGCGAGACACCTTTGCCATACGTGGGCTGCATTTCCTTGTGAATTTCGACGGGTATTCGTTCATTGCTCAATAGGAAACAAATCACACTTCTTTGCTCGAACGCCATGGACGTGTGAAGCACAACCGTCATCTTCAACAACTGACAGCAGCGCCGTGGCGCGAAGCTACCGGCAGACAAGATCGGGCCTGTTCAGTAAAGGTCCACTACTGGGAACGGGTATGTTGACTTCGCATTTACAGGCGTAATTGAGAAGAAAAATAGAGGCATAGACTTTCGCATTCGCGTTCGTAATTAAAGTCTTGCCTGTTGTATTTCCCTCGTCTGTACTCCTCATTATAAAGCAATGCTTTATTTGTCCACCTACCTGGACTTCACATGACATTCGTCTCGCCGAGTAAACTAGTCTAATCTCAGAGACAAGGTAATCAGAAGTTGTGAGTTGGTGGCCTCATTATAATATCAGTGCATTATATGAGTTTTCGAAAAAGTTTGCGGCACTGGCTGATTCTGCAAAATCAAGAAAATTGAAATCTTTGTTTAGGTCGATCCTGATACGGCTATGACATTAAATTCGCTAAGGTGTAGCATTTGCAACTAGCTTCTTCGCTTGTGCTAGATTTTGTGGTGGTGTAGTGAGAGGGCTCTCTCACGCATATGTGGCGCAGAGAGCGAAAGCACGGAGGACTGCTGTGACGGCAACGTACTCCTGAGGAGCTTGGAAAGAAAGCACTTGCGCAGTGGGGCTGCCTTACAGGGCGCAAAATACTCTTTATGGTACGATTACACTAAAGGATAGTTCTCAGGACGTAGATTTAGAGGAGCGCATAATCACATTCCTTGCTATTGGTGTAGACACACTAAACGTCAAGCGTCAAGCATCAAATTTATTGGTGCAAATATTTGTAGTTGCAGTATTAGCTGCACCGCGAGACCTACAGCCTTTTTATATTTATACTGGGATGCATGGCGTTGCGCGTATAGATAAGCCAGAATGTTAAGTAATGAACATTTACATCGATCAAGAAAATAAATAGGTCAACTTAATTCATTTGCATGGTTACTTGAACGCAAGCAATACCTTCACAAGCATGACAGGCGAACTCGCAGAGTGGCTGAGCTGCTTCACTTGCCTCTCTGCAGTTCTTGCGATTTATGCTGCTCCTCATCTTGGATACTGAACCTTTGAGCATGAAACATGCATCCAACAATGGTTGCATCGTGCCGGCGGTGACATCCTAGGATGCCTCCTGTGATTCCGCGCGTAGTGAACGCCGGACCAAGTCCTTCAGGTGAAAGAAGCGGTAGGCAGTATGAGCAAAGCGGTGATAACCGGCGAGGGGAGCAAGGAGAGGAGGCGCCACCGGCGAGTGGAGCAAGGGGAGGAGGCGCAATGACAGTAGCACTCTGCGAGTGGGCGCGTAGGAGAGTGTGGAATTGCTCATGGGTTTGCGCGCAAATCGGCGACAAACCTTGCAGCCATAAGGCTGTAAATGCATTCCATGCTCGCCGTCACGGCGGCGTCCGTTCGCAGAACAGTTCAAACAGCTACGGAGGCATTCATAGATGAGTTTTCGCCTATCGCAGTTTAGCTTAGCAATGTTCCCATAGATTTTTCTATGCATAGAACAATACTGGGGCGCTATTACGTAAAGCAATTCCAAGCTGTTTTATTTCAATTCTGCCATCAGACCTCCGCGATTGGTAAAAAACTTTTTGAGCCACCCCCTATTCGCATGTCTGTCAGACGACATCCCGAAAACCTCGACAGCTCCCCATCTGATATGTAGCGCACACACTCATTATGCGTCATTGGACCAAAGAAAAAAAAGTTATTTCTAATTCAACGCCTTTTAGCCATTACCCCACGGCTATTGGTCAAAAGTTTTCGTGCTGCAGCCACTTCACCTGCCTGTCATGCACGCGACGTCACAAAACCGTGAAAACTTACCGCGTTAAAGTGACGTGTACGCGTTAAGATGAATTAATATGCCGAACAAAACAAATTTATTTTCTGAATAGCTGCCTGCTGCCCCGTTCCGAAATGAGTAAAAGATGAATGCCGCCGATCGCTTAGTCACTGGCTACTCAAACCTGCCGGATGGCATGAGTTTACTTGCGCACAATAAACCTTTTTGCGTGGCCGTGTGACGTTTTCAAGCGCTTTCGGGACGTTTACGACGTCACCCTGCCAACTCTTCTTTGCTAAAGATCCCTTTTAACGACATTCTTAAACTTCCGTTTCGTGCCGCCGCGATATTCAAGCAGCCATTTCAGGCCAAGTAAGGGAAAGCGCATCAATCGCTGACGCCTGCACCACCCTCTTCATGCGGTTATCAATTTTCAGTGCATTGGCCTGGCCCCATCGAATCCCTCTCCCCTTGAGCAGGCTCCTCGCCTTTTGTCAGCCAATTAGATAAGACAATCCACCCACTGTAGGCAATGTTATTTGTTTTTAAAGCAAACAAAGGTGACCTCCTATAGATGAGTAGAGCATTTGATTGGTATGTTCAGACAACCCTGTCGGTCACCTCCCGATGCTTGCGTCGGCGGTTACGCAAATTTCACGTCAGGCGGTTGAAATAAAAACATATTGGAAGAGCTTTACGTTATATGACCCCTGCAATGGTTTAATATGGTATACGGAAACGTGATTATGCGATATTTAGCGAGTTCTAATCTTTCAATTTGGGAAATTCAGCTATTGTTTATTATTTCTGCCTCAGTTACGGTATTTAACTTGCTGCAAGAATTTTGTTGGTCAGTGCGTCTGGTTCACTATTTGGTTGCAATAAAGTAAAGCAATACGTCCTAGACTAAATTCATAGATATATTTGCAATACAAGAAAACCTCTAGTAACTTGAGTAAGCAGACCCACCAGCATACAGAGCTTAGCGCCACAAGGCTGCAACGTTGGTCCACCACATAATCGCATTATTCACAGCACACACTGCAGCTTCCTGTTCTCCCTGTTGGTTTCGCGCGCTATGTTCGTGCTCTTGTCAAGAAAATAAAGGTGTTTAATCGAATAGAAGTTCACGACACCGTTTGTGAGCTCTTTCCTGTGTTGTACACAGTTGATCGAATTCGGAGAGTTCATGTGCAGAAAGGATGCAAAGTCTGCGATACTGTTTCTTCGTAACTCATTTAAATTAAAGCAGAGCGTGAAGGCGTCTTATAGTGGTGATACCAGTTTGTTTAGTACTTCAGAAGGGATCAATAGCCCTCACCAACTCATCTGGAGCGTTAATGGCCACTTGGCAGGAGGAGATAATTCGGTTGATTTTAGTAATGTTTAGTAATGTGTCTGAACAATCGCAACACTGGGTTATTTGCAGGAACTTTATTCCTACAGAGCCTCCTATATAGAATATCAACCCATAGAGTCCCTTTTCTTTGTAGCGGCGCTACAGTGCTCGATGTCGCAAGCACTGAGCACCTCATGCGCAGCTTGAAATTTTCCAACATCGAGAAGTTCATCAGTGCAGGTTTTTCAGTATACCGTTTGCTCATAAACGTCGCCGATACTGAGCAAACTACTGAGCTGCCCGGGGCGAACATTTCCACTGTCAAGAGAGGTTGCCAAATAAGTAAATTTCAGTGTGTTGATAGATATCAGAAAGTGCACAGGTGTGGGATGGTCATCGCTGCCTCACATTTTCCTCAGAATGCCGAACAATTGTTGTAGAATCTCTTGGCTCAGTCTTGAAGTAATCAGGCACCTGAAGCCGAGTTCGGTTGTCACATACCCCGAAATGCAGAGTGTGCTGAAGAGAGTTACCCGAAAGCCATCAGCCTTACTTGCGCTGATAAAGCCTTTCTTTTTCAGATGTGTGCTCCTCCTCGTATGAGCAGTTAAGGAGTTCAAATACTCGCTCTGCGTTCTTCGAGTTTGCACGAAGTGCAGCTGTTCGAAACCGAGATGTCATGATCGAGATTATATCCCGGAACTGTTTGAATAAAACATTGATTTCGGTGACTGAGCCATGCCTGTGCTGAATTATTTGACGATACATGAAGAGGCAGCTCCGAATCTCATCAGAAAAAAAGATTAAATGCGTAGCCAACCCACATTTTTTTTTCAAAGCCGCCTGGCCTACCAATTTGGGTTGTCCACTCTTGGCATTGCTTTCAAGGTTACGCTGCGTTGCTGGTCCCGGGCCCGTGCAGCCTTCACAAGGTTAATTGATGCTATTCCCTCCGGTCTCATAAATTGATGCTTCAATTGGCTGTTTCTGACGTTCTTGATCAAATGGGGAAATCGGAAATGAAGTGAAGATGACGTCGTAAGTCTACGGGATGAACCTTTTTGCAGATGACCCGTTTCATTTTACAGGGAATTCCAAAATTGTGCCACATAGATCTGTTCCCGGTGGTAGTATCTGTAGTGACGTAGTCCACACGAAGAAATGAACTTTCTAGCATTCTTACTGCTTCAACGATAATTTGTGTATGGACATCGGCATTGACCTTCCTTCTTGAGGCAAACGCACCCCGAACATCGTGCCGCTTTCCCGTCAATGGCAGGAAAAGAACGACTAGAGCTGGGTCTGCTAATAAAGTACTCGTGGTGCTTGTGTCCAAGTCGACTAGCACGTCCACATTTGCGTAGTGGTCAAGTGATAAGTTCTCAGACAACTTTATTTCATCAATAATTATATGCCACCATGACACTGTTGCTCTGGCATTTGGCAGCATTTATCTCCTAGTGCTACAAAGGCCTTTCGGCTGAAGCCATATCCACTCTTATATGTACGCAGATGCTTTTGCAGGCACGTGCGACCAGGGGGCAGCATAATTTTTCGTTTACGCAGATGCTCGTACAGGCGCCTGCCCTTCACACGCATAATAATGCACTCGCGGATCCATTCTGTCTGGTATCTAAATCCTTTGGCGCTCTTCCTCTTGGATGCGTTCAAACACGCCATAACTTGTGACTGCTGTATTGTTGTCAGGTCATTTATATTTTAGTATCAGGTCATTTTCACATAACTTGCTGTTCTTGTTTCTAATTTACTGTAGTCCTATTCCGTCGGTGAGATCACTTCGCTTCATTCTTCGGAGCTATTGCGCCTCGAGTTTATACATATGAAGAAGTCTTTCTAGGAGTCAGTCGTTTTCTTCTTCTGTAAGAAATCTGACTCAGGGCTAGCTTCCTTGCGTAGCGACAGTGCAGACAATATTCGCGTTCTTGTAGAGCGAGGCCTGTACACTTGGAGCTGAACTTACAGCTCCCATGTGTTTTATGTGTTTAGCCACCCCCAAAGCTTCATAGAAATCTCCACTGCCTTCACCTCATGTTTGCTTCCTTCACAACTTTGATGCCTTGGCATGGCAGCATTTTGTGTACTTCCACAAGCGCTGACTTCCCCTGCAGATTTATTTAGCAGTCGTCGCACATTTGCTCGCACATTTGATCCGCACGCTTCCAGGAGGATGACTTTAGGGAGGCTGATGCTGCTCCCATTTTTCGCTAAAGCGGAAACGCGGTAGCCGTTCTACTTTCCTTACCGGTAGCCGTTCTACTTGCCGGTACAGCGGCCGTGAGGCAGTACACATGAGCTGACGATCTCTGCAAGCGTAGGTATAGAAAACTGAAAGTTGCCTTCACCTATTGGGTTGGCTTCATTAAGATCTCATTTCTGTGATCCCTGCGCCATCTCAGAACAGCTTGCTCTCTTAATCACGTTTTGTGATCGCAGTCCTAAAGAATTCTTAGTGTTCCCCTTTTTTTTTGGGGGGGGGGGCATCATTTTGCAGAGGTAGGCGAGAGCAACTGGCAGAATTGATGGCACTGCATCGTTGGGAAGCCGTGGAGGCTTCCTTGGAATCCGATCAATCTCTCCATCGACCACATGGGTGAAATCACGCTGAATAAATTCTTCTGGAGAGTATCGCTCGCACACAACTGATGCCGGTTACAGCTGCTTGTCCGCTCAATGAAGGGCCAGTTACCATGTTCTAAAAAGGTCAGGGGGTTTTCGCACCGAAAACAAAGCTATTTTAGGGCTTTTTCTGACAGATTTATGATTTGACTTGCAGTTAGATGCGAAGTAGTAAGTGTCCTTGGTTGTCTTCTTTAGTGGAGAGATACAGCCGCTAATCTCGTCGGACATTTTTACTACCCGGAATATTTCACATCTCTTAGGAACATTAACAGTAAAATGGACCCGGAGCCCTTCACCTTTCAAACTGACACGAACAGACACATATAATTATTCCAATAAGCGCTTTATTTTTTGCACGCCTTTTGTCACCTGCAGTAGACGACGCGTGCTGCGGAACCATTATACTGACCTCAGCGCCAATTTTGCGTCATGATGCGGAAAAGCGCTAAACTACGGTCTAGATGCGTCGGTGGGCACACCTGCCCATCTAGCCACCATACATTAGATATTTGTCGTCGCGCCGCGCTTCGACCTGTACGATCCGCCCAACACCATCTGTGCTTGCGTGATGCGCGTGATCGCATGCTTTCGCGCGCCGGCACACGTACGTGTAGTTTGACCTTAAGGTGATAAATGCGCAAACGCAACTGCCAACGAAGAGTCAAATTATGATTGCTATAGGCAGGTGCAAGTGCCAAATGCCCTGTTTGGTTATAAATCCACGCGCACAGGAAAATTTTGTAATTCATTCGTAACCAAGTCGTCCATATCCTTTTCAAATAAAAAGTTCAATATCCACGCCAACTTTAAACAAAATAACTGGTAGTATTTAGTGTCAACGAAAAAGTATATGTATAGGTTTTTTTGTCGTTTTTTAGTGCTTTTCTCGCAATATATGTGTTTCCTATGGCGTTCCTGGTGGCATCAGTACGACTGCGAAAGCTGGGAATACGTATGTTCGTAGTTTGGGTTGTGTGTTGCCCCGCGCACTTTCCATGTCCATATTGTTGCACCTGAGCTACAGTAAACATCCCGGAGATATTCGATTTAGAAAGCATAAAGAGCATTAGGAAAATTAACCTGTGCCAAAATATAGCTCACGAGCTCGTTATCTATAACCTTAATGAATTATTATATAAATAAAAAAAATATTTATTTAGTGGATCTCCGAAAACTTCTTTCGTGAAATATATTTTTACATTGTAAGGTTGGATTGACAGTGTTTTAGGCCGAAAATACTCTTTAAAATTCCATTAAGACGTCGATACGAAACAGTAGGTCTAAAACCTGCAAGCAAGATTCTACAAATGAAGTGGAACAAGGCAGCACAAATGATTAACTTTTAAATAATGCTATCTGGTGACCAAGACCATGTTTGGCTTGGCAATATGAGACTCTATTCCTCATGATCCTATCCTCTTAGCCCTTTAATGGTCAAACAAAGTTCCCGATGAAGAAAAATTGGAACATCTTAACCTTTATTTGAAGCCACGGAGGGTACATGTGTAGAAAAAAAGACAACGAAATGTGATTCCAATTATAACAATTTGTTAGCAATTGGTTTGTTGAACTGCCTAAAGTGAAAACTTCCTACAGTGTATAAATACGCTACATAGCCTATATATTGTTTCTCGTAATTAAGTGATACTTTTAACTTGTCGATAAGCGCAGCACACATTATACGTTGGACAGTACAGGGCTAATCAGGAGAGTGATCCACATACGAATAGCAGGTGGTGAAGGAAAGCCCTTTACTACGATAGAGAAGTGTCGCAATCCCTTGGTGCTTTCAATATCATCATGGATATTGCTTCTTCGTCAATTCATCAACGTACACGCTAGTAGCACCCTGCCTGTAACTGATATCCATACAGTGGATTGATGATAAACCGGATCAGAGGTTTCGGAACATTACAAACAAAATTTGCGCCACGTCTTGGTGTCATTCAGAAATGATAAAGGTCTCTCCTATGGTGACACTTCAGTAATATATGGAAATTCATGAATAGCTGCCACTAGATAGCGCGTACCTAGTTTTGCACAGCGTAAAACAAGGAATGCCTCTATGTCTAATACGACCGCAAAGTTGTCACAATGCTGTCTACTGCTGTACATAAAAGTGCTAGGCCGAGAAAACGAAAACGCTCTTCACAGGCCCTGATCTCTGAGTCCACTAACCACAGATTGTCATGAAGCAGCAGGTGAGATTTTCTTCGCAATATATATTTCCTTTTATGAACTGCACCACTCTCCAAGCCCATGTTGCTGAAAGCAGACTTTTTGCCACCCATGTTGCTGCTGATCTCGCCGGACCATTTCCTCTTTCAAACGACTTACATAGTTGGTCTGTATTTTACGAACTTACGCATTCCCATGAGCTGTCCATGTTGGCCAAGTTCAAAATCTGGCCTGAGAATTTTAATGCTGTCCTCTAAAAAAATTTCAGCACATGCAGGAGTGTATAATGACACCAACTTAGATTGCATTCTAACTTAAAAGTTCGTAAACAAAAAATTTCAGCAGTTCAAGTGACTGCTATATTCTCGGACGGGACGAACATTCTCTGTGAAATATTGTAAGCCTAGCTAGCGCATTAATGACCCTTTCTTGCACAGTGTGCAACCACAACCAAAGCGACGCTGCCGTTTCTTAACCACTACTGGCCACGTAAGTGCATTAAACTGGGTATGTAATTCTTTAATTTTATGCATTACGAACGATTGGCTTCCCGAAAACATCATTTCTACGCAGAAGTCACGAATTAAATTGCAGAGACAATAAAAGTTGGTAAAATGCTTACAGAAAATATTTCTTCGAAAGTAAAATCCGGCGTGTTGCCCACACTAGCACCAGCAAGTCCCAGTATACAGATCGCTGTAAAGCGATTCATTCTGCCTCATTCGTTTCTCGATGCGTTTTCTGTGCGGCTGCAGTTGCACTTGCACTGGTATATATTCGACAGATGTGTGCGGCGTATGCAAAGGTCAAGTTAAAATCTAGATTGCATGGTATTTACGTGCTAGATATTTCTCCTCATCCCAGCGCCTTAAGTACTGGCGTCGTCTAGCGTCAGCATGCTGATGTAAGGCGGCGCTACCTGTATATGGCGATGCCATCATGGCTATATCGAAGAATACTAAATTTTCGTGCAGGAGATAAAGTAACCTATCAGGTTTCAGCTAACCGAGCCTCTATCTAATGCACTACGATCAATTTATCAGCCAATACCGTCATTCGAATTCAAGGTGGTTGTGCAGGTGCTGTTTGTATCCTCATTTGCGAAAATATTGCGCGTGAATTGTAGTGTAATTGAACAATAAATAAATTGTGCACTAAATTTCATCATTTGGCAATATACACGCATTATGACTGCCCAAGAGACATAAATATATTTTACGTAACACTGCCGTCAATATGCCAACATATTGGCAGTTTATAGCGGAACGCCGTTATTTCAAGGAATTTCCACTACACCTACGCGCAGACGACGCTTCGCGATACTATAATTGCACCTTCATTGCTGATGACACCTGTGCATATTGTGGAGAATATAATTGTTTCGCTCGCAAGCTATTTAGTAGCTGTATTGAACGTGTGTTCGCAAAACAGCAAGTCCTAAATTCCAGATTGGCTTCTGGTTGACATAGCTACAACATAGCTGATTCCTTCTACGTTATCACGCAAGAGCTGTGGTCTAGTTGTATTCTTTTTGCGACGCTTCCGAATGAAATTAATCACGGACATTTCGAAAAATATGAAGTTTGATTACCGAATCCAAAAATTCAGCGGATGATCAAGTTTCGCCTTTATAAGTGAGGCGCGACAGCATTCAAATATATCTTACTACTTCTCACACTTCCTGCCAGCTGCAGCTTATGTAAATGTAATTTTTACCTGGAAACGCTGGCGGCGAACGCTATGCATGAAGGCGAGCTTTCTGGTAGAAACGAGGCTTCTTGCCTGGGCCTCGATGCAGTGGAGGCGAGCGCCATCTCGAGGTATTGCAAGGAACCGGATGCGCCGCCGCTTTATATCCTATGAGATTTGCGCGCGCCAATCTCGGAGGCCATGGCCGCTCTAAGAACGGTGTAAACGCTGGATAAGGGGTTTGGGTTTTGAGCTTCCGCGTAGCGGAATTTTGTTTTGTCGTGTATAGAAATTATAATCCGTCGCTCTCATGCCTCTGGGTTGTGCGTAAATTGTACGTTACTATTTTTCTGACGTATCTTACTTTGGGAAATGCAATTACTTCAGTAACTTCCTTGCACTCATGCAAGGCCTGTGTGGTTGGGAATGCATGGCTCGAAATGACTTTTGCCGAAACAACGGTCGGTGCTGGTGGCAGGGCGCCGACGTAGGATTTTAAGCCACAGGGGGCCCTTAATTCTATCGCGTTAATACCGAATGCTCACTCATTCGGGAATGTGCGTGTGACGAAACAAGGAGGCTAACTATTTTGCACAACACGCGCGCTCCGTTTCTATATTGCCTGAAATAACGAATGAAATGCGATGATGAATTTATCGAATGAGGTGGGTATGCAAGGTTTCTTTAGTGGGTTGGTTTAAATGTGATTGTCGCCAAATTTTCTCTGAAACAAATGCTGCAAATATTCAAAAAGGTACCATCGTAACAATTAGTGTGCTGAAGCTGCGGTTAATACTGTCGAAGTATGTCCGCCTCCCCCCACTACAGCTATACTGTAAAAACAAAAATTTACAAAGGACGCTGGAGACGTTCATAGTCGCAAAAAAAACTGTATAGCTTAAATACAGTGTATACCTATGGAGAATCCTAGTATCCGACTCCTATCAGTACTCGGCTCGAAAGTGCGATTTGAAAGCGCGGTCTCGATACACATGTCACAGACAGCCATCGGTATTTTGGCAGGGTCTGTGTGACGTCAGCAAATGAGAGCCCATTGCTGTGTCCTCTGCTTTGAAACTGTTCGAGACCACATCTTTCGCTCCGCGCGTTCTTGCACCCAATGGCGAGCAAGGGCTTCGCCGTTGACTTGCGTCCACAATTCCACACTCGCGCGATAAAGCAGCAGCAGCAAACGGTCACGGTGCCCATGCAAAAACGAACCGACTCTTTGGAGGCGTGATGTAATGCCAGATCCTGCGATGACTTCCGGTGTTTGCAGCACTCTAGCAGGAGGAAGGTATCTGAGGTGCACGTGCGTGGGAATTGGTGCTCGTGTCGGTGTGAGGGGCCGAAAAGCGCGATTCTGCGCGTGATTCCTGCGAGGGTCCCGCGGGATCGTCTCGAGCGACGGGGCCGAGCAGCTGAGCGGAGCGGGAAAGCAGGAGAAGCTGTAGCCAGTACTGCGGATCGAGTAGAGGGCCACGTCCCGACGTCACCGGTCCTGCCCCTGTTGAACCGGGCTTCGCACCGGTTTAAAGCGCTATCCTCGGTCGCTGCCTCGCACATCCTGCCCTGGCCGGGCTTCGGCCCCGCGTCTGACGCTTCTGAGACAAGCTGCGCTGCGGCGCTCATCGCTGTGCTGACCTGTCGAGGCCGTGCTGCCGCCCGGCTCCTGTCGCGGCCGAGATAGGCCGCCCTACGGTGTTTATCACCGTTCCTCACCCGCCGAGGTCAGGCTGCGAGACGGCTCCCGTCACTGTCGTAGCGTCTTGCGGCTGAGCCCCGCCCTAGCCAGCGCTACTCAAACACTGCGGCTCGAATCCAGCACTACCATGAGAACTGTGAGTGGCGCAGAACCCGAACGGAGATTAGTGACAATAGCGTGGCAAACCTGTTTAATTTATTATCTATATTTAGTTTATATGTCTAGTGTGGTCCCATGTCTGCTGTCCTTGTATAAATTTGTTCCACTCTGCCTTGGACGATTCCTTAGAACGCGTGACTAATCTGCACGCACACGTTTGCCCACAATTTTTGCGAGCCTGGCAAAATTGTATATATATATATATATATATATATATATATATATATATATATATGACGAAAAGGCCACGGGGTCAACCCGAACACTGGGACTTATTTTATAGTCACGAGCACTTCTTCCTGCTTGCTCACAATCATCCTGCTGAATGACCATGAACCAACAGTTTTCCCCTTCCCCCACAGAAAAGGTCATCTGGCTGGGACAATAATACCGGCTCAACTTGGTGACATGCAGACTGTCGGTAGTTCTACGAAGCAGTGGATCGGTCAATCTCGTAGTTAATGGTGGATACTTGGTGGATTAATTTGTAAGCTCGGCCCCTCACTGCACAGAGTTATCCTTGTTTGTATGTCACAGAGCCTCGTAGAGCACCAAGTCACCAACTTGAAGTTCACTTGATGCAAACTATTTCTCCTTTATGACCTCGATTTTAAGGTGATATGTGAGTGAACTGCGAACTGAAGCCTCTCTTTTCTCTCCCAGATTTCCTGGCTCGCTGTTTAGCAGTGCTAGATAAGAAGGTATTCCATACATCAGAAAAGAAGGAGGATATCTTCTCACTTCGTGTGGAGTCCTCTTGTAATCGCGAACGACCTCCGAAAGATGTTTAATGCATGGATTACGAGACTCTTCAATGGTTTTACATTTCAGTCGAGTCACTATATTCTCAATTGTACGTTACTTCATGCCGTTGCACTGTGGATGCTGAGACGATGTGAACAGCTAATGAAAGTTGTGTTTCAAAAGCTCTTTCAATTTGCCTGCAGTGAACCGTGGTCCAGAGGCAGACAGAAATTTGTTCAATGGCAGATGTAGACTTCCCCGTCCGCATCCGCAACTCAGCCGAAGGCCGCAAACGATCCAGCGACGCACGCGGGGTCGCTAGCACATCTCGTGCTCTTGCACAAGATGTTCCCAACAGAGCTTGACAGTTCATGCCCGTTTTACAGACGATCATAAGGCACTCTAGAACACATCCTTGCAGAGTTCACTAAGCTCAAGAACCCCCCACCATCTTTCCCCCCCCCCCTCGAGTGATGGGAGACCTTGTTGTCCAGCCCCTACCTACCGACCCAGCTCGCACTGACGGCTAGGGGCCGAGAACTGCTGGACGAATGTGGGACCTGAGAAGAAGGTTCCACCCCGTCTGGTGCCAGCGTGCACCAACCATTAGCGTGCACGAACTGTTATTGAGCCTTTACTAAGGGCTCAATAACAGTTGATTCTCACTTTCTCTCTCTCTAACTGCGAATATGTTTTTCAGGCCAAGTAATAGTTTTGTTTTCCGGTCTTGCAACGCACAAAGCTTGGACTATCTTTCTGTATTTTTCTATGTTATGTTCTATTTGCGCGCGACCCAAAGTGTTTGTTTATGATAGGACTTGTACGATTATGCAATAATATCCTAAATTGTAGTTTTAGAGCTTTGAACACATTACCGTTGGTGTAGGTAATGGTAGCTTGTGTATCTAAAGTCGAGCTCACAGCATTCCCGTTCACAACAGCATCTAACCATATCAACATAGCATTTGGTCGCTCTCTTCGTTTCCTTGGTCGACGGCAAAGGGAGAAACACTTTAACGGCGAAGGCATTCATTCTGCCAGTGAGGATGTCTCATTCGAGCCGAGCCACAGTGTCGGCAATCACCGGTGGCATGCATGCTGGTCCTGCTGAGTCTTGTCGCTTCGCAGCGGGATCACTGTCTGTCTTGCTGAACGGTGAATGTCGGTGCATTGCAAAGCTGACTGCTTGTAGCGCAGTGGCGAGCCACTTCACTGAAGTTGAGAATGCCTCCGTAGCAAGATGCATCTACATTTCTGGAGGAACATCGTCAGTTCAGCCTGAAACCATACCGGCGTCCTTCAAGTTGGCGAGGCAGCCCAATTGTGCCTTCTCTTCGTAATACTGCTTGATTCGCTAACTTCTCATCAGGCGACAATGTATGAACCAGTGAACGATTCTACCACGCTTTCTTTCATGTTTTCCCATGATTCATTGGTATTGAAAATGTCGGTCAAATACCACCGGAGACCTCAATTTTCAGGTCATCGCTGGAGTGGTTGAACTTGTCTCGCTGCAGCCATCCTGTGGTTGTCGCCTTGGTGTCAAAGAAGCGTAACCTTTTGATCAAAAGGACGTCATCTTCAGCTCCTGTGTACTACGGGATGCTGATCACTTTCTACAGCTAAGCTGTTAGTTCTACATTGTAAGGATATTTAGTGGGGTGCCCACCCAAAACATGGCAGGTGGAAAAGGGGTTTGTGTGTGAGTTTCTGCGCAACAGAATTAAGTTTTCACGTAAATCGAAATTTCAATCCGATGCTATCTTGTCTGTGCCTTGTCTGTAAGTCATACATTGCAAATGTTCTGAAATATTTGACTTTGAGAAATTCAATTAGTTCAATGACACACTTGCGCCAGGCAGGGGGCCCAAAAGAACGGCAGCTGGAAGGCTTGTATTCGTGTCTCTCCTTAACAGAATTATGTTTCTCGTGTTCTCGAATTACAATCCGATGGTCTCTTGTCTGTAGCTTGTATGTCAATCATTTTACGAATTTCCCGACCCCTTTTACGTTGAGAAATTCAATGACTTCAATAACCCAGTTGCGCTATGCGGAGGGTCTACAAAAGTGAGGATGTATGCTGTGCTAACGGTTTCGCTACCTGGCGGCGGCGGCCACTCAGACGGACCTCAAAGGACAGCTGTCAGTTTCCGCATAACAGATTTATTTTTTCTCGTATACTTAAACAACCATCAGAGGCTATCATTCATATAGCTTGTCTGTAAGTTTTACTTTAGGCACTTTCTGACGCAAGTTAATTTTAAACATTGACTTACGTAAAAACACAAAAGGTCTCTTATGTGATCCCTAAAACCGTTTGAAGGCGAAAGTTGAAGTTCCGATGCATTAAAGACGGACACATGACGTATGCAACCCCCTCAATTCACTTAGACTACTTCGCTTAGTCATCCCTCTTAATTTGCTTGCTGATCCCCTTAAATTGCTTATTCATCCTCCGTATTCGCTTAGTCATCCCCCTGAATTCGCGTATTGCACTTAATTAGTCATTACCCGTAATTCCAAAGCCTGAGGGTACGACTCCTACAAGTGGTCGTGGTTCGACTCCCACCAATGGCTGGGGGTTCGTATCTTTTGTACCTTCCGTGTCGTCGACCTATTTTCGGTTAAGGTCGACTGACTGATAAGACATATCAGACTTTCTCCTTAATAAGGCACTTGCTCTCGGCGGAGGGGCTAGAAGAATGTGGATGTATGCTGCACTTCCGCACAATTGCGTGTGCGCGTGACATACGTAGCTTGTAGTGGTGCCTGTCTAACGTCGTCTAACATCAGTTGGGGTGGTGGCACTTCTCTGACGTCCACACCACTTGACTGTGCATCCACTTTCACCGGATGGAATGGAGACGCACTGCATATATATATATATATATATATATATATATATATATATATATATATATATATATATATATATATATATATATATCCCGTCAAGGAGGCAAAAGAGTAACAATTGGCTACAGGCTTGGCATGACGCGAAAAAGCATGGCACTGCCTTGTCGAAAGGAGACGTGCTTTCAGTTCCATCCTGGCAACCATAAATCTTCAGGAGACCTAGTCATAAGCCTCCTGGAGGGCAAAAAAATAATTGAGGTGCAATTATATTTTGAAATTGAGCATTTCAACAGCCACGCCACGGCTCTTTCTTGTTTCTTTTTTCCACTTTTTTTCCCCTTTAAAAGCAGACAGTAAAAAAAATTGCGCTCCGGATGTTGCCGGTTAGTGAGATGCACTTGTAGCTATACTCCGTTTCATAAATCAGATGCAACGCTGTGGAGGCTAGATATACTTTATTCAGCGGCTGCGTTCGCACTTAGAAACAGTTCGGTGTCTTTTGACCGATTTCTGTGAAAACGTTTATGTAAGGTTAGTTCCGAATGGAAATAACAATTTACACTTAGAAACAAACAAACCATGCGCTCATTTGGCTGCTAACACGTGTTTTTTTTTAATATCTGTTTGCTTTTCGTTGTTTTTTTATTTGCAGCCCGTCAGCGGCAGCCTCACAGGCATGCTCGCGTGAGCAAACGCCGCCGGCGCGCAGCGAAAAATAGACGAAACGCGAGGAGTGATAAAATTTGAAGACCGCACTACTTGCATAGCTTCTGCAGTGTTGCACCTGATGTATGAAACAGAGTATAGCCAAAGCCACCTAGAAAAATATAGCGCTATTTAGGCACGCTTTTGCTTTCACAGAAATGTCCTTAGGTGCTTCATGATGCCAACACGGAACCTGAAGATGAACCCACATTTGTCAATTCTAGGCTCGCATCGCCTAGCGTTACATGGCCTTACACGTCTACGCTAGGCGAGGCGACATCCGGAAAGGCCGTAATATGAAGTTCCTCACCTCATCACTGGCTGACGAGACGTCTGACATTTCGTATACTCACTTTTCAGTGCTTCGCTGCATCACCTCATCCCACGTTCACTACAAGGCAAGCGAGGTGACGAAAACGGCGCTAGCTGAAAGCAGAAGAATGTTCGCGATGCCAGCTCATTCGTCAAAAGGCCACCACCTGGCGTTGACGTCAAACCGCCTCCTAATCCAGCCTATACATGACGCTCATTTTCCACTCGATGTCATAGCAACTGCAACGCAAACTACCATGCCACCCTGACACTCTACGATTGACCAAAGGAATGACAACAACCTCGAGGCGTCACACACGTTCAGAACTCTCACCTAGCGTCCTGGGAGGTGCAGATCAATGACGGGCCTCTGCTAATGGAGTCCCGGACTGAGGAAACCACCTGAAACATGGATAAAGCTTTCTTCCCCCTCTTTCAATAAATTTAGCTGCTCTGTTTACAGCCTCCTACATTTCGGCTTGTCACCGCGCTGCGCATTGACCCCGTGTGACGCCAGTGATTGCACTGAATATATTTCGACCTTTCCCCAAATCGTCACATCATTAAAATGCAGTCCACGGAAAGTGCTAAGAAATGATCTACGCACTCGACTAATCCTAAGGTCAACAAGCACATGCGTCCATCGAAAAAAACCATTGAGCTTACTGAGCGCCGTACAGAGTGTGTGCATTGTTTAATTTACCAAGATTAAAATATCCTCTTGTTGTACACCGAGAGCAAAAGTATACGGACCACAGGGTCGCCGAAAAAACTGAATTTCTTCGTAATTAACTTGCATAAACGGAACCTGACGCGTTTATTAGAAAATTCGTAATGCCAAGTTTGAACTGGCCTTTAATTTCAAGTTGCATCCACGAACAGTGGAGAAAATATGTTTTATCGCGCAATTCTTGGTCCGTATACATCATTTCACGGGTGTACATGCTATGTTGCGAGAGATTGTTTCGAAAACTTGTACAAACATATTCTAGCGAGGCTAATCGGTGTTTTTGAAAGGCAAGAAACAAATGTTTAGTGCTACACACAGTGCGTTTCGCGTAACTTGAACCAAGGATTTGAAAAAAAGTTGTTAATTGCAGCTAAATAAAACCAAAGACATATGGTTTGTGGTCATGTGACACTATATTGAATACTTTTCTATATTTCGAATAATTAGTTCAATAATATAATGAATTACGCAAAATCTTAAATATTCACTTCAGCACCAAGTGCGTTTCGTTACATTGTAGAGGGTATTCAGAAATGACCGAGTAAATCTTTGGGGGTAACGTAGAGTCTTGGTCAAGAAAGTTAAGGCCGCTATGAACGGCGGGGGAGCCGCTGCACTCCGCTACCGTGGCGCTAACAGCGCCGGCGCGCGCCGCTGCTAGCTTGCGACGATGATAAAGAGGGCGAGGGAAGCATGTCTCTTACTCTCAAGCATCATCCGATAACAGCGCTCGTGGAAAACTAGTGCGGCGTTCGTTCTGTCAGCTGCGAACTCGTCTTGCGACCGCCGTGCTACGGCTGTTCGTGCGAGTAAATCCGGTGGCATAGGCGAAACTACCGGGTTTCGATGCAGCACAGTATAGTATAAAAGTTGTCCTATTCATCAAAATTTCCTATTGCAATTTTATCCTCCACATTCAAAGTCGAGAGCCTTCACAATATGCTGTTAAATATACATTTTAATGTATTTCTGAGTGCGATGAATACAAAAGATAACATATAAACCAGACATCTCTCAGTGCTATCTAGCGTTGTACCAGGTTGCACATTAGCATACGGTATATTCACTAATCGTTGGTTCAAAAAGGACCAGAATAAGTGCTTTCAACTGCATAGGCTCCCTTTGGAAAGGGCCTGTAACCACTGTTACAATATTCCAAATACGTAGATCGCACCTCTCCACTAAGGAACGACCACACGATTGTGTTCAACGTTCAAGTTATTTAAATAAACCCAGAATGAAAATATGGAAACATTTCAGAACTAAAAGACGTTTGTCCTACCTGAGTAGCCGATTGAGTTAGACCCACTCTATCGGCATTTTGGAAAGTGGCAACTACCCGGCCTTTTTCATGTTTTCGTGCACACTGTCTCATTGTCGTTATGCCCACTTTCAAACACACATCAGGCCAGTGTAAGTTCATCCCATTTACATTGGGAACCATGCGTTGGAATCGCGTAAAGTAGACCACGGCCAGGAGATTATAAAATTTTCGCACAGTAAAGGCGTCACGACAGCGGTGCTGTCGCTGTCACAGGTTCACTAGAAGAGGTATTTCCGATATAGTGTACTGACGCTTCGTTCGTCTCTACGAGAAAGGTCATCACAGGTAGTGTTAAAAAAATTGGTTATACCTAGCGTCCTTTCAACCAAAGTAGAGATTTTGGCTCGTTTAGTGAAACATGGGGGCAAGCTGCAATTCTTCGGGGCAACCACAGACCAAACCTCATCTAATGCCTTGAAGGCATGCTCCCCCCTATGATTTCGTCGAGAGATGCAGGTGACACTCTGAAGCTTACGCTTTCTTGATTAATTTGCTACTTATGAAATTCGCGATGACATATACGAGCTGGCAGTGTGGCACACTATTTAATATAGCATTCAGCTGCGGGAATCAGATCTTAGGTACGATCCTCGCAAAGTGCCCATATTCAAGCATGCGCAGGACTATTCATAGCGTTGTCCGTTTAATTTGGTCCCCCCCCAAAAAAAAAAAATTTGCTTCATGATTACGATACTCGGAACTGCGAAATTTGAGCGTATCGCGTTTAACAGCGGTCGCCAGTGACCCTCGCCCGTTCACCCAGAATACGCTGCAAAATGTCATGATAGCCGGTCTGGTGGCTTCCACTTCGCGACTGTCGCGTTCGCGCAGCACTCGTCACACTAGTTTTTCGCGAGCGCAGTTATCAAAGGATGCTTGGGAGTAAGAGACATGCTTCCCTTGCCCTCTTTATCCTCGGCGCAAGCGAGCGGCAGTTCGCGCTGACGGTGCCAGCGCCGACAGCGCCGCGAAAGCGGATCGCACCCGCTCCCCGGCCGCGCATAGCGGCCTTAACTTTTTCGACCAAGATGGCACATGCTGCGTGGTGAGTTTTTTCGGGGTTTTAAGAAAGTCCGGGAAACACGAAACACAACCGCGTCCCTGCGCAGAGTTCTCAACCGTACTTCAAGCGAAAGAACCGCGCACGCGGACCGTTCGCTTATGAAAGACGGCGACCCGTCGTTTCTGCGTGCCTCCGCTGAAGATGCTGACGCACTGTGAAGTGGATGCCTATACTCCGTTTCAGATATCAGGTGCAACGCTTTCGAAGCTACACAACAAATTCAGTGACGAAAGTGTATCACTCCGCCGCGTGTTGCGTCCGTGTGGCGCTGCGCGCCAATGGCTTATGCTCGCGCGAGCATACACGTCATGCTGTCGCGACAGGCTACCAAAAAAAAAAAACGAACAACGCAGGAGAAAAGCCATGAAACACAAATTCATCTAAAATAACGCATTAGATGACCGCCTACCATAGTTTGTTTATTTCTAACGTGCAAAACATTTTTCATTTAATACTGCGCCTATGTAAAGAACAGTTTTGCACAATTACGATCAAGAACATCAAAATATTTGTAAGTGTGGACGCGACCACTGAAAAAAGTATCTCTATAAGCTCCGCAGCATTGCACCTGATGTCTAAAACGGACTTTAGAGCCGCAGCCGCTCACTTCGCCTCGGTCCGCGCGCACGCTTCTTTCTTTCGTAGCGCGGTTGAAGGCACTGCAATAAAATAGCGCATGAGCGCAGTAATGTAGTTTTAATTTATATTTCGTGGGTTTTCTTTAAACACCGAAAATAATCACCACGCAGCACGTGCCTTGTCACCAGAAATTGAATCCCCTGTACAAGGTAACGAAACGCACTTGGTCGTAAAGTGAATATTGAAGATATTGTATAATTTACCCTAGTTAATTAACTAAGTATGCAGAATAAATAAAAATACTCTAAGGAGTTCCACATCACAGCAAACCATATGTCGTTGCTTTTATACAGCTGCGCTTAACCACTTATTCAACATTCTTGGTTCTATTACGCGGAACACCCTGTACAAGGGCACCGTGTGCAGAATCCTCTGTTTCCCTGCATCCCTCTGTCATGCTGCCTACTAGAGATGATCACAGCGAGATGGGTTCAAATGAGTATGCGTAATGTACTTTACACCAGCTGTTCCATCGTTTGTTATTGTTGAGATGTTTGTTATAGTTTTATCGTTTGTTATGGTTGTTATTTCGTTCCTACGTCTTTGACGTAAGCGAAACTGTGCACGCAAAGTGAAACGTCTTATATTCTCCTATGTTTCCTAATTTCTTCTTACTGAGTTTAAATGGGCCTGAGGCATGTTGACCGATCCCCCGTTGTTGGAATGTGCCATACAATGAATTTATATCCATTATGAACACGGGGCAATCATCTGAGAGAGCTAGTTGGCGTTGGCCCTCTATGTACTGTCCGCTTACTTGCCAATCATCAGTTGTAGGTGTCTGACATAGTATGGAAATCACCATAATAATGAACACGTGGACGCGCTTCTTGGCCGATACCATGTTGCGGTTATGGGTCATCGTAATGAAAGTGTAATCATCTACACGCGCTGATCTCTTTAGAGTGCTAGTTGGCGTTGAAATTTGCACCACCTGCTTCTTGGCCATTCCACAATCGTGGGCTCGTGCCATTGTACCACCCGCTTCTGACTAAACCCTTATTGGGGGTATGTGCCATTGTATGAAAATGGTCCTCATCATCTTAATCAGGACATCGACACGCTTTTTGGCTTATGCCCCTTTGTGAGTATGTGCCCTTTTTTTGAAATTATAATTATTGTCAACATGTGGCAATCTTCTCAAATAGCCTGCAAGAGAGAGAGAAAAAGGCTTAACGACACAAAATGCAGAGAGGTTAGGCGTAGGTGCATTCCTCTAGCAAGCTACTCTGCGTAGGGAAAGGGGAAGAGGGAAACAAAAAGGGAAGAAAACGGCGCATGGTGGGTGACGATGATCAGAGCTAGCAAGTGTTGCAGAATATGTACCGGCCCTTTTTTTGGAAGATCCCCCTTGTGGGCATGTGGAATAATGTGCAAATCATCATAGTTAACACGCGGATAAGCTTGTTGGCTGATCGCCCGTTGCGGGTATGTGTCATTGCATATAAATCCTAAGCATCATGAACATGTGGAGATGATCTCGTAGTGCTAGCTTGCGTTAGCATATGTGCCGCCCGCTTCATGGCCATTCTCCACTTGTCGGCATGCGTCATAGTACACATTATCATCATCAACGCACGGACAAGATTCATGGCCCATTCTTTTTGCCAGTATGAGCCACTGATCATTGTGTGGATATCATAATCACCATCAATACGGGGCGATCATCTCAAAGACCCAGTTGGCCTTGACACGATATGTACTGTCGGCTTCTTGGTCAATGCCAGGTTGTGGGCATATGCCAGTATGGAAGTCGTATTAAACAGGTCTCCACAATTCTTGGCTCATCTCCGTTGAGGGTGTTTCACTGTATGGCAATTATAATATAGTCACGATTAACACCGGGGGATCATCTCAACGGCCTATTTGGCGTTGGCATGATATGTACCGCCCACTTCACCTATCACCACCCTTTTCAACATTGCTATTATGAAATTACCCGACAAATTCAACGCAATACCAGGAATCAGGCAAGCAATATAGGCGGATGATATCCCTATCTGGACCACCACTAGATCCAAAGAAGAGAAACAAGACGGCCTCCAACAAGCGACCAGCGTTATCCAGAAATGTACGAAAATAAGTGGTCTCCGATTCCCCCTAGCCGTCGGAACCATTATTCGTTCCACAAAAATCAGGACGAAAGCTCAATAAATACCCCACATTAAGCTCACCTTCTACTGCAATGAAATGCCCACAGTAAAACGCGTCCAAATCCTCGGCCTCCACATAAAACCGGACGGCGGAGGTGATTATACCAACCAACGTCTCAAACAGACCACCTTCTAAATCATGCGAATGTTCAGCCGCATCACTACCAAACAATATAGACGAAAAAAAGGCAACGCAGCTCATCCAGGCCATGATAATCAGCCGTATCGCCTACGCTGCCCCGCACTGACTGACTTACAAAGAGAAAGATCAAGTTGACATACTTTTGCGGAAAGCACACATCAAACGCTCGGCCTATCACCGGGAACAGCCACACTCATGCTGGAAGTCCTAGGAGCGCATAACATAACAAGAGAAATCATAGACGTTCACCTCACAAGCCAACGAGAACGCCTAGCCCTCACACCAACAGGAAGAACGCTCTTAACGCACCTCGGCTACCACACAAAGGGCAAAGACTACGAACAAACAATCTGTCTGGCCACCAACATCCGGCAGCACATCAAGGTAGCCCCTGTCCCCAGAAACATGCATCCGGAACATCATGCCCGTCGTCACTAAGCACACGCATAGGCCCTCCAGATAAGATAGGACAGCCTACCCACCAATACACAAATGCCGCGCAGTGCCCCCAGAAAGCAGCCATGACAGCCAGCGTTGTCAACCATAACCTTTGAGAGGTGGTCTAGATGACGGTCCGCAATGCCAGCGCCCTCGAAGCGGACGACACAGCCATCGCTTTGGTCATCACCTCTAGTGCAGCCAAGGATCACGTCACAATTATTACTGACTGCCAGGCAGCTTGCTGTAGCTACGCGAGAGGCAGAATATCTTCCATCGCCCAGCGATTCCTCAAATAAACTTCCCAATTCCCGGACGCTGAAATAG
Source organism: Dermacentor variabilis (assembly GCF_050947875.1). Taxonomy (NCBI): domain Eukaryota; kingdom Metazoa; phylum Arthropoda; class Arachnida; order Ixodida; family Ixodidae; genus Dermacentor; species Dermacentor variabilis. The sequence goes on along the minus strand of NC_134575.1, from coordinate 111,067,441 downwards.
TATGGACTCCACGACACTAGTCTCTCTGTGAAAATCAGTGTGCATACGCTGTCGCCAGAGATCATGCCGCCGAAGCATGAGCTCGGGCCATACATCCACATCTATGGAGCCCGTACACTTACAACGCCATACTGCAATACCAATAATTGAACCGACGACAATATCCGCCTCCACACAAGTCCTTCTCATGAGAAGACGCCGTTGCATGTCAACAATTGCAGGCCAACACATACCTGCATTTGAGAGGACTACGCGCAATACATCCTAAACTAGACACGTACACATGTCTTCTTTGTAACGACTACGCACCCCTATATCACACCACATGGGCATTCCCCCAATATGAAGGCTGCCCCGCAAATGCCCAGCCCCACACCCGAGCAGTGGGAGGCCTTTTTGACTAGCTCGGCACCTCGTGACCCGCACCAACTGGTGTGGCGGGCCCGGTAGACAGCAAGAGCCGCATGAGCACTGTACTGAGGGCGCCTCCCCGCAGAAGCAGAAAGACATCTGCTTTTATTTTTTTTTTCAATAAATGTTTTCCTCCACCTCCTACTTCCGTCCACTTCAATGCCATTCTACCATTCTGTGCATGTGGATATAGTGTCTATATTATCTCGGCGTAGTATGAAATTTATCAACATACTGAACACGTGGCGACCATTTGAAAGAGCTAATTCATGGTACGAGCGAAGCAATGCGTGTGAATCTGATCCAATGAGCCTAGCATAGGGCTGTTTCCCTCAGTGGGGTGAGGCTTGAATTCTGCCGCTCGGCAGGCTTCTTTATTTAAAAGTAGGGATGGGTCTACTAGGCTAGAACACTTCAAGTGATCGGCCGATAGGCCGACTGATCAACACCGGCGAAACGATGGCAGCTTAGGTAAAGCAAGCTTCGCTTTAAACAAAAGAATAATCAGGCTAGCGATTGTAATGCGCAGTGGTATATATAAGTCAACGCGCAGTGAAATTTCATTCATCGACGATTACGATACTTTTTAATGCGACATTTGAGCCTAGCTCTATACGTGTTTCTTTTCGCGATATATTAGTTGGCGCGGACAATCTGTCTCGTGCGGCACATTGCAAACACAGCGAAGTGTGGCGCGAATGCCTCGCTAATCAGGAGATTGTGGGAGGCAGCGCGAGGGGTGACGCGAGAGCGCCATTCACCGTAGCCACGGCAGACAGACCTCGCTGATTTAGGAACCTGTTTTTATACATGATACAGGTGGCGTCATCGGTCAACACACGACGTGCGCTATTCTGAGGTCATCTCATAGCGAACGTCACCGCTGAGCCCACATTGCGCGGCACTACGCTTTTCTTCTCGCGCTTTCGCCATGCCCTCCTCCTCTGCTTTCTTCGTGGCGCTCTTTTTTTTGCTTTCGCCGTCTTGCATCTCCCGCTGAGGTCCGGGTTTGCTCTTTCATCCTTCGCTTTGCTCGTGCGCCGTAGGAAGGGGCGTATAAGGGCTGCGCTCTGATATCTATTGATTCTTTATGCATTGCAGAGGTGATATCATTATCTCGGTTGTCCCTCAGAAAACAAACAAAAAAAGCAACACTGAGGTATTCTGTGCTCAAGGCGCCTCGGTCACTCAATGCAAGCGCTCAGAAAGCACTTCGATTCGGTGCTCTTTCTTTTTCCATCGCTCAGCATATACACCACATCCGAGCGTCCGGCACAGCAATGTGAGGTGCTCTACCTCGGACGAACGTAGAGTGTACTAACAAGGGGCAGGAACCTTATTTCGCTTAACTTCATTCAAAAACCATGGCTGCATATCGGTAATAATCAAGAAAGCCTCGTTTCAAAGCCTTTCCAGTTAGTGTCAATTGTCTGCAGCAATGAGAGGCGCGTTAAGACTTGTAATTCCGTCAAAGTATTCAAACGGGTGTGAAAAGTTCGTCATTTAGTTAATGTGTAGTAGGACATACAAAACGTAGTGCAAACACATCATTCTGGGCCGTTTGTGCAGGCGTACGCCCAAGCATAAGTTGAAAAAAATATGCAGGAACTCCACTGGAGTTGTCAATGCAGACGTAAGCATTGTGCCACTTGCTCATCTCCAGGCAGCGAATACTATTATCAATCTTATCAAATTTTAATCGACCTGTATATACGTTATCAGACTCCACGTGACCATTATGATCCATCCCTTGACGGTTGTTATCTGCCTTATCTTACTCGATCCGAGTCTTATCAACGCTTATCGGCCGTTATCGACCTTATCGCAATCGATCCCAACCTTATGAGCCCTTATCTGTCCTTAACGAGGTTGTTTACACATCTGTAATTTATGCAAAAAATATCTCATTGACGTATTGTGTGGAGGTTTGATAATGATCAGGTGACATAGTACTGAACAAGAGAATCTTCGTTGCCTTAATACAGAAATATTGTATCTTTAGACGTGCTTTCGCATAAGCACTCAGAGCCGACACTGTTGCGTTCGCCGTAAGGTAACTTAGGCTTACGCTGCGCTTTGGCGTGATACAACATGATTCAAAGAGGAATGTAAATGTCAATCCTTCCCGCTTTTCTGCAATCACGATAAATAATAAATACATATTACTTTACATAACAGTCAACATAGCACATAATACAACAAGTATGAATGTAAATTAGAATGAAATAGAAAAAAATAAGGGGTTTTACGTGCCGGATCCATGATCTGACTATGAGACAGGCCGTAGTGGGGAACTACGGAAGAATTTGCACCTCCTGGGGCTCTCTAACGGGCACCTAATTCTATGTACACGGGTGTTTTCGCATTTCGCCCACATTGGAATACGGCCGCCATGGCCGGGATTCCATGCCATGACCTCGTGCCTAGCAGCTCCACACCACTGCCAGTAAGCAACCACGGTTGGCAGAATGAAATAGATAAATGGTCGAGCACAACAATAAAAGTTTATTAGGCGTCAGATTATGAAATCGCCCTTGTTGCGCAGAGATATATGTGTCGTATCTATATTTGTGCGCAATTCCCTGTACATATTAGCCCATCTCCACAGTTGCACCATCTTCCTAGTAAAACAATTCTTTTAGAAACGGCCTTATTGATATTCAACGTACTACTCGTGTATCTATTTGCCGCTCTCTAAAATTGTACTGCAGCTATCATTGCGACAACAGCATAAAATGGTGATGGAAGTGCTGGTTTTCGGAACAGGTGCGAATTCCGCTTGGTCACTGAGGATAAATTTCACGAAGTGATTTTCCATATTGAACAAATAATTGCCGAGGTTTATGAAAAGCCTGTATCGTGAAACATACCGTTCTCATTTTTGCTTTAGTGCGCATAAGGCTCATGTACTCACCACACAACCTCTGTGCGCCTCAATATCATTGCGTACGCCATAAAACAAAGAGGCCTTTTCAGTAGGGAAAAATGTCTCATTAGACATTTTACAAGGTCGAGTGGGAGTTCCTAGCGAGACAAGCGTTTGTCGAGTATTCCTGCGAAATTTTGAACAAGAAAATTTCAGAAGTTTTGCCACATGAAGTTATGAACACAGCAAAGGTTTTTTGCATCGAGGGGAGGTATAGATGACCTAATTTTGTTGCATGCCCGAGGAGACGTTTCGCGCGAGAACGAGGCGGTAAACGAAGGAAAATACCGGTTCTCGCGAGCCGATTCGCTTGGAAGCTCTTCGCTACCCTTGCTGCGTTGCTCCGTCAAGTGCGACGCGAACTCAACGAAAACTGAGCGAGTGCGACCAACCGCTCATGGAGCCGTTGAACTTCCACTTTTGATAATTACATGTTCGTTTCTCCCAGATATATTTACTCGCTCTTTGTTGGATTATCGTTCCTGTCACGTAACTTTACGAATAAACGATTCGCTTTCTCACCGCTGTGGAGCCTCCTCTGTTTCGCATAGTTGACGCCAAAGCACGTAGTCGACGCTTTTTGATTTGAACATACCATCGTCTGATGGGTCTATAGGCTTGTAGCATTTTGCTTTCATATTCAATCGTTACTGCCAATTTCGTCGAGCACCAATTTCTGTTTACTGCACATTACGGCTGCAACAGAAATGTGGCGATGTTGGTGAACTGGATGACCGTGATTACAGAGGAGTTTTGCTTAATAAGCGCGGTATGCTAGTGGTGTTGTAAAAAATAGGTGGGGCATAGCCGTTTGAATTAGTATTATTGGATCTCACATGCGGCGCAGTTACGTTACTTCGCTGACTTGCGCTGAGCCATGGACTGATTATTTCTCTTCCGCTGACGCCAACGCCTCAGTGCTAGCCGTTTTCAGCTGAAGACAAAGATGGGTACATGACTGCATCCTGGTTATCATGTTCATAAGGTGTATTATGTCGCATGTGTTTTCAGGAGGCTTTTTCTGTCTGTCTTATTTAGTTTTTCCTTTTCTCAGATTCTTCTTCGTTTAGGATGTTGTACCAAAATACCAAAAGTACCAAACAAAATATTGCTTTCGTAATGAAGCACTTAATTGTTTTGTTTAGCGAAGCCAAAACCTTTGCAATAACGCGCTATGATTATATAATGCATTTATATTCTTTGTTCGCAAATACTACCATATGTACTTGCCGTTCCTGTTATAATCCCGTGAGGGATTGACTGCATGCAAAATAAATAAACAAATAAGAATACAACCCAAGAATTTTCTGATTTTAGTCAAATTTTTAAACGACATAGTCAAACTCTGCTATAAATCGCAAGTGAGCTCACTTTAATTTCAATGTCCTTTCCTACGGCACGAAAATACTACCTTGCACAAGATTGAAATTGTGGATTGTGCATTTGCAGGGCGTCCCGCTTGGAGCATGCTAGGAAAAAAATCCGAGCTTTCATATTCTTTATACCTTACTTACACAACTCTGTAAAGGCGAATAAGATAACGTTAATTGATTGCACAAGCCAACACAACAATGATAGAAATTGTAAATATTTCAAGAGGAACTAAGAAAGGGGACTTTTTCTGGGCAATTATTGATAGTGCTTTGTGGGAAAGTGTATATGAATGAATTTTTCCACGCATAATTTGCTACCTTCTGAACGTCCAATAAAGTCTAGTACATGTATATTGACGACATAGATTAAAAAAATATGAAAGAAAGAAAAATAGGGATGTAGAATTTTTCATGAGGAAGAAAGAATCGCAAACACCTTGTATTTACAGAAAATAGAATTCGCAGCAGCGGTAGTTAGTGATGGTTTGTTATGAATGCGGTAGCACAAAACGAGAGAACGAAAAGGAAGCAAAGAGAACAAGCGCCCGTCGTGTTTTCTTCGTTGTCGTCATCTTGTTTTTTGTTACCGTACTCCAAACAATACACTTCATATTTATTTGATTCATTACACGTATGTAATACAAATATTTCCCAAGCAGGACAGACAGGCGTAACTAGATACAAATTAGGTACAAGATACAGTTGAACAGATGACGCTTATAAACTGTACATGACAGAATAAACAAGGTCCTAATCTACTTGTAATTGGTAAGGCTCATTTCGATCACTGCACTCTGGTGAGCGGGAAAAAATGAAAACTGAGAAGTGTTTGTTCAAATAGGGAGCTAGAGAATGGACTCGATGATGTCGTGTATGCCTGTTGGTCAGAAGGGATTAAATATTCCAGGTCCAATGGCTAGCGTAGGGCTAACAAGTACATAAGGAATCTTTACGCGGTCATTTGTTCTTTGTAGTTTCAGCTTTATAATATCGTTAGCACTCATGAGCTCAGTGACTAAGTCAGTAAGATTAAACTTAGAATAAATCAATCTGCAAGCACTTATGGTGCAGTAACATAACTTAGCAGGAGAAACTTTCCCCGCTCCTGCGATTAGATAACGTCACGATTTGGCCACCTCCCGCGCTCTGCGGACTGGCGTGCTGGACACACCACCTATGACAGGCTATTAAAGACATCGTGAAATCTGACCAGGCCCTCGGGCCCCGATATTACACGGTGGGCTGCACGATCTCAGAAGCCGGGGCTGCGCGCTTGTGCCTCATTTCCACCAGCCGTGAGCTAAAGGACATCGAAAACGCATGCAAAGCGCTGCGGCCATAAACATGGCACAAAATAACTAGCTGCGTGGCTTCGTTGCACAACTGTGCGTGAGCAACTGACTGGGCGAGCGGGCAACGTTAGGCGGCGTGCTCGTTAGCTTCATGGACGCGACCCGCCGTGGTTGCTTAGTGGCCATCGCGTTGGGCTGCTAAGGGCGAGGTCGCGGGATCGAATCTGGGCCAGGGCGACCGCATTTCGATGGGAGCGAAAACACCCATGTGCTTAGATTTAGGTGCGCGTTAAAGAACCCCAGCTGGTCAAAATTCCCAACGTCCGCCACTACGGCGTGCCTCATAATGAGATCGCGGTTTTGGCACGTAAAACGCCATAATTTATTTTCCTGGACGCTGACGACCAGTTTCGCTGCCACGCGACCGGGGACTGACATTACATTTGTGTCATCTACCGCAGGGTGCTCGAGACTGGTTTCCTCCTCCCCACATGCGCGACGCTAAATCGCTGCTCGCCCGCACCGGCATGGGTGGAATGGTCCCTTTGCTTTGCTGTCTTGCTCATTCACCTTTATTCATGTTTATTGATACTAATATCAATTATAGGATGCTATGCGACATAGAAATATTCTTGTTTGAGTCTTTTACACGCGGAATAACTGAGATATTTATGTGTCCATGGGGAATTCCGAACCTTGTGCTTTCGGAAGCAGAACTTGCAGAAGGAAAGGGAAAAGATGTTATCGATTGCAAGCTACCAAGAAAGGTCACTAGTTATTGCTAGCGTTACTTACGTTAGTGATAGCTCATATTTCCCCACAATTCTCTCCTGTCATATGATATCTGTTTTGTGCAAAATACATGTTTTATTATTTTTCTTTTCTGAATTCAAAATAAATTGTTAAACCGTGACGTAAAGGCTGCTGTGTTCGGCGCACAGCAGGCTCCTCATTGAAAAGGTGGCGTTGTGCAAGCGTTTGGTTTAAGGATGGCTTGCGTTTCTTCGGATACCTTATAGGCAGCTAGCAGCGATAGAGAAGGAAAGCAAGTGTTTTTCTAAAATAATATACAAAACAGCGGCGCTATACATATGATGGCTCAGTGTACATGGAATTTTCCTGTAGAACACGAGGTGACGGGTTGAATTTACTTCCATGGTGGCCACGTTTCGGTTTCTTTACTTAGATTTACGAGAATGTGTACGCAAGGTAGATATTATATAAATTAAAGCAGAGCCCTCCAGTACGATGTCTCTCACCGACCGTGTGTTGCTTTCAGACAATGAAAATTAAATCTGGTCAAATCAAATCGAAAGCTTATTTCTTTTTTTTCGGAAACTTAATGTAGGGGGGGAGATAAAAAGCCGTGACAAAAGACTTGAAAAGTATGAGCCTCCTACCAAACTTTGGTAACAGCACAGAGCAAGACAAGATGAAAATCACAGAAAGAAGATATATCATAAATCAGCCATACAACTGATAGAGGCAAGAATTACTAGAACAAAATATACAACCGAATTACAACTAGAAATATCAGGCATAAACCAGAATCAGTGGTCTCTTACGCCCGGGAGGAAAAGAAATAAAACAATAGGCAGAAACAAGAATCTGGTTTAAATGTCCGGAAAATAATATAATGAAAAGGTAGCCCCCTTGGATACCATACAAAATTCGCAGCGAAACCTGAAACACGCAACGTGTGGAGACGAAAAACAAGGAATCAGAAATGTGCTGGGAACCATACATCATCATCATCATCAGCCTAGTTACGCCCACTGCAGGGCAAAGGCCTCTCGCATACTTCTCCAACTACCCCGGTCATGTACTAATTGTGACCATGTTGTCCCTGCAAACGTCTTAATGTCATCCGCCCACCTAACTTTCTGCCGCCCCCTGCTACGCATCCCTTCCCTTGGAATCCAGTCCGTAACTCTTAATGACCATCGGTTATCTTCCCTCCTCATTACGTGTCCTGCCCATGCCCATTTCTTTCTCTTGATTTCAACTAAGATATCATTAACTCGCGTTTGTTGCCTCACCCAATCTGCTCTTTTCTTATCCCTTAACGTCACACCCATCATTCTTCTTTCCATAGCTCGTTGCGTCGTCCTCAATTTCAGCAGAACCCTTTTCGTAAGTCTCCAGGTTTCTGCCCCATATGTGAGTACTGGTAACACACAGCTGTTATACACTTTCCTTTTGAGGGATAGTGGCAACCTGCTGTTCATGATTTGAGAATGCCTGCCAAACGCACCCCAGCCCATTCTTATTCTTCTGGTTATTTCAGTCTCATGATCCGGATCCGTGGTCACTACCTGCCCTAAGTAGATGTAGTCCCTTACCCCTTCCAGTGCTTCGCTACCTATCGTAAAGTGCTGTTCTCTTCCGAGCCTGTTAAACATTACTTTAGTTTTCTGCAGATTAATTTTCAGAGCCAGCCTTCTGCTTTGCCTCTCCAGGTCAGTGAGCATGCATTGCAATTGGTCTCCTGAGTTACTAAGCAAGGCAATATCATCAGCGAATCGCAAGTTGCTAAGGTATTCTCCATCAACTTTTATCCCCAATTCTTCCCACTCCAGGCCTCTGAATACCTCCTGTAAACATGCTGTGAATAGCATTGGAGATATCGTATCTCCCTGTCTGACGCCTTTCTTTATAGGGATTTTGTTGCTTTCTTTGTGGAGGACTACGGTGGCTGTGGAGCCGCTATAGATATCTTCCAGTATCTTTACATATGGCTCATCTACACCCTGATTTCGTAATGCCTCCATGACTGCTGAGGTTTCGACTGAATCAAACGCTTTCTCGTAATCAATGAAAGCTATATATAACGGTTGGTTATATTCTGCACATTTCTCTATCACTTGATTGATAGTGTGAATATGGTCTATTGTTGAGTAGCCTTTACGGAATCCTGCCTGGTCCTTTGGTTGACAGAAGTCTAAGGTGTTCCTGATTCTATTTGCGATTACCTTAGTAAATACTTTGTAGGCAACGGACAGTAAGCTGATCGGTCTATAATTTTTCAAGTCTTTGGCGTCCCCTTTCTTATGGATTAGGATTATGTTAGCGTTCTTCCAAGATTCCGGTACGCTCGAGGTTATGAGGCATTGCGTATACAGGGTGGCCAGTTTCTCTAGAACAATCTGACCACCATCCTTCAACAAATCTGCTGTTACCTGATCCTCCCCGGCTGCCTTCCCCCTTTGCATAGCTCCTAAGGCTTTCTTTACTTCTTCTGGCGTTACCTGTGGGATTTCGAATTCCTCTAGGCTATTCTCTCTTCCACTATCGTCGTGGGTGCCACTGGTACTGTATAAATCTCTATAGAACTCCTCAGCCACTTGAACTATCTCATCCATATTAGTAACGATATTGCCGGCTTTGTCTCTTAACGCACACATCTGATTCTTGCCTATTCCTAGTTTCTTCTTCACTGTTTTTAGGCTTCCTCCGTTCCTGAGAGCCTGTTCAATTCTATCCATATTATAGTTCCTGATGTCCGCTGTCTTACGCTTGTTGATTAACTTAGAAAGTTCTGCCAGTTCTATTCTAGCTGTAGGGTTAGAGGCTTTCATACATTGGCGTTTCTTGATCAGATCTTTCGTCTCCTGCGATAGCTTACTGGTTTCCTGTCTAACGGAGTTACCACAGACTTCTATTGCGCACTCCTTAATGGTTCCCATGAGATAGTCGTTCATTGCTTCAACACTAAGGTCCTCTTCCTGAGTTAAAGCCGAATACCTGTTCTGTAGCTTGATCCGGAATTCCTCTAGTTTCCCTCTTACCGCTAATTCATTGATTGGCTTCTTGTGTACCAGTTTCTTCCGTTCCCTCCTCAAGTCTAGGCTAATTCGAGTTCTTACCATCCTATGGTCACTGCAGCGTACCTTGCCGAGTACGTCTACATCTTGTATGATGCCAGGGTTCGCGCAGAGTATGAAGTCGATTTCATTTCTAGTCTCACCATTCGGGCTCCTCCACGTCCACTTTCGACTAACCCGCTTGCGGAAAAAGGTGTTCATTATCGGCATATTATTTTGTTCTGCAAACTCTACTAATAATTCTCCTCTGCTATTCCTAGAGCCTATGCCATATTCCCCCACTGACTTGTCTCCAGCCTGCTTCTTGCCTACCCTGGCATTGAAGTCGCCCATCAGTATAGTGTATTTTGTTTTGACTTTACCCATCGCCGATTCCACGTCTTCATAAAAGCTTCGACTTCCTGGTCATCATGACTGCATGTAGGGGCATAGACTTGTACCACCTTCAATTTGTACCTCTTATTAAGTTTCACAACAAGACCTGCCACCCTCTCATTAATGCTATAGAATTCCTGTATGTTACCAGCTATTTCCTTATTAATCAGGAATCCGACTCCTAGTTCTCGCCTCTCCGCTAAGCCCCGGTAACACAGTACATGCCCGCTTTTTAGCACTGTATATGCTTCTTTTGTCCTCCTAACCTCACTGAGCCCTATTATATCCCATTTACTACCCTCTAATTCCTCCAATAATACTGCTAGACTCGCCTCACTAGATAGCGTTCTAACGTTAAACGTTGCCAGGTTCAGATTCCAATGGCGGCCTGTCCGGGAACCATACAACGAGCCATAATTTGTTAACAATGAATTAAGCCTTGTCACAAGGTCGTTGTATACTGCAAGGGGAATAAAGGTTTTCAGCATGAAAATAAAGTGGCTGTGGGTAGGGGAAGTACCAAAATTTAGGAAAGGTATTTGTGCCTGGCGTACGCAGTGTTCTGCAACAGGAACGTCATGTAATGATGATACAGTTCTTGCAGTGCAAAAGGCAACTTGCTACGCGATTTGTAAAAACACACATATAAAACTAGAGTGCTTTTACAAGCAATTTGGTTGAAAGGCACTAATTTACACAATTTAAGCATTGCCTAATTATCGCGCATAGTTGGCCGCCTATTTTCACAAAGTACGTACGTGCTTCGTTTATTTCACCGACGACAACGGGGATGCCTCCTATACAGAATAGAAAGAGGCAGGAAACGATGGTTCAGTAATTATTTACAGAACTCATGTTTAACACAAACACGTCAAACGCTCACCACCCTTGCCATTCAAATTACCTCATTTCGCACCAAATAAGAGCAGGTTGTGAAATGTAGGTCTCAGCCAAATGCGAGACATTGTGGATAGCGGCTTTATAATGTGTTGAAGCACTTGCTTAAGGAAGTTGCTCGAAAGTGATTTTAAATAAGGGTCTTGAAACTCGGCCACATGTTACCTATATGTTCCCAGGTCACCACCACCCAGGGCATAGGGCGAACATCCCACGCTGTGCGTAAACTACGTTTCTGATGTTGCGGCACGCTTTTATATATCTAATGTGCTGTAAATGTAATACTAAATTTTACAAGTATAAACTTTGGTGACAAATCACCTACAACATGATCCACGATATAACAACGCACCCGGTAGCTATAGTTTTCCCAGAAACGTGGCCATAGAAACGCACTCGCGCTTCTTATAATGCATGAAAATAGGACGAACATGAACTGCTGTATACCTATTTTAACTTGATAAATAACCTACACAGTTCCAACTTTAGGCGCGCGTAATCCACAACACGACCCGTTTTTAGCCAGGTATAAAATTCATGCCATTCTTTTCGGCAGCAGGCAAAGATAGCAAAAATATTATATAACTACTATAAAGAGGCACAACGAAACCCAGTGGTTCAAAAATTTTTCTTCAATGCTTAATCAACCTCTATGCTCAAAATTACCCTTCAATACCATCCAATACCTTCCTAATACGTTTGCCTTTTCCTCCAGGGATAACTTTCGCCCGTTGTCTCCTTCTCCCTGGGCACAGTTAAAACCCGCGTATAAGCTTATTGAGTGCTCTTAGAGAATTTTGCACTGAGAAAATACCACACGCAGCAGCATGTACTACGCAAAAGTTTTGCTGCTGTTTTGGACGTGCAGTCGCTCATCGTCAAGATGGACGCCGCGATGCCTGTCTGCTCTAGGAATGTTGCCAAAGATATTCTGGGTCTCCACGCGAGACCACACTTTGGCCTCTAGAAAGAGCAGCGCGGCCACGCTGTTTCCGACGAGGCCCGGTCACTGGCCGACGTACAGGAGCCGGCGTGTTGCAGCTTATTCGAGCTAGGAGCGACTAAATTTGATAGGGCACAGCGCAGCGTCAAAAAGTCGATTTTCTCTACGGCATGACGTATCTGCTCTCGGTCGAACTTCAGCCTCCTCAGACCGCCGGAGGCAGCTGCGAGAATGAAAGCTTTAAGCGACCCCCTTTTAAAGCGCAGCGCTGGTAACACCTGTGAACAAAAGTTCAGACTACTGCGCTAACTAGATGTGCTCCAACATCCACAGGTGGGGCCACGCGGCAACCAGGAAAGTTTAACAAAAATTCGCTTGTGGTGAAATCACTATTATATATTTACTTATGTATTTAGTAATTTGGTTGTGCCATTGTTTTCTTCAGTACGTGAACCAGTACGTGGTTGCCTTAGGTGACTATGGATGTCTGCGTGAAAGTTATAGGTAAAGCAGATTATGGTAATTTGCAGGATATAGAAATGCATTCCCGTTCCCCCTAAAGAGATCTCGCACCAATTATTTATTTATTTATTTATTTATTTATTTATTTATTTATTCATTCATTTACGTATCCTAAATATTTATTTGTTTCGATGATTGCTTACTTCAATACCTGAAACATCCTTGTCAGATTGTTTTTACATAAAGGTTGGCAAAGTACGAAAAGTGACAAACACAGAAAAATAAACTATAGCGGCAAGTCAGAAATCAACCTACAAACGCTTATGCATAATATAGAGATCACAAAATAATTAAAGCGTATGAAAATCTATTACCGTATTACTATCAGCACACGTCTAAAGATACAGGTCTAATGCACAAACTCTTATCTTATGCTGGATGACGCTGTTCAAAGTGAGTGACGAATTGATATTCCTCGGCCAACCCGACTTCTTTTTCAGCTGCAAAGCATTTTTTTAACGGAAATCCCTTACAAGACTCCGTTGTAGCCTGGCCCTAATTTTTAGCAGAATGCAAAATGTTATTTGGTAATATACCCTTTAAATCAACGCGTCTCCGCAAAAGTCTCTTACCTTTTTTAATGCCCTTGCGCGTAAATTTCCAATCAGTCCATTTTCTCGTTGCCGTTTCGCAGCGTCTTCTTAACCTCACTACAGAAGCACAGATGAGGCCGCTTGGCTTCGACCCCTCGCACGCGAGCTTACGCAGACTAAGTGAGGACACCAGTGAATTCACCAACACACGTATCCACGGATGCGATCCACTTCTGCAACTCTGCCTTTCAGAAGGGTTACCATAAGCGGAAGCAACACCTCTGTGCCGCCTGTGGCTCGGTATGGAGTTGACGAACGCATATTCCTTCCGCATTTAAATGGGCGACAACCCTGCTTGCGACAACTGTGGCTGCGAGGAGACGATCGAGCACCTCTTCTGTGACTGTCCCCGCTGCTATGTGGCAAAAAAAGCGCTCGCGACCATGCTCGAAAAATTGAACGATCGCCCCTTCACAGACGAAAAAGTTCCAGGTCCAAACGCGTTTCGGCTCTCAGCGCCTTAAGGGCTTCGCTCGAGTTCTTAAGAGGAAGCTTTAGCTCGGGCCACACTCCGACGCGGCCTATTCAAATACATGTAAAACGCAAAAGCGTTTTTATGAGATAACCCCTGTATCGATTTTGATGAAATTTGTTGCATTTGGAAGAGAAAGTGAAATTCCAGTGACTGTTGGAAGCGGAATTTCGATTTAGCGCATCAATTTTCTTAAAACGATTTTCAAATATTTGACCGTTTCAAAAAAACAGAAGCACGAAGCTTACAAATTCATAGCTCTGCATCAAGAACCGATATCGCGGTTCTGTAAAGGCATCCATTAGATCATTCAAAGCGGACGAATTCAATATGTCATTTTACATCTTACGTGAATTTGTTACGTTGGTTACAACGGTTTTGTAAAAGTTGTATTTCCCTATGCTTAAATTTTCTTTTTATATTCATGTGTAACATATCAATTTCGCCCGCTTTAGATGTACTATTAGATGCAATTCACAGAATTGTATTATCATTTTTAGTGGTTGAGTGACAGAGTTGTAAACTTGATAGTTTCGTATCTTGAAAATTTTAGATTTTTGCCAACTTTTAATAAAAAAATTGACCACCTAACTCAAAACTTCGAGACCAACAGTCACTAGATTTTGAGTTTATCTTGTAAATGCAACAAAGCTCGTCAAATTTGGTGCAGTGGTTGCCGAGAAAAACGAATTCTCCTTTTACATGTATTTAGATAGGAGCACTCGAGCTAAAGATTCCTCTTAAGGGCTTGTGAATTGTGCGACCGAATCTAAAGCTGTAGTGCGTAGTGTCGCGTTAATGAGTGAATTTTTCTGACTCTATTTTTTGTTTGTTTATTCTTTCACCTTTTATTCCGTTTAAGCCTTTCCTGAGCTCAGCGTAACCAGCCGTTGCTTGCACTCGCTAACCTGCCTGTCTTTCCTTCCTTTTGTCTCTCTCTCTAAACAAAGGACTGTCCCAAAGTGGTGGTCGTTCCAGATTTTCTCAACTTTCCAAAAGAAAACTTTCCCTATCACGGACGGTCTCTGCCTAAGGACTGCATAAATCTCGCGTGGACGTCGTAGATCGTTCTACAGGGCAGCACAGAACGACCTACGGACGCGAAATGTAGAAACGCCCGTGTTCCGTGCATTGAGGTACATTAAAGATCTCCTAGTACTCAAAATTAATCCAGAGTCCCCCATTACGGCGTCCGTCATAATCAACCCGTGGTTTTGGCACAGGCACGTAAAACTCCAGAATTGAATAACATGAGTAAACTCGAAACACATGTACGCACAAACTTCAGTCAAAGCCGCCATCGACCGGGGCTAATTAGATATTATTGAGGGATAAGAGTAAGAAGGGAGGCTGTAGATACGAATTACGCAATACATTTCGCGATACGACATTCATATATTTTTTGTCCTGATTTCCATGAATTGATCGAATTACAATGGGCTCTGAAATTACGCCATATAGGCCGATGGGGCTAGTGAGACATTCGCGAGGCGTCCTTTTAGCGATTTAGAGATAGCTTGGTGCAGCCGATTATTCCAAACTTCCGAATAACGCATTGAATATTAGTCTATTCCATTTAAGGACCTAATGGAATAGTCACTGCTGGAAAATCCCAATATCTTTGATATAGTTTGCCAATGCTTTACGTACTTGGATGTACACGATCAAATATGAAATTGAAGCAAAAATGCAAAAAAAAAACGTCATCCCATTCACAGTGGACATAACAGTGAAGAGCACGCTGTGTCACTCAGGCAGCCTGACATTTTCGGATATAATCACTCACTCACAATAAAGTGTTGGTGAGACATGCAATTCGAAAGTTTCCATTATTTCGCACCATTTGTAGATAGAATAGCCGCTAGAATATGTGCGCAAGTACGTCTATCTAGGTCTGTTGCTCACGAGGGACACGAAAACGATCTGAACTATGCGCCCAACGTCGACGGTGGGCTGCGGCTTGCCCTGTGCTCTGCACAGTGGTCCGTCGAACTCGATGTTTCCTGGGTGCAGCCGCACGCGTAGCTCTACGATTCGCTTCTTCAGCAGCGGTTCGTAGCTTGCGAGGAGGCGCTATTTAACGCGCACCAAAGGGTAAACACAGGTACCCATACCCAGACTACGTGGAGCACACGCCACATCCTTTGACCCGTGGCAGAGTACCTTGCTGTTCGATAATGACGGCTTGTCGGCATCATCTTGGAAATGGGGCGCTGACAAATAGTCGCTTAGCCTGTTTCAGTTAACGATGTCCGGCTGCATACATCGCGCAACTGCTATTTGCGAACGCTAC
Source organism: Dermacentor variabilis (assembly GCF_050947875.1). Lineage (NCBI taxonomy): Eukaryota > Metazoa > Arthropoda > Arachnida > Ixodida > Ixodidae > Dermacentor > Dermacentor variabilis. The sequence goes on along the minus strand of NC_134575.1, from coordinate 111,051,520 downwards.
AATTAGGCACACCTGGTGGAATAAAACGGAACTGCAATTCAAAGTTTGAGCGTACCGACACAACGCGGCGCACATGTCACATCGCGTGAAAGGTCCCTCTATAACTTTCAAGTTAGCGGCATCTGCCGCGCGTGCCACATAGGAAGTTCCTGTAGCAGACGGCGCCCACGCTCAACAGCGGCATTCGTGAGTTGAAAAAATATCTGAACACGCGCAGAAATAAAACCTACTGGTGCCTGACTGTGGTGAAACACGAAAGAAGGGCCTGAACTGCTAAATTTAGTTCGTTAATTTCAAATGAGCGCTGAAAGAAAAACGCTCAAGAGAGCGGAATAAGGGCTCGATCGCCTCGATTCTGCATGTTTGCATTTCGTTCGTTTGCGCTCAATCACCGCGTGAGCCTTGGTGATTGCTTGCGCTTATTCCCGTTTACACTGTGAATTCTTTTGCTTGTAAGTGTGCTGCGTACACATAGCAGTATCTTTGAACGAAGAATTTGTGTAAAAAAGAAGGCTGACAGTCACTTGGACCGAAACACTTTCTACATAACGTCGCTGAAACGTGCGACCCTCGCGGCAACTAAACAACATCCTGTGTGCGCGTGTGGAAACGAGGGTGCCAACAGTCTTCTTGCCGCTGAGTGTGTCTGTCATGCAGCGATTACACGACGACTGCTGTGTTTTGTGGTTCAGTGCAATGAGCCAGTGCAACTGTCGTGACATTTTGAAGCGGCGGTATGGATCCTGTCAGCGAGTCTCCACAATCGTGTTCGGGTTGCCAGAGTGATCTAATCTCGCGGCACACCAACATCGAGCGTAGTGTGCGCGCGTGTGTGAATGCGGTTGACTGTTCTGGTGACCCGTGCGACGTCGCCACGTAAACTTGAATCATGGCGCGCATTGTTGTGTCGATGCCTTTTTGCCTCCGTGCACCGCCAAAGCCCCGTAAGAATTAGAGGGCCCTTATTCGAAACGCACGCGGATTGGCCTAGCTATTACTGCACAGTGTTTTGCTGGCAATCAGTGTATCGGTTCTGGCGTTTTTCTTATGTTATTTGCAGTTGCCTGTTTTTCATCAGTAAAATGGCGTCGCCGATTATCGAAACATCTTCGAGTGTAAGGGAAACTTGGAAGGAACGAGCTCGCATCTGTATGTAATGTACTTTGATATATTGTATTATACCTTATTATTTGATGGCCAGTAGCAGTGGCTATGCAGTATTTGTTTTCAATAGCAGAGTAATGCAGGCACTTAGGAATATATTTATTCGCAAATGCAATGCACCAAATACGATTAGGATATGCAGAGTTGGAAATGATTTTTTGGACATATTGTAAAGCGCAATTAACAACGCGCGCACAAACACATGATAGTGTAAAAGTGTAATTCGATGCTGAAATTTGTAATTTTTTATCGCACGCAACGCAATGCGGATATTTGTCAGCGAATTAATGCGCTTCTGCCCCACTATTTGCTTGCATGCCAGCATGCCAGGTCACGCTGCACTTGCTACATCAACGGGCTCGTAATGCACCAAAATCAATAATCTCCACAAACTTCGGCCGTCAACATTCATGCGCGCGAATGAAATACTATCGCAGCTCTGCACATACACGTATATACTTTCTCTCGCACCTTCGTATCGCTCTACATTACTTTCCTCGCATAGTCCTGCAGTTACCGACGGTTGAGTCTTTCCGTCCAATTCTATGCGATCACATTTATCTTCTGGTTAGGTTTTGTTTGCCGCGCGGGATGCAAAATAACTTCTTGCCGTCCTCCGTCTGATCTCGGCACCCACCCGCACAGCAACAAGGCATTTCGGTCCCTTGCATCGCAGGTCATACTGAGCTATTCTGCGGGCTCCATAACGAAATAAAACAAATGATCACCACAAACTTCGGCCATCAACATTCATGCGCGCGAGTGAAGTAGTATCACAGCTCGACACACGCGCGTGTATACTTTCTATCGCACCTTTGTATCGTTGTATGTCACTTGCCTCGCATAGTCGTGCAGCTACCGACGGTTCAAAATCCTTCCGTTCTGCAGCCAAACTTTTCTTATGGTTAGGTTCTGGTTGCCGCGCGAGATGCAAAATAACTTCTGGCCGTCCTCCGTCTGATCTCGGCACCCAAGCGCACAGCAACAAGGCATTTCGGCCCTCCCGGAACGATATTATCGCAACAATGTGCACAGCACAACAGGCGAAACACTTGCACTTCGGTCAGCGCGCAGGAACTTTCATGGCGGCAAAGGGTCGGACCAAAGTCACATGTCGCCGATCAGCCTATCGCTGGCGTCGTCGGCTGGATCAAAGCTTTTCGATACTTTAAAATTATTGAGAGACTTTAATCGAAGTAGTCTTCCTGTAGATGCTGCCGCAGGGAGCAAAGTTGCGCATTACGTTTCCGGCGCCGCTTGCACCGCTATTCGCCGAGCGCTTTCACGTGGTACAATATGGCGTGAAATGTTCAACTTCGGCGCTGCGAAGCCACCTTTACTGGCGCGGTGTTGACTCGCTTCTGTCGGTGCCATCGAAATTGCAATCAGCGCACCGTCGAGCGTGCGTTGCGCGGACTGGCTCCGGGTTGCAGGTATGATATTCGAATATATTAGGTTAATAGCCGTGGTGAAGTGGTACGGAACACATCATTTTGACACTTCTATTCCAGTGTGACGGGGTACAACGCACCAAAACGCACAAATTGCACGGAAGGTGGCAGCGCTTTTTACAAGGTGCCGTGCGAACGGACGAGACTGGCCAGCTCCGAAAGGGACCGGTATATGCGAGGTGCGTTCGCCTTGTTTACAGAGGTGAGTTCCACTTGTTCACACTAAAGCAGCATTTATCTCAAGTAAAAACTACTGTGGACGCTGAAGTGCGTACGCCTGTCGTGAGAGGTTGTTCACTTGTGCAATTTTTGGTGTATATGTGCAGCCCAACATAGACGCGGGGTAAAGAATGGACGACACGTATGCGTGGCGTTGCTCATATACGCCAAGAATGTTAACTTACCAACTCGCCTAATTCGCTGTGTCTGTGTAGCTTGTACGATCGTTCTAGAACAGTGTGTTCAAAATGGAGTAAATACTAGCAGATACAATTTTTCCGCTGCGCCCTGGCTTTTCTCTAATCTGTATTTTTTTTACTTCTTGTGGGCGTTTGTTTTTCATGTTAGGTCGATTAATGTACTCGTGTTAATTGTTTTGTAGTAGGCGAAAACATCTCCCGCTCCCGCCTATGAGATAGTTGTGATAGCTGGAGCATTCCCCACCCGCTATATCTTGCTGTTCGATCAGCATTAGTCGACGTGAGGAATGTGAAATTATTTTGTACGTTTAATAAGCGCTGTATTATAGTAAAGTAACCGGTGTAGTATGAAGAGATAAAGAAAAATGTGTTGTCGTATCACAGTCTGCAATTTGTGAATAATTACTTTGGAAGTTTGCGATCTCATTTGATTAAGTGCAATGATAATAACCTATTGTTACTTTTACTAACTTTTTGCCTTTCTAGTAGCTTTGAATTTCGCTCCCCAAGGCTCCATGAACCAGCACTCTTGTCCTGCTGCCAGCAGCCATTGGTCATCCATTTATCATACGGAATAAGTTTGATCTAGAAGCTCGTGCATCTTGAACGTTTTGTACGGGCAGATTTGTTGCTACGAAGCACCTGTTTATTCTGCGGTATTACTTGTAAAAATACGCTTTGCATTAAATGTCCGCATATGAACATTTCAAATGCGTCTTAATCTGTGTGTCTGCACCGCATATATAGAAACCGTGCAGCTGCTGTGAACGACAGCTAGTGATAAATGACGTTCTGTTAACGACCACTGAGATAACTGCAGGCACGATAGCTCTCTTGGCGACGAGAATTAACCGGCTGGTTTCGGCAGCCAAAATGTGCTCACATAATTGTCCACCAAACGTGTGTGAAGTTTTCTTTAAACACCCTTTAAAACATTTCTTCCCTTCCAGCCTCCGCGAGAAAACTTCGTATCCATGCTTAAAAACATTCCACCGCTTTTAGTTGCAAGGTAATGCGCGTTTGCAAGCAATTTTTTTTAGCTTTTCGAGGGACGAGAGGCTCCAACTCCTATATGTACGCTCGTGCGTGCGTTGGTATATGTGCATGTATATATGTGCATACAAACGAAATATAACGGGGGGGGGGGGGGGTTGGAACCCCTCCGGCTACGCCAATCGTTCGAGCGTAGCCTGCATTAAAAAGTGTCATTTTGCTCAGCGCTTGCGAGCAATTCCTGCATGTAGCTCACGACCAGCAGAGAAGAAAGCAAATAGAACACCGCGGGGCATTTGCCTCCTGCGCGCGCGAGGAGTTTATTCACTGCAAAGCTGGAACACAACGGCGAACCTATGCGCAACTCTGCTCCCTGCGGGAGCATATACAGAGAAACTCGTCGTGTGTTAAATGGCAGGGTGCGATACCAATAATGATGATGATGATGATGATTTAATGGCACATTCTTTTAAACGGCACGGTAAGAAAGTCACATAACGTGCTTGAATTATTAAAGTAAGCCATACATGCTTTTCATTGCACCGATATTTATACATCTTTTCTTTCTTCCTCATGACTTCTCTAACTTGTACCGCCACCTATTCAACTGCTCCAGTGCGTGCCACCTGATGTAATAATACCCAACTGCAATGCCAAGAGCGCACGTGTGGAAGCTACGCGGCGCGCATCTCACACCGCAAGTGACACGATTAATATTATCGCTTATTTGCACCACCGTTGAAACGCGGTGGTGACATAATCGCCTAGCCAGCTTCGTGCAATCAGGTACCCAATATATGTATTTTTTTCTAGCATGTTGTTTACATACCTATACACTCCTTTTTATTCCTCAAAACATCTGCAACGATTACAGAGCGTTCTACCTGTTTTAGTAATATTGACACGTGTACTTTATCGTGCGACCACGTTTCGCCGCCTAACAAATGTTATCGCGCAGCACGGGACGCACCTGCATGTATCCGAAGTTTCTGGAAAGTTATCGATGCTTCTATACGCTGTCTGTTGTCGCCGAAGCTTGTGTTATCTGATTTCATTGCCAGACTCGAACGGTGTAGAACTTTGTGGAAGGCACGCGGCTCCCAACGATTAGTCTGGAACATTCGACGACTGTTGTATAAATGCCGACGCGCTTTACCCGCTGATCAGATTTCCGACGATCGCCGACCGTGTTCGCCACTATCGTTGTGCTATAAGTGTAGCCTGTTCTTGTGGACACAGGTTTGCCCAATAAAAGCTAGTTTTGTATTCCACCGTATTGCTGCTTTCTTCACCGTCACTGCCACGTGACATCTGGTGGAGGTGCTTGTGCGTTCATGTACCGAATGCCCCCGCAAAGCCGCGATCCAAGCCCGAAGCCCGAGGACAGAACCAACATCACCCAAGACCAGCGTGCTAGCCGCAGACTACAAGGACTGCCCCCGGAGCACGGACTTCTACCTGAGACGACAAAGAAGATCGTGGTCAAGACAACCCCAATGGTTGCCCCAGCGTCTCCCGTTATCCTACAACAACCTCGGGACCCACCAAACTTCCATGGAGCAGCAACTGAAGACCCGGAATCATAGCTGGAGACCTACGAACGAATCGCGACATTCAACAACTGGGACTCCGACGACAAGCTGCTGCATGCATACTTCGCCTTAGAAGACGCCGCCAGAACTTGGTTTGAGAACAGGGAATCGACCTTGGCAACGTGGGACCTGTTCCCTAGCGCCTTCTTGCGGACCTTTACAAGCGTCGTGTGCAAGGAAAGGGCTGAAGCTATGCTGGACGCCGGAGTGCAGCTAACAAACGAGAACGTTGCCATCTTTACGGAAGAAATGAGCCGTTTGTTCCACCACGCCGACCAGGATATGGCCGAGGAGAAGAAAGTCCGCCTACTGATGCGTGGCGTAAAGGAGGAACTTTTCGCCGGAATGGTAAGAAGCCCACCGAAGACCGTCGAAGAGTTTCTTCGTGAGGCGACGAACATTGAGAAGACACTCGAGATCCGAAACGAGCAATTCGATCGCCGCACGAACTCTACAAACTACGCCGGGGTTCAATCACTGGCTACCGAAGATCTACGCAAGACTATCAGAGCGGTCGTACGGGACGAGCTGCAGAAGTTCTACCCAAGGACGCAGTCCCAAGTGGATCCAATCGCTGAAATCGTCAAAGAAGAGGTTCAGCGATCGCTTAGAGTCCCTGAGGTGCAACCGCGATCACCGCAACCTCAGCCGGAAGCGATAACCTATGCCGCCGTCGCCCGCCATCAAGGTCCCCCTCCGCGACGACGCCAGGGCCCTGCACATGTAACGCCGCAATTCCGTCCACCACCGCCGTTGCCAGCACGCCCACCCGTCGCTCAGCGCAGCTACCCGAGGAAGACAAACGTTTGGCGCGCTCCTGACCTCCGCCCGCTCCGCTACCACTGCGGCGAAGCCGGCCATGTGTACCGCCGATGTCCATACCGCGGCCTGGGATTGCGAGGCTTCGCCGTCAACGCACAGCGCCCGAGGGAAGGTGAACGCCCTCGTGACATTGCCGATTACCTCGCCGCTACTCAGTGGAGATCTAGACGACCGTCCCGTTCGCCGTCACCAGGCCCCTACCTGTCGCCGCAGCGCCGTGCATACACTGGCCCAGCCCGGGGTCGGTCAGCGAGCCCATATCCGGAAAACTAAAAGCAGCAACCGATGGAGGTGCGGTTGCTGTTCGTCGAACTGACGAAGATCCTCCGCCGCCGACGAACACGCCGAAGAAACTACCTCGACGACATAAAGACACGCCGCCGTCCCGACGAAATGTGGAAGCAAAGACTACACCGACGAAAGACGACTTGACGACGCGACGTTCCAACTTCAGTTCAACACGACGCAGCCGTGATCCGACGCCAAGACCTAATTGCAATGCCAGACAAAGAACCACCGACCTCGACGTTCTTCTCGACGGTCACGCAGTCACCGCTTTATTGGACACAGCGGCCGATTACTCCGTCATGAGGGGACCCATCGCCACGCAGTTGAAGAAAGTTAAGACTACGTGGGAAGGCCCTCAAATTCGGACCGCTGGAGGACACCTCATAACGCCGACTGGAATGTGCACGGCAAGAATTGCCATTCACCACCGGACTTACCCTGTCACCTTCGTTATCCTCCAACAGTGTTCACGAGACGTCATTCTCGGCATGGACTGCCTCAACCAACACGGCGCAGTCATCGACCTGAAGTCAAAGTCAATAACGCTGTCGGAAGATCATGCGATACCACCGGAGAGCCCTCGTAGTCACTACGCCTTGAGTGTGCTGGAAGATGAAGTGAGCATCCCGCCTCGCTCCAGCATTGTTATTTCGGTCGGCACCGAAACACCCGCTGACGTAGAAGGCGTCATCGAAGACGACCAACGTCTACTGCTGGACCGTGCAATTTGCGTCGCAAGAGGGATCGCTCGACTGCACGGAGGAAACACGAAAGTGTTGCTGACGAACTTCAGCCAGGAGTTCAAGCACATCAACAAGGGCACGACGATCGCATACATCGAGGAAATTCTGGAAAACAGCAATGCCTTTGTCCTCTCGGATTCTGCCGCATCTACCCCGACGACCGTAGTTCCCGAGCCACACTTCGACATAAATCCAAGTCTCCCCACGATTAAGCAACAACAGCTCAGAAGTCTACTTCGACGATACAAAGAGTGCTTTGCGACGTCATCAAGGATTCGACGAACCCCAGTCGCAAAGCATCGCATAATAACAGAAGAGTGCGCTCGACCACTCCGCCAGAGCCCATACCGAGTTTCGGCGTGAGAACGTGAAGCCATAAGGCACCAAGTCGACCAAATGCTGCGCGACGACATCATCCAGCCGTCGAAAAGCCCGTGGGCATCCCCTGTTGTCCTGGTGAAGAAAAAGGACGGAACCCTACGTTTTTGCGTCGATTATCGTCGTCTGAACAAGATCACGAAGAAGGACCCACGGATAGACGACGCATTGGATCGGCTCTGCAACGCTAAATACTTCTCGTCGATGGACCTGAAGTCTGGCTATTGGCAAATAGAAGTCGACGAAAGAGATCGCGAAAAGACCGCCTTAAACAGCCCAGACGGCCTCTACGAGTTCAAGGTTATGCCATTTGGACTGTGCTCGGCGCCTGCAACGTTACAACGCGTGATGGTCACGGTTTTAGCAGGATTGAAGTGTCAGACCTGTCTCGTTTACTTGGATGACGTCGTTGTCTTTGTCGGAAATTTCGACGATCACCTTGGGCGGCTTGCAACAGTACTAGAGGCCATCAAGTCATCAGGGCTTACTCTGGAGCAAGAAAAGTGCCGCTTCGCTTACGATGAGCTTCTGTTCCTACGCCACGTCATTAGCAAGTCTGGAGTACGCCCCGACCCGCAGAAGACAGCTGCCATTGCAAAGTTCCCGCAGCCCATCGACAAGAAGGCAGTGCGTAGATTTCTTGCCGTGTGTGCCTACTACAGGTGATTTGTCAAGGACTTTTCACGCATCGTGGAGCCGCTAACACATATAACTAAATGTGATGTCGAGTTCAAGTGGGAAACGCCGCAGGCCGGAGCATTTCAAGAACTCAAACGACGCATGCAGTCGCCGCCGGTACTTGCACACTTTGACGAGGACGCCGATACCGAAATCCACACTGACGCCAGTAGCATAGGCCTCGGTGCCGTCCTAGTCCAGAGGAAAGAAGGACTTGAACGGGTAATATCGTATGCTCGCCGGTCGCTGTCAAAAGCTGAAAGCAATTATTCTACGACTGAAAAGGAGTGCCTTGCCATCATTGGGGCTACAGTTAATTCCGCCCTTACCTCTATGGCAGGCCATTCAAAGTCGTCAGCGACCATCACGCGTTGTGTTGGCAAGCTAACTTAAAGGACCCTTCAGGACGGCTGGCACGGTGGAGGCTCAGACTACAAGAATACGACATCACTGTAACATACAAGTCCGGACGAAAACACTCAGATGCCGGTTGCCTATCACGCGCCCCCATTGACCCGCCGCCGCAAGATGACGAGGATGACGACGCCTTCCTTGGCATAATAAGCGCGGAAGACTTCGTCGAACAACAACGAGGGGACCCGGAGCTAAAAGCCCTAGTCGAGTATTTGGAAGGGCACACCGACGTTGTCCCTAGGGCATTTAAGCGTGGATTATCTTCGTTCACGCTTCAAAACAACCTACTCGTGAAGAAGAACTTCTCACCAGTCCGCGCCAACTACCTTCTTGTTGTTCCGTCGGCGCTGCGTCCAGAAGTACTGCACGCCCTACAGGACGATCCGACCGCTGGGCACCTCGGTTTCTCCCGGACGCTATCGAGCATACAAGAAAGGTATTACTGGCCGCACCTAACCGCCGATGTCGCCCGTTACGTCAGGACATGCCGAGACTGTCAGCGACGCAAGACACCACCGTCAAGGCCAGTGGGATTACTACAGCCGATCAAGCCTCCTTACCGACCTTTTGAACAGATCGGGATGGACTTGTTAGGACCGTTTCCGACATCAACATCTGGAAATACGTGGATCGTCGTGGCGACGGACTATCTCAGCCGCTTCGCTGAAACTAAAGCTCTACCGAAAGGCAGCGCAGCCGAAGTGGCGAAATTTTTCGTCGAGAACATCCTGCTGCGACATGGTGCTCCAGAAGTCGTCATCACCGACAGAGCAACGGCTTTTACAGCAGAGCTCACGCAACAGACAGACAGACAGACAGACAAAGAACTTTAATGACAAGGTCCTGAGAAGCTTTGCCCTAGGGCAGAGCTGCGGGCCGCTCCCACGTGGGGACTGGTAGGCCGAGCCTAACCGCCGCATCGTGGGCTCTCTGGACAGCGCAACATTGACGTGCATATTCTGAGCTCCGGATGCCATCCTGCAATACAGCCAGACACGTCACAGGAGGACAACTGCCTACCATCCGCAGGCGAATGGTCTCATGGAGCGCCTGCACAAGACCCTCGCCGACATGCTAGCAATGTACGTCGACGTCTAGCATAAGACGTGGGATGGGGTCCTGCCGTACGTAACAATCGCTTACAACACGGCGGTGCAAGAAACAACACAGATCACGCCATTTAAGCTGGTCTACGGCAGGAACCTGACGACGACGCTCGACGCCATGCTGCCGCACGCCACTGGCGAGGAAAATCTTGACGTCGCTACCTATCTCCAGCGCGCCGAAGAAGCCCGACAGCTCGCACGCCTGCGAATCAAGAACCAGCAGAGGACCGACAGCCGACACTACAACCTCCGACGACGCTTCATCGAGTACCTGCCCGGTGACCGTGTTTAAGTTTGGACCCCTATACGCCGACGAGGACTGGGCGAGAAGGTTGTGCGTCGCTATTTCGGACCCTACAGGGTCATCCGAAGTATTGGCGCTCTGGACTATGAGGTCGTGCCAGACAGCATTTCGCATTCAAAGTGGCGCCGCGCACGATCTGAAGTGGTCCACGTGGTGTGCCTTAAACACTTTTACGGACGCTGACGAACTTCCTTATTATTGTTGTTTTCTTTGCTACGAGTGTTTTCATTTATTACTTTTGTTTGCAGTATCGGGTCGATGCTTTTTAAGAGGGGGGTATTGCCACGTGTACTTATCTTTATCGGGCGACCACGTTTCGCCGCCACCAAATGTTATCGCGCAGCACGGGACGCGCCTGCATGTATGCGAAGTTTCTGGAAAGTTATCGATGCTTCTATACGCTGTCTGTTGTCGCCGAAGCTTGTGTTATCTGATTTCATCGCCAGACTCGAATGGTGTAGAACGTTGTGGAAGGCACGCAGCTCCCAACGATTAGTATGAAACATTCGACGACTGTTGTAAAAATGCCGACGCGCTTGACCCGCTGATCAGAATTCCCACGATCGCCGACCATGTTCGCCGCTATCGTTGTGCTATAAGTGTAGCCAGTTTTTGTGGGTACAGGTTCGCCCAATGAAAGCTAGTTTTGTATTTCACCGTATTGCTGCTTTCTTCACCGTCACTGCCACGTGACAATATGCAACTGAAACGCAAAATGTGCACGTGTCGATGTTACGCGGCACGCATACCACATCGAGTGTCTCCATACTCGTGTCTCCTGGCGCGATATGTCATTTTTCCTCATGCATTGTAGCAAGCGCTGGCGTGGTTGAGTGGCAGAGTAGCTCACTCTCACGCAGCGTGGCCGGGATCGATCTCAGAAGGAGCTGTGTATTCTTTTTTTTTCATTCCTGGCGCTAGCTGCTAGGGACACCGGACACCGGCAGCGAAGGTGGCGGTGGCTGAAAATCTCGCCAATCAAAACGGCAATTTAAATGAGCCCTGACAGCTTAGGCTGTAACAAAAGAAAGACACGACAAGAAAAGATTCGTCGCTATTGCGCCCAGAGCCGTTTAGTGGTTTGTTTTAGTCACTGCTTACTCAATAACATCGGTGTCATGTGTGAGGCTGAATCCACAGTAAGTTATTTGTTTCCGCGTACAGAAAACTCATACAAATTTCGGACCCATAAATTAGTGATGCGTGCGTGCGTACCCCACAGAGTGACCACATACTTTCTGCGCCAACCAAAACTAAATTGCAAATATTTGATTTCAGCTTTGTGCAGGTAGGTTTTGGAAACATAACCTGGACGTTTTAGCTTGCAACTTATATGCTCGTCATACGATTCACTCGCAAGAAATTGTGCATGACCGCCTTCCTCTTTCTTGCAGGGGTAGGCTCGCCATTGGCAGTTACTCCAATGCACTCGTAGGTACCGCTGTGCGCTAACCACTTTCTGGCATTTAAACATAAGCGGAATAAGGCCGTCTATTAGAGTCTCGAAGGTGTGCCAATAACACGGTTGATGGCTACACGAAGTCATCGTTGATGCGAGAATAACTGAGAAGGGACAGTCGCTCAGGTTCTTCATTCTCCAAGGAAGTAAAATTTGTGTACTTTGGTTATCGTTAATACTCTGCAAATCATGGTGCAACACAACCAAAAGTCGGGGAACCGTACTGGCCGAAACACTTTCGCTAGTGACAGCTCGCTTTGTACTACCCAATTCTGCAATTGCGGAGCTACTAATCACCCTTTTTTCAGTGCCGCCTGGGCAGCGCAGGAGGCCTGTTGCGGTATTCTATGCATGAATGATCACGTTCATGATGAAAAGAAAAGAACATTTATGTAATAAAATTTTTCTACAATGCCAGTCACTTATGCTAAATTCATTTTTACCGCACTTAACATCAGCTTCAGCGTCAATTGATTGCTTTACAGTTTGGTGCAGATGCGGTGTTTTTACTGGCAAGGAAGGTTAAGCTTTGCGAAGTTACCGCAAAGAACACACGGGATGGTGAAAGAGACAACACGGAACGGTTTTGTCTGTTTCTTCATCCCGTGTGTTCTCCGCGGTAACTTCCCAAATCATGATTCACCACCTGACCTATATACCAACACTCTTCGAAAGTTAAGGCACTGCCCTGTAATGATTAGATGAGTATACTTTGAGCTTTTACAAAACACTGTACTAAGCAAGTTGGGGAAATTTTAAAGGATTGGAAGAGCTGCTGACCCTTATTGAACTTACAAACGTTGCGGACATATTTTTTGAGAGCTACGTTAAATTTTGTCACCTGCAAGCAACATTCTGCACGCGCCAGTGGATTCATACAAATGGGGTTCTTGTCTTCGTACGTACCTAAATGAGTAACAATGTCCATTCCCACAACACGGTGAATGAGCTGACATCGACAATACGGTCCAGTTGAAAAATATTTTATTTTCTCTACATTTTGAGAGCTTGGCATTTGAGAATGTGTGGCAACAATTGCATGCTTGGCTTGTCGACTCTTTCGCAACACTGCTTCGACGCGAAAAGCAGATCAAAATGTTCCTCTCAACTGCACACGCGCTGGACCGAAGATGAAATAATAAGAGCAAATAAGCATTCACGGCTTCCGTTCATTCTGGCGTAGGAGTGAATTCGAACTTTCCGCGGGCTTGCATATTGAGGTGGGAAGGAGTTTCTTCACTCGACAGACATCGGTTCCGCGCCGCTGCTTTTTAGGAATCAGTGAGAGCAGCCTCTCAATTTCGTCATCAATCCTTCGCTTACCCCGAGTGGATACGTCAGACGCGTTCTGGTTTACTTACGCTGAAGAGAGGTGCTAAGCATAACGGTGGTATATAAGACTTCGAGTAGTTCTCCAATATGCACTCAGTCAGCCACCGGTCTTCTGCGCAAACACTCCTTTCTGTGTTTTGCTTATAATTCCTCGCAGCATGAAGAGAATGGTATGTAACTTTGGAGTTTTGAACTTTTGTAGATTGTGCAAGCATATGCCTCATTGCAACTCGTGGCCATTGAGAACATAGTCATATTTCGTGTTGAGCTTCTCATCTTAAGAGGAAGCTTTAGCTCTGGTGCTCCTATCTAAATACATGTAAAAGGAGAATTGTTTTTTCTCGGTAATCACTGCACCAAACTTGACTAGGTTTGTTGCATTTAAAAGAAAGCCTAAAATCTAGTGACTGTTGATTTTGAATTTTCGAGATAGGTCGTCAATGTTTTATTAAAAACTGGCAAAAATAGAAAATTTTCGAAAAACGAAACTATCAAGTTTACAACTCTGTAACTTAAAAACAAAAAATGATAATACAATTCTATGGATTGCATCTAATAGTACATCTAAAGCGGACAAAATTGATATGTCACACATGAATATAAAAACAAATTCATAATAGGGAAATACAAGCTTTGCAAAACCCTTGTTATCAACGTAACGATTTCACGTAAGATGTAAAATGACATATTGACTTTGTCCGCTTTGAATCATCTAATGATGCCGTTTACAGAACCGCGATATCAGTTCTTGATGTAGAGCTATGAATTTGTAAGCTTCGTGCTTCTATATTTTTCAAACGGTCAAATATTTGAAAATCGTTTTAAGAATATTCAAGCCCTAAATCGAAATTCCGCTTGCAACAGTCATTATAATTTACCTTTCTCTTTCAAATGCAACAAACTTCATTAAAATCGGTCCAGGGGTTATCTCAGGAAAACGTTTTTGCGTTTTACGTGTATTTGAATAGGCCGCGTCGGAGTTCGGGCCCGAGATAAAGCTTCCTCTTAAGAGATGGAATGAGCCTTCATACACACCACTCAAATGTGCGGGCTTAGAACTTCTGAACATTAAGCGTTGCACTTGACATTGCAGTGAGCGGTAAAACTACGAAATGCCACGTTCGAGAAAAGCGATATGACGGCTTTCTACCACTTTTATTCGAAGCATCTTTTAATTGCAAGTAACAAAGAAGTGTTGTATGTTTCGGGGAATAATGGTGACAGCAATTCTTTCCTTTACTGGCAATGATAAGGAACAGCTACTAGCTTGAATTTTTCGTTTAAGATTTATATCGCGCCTTCATTGCATGGTGCCAGTAAAGCGATCAGGAAGAACATGGACTCCATAACTGTATTTCATTTGACATTAATTGTACCCTCCGTTTATGCTCCAGCATAACATACTTTCTAAAGCGAATAGCTCATAAGCAGCGTTTTGCACCTACGTTTTATTTCAAATTTTCACAAATCGTATTTCATAATACTGACTTGGCTACTGCCACAGACCTTAATTGCACTGTTAATGTCGCTACAATGCAAATTGCCTGCCTCCAATTAAGCTCATAGTTTCATAGAGAATCTTGAGGATCCCTTGCTCAACGCAAGGTAGCAGGCCGGTAATTATAGGGCTAACCTCCCTGTCTTTCCGTTTATATTTTCTCACCTCCTCCAGGTTTATAGTTTGGATTACGAGATAACAAGATTTCTTGAAAAAAGTTTTAAAAATATAAACTTATATATTGCAATGAGCAAGCAGCGCCACAGAAACGCCTAAATAATTAGGTCGGCTTAAAAACAATTACATTTGTTAGATCTGCAGTTCTTTGCGTGCAACGTTTTCTCAAATAGAGTCACAGTAACTCAATCCACGTTTACGCACCTCCATCTGGGCGTGTCACAATGTGATGCTAGCTATCGCTTTACACGTATGTTTTTTTTTACTTCTGAAAGACCGCGCATTATGCAGATCACAAAAACTTTTCTGCAAGTGAAGTCACTCTGCTGAGTTTTTACTGATAAATTTTCAAGACGTGTGATTTGTTCCGCTTGATTCGGCTCATTTCAAATTAGCGCGCTTATTTCTCAGGCTGCAGTCAACCATTTCGAAGTTTTCATGTTGCACTACCCGTACTTCATTGCCACCGCAATCAAAACAAAGATCTATGGTGAAAAATGACATAAAACAAACAAGAGCACGTTAATGTTTGGTGCGGCTTTCAACTACCTGAAGATGACAGCAGTAAACACTCGTAACAGACAAAGGCACCTTGTCAGCAACGAATCCTGTGTAACGCGTATCCCTTCGCCCTCATCCGCTCCAGTATTGATTTGTGTGGATTTCGACATACATGTACTGCCGCACCCACGGCCAGTATTTGCAGTGGAAGAAATCCCGTAAGCATTATTCATACTAAGCACAATTGATGCACGACAGACCATTTTTTACCATGTGCACCTGCCTATTGTCACACAAGGACGGATGGAAATGAAGTGGTCGTGGTAGGCAAGAGGGCATCGTTTTTCTTTATGCCGTGATAGACTGGAAGCCGAGAATGAGGAAGTGGCCCGATTATGACCCCAGTCGACGTTGTCAGCATATAAAAACTATGGGCGGTTGCATGAAACCCCTATTCGAGCATTTCACTGCTGTAGCAGGAAAATAATTTGTCATTTTTTTTCATCGTCTCACATTCATAGCGGTGCGGCAAAGCACCGTGCTAACTCTTGATCACAATAAAATCGGCAATCAAGGTGCATCGTTTGTTTCGCTGCATTTCGAAAACAATAATAACGCGTAAGCCATCAACATAAAAAAATGGCCAGGCTTAGCTTGGTTAAGCCAAGAATGCGTTGCATATTGCGCGAGTTAGGGCCCAGCTTTCCCTCCGGCTGTCGTGACCTCACGTCACGTGGTTGCGCTAAGGGTCAATGGTGGCTGCCCGGCCGCGCGCAAGGGCTGAACTGAGTGATTGCAATATGCAACGCATAAAAATAGAAGCAACTTAATAACAAACATGGCAAACTTAAAAGAGAATAGACCCACATATTAGACGCGCAGCAATGAACAATGGCTCATACCCACAATGGTGGCTGCCCGGCCGCGCCCAAGGGCTGAACTGAGTGATTGCAATGTGCAACGCATAAAACGCTCGATATGAAACTACAAGTCAAGCAAACAGCAATTAAGAGTGTAATTCTATTGTGGGGCCAGCGGAAGGGAACTGCTGCAGGCATATTTCAGGTGGCCTGAGAAGGTATCCCAAAGCACCACTGTAGTGGCAACAGTTAACTGAGCGACAATCAACCACAACCGCCAAAACCGTCAGCGCATAACACGACAGCTTCTGGGAAATTAATGCAAGCATATCTTGGTGGCGATTATGCCTCTGGAAAAGTTTTTGCACCCACACTAAGTGGATCGGTAGTTTTCGTTGCAACAACAATTCTGCAGGCTTTGGCTAAACTCAAAATATTAGGTGTGGATGATAGCGCTATTGCTCGGGCTTACATTAAGTTCGCGAAGTTAAATCCCATGAGTATTTCTTGTGAAGGCGCACAATTTTGTCGCATTTCTACGAAGCTGTAGATTATGGTTTTACATCTCCGGTGCAAGTCTAACGAGCGAATCTTTTTTCCAAACAGGTACTCGTCTTGCTTGTCATCAACCTGCTTATGTCCTGTGCAAGCGCGGGATACCACTACGGTGGTTATGGAGGAGGAGGTGGTGGTGGAGGTGGTGGAGGCGGTGGAGGTGGTGGATACGGAGGAGGTGGATATGGCGGCCACGGCAAGAAGATCATAGTCATTAGTCACCACGGAGGATACGGTGGTGGCGGTGGCGGAGGTGGTGGCGGCGGCTACGGTCACGGCTGGTGGTAGCACTCATTGCACTATTCTTATGCCCTATCACCTTCGCCACCCTTCGTGGAATACGCACACCAAAGAACGAGTGTCAGCGGAGCGCTTATGTTGCGAATAAAAAAAATGTTATGGAAAACACGCCACCGATCTCAATATGACATATTTGTTTCATCAGCGTCTATGCATTTTGTGGGGAGATGGTCCTGCTTTTAGGCATTTTCTGTCATCTTTTGTTTGAGACAGAAATTATCAGACATGGCAGCAATTTTCGTATGACACTGAGCAATATTTCACAGGAACGTCGGCGAAATTGAATAATTTACGAGTTCCTTATAAAGAATGAATGAAAGTAGATTCGTGGAATTTACAGGGAGCTCCTTGCGCAAAATTACTTTAGTGATCAGTCCTCTGTGCCAATAGTGTTAAAGAACAGGATGCGTAGTCGTACGATACGTGTTAATAAAACTAATGAGTGCCAAATTCACCGACAAGAACCCAACGATAAGCTTGACACGAAAAATTATTTACCCAAAATATCCTGTGAAATATCATCCAGCAAAAATATATTTAAAAAGGAATACAATAGTTTTACTCCAGTAACAAAGGCACCCTTCCCCCTTCCTAAACCCCATACAAAAACACACGGAATTTCGCGCGAAGAAAGAACCACAAGAAGGATGCCTGACTATTAAAGGAGGCTGCAGAGGCATGTAGCTTGCGGGTACTGGTCGAGGGAACGGTAAGTGTTTAAGGAGAAAAGCCCACCTCGAACTCTCCCTGAGGCACAAGATTTCATTATCTGATATGTCTACTACTAGCGAATTCCTATTAAAGTCGTGTTCCATTAAAACGCTCCTTGGATTGCACTTTGCAAGTACTAGTGCACAACTGAATGTACCAATGGCAGTAATTAGGAACGAGTCTGCTTCTATCAGTGTAGGTTGCTCCCTTGCAATGGGCAACTTGGTTTATGTGCACCTGTGTTTTCCCACTGGAGAAACCGCACCAAAACGTTGAAAAATTCTGCAGCTTCATATCTTTCAGAGAGAATCGAAGTACAGGCGCGAGTGGAGAGAAATGGATGAACGTAACGACGCCATGTGCAGGGAAGCAACGCATTTATGAGATTTAATTCCTCATATCTTGAATTTCTGATACCACCTTTAAGTGAGATGGTGAGTGTATGGTTACAAGAAGGAAATATGGCGGCGAACGTAGGCCTGCCTATCGCGTAATGTCCACGGACAGCGCCATTGACATAGCAGCGCTATTCTTAAAAGTGTTAAAGGAGCCCATGGGCGCTATAACGTAAAGTTATTCCAAAGTTTTCTATTCCAATTCTGCAATCAGGCCACCGCATACCCGCCGTGGTTTTTCAGTGGCTATGGTGTTGTGCTCCTGAGCACGAGGTCGCGGCATCGAATCCCGGCCACGGCGACCGCATTTCGATAAGGACAAAATGCTAAAACACCGATGTACTTAGAATGAGGTGCACGTTAAAGAACCCCAGGTGGTCGAAATTTCAGGAGTCCTCCACTACAGCGTGCCTCATAATCAGAAAGTGGTTTTGGCACGTAAAGCCCCATAACTATTTTTTTAATCAGGCCTCTGCGAAAGTTTTGGACCACCCGCACTTCCCCTGTCTGTCGCACGAAGTCACGAAATCCACGATAGCTTCCCGATTGATTTGACGAGTACTTTGATTATACATGATTTGATCGAATAAAAGAAAAATAGTTATCTCTGATTCAACGCCTTTTCGCCATTAGCCCTCAGCTATTGGTCAAAAGTTTTTGGGCTGCACCTACTTCACCTGCCTGTCACATGATGTCATAAAACCGCAAAAACTCACCACCTCAAAGTGACGTGTACACGTTAAAAATGCATTATTACGCCGAACAAAACTGATTTTCTTTTCTCAGTAACCGCAGGTTGCCCCGTTCCGTAAGGAACAAAAGATGGCTGCCGCCGATCGCTCAGGCACTGGTTACACGCACCTGCTGGAGAGCATGGGTTTATTTGGGTATAATAAAACATTCTGCATGGTCGTGTAACGTTTTCGAGTACTTTCGGCACGTTTACGACCTCGTTCTGCCAACTCTTCTTTGCTGAGGATCCGTTTTAGAGGGATTCTTAGCCTGCCGTTGCAGGTCGCCGTGATTTTAGGCAAGTTACCGCACGCTAAGTAAGGGAAGGCGGACGAATCGGAGACGCCGGCACCACCTTCTACATTAGGTTATCTATTTTCATTGCGCTGGCTCAGCCCCATCGAATCCATCTTCATTTGAGCGTGCTCCTCGCTTCTTGTCAGCCAATTAGATAAGACAAGCTGCTTCAGACAACTTCAGAGCTTCAGAGATAGCTTACTCAAATGACGTTCTTTTTTACGTATGATATGTAGACGCTTTCTCATCAATCCAGAATTTCTGATGGTAGGCCATACATCAAAGAAATCATATTCGACACTGCAGCCAGCTGGTAGCTGCAACACCATAGTAGTACCTAACTCGAACCAAAGCGAATGCATCATGAAATTATTTACGCCTTGGTAGCTCAAATGTTATGGCTCTGCTCTGCTATGCTCAAAGTGGTCCCTTCGATTCCGACTGCGCCGTCTACATTTCGATGAGGGTGAATTGCAAAAGCGCTCGGGCACATAGATTCAGGTACATCGTAAAAACACCAGGTGGCCAAATTATTCTGGAGTCCTATACTACGTCGAGCTTTTCAATCATAACGTGGTTGTAACACGTAAAAATAAAGAATTTCTTCCAAATGAAACTATAAGGTATAGTGGCGAACACCATGAGATATCGAAGACGCTGTACTTGAGGGGCTCCGAATACTTTAAGAACAGTAAGCTGTTTTCTTAAACGAATCCAAAGCACGACCTAAAAATCATTCACGCGTTCTGTCCTTGTCTATATGCGGCCGCCGAATATGAAAATCGAACGCGCGACGTAGTTCCCAAAAACAGAATGGCATAAGTAGTGCTTACGCATAAATATTCCTAATATGCCTCCAAAGCAGATGACGTAATCTAATCATATACTGCACATGAGCAAAAAGCGCTGCTTTTAGGAATAACGGGCATAAATCTGCATGTCCTCTGGCGCCGAGTTATTGGCTCTTCAGAATTTCTTGAGCACCTCCTTTTATCAGCCGTGGCACACTGAAGCTCTTTGTGGTTGTTTACGAATACGGTGGGAGTAGAAGTTCATTCATTTAGTAACAAAATCATGTTTCGGCCGCTGCCATGGCGGCCGTTTACCAACTGGCGCCCCAAATGCACCTATTGAGGGGGGTACGCCTTCCGGCTGGGGACAAACACCACTTTCCAAGCGTTGAGGTCCCGTGATTCTAATGGCCGAGTACCAGGCCACGAGCGCGCGTGTAACTATTTTCCGGTATGTGCCCGGTGGCAGCACTTGTTTCCCACAGCCGCTCCAGATGGCCATTTGGTAATGCCAAATGCCATTATGGTAATGCCATTACCAAATGGCCACCTATCCAGATGGCCATTTGGTAATGCGCAAATACATAACTACGATTTTCTATGAAGATGTCCTTCATTTTTCGTTATAAACATGTGCCGTAACTGTTTGTAATTACAAAGGCAGTTATGGTATTTGTTTGTTTAGTGAATGAATTGCTTTGTTATTAACAGTAAACCATGTGCGCCGCCGCAATTAATTCATCGGTAGTGACATTTAAGAAACGCATACCCATTTAGGCTGTGTACCGCATAAATAAATAAATAAATAAATAAATAAATAAATAAATAGGTAGATAAATAAATGAATGTGTAAAAGAATTAAAAACATTATTCATAGCTTAAGTTATTAAATTTTTCCTGGCGCAGGGGGCTCCACCGACAGTGCATGTGGGAAATGAAGTAGCGGTGACGAGAAGGTGGATGGCGAGCGGAGAATACGGTCTCGGCGGCACAAGAGGAGATGGAAAGTTGCGGCATTGTGCAAGCGTGGTGCACATGGGCGCACATTGTTGGAGACGTTCGACGTAAGCAGGTGACAGTGACGTGCCACGTGTCCAGCACAACCATAATAAAAAGTAATCAGACGGTTGTCTACCGTGGGCAGTTGGTCTTGAGGTCGTGCATACTGGAATCTGGTGGGAGGGGACATGGCCGGGCGAAGTGGACCGTAGGTCTGCAAGACAGGATTGTAGGGACTTAGGTGCACGTTAGGGGAGCGGCAGTCGCAGCATCATGGAGAAAAGGCGCCACGTTGTCAGCTACCTGTTAATTGTGGAGATATGGTTGAGCAGGCGCCAATGGAGGACTCGACTGGCCGTCTGTAAGCGGAATAAGCGAAACCTGACAAACAACCTCTACACGGGCGAACTCCTTGATCTGTAGCAGCAGCGAAGTATTCGGGGCAACAGCCAAGCTCGACATTGAAGTGGCCTGTGAATACGATTTACGGAAGCTCACTTGGTGTTTGCGTAGTTCATCGAAGGTTTGACAGAGACTGAGTTCTGACACTGTTGCCGGATTTCTTACCAGCAGCATCTGGAAGGCGTCGCGTTTAATGCCTTTTAAGATATCCCTGATGTTCTCGGCATCAGCCATTGTGACGTTAACGAGGTTACAGAGGTCGAACGCATCTTCTACATAACTAGCAAATGTCTCCTCGCTCCGTTGCGCACGACCATGCAAATGTTGCGCGGCGCGAAGCTTGCGAAACGTGCGGCGCCCGAATTCCTCCGTCACGTTAGTTTCGAAGGCCGCCCACGTCGTGAGACCACGTTCGTTGTTTTGGTAGCACACGCTGGCGACGCCGCTTAGATAAAACGACACGTAATTCTATTTTTTCGTGTCGCTCCAGTGGTTGTGGATGCTTTCCCGGTCGTAGTCAGCCAGCCAGGATTCTCGGTCAAAGTTTTCCGCACCACTGAAGACGGGTGGGTCGCGTTGATGCAACGGACCAAGGCCGAACACGGTAGTCACTGGGGGCAGCGTTTTGTGGTTGTGGTGGTCCTTGTTCTCGCATAATGAAAACGGGCTGTGGTGAGTGGTTGTGATGATGATGATGTGTGGTGTTTTGTGGCGCAAGGGCCAGGTTTGGGCAAAGAGCGCCATGACAAATGGTGGTGTTAACGATGTAGTATGGAAGATGTGGCTTGGCTGAAAGTGGCCTAAAAATAGTCGCTGTAAAGTGCGTAAAATCTACGTGCTATAAAATTATGGCGATGACTAATGACGAAGACTGTGAAGATTAAAATCCATCGTAAAAGAATGATGCATTGTTTAAAATATGCGAGACGTTAAATTGCTTACAGCACTACTGCCTCGCCAGAGCCCTTGAACCACAAGGGCCTAGAGGCATGTGCTATTCAAAATAATTATCGCAGCGGCATCCTCTGAAGAGAGGAAGCGCTACGAACGTGTGAGGCTACTAACATGCAACACAACATCTTTCAAAAAACCTAAGATGGCGTTGGTGTCAAACAGTGGTTCTGGACCAAGTAACATAACAGGATGAAGGGGGATGTGGTGCCTGTATGCTAAGAGAAAATGTTTTTTTCTTTCGGGTTCGGCTTCCCGACACTCCAGTAGGACGTGGAGGACGGTCAGCCTCTCCCCGCATCTACCACAGGTTGGAGGCTATTTTCCCGTGAGTAAGAAGTTATGTGTGCCAAAAGTGTGTCCTATTCTTAGACGGCAGAATAGGACATCTGTCCGGCGGGATTTTGTTACAAGAGGCCAGAAACCTAATTGTGGCTTTATTACATGCAGTTTATTATTTGTTTCCATGTCCCACGAGCGTTGTCAGTAGTTCCGCAGTTTTCTGCGCAAGTAGGGCCTCAGATCTGTGATAGGGACTGCTGCGGTAGGATTTACAGAATACGATGCAATTGATGTGGCCATCTGGTCCGCCAGAACATTGCCTTCGATGCCCCTATGACCGGGCACCCAGCATATGATGACATGCTGGTTACATATATACGTTTTACATAGGACGGAATAGAGTTCGTTGATGACTGGGTTTTTGTGCTTAGAAAATGACATTAAGGCCTTCACAGCACTTAGAGAGTCCGTATATATAACTGATTTCTCGAGTTTTGATTTCTTTATATACTTTACAGCCGACAGCAGTGCGTAGGCCTCAGCCGTAAAGATGCTTGTTTCCGGATGCAGTACATCGGATTCCGAGAAGGATGGGCCGACGGCTGCATAGGACACCCCCTCGCGTGACTTCGATGCGTCTGTGTAGAACTCCGCGCAGGAGTGTTTGTATTGGAGTTCCCGGAAATGCATTTGTATTTCAATCTCTGGAGCGTGTTTTGTGACTTGCATGAAAGATATATCGCATTGTATCATCTGCCACTCCCAAGGAGGTAGCAGCTTAGCTGGAGGCATTAGGCGAAGCTCGAGGAGTGGAACATGCATTTCATGACTAAGCTCCTTAACACGCAGCGAGAAAGGCTGTCTTATGGAGGGACGATTATGAAAGAGCGTAGCATATGTCATGTCATTAACGGTATTATAACACGGATGTTGAGGATTAGAGTGCACTTTCAGAAAATATGTGTGGCTGATGTATGTTCTCTGGAGATGAAGTGACCACTCGTTCGATTCTGCGTATAAACTTTCAACGGGACTTGTCCTGAAAGCGCCTGTGGCTAAGCGGATACCTAGATGGTGGACAGGGTCTAGCATCTTTAACGCACTCGGGGCGGCAGAATGATAGATCACGGCGCCATAGTCTAATCGTGATCGAATGAGGCTTTTATAGAGTTTCAATAAACAATTCCTGTCACTACCCCATCTAGTCTGGGATAGGAGTTTCATTATGTTCATCGTTTTTAGACATCTTTCTTTAAGATGTTTTATGTGGGAAACGAAAGTGAGCCTGTAGTCAAGTGTAACATCTAGAAATTTGTGCTCTTTGTTTACGGGTATTTGTTGTCCACCCAGTTCTAAGCTAGGATCTGGGATCATTCCTCTCTTTCTTGTAAAAAGAACGCAAGAGCTTTTGTTAGGATTGTTCTTAAATCCATTCTTGTCTGCCCACATCGACACTTTGTTCAGGCCATGCTGTACCTGTCTCTCGCACACTGCGAGATTACAGGATTTGAAAGCTATTTGTATGTCGTCCACGTAGACAGAATAAAAGATTGCCGGTGGTAATGAAGCGCGAAGCGTGTTCATCTTCACGATGAAGAGTGTGCAGCTGAGCACGCCTCCTTGCGGTACACCCGTTTCTTGCATAAAAGGACGCGAAAGTACGTCACCGACTTTTACGCGGAAGGTACGACTGGACAAATAGCTTTCTATTAGGTTTAGCATATTACCATGGATGCCTATTTCTAATAAGTCTCTTAGAATTCCGTAACGCCACGTTGTATCATACGCCTTTTCCATATCGAGAAATATCGATAGGAAGAACTGTTTATGTATAAATGCGTCCCGGATATTTCCTTCAACACGTACGAGATGATCGGTTGTGGACCGCCCTTCTCGGAAGCCGCACTGATACGGATCAAGCATTTTGCTTATTTCAAGGAAATGGATGAGTCGCCGATTAATCATTTTTTCAAATACCTTACAAAGGTAACTCGTGAGGGCGATCGGGCGGTAACTTGCCACTAAGGAAGGATCTTTGCCTTGTTTATAAACAGGAACCACAATGGCTTCTTTCCATGCAGTTGGGAGACATCCTGCAGCCCAAATGGTGTTGAAAAGTGTGAGTAATGTAACTTGGGTGTTATTGTGTAGGTTTTTGATCATTTCATACATGATTCTGTCAGCTCCCGGTGCAGAGCTCTTGCATGAGCTCAAGGCAGCTCTCAACTCGGCAATACTGAAAGGGCAGTTGTACGATTCATTCTGTAGACATTTTCTTTTGAGTGGCTTACATTCTTCTATTTGCTTATATTTCAGAAAAGATTCCGAATAATGTTTTGAACTTGACACACTCTCAAAGTGCTCCCCAAGTGAGTCTGCCTCATGTTGCAGCGTATCACCCTGTATGTTTACCAGAGGGAGTGAATATGTTTGTCTCCCTCTAATTCTATTTACGCGGTTCCAGACTTTCGTCTCATCTGTAAATGAGTTGATGTTCGATAAAAACTTTTGCCAACTATCTCTTCTGGCCTGTCGGCGGGTTCTCCTGCCTTCAGACTTAACTTTCTTAAAGTTAACAAGGTTCTCTGCAGTGGGCGAAACGCGTAGCAACCCCCACGCTTTGTTTTGATTCCTACGTGCGACTCTACATTCATCGTTCCACCACGGGACATGCCGTTTGCATGCCGAGCCACTTACTTCACGTATGCATTTAGATGCGGCATCTATAATGAAAGCTGTAAAGTAATCCACAGCAGCATCTATTTCTAACGAGGACATGTCATCCCATGATATGCTAGTTAAGGTTCGGAATTTCTCCCAGTCAGCTGTATCGATTTTCCACCTAGGCGCCTGTGGTACACATTCGTTTTCTTTATATGTTCTTAGTAGTATATGGAAGTGGTCGCTCCCGTAAGGATTGTCGTTAACTTCCCATTCAAGTTCAGACAGTAGTGACGGGGAGACTAGGCTAAGATCTATTGAAGAAAATGTTCTGTTTGCAAGAGAATAGTATGTCGCTTCCTTCTTATTCAGTAGACAAGCACCAGAAGAGAAAAGGAACTGTTCAACAAGACGTCCTCGCGCATCTTTACGAGGGTCGCCCCACAGGTAGTTGTGTGCATTGAAGTCGCCAAGAACCAGATAAGGTTCTGGCAATTCATCTATAAGCGATTGAAATTCATGTTTAGTTAATTTGTGATGTGGGGGTATATAAAGCGAGCAAATAGTGATGAGTTTGTTTAGCAGAACAGCTCGCACCGCCACTGCCTCAAGGGGCGTTCGTAGCTGTAAAGGATGACATGCTATACTTTTATGAGCGAGATTCGCCACACCACCCGATGATGCGACGGCATCATCGCGATCTTTGCGAAACGTAACATACGTACGGAGAAAGTTTGTGTGTTTGGATTTTAAGTGTGTTTCCTGTAAACACAGCACTTTTGGATTATGTTTGTGGATGAGTTCTTGCAAATCATCAAGGTTTCTAAGAAGACCTCGGACATCCCACTGAATTATTTGTGTATCCATTTTTAAAGTAAATTGGTGCTGTGTTTACGGAAACGGAAGTGATGCCTTAGATTACAGAGCTCTTTCGAGGCCCTGTAACCGGGGTTTTGCTTTTTCTGAAGCGTTCGAGGGAGCCTCGCCACTCCTTAGGCGCTTGGTGCGCCTTGAGGGTTGGTGTAGTGTCCATTGCCTCTAGTGAGGCGCCGGACACGTGCTCTTGCGAGCGAGATGTCAGGGAGGGTGCAGCCTTGGAGGGCAAGACCCCTGCGCCCACCAGCCCGGAGGTCGATGGGGCACCCTGAGGAATTTGGCTGCGCCGGCTGTTGCCAGCGCTAGAAGGGGCGGGGGAGGGTGGGGCAGCCTCGGCTGCGCCCACCTTCGGGGTCGGTGGCCCCGTCTGCTGGGTAGACGGAGCAACGCTAGCTGCAACCGCCGCGGGGGAAGATGGCGTAACTGCCGACTCACGGCTTGTGGGTAGGACAGCCGCCGGAGGCCGTTGTGACGCTGCCCCCTGACGCGCCACTTCGGCAAAGCTGGCCTTAGGAAGGTATGCAACCCGCCTGCGTGCCTCTTTGAATGATATGTTTTCTTTTACTTTGATTGTTACTATTTCTTTTTCTTTCTTCCAAGACGGGCATGACCGCGAGTATGCGGCATGCTCGCCATCACAATTTACACAGTGGAAAGCATTCTCACAAGCTTCAGAGGAGTGTTCGTGCGCGCTGCATTTCGCACAAGTTTGGCGGCCTCGGCAGCTCTGCGAACTGTTGCCAAAACGCTGGCACTTGAAACATCGGAGGGGATTTGGCACGTATGGTCTTACACGGAGCATGATGTACCCGGCCTCGATTGACTCGGGCAAGACACTTGAATTGAAGCTGAGTATTAGGTGTTCGGTCGCAAGTTCTTTACCATCTCGATTCATCTTGATTCTTTTGACATTTATAACATTTTGTTCACTGAAGCCCTCCAAGAGCTCAGCCTCAGTGAGCTCCAGCAAATCATCGTCCGAGACAACGCCGCGGGAGGTATTCATCGTGCGGTGCGGGGTTATGCTACTTGGGTCTCCCCAAATGATACTAGCTGAGGCAATTTCTCAAATTGCTTCTGGTCGCGGAGCTCCAAGAGGAGGTCACCGCTAGCCATCCTCGACACCTTATATCCTGGCCCAAAAACTTCGGTAAGAGACTTAGATACAAGGAACGGGGAGATTGTTCGCACTTGTTTAGCTGGTTTTTCTGCTTGGATGACATGAAAACGAGGAAAATTGTGGACTTGTCGTCCGAAAAACTGAAAAACTTCTTCGGTGCGCCCTCGTTTCTGAGGGCCATCAGGTAGTTTAGGAAAAGAATGTTCCATCAGTAATGTTGGGTTTTCGGCCGCGATGCCGACCACCCACCAAGGAGCCCAACAGGGGGACGTGACAGAAGTTCCTGGTAGAGAAACCCTGCCAACGCCAGCCGTACATCGCTGCTATAACCAAATACAGCATAACCAAGGCTGGCTAGCTACACAAGATTAACCCTTGCCGCCGGGAAACTAGGAAGTGAGGAGAAGTGATGAGAAGACAGGAAAGATGAAAAAGGCAAGAGAGAAAGACGAAGATTGGAGAGGAGGACAGGAAAAGGCGACTGCCGATTTCCCCCGGGTGGGTCAGTCCGGGGGTGCCGTCTACGTGAAGCAGAGGCCAAAGAGGTGTGTTGCCTCCGCCGGGGGGCCTTAACGGTCCAAACACCCGGCATCGGCTCAACCCCCAGGATCCCCTTTTCCCCGGACACGGCTAAGCCGCGCACGGCTACACGCGGGAGGGTCCAACCCTCGTGTACTCGGGTACGTGGTGTCGTAACACACCAAACGCCTGCTTACGCAGACGCCCCTGCGGGGGGTGGTTGTGAAGTTCCAGATTCCCAATTATACCCAGCAGCTCCACCCATTGTAAAAGGCGTTTGTTCCTTTCGTAGAGCCGCAGCGATAAGTGCAGCACCAGCAACTAGGGCGCAGCCAGAGAGCGAACTGGGCACGACCCACGCGATGGCAACGGGGCTTTTTAGCCTGCCAATCTTTTTCCAAGCAGTACATAATAAAAAAGCATTAATAACCCTAATGTCAGCTAAGCTGATGGTGTCGGGCTCTGTGCTTATCAAACTGGGTTATTTGTGGATGATGCTTTAATTACCCTAGCGCTCCTACGAAATCTGTCAACTGCGCTCCCAGGAGCCCAAATAACGAGGAGACACGGAAAACCCCGGCAGGAGAAAGTCAGTTGTGCATGACAAATGTCGTGAATCATATGCTTCTTTTTGTAACTGTAGTGTCCTACTCAGGATTAAGGGTTTTTCGACTTACGATGTTGAAGCACAAAGACACACCGAAAACCGAGAGAGGGCAAGCAGTTTGCAATATTTCTTTGCGAGGCATTCCATATATATATATATATATATATATATATATATATATATACATATATATACACAGGTGACAGGCGAAGCAACACGCAAAAAGGATAACATGGCGTGAGTGAATTGCCGTCGGGACATGGGCTAAGTGCATGCAAATACTAAGTGCATGTCCGGCATGTGTCTCCTTTTCCCACCTAAAAGGTGCCCTTTTAATATAACTGAATTCAAGCCTTGACACTAGTCCCAGGTACGGACGCATCTGCTGTAGATCTTGGCAGATTTGCTGGCAACACTGGCTAGACTGCTTGTGTTTACGCCACCTCGTCTTTACACTAGGAGTACAAGCCGCGGAACTTGCCGTTATCCTTTAAAAGAAGCTATCATTTTCAGCCAAAGGTCCCCTCTTTATTTTTAAGGTGTGCACTCTTACACACGCCTAAAACGATTGAAAGCCCAGGCTCAAAGGGCGTTTCTGTCTACTAGCATCAATGGCACCAACACACGAGGGAATGAGCAATCATTGCGATACAGATACTTCGGTAGTAGCAGCTTCTGGTAGCAGTAGTATTGATTTATTGAAAAAAAGTAAAGCGAAAAGGAGAAGAAAAGGCAACATGAAATCGCATTTCAGTTTTCATTGATGTTGTTGTCACTTGCTTTTGTGGGAACAGGTTCGCCCAATAATAGTTAGTGTCGCCATTCACAGTGTTGGGAGCTCGGTTAAGCGGAGGCAAGGCATACACGTTTTGACAGCTTGAGAACGGAGAGTCGACCGACTTTATTCAAAAGTAAAACCATGCTTTCCGAGTGGCAGTGGTGGCACCCCAGTCGGGGAACCACTTCAGTTCGAGCAGGGGTAATGACTCCTATAGCGAGGCTAATTGGATTTCTGCAGCAAGGGGCAATGAACCCCAAGGCGGGGACAACAAAGTGATGGACGTTTGCTACAAGGGCGCCCCACCTGAAATGCCGGAGGCTTAGATGTGAACGGTGAATGAACAGGTAATGCTCAAAAAAGACTGATTTCATGTGCTTGCATGGCACTGTCTCTTTGCCGCGAACGTCAATGTTCAAGGTTTTCTCACAACGTGAAAACAAACGAAAGGGGCCTTTATAGGAAGAGTCAATGGACTTTTTTGCGTAGGTTGCGTAGAAATATTTGCGTAGTCATGTCGACTATCGGGAAAGGAAACACAGGCTGCCCGCTAAAGATACCTGTAGCCGTAGGTTGAAGCTGGTTGAGCCAGAAATGTAGCCTTTCTAAGTGCTGCGCGGTCACTGGTGGAGTGCCTTGCTGGGTGGCGAAAAACTGGCCTGGAATGCGGAATACTGATCCACAGGGCATATCGACTGCGCTTACTCCGAAGTCATCCTTGATTGTTATTCGCAGCCCCAGTAATACTAGGAGTAGCCTCTCCACCAAGGGCTGCCTGTTGACCGTGGCGGTCAATGGCGCCACGGTCAACACGGCCACGGCCGTCTGTTGTCGGTAGAGACGCTCGACCATGCCCTTGCTCTGTGGGTGGTAAACTGTGGTGTTATGAAGGCACGTGCCGAGCAGTCTCACCAGGGCAGAAAAAAGCGAGCTTTAGAATGAGCGGCCTCATTCACTAGTTATGCGCAAATGGCAGCCGTACCGCGAGACCCACGTAGAAATAAATGCTTTGGCCACAGTTCGGTCCGTCATGTCTTGTAGAGGTGTCACCACAGGCCACTTTTGCTACTGGTGGAACTGGTGAGAAGGTACCCGAAACCGTGGCAGGGCGGAAGAGACTTCATCAAGTCTAAATGCACGTGATCGAAACGGTTGCATCGCTGAACGCGTGTGCCGGGTCACATTCATGGCTTGACAGGATTGGAAGCTTCCTGCCCAACTTCGAACATCTATGTTGATCCCTGGCCAGAGGAAGTGGCCCGTGATAAACCTCTTTGTTCCTCTGATGCCCGAATGGTTTAGACCGTGCAGTGAATCGAATATTGGCCGTGTAAACTAATGGTGCACGAATGAGGAGCTACCTGCGATGTGTGGCACGTGACCAATGCTTTTGCATGCACTCTTAAGCAAAATTACGCCCTTTGGGTCGTATCTTGCCACACAACAATAATCTTAATATGTCTTGTCCGCATTTCCTTCCTTTAACGCTGCGAGCCCGGTACTTCCAAGTCACGAACGGCATGCACGGTATGAGTATGACAGATCACTACCGACAGGGAAGTAGCAAACGCAGCTTTTTGAAGAAAGGAAACTCAAGCAAGACAGATGGCGATTATTGTTGTGTGCCAAGATATCACCCAAAGGGTGGAAATTTGTTTAATAGTATTGGACGCAGCACCTCCGCAAGCTGGAACGACGAGCCTTTTACCGCAAGTGGCGAAGTTCAAGGTCATTTTGCTTGCCAGAGGCTACAGTTCGAAATCCACAAGGCAGCAACAAAGTGATGCTACTTTTGCTGAGTTAACTGATTTTCGCGCCCAGAGATATGGCGGAGGTCCGTAGAAAATACGGAGATAATGGAAGCTTGCCGAAGCTCGCGTTCTCAGTACGAGAAACCGATGTTCTCGAAAACAAAGGGTAACGGCTTGTGATCGCTAAGAATGTAAAAGCTACACTCTTCAAGAAAATAATGGAAATGCTTGACAACTCAATCTATGGCCAACATTTCCCTCCCGAAGGTGCTGTAGCGAGCTCGTGTAAGCTTGGGGCGCTTTGGCAAGAAGCCCAGCGGCCTCTAGTCTTTGCCATCGTGCTGCTGCATACTGCACCAACTGCCGTGGTTGACGCACCTACCATAAGGCGAGGTGGCGTGTTGGCCAACGGATGAATCAGTAACAACGCAGTCACCGACCACGTTTTGGCTTCCTCGAAGGAGTGTTCCTGCTCCGAGGAATAGTGGAGGCTAGGCGTTTTTTTTTTGAGTCACGACGCTGCTGGTTGGTAAGTGGATGAAGAAGTTGTGAACCGGAGGGTGTGAAGCGTCTGTTAAAATTTAGGATCGCCAATATCTTGCGCGTTTTTCTGAAGGAGGTTCGAGAGGGAATGTCCACAATTTGCCGCCCCCATGATTCCAGGGGCTTCATGCATTGGGGTGAGATGCCAAGGTCGGGAAAACCGAGGGCTTCAACTCCAAAAATGCAAATTCTAGGTCTAGCCGTGTTTAACAAGCAAGAGCCACAGTTTTTGCAAGTTACAACGTTATGAAGCTCACAATGCCCTGGACAAAAGCATCAGAAAATTGCTTGTTTTTTAAAGTGCAGTGTAAAAAGAACAAGTTAAAGACAATTTAAAGTGGACGAAAAAGCAACTTGCCGCTAATGGTAGCCGAATGCACATCTTCCGCAAGAAGCATGCTTTGCTCTGGCAACAGAGCTACAGCGATCGCTGTTTAGAAGTTCACACGTCCACATTCTGGATTATCAATGTGAATGTGCAAGATCTTATTCTGGGGATGAGAGGCTACGCCACTCGTGACCTCTTAATATAGGTGACAATTTTGGGACTGAGACGGGGTTGATTGCCTCATTCGCTGCTCGGCAGATTTTGTGCACCAGCAAGCTTGCCCGCCAAAATATGCTTTATTTCCAAATAGAATTATTCGCCTGGTTCATCCATTCTGAATCTATCTATCTATCTATCTATCTATCTATCTATCTATCTATCTATCTATCTATCTATCTATCTATCTATCTATCTATCTATCTATCTATCTATTTATCTATCTATCTATCTATCTATCTATCTATCTATCTATCTATCTATCTATCTATTTATCTATCTATCTATCTATCTATCTATCTATCTATCTATCTATCTATCTATCTATCTCAGAACTGATAGCTGGGCGGGTTGGTAGGAATTCATAGTGAAATATTTAGCGCGCACAATTGACAAGAGGTTGGCGTTGAAGTGGTTACCAGCGCTCCTGACAAGGTGCAAAAACTGTGCCAAGCTATTTCAAATAAATTTGACAATAGGGCAAAAAAAATGCAGCTGCGGTCTTAAAGAACATTAAAAATTGACAAAATGCACAATGGTGTTTTGTACCGGCTTCCTTCAACCTGTGGTAACATGTACATAGGACAAACCGGTAGGTGCATAAACACTCGTCCAAAAGAACTTGAACGTTCTCTTGGTAAAGAAATCTATTCGCACTTGTCGAATCAGTGTAATCTATGTCATTGTGATCCGGTATTTTTTGGTACTGAAATTGTGTTTTCAGATAAAAACACACTAACACGTGAAATTACAGAAGCGTTTCATATCAAAAAGTGCGCTGAAAAATGCACAAGCCAACCATCAGTTGCAATCACTGAGAATGAATTTTCCTTTTTAAATGCTGGTTGAACCTTCGTAATATGTTCTTTTTATGTACTGTCGACTCTTGTTGCACATGCTCAGTGCTGATAGCTGGGTTATATATGTTCTATATCCTTCTGAAAATAAAGCATTTGTGAGTAAGCGCTCGTGTGTCCTCCTTCACCGTGTCCTTGTCAATTATGCGCACTAAATATTTCACTATGTACCTGTCTGTCTGTCTGTCTGTCTGTCTTTCGGTCGGTCGGTCGGTCCGTCGGATGGGGAGGGGGCGCATAAAAGCAGCCACGAACCTAGCCCCGTCAGATCCAGTACACCCGAAGCTAACTGCTTTACGACGGCCGAGCTGCTTTTCGCTAACTGCACCACAATGCCGGGTGCGGCGAGCGCGCCTAAACAGTAATGAAGTAAGATGCCATACTGTTGGTGCCTATAGAAAGTATCACAACCATGTCGCAGTAGGATTTAGTGCATATCAAGCTTACTGGGCAGTAAGGCCTAGCCCTTTTTCGCTTAGTGCTTCACAACGGCCGGTGCCATACCATAAGCCTAAATTTCTTCAAATGCAGAGCGGACTTTCGAAAAAATTTCTCACCTTGCCGTAGTCAAATAGCGCCTTGGTTCCGTACGGAAGTGCACCGGGAGCTCAAGAAATCAGGCTAGATAAAAAAAAAAGACGGAAAGACGGGTCGCCGCAAAGGTGCACGCTCAGGTGCGCAGCCGGCCTCGCTCGCTTCTGTGGCCTGTCTAGCGCATGGCGAATAGATTTGGCGCGTCATTCGCTTGTTGCTAGGTAACGCAAGAAAAAGCCGCAACGTATAAGTTTCTTTGTAAGCAAAACTTTTTCTTTTAGTGGGAAAGAATAGAAGAAATAAAAAATTGTCAGCGAACTTCATTTAAGAATCCTTCTTTTTTTTCGGTGCTCGCGTCAGCTAACGTTTGGCATTGACACGTATTTCCTCTTGCTAGTTTTCACCAAGTGTCTGCACTTGTGGAATTTCTTTCTCTATGGTTCTACTTTCAGCTTCCTTATCTTACTCTCGTCATGCCGTCGTCCTCAAGCCTTCTACCCAGCACCCACCGCCTCGAGTAACCACTACAGCTTTATCATCCGACTCTCGTCATGCCGCCATCGTCATGTCATTGTCGTCATGCGGTCGTCATGCATTCCTTGTCACACCACTAGCATGATGCCATCGTTGTAGTGCAATCGTCGTCATTCAAGCCCATGGTCAGGAATTCTGGACTTTGTCCCTGTGCCATTATGTAGAACTTAGCGGCAATGCAGAAGCCTAAGTGAATGTGCAAAATTTTTTATGAAATTACATTTCCAAATATCGGCCGCGTGTCGGTAAGCTGTCGGTAAGTGACAGTGTGGAGATGGTGCTACCATGCAACAACACATGCATTGATGGTGCTTACGTGCAACATTGGTGCAGCGTTAAAGCTGTATTGGGGTGATATCTGGGCGGTGAAGTCCCACAAGAGCAAATCGTCGTGCAATCAGAGGGAAGATTCACATGAAAAAGCTGTAAATTTAAACCATAAAAAAATTATCACAGCTGGCGTTGGAACCATAATGGCAGAGCGTGCATTATTCAGTCTGTTTGCACGCGCAGTTCTCTAAGTGGCAGCCGTGAGGGCGGGAGAGTGATTATGCGTGTGCATGCATTGACAGTTCGTGTGTATGCCTGTGCAGGTGTGCGCGTGCGCGCGCCTTATGCATTCCATGCCTAAAGAGGATTCCTAAATGAGTAACAATGTCCATTTCCACAACACAATGAATAGGCCGGTACAGACAACACTGTCACTCTTAACCATCTTTGATTTTCTCCACACTATAGCAGCTCCGCCTTTAAGAATATATTGCAACAATTAGTTGCATGGTTTGTCGACTTTCACGCAACACTGCTTCGGCGCTTTAAACAGACCATAATGTTCTCAACAGCAGGTGCAGTGGACCGAAAATTAAGTTATGAGCTCAAATAAGCATTACTTATACCCCCCCCCATTTCTTTTTATTCATTTCAACTAAGATGTCGTTAACTCGCGTTTGTTCCTTCACCCAATCAGCTCTTTTCTTATCCCTTAACGTTACACTCATCATTCTTCTTACCATAGCTCGTTGCTTCGTCCTCAATTTAAGTAGCACCCTTTTCGTAAGCCTCCTGGTTTCTGCCCCGTACGTGAGTACTGGTAAGACACAGCTCTTATACACTTTTCTCTTGAGGGATAATGGCAACCTGCTGTTCATGATCTAAGAATGTCTGCCAAACGCACCTCAGCCCATTCCTATTCTTCTGATTATTTCAGTCTCATGATCCGGATCCGCGGTAACTACCTGCCATAAGTAGATGTATTCCCTTAAAACTTCCAGTGCCTCGGTACCTATCGTAAACTGCTGTTCTCGTCCGAGACTGTTAAGCATTACTTTAGTTTTCTGCAGATTAATTTTTAGACCCACTCTTCTGCTTTGACTCTCCAGGTCAGTGAGCATCCATTGCAGTTGGTCCCCTGAGTTAATAAGCAAGGCAATATCATCAGCGAATCGCAAGTTACTAAGGTATTCTCCAATAACTCTTATCCCCAATTCTTCCCAATCATCATCATCATCATCATCATCATCAGCCTGTTTATGCCCACTGCAGGGCAAAGGCCTCTACCATACTTCTCCAACAACCCCGGTCATGTACTAATTGTGGCCATGCCTTGCCTGCAAACTTCTTAATCTCATCCGCCCACCTAACTTTCTGCCGCCCCCTGCTACGCTTCCCTTGCCTTGGGATCCAGTCCGTAATACTTAAAGACCATCGGTTATCTTCCCTCCTCATTACATGTCCTGCCCATGCCCATTTCTTTTTCTTGATTTCAACTAAGATGTCATTAACTCGCGTTTGTTCCCTCACCTAATCTGCTCTTTTCTTAACCCTTAACGTTACACCTATCATTCTTCTTTCCATAGCTCGTTGCGTCGTCCTCAATTTGAGTAGAACCCTTTTCGTAAGCCTCCAGCTTTCTGCCCCGTATGTGAGTACTGGTAAGACACAGCTATTATATACTTTTCTCATGAGGGATAATGGCAACCTGCTGTTCATAATCTGAGAATGCCTGCCAAACGCACCCCAGCCCATTCTTATTGTTCTGATTATTTCCGTCGCATGATCCGGATCCGCCGTCACTACCTGCCCTAAGTAGATGTATTCCCTTACGACTTCCAGTGCATCGCTGCCTATTGTAAATTGCTGTTCTCTTCCGAGACTGTTAAGGATTACTTTAGTTTTCTGAAGATTAATTTTTAGACCCACTCTTCTGCTTTGCCTCTCAAGGTCAGTGAGCATGCATTGCAATTGGTCCCCTGAATTACTAAGCAAGGCAATATCATCAGCGAATCGCAAGTTACTAAGGTATTCTCCATTACCTTTTATCCCCAATTCTTCCCAATACAGGTCTCTGAATACCTCCTGTAAACATGCTGTGAATAGCATTGGAGATATCGCATCTCCCTGCCTGACGCCTTTCTTTATTGGGATTTTGTTGCTTGCTTTATGGAGGACTACGGTGGCTGTGGAGCCGCTATAGACATCTTTCAGTATTTTTACATACGGCTCGTCTACACCCTGATTCCGTAATTCATCCATGAGTGCTGAGGTTTCGACAGAATCAAACGCTTTCTCATAATCAATGAAAACTATATGTAAGGGTAGGTTATATTCCGCACATTTCTCTATCACCTGATTGGTAGCGTGAATATGATCTATTGTTGAGTAGCCTTTACGGAATCCTGCCTGGTCCTTTGCTTGACAGAAGTCTAAGGGGTTCCTGATTCTATTTGCGATTACCTTAGTAAATAGTTTGTAGGCAACGGACAGTAAGCTGATCGGTCTATAATTTTTCAAGTCTTTGGCGTCCCCTTTCTTATGGATTAGGATTATGTTAGCGTTCTTCCAAGATTCCGGTACTCTCGAGGTCATGAGGCATTGCGTATACAGGGTGACCAGTTTCTCTAGAACAATCTGTCCACCATCCTTCAACAAATCTGCTGTTACCTGATCCTCCCCAGCTGCCTTCCCCCTTTGCATTGCTCCCAAGGCTTTCTTTACTTCTTCCGACGTTACCTTTGGGATTTCGAATTCCTCTAGACTATTTTCTCTTCCATTATCTTCGTGGGTGCCACTGGTACTGTATAAATCTCTATAGGACTCCTCAGCCAATTGAACTATCTCATCCGTATTAGTAATGATATTGCCGGCTTTGTCTCTTAACGCATACATCTGATTCTTGCCAATTCCTAATTTCTTCTTCACTGCTTTTAGGCTTCCTCCGTTCCCGAGAGCATGTTCAATTCTATCCATATTATACTTCCTTATGTCAGCTGTCTTACGCTTGTTGATTAACTTCGAAAGTTCGGCCAGTTCTATTCTAGCTGTAGGGCTAGATGCTTTCATACATTGGCGTTTCTTGATCAGATCTTTCGTCTCCTGCGACAGTTTGCTGGTATCCTGCCTAACGGAGTTACCACCGACTTCCATTGCACACTCCTTAATGATGCCCACAAGATTGTGATTCATTGCTTCAACACTAAGGTCCTCTTCCTGAGTTAAAGCCGAATACCTGTTCTGTAGCTTGATCTGGAATTCCTCTATTTTCCTTCTTACCGCTAACTCATTCATCGGCTTCTTATGTACCACTTTCTCCCGTTCCCTCCTCAGATTTAGGCTAATTCGAGTTCTTACCATCATGTTGTCACTGCAGCGCACCTTGCCGAGCACGTCCACATCTTGTATGGTGCCAGGGTTAGCGCAGAGTATGAAGTCTATTTCATTTCTAGTCTCGCCGTTCGGGCTCCTCCACGTCCACTTTCGGCTATCCCGCTTGCGAAAGAAGGTATTCATTATCCTTATATTATTCTGTTCCGCAAACTCTACAAATA
Organism: Dermacentor variabilis; assembly: GCF_050947875.1. Taxonomy (NCBI): domain Eukaryota; kingdom Metazoa; phylum Arthropoda; class Arachnida; order Ixodida; family Ixodidae; genus Dermacentor; species Dermacentor variabilis. The sequence continues at coordinate 111,013,778 of NC_134575.1, read as the reverse complement.
ACTCTCCCCTGTTATTCCTAGTGCCTATGCCATATTCCCCCACTGCCTTGTCTCCAGCCTGCTTCTTGCCTACCTTGGCATTGAAGTCGCCCATTAGTATAGTGTATTTAGTTTTCCCTCTACCCATCGCCGATTCCACGTCTTCATAGAAGCTTTCGACTTCCTGGTCATCATGACTGGATGTAGGGGCGTAGACCTGTACAATCTTCATTTTGTACCTCTTATTAAGTTTCACAACAAGACCTGCCACCCTCTCGTTAATGCTATAGAATTCCTGTATGTTACCAGCTATATTCTTATTAATCAGGAATCCGACTCCTAGTTCTCTTCTCTCCGCTAAGCCCAGGTAGCACAGGACGTGCCCGCTTTTTAGCACTGTATATGCTTCTTTTGGCCTCCTAACTTTACTGAGCCCTATTATATCCCATTTACTGCCCTCTAATTCCTCCAAAAGCACTGCTAGACTCGACTCACTAGATAACGTTCTAGCGTTAAACGTTGCCAGGTTCATATTCCAATGGCGGCCTTCCCAATACAATTTCCCAATACAGGTTTCTGAATACCTCCTGTAAACACACTGTGAATAGCATTCGAGAGGTCGTATCTCCCTGCCTGACGCAACAGTTGGCTAAGCTTCAATTAAACACAGCAATCCATGCATATAATTGCATAGCGCAAGTGCTTCGAGCAATCCATAAAATAATTTCTTCGCGGAGATTATGCCGCCGGCAAAGTGTTTCTACACGTATATTAGCATAGTGCAATTGTTCGTATGAATAAAAATTGTGATTTATCTGGTTCAACTCCCATTACTACGTGTTTGACAACGCCATTATTCGCGCTTACTTCATCCAGCGTTAGCGTAAATGTCTAGACTATACCAGCTTTGCTGTATCAAATCCTATGTATATTTCTAAGGAAGACATACGATTTTCACGTATTTCTATGACGCTGAAGATTACGGCGGTACATCACCAGCACTGCTCCTACGAGCCAATTTTTCTTTTTCCAAACAGGTACTCGTCTTCCTTGATATCACACTGTTTATGTCCTGTGCAAACGCGGGCTACCACTACGGAGGTTATGGCGGCGGCGGCGGTGGAGGCGGTGGTGGTGGATACGGAGGAGGCAGATACGGCGGTCACGGCAAAAAGATCATTTTCATCAGTTACCACGGAGGATACGGCGGTGGCGGTGGCGGAGGTGGTGGCGGCGGCTACGGTCATGGCTGGTGGTAGCACTCACGACAATCTTCTTTACGCCCAGTCACCTAGTAAATGAAGGTGCGTTTAGCAGATTGTGGAATGCGCTCACCAAAGTACGTCTGTAAGTGGAGCTCTGATGTTGCGAATAAAAAAAAATATTATAACCTAGTCAATACTTTCAATATGAAAAATTCCTTTTCAGAACGTTTCTGCGTGCTGTTAGAAAATTTGTCTGCGTTTAGAAATATCACGACACGTTTTGATCGAGGCGAAAGTGTGCACACATGTCAGCTATTTCTGGGAAGCGTTAGCGCTAATTCACAAGAGCGTTCGCAAAATCGATTAATTTAGATGTTACCGTTCCAGAATGAATGACAAAAAAAAGAGAAACGCAAAGACGTTTTAATGCATACCTAATGAATTTATCGGCCCTCTACGTCAGGCTATAGTGATGCAGAACAGGATGCGCACTCATGCGGAATATGCTAAGAACACTAGTGAATGCCTTATTCGCCAAAAAAAGAACGAACGGTAAGCTTCACACGCAAAATTACTCACCCAAAAGATGCTGTAACAGGCCATCTGGAAATATATGTTACGAAAAGGAAATAAAACTTTTGTGTACGAAGATCCCCCTCCTCACAAGAACAAAAACAAAAAAAACGCGTAATTTCGGGAGAAACAAAAACAAGAAACAGAAGGCTAAAGCCTAGCTGTGAAACGAGGCAGCCGAGGGTTGTCACTTGCGGGCGCTAGTCAAAGGAATTAGAAACCACCTTTCTTTATGCAGTGCAGCTCTCGTCCCTGTTTCCTTGCCGCGCACCATTTCGTTATCTGCTATATCGGCTATTAGCCAACCTGTTCTAAAATATCTTGTAGTAAAACGCTCGTTATTTTACGCTTTCCAAGTGCTGGTGCATAACCGAAATAAACGAAAGGCATTTAGGAACGAGTCTGCTCCAACCATATTAGGCTGCTCAGACGCGGCGGGCTACTTTGCTTCGGTTGCATCGACATGCTCCCGCGGGAGAAAGCACACCAGCAATTATAATATATATATATATATATATATATATATATATATATATATATATATATATATATATATACAATCTTCTTTACGCCCAGTCACCTAGTAAATGAAGGTGCGTTTAGCAGATTGTGGAATGCGCTCACCAAAGTACGTCTGTATATATATATATATATATATATATATATATATATATATATATATATATATATATATATATATATATATATATATATATATATATATATAAACCAGAAAGTCAACTTGTAGGCCTAAGTGGCCTGAATTGAATGAACTGAAGAAAGGGTCGCAATTAACAGTTTATTCATCATATGTGGAACTTATTTTACCACCTTTATGTGAGCTGAAGAGTGAGTCACAACAAGAAAATATGGCGGCGAACGTATAACTGGCCTGAGCAGAATATGCACACAGAGCGCCAGTGACATTTCAGCGCTGCCGTTACAAGTCTTGATGCAACAGCTAACGCCAAAAAAGCTAACTTAAGAACTTTTTGTGCCAAAACCACGGTCGCATTATGACCCACGCAGGAGTGGGAGACTCCGGAATAATTTGGACCACTTGGGGCTCTTTAATGTGCACCTAAATCTAAGCGCACGGATGTTTTCGTATTTCACCCCCAACAGCGCCTAATGCCTAATACGCATGATAGATTTGGAAGCTTCAGAGATATTTGACTGAAATGAAATTCTCAGGATTCCCAAATTTGTTATGGTAAACTATTATTCCAGGAAACCAAATTCAGCGCTCCAGCGGGCCTGTAGCTGCAACGTCGTAGCATTACCTATCTCAAACGAAACGAATTAGAAAAATAAATTATTTACGCCTTGGTAGTCTAAGAGCTATGGAGTGGCGATGCTAAGTTAGGAGTCCTGGGTTTGATTGCGGCAGCGGAAGCAGCAATTCGATGGTTTCGAATCGCAATAGTGCTCGGGTACCCAGATGCACGGTAGAGAACCTCAGGTGGCCAAATTATTCCGAAGTCCCTGACTACGGCGTTTTTACGTATCATATCGTGGCTCTTTGACAAAAAAAAAGAATTCAGAATTTTATTGGACTTAAATTGTGAGGCATAATGGCCTCACAACTTAAGTAAAAGCTATTGGATATCAAAGATGCTGTAGTTGAGGGGTTTCAAATACTCTTCGAACAATCAGCTGTTTTCCTAAATGAATCCAAAGCACGACCTAAAAATATTCATGCATTCTTTCCCTGTCAGGATGCGGCTGCAGAATCTGGAAATCAAACCCGTGACCTGGTTCTCAGAAACACAATGACATAACCACTGAGACCACGTAGATCATCTCAATGCCCCCTATAAAAATAGGGTAACAAAACAACATGCTGTAAACGAGTAAAACGATGGTGTTTCTTGGAATAATGGCTGTAAATCTGCATGCCATCTGGCGCAGCGTTATTTTCTCTACAGAATTCGCTTAGCGCCTTTCTTGTAAGGTGTGTCACATTGAAGCTCATTGCAGGCGTTTACGAAAACGGTCCCAGTTGAAGGTTGTCTGTTAAGATGATAATTCACAATGAGTTCAAATTAAATAAGTAAACCCGCCACTCGCCGTGGTTGCTCAGTAGCTATGGTGTTGGGCTGCTGAGCACGACGTCGAGGGATCGAATCCCGGCCATGGTGGCCGCATTTCGATGGGGGCTAAATGCGAGAACACCGGTGTACTGTGTACGTTAAAGAATCCCAGGTGGTCGAAATTTCCGGAGTCCTCCACTACGGCGTGCTTCATAACGACGAAGTGGTTTTGGCACATAAAATCCCATAAGTAAATTTTTTTGTAACCGAGCATGTCATCACAAAGTTATATAACTGTAGCGGCACCGCCTAGGTTAGCGCCATCAAGTATATACGTCATATTTTTTTATTTTGGAAATTTACGATAACAACATTCCAAAATGTTCTCAAGTTAGGTCCCCACAGATGAATTATATATCCAGGAGGAAATCGCTTTCATGAGAAACTTAAACAATTTATTCAGTTAATAAACGAACAACATTATTACTTAGATTTAACAAAGTTGAAGCCCTTGTTGATACTGAAAAGTTGTAAGGAATCGTAACAAAAGAGTACTTCAACGTTTCTAGACTTCAAAATTGTCATCTAGACCAGAATACGTGGGGTCAGATCGTTCGTTCAATTTACCCGATTACGTTAAGGTAAAGACTCCAAACAGTAGAAAGCGATGTTCACGGTACATTGATTTATTGATTGAAAACTTTAATATTCCACCGAACTGGCGTGCCCGCCTCTTACCCTAAACCAAGGTGGAGAAGGAGGACGAAGCAGTCCCCACGCCTTGAGGACGGTGAGTCTTCAGAGCCTCAACGGCCAGGCGGATTGCTCGACGCTGGTCCTCTTGAACCTCGCTCTGGAACAAGGCCTCCCAGGCTTTTAAAACTATTGTCAATGTTTTCCTTGGCTCCTAGGTAGCCAGCACACTCCCATATTATATGGTCTAGCGTAGCTATTTGCTTACAAATTTTGCAGAGGGCGTCGTTATAGTCCCTCGTCTGCGTTAAGTAAATCCAATGTGGTGATGTATATTTGTTTCCCTGTCGGCGCTGCCAAATGCGAGTATCATTCAGAGAGAGAGACCGATGCGGAGGCGGAAATATTCTTCTTTCGGCTTTGTAATGAACTGCAATTACCCCGTACGTGATGATGCTATCTTTCATCCCTGGAACTGGCTGCTCTAGAGTTTCCCGGTGGTAGAGTGCTCGGGCGAGCTCGTGGACGGCTGCGTTGCCTGGGACTTCTTCATGGGCCAGAACCCAAATAAACGTTATGTCCTTCCTAGGAGGGTTTTTGAGTAGAATTTGGAGGGCCTCTTCCGAGATTCTTCCTTGGTTAAAATTTCGGGTAGCAAATTTGTTATCGCGTCATGTTACTCACGCTTTTGTACCCGCACAAGCGAGCTCTATTGCAACCTCCTCGGCTTTACAGGCGTCCCTCGTGCATGTGGAGCACGCTATCTTAACGCACCCATCGCCATGAACCACCGTCGATACTGCAGCCCCGTCTCTGCCGCAAGCGGCGTCCACGTACGCTACTTTATGCGACGGGGTGTTATTAAGTTTATTTACTAGAGCCTTAGCACTGTGAGCTCTTCTCTCTTTGTTGTAGATAGGATGCATATATTTAGGTGGGAGGGGGGGGGGGCGGAGGGGCAATTCGGAAGCATTTACGTCCGTCCAACGGATTGTCCTTCTTGCCAGTCGTGGCACCCCTGTCGCATTGGATTCCTACCCATTCCATGATTTTTCTCCTTGTTATAGACTGGCCTAATCTTTCCAACTGAGGCACTCGTACTGCCTCAGTGAGCTCAACTAGCGGTTGTGAAGCCTCCTTTTGAGGAGGAGGTCGGTCGAGGTCGAGTCTGGGAGCCCTAGGGCTCTCTTAAAACTCTTCCTAATGGTCGCATCTATTTTCTCATTTTCTTCTCGTTTAAACACAAGATACGGTGTGGCATGCGCTATTCGGCTGGTAATGAAAGCTTGCATGAGTACAACCACTCTGACGTAACTGGGTGGCGTTAAAGAAGGTAGCACCATACATGCAATACCGTGGTCCGCCTCGCCTCTGAGGTTGAACTGACTATGCGTTCGATCAGGAGTCGCACATAATGCAAAGCGAAGTAAGACCGTGTAAATAAACAGGGAAACACTACAGCAGTTTCATTTTACGCCCAAATTCTGAGTCGCAGGGGCGTTAGACAGAGCCGCGTTTTGCGGTGCCGCGCACCAAATGCGAACGAATAGTTCTACGCCAGTTTTTCTACCTTTATGGCCCATTTGGTAGTTTACAAGCACGGAGCAGCATTTTTGATAGCGATTTGTTTCATATTGCGTTACAAACATGTGCCTACCGGCCCGTTTAGGCAAGGCATTGCTTAAAGAATAAATGAAATAGTGGAGATCCAAAACACTGTTAGAATCGACGTTACGCTAAGCATTTTAGCAGCGTATTTTTATTCACATATGCTGGCATCTTTCATAGCAAGATTTATCAGGACTGAGCACATACATATTTTAAATCAATTGAATAATGCAACTGATAGCTAAGAAAGAAAAACCCAAACAACATAGAAAAATAAACAATATTAGTATGTTCGTGGTTATATAACGCTCAGTTTTACACAGACGATAGTCCGTTCACGTCCCGTCCTTCACTTAATATCGTCTGTGTAAAACTGAGCGCAATATAACCATGAACGTTCACCAACTAGACCCCTTGACTGCTTTACTAAATATTAGGATGACATCGTTGATTAGAGAACATAATTAGGTAACTGCTCGGCGAATTCATCCTTCAATAACTCGCAAGTTATGTCAACGCCATTCCAAACTCCAATTATACGTGCCAAAAAATAAAAATTGAAGCGGTGAATTGGAAGGAACAGTGCATGTGTACGATGACTTCTTCCGCAAACTGTTACCAATTGAACCGACGGGTTTCTGTCAATGAAGTATTTGTGTGTGTTAAGACAACCACAATGACTACCATGTCGAAGACGATCGTTTGGCAGCAGAGGCATGCTACGCCGGCCATGCGGCGGGAGCTTACGACATGGGGATTATTCGGTTCTACGTGTGTAGTGTACGAGCATAGGCGAGCCAAACGCGGACTCTGACGTAACAAGCAACTGCATGCTATAATATCGTTTGCACATATGACTAGGTAATAGGGTCTACGTAATTTAAGAACACGATGTCAGTTGTACTGCAGCCAAGAAATGTTGTAACATGAATAACTTGGGCGATCATAAAGTTGGTACAATGCCGCACCCTTTCTACGAGGGCGAAGGAGAAAGTCATTGCCCTTATTTCTGTTTAGCAATATTACGGCTGTAAATGCGAGTCAACCTATCCATTTCCAGCGGTGCACATTTCTTTTACCGGCCCGGCCTTATATCTGCCGGAAGCTCTGCGGCACAGCACTGCTGTAATTTGTTAAAAATGGCAGTTGTGCTTCACACGTCTACGGTTTACGGACGTCGAAGTGTGATTGGTTTCCTATAGAGGAAGGGACGAATGTCTATCGAAATCCACAGGTAAATGCAGCACACGTATGGAGAAATTTGTCTCGCTTTGAGAAGTGTGAAGTGGTGGTGCTGTCAGTTCGCAAAAGGCCGTGAAGACTCGAGCTTATCTGCGATGACGATAAGAGGCCACATGTGGCAATCAGAACCGCCGGCAAGCTCCGGTGATTTCACTGGGAGAGTCTGGACTACCCCCCACACTGTCTGGACTTCGACCCAAGTGATTTCCACGTATTCGGGCCTCTGAAGAAGTAACTTGCTGGACAACAATGAAGGCAAGACAGTAATCCGACGATGGTTCCACAGTCAGCCGGACGAATTCTACGACAAGGGTATCTCAAGTTTAGTGCTGCGATGGGACAAATGTCTGAACTATTGACGGGAGTATGTGAAAAAGCAGTGTAAGGTACGGGAATGGTTCGTGTACTTGTAATTACCTGTGAGTACTTCACTTTGGCTAATAAAAATAGCGGCAAAGACTTATTCGCCCTCGCAGGTAGCGCAAGACCGTACGGCTTAAGTACTCGTGAAATTTGTAGGGCTCATAGATTGTGCAGTCTAATGTGGCTGCTTAGAGTGCGAGCTCTCACAATGAGAGAAGACAAGAGAGTGGTGTGTGGCGAGCCCGCCGAGTGTTTCAAATAGCCAGCTGCCTTTGGAAAGAGAGAAGTATGTGAGTAGTAGTGATGGAAGGCGTTCCTTTGTATGGCCTTTTCGTTGTATGTAGTGCTCGTAGGCCTGATAATGGTTATGACCACCTGGTGCTCAAGTAGTTCCTGCACAGACATCATTTCATTCATTCTAATGAATACCAGGCAAAAAAATAAAGATCGTAGCCTAGTGGTCAGAGCACTAGGCTACTGTGCTCCAAGGCTCAGGTTGTATTCCATTTGTGGTCCCGCCTTATTTTACTCTTATTAAAGCGTCGTGAGGCGTGAACCTAGCTACTACAAAGTGTGAGAAATTAGACAATCACTGCTTCGCATTAGCATATAAATCAAACAGAAATTATTATATAAATACATAAAAGGTTAGTAACGGCGAAGATTTCGGTGCTACTTCAATAGGGTGATTTACAAAGGAAGCTCAAGTTAACTTTACGCTCCTCCGACTAAAAACGTCAACGGCGCTCCAAGAGTAGAAGAAGCAATCAGGCAGCGGAAATCTAGTGTAGGAGGAGGTCAGTTAGTTGTAAACGTAACGAAATGCAGTTCATCATGCCTTTTTTAGAAATGTGTTATAGTACTTTTGATTAATTAAACGCTTTTGCGATGTTAAAGCACAATGACAGACAGGATCGAGTCGGAGCGGACAAGTGTTTATTAAAATATCAATTCAAAATATGATATATATGAACTCCTTGGCCTCATCGTCTATCAGCTCTATATGGATGTGATTATATATAGGTATGTGCAGGGTGTCCCAGCTAAATTTAGCGAGTTAAAAAATATGCAGACTCACTCTAAGACGACTCAACCAAATGCATGTTGCTGACTATTGCAAAGAGTACACCAGACTATTTTTTGTATTCGGCCTAATTGCACAATTACTCAAGGTTAATTAACCAACTTCGGAAGCAACAAAGTTAGGCAAAACATTTCATTTAAGAACTTGTAGAGCGCTTTGCTAAACATCCGAGTAAACAGCTTCCAACTTTATATATTTAAGGCGTTAGTATTTTTCTGCCTACAGCAGATGCCCGCGAAACACACAGAAAAATATACAGCGGGACATATAAGCTTGCGTGCCGTGATTTCAGCGCTCCCGTACATTTCTTTGTTGGCGCTACCGAACATCGCTATGTTGGTTTCTACGCGGAAATTTTGGGAGCGCTGCAATCACGGCAAGCAAGCGGGTATTTCACGTGCTATTTGTTTTTTTATTTCTTCTATTTTTCGCGGGTATTTGGAATAAACGTAAAAATACTAATGCATATTAGATAGAAAGTTACAATGTGTTTATTCGGGCATTTGGAAAGCGCTCTGCAACTTTCTAATAAGAATTTTTGTCCTAATTTCATCGCTTCCGAAGTTGGCTAATTAATCTTGACTAATTATGCAATTAAGCAGAATATGCAGAACAGTCTGGCTTACTTCATACAATAGTTAGCAAGATACATTTGGTCGCGTTACCTTCATGTGCATCGGCATATTTTTAAACTCTAGTTAAAACTAGTTCGGAGCCCCAGTATACAGGCGATATTATGATGATGAATATAGTGTTTTGTGGCGCAAGGGCCAAGTACGACCAAAGAGCGCCAGGCCAATGGTAATGAGATCAAAATGCAGCGATAAATTACGAGTAATGGTTGTGACAGGGCTGTAAAGAGGCCTAAAAGGCGGTCACTGTAGAGTGCGTAAGAGTTACATGTAATAAAACTATGACAATGACTCAAGCCTGCAAAGAACGCGAAAGGCGCGTGTTGGGAGAATTACAATGTGCTAAAATTGGTCATAGGAGAAAAATTCGAAAAAGCACTGCGGCAGTAACAGAGCCCTTGAAGCGCAAGGACCTGAAGGCGTGTGCTGTACAAAGACTACTATCCCAGCAGCATCTTCGGGAGAGAGGATGCGCGACGACAATATTGGGCTCCTAACATGCAAGACCACATCATTCAAGAAACCTAGGGCAGCTTTAGTGGTAAAAAGGGGTTCTTTACCAAAAAACATACCCGGATGGAGAGGGAGATAATACTGGTATGTTAGAGGCAAATGTTTCCTTCCTTCTCTTTCGGCTTCCCGACACTTCACGATGACTTGGAGGATGGTGAGCCTCTCACCAGATCTACAACAGGTAGGAGGTTAGTTGCCAGTAAGCAGAAAATTGTGATGATGATGTTTGATGTTTAATGGCGCAAGGGCCAAGTGTGGCCAAAGAGCGCCATGCTAATGTTAATGAGTTCGCAGTGGACAGATGGGTTCTGTGATCTTAATGTGCTGTGGCTGAAAAGGGGCCTAAAAGAGATGATCCAAATTCCATAATATGTACGAGTAATAAAATTATGGGAGTGACTATTGAAGTGTACTATGAACATTGGAAGGCATTGAGAAAAAATGATGCAATATATAAAATGCGTGAGATGCTAAAATGTCTGGAGCACATCTGCCTCACCAGAGCCCTTGAAAGCCAAGGACCTAGAGGCATGTGCTATGCGAAGAACACTATCGTAGATGTATCCTCTGGAAAGAGGATGCACTACGGAATAATTGGGCTTGTCACGTGTAGCACAACATCTTTCAAGTAAGCGAGGACTGCTTTGGTCTTGAAAAGCGGTTCTACACCAAGAAACATGGCCGCATGCAGGGGGACGTGATGGCTGTATGCAAAAGGAAAATGTTTCTTCCTGTCTCTTTCGGCTTCCCGGCACTCCAGGAAAACGTGGAGAACCGAAAGCCTGCCGCCGCATCTACCACAGGTTGGAGGCTCGTTACCGGTGAGGAGAAAGTTATGAGTGCCGAACGTGTGTCCTATTCTTAGTCTAGTGAACAGGATGTCTGTTCTTCGCGTTTTCGTTGTTGGGTGCCAGAAACCTAACTTAGGCTTAATTACGTGAAGCTTATTACTCGTTTCTGCGTCCCACAAGCGTTGCCAGTGGCTTCGCAGTTTGTTTCTGAGGAAAGGCTTCATGTCTGTGGCAGGGGCTGCAGCAGAACGAGTACCCTGCGATGCCATTGATTTGGCCATCTCATCAGCAAGCACATTTACATCGATTCCTCTATGGCCTGGAACCCAGCATATTACTACATGTCTGTGTGATGAGTAGATGTTACATTAGTGTGTGTAGAGTTCATTGAAGACAGGATTTGTATGCTTTTGTAACGAAATGAGTGCTTTTACAAGACTTAAAGAGTCTGTGAATATGATGGCTTTGTCAAGTTTCAGTGTCTTTATATGTTTTACTGCAGACAACACTGCGTATGCTTCTGCAGTGAAGATACTTGTTAGGGGATTCAACACGTCAGATTCAGAAAGAGAGTGACCAACAGCAGCGTAGGATACGCAAGCATGGGATTTGGACGCATCTGTGTAAAATTCGTAGCAGGAGTACTTCGATTGAAGCTCTCGGAAATGCATGGCAATTTCTAGCTCAGGAGCGTGCTTCGAGACCTTTACAAAGGATGTGTCACATTCTATCACCTGCCACTCCCAGGGCGGTAATAGATTAGCAGGAGCCATTACGCGATGTTCGAGTATTGGGACATCCATTTCTTCACTAAGTTCTCTTGCACGCAGCGATAAAGGAAGTCTGATGGAGGGTGTGTTACGGAAGAGTGTTTCGCATGTTAAGTCGTTTACTGTCGTGAAACACGGATGTTCCGTGCTAGAGCGCACTTTAAGAAAGTAGGTGAAGCTGATGTAAGTTCTCTGAAAATGTAGTGACCAATCGTCTGACTCTGCATATAGACTTTCGACAGGGCTTGTTCTAAATGCGCCAGTGGCGAGGCGGATACCCAGATGATGAACAGGGTCTAACATCTTTAGCGCGCTCGGTGCGGCGGAGTGATAAACCATGGCACCATAGTCCTGTCGTGATCGAACTAGGCTCCTATAAAGATTCAATAAACACTTTCTGTCGCTACCCCATGTTGTGTGGGATAGGATTTTAAGTAGGTTCATTCTTTTAAGACATTTTGATTTAATATATTTTATGTTTGGGATGAATGTAAGCCTGGAGTCAAGTATCACGCCTAGGAATTTGTGTTCCTTGTTTACGGGTATTCATTGCCCATATATTTCAACAGTGGGATCTGCAGCAAGCCCTTTCTTCCTGGTGAAAAGAATGCAAGAACTTTTGTTGGGGTTCACTTTGAACCCGTTTTCGTCTGCCCACTTCGAGACTTTGTTTAAGCACTGTTGTACCTGCCTCTCACAGACTGTTAGGTTGCAAGATTTGAAACCTACTTGTATGTCGTCTACGTAGACGGAATAAAAAATAGATGGGGGTAATGTTTTACGAAGCGTGTTCATTTTAACTACAAAGAGCGTGCAGCTCAGTACGCCTCCCTGGGGTACCCCAGTTTCCTGTATGAATACACGCGACAGCGCATTACCTATTTTCACTCGGAATGTACGGTTTTGCAGGTAGCTTTCTATAATGTTTAACATAGTGCCGCGGATCCCCAGCGTCGATAGGTCACGCAGGATGCCATAGCGCCAAGTTGTATCGTACGCCTTCTCCATGTCGAGAAACACGGATAAGAAGGACTGTTTATGCACGAAGGCGTCGCGAATGTTTGCTTCCATGCGCACTAGATGGTCGGTTGTAGATCGTCCTACTCTATAACCACACTGATACGGATCAAGAAATTTATTTAATTCAAGGAAGTGTAAAAGTCAACGGTTTATCATTTTTTCAAAAAGTTTGCATATACAGCTTGTGAGGGCAATCGGGCGATAACTTGTTACTAATGTGGGGTCTTTGCCCTGTTTAAGAATCGGAACAACCAACGCTTCTTTCCATGCGGTAGGTAGGTATCCCGCAGCCCATATTGTGTTAAAAAGTGCTAGCAGAGTAATTTGAGTATCACTGGAGAGGTGTTTAATCATGTCGTACATGATCCTGTCTGGTCCAGGCGCGGAGCTCTGACATGCAGTCAGGGAGGCTCTCAACTCGGCGATGTTAAAAGGCGCGTTGAAGGGTTCGTTCTGTCTGCATTTGCGGTCGATACCCTTGAGTTCTTCTACTTGTTTGTGTTTTCGAAACGCCTTGGAGTAATGGTTAGAACTGGAAACGTGTTGGAAGTGTTCGCCAAGGGCGTCAGCTTGGTCTTCCAAGAGGTTTGCTTCACTGTTTACTAGAGGCAACGGATGAATTTCTCGCCCCTTAAGCCTTTTCAGCCCATCCCATACTTTATATTCTTGAGTATATGAATTTATACCAGAGAGAAACCTCTGCCAGTTTGCCCTTTTTGCCAGTCGTCTTGTCCTTCTTCCCTGCGATTTAATCTGTTTAAATTCTATAAGATTTTCCGCTATAGGACATTAACGTAATTTGTTCCAAGCTTTGTTTTGTCTCTTCCTCGCCTCTCTACAATCGTCATTCCACCAGGGGACCCGTCTTTTGGATGAAGTGCCTATTGTTTGAGGAATGGACTTTTCAGCGGCGTCAATGATAAAAGCGATGAAGTATGAAACAGCATGATCAATAGTAAAATTATCTATCAAATCTCTTGATATGTGGGCGGATTCCCTAAAACCTTCCCAGTCCTCTGAGGCCAGTTTCCAACGAGGGAAGTGTGGATGCAAGTCCTGTTTCTTTACGGAGTTCAGCGTTACTGGGAAGTGATCACTTCCAAATGGGTTTTTAATTACATGCCACTCTAAATCAGGAAAGATGGAAGCGGATCCGATCGCCAGATCTATTGATGAGTACGAGTTATGATGTGGATTCTAATACGTTGGTTCTTTCTTATTGAAGAGACAGGCACCGGTGGTTAAAAGGAAATTTTCAATAAGTCGACCTCTCGCGTCGCATCGCGAGTCTCCCCACATTGTGTTATGTGCGTTAAAATCTCCCGCGAGCATGTAAGGCTCGGGGAGCTCGTCAATAAGGTTATAAAAGTCTGTTTTTTCGAGACGCTGGTTTGGCGGTGTATAAATGGAACACACTGTTACTAATTTATGAAATAGAATGGCCCGAACTGACACTGCCTCGAGGGGCGTGTTAAGGGCGGCGGGTCGGCAAGCTACCGCCTTGTCGGCTATTATCGCTACACCACCGGAGGCATTAGCCTCCTCACGGTCTTTGTGGAATATGGTGTAGTTTCGAAGAAAATTTGTATTGGTAGGTTTCAGGTGTGTCTCTTGACCACACAGCAGCTTCGGATTATGTTTGTGTATTATTTCTCTAATGTCGTCGAGGTTATGTAGAAGTCCTCGTACATTCCACTGCAGTATTTGTGTTTCCATATTGATAAATGTGTTTGGTGCTGTGTGTTTAAGAAACAGATTAGTTCACGGGCGCTTTGAAGGCGCCGTGACGGGAGTTTTATCTCTTTTGGAGCGGTCGAGAGCGCCTCGCCGCTCCTTGGGCGCTGGTGGCGCCGTCTGGCTGGTGGTGGTGTCCATCGCCTCTTGCGAGGCTCTGGACACGCGCTCTTCCGAGCGCTTTGTTTGGCTTGAAGGCCTCGGCACGTTGGACGAGGCCTTCGAGGTCACCTGCCCGGAGGTAGATGGCCCCATCTGCTGGATTGGCGTAGCAGCGCTAGCTGCATCCGCCGGGGGGGGGGGGGGGGGGCGGATGGCGTCACTGCCGCCTCACTGGGTGTGGGTCGGAAAGCCGCCGGAGACCGTTGTGGCGCTGTCCCCTGACGCGCCACTTCGGCAAATGTGTTTTTGGGCAGGTAAGATACCCGCCTGCGTGCCTCCTTGAAAGTTATGTTTTCCTTTACTTTGATCATGACTATTTCTTTCTCCTTCTTCCAGGATGGGCACGACCGCGAGTATGCGGCGTGCTCTCCTTCACAGTTTACACAAGGGAGAGTGTTCTCACAAGTATCAGAGGTATGTTCTTGGGCACTGCACTTCGCACAGATTTGACGGCCTCGGCAGCTCTGCGAACTGTGGCCGAAACGTTGGCATTTAAAACATCTGAGTGGATTGGGCACGTAAGGCCTGACACGGAGCTTTATGTACCCGGCCTCGATTGATTCGGGCAGGACACTTGAATTGAAGGTGAGAATTAGGTGTTTGGTCGCAATTTCTTTACCTTCGCGCCTCATTTTTATTATTTTCACATTAACGACATTTTGTTCGTTGAATCCCTCTAGGAGCTCTGCCTCCGTCAGCTGAAGCAGGTCATCATCTGAGACAACGCCGCGTGTAGTGTTCATAGTGCGGTGCGGAGTCACTGTCACTTGAAAGTCCCCAAAAGACACTAGATTGGGTAACTTTTCGTATTGTTTCAGATCACGGAGCTCCAAAAGGAGATCTCCACTTGCCATCCTTGATGCCTTGTAACCTGGACCAAGAGCCTAAAGACTTCGAAACTAGAAATGGGGAGATTGTGCGTACTTGTTTATCTGACTTTTCCGAATGAATGACGTGAAATCATGGGAAGTTGGGTCTTTGTCGTCCAAAAAACTGAAATACATCTTCGGTGCGCCCTCTTTTCTGAGGGCGATCTGGGAGGGGAGGGAAGGAACTAGCCATAGAATAATGTAATTTTCGGCAATAACGCCAGCCACCCACCGTGGAGCCCTACAAGGGGACGTTACAGGGACTGTAAAAACAGGTCCTGCAAACGCCAACTGTATGTTATCACTATAACCAAATATGAGATAACCTAGGTTGGTTATTCACACAAGGTTAACCCTTGCTGCCTGGAAAAATTGGAAGTAAACGGAAGCTAGGAGAAGATAGGAAAGATGAAAAGTGAGAGAAAGACGAAGGCTAGAGGGAGAGAGAGACAGGAAAAGGCAACTACCGATTTCCCCCGGGTGGGTCAGTCCGGTGGTGCCGTCTATGTGAAGCAGAGGCCAAAGGGGTGTGTTGCCTCCGCCGGGGGGCCTTAAAGGTCCAAACACCCAGCATCAGCTCAACCCCCAGGATCCCCCTTTCCCCAGACACGGCTAAGCCGCGCACGGCTACACGCGGGAGGGTCCAACCCTCGTGTGCTCGGGTACGTGGTGTGGCAACACACCAAACGCCTGCTGACGCAGACGCCCCTGCGGGGAGAAAATTGTGAGTACCATATGTGCGCCCTATTTTGTGTCGACAGAATAGGACATCAGTCCATCTAGTTTTTGTAACGGAGGGCCAGAAACCTATGTTTGGCTCAATCAAGTGGAGCTCATTTGTTTCATTGTCCCACATGCGTTGCCAGTGGCTTCGCAGTTTCGTTCGCAAAAAAGGCTTGTGGTCTGTGGCAGGAATATCAGTGGTGCTGCTTGAGGTGTAATTGATGTGGCCATTTGGTCTGCCAGCATATTACCATCGATGCATCAATGACCAGTGACCCAGCATATTGTCGCCTATCTGCGAGACGAATAAATATTCCACTAGAAAGAGTAAAGCTCAATGAAAACATTTTTGTCTTTTCTTAAGAACGATACTGCTTTTACAACACTTAACAAGTCCGTGAATACTATCGGTTTCTGTAGTTTTAATTTCTTTATATGGTTAACCGCAGACAGTACTGCATAGGCTTCTGTAGTAAAGATGCTAGTATGGGGGTTCAGTACACCTCCTTCAGAGAAAGAGGGACCATCAGCCGCGTAAAACATTCCAACATACGATTTTGATGCATCGGTGTAGAATTCCGAACAACACTACTCCGATTTTTATCTCTGGTGCATATTTTGTAACTCTTACAAAAGATATATCACGTTCCATCACGTGCCGATCCCAAGGCGGTAGCTGCTTCACTGAAGGCATTAAGCGGTGTTCGAAGAGTGGGACATCCATTTGCAGACTAAGCTCCCTCACACGAAGTGGAAAAGGGTGTCTCGCAGAGGGTCACTTATGGAAAAGTGCAGGGCACGTCGAATCGTTAATAGTTTCACAACACGGATGTTCAAGATTAGAGTGCACTTAAGGAAATATGTAAAGCTGATGTATGATCTCTGCAGATGGAGTGACCACTCATTCAACTCTACATATAAGCTTTCAATGGGGCTAGTTCTGAGCGCGTCTATGGCTAGAGGTGGTGGACGGGAACCAGCATCTTTAGTGCGCTCGGGGCGGCAGAGTTGTATACTATGGTATCATAGTCTCACCGTGATTGAATGAGCTCTTGTAAATATTCATTAAGAGACGTGTGGCCTCCAAAAACCTTAAAACATCATTGATAGGTACTGCAGTGCATGCACTGATAGTAATAAATGTAGATGAAGTGGTGTTAGTGTGTTGCATACTTCCTGAAAATAATTTTGCCTTTCTTTCTCGAACGCTCGACCAGTTATTAAAATGTGGCTCACAGTGAGAGGTTCCTTGCAATGTTCACACTTCACTGCTCTATCTCCTCTTAGTAAAAAAAAATTGCGAGTGAAGTGTGTGCGTCCTATACGAAGACGGCATAAAATCACTTCAATAAAGCGTTCTTGGTGGTAACATGACTTCCATTCTTATAAAATAAGCAAAACGGTTTGCAGTTTGTTGTGTACTCTGGAGTCCCATTGTTCCTGCCGTGTTGAGTCGAACGCTGTGCGACATTTGTGTATATAACCTTTTAAAGGTACCTTTATACCTAGTAATGCTTTGTTTGTCTCCATTAGTGCTAATTTATCTCTTCATTCATACGATGAATATCAGGATAGCTTAGTAGCCAGGCCAAGCATATTATTTTGCCGTGTTCTTCGGCTCCTCACAGCATCCGCGAAATGTCTGCTCGAAAAGTTCACATTCGAATTTTATATTTAGGGCCTTTAGTGCACTTAAGGATTCTGTGTATATAAGTGAATTTTGTAATCCCGAACATTATTTTTTTCACGCCTGTAAACAAAGCATATACTTAAGCTGTAAAAACTAAGACAAACTTTGGTAGTCTAATGCCAGATTGCGAGCGATTACATACTACGGCACTTCCAGTATGTTTTTGTGTTTTTGAACCATCCGTATAAAATTCTATATGATCATTATGTTTTTCTTGAAGTGCTAGGAAATCGTGCATAATGTGCTCGTGCGGTTTCTTTCTTTTTTTGATGCGTCAAGGCAAAGTCACAGAAATGTGCAAAATCACACCATGGAGCTATTCTGTTCGTTGTTTGGGCAATATTTCTTCAAACTGAAGAAAAAGTGGTCTTATGGTGTGTGGCTTGTTCGTGTAGTGCATTCTGTTCGTGATATCAGAAACAATCCTGGGGCATATACGATTCGGTTTTTCTCTAGTTTTTAAGACATAGGAGACCGTAAGCAAGATGCCAGGTTCATTGCTCTCGGCATATAAACTTTCGACGGGTGAAGTTCAGTATGCGACAGTTGGCTAGCGCATTGAGTGATTATCTACGGGATCAAGACGTTTGACATGGAACTGCCTTGCTGACCCGTAAACTATGCATCCGTAGTCAAGTGTACTGCGCACGACAGAGCAGTAAAAACGTAAAAAGGCACATTTGGTCAGCACCCCAATGTGTCCGCGATAGAATTTTCAGGATGTTTAGCGCCTTGTTCGCCTTCTGTTTTGATGTTATTAATGTGAGCAACGAAGTTTAATTTACTGTCATAGACCAGTCCAAGAAACTGACGTTCTGGTTTAGGTGGTAGTGACCTTTCATTTAAGAACAGGATCCTAGTACAAGCCAGGTTTCTGCGAAAACACAACAGTCACGTTTTTTTCTAGTACAAAAAAGAAAACCATTTTGATCTGCCCCTTTTTTCACTTTGTTAATCGTTAACTGCTCAAGCTGCCTTTCACCCGTGGGTGTACTTGAGGCACGGCATGCGATTTGAACGCCGTCAACATACAATGAATGCATGATGGAAGGCGGAATTACTGTGTTTACTGATTCATTTCCACCACAAGCGTTTTGCATAAAATGCAACCCTGTGACACGCCATTTTCTTGTATGAATACGCGGGAAAGTAGGAGCGCAAACTTTCCTCGAAAACTTCGCTTTGGAAGAAAATCCGAAAACAGTTAAGCATCCTGCCGCGAATTCACAGGTTTGCAAAGTCTCCATGCTAAATGTGTCTGTGCTCCACGTGGCGTCGTAGGCTTTCTCTAGGTCAAAAAATGCCACTACGCAGTGGTGTCTATGTAAGAATGCTTCACGTATTGTGTGCTGAAGACGCACGAGATGACCTGTTGTTGAGTGACCTTTCCTATAACCACCCTGATGAAGGCCTAGTAATTTATCTGCTTCTAGGATGTGTGTTAATCTAATGTTTATTACGATCTCGAATGCTTTCGCCTTACAGCTTGTAAGTGCTATAGAACTATAGCTGCTCGCTGACACTGGCGACTTTCCAGCTTTTAGAAAGGGAATTCGAATAGCTGTCTTCCATTTGGCGGGCATACTTGCTGTTTCCCAAATCATATTAAAGGATACAAACAATGCTTCTACGGCGGCCTGGGATAGGTGGGCGAGCATTGCGTAATGGATTCCGTCCGGACCAAACGCTGTCTTCTTTCCTGCTGAAAGTACTCTATTTATCTCGTGGAGTATTAAAGGGTGATTGTATGGTTCCTCTGATCCTCCGGTCCTGGGTAGTTTTTGTTTTTCCACCGTCTGCTTGTACTTTAAAAAGGATTGCAATAAATTCTCAGAGCTCGATATCATGTAAAAACGCGGTCCAAATATGTCAGCCTGTTCTTGTAGACATGTCTCGGCGCCTGGATCTGAGAGTATTTCTGAAAAATAAACGTCATGCAAATATCTCAAGTGGTCAACTTACGCAGAGCGGCCATAAGCAGAGTCGCATTAATAGAAAGCGCACCGCATGGTCCACGAGACACTACGGAAGCGGTCGACGGTCAAATGAACACTTCTGTGCCCGCCGCGTTAGCTTTGCGGCTATGGCATTGTTAGAGGCCGTGGACTTGATCCCAGCCGTTGCAGCCGTATTTTGACGGGGGCGAAAAAGAAAACGCACGTGCACTAAGACTTAGAGACGCGTTAAACATCACAGTGTCAAAAGTAATCCGGAGTCTGTCACTATGGCGTGCCTCATAAACCGAGTTTGGTTTGGCACGTGGAGCCCCATAATCCCATTCAAGATTAATACTTCTGCCACAATAAGATATGCCATCTGAGACAATGAGAACGCTCAACCCCTTCAGAGGTTATAAAATGTGGCGCACAACAACGCCTCAAGCAAACACCTCTCCCTGTGTGTTCTGTGTACTACGCAAGAAACAGCAGTGGTGCACGCAATAAAACGTTCAACATCAACTGATCATTCTGGTGTTAGCCTAAACATTGAAGAAATTAAGCTTTAGCCATGCATATCACCGCTAATTATTGTAAATGAGAGCATCCAGCACCGAAAGCTTCGCTTATATCAATTCCCCTAGTGCGTGGGATCTGCAAAATTTCTTTATTAGGGCGCACATCATCACCAGCAAATTTCCTTTAAAAAACTGCTAGTGATCGTCGCGTCGTGATCTCCCTCTGTCAAACGTACGCCGGCTGTCGATGCTGTTAAATAATCCGGACTATCTGCCAGCAGTGATCACGTATCGCAAAACTCCAGGCGAGGCTGCTGCACGACGGCACAACTGCGGCGTGAAAAGGCAAAGTGGCTGCAGACGTAAGTAGATGAACGTGCTGTGAAGAAAATTTGTACTGCTCGCGTTTGGGTCACGTTGTTGCGTCACTATGAATAGGGACTGTGAATGGAGTGTAGGATCACCTCAGGATGTTTAAAATTAATTTATTAGGTTTTAAGTGCCAAAGCCGCTTTCTCGTTATGAGGCACGTCGTAGTGTGAGACTCCGGAAATTTTAACCACCTGGGGTTCTTTAACGTGCACTTAAATCTAAGTACACGGGTGGTTTTGCATTTAGCCCCCGTGGAAATGTGGCCGCCATGGCCGAGATTCGATCCTGCGACCTTGTGCTCAGCAGCCCAGCAGCATAGCCACTGAGCAACGACGGCGGGTGCCTCAGGGTGTTTATTCGAGTTCGCCCTGGTCTGGATCGTCCTCGCGCCGTCAGTAGTTTGGTTACCTTGTTACCGTAGGCTCTTTCATAAGGCCTACAACACATCGCCATGCCAACGTGAAGTTGGTATGTTGTAACGTCGGCTAGCTTGTTATCCGGCGCTCATATTCTGCGTGCTTTAACGTATGTAACATTGATGGCCGTATTTAACAGGTTTCCTTGGTATGCACCCTAACAGGACAGCTGAAGCCGAAGCCTCCCACTTTCTTCCCCCTTTTTCTTCTTTTTTTTTGTTCACGTGATTTTGCACTGTGCGCTGCTTTGTGTTGCACGAAGCTACACTGTTATAATTTTGTAATGTAAACGCAGCCCATCAGTTATTTTATGAAACCGACGCAAGAAATTTCGCAGTCAAATACATTATCTTGCAGAAAAAAAAACATGTCATTACTTTAGTGTGCAACAATGCGGTCCATTAACATTTCCGTTACTCAAAAGCAAACATGACCAGAAACTTAAAGTCAGCGAAAATGTGTTATTGTAACACAGTACTTAATGATCTGAGCACACCAACATTTTTTATATTATTTTAACAATTACTAAATGTATCTAAACTTTGTTGATTGGCAACGTATAACATATCTTTTTATTCAGGAGCGCAGCAAAAGGCGGCATTAGGGGGCTTCAGTGCCCCACACCCCCGATCCCCCCACCCCCGAAATAATTTCGCTCTCAAGCACCGCCGACCCAAACAGCCCGCGGCGCCGCAAATCATTCTGGATTTTGTTTACGATGCTTTTATTTTGCGCTCGAACAGACATTCCAGCACGATCATTGCGAACTCCGGCTGGAATTCGCGGCGACGCCCATTTATCGGGAGTCGCATAACGCAAGGAGCCTCATTCGAGCGCAATATTTCAAGCGCATTTTGATGGCGAGCAAGCTCGTCGCGGCATCTCGCAGAGGCCGCGGTATCTACGGAGCGCTTAGATGTCACTCCCGAAACATTATGGACATAAAGTTCTCATAAATTTTTTATGCGAAAGGTGCATTGACATTTCCATGCTTTAGATTTTCAATTCCAGAATTTTGTGGGATTAATGTTCTTATAAACATTTGAAGCCAAAGGTGCACTGACTTGTCTAAAGTCGTACATCAAATCATAAAACGAGACACGCCAAATCAACACACTCTCAGACAAGTTGACAAAGCGCGCAGCGAGGTCCGATGAAACGAAGCGTTGTGGCGCTTCCTCTGTGCCGTCAAGTCAAAGAAAAGAATATCAACACTTTTTTCACCTGCGCCAAAGCATCCAAATCAATACATTAATGTCAGCAATCGTAACTACGTTTTTATTTAATTTCCTACTTTGACTTTTATTCGCGAGGACACATTGAGCCTGTTCAATTTTCTTGTTCTCGCTACCTGAAGGCTGCCAAAGCCAGCTATCATTTTTGTCATATACGTTTTTCTCGTGTTGCCCCGACCACCGAGCGGCGCACTTGGAAGCACGTTCGTTTGTGTCTGGCCTAGAGGATTTTTGCCTGGAAGCATTTTGGTCGTTTTCTGGCTAGCACACGAGAAAAAAAACAATGGTCGCTCGCTGCCATCCCTGTGGGGAGTCGACGGATTGCAACATGTTCGCTTGGGCGCAACCTCTCTGGAAAGACTTGTCTCGCAGGTGTAGGATACCAAGCGGTACGGTATGCCTCTGGCGATCTGTGGACCAAGCACCTTATGTTTTCTTCGATATTCTTTCGGTAGCAACAATAAGTGCCCAAAGTAGGCATTCGATTGTGTCCAATATGCTTTCCTTCGAGCGACTTTTTTTTTCATTTCCGCGCCCCCGCCCCACAAAATAAAAAAAAATACATTGTTGCGTCGCAGCGAATTGTCGCAGGGGGAAGTTCGATTTTGTTACTTCTTCTTTTGCGGAAAGTAAGGGGCCATGGTATGCTTCACTTACTGGATACTCATATTATATTATTGCTGTAGCAATTATGTGGACACTCCATGCAGGCACATTCCTGCCGTCGCCCTCATATGACGTATAAAGCCCAAGGTCGATAAAATTGTGACCGCGCGCTGCATGCTATATGTGCGAGTGAAACCGTTGGGAGGTGGGGAGTGGCATGGGTGAGCCGACGATGGTGGCTCAGTCTTGTGTGCGCAAGGTAGAAAAGAGGGGAGGAAGCGCGCCTCCTTCCGTCGCGCGCGATACGTTAGGGGGAGTGGATGGAGGGAGCCTTAGGATTCTGTGACCTGTGAATCTTCGATTGCGCAATATGTTTGTTTGCCTGCATTATATACAGTGACTTTTTATCAGATAGGATGATTTATTGGAGACTAATACGCATATTTAAACATCTTGTAGCGAGGTGCGGTGTATACGTGCAGTGAACTTTGTTTCTAGTGACACTTTCTTGCCCTTTATCAACCTGTATCTTCGAATTTGTATATTCCATTGTATCTCCGCATTTCTAATGTATGAGGATGAGTCAAATGGAAGTGAGCCTACCCACCTCGCGCAATAATGATTAGGTTCATTATCTGCGAGGAATGCGCGTAGCGCACAGGCATCTCTCAT
This sequence comes from Dermacentor variabilis, assembly GCF_050947875.1. Classification (NCBI taxonomy): domain Eukaryota; kingdom Metazoa; phylum Arthropoda; class Arachnida; order Ixodida; family Ixodidae; genus Dermacentor; species Dermacentor variabilis. The sequence continues at coordinate 110,990,338 of NC_134575.1, read as the reverse complement.
TTACAAAAGTGACTCGTAGGTGTGGCGATAAAGGTTCTTTAATGCTCTCATACACGGGGTTGAGCATGGTTGCGTCACATAATGGACACTCCAAAAATTGAACAGCATGGTGTCGTGAGGTCTTTGACAGCTGAAGGTATTTCCGAAAAAGAAATTATTCGCCGTATCGCTAACATGTACGTTGAACAGTGCATTTCATCGCCCACTGTGAAGCATTGGAGCGAACGGTTCAAAGAAGGACGTGAAAGTTACGAAGACGGTCCAAGATCCGGCCAAGAAATTTGCAGAAAGGCAGACAGGTCAGCCTGAGTTATAGCTTGCTCTGGCCTGCTGCTCTATATAGGGGAAAAGGGGTGGGGAGGAAAAGGGCTGATGAATGATGATGATGGTAGGAGGAAGAGATGCGTACATACAAATTCACAGAGTTGTAGTATCCCTGAAGCCGTGCGTCCAGCCTAGTGGCTTGGAGAAAAGCTATAGCGGCACTTGTTATCAGGGCTGCGCTGCTTGCTTTAGGCCAAGGACCTAAAGGAAACTGGTCTGATAGCGGCCTCTTATGGATTTTTGTAATGGAAGAGACCAGTTGCTGTCCTTCCTGCGCGTACGCGGGACACTCGTAAAATATGTGATCAAGTGTTTCTGGCACCTCACAGTATTCACACTTTGGGCTAGTATCACTGCCACCTATCATATGTCTATAACGGTTGGTGAATTCGACACCAAGGTGAATCCGGTGCTCCATGCTCGTTTGGGTTCTTTTGACTTTGTGAGGCATACGAAATTTCATTTCTTGGTCTCATTTGTGTACTCGCTTGTGTTGTCGGTAAGGTTGGGTCCAGTGTTCCAACGTACGGTTGCGTATTACGCGACGAAGTATAGGGCGTTTTTTTTTCTGTTCGCGAGAACGGAATGCGTATTTCGGAAGCATTATCTAAAGCAGTTCTCGCTTCAGCGCCTGCCTATTCGTTTCCTATCACGCCACATGGTGAAGGTATCCACCGAAAGGTGACATTGTGGCCATTTCTAGTTGCGTGTTCGAGAAGTTCTGTAATTTCTATAGCCATGGAATAATACGGGCCCCGTCTGAGGGCACAGTCGATCGCTTGAAGAGCTGGCTTGCAATCGCAGAAAATTGTCCATGCGTGAGGAGGCTCCTCGGAGAGAAATTGAAATGCATCCCGCATAGCAACAAGTTCTGTGGTAGTTGATGTTGATTCATGGTGTAGTTCAAGCCGCCGAGCGATGTATATATGTGGAATGACGAAGGCTACAGTGGAGACATATGGTGTTACAGAGCCATCGGTATACACGTGTGCAGTATCTCTGTAGTCTGCAGAAATGTGCAACAGAGTAAGTTGCTTGAGGTCAATAGATGTAACGGACGACTTTTTAGTAATTCCAGGGATCTTAAATGTCACGAAAGGTTTAGGGCAGAACCCACGGGGGTATTCTCGGAATACAGGCGGGAGAAAATCTTGACGCTAGAATAGTCTGATGACGCGATATAGTCCTTGAAAGCTGGAACCTGGGTGGGTGGAAGGGAGCGATGACAGAGGATGCTGTCTGTGTCGGGTCAACACGAGAAGGTACATTCGAAGAGGCTATCAACTATACCCCAATGGGACAAGCACGAGCTTCCGCTATTGTTCCATTGGCAGACGTGCATCGTGGGAGGCCCAAACATGTGCGCAATGCTTGAGCATGGATGCTCTCTAGCGCGCGCACACAGCTAAGCCCCATGCTTGAGAGCGCCGGCATGCTGTACCGTATATACCTTACGAATAGTGATTGGTACAATTGGAGTAAGGACGACTCCGAGGGGCCGCATCTTGTTCCTGCAACGACGCAAAGGACGTGAACAAAACTCTTCAGCGTTGACTTCATTGCGGTACCGTGTCTTGACCAAGATAATGCCCGGTCTATAAATAAGCCAAGGAATCTGTGGTGTGTAACTGTAGGTATCGCTTCTCCGTTAACGATTATGGGATAACTGGTCATTAGTTTTCGCGTGAATGCAATCACAGAACATTTTGCTGTTGAGAGCTGGAGGCCTTGACGCCGCAGATACAAGACCGGGCCAAATTCACCATGCAATCACCCCCAACACAACTGCAAAGGTTGATGAGCTGCCCTATTCAAACCGAAATAGCCCGCACAAACAATCAATGACAGAGTCTCGCACGCAGGCCAGCTTGACCGCAAAACAATTTTTAACACAGAGAAACGTCCTCGCAACCTCAATCGTGCAAACACTGTACTCACGCACTGCGCGTCTGTGCTGAATGGCGCGAAGGTTCTTCAGAAACATAACACCTCGGCGCAAAGCAAAAGCTTCAGGAATGTTGTCACAGAACCACCCCGTGTATCGTCTTTGCAGGAATCTGTGAGATGTGCTGACTTCTTCCAAAATCAGGTGAAATTCTGTTGCTCATACTAGTTTTTTGACAACGATTGCTGTTGCTAAGAGCACCGCAAGTGACTTCAGCTTAAAAAATTGGGGCGATTTTACGTGTTACTCGAATAACGTTATTTATTTACTCCAATGCTCCACCGGTCAGTTGAATCAGATCGGTCAAATTGATACTACATTCCGTTATCATTTTAAGAAACGTAAGGCGCATGTACACTATATCTTTCATTTGCCGATAACAAGACACGTCACCAGCTCCGGGAACATATTTGACACATTCACAGCAACAATCTTGTTATCTGAATTCATATCATATTCCTCATTCATAAATTTACGACTCTGCCTTACATGAAAGCCCGGAAACGCTAAGCATGATGTAGCACATGGTGTTGTTCATACTGCTTATTTATTGATGGTGCGCTGCCGTATTGATTATCTATGTTCCCTTGCAATGCTACTAGCAAATAGTCAATGTTTTTCCTGCACACTTTCTGTCTTTTGTATCCGACTGGCCATCGGCATGGTTTGTGGTCAAAAAGATATCAGTGTTTTTGTATGTGTATTTCACATTGCCTGCCGTGCCATACAATGATGCCATGTTAACAATATGAAGTACTTCTATGTTTACTGCGTGACAGCGTGAAGCGGCGCCCTTAAACATAACCATAACCCTATCTACCTTCTGTACCCCAGGTACGCTGTTCACTCTGACGCAGACTGCTTCACCAGCTGAAACGTTAGTAAACAAGACTTTTCTCACGGGTAGACTTCCCTTGAGTATCGTACCAACCTCATCGATATATATATATATATATATACGCTGCACCTTTAACCTCGACAGCATCATACTGACACATATGTATACGCTGTATTTCACTTAACTTGAACCAATGATTTCAAAATAGTGGTTAACCGCAGCTGAATGAAACCAAACGACCTATGGTATGACATCATGTGGCGCTCCTGATAGTATTTTGATATTCCGTTTGATTGGTTGATTAAGGCAGATAACTTATTCGAAATGTTTAGTATTAACTTTAGCGCCAAGTGCGTTTTGTTACGTTGTAGAGGGCATCCAGAAATAATTTATCCAATTTTTTGTAACAACATACATGCTGCACAGTCAATTTTTTTCGGCGTTTAAACAAAGCCCGCTAAATCTGAAATAAATCCACGTCACTGCGCTCATGCGCTATCATATTGCAGCGTTCTCAACCTTGCTTTGAGCATATCGCTTATTAAAGACCACGGCCCTTCATTTCCGTATGCCACAGTCGAAGACGCTGTCGTACTGTGAAACCGATGCCTGAAGCTGCGGCCGCTCTCTACACCGTCGTCCGCGCGCACAGTTCTTTCACTCGAAGCAAGGCTGAGAGCGCTGCAATATGATAGCGAATGAGAGCAGTCACGTGGTTTTATTGCACAGTTCGCGGGCTTTGTTTAAAAGCCCCCAAAAATCACCACGCAGCGTGTACTGCGCCACAAAAAATTGGATCGATTGTTTCGGAACTCCCTCTACAATGTACCGAAGGCAATTGGCCCCAAAGTAAATATTGGGAATATTGAACAATTCATTTTAGTTCATTAACTAAGCCGAATATAAGTATACTCCAAGGATCGCCACATGAAGACAAACCATATGCTGTTGGTTTCATTCAGATCCGGCTAACCACTTTTTTTTAAATACTTGGCGTGGGTTACGTGAAACACCCTCTATAGGCTCGACGCACATGTCTAGTATACTGCCTGGTTGTCTGAACTAAAGCGTCTGCTCGAAGGAAGACCAAGGACATATACCTGTGACCTATTTGTTTTCATGCTTTCAAACTAAAGTTATTCCCCGTGGCAACTCAAGCAAATAAAGACATAGGAAAAACCATTTTATAATGATTCATTTTGTAATAATAGCAGCACAAATGCAGACAAAAGGCGAAATGAAATCAGAAAGGCGCAAGGTCTTAACAGATATCGGTGCAAAAACGATCATCCTAAACTTGTGTATTTGAAGAAACGTAAAAGAAACTAGAAAAAAGTCTGATTATTAAAAACTCCATGGTTCGACTATAGAGATTAGAGCCTGGACTGCCAAATTATTCTTGGAACAACATTTGATACCCCATTTAAGGCAAGCTTTCGGAACATCGCAGGGCCAATTTTTGAAATATTTACTTATAAATAAAATGGAATGGGAAAGATGTCTTGAAGTCGGTCCTCCAATTACATTCTTGGATTCAATACCGTGATACATTCTAATGCTTTTACGAGGTGTTTGTAGCTAGGAACGGCGTGTAGTGCCGTGTTTGGCGATACAGTAATGGCAAAATGGATCATATTGGTATTAATATTGTACAGATATATGCTATCTTGATTTCGTTTGTTCTTTCATTTGTTTCAAAATCCTTGCACAACACACGATTATAGCCCTCATTGTGTAATGGCCTGCGGTTCTCTTAAGATCAAGACGCGAAATTCAGCGAGCTCAAGAACTACAAACAGAACTACAAGCGTACGAAGCAATTAGTGCCACAAAAAACAAGAAAATTCTTGGGTTTTACGTAACAATCCCACGGTAAGATGGCGCGGCACACCATAGTCGGAAGCTGCGGAATAGGTATGACCACAGGTGGCACTTTATTGTGCACTCAATGCACGGTGCACAAGGATTCGTGCATTCCGCCTCCGTCGGAATCAAAGCCTTTTCAAACTGCTCGGCAGCGCAACATCATAAACTCTCAGCTACCATGTTGGTTTCATGAAAAACATCTCACAAACAGCAATAATTGAAATAATATTTGCATACCTATCTTGCACCAAGCTAAATAGTCTATACTCAGTCAGTCAGTCAGTCAGTCAGTCAGTCAGTCAAGAACTTTATTGAAGTCCTGAGGAGTTTCAAGCCGTTGGAGATCCCACGCACGGAACTCCTCCGGCAGAAACCGTAGGCGACGCCCAAGTCGGGACGGGAACGTGGTGAAGCTCCGCCATTTCTTGGGCCCTCTGGACGACATTGAGTTGGAGTTTGAGGTCCGGGCTTTTGAGTGCTTCTTCCTATTCGGGCTCACTGGAGAGAGGGCCCTTTGGTAATGCGGTACATTGCCATAGCACGTGCGAGAATCAGCAATAAAGTTCTGGGCAGTCTGGGCAATTTGCCGGGATTTCTGAGTTATAGTGACTTAGTAGGCCTCGTGACGGATACGAGTCCGTTTGTAGCATTCGAAACGCGGCCGCCTGCGCGCGTTCGAGTTTGGCGTGTGGGAGCGGGAATTTGGTTCTGCCTTTCCGATATGGGAGGTGATTTCTTGGTAAGTGAGCAGCGGGTCATTAAACTGAATGTCCAGCCCCTCGGGGGCCGTGCAACCGTCGCGGCGTGCAGGTTCTCGCGCACGGTCGTGGGCCGTTTCATTGAGGTTAGCTTTTTGCGGGTGAATGTCTTTCCCCATGTCAGCGGGGAACCAGGAGAGGCACCGTTTGCTCTCTTTTGAGCTCGCTAGTAGTATACGCGCTGCTTCTTTAGATACGTTGCCGCATTCGTAGGCCCGAATTGCGGCACGCGAGTCCGTGAAGATATAAGTAAATGTGGGGTCTGCCATGGCGATGGCTACGGCTATTTGTTCTGCGTTAGCGCTGGTGCTCGTTTTAACCGATGCGGATGATCCTAGCGTTTCGTTGCCGTCCACGACCGCTATTGCGAAAGTGGATGTGCTGCCGTACTGGACCGCGTCCCTAAATGCGGTGGCTTCACGATCCGCGTCGATGCGGTCGAGAATCGCGCAGGCACGGGCCTGGCGCCTACCAACGTTGTGTTGTGGGTGGACATTCCTGGGAAACGGTGATACTTTGTATTGGTCTCTAATTGCGCTCGGTAGGGTAACCGCGTGCTGGAGATAGGGAGAAGGAGAGACATTGGCTTCATTTAGGATTAGCCTACCGGCTTTGGACGAGGATAGGCGCAGTATTTGCGCCATAGTCTGAGCCTCGATTACTTCGTCGATGTTGTTGTGCATTCCTAGCTGGTCAACATTTGCTGTACTTGCTCTTTATGGAATGCCCAAGACCTGTTTGATGCTCTTGCGCATGAGTGTGTTTAGCTTCGTCTCTTCTATTTTCGTCCAGTTGTGGGCCGAGGCGACGTAATTAATGTGACTCATAAGGAACGCGTGGTATACGCGCAGAAGGTTGTCTTCGCAGAGACCCTTCCTGCGCCCCGAGACTCTTTGGATGAGTGTGATCATGTTTTCGGTCTTGGCGGTTAAGTGTTTGATCGTGTGTCCGTAGCATCCGGTGGCTTCGATTAGGAGGCCAAGAATGCGCATGTGGTTGACTCGCGGAATCTCTTGTCCGTCTGTTGTGTGTAGTGCGATCGGAAGGTCGTCTAGAGGTGTTACGTAGCGGACTCCTTGGCAAGACTTGCGAAATAGTAATAGTTCCGATTTCTGTGAGGATAGTTTCATTCCTGTGTTTAGTAGGTACTCTTCAGTGGCATCTATGGCAGACTGTAAGGCCTGCTCCATGTCTCCCAGGGAGCCTCCCGGGCTCCACATGGTAATGTCATCAGCGTATAGAGCGCAGTTTACGTTTGGGATGTTTCGTAGTTTGTCTGCGAATCCGTTCATCACTATATTAATTGGTAAAGGAGAGATGACTGAGCCTTGTGGTGTTCCGAAGGAGCCCAGCGTGTAGGGGTCCGACTTAGGTTGCGAGACTCGCAATCGGGCTTCTCTGTCTTTTAGGAAGGAGCGTACGTACTCCTGAAATGTCTGGCCAAGGCCGAGGCCTGCCACGGACTCCAGTACGAAGAGGTGCGAGACAGTATCGAATGATTTCGTGAGATCGAGGGCGAGGATGCCTCGAACGTCTCTTGTTTTAACGTTGGAGATCTGTCTCTTTAGGAGTAACATGACGTCTTGGGTGGATAGGTGGGGTCGAAACCCTGCCATATTGTGTGGGAGGAATTCATGTTCCTCAATGTAGCATGACACTCGGTTTTGAATTACGTGCTCGGCTACTTTACCCACGCATGACGTAAGAGAAATGGGGCGTAAATTGTCGAGGTTAAGTGGTTTGCCGGGTTTTGGGATGAGGACCACCGTGGCAGTGCGCCATTGCATTGGTGCCTCTCCTGTTTCTCACACGCGGTTGATGTCTTTCGTGAGAAATGTAATGGCTTGGTCTTCTAAGTTACGCAACAGTCGGTTGGTTACCCCGTCGGGTCCTGAAGCCGACCTGCTGTTTAGGTTGTGTAGCGCATCTCGGACTTCTGCTTTCGTGAAGGCAGCGTCTAGTTCGGGAGTGGTTTCGCACTTTATGATTGGGTAATCGTTGGGTTGAGGGACGCCTAGCGGAAGGTACCGTTTGGCAATTTCTTCCAGGAAGGACTCTTCCGTTCTCCCTTTCCCTTTATATGAGTGTAGAAGTCGGTCTAGCGGATGGCTTTGATTATCCTTCGTTTGACTGTCGTCTAACATGCGTTTCAGGAGGTTCCACTTACCTCCTGTCCGCATGCGGCCGTCGACTACCGACCAGAGTTCGTGCCATTGGAGTCTTGTGAGCTCCGTACATTATTGGTCGATGTCTTGGTTGAGCTTCGCGATGCGTTTGCGCAGTCGTCTGTTTAGACGTTGCTTTCTCCATCGCGTAAGTATCGAGGCCTTGGCCTCGAGTAAGTGAGCGAGGTGAGGGTCAACCCTTGGGACCTCCGGTTCCGTTTGTATGGTTTTCGTGGCTCTAGTTACGTCGCCCTTTATCGCAGAGAGGAGTTCCGCGAAGGAGTCGTACGTGTTCGTGTCTTCCTTCCGTAACCTACGGAAGGTGTCCCAGTCTGTGAGGGTGAAAGATCGGGGTGGGGCGGTCGTGTTTGGTATTTCTGTGCGTATGACGAAGTGATCGCTGCCCAGGTTCTCTTGCCTATTTGTCCATGTATAGTTGCCTACATTGCGGAGTAACGTGAGGTCCGGCGTAGTATCGCGTCGCGTCGACGTACCCAATCTGGTGGGAAACCTGTGGTCCGTCACCAGGGTGAGGGACAGGTCGTCTATTGCGCGAGAGGTTGTTGCCGCTAGGCTTGATTGTGGGCTAACCCCACGACGGGTGGGGGGCGTTGAAGTCCCCTGGGATTATGAGCGGTGAGTTTCGTGCCAATGACGTGGGTTTAGTAAGGATCGCGTGGAAGGATTGGTTGTAGTGCGTGGGGGAACTGTAGACGTTTAGTACAAAAAACTTTGTTTTTAAGAATCTGTTAGGTGCGAGCTCGATTAGGATTGCCTCGATGCGACTGTTTTTCGGTAGGACGTCGTGAACGATGTGCGCGAATTTTCTACTAACGAGCGTGGCGATGCCTCTCCTGGTGTCCCCTCCTCTTTTTGAGACGGTGCAGTAACCTGAGAGCGTAAGGGTTTCGCGTAGGGTTTCCTGTAATAGTATTAAGTGCGGCCTTTGGCGTTGAATTTTGAGGTACTGTTGCAGCGAGGATTTGCGTTTCGCGTAGCTAGCGCAATTCCACTGCCAAATTTCTAAAGTATCCCATGTCGTGTTAGCCATGATGGTTTTGGGAGGAATTTATTGCCGCCGAAGGGTGCGTAGTCGTGTCCATTTGTTGTGGCTGACTAGCTTTGTTTTTATTTTTTATGGCGACCTTGTTTTCGAGAACCCCTACACGATTCGCTAGGGTGTGAATATTTTGTAGGTTGTTCTCGTGTGAGGCGCAGAATTGTGTCTAGGGTGTCTTGCGGCACATTACACTCTTCTTCCGTCTCTGGGAGCGGAGGGGGTTTGCGTTTCACTGTGCTTACTTTTACATTTGTCTCTTGGGGTGGTGCTTGTTTGGGAACTTTAAGGTTTTGAATCTCCTGTTTCGCGTCATTAAGCTGCGCTGTAAGCACTTGTATAATCGCTCGGAGACCCGCTAGTTCCTGTCGTAGGGCTGTGACTGTCTCGCCCTCATGTTTGGGCAATGAAGACCGCGTTACCTATTTGATAAATGATGCGTCCTGTTGCTGCTCCTGGTGGTGTTTCCCTTGCACTCGGTCGGCCCACGTCAGTTCAGTGTGGCCGGATATAGGGCGCCCCCTGGAGCGGGAGCGGCTGTTGCGTCGTCCCCTAGAGCGAGAGCGGCTGCTGCGAAGGGCGCTGCGGCGCTCGGATGTCGGCGTGACTGAGCGACTCCTTGTGGTCGCTACGGGAATTCTCGAGGTGGCGCTCGAATCGCGGTGACTGGCGCCCCTCGGTCCTCGGGAGCGGTTGCGGCCGCGTTGGTTGCGTCTGCGGCGGCGTCTCTGTCGCACGATGTAAAGGCGCGCTCACACTAGCGGGAGACTTCCCGCAGCGGCACAGCGTCAACGTCAACGCTGCGTCGCAGCTCCTCCGAATGACGCTCACACTGCGTGCGTTTTCTCACTGCGGTTGTCTTGGACTGTAGAGAGAGGAGGCGTTGAGGGAGGACCCTAACGAGTAGAGAGAGAAGGGGATAGTCACGTGACACCAGAGAAGACTGGAAAGCGCGCTCTTTTCCCGCGTCGTCGTCTTGATTGTCTGCTAGCTCTCCTCCCGTCGCCCTTTTTGTCACGAGGATGGCTGGTTCGAACGATGAGCTGTTGGCTACGGTAAACGTACTCATACATGCTTGTTCGCTGCTTCTGCACCGTCGCCTCCAGTCGCATGTTCATGCTGGCAAAGCAACCGCCAAGTGTCCCGCAGCACGCGCGCAGCCTCCACCGACGGGTAACTGAACTGGGACCGACGTCACGGTTCACGGTCGGCCCCCATTGGCTGTTCTCGTCAGCGGCGCGGGAAAAATAGCTACCGGACCCATCGCTCTGCGGGACCGCACAGCAGCCTGTCTGCAGGAGAAAAACCGGTTTGTGCGGGAAGCAGCGCGCGGAAAACGTTCTGCGTTGCGCGTTTTCCCGCCACTGTGAACGCGCCTTAAGGGACTTGAAACTTCCGTTTGCAGTCCTTGTCGGCGGTGGGGTGTGGTCCGGCGCACAGGGTGCAGTGAGGAGTGCAGTGGTGATCTTCTCGTGGTGTTTTGAGGCCACACTTCCGGCACCACGTGGTGCTGGGGTTAGGACAGACATCTGCGCGGCGACCGATGTTGCCACAGTTGTAGCAAATTTCCGTGTGTCTGTGAAAGAGCGTGCATCGAACAATGCTTGCTCCGTAGCAGATGTAACTTGGTACTTGCCTTCCTTGGAAAAGGATTGTCACGGCTGTGGTGCTCTTGATTCTCTTCACCTCCAAGGCGTTGGGGTTGCGTTTCGTGCTGATCAGTTCTCGGAGTTGGGAGTCGTTGAGCTCGAGGTCAATGCCTCGGACTACGACTTTGCAGGTATTATCGGGTGGGGCCGGGTATACCGCGACCCGATACGTAGTGTCTTTCATGCGAATCTGTTGCACCGTGGCATATGTTCTTGCGTTACGCTGGGGGTGCAGATGATGAAGATATTCTGAGTTACGTTGGGGCATATGGAGTCTTCCGTGAGGTCTTGAGGAGCCAGGGCTACCGCCATTGCCAGGGCTTGCTCAACCTGCACTTGTGTAGATTTGGCCACGTTGAGACCGTCTCGGGGTCTCACGATGATACGGTACGTCTCCCTAGGTAGCTGAGGGAGTCTCGAGATGGCGACGAGGCGCTGGTATGCGCTGAACGGTCCCGCGGTGCGATCGCCGTCCCTTCGTCTACCACGTGTACATGACGAACTTGCTCCTTGGGGTTGACTGGCCTTGCCCTGGCGTGGTTTGCGGTTATATGCCGCAATCCAGCCCGGGTCATTCGCGTCTTCCGGCGTTATCGTCTCACCGGTGACGATTTCCATGTCGGTAGCGAGTGACTTGCGTTGGTCGCCCTAGGCCTACCTGCCTTTGCACGCCGAGGTTGAAAATTCGAACGCAGAAAATGTTGAGAATGGGTCCACCCACCGAAATAAATCCGTTATCCACGGAATCCGTGTAACTTGCTGCTTTCGTTGGTGCGCTGTTCACTTCGCTTTGGGGTGAATAACCTCGTGAAATCATTGATGATATCGGGAGCCGATGTTTGCTCGTCCGCACTAGTCGGCGCCCCACTAGTCTATAGTGTAGTCTATACTCAAAAATAATAACTTAGAATTTCTGCTCTGGGCCAGCTGCTCAACAATAGAAGTGGACTGCGCTGTCTGAAAACAGGCTCAATACAATTACACTTTATGAACGCGCGGTAGCTATGTGGTAAGCATAACGCCGTTTCTAAATCTTGTAGGTGCCTCTTTTTGAGGCTGGTTATAGGCTCATATAGTCACTCAAGCAAATTACAAATTTATTACAACACGAAAAGCTCTGTATCATTTTTTCCTTAGTATAATTTCCGACTATGAACTTCAATCTTTGCCTAAAAGAGCTGAATGTTCGTAGCTCTCTGCAGCAGCTGAATCGCTATAAACTAATAAAATTAGTAGAATAAAAAAAATTCAAGAGAACCCACCCTGCGATGAGTGTTATCGTCAATTAGATGAGCATTGAAATAATGCAGCGACACATTGTATTGTTGAGTACATCTTGTCTTAAAATCATTAGCGTTATTTCTTATATTTCTATCGGTTCAACTTCATCCGAGATGCGCAGTCTCCGTGATAAGCCCAATTCAATATGACACTCGCTCGCCATGATTGGCCATGACTGCACGCCAACGACAGTACGAGAGTACACAAACACAATAAGCAAATGGCACACAAGAAATGACGTCGATAGAAGGACAAACTCCGCATGACAACAATGGCGTCGTGATAATCGTATGATAATTCTGAAGCACTGACTGTGGTATAACGACGACGGCGCGACGAAGGCCGCATGACGACCACGGGCTGAATACTGCATGATGATGATGCTGTAACGTCGACGGCATGAAAAGATTGGTGTGAAGAAACTGGAAAAATGACGATGCGACGCGCACGATAGCATCAGGACGACGGGCACCTACATCTATTGGCCCAAATCAGTAGACATCTCCGGTGACTGAGTTGGCGTAAGATGCTAGATTGGCAAGTGGACCCAAACTGCCTAAAGTGAGCAAGGAAGATTAGTCGTATTAAAATAGAATATGCTTAGTAAATAGTAAAAATCCATATGTTGAACGTTTGCCCGTTCATCATTCACTATCAAAATTTTCATGAAAGTTGACTTTGTTAAGTACACATAAATGGTTACACTTATTGGGTGCTTGGAGTAGATATTTCCATGGTTTATGTACACAATTTATATTGCTTCACAAAGGGCATTATTTTTTGTTGCATTGATACGACGCCATTAGTCCCCTGTTGAATAAGGACCCAATTGCCAATTTCTCTTTGCTAAATTTAAGGCATCGATTATTTGCTGCACTGACACTCACATTCGCACATCTGTAAACTGATTGCATTAACCACATGTAGGGCTACGTTGTCCGCATGCGTCCGGCCACGGACCTTCTGTAAGTATGATCAAACCCCACTTGACTCCTATCCAGTCGTCTTTCTACGCTCTTAAGAGAAAGCGTGACCAACAATGGAGACAAATCACACCCTTCATTTAGCACTGATGCTTCGGCCGGAGCCCTCGGTCATCCCAAAGCAGATGGGAGCATGAGCCGCATTACACTTCTTGTGCTGATGAATACTTGAATGGCACAGCTAGAGCAAAATCTACCAGCGCGTGCTGTCTTGGAAGCCATGTGCCATATAACCTAGCTGCCGTACCTATCGCCAGGTGGTGTATACCGCATGAGTTTAACAAAAAAATGAGTTGAGGAAATGTTTGTAGCGGACGGACATTTTTTTCTAGGGCTCCGTGGCGGCTACGAAAGCAAAAGATTTTAGTGCATGTTTCGAGCTTGCCTAAGTTTTTAGTCTAATTAGGATTCTTTACTGCCTTTGAATTTTAGCCTTTAAAGAAATGCCAGATTAGAGCAAAATATTCTTTAGAAGTTACTAGAATTTTACATTTTCTCGTAAAGGAATTTCATTCAAATCGGTGAGGTGGTTCCCGAAACAGAAAGTTGGCGTTACCCAAACGCAGTAAATTTTTTATGATATTTCTGTAAAGAAAAATTCACATCGGACAATATCAGGGAAACACCGTTTATAAAGCTGTTCATTAACCACCTGTCATGCTTAGTATGCAGGACTAGAAGAGATCAAACACAAGCAATACTGCAGACGTTTGTGCCATTCTTGATCAAGCGGGGTCTAAAATATATGTCTGCACAGTAACTGAAAGCATACGTCTAAAGAACTCTAAGATACGTCTAAAGAATTGTAAGTCGTACAATATATGTCAATGCCCTTGGTAATTTTAGCCCTGGCTGCAGCAAGCTGTCTGAAGCTGAGTCAAACATGATATTAGGTTATTAGCCAACTTTGGTTACCTGGGTATTTACATCGCATGCACGCTCACCACATTTATTATGTCAGTGTCACAATGGTGACTTGTTTCTGTAAACGTTTTACCTTAGTATTTGGAAGTGACAATGCGTCCGATGAAGGAACGTTGTCGCAATGCTGCGAATTCAAAACGAAACAAACAAAGCCAGCAATCGTTCTAACGAACCAAAAAAAAAAAAAAAACATACTGATGGCTGATATCACCGAAACGATAGAAAAGCTGCCTTAGTATACTAAAAAATAATAGTAAAAGCTTCTGAATCTGATATACCAAAACTTCAATATTTGCAGAATCTTGCGCCGAGATAGTTCCTCTCCAACGGATACAAGGCGCAGCGTACCGACTTGATCCGTCTACGCACAATCGGGCCTGCAGCGGACGAGAATAAACAAGTTTGACGACGAAACATCACTCCATAGTTCAACTTTGGCATCAGGTGCTTTAAACAATCAGTTTTTCCGTGTCTATTTTGTGCTCACAAGAAGCGGTGAGTTGCGATCTTGCTCTCTGTAAGTACACATACTTGTACTTTCGCCAAAGGCAGCTAGGTGCTCTCATCGACGCTTCTCTGGCTTTGTCGCTACACAGATGTGACGAATTAGACGCACTGTTTTAACGAGACGTTGCTTGCACATGACGCGAAGAACGTGAAACTGCTTTCAAAATTGACAGTAAAGCCTGCACAGCATCCCTGGCAGCGCTCCTTCTAAGATTTTTTTTTTTGGATGCTAAGGTGCCAATCGTAAAAGAAATCATAGATGTACCACTTGACAACATACCATTCGATAGGGACAACACATATTTATGTCTAATAGACTTGTAACTTTCATAGCAGGCAGGAAGTGCAGCTACATGTTGGCACCGATTGAAACTGCTTCTGGGTACTGAGAAGGTGAATTATTCGTACTTTGTCAGCTTCCGACGTGGTGTAGTGGTAATGCACTGTGACCAGCACTTGAGACGGTCGAATCCTAGTGGCAATATTCCTTTGGTTTCCTTTTATTTACAGGATGAAAATGCTTGCTATTGCTTTCTGTATTAATAAAAATGCATATATTAGGCAGGCACCGTTTTTGTAATGATATAGAGCTGCTTTTTGCACCAGTATGCCGCACCATTCGAGCTCTCTCTTACTCTGTCCTACCAAGTCTATACTTCCACGCCGCGGTAACTTGTACTCCGTACAGTTTGAATAATTCTCCCAGCAACATATTACACTCAGCTAAAATATTATAGTTGTTGTCAGACTCAGCGCTATCATTCAGTTATTCCCAAGGTGGCAGCTATGTGTCTATTGTCTTCAATCGAGCAGAAACTCTCTTTCAGACAACTAGGCAGTATACCCGACGTGTACATCGAATTTATAATTCACTAGATAGCAATAAACGAGTTACAGAAAAAAACAACGCCTAAAATTGCGGTTAGTATATATTGTGTGCCTCTTCTTCCGGTTCATGTGTGCCACAAGGTTCATCCATTCTAATTATTCATATGACGTGAGCGTGTCTTACTTAAAGAAAGAATTGAATTTACTTCCCCTTTGTACGCGCCGGCGCACTGGAACCCTTTCACTTTTCCATAAGTTTTATCACAGCTCGCTTAATCAACCACCCTATATCCTCCCCGCAGCCCGAACATCTCATCGTACACGCCACACTTTTCAAGTGGGCCGCCCTCGCATGCGCACTGCTACCTTTTCCGCCTCATTCTTTTGCCATGCCGCTACAGATTGGGACAATCTGCCCCACCAAACCTCCGCCATCATTTGCCCTTGTACATTCATGGAGAGTGTCACTGCGCACTTTTCACAATAGAGATTACTTGTGTTAATAGACTTATAAGCTCGTGCAAGTTTAGTTTGTATTACTTAGTTCTATGTATTTGCGCTGACGTATGTAACCCTTTATCACATACAGTTTTTGTTGTTGTTTGCGTGTTCACTTATGTATTATGCAAATTATGTACTATTGTATTTCCACCCCTTATGTAATACCCCTATCAAGGGGTCTTTAAGGTAATAAAATGAAATGAAATGAAATGATGATGAAGTGAAAGGCATTTCAGTAACGCAGCAGTATAGCAAAATAAACATTGCCAGAAGAACTCCACGATTCCATGTATAGGTGAGAAAAACACCAATATAGGTAAGTATTACATTGAATGTGTTGTGGTAGGTGTAAGGTTTGGCTCACTTTTTCACGATTGCCGCAACCACAGCCATATAATACTGTGCCACTCCAGAAGATGTGTTATATATCTTCGTTTTACGACGCAATTCGCAACAAACCTATACTGTGCTCAATCGAAACTTCAGGCTTTCTTCAAGAAGACATCCAAAGAGAAAAAAAAATAGTATCTTAGCAAAATATGAGCCATCTGGTTCAAAATTCTACTGCAGTGTTCCTACAGCCAATTGTGCTCTCGCTGGTATATTCACAAAAATAATAGAAGGGTAGGTTCCAAGCAAGAGTTTACAACTTAATGTAAATGGCAAGATTAATGTATTTCAATACCGATACCTTTTCAACCTATAGGCAGCAAGAATAAAAGCAGACAAATTTAGGCTTGTACTTGCAAACAAAAAGAACAGAGAGATGAATATGACATAGAGGTAATTAATGAAACCGTAAATAGGCAGGCTTCAGCGGCAGCAATTGAAGTGGCAGGCAAGGCACCAAGGCCACCAGTAGGGAAGCTCTCGCAATAGGGAAGACGTAATAACGAAACGAGTCCAAATGTCTAAGTGAAGAGGTAAGGTAGGATTCGCGGCACTGTCAAACTGATCAACAAGAAAAAAACAATGGATATTCGAAATAATAACGTGAGGAATACTGAAGAAGCCGTAAAAAATTGAAGCAGCCTGAAATCAGTGAGAAGGAAATTTGGCATAGGAGAAGCAAACATGTACGCACTGAAAGATAAGCAGGGTAATATTATCAGCCATCTCCAAGGTATGGTAACAGCAGTAAAAGAATTCTGTACTGACCTGTACAATACCCAGAGGAGTCAGAATGCCTCCATACGAAGCAGTAATAAACTGGATACAGAAACTCCTCCTATACCTAGCGATGCAGTCACAAGGGCCTTGCAAAACGGGGAAGAGTGGCATGGGAAGTTGGAATGTCACTCGATAAAATTAAAAATGGAGGAGGCATAATGCTTGGGAAACTGGTGGTTCTCAATACGAAGTGTCTATACACTGCAAGGGTCTCAGAAAACTGGAAGAATGCAAACATTATACTAAAGCACTAAAAGAGAGACGTTAAGGAATTGAAAAAGAATAGGCTGATTAGCCTACTCCCAGTATTATATAAAATATTCACCAAGATAATTTCCAATAGAATAAGGGCAACACTGGACTTAAGCCAACCGAGGGAACAGGCCGGCTTCAGGAAGAGATACTCTACAATAGATCACATCCATGTCATTAATCAGGTAATTGAGAAATCTACAGAGTACAATCAGCCTCCCTATGTGGCTTTCATAGATTACGCAAAGGCATTTGATTCAATAGAGATATCAGCAGTGACAGAGGCATTACGTAAAGAAGGAGTACAGACCACCTACGTAAATACCTTGGAAAATATCTACAGAAATTCCATAGCTACCTTAACTCTGCACAAGAAAAGTACGAAGATGCCTAGAAAACGAGGGGTCAGACAAGGAGACGCAATCTCTCCAATGCTATTATCTGCGTGCTTGGAAGAATTATTGGCGCCAATAAAGTGGGAAGGCTTAGTAGTTGATCGACGGAGAATATCTCTGCAACCTTCGGTTTGCCGATGACATTTTTCTATTCAGCAATACTGTAGACGAGTTACAAAAATCATTGCGGACCTTAACAGAGAGAGTGCAAGAGTGGAGTTATAGATTAATGTACAGAAGACAAAGCTAATTATTAATAACCAGGCAAAGGAACAAGAGTGGGAGATCGACAGTCACCCTCTAGAGTCTGTGAAGGAGTGCATTTACGTAGGTCAAGGAATTTATAGGGAACCCTGATCATGAGAAGGCAATTCATATACGAATAAAAATGGGTTGGATCGCATACGGCAGACATTGTCAGCTCCTGACCGGAAGCTTACCATTATAATTGAAAAGGATGGTGTAGAATCAGTGCATATTACCGATGCTGACACAGGGGGCAGAGACTTGGAGACTGACAAGGAAGCTTGAGAACAAGTTAAGGACCAAACAAAGAGCGATAGCACGAAGAATGGTAGGCATAACGTTAAGAGACAGAAAGAGGGCGGTTTGGATGAGAGAGCAAACGGGTAGAACCGCTATTCTAACTGACATTAGGAGAAAAAACGTAGTTGGGCAAGTCACGTAATGCGCATGTTAGATAACCGTTGGACCATTAGGGTTACAGAATGGGTACCAAGAGAAGGGAAGCGCACTCGAGGACGGCAGAACACTAGTTAGGGTGATGAAATTAGTATAATCGCGGGCACTAATTGGAATCGGTTGGCGCAGAACAGAGCTAATTGGGGATCGCAGGGAGAGGCATTCGTCCTTCAATGGACATAGAATGGGCTGATGATAATGAAGATGAATTTATTTCACAAAACGTAGTTGCTACCCAGTCGATGAAAAAGAAAAGCAAGACAAACATGTTCACAAGCGAAAGGATGTAAACTTGTTTTCAACAGAAATATAGTATGTTCTAACATTTTTGCCTTCGCGTTCCCGGCATCAAGAGGCTCACCAGAAACATTTGGGTTCTTTAGATGTCGAATAAATTCTGTAACCTTTGTAGTCCTAACCTAACCTTTGTAGTTCACTTTTTACTGAGGTAGGACGTTAATCTACTAAATGACTCTTCAGTCTCAAATATCAACGCAGGTTGAATGACACAGAAAACGGACGTCATTTTCTCTGCCACTTGCACGATTGTCGAGCTAGTCATCAACATAGTCGGTACATTCGAACTAGACTGATCTTTCGACGCCCTATGTTAATGTCATGGCAGCGCCTGCTACTCTTTCTTATGACAACAACGTCATACGATATCTGATTCCCGCTACTCCCAGTTCACTTACTACCTCGCATTTATTGCTTAAAAAGAATGTTTTTTTTTCACATGCCACCGAGCTGCTGTGGCAAATAAGATCTTTAAATATGTAAGTTTAGGGGCGCAGTGCTGATCACATATCCCTGTCATTTCCACGAGAACTGGACTCATTCAAAAAGAAAGAAAATCACATGCAGCAGTAACCATGTCAAGAGCTCGCGTCTTGCTTCATTCGTTGAACTTTGTATCTTTAACTCATCCAGTCCCGTGGTTGTGGTTACAGCTATGTCATGCTCGACAGTCCCCGAGTAAAAAGCTTGTGTCACAAAAACACAGTAACTCTTCTGAATACAATTTCGTGAAGAACCATTCACGAAGAACAGTCTCATGGAAAAACTGTTCACAAAGTTCTCCATTCAGTACCTTATATGCCTGGTATGCATACCTAGAACAGATAAAATACAAGTCATACTGCAGACGCCTGTGCCATTACTTATGAAGTTGTTTGCGTCACATTGACATTAACGAGTTTTATGGAAGTATTTGATAAAGGGAAAATCAGACATCCACCCGTTCGTAGCAATTGCTACAAAGGAAACCCATACGGGTGCCTCGAAAGAAAAGCCTCAGAGTTGAAGAAAAATTCGTCCTGGTCCGGGACTCGCACCCGCGACCACCGCCTTTCCGGGGCAGCCGCTCTACCATCTGAGCTAACCAGGCGGCTAGCAGATGGCAGGGTGAAGTCGAATTTGTCGACAACTCACGAAGCAAAGGCAAGTGTTTGACGTAGTAGTTCTGCGGAAACCCGCAAGGTGGAGAGAAGTAATTGATAAAGGGAAAATCAGACATCCACCCGTTCGTAGCAATTGCTACAAAGGAAGTATGTCAGGCCAGTGCCTCCTGCTCTTTCTATGACAGCATCTTGGGATTTTTGATTACCGCTACTCCCAGTTTACCCACTACCTCGCAGTCATTTCTCGTTAGAAATAATGTTTCCGTCTCACCTGACCGCGTTGGTTTTGCAAATGAACAAAAGCGTGGCAGTTTGGGCGAGTTGGTATGTCATAACTGTTTAAGGCTAGTAGCGCCGCTCAGGACGAGCAAAAAAGGAAAGAGGTAGGGGTAATCAAAGGGAGCGGAAAACAGGGTGAGCGCTAACTTCCAACTGAGGTTTATTTCGTGACACAAGACTACTTATACATTCGCGTGCCACCATAGTGTTTCGTCTAGCTTTGCCTCTCAGTGCGAACGGCTTTCGCAGGCTGGTTATCCCGTGTCCCTACAAGTGTCAATAGCAGAACGAATTCTTAGACAGTGTAGAAAAGACAACCAGCACGCAGATAATCCTGTAACTACTCGGGGTAGGACTAGCGTCATCCCTTATATTCACACCGTCTCACATAATCTTAAGAAAATCGCCCAGCGAGCGAATGTTCGTGTAGTATTTTCTGCCCCCAATAAGCTCATGAGGATTTGCAAACTCACTAATCCGAATAAGGTAGCTCCTCTTTCCTGCGACAAGAACCACAAAAATAAGTTTGTTAATTGCGCACATTGTGTTGTTTATTCTTTTCCACTCAAGTGCGGAAAACGTTACGTTGGTCAAACTGGCCGATGCCTGAATGACAGGCTGCGCGAGCATGGTTACAATGCCAAGAATTGTATTACAGCTGGGGGGTTTCTCGCGCAGCACTGCTAAACGTGTGGTTGCGAACCTGTCTTAGAGGAATGCGTCATTCTTGGTCGCAGTCGTAATCAGCTCACAAGAGAAATCATCGAAGCAAAGGCTATCATTGGTCTGGGCCATGCATGTGTAAGCTCACCCTCATTATCATTATCAAGAAATGAATTGGCGTATCTCCGACTGCAGCGACAGGCTGTATGAATGTGTTGCCACTTGGTTGCTATCGGTTTTGTTGCTTGGTTTTTCTTTGTTGATGTCACATGGTTTGCGAATGTATAAGTAGTCTTGTGTCACGAAATAAACCTCAGTTGGAAGTTAGCGCTCACCCTGTTTTCCGCTCCCTTTGATTACCCCTACCTCTTTCCTTTTTTTGCTCGTCCTGAGCGGCGCTACTAGCCTTAAACAGTTTGCAAATGAAATCTTTAAATATCTGATTTTATGGGCACAGTGGTAATCACATAACCCTCTGATTCGCATTAAATTCGATGTTTGGTTGTGGTCTTTGAAAATATTCCACGAGAACTGGCTTCATATTAGAAAATAAAATCATATGCATCTGTAATCACATAGAGAGCTCCGTTCTTGCTTTGCACGTTGGTATTTTTATCTTGCATTCCTCCAGCCCCATGGCTGTGGTCACTGCTGTCACGTTGCATGGTTACCGAACATAAAGATTCCATCACCAAAATACAGTAAAAATCTTTAGTAAATTTTTGCGAAGAACCATTATTATAGGTGTAGTGAAGGATTTACGTGACAAGCACACCGGCTACTCGTTGCATGCTCCCTCTTTAAAAGAAGTTCCGTCAATATATACAAGCACAGGAACACAGTGTTGTCCACGTAAACACAAACAGTGACACCTGGTAAAATATGTACGGGATACAAAATATGACAATATCATGGATACAACTTTTACAATGTTGTCCATGGGCTAGCTGTCATGTTTAGTATGCATGACTTGAAGCGATCAACTGCAAGCCATATGGCAGACATCTGTGCCATTCCTGATCAAACGACGTTTCACATAGGTATGTTCACGGTAACTAAAAGTACACATCTAAAAGACGTAATTGTAACTCATACTATAGATGTCTATGTCATTGCTCATTCTAGCCCTAACAGGAAGAAGCTAGCTCAAATTTTGTCAAGTGTGCTGTTAGCCAACATTGGTTACCAGAGTATTTACATTACGTGCTCGTTAACTTTGTGTCACTTGCAAGATGTGTGCGTGTAAAGATTTTAGCCTATTATCCGAATGTGACGACGCGTCCGATGAATGCTAGTAGTGGCAATGTAGCGCACTTTACATAGAAAAAAAACAAGCTCAGTAGTCTTTCGAACTCCTTCAAACTGCCCCAGGAAACCTGACACTGATTGACGTTGTCGCGCCGAAACCTAATCTGAGGCAATTTCAGCGCTTCCAATTGCCTCAGTGAAGTAAAAAAAATAGCGGTGAAAAACTTCTGAACCTGCAAAGACTATCTTTACCCTGCGCTAAGATCACTTCTTTCCAAAGCGGAATAGCCCTAGCGTACCGGCTGAGTCCTTATACACGCGACTGGCCCATCTGCGCTCGAGAATAAGCAAGTTTAATGAACATACAATACTCTATAGTTCAACTTTGACGTAGAGGGCTTTAAACAAAAACAGATTCTCTGTGTCTACTTCGTGCGCAGAAGAAACCATGAGTGCTGATGTTGCCCTTTGTAAACCTATCTATATTGTCGCCGAAGGCTTCCATCCGCACTCACCGACGCTTACCTGACTTTGTCACTACAGGGATGTGCCGAATTAGACGCATTGTGAAAATGACGAGGTATATGTAAAGTGGTAGCGAAGCTTCCACAGAAGCCCACATGTCAAGAAAATGGAGCTTGTTGTAACCATCGTCATATACGTATCATGCGGACAACTAAAAGTAAGCAAAAAATAAAAAAAGAAAGAATTGATGTCACAACCAAAAATGGCAGTGATGTCACGCTGCTTGGCGCGAATGTTTGAATTCCTTTAGCGTCCGGCATTACGGCCGCTACGACAGCAGTTATAATCCCTTTGTGGCTGAGGTGAGCTTGCGACTCACCTGAGCTGAAACGCCAGCATGTCCTTTAACTATTAGGAGTGGCGCATGTTTCAATGTGAACGTTATTAGGCTGTTATTGATGGAAATTGCTCCAGTTGCTTCCTTAGGAAGGTGAGCGAATAGAGGGAAATAAATGAGACTGCCAAAGAGCTTTCGAAGCCAACTCCAATTTTATTCGTCTAGAATAATTCAACCAATATAACGGACCAAAGAAAACATGTTCCAATGATGAAAAGTACTATGACTAGCACATTGTCGTAATGCACAGGAACCTATGCGAAGCCTTTTCACAGCATCATTCGTGATTCCTTGCGAAACCATGTATTCATATCCAACAACTATCAGACGACATTGTCCACAATGACATTTAGAAAACATTCCTCTTACTTATTTTGCTGCCCGTCAGACACTCAGAGCCTGTGTTACGGAGCGTAAAGAAACATAGCGTGACGTTTCTTCGCGGGCCGGTCGGCATTTATCGCCACGACGAGGCAAGCGCGTCGGAAGCCACAGCGTGAACTTGCAGGATAAGAACAAACCTGCACTCATACATTTCGCGAAACAATGCAGTGCGTTCGGTCACACAACGTTAGAAGTGAAGCGCACGCCACTTTTAGAAGAAACACGCAAAAAAAAAAAAACAACTCGGACGAAACCGCCGCGTTCAAGTTAGCAACTCCATTCCTCACGACATAATAGCTGGCTTGCACAGCTTTGCCAAGTTTTGCGCCAGAATCACTGGTTGGTACGGGTCGCCGAGACAGAACTAATAAATTGTCAAGTAGAAAAAAAAATTACATTTGTTCTCTTAGTTCAGGAAAAATATCTGAAACGGTAAGGTTATTCGTATGGCCATGTTCTGATTAAACATTTAAGACTATACTTTTCGGATATAGGTTTTCCAGTTTCAGTGTTTGTCCCCCCCTCACCTAGTCGCGCTTCAATCGTGCAACGTTTACTGATATCCTTGGCGATAGGTTTTGGCAAGCATTTCGTTCTAAGTTTCACGACCTATTTAGATGGACCTTGCAAATTAGATGTAGATTTTCCAAGACGCAAATAAAAAGAAACGGCTATCAGAATCGGCCGTAACAGCCCATACAGCGTCCCTGGTCCGCGCTGTCCTTAGCATTTCTTCTTCAAAGTTAAAATACCAATAGTAAAAAATTATTTATGTACCACTCACGACATACTATTTGATAAGGGAAACATATATTTAGGTTTGATAGACATGTTAGTTTTTATAGTGCATAGAAAGCGCCTCTACCATCAATGTGTGCGATATGTAAGCACGAATTTAAATTGCATCTGTGTATTGATATGGTAAATAACTTGTAGTTCCCCTACTTGTGGCGCGGCATAGTGGTAAGGTATTTTAATCTGCAAGTTGGAGAATCGAATTGCAGTGGCAGTATTCCGTGTGTTTTCTTTTTTATTGTACTAAAACCGTCGCTATCGCTCTCTATTATCAAAGAAATACATATCGTAGGCAGGCACCTTGTTTTTTACTATTTCAAAGATGATTTTCGCACTAGTAGCCACCGTCCCCCGATATGCCGCGACAGTCTAGCGCTTCATCACCCAGTGTGACACTGGACCTGTCATCCGGTATGACACTCATCAGTGCGTACTGGGTTTTGTAATCAGGGCCAAACGTTTTGTATTGCTAAGTTCCAGCTTTATCTTTTGTTTCTTTTATCTAAGGGTGCCTATAGTGGTCGAAAGTTTCCAACCCGATATTGCATTTCCTAAGAAATCCATCGACTTAACCGTTTGAAACCCGGCCTATTAGATATGAGTTACAGTGGCCTGGCACTGATATCGAATGGGCGTTTTTCAGCTTCTATACAGTATCAATGTCGCCTAATACGCCGCTGCGCTGCGCTTGATACCCAATGCGGAGAAGTTTTCTCCAATTAAAAAGTAGGTTTTTCGGAAATCTATTCATAAGGAACCGTGGTGCAGCATCCTGTTATTATTACTTTTCTTTCTATTTCTATTCTCCAGAAATGTGGTATATTTGGTACACAGCACACCTTAGATATACAATTATTAAAGTGCTGCAAGACATGACGAATATTATATATCTAGAAGCTGGACTAAATAAAAAAAAGCTCTTTTCGTGCAAATTTTCGCGACAGATAGATTTGACAGTGTAACTGCATTCATAATGTGACAAAAAATTAGTAGGAGGTCTTACGTTTACGTTTACATCGACACGGCAAAAGGGTGTGCTGCGATAGTCCGGTGAAAGGTCAGTGATGGTGATGCAGTTGTTTTGTTTTCGCGTAACCGAAAAATGTGCGTAAGTCGGGGAACGAAAGAAAGGAGGTTCACAAGATCGGCGGGGGTACGATAAAATCCTTAAAGTGGTTGGAACTACCTTTACGAGCAGCATGACAACGATGAAACAAAACACCACCACGGTACTTATGTGCCATGATTTCTTTGGAGCTCGCTCACGTTTGTATAAAACTGGTCGATCCTTTCCAGTGCCCGGTAGGTTACTTGTGCCGGGGCCCCTTGATTTATTTGCTCCAATCTTTTTTTATACAACTGACAGTGTATTCGCAGTTGAGAAATAAGCTCGGTGTTGCTGTCATTAGGAAAGTATATTGCGTGTTTACAGCCAAACAAAAAAAGCGTTGCAAATGCTAACTTGTGTAGTGTGGTGGAAATGTTTTTGGCTTTGCCTTATAAATATTTTATAAAAGTCGATAACGGTGGGGCGTTTGATTGATGTTCTTATACTTCTTTGTGTTCCATGCCACTTCTTGTTTCAATGAAATGTCCAACCTCCGACACTGTATGCAGTACTTGTCGAAAGTACCACCAATGATGCTCGCAGCACCACTTTCATAACGCGCTATTGAAATGAAACTTGTATGGAGCATATCATTTTTCCATTGTTGAAGCCCATGAAGTAATTTGACGTCTTCATCAACTGCTCTGTGTCAAATCTCCAATAGACACGTGCTCTGAAATACAGTTTCTTCAACACGCTTTAGGCTCTTGCTCTCTTGGTACAGCGGTTTAAATAGCAACATATCGGAAATGTGCACGATTATGCATCCACCTATAAAGGAATCGACTGTTGTGGACATTCACTGGTGCCAAAGCAAAGGGGAAATCATTGAGAAAATGAACAATCACCAAAAATGGTCTGAGTCAAGAGCAATCGCATGGGAAAACATGTGCGAAAGCCTGCAGTTTTCGAGTAAAAGTATAAATTTCCTCGGACTAATTGGTGCCCCTTGGACAAGAACCTTCACTTACGTGGCGCATATGGTTCGACATAAAATATGGTATCGGCCACATAAGACGTATTTTGTGCGTCTGCGTAAGATTTACATGCAAATAATGGCACAACCATGGTGAACCCTACGAGTAGGTTTCACCATGGTTGGTGAGACCATGGTTAGACCATGATACGAGTAGATGACGACTCGACCAGGAGCTTGTGATTGGTTCGGAAGCGCTGCTCTATACTAGACATCATTTTATGCCCCATCTAGTTTATGTAACTCCCCTCTTTGACCATGCGCCTTGTCTTATATCATTCACCTCGCACACGGTAAAGGTTTCGTTGCACGTGGTGAAAATCGAGCAACAGCTTTCGTCGCCTCCTTCTGCCCAGTTGCTAGAAAAAACATGGCGACGTAAACACTTATCTGTGTGCCTGGCGAAGCTTCAGAAATTCTCTTCGCCGGATTTTTTGAAGAATCCAAAGAATGAGTAGTGATTGCCATATATTTCCCGGTGTGCGGAATCCGTACTAAAGTCAACGGCAGTGACATGGAGGGCGGCGAATTCTTGTGAAGCTTGTTCTTCGGTGTTTTGGTGTACCGTAGATCAGAGTCAATTTACCTAAGGTATAGGTGCCACGAGCGCGTTCGCGCGATTACGCCGAGGGACGTCGATGTGCCAGCTGTGGCAGAAGATGACAATCAGGTTAGCAGTGCCACGAGCGCGTTCGCGCGGTTACTCCGTGGGACATCGCCGAGCCGGCAGTGGGAGAACACGACAAAGGAACACGGGGGTACTCACATGGTTTGTAATGTGTCGATAGTTCGAGGCTTATCGGCTTGCACGTGACCTGGTTATCTCGTTCAGGAGACATCGTGTGATGGTACAGGATGTATTTCTTCTTGTGAATTCCGTCAGAAGTCTTTCTGTCGGCTGCTTCCTGCAGATAAGTGAACTGTCGTGCGGCTTCTTTTTCGACCTCTGAAAGATTTTCCGATTCCACTTCGTTTCTTGGCAACTTGAACTTGTTCTCTTTACGGCTTGCGATCTGGGGGCTCGCGTCGGCGATAACCTCCTCGTTGTTCACGATAAACTGACGTTGTATCCTCTCCTCGGTCAGAAACTTGTATCCTCTCCTCAGACAGGTTGTTGTACACTCGGTGTCAGTGGTATGGCGTTCGTGCTGACATTCGCCTGCGTACCGTTACGACAGACTTGATGTACTGTCTGCTGTCCTCGCAAGGGCCTGGCGGCAGTGGATATCGTTCCATGACAGCACGGGAATGAAGACGAAATCGACCCGCCTGATGACGTGGCCTATCTTCACGCGGTAATCAAGCCTCTCGGTGAATTCGTCATTGTCGGCCAGGCGCCTTCTATATTACAGCGAAACTGTTAAGGGCTATTGTCCCCAATATCGTGTCCGGTTGTAGAAAAAAATCCCGAAGACGGGCCGACCCGCGGCGTAGGTGCAGTTCGCCATTAACGGGCCCGCACACGCAGCTTCACTGGTCATCCTTCTTCACAGAGTGGAAGGGCATTAAGTTTTTGGCGTTATTTTCAGAGAAGCAACGGTTCTTGTCATTGAGTTCGCTTAAGAGCGCTTGCAAGTCGGTAAGCGCCGGTTCCCTTTCTTCTAAGGCTTCGATTGCGGCAGCGATGACTCGTGTAGCGGCGCTTCGAATGGCGTCACGCTGACGTAGTTGTCGGTCCAGGGTCGGCTGTGCAGACGGCTGTCTCCTTCCCGGGTTTCACAACACAATAATGTAAAGTAACCTTCAGGTACAGCACTGATTTCACGGATACCCTTGCTCTTGTACATACCAAACTAATAACAAAGACAAAGGCAACACACGGTCTCTGTGGCCGCCCCAGGGGCCCCGCATACAAACATGTGGAATCTGGTTCTACAGAAAAAGTTAAGCCTCAAAGTACCTTCACAAGCAAAATTCTAGTTTCGCCTGCAGGTCAGGCACGGTTGTCTACTGTCTAGAGTGTGCCACTTGTAGCTAACAATACATAAGTGACAGTGACAAGCCACGTCGCAAGTATAAAACACAGATTCGCAGTTACAAAACACAATTTACCTAAAGCACTAGCCAGTCAATTCAATGAGCGCGGTAATATATTCGATGAAGCATGGCTCTGCAGAGAGAGAGAGAGAGAGAGCGAGAAGCTTAATGATACGAAATGCAGAGAGGTCGGCATGGGATATATTCCTCTAGCCAGCTAATCGGCGTTGGGGAACGTAAAGAGGCAAAGAAAGAGGGAAGAAAGAGGCGCATGACGGGTGACGATGACGAGAGAAAGAAGATGTAAAACATATGGCAAGCAATTCGGCATGCTCAAAGCCTACAGCCCCCGGCCCGTATATATTAAAAAGTTCAGTAACGCCTGCATGCGCTTGAAACTCAGTTGAGCGTCTGGCCAAGGGCCTGAAATAACTTCCTCCGACAATGGTGGGCTGTCGACACGCGTAAAGTAATTGTTCAACTTTTGACGCTCTTCCACGTACTTAGGGCAGTCACAAAGCGCACGACCTATATATCACGAATAAAATTCCTTTCATGGCGTGAGAATGAAAAATACGAAGAACACGCTAGCAGTGCCACGAGCGCGTTAGCGCGGCTACGCCAGCGAGGGACGCCGAGGAGCCATCTCTGGTAGAAGACTACGACCAACACGCGATCAGTACCAAAAGGGCTTTCGCTCAGTTACACCGAGGGACGTCGACGAACCAGCTGTGGTAGAAGACTACAACAAACACAGGATCAGTACCACGAGCGCTATAGCGCGGTTAAGCCGAGGTACGTCGACGACCCAACTGTGGCAGAAGACGAAAACGAACACGCGAGCAGTGTCACGAGCGCGTTCGCGCAATTATACTGAGGGACGTCGATGAGCCAGCTGTGGTAGAGGAAGGCGACGAACAGGAGAGCAGTGCCGCGAGCGCGTTCGCGCGATTACGCCGAGGGACGTCGATGTGCCAGCTGTGGCAGAAGATGACAATCAGGTTAGCAGTGCCACGAGCGCGTTCGCGCGGGTACTCCGTGGGACATCGGCGAGCCGGCAGTGGGAGAACACGACAAAGGAACACGGGAGCAGTGACACGAGTGCGATGGCGTTATTAGGTTTAGACACGCCGACGAGCGATCTTTGGTAGAAGACGACGACTAACACGTGAATAGTGCAACGACCGCTTTCGCGTGGTTATGCGGAGGGGCGGTGCCGAGCGAGGTGCGGTTGAAGAGGGTGACGAAGGCGCGAATAGCACCACGAGCACGTTCGTGCGATAATGCGGAGCGGCGTCGACGAGCCACCTTTGGTAGAAGAAGACGAGGAACGCGCGAGCTGTACCACGAGCGCGTTCGCGTGGTGACGCCCAGGGATGTCGACGAGCCAGTTGTGGTAGACGAGGAAGGCGCGGGCAGTGCAACGGGCACGTTAGCGCGATTATGCCCAGGGACGTCGATGAGCCAGCTGTGGTAAAGGAAGACGACGAGCACGCGAGCAGTGCCAAGAACGCGCTCGCGTTTGTTAAGACGAAGGACGTCTATAAGCCGGCTGTGGTAGAAGGCGACGACGCAGGCGCGAGCAGTAACGCGAGCGCGTTCGAGCGATTATTCCGACGGACGTCAACGAGACAGCTGTGGTAGAACACGACGAACAGGCGTGCAGTGCCACCAGCGGTCTCGCACCGTTACGGCGAAGGATGTCGACGAGCTAGCTGTTGTTGAAGACAACGGCGAAGGCGCGAGATGTGTCACGAGCGCATTCGCATGATTACGCGGAGGGACATCGACGAGACAGCTTTGGTAGAAGACGAGGAATGCCCGAGCAGTGCCACGAGTGCGTTCGCGAGGTTGCTCCGAGGGACGTCGACGAGACAGCTGAGATAGAAGACGACGACGAAGGCGCGAAATGCCACGAGTGTGTTCACGCAATTATGCCGAGGGACGCCGACGAGGAAGCTGTGGTAGAAGGCGATGACGAACACCCGACCAGAGACACAGACATGGTTAGGCAGGGGGACGTCGACGAGCTAGCTGTGGCAGAAAACAACGACCAAGGCGCGAGCAGTGCTACGAGCGCGTTTGCGCGGTTATGCGAAGGGATGCCGACAAGCGAGCTGTGGTTGAAGACGAAGGCGCGAAGTGCCACGAGCGCGTTCACGCGATTATCCCAAGGAACATCGCAGAGCCAGCTGTAGTCAGCTGTAGTGTAGGACGGCGAATACGTGATCAGTGCTTTGAGCGCGTTCGCATGGTTACGCCGAAAGACGTTGATGGGACAGGTATGGTTGAGGATGACGACCAAGGTGCGAGCAGTGCCACGAGCGCGTTGGAACGATTATGCCGGAGGACGTCGACGAAGCAACTGTGGTAGAAAACGTCGAATACACGAGTAGTGTCACGTGCACGGTCGCGCGATTACATAGAGCACCTGTAGTAAAAAACTACGACGGATAAGCGAGCAGTGCCACGAGATTGTTCGCGTGGTTACGCCGAGGGACGTCGACGATCAAGCTCTGGTTGAAGACTACGACGGACACGCATGCAGAGCCACGAGCACGTTAACGCGGTTACGCCGAGGCTCCTTGACGAACCGGCGGTGGTAGAAAAGGAAGACGAACACGCGAGCAGTGCCCCGAGCGCGTTAACGCTGCTACGCTGAGGTGACGTCGACGAGCCAGCAAAGGCAGAAGACGACGACCAAGGTGCGAGCATTGCCACGAGCTCGTTTGCGTGGCTACGCCAAGGGAGGTCGACGATGCAGCTCTGGTTGAAGACGCTGCTGAACACGCGAGCCGTGCCAGGAGGGCGTTAATGCGGGTACGCTGAGGGAATTCGACGAGCCAGCTGTGGCAGAAGACGACGACGAACATGCGAGCAGTACCGCGAGCGTGTTAGCGCGGTTACGCCGAGAGCCGTCGACGAGCTTGCTCTACTTGAAGATGACAACGAAGGCACAAGCAGTGCCACGAGCGCGCTCGCGCGATTATGCCGATGGACGAGCGAGCTGTCGTTGAAGAAGATAAAAGCGGGGGCAGTGTCATGAGCGCGTTCGCGCGGTGCCGCCGAGGGACGTCGACGAGCGAGCTGTTGTAGAAGATGACGACGAACACGCGAGCAGTACCACGAGCACGTGCGTGAGGTTACACCCAGGGTCGTCGACGAACCAGCTGTGGCAAAAGACGACGACAAATACGCGACCATTACCGCGAGCGCGTTTGCGCGGCTACGCCTAGGGACATCGACGAGCCGTGCCACGAAGGCCTTAACGCTGTTACGCCGAGGGATTTCGACGAGCCAGCTGTGGCAGGCGACGACGATGATGAACACTCGAGAAGTGCCACGAGAGCATTTGCGTGGTTACGCCAAGAGACATCGATGATCCAGCTCAGGTTGGAGACGACGACGATGCTGTGAGCTGTGCAACAAACGCGTTAACGTGGGTACGGTGAGGGACGTGGACGAGCCAGCTGTGGCAGAAGACAACGACGAATGCACAAGTAGTGCAACGACCACGTTCGCAAGATTATGCCGATGGACGTCGACGAACCAGCTGTGGTATAAGATGACGAACACGGGAGCAGTGCCACGAGCGCGTTCGCGCTGATACGCTGAGGGACGTCGACGAGCAGCTGCTGTAGAAGACGGCGATGAAGGCGGGAAGAGCGCCACGAATGCGTTAGTGCGTATACGCCGACGTAAGTCCACGAGCCAGCTGTGGTAGAAGACGACGACAAAGGCGGGAGCAGTGCCAAGAATGCGTCCATGCGGTTACGCTGAGGGACGTCGAGGAGCCAGCTGTGGTAGAAGACGACGGCGAAGGCGCGAACAGTGCCCCGATCCGGTTACAGTGGTTACGCTGGGGGACGTCGACGACCCAGCTGCTCTAGAAGACGACGATGAAAGCGAGAGGAGTGCCACGAATGCGTTTGTGTGGTTACGCTGAGGGATGTCGACGAGCCAGCTGTGGTAGAACACGAAGGCGAACACAAGATCAGTGCCACGAGCGCGTTCGCATGTTCACGCCGAGGGATGTCGACGAGCCTGCTGTGGTAGAAGACGAGGATGAAGGCGGGAGGAGTGCCACGAATGCGTTCGCCCGTTTATGCCGAGGTACGTCGACAAGCCAACTGTGCTAGAAGATGAAGACGAAGGCGTGAGCAGTGCCCCGATCCGGTTCGGGCGGTTGCGCTGAGGGACGTCGACGAGCGAGCTGCTGTAGAAGACGACGACAAAGGCGAGAGCAGTGCCACGAATGCGTTCGTGCGGTTACACTGAGGGACGTCAACGAGCCAGCTGTGGTAGAACACGACGACGATCACAAGATCAGTGCCACGAGCGCGTTCGCGTGTTTACGCCGAGGGATATCGACGAGCCTGCTGTGGTAGAAGACGACAATGAAGGCGGGAGGAGTGCCCCGATCGTGTTCGGGTGGTTACGCCGAGGGTCGTCGACGAGCCAGCTGCTGTATAAGACGACGATGAAGGCGCGAGCAGTGCCACGAGCACGTTCGCGCGATTATGCCGACAGACGTCCACGTGCAAGCTGTGGTAGAAGACGAACGTGCGAGCAGTGCCCCGAGCGTGTTCGCGTGGCTGCGCATACGGATGCCCGCGCTTAACCCTGGAAAGGGAACAGCGCCTAAGATATCTGGTTGAAAATGATCCTATAAGGCTGAAAAAAACCGACAGAGGTTTACGCGGATCGAGAGACTCACAAAAGAATCTCCAGCGTTGATTTTGCATTGCAGCAAGGCAACGCTGAATTTTCTTTCGAATGCCTCTGGCCTCTCGAAGGCCACAAACCAATTTAGTTAGTCTGTAGCGTCGCTCCGCTCGGCGGTGGATTGCAAGGAGGCTCTTTGCTTCCGCATCAAAATATGTGTATTTCTCCAATGGCCGAAATGAACGCATTGCATCCGGCATAGCCTTGGCGATCTGAATTTCTAGTGTGGACAAAAAGCCTTCGTGGCATGCGTATTCATTAAGGGATCTAAACATTGGCCAAACTATGGTTTGTTTAAAATTTGATTGAACAGATTTGGTTAGGCTTTTGATCTTCATGTAGGCAGGAATGTGGTCGCTTTCGTGGGTTTCTATATCCGCGAACCAATGGACGCAGCGAGGGAGGCATCGTGAGACGAAAGCTAAGTCTAAACAACCACTCACTGTACGTCCGGTAAAGTTCGCGGTCGCAGGCAAAGGAAACGAGGTTTCTTCTTTTGGAATGTACCTTTATGCTTCCCCAAATTGAATAATGTGCGTTAAAGTCCACATCAACAATCCATGGACAGGGAGTCGCCTATATGATGTCATTCAGTCTATGTCTGTCGAAACGACCCGATGGACAAAGGTAAGCGCCCACTAGAGTAAAGACAAGTTTGTGATTTTTCATGGTCACACAGACATATTGATTACTATCATATGGCCGCACTAGATGAACAACGTAAGTCAGTTCATACCGCATCTAGATGATCACCTTGATAACGTCATCACAAGTCGATGGCACATAAGGTTCATAGCCTGAGATCCCGACAGGTTTCTGTAGGTTCCGTTCACAGACGACAGTAATGGGAACTCGATTAGTGAAAACGTAATGGCGCAACTGGGCCATATGGGATTTCAGTTCACGGGCAAGCGCCATTGTACTTGCTACTCGAGGCTCGCAACTACAAGATCCAGACAGTCCAGCACTTGCAGTGCACCCCGACAGATGGCGTCTGCATGTGATTTACGTGGAAAGGTGTATGTCTCCAGGACTTAATTTTGGAAATGCGGTTGTTTGCTTTAAATCAGGGGTACAATCAGGACTCGATGGGAACCAAAGGCCAGTGGGACGCCTCGCATTGGGCGCTCACGGGAAGACTACAAATGAAGCTGGGCAGGGTGATATGGGCTGGACTAGTTTTGAAGTGAGGCAGCTCACAATAAAATTTGTTATGAAGAACGCCTGAGGAGTATGGAAGAAAGTAAATGGGCTGGGAGAGTGTTGAAGTATCTGTGCAGGAAAAACGTTGATTCACAGTGGAAGAAAAGAACTAGCAAGCTTAACAGCATGTATGCGGCCTGTAGGATTGGCTACACAACAACAAAGAACATCAAGCGGAAAGTCCGAGTGGCTGAAATAATGTAATGGGTGGCGTCAATGAAAAAGAAACCTGCCATTAGTAAATACTTAAGAAGACAAAACGAACTCAGGAAAGAAACAATTTATGATAACTCAAAGGGAAGCTCTTTACTTTTCGAAGCGAAATCTGGATGCCTTAGAACAGGCACATATAAAGCGAGATATAAGAAGGAAGAAGAAGCATGGGCCAGCTGCGGTAAGGCTAGCGAAACGATGGAGCATGTTTAATGAGAAGGTGAAAGGGTCTGCCGAGCAGTCGATTTACTCACCACTGGCCTCCTTGAAGCCCTTGGGTTTTAGCGAGAGCAGTGAAAAAGTAACATGTCCGAAATAGAGATTAGTAAGAGGCAATTGGAAGATTGGTGGAAGAAAAGTATGGAAACGGCAAAAAACGGCGACGTACAAAAGCATAGTTCGCAATAAGGGGTCAGAAGATTTAGTTGAGGGAGTTCATAGTTTTTTTCTTTTTTTCTTTTTAACCTAGGTAGGACATTAGGCAGTATAATAGCAAGAGCTTGGTTGCGCAACCCGCCACCCTATTCCAAAGGGCACGCTCATAACATCCATTCAGCCACACGCGAATGACTTTCATCAGAAACTGGATTACAGGGATTACTTGCGTGTCTTGACCTAGCACGCAATCTGCGCCGTCATTGCTGCGTTGGTAGTCCACCATCGAACTTCGTTCTGCTCGAGGACTTAATGTTGTAAGTGCAGGCCAGGTGTTTGCAGTAGACAACGTCGCCAGATACCGTGTTGTTAGTGTGGGTGAGCGCCTGGGACCAACAGCTGCAGCAAGTGGCATCTTTCTCACGATGGTCGCAGTATTTCTCGTAGACGAAGGTTGTCTGCAGCGTGCATGAGGCCACTGCACTTTGGTGGCGGCCTCTCTGTGCGTTGAGTTGTCTCTCACCATTTGTAGTAAAACTTTCAGCTCTGTCATGTATCTCAGGCAGTCTTTTGACGATTCTTAATGAGTACCAGGCCAATTGGAACACATGAAATCAGTCGCACGGCAAGCAGCAGCGCTGTGCGGTTCAGAGAATTACGGGCACATGGTCGAATTTTTGCATATGTCACTGACATGTCCGATCTTCAAGCAATTACGGCACTGAAGTGGTCTTGGAACGAGCGGTCGCACTGGATGACAAAAAAATCCAACTTTCACATGTGACGGCTAGCTTCCTCCCTTGAAAGTTATCTTCAGACAACGTGATTCTCCTAGGTGACGTATTTCAATAATAGTTACATCTGCTGCGGCGGGTTGCATCTGCTGTGGCGCTGTCCTGTGTTATCATGGAGCAAACATCTATCTTGCCCTGCCTTTTGACTGTACTTAAGCTATCTAGCGGTGCTCTGTTCTTGACATCGACCGCGAGAATGTTCTTATGAGTTCTATTTTCCCCATCCGTAATCTCATTCTGAACAAGAGCCTTCATACTGAAGTTAAAAATTTGACATGGTTCTTTTTCGGAGTAACGATTTCAATATTCTACAGACGATATATAGTCGCGTGCATTGGAGCAACAGGATACTTCAATACCATTGTCCTGGAAAATCTCATTGTGCGTGAGATCATTGGAATCTAGTTTATGAAAAACAAAACATAAATATTGACTCACGAAAGCCTTCTAAAAACCTCGTTTTGACAATAAATTCTGTTTGTTCTAAAATTATGGCCCTCGCCTTCCTGGCGTCATCAAGCACACCCGAAGCATTTGGGCTGCTTTGACGTCGAATAAATTTCACAAGGTGTGTCGCCCTGAAGCTTTTTTGTCGTTAAGTTTTTATTGAGGATGGATGCTATTGTAGTTAATGATTCTTCGTTCTCCGCTATAGACGCAGGTTCAATGACACAAAAAGTCCACGTCATTTTCATTTGACATTTCACATTTGGCCAGCACATTATGAGGATATTCGGCGCACTCAAGCACTGCCCTTTCGCTTTCCTTTGTTAATGTCACCCCAGCGCCTGCTACTCTTTCTAGCGTCAACGTCCTATGATATCAGATTCCCGGTTGCCTAAGTTCACCAAGTACTTCGCATTCATTTGTGGTTTGGAACAATGTTTCCGTCTCACCTGACCGCGTTGCCCTGAAATCTGGAATTATTTCAATGTGTGGTTGTGATGTTTGAACATTTTCCACCAGCACTCGAACGAGCTGAGGAAATAAAACCAGATACAGCAGAAATCATGTTAAGAGCTCGCCTGTTTCTTTACAATTTGTACTTTTTATCTTGCATTCTGTCAGATCCGTGGTTGTGCTCGTAGCTCTGTCATACTCAACGGACTACAATATAAGGATAGTTTCAGATTATCTGGCTCTACTCAAGCACCTTTAAGTAGTTTTCATTGTTTAGGTGAGCAGATCGACAATGGGAAGAGGGCAGGCATTGCCGCAGCACAGGATGCACACGCGTTTCCTGTTCGGCGGTGGGTGTACCCTGCGGTGGGATCGTGGGCACGTGCAGAACCCCCTTTGTGCGCAGGAAAGGCTAGGCCGCCTATTGTGACCGAACAGTGCAGCCAAGCTGTCTCGAAATAAGTGAACAGATGAGCACGTAACATGCGATGCACTTGGCGGTGCTTCAGCACGTCAGGTAGAACTCGTTAAACTACCAATGCAATGCTGTTCATCCTCCAGTCTAAGGCAAAACAAACCACACTCAATGCGGGCAGAAGACGGCGTATCCGACCTCGGAATGCGACTGCCTGTTAGTCCGACCTCTATGTTATTCAGCGCCCGACGCGCCCCGTTGAGCGCTGCAACAAGCGAGCGAGAGACCTACAAACGAAGCTTGGAAAACACCGACGTGGCGGTACGGAGACGCCACGTGATACGGATAGGGAAGGTGCGCTCGACAGATCGCAGTGGATAACCGCATGCTCAGATGTATCACGAGTGGCATGGTGCGCACGGGACACACGGAGGCGGCCGAAAAGGCCGCCATAGCCCCTGCACTGGTGGCGGTGCCGGACGGTGCGGTCGTGATCAGCGACTGGCAGACGACCATCCACGGCTGCACGTGCGGCCCAGTCTCGAGGAAAGCTGCCCAAATACTTGCAACTCGCTATGGCGGTGGAGACGTGGCGAGCCTCGAGAAACGATGGCGTCGACGTCGTCGTCCTCGCACTCCAAAATTGAAAACGCAATGGTCTTCCTCCTCTGGAATCCGGCCCACACTGGCGTCCCGTTCGCGGGGAAGGAGACAGCCCATCACAAGGCTTGAGCGCTCGTCCGTGGGAGGACGTAATATCAAAAGAACACCAACAACCGGAATGGTCATTGGGTGATTCCCTAACCACGTACGTCACCCAGCATCACAGAGCAAATACCCTGCAGCACACGACAAGTTAATAACAAAGGCCGTAACTTGGAGATCACTGCAAAGGCATAGCTACCCCAGCCCGGCGATCCTACGCCGCTGTTACCCGAGGTTATACCCGATGTAGAGCGTGCATAAGCAGCTACGCTGGGACACCTACTTTGGGAATGTTCCGCAAAAGAAACTATCGCTGCCACCGCTCACTTTGCGGCAGAAGTTAGACAGGGAGAAGCTACTAGTTCCATCATCGCTGCCGCCGCGGATGCCGTCGCTGCTGCGGATCGCCTCCGTCGGCGTCACCGCCGCGGGTAGGCGGCAGTCACCAGGGACCAGCTGTAACTGTAATTGTCAAACAAAGTTATGTGACAGGCGCACAAGTTGCATTCATGAGCTTAAATTGCTCGACGTGAAGGACGGACGCGCACGTACAATGATCGAACGCCAGAGTGCTCCCGCGAGAACACATACAACGTCACAACGTCCACCAATGATTCACTTTTACCCATAGGCCACAGATTTGTGTCGTCTATCCAACCGCTTTACATCGGTGGAGCTGAAACAACGGCGGGATCACGTCATAAAGCGGGAACGCGACTGTGCGCCGTTGCTCAAAAACATTTCTTCACCTATAAAACCTATAATATAATATATAAAACCCTTTATGATATCCATGTGCTAGAATGAGGGGCCAAACGGGGCTAGTGCACTTCTCTGCTTCGACTCCGGCCGAGGCTCTGCGTAGCATTGCTGAACGTGTCATGCGCGTTCTATCTTGGGCGTAATCTGCGGTGGTTTCGAAAGGCAGTCAAACAGATATGGGTGAGGGCATCGGGTGGACTCTGTTCCAGCGAACCATATTCATAGCGAAGCTAGAGGCAGCACGAAGGCCGATTCGCTTGCCGCTGATTCCGATCTTTACCAAGCCAGCGTTGTGACACCGTTCTTTTAGTGGCCATCCAGTAATATGTGTTCATTATTGCTTGTGCGCACGTGACACCACGCTTGTTTATTTAATTAGCAAGCGAACGTTTACAGCATTCTATTGACCTAATAAATCTTTGGGCTTACTGCGTACACCCGTTTATTATTTTCCTAGCGCAAATATTGCTTCGCCTTCGTGTGAATCTGCGAAGGCTTTGTGTGTGAGTGTGTGTGAGCGTGTGCGTGTTTGTGTGTGTGTGTTTGTTTGTTTGTTTGTTTGTTTGTGTGTGTGCGCGCGTGCGTGCGTGCGTGTTTGTTTGTTTGTTTACTTGTGTGTGTGTGTGTGTGTGTGTGTGTGTGTGTGTGTGTGTGTGTGTGTGTGTGTGTGTGTGTGTGTGTGTGTGTGTGTGTGTGTGTGTGTGTGTGTGTGTGTGTGTGTGTGTGTGTGTGTGTGTGTGTATGTGTGTGTGTGTGTGTGTGTGTGTGTGTGTGTGTGTGTGTGTGGGTTCGTGGTTCGTTTTTCATGTGGCGCCATTGCCCCGAAGGGCGTTGGCAACCCAAAACAACACAAGCTACTACACACCTTCTAGCGGCGACTCTCTTATTTTGTACAAAAAACGATGAGAAAGTCGGCAGCTAGGCTAAGGCCCCTGATGGCAGCCGCTTCTAAATGCGGGTGACATGTGACCACAGCTCTCCGCCCCAAAAGCACGCACTTCAAAAGTCATGATATCTCATGTCACATCCGCCACTCTGGTAAGAAATAGGGCAACCAACATCGAATTTGTGTCTTCTTTAGTTTCCTTGAGGATATTCCGAACTGTCGGCTTCCGACATTCTTGCAACCACTCGCTTACCCAGGTAAACGATAATCTCGATGAAACTGTGTAGAGCTGAATTTTCACCTTGTATATAGGTCCGTGCACCTAGGCTTTGTTATGCCTGAAGTTTGCAGACATCAGGGTGGCCAAGGGCTTTGCTAAATTTGGTCTAGAAAATGGACCATATCTGGATGTCAGATTTGTAACTTTTTATACCACAAATTCACTGCGCTGATCAATAGAATACGGTGACCAGCTTTGTCGTATTGCCCCACGGATTGCGCGCAGTATCCTTTTTTTTACATACAAGGCGAGGCTGTCCTCGCTATCTCGTTCAAGCGAAAATCGAAAGATCCTGCTCAAGTTCTTCAGTGAGACAGATGAGAGAAGCGCTGTGGCCACTAATAGCTTCACTGCTTCGTCGAGCACGGTCCGCGTTGAAAGAACAGTGCGGTTTTTAACTCACAGCGTTTACGCCGTCGCCATCCGCACCTACACCAATTGAAGAGGTGTTTATTTGCAATAAGCGAGAGAGGTGAAACCGGATGCTTTGGTATCGTTAACCCTCATCACGAACCAGCGCCCAACAAACACCTTCTTGGCACCTGGCAGACGGACACCTTTTGTTTGTTACAGTAAACATAAAAATTCACTTGTTAATTATTGTACGCATTACTGTCCATGATTATCTTGTAATACGCATGCAGTGATTACCTTTTCATCTACTAATTGCAGGGTGCACATCCGTACATTGTTACGACTGCGTATATTTTTTGTCCGAACTGTTTTTGGTTTTTTGGTAAAAAGTGTGTCTATAACATATAACGTTCTTTTGCTCTCTAGAGGAGCCGTGTAAATTTTTTCTTTGCCTCTTGTAGCCAGCGAGCTCAGCCGAAACATATTTTGTCAATGAAGAACGCAATAAAATCTAAATTCAATCCGCATATGTTGAAAAACCTACGCACAGAGATCGAATTGTGATATGTTGGTAACACCGAAAACTGTCACGTATTTCTGCAGGTGGACGCACCATATCGCGCTTTCAACAAGTTAGAGACAAAAACGAATATTATTTATTCGTTTCAGCAAATATTGTCTTGATTTACTAAAACAATCGAACACAAATGAAGCGCCTTAGAGGCAAACAAGCCTCGTTTTCCTAAAGCTGTGTCTTACATATGTATTATTCCAATGCGAATCTTTGCGTTGTTGAAATTTTATTGTGGAATGGGCGGCTGTCAGATTAAGCCTTCTTTAAATATTATTGTTTCTACTTGTGTGTTGTGCTACCTCAGTGAGAAAATGCAATTCTATTCTTGGCATAACTAGTGAGTGCCACCTGTTATTTTGTGAAAGGGTGTGAAACATACATACTTTAACAGTGC
The DNA here is from genome assembly GCF_050947875.1 of Dermacentor variabilis. Taxonomy (NCBI): domain Eukaryota; kingdom Metazoa; phylum Arthropoda; class Arachnida; order Ixodida; family Ixodidae; genus Dermacentor; species Dermacentor variabilis. Next base: position 110,949,921 of record NC_134575.1, on the reverse strand, counting down.
ACGAGGTGTAGTTGCCCAGGAAGCAAAAGCTCACGACTATCGAATCGACTCAGGCACTGTGGCAGTCTCAGAGGTTGATAAAATATTGCAAGATGTCTTATTTCCAGCGTTTGCATCTAAAGCATTAAGGAAGCAATGTCAACCTATTACTAGACACAGCCATGCTGAGGTGGTCTGGAAATCAAAAAAGTTTAAAAGGAGCATCGCAGGCTCTACGGCTTCACCTTTGAAGATGGAGCAGGCAGGACTTTCACAGATCAGCTCCTATAGAATGAATTGTTTTAGAGCGTATGCATCTGCGCTGGCTCCCCGTGTCTTTCTTACTCTCTCCTACCAAGTCTTTATTTCTACGTCAAGCTAATATATGCCCCCTAGAGTTGAGCGAACAAATCCAATAACATATTCAATTCAGCTAAAATATTTTATTTGGTGTCTACCTCAGCCTTATCATTCAGTTATTCCCAAGGCGACAGCTCCAATTAAATTGCCTTTAGAGCAGACGCTATACTTCATAGGACGAGACAATATGCCAGACATGTACATCGAGTCTATATATGACGAGGTAGGAATCAAATTGTTACAGAAACAAACAAGGTCTAAAATCAAAGCTCCGGTATAATTTGCGTATCATCTCTAAAATCATGATGATGATGAAGTCTCAGATGACTTTTGCAACGCAGCAGTCTAGCAGAATCAGCATTACCTGAAGTACGCCCTGACCAAATATAATGGTGAGAAAAATTGAAATAGGAAAGAGCCGTTCTGACGGTCTGGTAGTATGTGTCACGTTTAGCTGAGTTTATTACGAAAAACTTCGGCCACTATCATGTGATGTTGTACTACTCTTGTAGTTTTGTCATGTCACTACATTTTACAACCTAATTCGAAAGAAACCCATATTGTGCTTAATGGAGACCTCCACCTTTGTTTAGGAAGACATCTTAAGAGAAAAAAGAACACTTTTCGCATAATAGGAGCCATCTCGTTTCAAATTGTGTTGCGGTGTTCCGACAGCGATCGGTACTGTTGCGCACATATTCATAAAAATAAAATATAAAGAGGTTGAAAACAGGAGTTGGAAGCTTCATGTAAATTGCAAGTTTGTTGTTCCTACATAAACGTGTCAAACAAACGAAAAACATTTAGTATGATACTGTTTTTGCACTCATTCAGAATAAATTCAATGTGCATTGAGTTACCACGAAGACCCAGTGATTCCAATTGAAAGGCATCTGTAAAATTACATTCACGAATATGTATAGCTGCATGAGTGGTATTTTTGCACGTATTTAACTACAAAGTAATTTTTCTGGCACCATGCGCCCATATTTCGGGATTCAAAAAAACTAAAAAGCCAGGGATACGCTCACAGAGGCAAAATAGAAGGGTGGCTAAGACAGCGTGCGCGAAGAACGCAGTTGAAACCTCTTAATATGTTCTAACGTTGTTTTTTCTGGGAAAACGGACAGCCGGGGTAATAATGTCCTTCGAAGAGTTTCTCCTTCACCCTCATCGTTGACATCGATTTCGAAAGTACAATCTTTGGTTTACGAGGTCGCGCCGCTATAAAAATTAGTAATAGTTTGCCAGAAAAGAAACAATTTTATTTATTTTTGTACCCATAACAAAGGCAGTTGAACTGTTTAAACATTATAATGTTAAAATTTGAAATATGCAAATTTGTTTATGTCAACACTTCTTCATCTACAATCTGTCTTTCACAAATATTTGTTATTATAGTAAACTTAATAACTTCACGAGGTTCCTTTTTCGCGTAACAATGCAAAAATTCTACAGCTGATCGTCACTTGAATTGGAGCAACAGGATGATTCAATACCATTGACCTGGAAAATTTCATTTCGCATAAGGTCCGTTGCAACTTACTCTAAGAAAAACCAAACAAGACATTTTATATTTACTCAGGAAAGCCTGCTAAGAACCTTGTTTTGACAAGAAATTTTGTGTGTTCTAACATTTTTGCCCTCGCGTTCCCAGCGTCATGAAGCTCACCAGAAGCATTTGGGCTGCTTTGACGTCGAATAAGTTCCACAAGGCTTGTCGGCCACAAGCTTTTTTGTCGTTAATTTTTTATTGAAGATGAATGTTATCGTAGTTGATGCTTCTTCGTTCGCCAGTATATGAATGGGCGGTTGAATGACACAAAAAAAAAAAACCTACGTCATTTTCATTCGGCATTTCACATCTGGCCAGCGCGCCACGCTGATGGTCGGTGCATTCCAACACTACCTTTGTGCTTTCCTCGTGTTAATGTCACGCCAGCACCTGCTACTCTTTCTACTGGCAACGTCCTGTACGTGATATCTCATTCCCGGTACTCTAAGTTCATCAAAAATTTCGCAGTCATTTATGGTCGGGAACGATGTTTCTATCTCACCTGACCGCGTTGACCTGACGTCTGGAATTATTTTGCTGTCTGATTGGGACGGTTTGAACGTTTTACGCCAGAACTGGCGTGAGTTCAACAAATGAAATCAGACGCAGCAGTAATCATGTTAAAAGCTCGCCTCTTTTCTTACACATTGTACTTTGTATCTTGTATTGTGTTAGACCCTTGGCTGTGCGCGTAGCTCTGTCATACTCAACGGACTATACTACAAGGAGAGTTTCAGATTGTCAGGCTTAGGTATATACCAACTACTCAAGCACATTCAGGTAGTTTGGATTGTGTAGGCGACAAGATCGGGAATGTGAGGAGGGCAGGCATTGCCTCGGCAGAGGATGCACACGCGTTCCCTGTTCGGCAGTGGGTGTCCCCTGCGATGGGATCATGGGCACGTGCACACCTTCCTTTGTGCGCAGGAGACGCTAGGTCTCAAATTGTGACCGAACAGTGCAGCCCAGCTGCGTCGAAATTGGCAAGCAGATGAGCACGCACTTTGCGGTCACGTGGTGGTGCTTTAGCACCTCAGATAGAACTCGTTAAACTGCAAAATGATATTGACAATAGCATTACTTCTTTGAGGGAAGAATGGCTGCGCTGGAACGCTGTAGATTGTATACTCGACTTGGTAATATGCGATGCGGCTCACGCAAAATGCAGTGGTAAATATGCGGCAGAATTCAAGCTGACGTGTGGGAACGCGATCTCGCGCGCAAGTGCTCTAGCTCCCACGATGCGATGTCACGCATGTGCCATTCATCTCGAAATATTTGTGACATGAGCCTCTAAAAGGTGTCTCCCACAAGTGACCACAAGTTCTTTAATTCATTGAATCGCGATTGTTTATACTGAGACCAAGTTGCTATGTGTTCGGAATTGCTTGCGGAATGCGAAGGCAGAATAGGCGTGCAGCCAGAGTAATAGGTGCTGATATGAATAAACGAAAGATATGTTTACACGTATGCATTATTTATTGAACTATGAGTTGAGCATGCTCAAGCAAGTGTTTTTTTAGCATTTAAGAACTCTAACTTCTACGTTCTACCTTATTTGCAGGGAACTTGTAATTGGCTCATCACATTGTTCTCAACTTCGTGATCCGTAAAATGTAAATCGCCATCAAAGTGGCTATCAATATAAGCGATGACTTGTATAGTCGTCATTAGGATACGTTTCTGGAAATCTAATAAACATTTAGTATACGTTTCGTATTTTTCTGTTGTACATCTAGGGCTAATGCGAGAATGGTAGCTTCATTTCCCGTGGCGCTACGTTTTGACGCCACATAAAAAAGCGTTGGTGTTATATGTTCGTAAAACACAGTGACCTACTTTATTTTTGTTGCGTTTTGGCAATTTACTCGTGTGGTTCTTGCAGTAAATAGTATGTCACATCTACTGCATGCCACTGCTGACAAGAGGAAGCAGGAAAATCTCGTTTTGTTTGTGAGTCAACTGTTCCTTGTCTTTAAATTATGTTGAAGTTTTCGTAGACTTTCTATGTTTATAAAATTGCGCGTAACAGCTAATCTACGTCAAAAAATAAAATTTGCTTTCATCTGACCGCGCAACCAGATTGCACTAGTAACTACCACTTGATGTTGGCACAGAATTAGCGAAAAAGAAGCTGCCCCACGCGCTCAATGAAGCCCTGACCTTAGCATCCTTTGTATCTGACACATCAAATTACAGTGATTGCAAAATCAATCCTTTCGCAAGCAGTTCATAAACGTACCTGCCATTTTATTCTGCACATAAAACTAATACTGCATTTTCGTTAGGTTTCTCAAATGAATGAGCAAATTTTATTGTATTTGTTCTCTTCGCACTGCAATCAATGCCAAACTCGATCTCGCAATTTTTTTTCCTCAGTCTATGTGATAACAATCTAGTTGATAGGATAAAAACAGATAGTTTCCACGGTTCCTCTTTCTAGTTCCTAGCAAAAGACTTTCGATAAATATGGCAGTGCGATTGTCTAATCATTGTAAAAGAAAACCCCGTGCAGAACATGTACTTCTCTACTGAAAATTCCTTACATAATATGTACTCCACGCGGGTTTACAACGTATTCTCGAGAGTGAATTTCTAATAATGGACATTATTAGTCACAGTTCAAAGGTCAAGTACAAATTGGGTAATTTGAAGTTCGAAAGCCAGCAACGTTTTTTGCGACCAGGCTGCAGCACTAAATAACAAAAATCCATTCTGGAAATTGATGTCATCACTCTTATATTGGGTTTTTTTCTCTCCTATATAGTTGTTGAACCTCTAGTATCCATTTGACGAGTCCTCCGTTCTACTGAAACAATGGGCGCTATAACGTAATGCTATTACAAGCTTTCTTTCTTACAATTCTGCCTATCTGCCCTACGCGATCGGTCAAAAACTTTTTTCAACCACCCCCAATCGCGTGTCTGTCGCGCGATATCACGAAAACCGTGATAGCTTCCCGTGTTATATGACGCGTACACACAGATTATGCATCATATGGCCGAAAAAAAAGAATAGTTATTTCTGATTCGGCACCTTTTAGCCATTTACCCTCGGCCATCGGTGAAAACATTTTGGGCTGCACCCACTTCACCTGCCTGTCATGCAGCGTCATAAAACTGCAAAAACTCACCGCGTCAAAGCGACGTGTACGCGTTAAAGACGCGATAATACGCCAAAAAAGCAGATTTTTTTTTAATAGCCACAGGCTGCCCCGTTCCAAAAGTAATACAAGATGGCTGCCACCGATCGCTCAGGCACTGGCTACTGGCACGTGCCGGAGAGCATGGGTTTATTGGCATACAATAAACATTTTTGCGTGGCGTATAACGTTTTCAAGCATTTTCGGCACGTGTACAACCTCGTTCTGCCAACTCTTCTTTGCTGAGTATCCACTTTAGGGGCATTCTTAAACTTGCGTACCATGCAGCCGCGGTTTTCGACCAGCCACTTCAAGCCAAGTAAGAGAAAGCGGACAAATCGCAGACGTCGGCACCACCCTCTTCATTCGGTTGTCGATTTTCAGTGCACTGGCTTGGCCCCATAGAATCCCTTTCCACTTGAGCGTGCTTCTCGCCTCTTGTCAGCCAATTAGATAAGAAGAGCCACTGACTGTAGGCAATGTTTTTCGTTTTTAAAGCAAACAAAAGTGACCTCCTATAAACGATGAGCAAAACGAGAACAAGGTGAAAGCAACAGCCTATAAGCCTATCTATAAACAGGAGAGCGTTTGATTGGTCTGTTCATACAACCCTGCGGGTCACCACTCGATGCTTGCGTCGATAGTTACGCAAGTTTAAGGTCATGATATTGGAATAAAAACTTATTCGAATTGTTTTACTTTTTAGGGCCCAATATTTCTGTCCCATAAATAGGCGCAGGTTCAATTAGCTGCTCCTACTGGAAAAGTTATCCTATAAATATTTATCACTGATATGCCGTGCGTTTCGTAAAACATGTTGCACAATCAAAGTACAGTTGGTCATCTGTACGGCATGCTGGGGACTCAGAAGAATCGTATTCTAGACATGTTGATGTTTGACGTTTTTGGAAGGCAGAGAAAAATATTAGACAAAAAAATATACGGAGACTAGGTTAGGAAATGTGTTTACTAAAAAGGCAAGAGGTAAGTGGTCCAATAAAAAGAAGGGGCAATGAAAACACGATATTGCTGCTAACAGGCGTGCAATCATATAATCAGTTTCACATTCGCTCAGTGGCAGAATGCCATGCTTCCCGTGATTTCCGCCTGGTGCATAATGAAGACGCAGGTGAACACACACAACTCCGAGACTTTCCACGTAGGAGGAAATATATTTCTGAAAAATCCGGAACGGAAATAAAACGCACGCAGTCACAATTCTGGCATTACAGAGATAAACTTGGCGATGGCTGGCCGTAACTGGCAGCTTTGTGATAATGTAGACAAATGTTCACGGAGACTTGAATATTCCGAAAGTATTATCTTAAAAGAAAACGGTCAATCTCACAGGTGACTTTCTTCGTAGAGGGCCTACTGTTTCGCTATTAATTAGGCGCACGTTTCACCAACTGTTTGTGCGTACACACTTCATTCTTACTTGTTTTAGGTAGGACGCAGCGTCCGCTAGCCCTTAGACGGAAAAATGAAAGCAGCAGCCACTGGTGGTGCGCTTGCTGTGCGTGGAAATGAAGATCCTCTGGCGACGACGACGACGCTGCAAGATCTATCTCAACGACGTAGCAACGACAGGTCCCCATCCTGACGAAGTCTCGAAGCCAAGAATACGCTGACAAAAAAGGACCTTACGACCTGGCATGCCAGCCACAGATGAACGCGACGCAATCGCGATCTAATGCCAAGACCTGAATGCAACACAAAGTGTACTACTGCTGATATTGAGGTTCTTATCCATTGTCAAAATGCCACGGCCCATGCGACACGGGAGCCGGTAATTCTGTCGTTAGTGGACAGTTCGCCGCCAAGCTCTGAGAAGACTGCAGAGAAGGCCCTGAGATCCAGACAGCTGGAGAACACCTGATAACGCCGCCTGGAATCTTCGCCTCTCTGCGGCAAGAACAATCATTCAGGACTGGACCTACACTATGATATTCGTTATCGTCCAACAGTGCTCGCGAGACAACGTTCTGTGCATGGGCTCCCTAAACCAACACGGGGGACCACCTCGATAACGCTATCCGAAGGCCAAGCAATACCGCCAGAGAGTTACCTGAGTCATCATGTGTTAAACATGCTCCAAGATCAAGTCATCGTTCTGCCTCGCTACAGTACCGTTGTTTCCGCCGGCACCAAACCGACGCAGATCTAGGCTTTGTAGACGGCGACCAACATCTAACTTGCGTCCCATTATCCCAAGATAACGATAGGGATAACGAGAATACCGCCTTCATCACGCCATAAGGCCTCGATTAATTCATGGTCATGCCATTTTGTCCTTACTCGGCACCCGCAACTTTCTAGCGTGTAATGGACATGGTATTGGTTCATTTGAAATGGCTGACCTGTTTAGTCTGCCTTGATGACAGCGTCGTCTTTGCCTCAAACGTCGACGATCCTTTTAAGCGCTTCGCGACAGTACTAGAGGCTGTTAAGTAATCTTGGTTTCCCCCGAAGCCGGAGAAAGAGCGCTGTGCTTACGAATAGCTACTGTTCCTTAGTCAAGTCATCAGCAAGTAAGCAGTATTTCCTGATCCCCAGAAAACAGTTGTCGCTGCAAAGCTTCCGCATTCCGTCGCCAACAGGGCAGTCAGCAGGTTTCTCGGTCTGCGTGCCTACTATAGACGCTTTATGAAGAACATCTCATGCATGCATCTCACGCTTTTCTCGCTAAGTCCGCCGTCCAATTTGAACTGGAACCAACAAATGGCGAGGCATTTGAGGAATTAAAACGACATCTGCAGTCACCACTTGTACTCGCCCACTTCGACGAAGACGCCGATACCGTAATGCACACAGGCGGAAGCAGCGTAAGCCTCGGGGCTGCCATAGTCCAGAAGAAACACGGAATTCTAAGGGTAATGTCTTACGGTAGCAGGCTGCTGCACAAAGCGGAGACCACTTATTGAACCATAGAAAAGGGGTGTCTTGCCATAATTTGGGCTACCACAAAACTTCGCCCTTAGATCAGAAGGTAGGTTGCTCAAAGTCTTAAGCGACCAACACCACTGTGTTGTCTAGCCAATTTACAGGACCCTTCAGGGTGCATTGTATGGTTGAGCCTCCGAATGCAAGAATTTGATATCACCGTGTAATACAAGCGCGGACGAAAACGCTCTGATGCTGACTGCCTGTACCACCTACCGTAGCAAGACAAGCTTGACGACTCTTTCCTAGGGACAATAGGGACTGGCGACTTCGCCGAAAGGCAGCGAGCCGGCGCAGAGCTGTCGAGTTTATGGAAGTGCAGACGGACTTTTTCCCACAAGTTTTTAACCACGGATTGCCCTTGTTTTAATTGCAAAACGAAGTCTATGTGAAGAAAAAACAGCCAGGGCGCGCCAACTACTTTCTGGCTGTGCCTACAGCACTGCGCCCAGAGGTTCTTCACGCCCTTCGTGCTCACCCAGTGGCAAGGCATTTCGAATTTTCCACCATGATCGCAAGGATACAGAAGTATTACTGTCCACGCATGAACACCGACTTCTCCCATTACGTCAAGATATGCCGACACTCTCAGCAATGGAAGATACCACCGACAAGGCCAGCGGGATAGCTACATCCGATCAAGCCTCCTTGCCGGCCATTTAAGCAGATCGGGATGGATTTGCTGGCACTCTTTCCGACGTCAACGTCTACAAACAAGTAGATCGTCATAGCCTGCGACTACCTTACGCACTATGTGGAAACGAGAGCCCTGCCCGAAGGTAGTGCGCCGAAAGTAGTAAATATTTCGTTGTGAACAATCTCATGCGACATGGTGGTCAGAAGTCCTTATAACCGATTTGCCGCGCGCAGGTGAAGTGCCGGAATTAGCGCGTCTGCACATTAAGAGCCAGCAAAGGACGGAAGGCCAACACTACAATTCCCGACGATGCTTCGTGAAATACCAGCTCGTTGACCGTGTTTGGGTTTGGACCGCGATTTACCGACGATTACTCAGTCAGAAACTTTTCCGACGCTATTTTGGACCCTACAAGATCATCCGATCTATTGACACACTTGACTATGAGGCCATGCCAGAGGGTATTTCGGTATAACAGCAGCTTTGCTCCACAGCAGTCACAGCAGTCGTCCACGCGGTGTGCCCATCTTTCTACGCCCGCTGAAGAACTTTGGTTTTACAGCGAAGCTGTTCCCCTAAGCTAGTGCCCTTGCGTAGACACAAAATCCTGAAGATACTGCAATGCCAGGCCGACCCGCGGTGGAGCTGCAGTAGGCGTTAAGCACATTACACAGCTTCTCTGGTCATTTTTCTACACAAAGTGGAAGGACACCGAGTTATTTTTTCGTTATTTCAATGTTGTTTTTCCGGGTGCCATTCTTTCTCGCTTTGGCGTTTGTTGGCAGCATCGACACGATACTTTATAGGAGGGGGGCACAGACACGTGTACTTGTTTAACTTTATTTGCTTGTCCTTTTCCCCAGCTAAATAATGCTCAACTTTATCGCTCGCTACAGGTCGTGCTGGCATTTGTCCGAAGTTTCTTGCATGTTATCGGCAGCTCCATCCGTTGTCTGCTGTTACCGAACCTGGTTTAATGTATATTTATACGAAGCTGGAATTGTGCAGTATTGTTTGGAAAACACGCAGGCATCAGCGATTACACTGAAAACTTCGTCGTGTCATCTATAAAAGATGACACGCTGGTCCAGCTAATGAGATTTCGATTATCAGCAACTGTGCTCGCCGCTATCGCTGCCTTTTGAGGGTGCCTGCTATTGTGGGTAAGGTTCGCCGAATAAAGAGTTAGTTTTGCGATTCGCAGCTTTTCCTACTGTGTTCTCTCCGTCACTACAACATGACAATATCACTGTGATAATACAGATAGTGTGTAATATTCTAGCTTGTTTTTCCTTGCGATGTAAGCAACTTCTTTCCTGTACGAAATAGTAATGCATATTAGGTTGGAGGCTTTGGCGAGTTGGTCTCTGCCCTTCAATTCCTACCTTCGTGCGCTACGGAAACTCCGCCGTTACAGTAATGCCTGCTGTGGCATTCGAACTACGTGCGTACATAGATAAATGGTAATACCTTAAGGCTTTCCTTGTCGACTGTTTGATACTCCATTAGCTAAAGTGCATAGTTTCATGGGACCTTTTACTTGCAGCTGTGTGGCCAGACGCTTATGCTACGTTTTTTTTTTATTTCGTGAACATTCATCGTTCTAGTATATAAATACTTTGGAATAAAATTGTCTTGCTGCACTATGCTGTTTTCTGTGCATGCGTAAAGCAGTTGCATTTTTAGCAGGCATTGCCCACTCGGATCATCTAGAAGCGCCTACTTCCCCCACCTGAGTGTAGAGTGTCATTTCAGATTAACTTCAAAATTGAAGTCTCATTACACAATTTCGTAAGTTCTGCTTTTTGTAAATTAATATGCGCGCGTTGTGGACAGTTGCTGTGTTAAAGTCTTCAAGTTTTTTAGGCTATATGATTCGTTTGAAAGGATGCCCACGCCCCATGGCATTATTCGACTGTCAACTGTGAATGTAACCCAAGTCATGAGCCAAATCATGCAGTGGCCACTACGACATTTCCGCGATTTCATTTCCTCTGCGCATTTTCAGTGGTGCTAGGTAGAATACCTGACAACTGGGAATCCTGTGAGCTCTTTTGGAAACTACGTGGCGTTATCGCTGCCACGATTTATTTAGAACTACATTGCCGATTTTCCCTATGTTGTTTGCCATCAACCACCTTTTTGTCAACGGAACTTGTATTGTAAACATGTGCAGTGTTTGAGGCTCATCGTCATCATTCTTATGTTACGCCTCTTGTATAGTGCCGAAGATGTTTTTTACGAGAAAGGCAACAAACAATCACATTGAATTACTACAGCAAGCTGGACGAGATGATGATGATGTGTGGTGTTTTATGGTGCAAGGGCCAGGTTTGACCAAGAGCGCCATGACAGGTGGTAATGTTTACAATGTATTGTGGATGACACGCACAATGAACTCATCATGGTAGATGTGATATGGCTGTAAAAGGGCCTAAAAACTTATGCTGTAAGTGGAGTGGAATATATAGGTGCTAAAATAATGACGGTGACTAGGATGTGATGTGGGCTATGGCAATGGGCTTTCGTTAAAAGATGATGCAATAAAATCATAACACTGACACCAGAGTTTCAAGAGAGCCCTTGAATGCAAGGCTGTTAGTCGTGTGCTTAAAAGTTGCCTAGCCAGATGATTTTCAGGGTGTCCGTTTCGGCTAAAAATTCTAAGACTGTTTGTAGATTAAAAAGCGGTTCATCGCTAAGAAAAAATGCAGGGTGAAGGGCTAAATTCTCGCGATATGCAGCAGGGAAATACTTTTTCCTCTCTGTTTCTATTGCGGGGCACTGAATAAGAGCATGGAGGACAGTGAGATTATTGCCGCACTTAACACAAGTTGGAGGATCGCCCCCAGTCAAGAGATGAGAGTGGGTGCCGTATGTGTGGCCTATCCTTAATCGGCAAAGACGTACTTCCTTGTACCTTGCTATTTTCCCATTTATCCAGTTCCCCAGTTTTGGTTTTATTATGTGAAGCTTATTCATTGCTTGTTTATCCCATTCGCCTTGCCAATGATTCCGCAATTTACTGCGTAGAAAAGGCTTTAGGTCTGTGGCAGGGATGGGGATATTTGAATTTGCATCGCTAAATGTTATTGACCCAGTGCTTTCGTCAGCAGCTTCGTTGCCTTTTATACCTTTGTGACCAGGTACCCAGCATATCACAATCACTTGATTGCACATATATAGGGAGCACAACAGACTGTACAGCTCACTAAAAACTGAGTTTTTATATTTTCTTGGTTTAAGTAGGGCTCTGACTACACTTAATGAATCTGTAACTACAATAGCCCTAGCAAGTTTTGTGAGCCTTATGTTTTGAATAGCCGAGAGTATAACGTAGGTTTCAGCTGTAAATATACTTGTCTGTGGATTTAGTGCTCCTGATACTGAAAATGAAGGTCCCAGAGCTGCGTAGGAAACACCTTTAGAGGACTTGGAAGCGTCTGTATAATATTCTATACAGGAGTGCTTTTCCTGAAGTTCACGAAAATGGAATTGTATATGTGCTTCTGGTGCCCTCTTAGATATTTCTACGAAAGAGACGTCGCATTCAATGGTCTGCCATTCCCATGGTGGGAGCGGGCGAGTGGGTGCCATTAGGACATTCTCTGGGACTAAGACACCTGTTTCTTCTGCCAGTGTTGTCAAACGAAGGCTCAACGGAGGTCTAATAGCTGGGCGGTTATGAAATAATCTGGCTGTAGACACTTCATGAATAGATGAGTGACATGGATGCTGAACGTCTGAGTTAACCTTGAGGGCATAGGAAAAGGTTAAATATATCCTTTGGAGATGTAATGACCATTCATTACACTCCACATACAGGCTTTCTACGGGACTTGTCCTAAAAGCGCCTGTAGCCAGGCGTATACCCATGTGGTGAATGGGATCTAGCATCTTTAAAGCACTAGGCGCAGCAGAGCTATATACTATTGCTCCATAGTCGAGGCGGGACCATGTAAGGCTTTTGTAGAGGTTCAAAAGGCACCTCCTGTCACTTCCCCAAGATGTGCTGGACAAGAGCTTTAGTAAGTTCATTGTCTTCAGACATCTCGCTCTCATATACTTAAGGTGAGGGACAAATGTTAGTTTAGAGTCTAAGATGATTCCTAAAAAATTATGTTCGTGGCTGACAGATAGCGGTTGTCCATTAAGATGGACAACAGGGTCAGGTAATATACCTGTCTTTTTAGAGAATAGAACGCATGTGCTTTTCTGGGGGTTTAACTTGAATCCATTCTCGTCACCCCACTTAGATATTTTGTTTAGGTCAAGCTGTATATGTCGCTCACAGATAGAAATATTGCATGATTTAAATCCTATCTGTACGTCATCCACATACACTGAATAAAACATTGTTCGTGGTATGACGCTATAGAGGGAATTCATTTTTACGATGAAGAGCGTGCAGCTCAGTACACCACTTTGTGGCACACCTGTTTCCTGCGTAAATTGACGAGATAGTACTTTACCAACCCTCACACGGAACGTACGATTAGAGAGGTAGCTTTGGATCAGGTTCAAGAGATTGCCTCTGACGCCCATACAAGCCAGATCACGAAGAATTCCAAAACGCCAGGTTGTGTCGTATGCCTTTTCCATATCTAAAAATACGGCTAATAAAAACTGCTTGTGTACGAAGGCATCACGGATATTGGCCTCCATGCGGACAAGGTGATCTGTCGTACATCTACCCTCCCTAAAACCACAATGCAAGGGGTCTAGTATTTTGTTGCTCTCAAGATAATGAATTAGGCGTCTGTTTACCATTTTCTCAAAGAGTTTTCATAGGCAGCTTGTCAGGGCTGTAGGCCTGTAGCTGCAGACCGAAGTTGGATCCTTGCCCTCTTTGAGAATAGGAATGACGACTGCTTGATTCCAGGCAGAGGGAATGTAACTGCAGAGAATATGGAATTAAAGTGATAGTAGTGTTTTGTGTGTTTCGGTGTGTAGGTGTTCTATCATCTCATGAACTATTCGATCGCCTCCAGGAGCTGATTTATTGCAACAGTTCAATGCAGCCTGAAATTCCACCATGTTAAATGGGCGGTTGTAAGGTTCATTTTTGTTTCCTTTCCGGTTCAGAGGCTGTCGTTCCGCTTGTCGCTGACATCTTAGAAATGTATCTGAGTAATGGTATGAGCTCGAGATGTACTGGAAATGTGCCCCTAGCGAATCAGCTTGGTCCTCAATAGTGTCTCCTTGTGTGTTGACTAAAGGTAGAGGGTGAGTTTCATGGCCTTTTATTTTGTTGACCCTATTCCAGGCTTTCCGTTCGTGTGTATATGAATTAATGCTACTGATGTATTTTTGCCGACTTTCCCGTTTGGCCCGGCGGCGTGTTCTTCTACCTAGTGATTTTATTTTCTTGAAATTGATGAGATTCTCGGCAGTTGGAGATTCGCGAAGGTGACTCCAAGCCTTATTTTGATTTTTACGAGCTTCTTTCCACTCCGCATTCTACCAGAGAACACGTCGCCTATTGGGCGAACCATTTGATTCAGGGATACACAGTGACGCCACATCAACTATAAATGCGGCCAGATATGCCAGGGCGTCATCAATAGAAAGTGCAGAGATGGCTTCTTAGGTCATCCGGGTTTGTTCTTTATGCTGTTTCCAGTCGGCTGACTCGACTATCCAGTGGGGGACGCATGGGAAGCATTGATCATGTTTTGTTGATTTTATGATAATTGGAAAATGGTCGCTCCCATATGGGTTTTTAAGCACGTTCCACTTTAGATACGGAACGAGTGTACCAGATGCAATGCTGAAATCGATCGATGAAAATGTTTTGTTTGCCACGCTATAGAATGTAGGCTCTTTATTATTTAGCAAACATGCACCTGTAGTGAAGAGGAGGCTTTCTATTAGGCGTCCCCTGGCATCACAACGACAACCTGCCCAAAGGGTGTTGTGTGCATTGAAATCTCCGACGACAATATAAGGTTCGACTAGTTCACTAATAAAGCTTTGGAATTCTGTTTTTGAAAGATGGCAGTTCGGAGGGATGTATACTGAGGAAATTGTTGCTAGTTTATTAAACAGTATAGCACGAACTGCAACTGCCTCTAGGGGTGTTTTAAGTTGTAATTACCGGCAAGCAACACCCTTATCTACAATTATTGCCACACCGCCAGACGAGGCAAGAGCGTCGTTGCGGTCTTTTCGGTATATGGCATACCGCCGGAGAAAGTTCGTGTGTGAAGGATTAAGATGTGTTTCTTGGACACACAGCATCTTTGGATTATACTTATTTAAGAGTTCCTTAATGTCGTCTAGGTTGTGGAGTAAACCCCTGACGTTCCATTGTATTATCTGCGTATCCATAATGTATGTGTTTTGCACTGTGTGTCTAAGAAATATAGATTATATAAGCTCACGAGACTTTTCAGGCCCCTTGATACGAGCTCTCTCTTTCTTCCCGGCGCGCTCGAGGGAGCTGCGCCATTCCTTGGGCGTCTGAGACGCCGGATTTGTGCTTGTATCCATCACCTCGTCTGAGGTGGTGGATACTGCCCGCGGAGCAGGCACTTTCGCGAGAGCGGTGGGCCGATCTGTACGAGCAGTGGCCCTGGGTACAACAGGCCCGGAGACCTGCTGGCCCTCGTTTGCGGGTGACGAAACAGCGCTCGTTGTCCCAGTCAGGGGGGCGGATGGCGTGACCGCCGTCACTCTCCGAGTGACTTGGGCGGCCGCCGAACGATGTGGCGCTGCCCCCCGGCGCGCCACATCGGTGTAGGAAGGACTTTTCTGATTGTTGGAAACGAAACGCTTGCGTGCCTCTGGGAAAGTCAGATTTAGTTTCACTTTGAGTTCTATTATTTGTTTTTCCTTTTTCCACGAAGGGCAGGATCTTGAGTAAGCAGGGTGGTCTCCTTCACAGTTGGCACAGTGAGTTGCTGAACTGCAAACGTCCGAAGAGTGTTCGATGGAGCTACACTTGGCACAAGTCGCACGCCCTCTGCAGGTTTGGGACCCGTGCCCAAAACGCTGACACTTAAA
Source organism: Dermacentor variabilis (assembly GCF_050947875.1). Taxonomy (NCBI): domain Eukaryota; kingdom Metazoa; phylum Arthropoda; class Arachnida; order Ixodida; family Ixodidae; genus Dermacentor; species Dermacentor variabilis. The sequence goes on along the minus strand of NC_134575.1, from coordinate 110,934,300 downwards.
ACATCGACGCGGGTTTGGAATGTATGGTCTGACACGTAGCTTGCAGTAACCGGTCTCGATTGAGCGAGGAAGAATGCTGGTTCCAAAAGTTATGATAATGTGCCTAGTTGGTATTTCGTTGTCATCTCGTCTTATTTTGTTCTTTTGCACCTTGACAACGTTCTGTTCCTGCCATCCTACTAGTAATTCACTTTCACTAAGTTCGAGGAGGTCATCTTCTGAGATGACCCCGCGCACTGTATTCATCGTCCTGTGTGGGCCTACTGAGACGGGGATGTCCCCGAACGCTACAAGTTTCGAAATTCTGTCGTACTGTGGCTTGTCGCGAACTTCGAGAAGAAGATCACCGCTTCTCATCTTTGTTACCTTATAACCTGGACCTATTGCTTCTGTGAGGGATTTGGCTACAAGAAAAGGTGGTATCATTCGGACCGTCTTAGTTTCCTTTTGACTGTGAACAACGTGGTATTTCGGAAATGACTGTTTTGGTTGCAATATGAAGCTGAAAGGTTCATCGGTGCGCCGCCTCTTCAGGGAGCGATCAGGTAGGGGGAGGGAAAGCGTTTGCCATACAAAGTTTGGAAATTCGGCGGCGATGGTGGCCACCCACCACCGAGCCCAACAAGGGGACGCTACAAGGTCGGGAAAGTACCTGCAGACGCCAGCCACGCACCGCCGCTATAACCTAATATAAAATACCCAAGTTTGGATAATTACACCAGGTTAACCCTTGCCGCCCAGAATACGGAAGTGAGAAAAGTGATAAGGAGACAGGAAAGAAGAAACAGCGAGAGAGAAAGCAAAAGATTGAAGAGGAGGACAGGAAAAGGCGACTGCCGATTTCCTCCAGGTGGGTCAGTCTGGAGGTGCCGTCTATGTGAAGCCGAGGCCGAAGAGGTGTGTTGCCTCCGCCGGGGGGCCTTAAAGGTCCAAACACCCAGCATCGGCTCAACCCCCAGGATCCCCCTTTCCCCAGACACGGCTAAGCCGCGCACGGCTACACGCGGGAGGGTCCAACACTCAAGTGCTCGGGTACGTGGTGTCGCAACGCACCAAACGCCTGCTGACGCAGACGCCACTGCGGGGAGCTGCACGAGAACAATTAGATGCAAACGCGCCAGAATAAGGTCATCATGTCTAGATCAACTCTTATGCGATGCACGTCACGCAGTTCTTCACTACAGTATTAAGGGCTGTGGCTTCTAGAATACATTCGCTGACGCCACTGCTCCCCACGTGTGCACAGTGCAAAGCATTGCACAAATTACCGAGCTCTGTCGTACAAAAAATACATATTAAAGCAAACAAAAAAAGTTTCACGAAAGCTGAATAGTTAACACGCCTAACACCCAACTACACATTGCTTCAATGACGTATGTTCAAATGCCACTGGAGGCTCTAGTAGAGGAGTTTTCTTTACGCCCTTTTGATGGCGAAGCTTGGGATGACAAGTGGTGCCCAGAGTACGAAGAAATTATTGTGTGTGCAAGCGACGCGAACGGTTATTATCATCGCAACAGACTGGGTGGACGGGAGTGATGGAAACTCACTTTCTAGCAATTGACTGAATAACACATGGAAAGGAAAGGAAGTGTTGTAGGAATGAACAGATTAAGAAAGTAAATTTTCTGTAAGACTGAGTTTTCTTCTGCATTAAAAAGCATAAAGCACTGACAAAATCATTGCCGCCGGTTACTTCCTTTACAGCAGAAGCCTGGATTTTTTTTTCTTCGTATCAAGAAAACGTACAGCATAGCTTCTCAGCCAGCGTCGATACACTTAATTGCACTGCTGAAGCGCGAGAAGACGGAGAGGCACGTTATGATTTCAGGATGACTTTCACTAAACGAACTCGCGAACAAATTTTGGCGTAAGAAAATTTTTACGAAAGAAAGCGAGTTCACCTAGCATGAGTTCAGAAAGCATGCGATGCCCGTCCCAGCAAGCACGAGCACCGCAATCTCAACAAAGCGTGCATCTAATAGTAGCACAGGTGGGAACTTCAGTACTTGCGCCATAAGTAAGGGTAAGTCGATTCACAAAACACGAACAGCCGTCGCAGCTGCCGACGTAAGAAAAAAATTCACGCGGAAATTTCTTTGGGAGTTGTGCAAGTATAGGCAAGGATTATGCCACTTGCTCATCTCCGTGCCGCCCAGTGTAATTCTCAATGTTATGAAACTTTATCCGAGCAATATAAGCCCTTATCAAGTATTATCGATTGTTATTAACCGTATCAGACTCAATCAGAGCGTTTTCAACCCTTTACAATATGCATCAAGCTTATCACAATGAATCCTATCCTTATCTACACTTATTTGTCCTTATCAATCTCTTCGAGCATGATACAACCCTTATCAACTCTTATCGGTTGTTATCAACCCTACTGCACTTGATCCGACCCTTATCGGCACTTATTAACGTTATCATATTTCATCCGGCCATTGTAAGCCCTTACCGCTCTTTAGCACCTTATCCACCTGCGTCGAACCATTATCACCAATGATGAGACCCACATAACCACACGTTGGTCCCATACGTATCAACTCACTGACTGCTTATATGTCTGTACTTTGCGCCGTGAAGCGAATGATGCCTCGATGGGGGCAAAATGCGAAAACACCCGTGTACTTAGATTTAGGTGCACGTTAAAGAACCCCAGGTGGTCGAAATTTCCGGAGTCCCCCACTACGGCGTGCCTCATAATCAGAAAGTGGTTTTGGCACGTAAGACCCCATAATTTTAAGCGAATGATGCCTCATATATCGGTGGAATTTTGGTCGGTGGAGAAACGCCCCAACTGAACGCGCCTCCGGAGGCCATCGCATCGAGCACCGGGGCTGTGGCGTGTTTGACAAGAAATTTTCCCAAAGTCGGAATTTTTCTGATGTCTACAATGCTTCTAGTCGGCTTTAGATGTGGTCCTAGAGATGGATTTCAACAAAGCGTTCACAAACATTCAACGAAGCAATCACATAAACTGTTCTCTTTTGATATTTGTTCTGCACCGTCAGTGTAACACATTCATATAGTTCATTAATATCCCCTTTCTGCAATAGTGGTTGTTTAGCTCCCTTGGTGTGACACTCGGCTTCTGATCGTGCGGTCGTAGGTTCGAAATTCGCCCCGGCTAACGCTCTTTATTTCGAAATATTATTATGAAAGAATTATATGTCCTTTTATAAATTGTTTTAAGCGCAATAAATAAGATACGGACGACAGAACAAATGACACGGACAGGCGCACACTTGCAATTGATTTTTATTTTTCCCAATGATTCACCTAAATACCGTCTGGCATGCCAACAGGAACATACGCAAGTGAGATAAAATGAGATAGAAACCAAACCTAATCATGTCCTATCAGCTAGGAAACTAAACCCATTTTCGTGAAGACACAACGACGGAACGCTGATACACAGGTCACCAAACTTTCTGATATACATCGTGTCTGCTAGTTCCCGTGCCACCGAACCCTTACCTTTTCGTAATATGCATGAGTTTTCCAGCAAAGGTTCACTCGTGCACAGATTGCAATGCTACGGCAAATGCAACCCTGTCCCAATCTTGATTAACAGAGCATGTTTTCGCAGGCGATCATTTATACAACGCCCAGTTTGGCCGTTGTATATCTTGCTGCAGTCTAAAGGGATCATATGGGCGACACCAGCGGAACATATTTTTCCAAGAAACGCTTTAAATGGTTCCTTACACACTTGGCCCTTTCTTACAGAAGACAGGCGCCCACAAAAGCTAGAAAGCTTCCGAGGGGCGAAAACACAGCCGGCGCATCGGACTTAGACGCAACATTCTTTAATAATTAAGCAACTGTGTGTATATATGGAATGACAACAGGAGGTATTTTCCGCCTCTTTTCGCATTCTTTTGAAGCGTTGTAAGGCTCAGGCCAAAATTTCATCGGCTTCGCTCAACGAAACTGACGAAGAAGCAGTGAAGACCACCGAGTGAAGCCTAGAGGCCTGCAATTTAAAGCTTTCCTCCATAGACATGGGGGCGAGACCTAGTTAGAGCAAACAGTCAGCTAATAATGGCAATAGCTCGTTTTACTGTTTCCAAATGGGCGGAATGAAACGGCAAAAATTCTTTCGGTGCACGTAGGCACCGAAAGCACCATCCAACAAACATGGTTTTCCTGAAAGGTGAAATGAAGGTCTGAAAATTGCGGCGTTTCAAAAGTAAGAAGCTCATGGGTAAACTTTATCCCTTGTCCAAGCATTTTAAAAGTGTCTAATACGCCCTTAGCACACTTTGTGTAGGCACACTCTTGCTGTTTGTTCAAAACAATCAAAAAGGCATCTACAAACCTAAAGATCTGCAAAAGGTTGTCCTTTAACAAAGCGGTTTCCAAGTAGTGGTCAACGTTGGCAAGAAAAAGGTTGGATAACACAGGCGCCACACAAGACCCTATACACATACCATCCCTCTGCTCCTTGTCTATACGAACACGTGCCGCCGTGGTTAAGTGGTTTCGAATTACCTCTGTTTTGCTGCCTGAATCTCTTCACGCTGTTTCTTTTCCCGTCGCAACTTCTAATGAGCACAAGTTTCAGTTTTATAATTGATGCATATTATGGCATAGTGAGTTTACTCAAACGCGACAACTCCTGCTAGAATTGACATAGGTATTGATGCGTTATAACAATCTAAACACCATACGAGAGACTTAAGTTAGCTCCGATTGCGCCTTGCGTGGGGTGACATAGCATGGTCTGTGCATGCGACACATGCATGATCGAGTGATCGCTTTTTTTGCTATGCATAGCGATATTATTGTAAGGCGCGCTGATACTTCGGCTGCAACGCTTTAAGCAATTAGAGTGAAACAAGTTTTCATTAGATGCTATATACGCAGGCTTCTACTCTGATTATTTTCAGGACGCTTAAGGTCAACAGGAGCATATTTATACACATGAGCAGTATAAGATGGTGCACAATTGTTGTGAGTAACACGTTCTCATGCTAACATTTTTTTTCATGTACTAAGAGGACTGTTTTTGTTGTCTTTACAGAGTAAAATATGCATCTCAAGCCACCAAATACCAATTATTATTCTGCGATGCTAATTTTGATATTCCTATTCAATTGTGAGTGTCAGTGTAAGTATCAAGCAGGTAGACTGTGGTTTCGCCCTCCAGGATAATATTCCTGTGCTTCAAAATATTACCATGGCGTTGAATCCTACTGTCCATCACAATAATCCCTAAGATGAGCGCCAGTAGAGCCTCATGGGTGCCCTGGTGTTTGGAGGAGATACTGGAGAGTTTTTGCTTGCCCTGTATTCGGGTAAACGCAGGCGGACGGGACGTTGCGACGGAGGTGTAAACGGGAGCGACCTCCATGGTGCAGCCGCCTGGTGGCGCGGAGCGCAAAGAGACAAAAACAGCTATTATTGCAGTAACCAGGTGTATTTTTCTTTGCTGCGGGTGTACATTTTTGGCAGCAACACGATTACGCCAGTGGAAAATTTACACCAGCAGCGAAGTACAATACGTTTAGGTAATGCAATATTAGCTTTTTGTCTCTATGAGCTCTGCGCCACCAAGTGGCTGCACCGTGCAGGCAGCTCACGACTACCCGAATACAGGACAAGCTGAACCTTTCTGCTAAAGCAAATAGGGCGAGACGCACTGCCCATAGGGCCAAACCATGTCGTGTGGAGCTAAATGTATTTATTGGTAACGAGCGCCATCGCAAGTGGCTAGCGCTGCCGTCTGCATGATATTGTTTGAGGGATAACGTAGGCGCGGCTGCATCGCTGACCGCGTCGGTGGCACCGGGAAGGCAGAAGCGAAACAGAATTTGTTTTTTAGGCACCCGGCATTAGCTTTAGCCGCGCGGTGGTTCGTAGCGCAGCTCTTTTTATAAAGATACGTCGAACTACTCCGAGAAATATTGGTTCGTTGCGAAGAGCTATCGCATGTTCTTATGCACAAAAAAGGTTTTGGGCTGCATAACGCATGTGTTTTCGGATCCCTCTTTGAAGCTACTCGTAAGCGATGATTGGTTTGGTTGTTTTAAATCATCATATGCTGTCAAGTAAAGCACACAGCGAGATGGAAATGAAAAGAAAGGGGCTGTACGGAATCGCTGGGCGCAGGCAACGAAATGGCTTAGCCTCCAAAGTACTTATAATGCAGTTCGCGCGATATACATTACGATGCATGAAGTTCCTAGCAGTTCTCAATACAAATTGTGTCAGCAGAGATTTACATGGATGAAAGACAAGGCCTTGTTCAAAGCATTTCTGTATCACGTGGTTTGAGGTGTAAAGTGCACTACCTTCGAAATCGGCTCACATTTGTACACCGCACTATCTCAGTGATCGGTCCATATTGTTTCCTTGAGTAAAACCGCACTTCCGGTATATGGTGCTGGAATGAGGACATCTGGTTTTCATTTCGACCTATTTTGAGGTAATTACACATTATTACTGCTCACTTTGCATACCAGGCACGTAGCCAGGATTTTCTTCCGGGGGGAGGGGGCAACTTAAGGTAAATTTTCAATGCAAATGAGGGAGGGAGCCCTTACTAGTATAAATGGGAATACCGCCCTCCATTAGCCATAAAAACACGTAAACCCACGAAACAGAAATGAAATAAGGTGTATTTTACACGTATGCCTGTACGGTACACCTCTCCTTTACTTGGCAAACAAAGAACCACGTCAAATGGACTCGCATAGAAAAGATGCGCAGAAAGAACACTGCCAAGAACAAGTAAAGAAGCAAAAGTGTAAAATAAAGCTTACTTTAGTAGAATAGAACTTAAAAAAAAACAGTAGTTGGCAACAAAGGCACACGGACCGCGCGGAGTTAGGTTACTCCGCCAGCCAATCACAGAAGGAAACAAAGTCGTCGATATACGACCTTTTAAAAATGGCGTCGTACTTCATATAAAATTATTAAATTAGATTATGAGGTTTTACGTGCCAAAACCACTTTCTGATTATGAGGCACGCCGTATTTGAGGACTCCGGAAATTTTGACCACCTGGGGCTTTTTAACGTGCACCCAAATCTAAGTACACGGGTGTTTTCGTACTTGGATACCTCCGGAGCGTCTGCTCTTCTTGAAGAGTCTTTTCATCGGCAGAATCAATGAGGTGTGCAACACACATGGAAAAAATGTATGGAGTCTTCAAAAGCATGCGGTTCAGTTCTGTTCATTGCTGCACCAGTTTAACTCGGTAAACTTCACTGCCAACTGAAGTGAAACTTCATAACAAATACTTGTAGCGAAGCAATCATGTTATTCCAGTTCAATAAAGAATTAGGCATTCGCCATTCCAGTATACCATACGACGAAAAAGGTATAAAATTACGCGCTAATAATTTTATTTTTGTAGTTACCGCCTTATTTGGGCAACAGAAAAAGTTTGAAGTACGAATTATTTGCAGCCTCGCAGAGGAACAGTGGCTGGCGGTTATGAGGGCATGGGCGGGGCTTCATTACAGACTTAAGTTGTATCCGACTAGAGTAGCGTTTTTTGAATTAGCTCTGTAAGAATTATACAGAAGCATATATTTGCGGAAGAATCACAGTTCTTTTGGATTCCTCGTTTACTGCTCTAACCATTGCCACAAGCGACTCCTATTGTTATTTCGGAAGTTATGTAACGATGCGTGGCTGCCAGTCACGTGCAACCGCGTATGGCGCAGGAAGCTGAGATTCTAGGCGTACTGCGCCCATCGCGGTAGTTAGAAACACCCCTATTAACACAGTAGGGAAGTGGCTACGTTAGGTGGCTCTGAGAATAACTGTAGAAGCGCCATTCAGAACACACGGCATTGTCCTCTACTTCTGGCGGCGTTTTCTGTGTTTCCTTTTTAAATAAAGAGATGTTGATCAATAAATATTTTCATAAACGATGGCTAAATTTGTTCATTTTCGCTTTTCCTTCCTGTTTGGCTGTTGTCTCGGCCCTCTCCCTTAGTAGATTGCTTACTTTCACACTTCTTGAGACTCTTGTTACCAGTAGCCAATTTTGCACGAGAAGTGCTATACAGTTAGCGAAAAACCAGACGAGTTAACGGGTGACACTCATGTTGCCTATGAGTTTAAGAGTTATTGCAGGGTTCGATGATGGACGCTGTCTCGCAGTACTTTATTTTCGAGCTTATCTAACCCATATGACGGGTATATGGTTCCAAGGATCTGTCAGCGTCGCGGCGAGCAGTCAATCGAGGAAATAATGAAACAAAAAGAAACGTTAAACGCAATTGGCATTTTCTCTGGCCGCAACTCGTTCCACGTGCATACAGACCAGCTGACCACCAACTGAATCCCTTTCCTGGCCCCTGGATCAGTCTCGACGAAGAAGGTTGAACTAACGAAGCAACAACGATGCGCGTGACCGTTATATAGACGGTGACAACTGAATGCATCTCGAGTTAATGGCGCGGTCACCGAATTTATGAGGAAACTGGCCTTCACATCCCAGGAGATGCCAATAACTACCGCCATCCAAAAGGAGTTAAAAAGGCAAGAAAATGTTGACCGCCAAATAACTGTCAAGTCTCAACATTGATTTCGCGGCGCTTTAGGAATGTGTGTGAGAAGTGGTGTCGTGGGCGGAGAGGGGGAGGGGCATGCTCCTTAATCGCGGGGGGGGGGGGGCTCTCCGGGCTCCCCCTTGGGTACGTGCCTTATACAGAACCACCGTAACCTGGGGTGCTATAACGTAAAACTATTCCGATGTATTTTCATTCCAAAATCCTTACGTCAAATGTACGTAATGGCCTGCACAAGCATCGGGTGGTCACTAGCAGCGTTGTTTGAACAGCGCACTCAAACTCACTTCTCGCTTACAAGAGGTCCCTTTTCTTTTCTTTCAGGCGAATAGCATTGCCGAACTTGACATGTTCTTACCTGATTGACTAACAAGAGGGGAGAAACACGCAGAAGGGGATAGGGTTTCCATGGGGCCGATCTAGCCTAGTGAAAGTGGATAACCACATGAGGAGGATGGTGCCACCATATGGGGTTGTCCCGCTTCCCCTCCTACCTTTCGGTGATTTGTCGAAAATGGCTGCGCCGTGCAACTGAAAGGATTAAAATAGCGGCTTAAACGGGTCCTCAGCGAAGAGTTGGCAGAGCGATGTCGACGTGTCGAAAGGGCTCGACAATGTTAAACTTGTATTACACGCAATTAAATCAATTCTCCGCCGTAGCTCCGAGCACCCAGTGCCAAAGCGATTGGTGGTCAGCCATCTTCTACTCCTTTCCGAACGGGGCAGCCTTCAGTGATTCCGCAAAAAAAAACCTCTGTTTTGTTCTGTACAATAATGCATCTTTAAGCACACAGGTAACTTGTATGTAGTGAGTTTTCGTTGTTTTGTGACGTCGCCTGACCGGCAGGATAAGTGGGCGCCGTCTGAACCTTTGGGACTGATATCCCAGGGCTACTGGCAAAAAAATGCGCAGAATGCGAAATAATTGTTTTTTTTTGTTCGGTCTAATCATATATGAGTGTAAAAGTCTTAGCAGATGGACAATTCTCGCGGTTTTTGCGAAGTCGCATGACAGACATGCGAAGGGGGGTTGGCCTGAAGTATATTGAACGAATTGTGAGGACTTGTTTGCAGAAATGGAACAGAAATATTAGCAATAGTTTTACGCCCACGCTCCCTGTGCGCTAAGGCGTCCCTAGTACGTCTTACTTGTTTCAAGTTTCATCTTGACGCTTTTGTGGTTCTTCCATGTTCGCTAGAGGGCTTGAAGTTGCCTAGTTTAACGACACGATAGTGGCCAGATACGCTGGTCCCGAAACGCAAATCGATCTGAAGTCTCCAAAGAAGACTTTGCCTTACAAAAAAGAACATAAGTGCCGTTTGCTCATGTCAGTCTTACTTTTTAGTGTACAGTATGCGGGAACGCAGGCTGCCACACCTGTCTGCTCCAATCCCTTGCTTTTCCCGAAGACCTCGCAACACTGCAAGCCCTGATAGCTGGGTCACAGCTACAGCTTACAAGCATAGATCCTGTGTTGCAAAACAGGTATTGTTAACCATAGCAACGCCGTAAATTTAAAAATAAGAACAGACATCTAATTGATTGCGACTAACTAGAAGAGAATAATTGCTTGCGTGTTCCGCCATAATATTCTCTCTCGAGCGCTCAGCCTTGGTATTGCAAGCCTGTATAAGATCTAGATATCGTAGTACGCCTCCGACTTTTGGGATAGCGCTGACCGGGCCCTGTGGCGATCATCAGGAAGCGTGGTTGAAAGGACACGAAAAATTAGGCCCTCATTGGCCTGGCTAGTAACAGTGTTAGCAACAGAATTTATATCTAGCAACGGTATTTTGCATAAAGATGCGCTTATGCGTCTGTTCAAACACTCATCACCAATTGCTCGTCTCATTTTTGTTCGTCTATCAATGTATTAGGGACGATTTTTACAGTAAATTTCCATTAACCTGAACTCGCATTTCATATCTGGCATTTTCATAAACGTAAAGTTTGATTGCCGGAACATTTTCTGGTCTTCAATCACACATCAACTCGATAATATGTCAACAGTGTACAATTGTGTAATTACGTTTCTTGTCACCCTAAGAGTTTTCCTTAAACTAACCCAGAAGTTATTGCTAAGTCTCTGCTCTAAGCTTGTGTTGGTCACGTCATAAATAATGTAAATAATTATATACCTTTATCCATAAAAACAAGTGGTACAAAGCGCCAAGGCAATAGGAAAAAGTTCCTACAAAAGCAACTTGACTGGTCCTAATAACCTGAAGCGCGTTACATCCAAATAAATGCGCAAGCAAGCCGAAGAGCGGTCAGCCAAGCACAGTTATGAAGCCTTGCGTATTGACAACGAATGTTTTTCAAGACTGTAGCTTATCTGAGCATATCTGAGCTTTTCTGAGCCAGAAGGATGCCGATTTCTTGAGTTTTAATTTTATGTAAGGAAACACAAGCAATTGACCGCCCTTCCACTACTGTGAATAGGGGTGCAAGGGGAGCTCGGGTTTCACGGTTGTTCGTTATCTTAACACCTCGGCTTCCCGCTACTTCAAGTTGAGGGCGGCAAGTCGACGACGAGCCCTTTCTCGAGTGAGTTCCATGTGCGGTTCATCAAACGCCACATGTTCTTCGGCTGAACGCACGACGTGCGGCCTGCTCCCGCTGCCTGCCGTTCCTTGAACGCAGCCTGCCTTTCGGCAGAACGAACCAAAACCGGCCTCCCCATCTGACCGCCAGGCCTCAACTTGCGGGAAACGGTGGGCGCGAAGCGAGCGAACACGCGGTTTCACCCTTTCTCTCCTCCGGAAGGATCCGATGCATGTGATTGGCTCGCGCCTTGCTCTACGTCCACTTCTTTATGCGCATAAAACTACGCATTAAAGGGCGCGTATGATGAACCGACAGTGGCTGAATCGGTTAGCGCGGTGGTCTCGCAACCCGACAAGCAATTTTTGTTTTTTAAAGGCTTGAGCTTTTTTGTCCGACAATAAAGCTTCGCTTGAAAAATACTAGTACGGCTCATCTTGCGATGACTGTCGGTGTCAATGTTTTTAACATTCAAGCAAGTTAGCGAAACAGTGTATGGCGATTTCAATGAATGTATCACTGTTTAGTTTGCTGAACGCTCGTAGCCTCTGCGCACAAGGGCGATGAGTCATTGTTTTTTTTTTTTTTGCTTGCTTAGAAGGCTATGAGCCATTGCTTACGATGATAACGGCTGCGCACGGGCAGGCATAAGAAATGCCGACCACAAAGACGCTAACAGCTCAGCTGTAACATGTTTTTATATACTGTCGACCGAGAGTTAGTTCTGCCCTTGACTATGCAAAGGTGATAAAGGCTTTACAGCAAAGGTCTTAGGCTCTAGGTCGCCGGGATTTTCCGAGCCCGCGTGCGCGACCTTTGCTCGCAGAAACGTGTGGGCCGGCCCCGGAGACAGTGCAAAGAAACAGGAAGTGTATAGTGTGCAGCTTCTCCAAGAGGCATCACATGACGTTATCAGCTGACATCGCCACTAGGAAATGACGTCCAATCCCGATGTCACGTTTGACATGACGACGTCATCACATTAGATCACCAGGCAATATCGTGAGAGGACGGGGCCGTTATTACGTAACGTAACGTTTCACGTGATCTCATAACGAGACGTTTGAGATGATGGCGTAATGACGTTTCGTCATCATGTTAAACATGACATCGCCACTTGGTCACATGGGGTTTGGTACCATCCGATGTTAACGCCCGATTTTTCGCTTCATTGGCCGTATAATGATTTGGTATATAAAAAGAACACCCCCTCAGCAGTTGCCGTGACAGTTTTCCCCAGCTTAGTTAAACATCCAATTTTACAGAGGCGGGATGGTGAGTAACCTTTTGGTACTTGGACGATTTTTTAAAAATATTTTGACATCTAAACTTTCTGCAACCAACACTAATACTGTGGAAGAAATTTTAGCGCTATTTGGACAACATAACGAAGGACTTTCTTTACGCATGAAATTCCGTTACATGACAAACTGCAGTTTCTAGACTTAAGTGTAATCTTTTGTGGACTACACATTTGCTGTGCTTACTTCCCGTGCTCACTCAAAGAACTTTTACCGTTCGACTAGGCGCACACTAAGCTTGTTAAAAGCGCGATATCTTTCATGGACTGCACATTTGTTGTGCCTACTGCCCGCGCTTACGAAAAGACATTTTACCGTTCGACTAGGCGCATGCTAAGCTTGGTAAAAGCGCAATATCTTTCATGGTTTACACATTTGTTGCGACTACTGCCCGCGCTCACGCCAAGAGCTTTTACCGTACGACTAGGCGCACACTAAGCTTGTTAAAAGCACAATACCTTTCATGGACTGCACATTTGTTGTGCCTACTGCCCGCACACGCAGAGCGTGTGCGGGTCATGCATCTCAGATCAGCAGAAGCTGACCCTTTGGGGTAAAATGCATGCAAGGCCGTATGTGACCTGCGCGGTTGGTGTGGTGTACGAAATGCCTCTTATTTGCGGCAGGATATATATCGGCCAGACTGGCCATTGCGTCAATGGTAGGGCAAGAGAACATGAGCTGTCTGTCAAGAATAAGATTAGTGCACATTTGCCTATGCAACACGAGTCCTGCATGTGTGGGGTAGATCTGTCCAAGATCCGCATTCATTGCGGTGGCAACGATTATTTGGCACGGGAATTAATGGAGGCCTTTTTCATCAATATAAACGAGACATTTGTGTCACCAATACATCTGTAGGTTTACGCAGCCCAAAATGCCAGTTTTTGCAAGGTATGCTTGGATAACAATTCCATTCATTTCTGAGTAGTGTGGGCAAACCTACGTGCGCACATAGCCGCCTTCTCCTTTAAATGGGATCGCGCCTGCTTCCAATAAACTGGTTAGAAATGACGCTCTTCTCCTGGAGCTTCTTTTAAACCCTTGGTTGCGCCTTAGGTTTGCGTAATAATTACAGACGTATAATGTTGTGTTTTATCTTCTCTGTTAAACACTGCATTCAATATTTTTGGCCTGTTCTATTTTCTTTCTGAAAAGATAACTACGAAAAGAACCCTGAAGGCGAAAATGACATGATTGACACTGTACGAAAGGTAAGCTATATTAAGTTTACAATTACACGTTGAACTCGAGAAATATCGTTCGACTGAGAAAAATGTACAGATCAGTTATTAATTCGTATATAGTGTCATTTATCGCAACATGAGCACGCTCTCACAGCGCACGCGGCTATCTTCATCTTAATGGAGTGCATTCCGACAGTGTTTACCATTTATGAATAGCCACCGTACATGTTAGGTTATGAACGGAACATAACAAAGAAAAAAGAAATTAAAGTTTAATGCAAACCTCTCATACTTCAAACAAAACAATAAGACACGGGGTAGTGATATCCGCAATGGTAAAAGTTGTAGAAGGAGAAAAATTACGAGAAATAAATGTGATAATATGTTGAAGAGGTTTCTACAGTTTGTGGTTTTACAGTTAGTGCGTTTCTGAATGCCTCTTTCATGGCAGCTTCATTTAAGAAATTCAGGAAAGAAATATTTGTCGTGTATAAGATGACAATAAATAGGGAAGATGTTTCATAGCAGTACCGAGAGATGGCTTGGTGAAGGCGCCTTTGAGTGACGCTCTGTGGTGAAGCCTCAACGAAAGGGATTACTGCAAATCTACATAAATTTAAGCGAACCTGCCTGCAAGAAATCTGCCTGCAAAAATGAACAGAATTTTTAGAAGCGAGACTAGCAAGCTAGAGATACAGTACATAAGAAAAACACGCACCCGTTGTGTTTCATTAGTGGTTATGGCGTTGCGCTGCTAAGTTGATGAGCGCGCTATCAGATCCCGGAAGTGCTGATGGCTTTTCTATAGGCCTGAAATGCAAAAATGTCTATTTACCATGCATTCAGTGGACCTTAGAGATCCCCAGGCGGTCAACATTATTCAAGGGGCCAGCATAAGAGCGTGCCTTATAAAGATATTGTGGATTTAGCTGGTAACATCCTAACATTTATTATGGCATTTTAGAAACGAACGCTACTCGGCCTAGCAGGAACGTCCAGAATTAGGGTATTAGGGTGAACCTAAATCGGAATCATTGTGGCCTGCCAGTTTATTTCTATTTTGCAAGTATGCATTGCCCAAGTTTAAGCACTAGTGCTTTTTCGATGAAAGATTGACGAAAATAATTTCTTAGCTTAAGATACGTTGCAGGCCATTCAGAGCCCGAGCAGGAGGCGTAAAAGTACAAAAAGTTAAGATAACCACATTCTACAAGCAGAAATATCATATTCAAATTCCAGTGGTGTGACATTATTTCTTAAGCGAGTCTAAACAGTTAATATCACTTACCAATGGCATGGTAAAGGGTTCCTTTCACATATAGTGCAAGGAAAAGTATTGAAAACGTTAGTTCCTGCTGGATAAAGGCATTATGATTTAAGCTTATGATGTGCGGTTAGCCGTGAAGCAAGTGGACGAACATATGGGCCACGTTGCAATGAGAGTTTATTATTTTTAGGATAAAAAGATACTTAACCCTCGGACCTCTGCGCCGAAGTTGCAATATCTGCATTCTACTTGTTTGCATGAGAGCTGTGCTTGAATCAGTTTTACATTAGTTAAAGGGGAACCTAACATCCCACAGCTTAAGCATTTCAAATGCGTTATTATTGTGTTGAGTATTAGGATCCCAGGCGGAGTATACGTATTCCATTTTAGGTTCAATCAGTTATGCGTACGCATGGGTTCTGCTGCGAGAGTCCCTTGTTTTAGTTTACGTCAAAGAATACAAAACGTATGAAATGAGACCGCACACTGGCTGGAAACCGGAATTGTAGCTTAGTTTTGCGCTATTTTAACACCATATTATTCATTTTCATTATCTTCTACAAGAGGGTGAATAGTAAGAGTATTAAACCACATCTACTTATCTTCTTGGTAACGTTCACTTATATTGCTTGCTTTTCTGAATAAGCCTCAGGTCGCATTTTTCGGCCTCAAAAATAAAGGTTGTGTGATATACATACAAATGGTCTTGACCCTATTGGCAAACAATCTTCTGATACAAAGTGCAGTCATCTGAAACAGTCTAATTTGTGCAGGTCCTTCAATAACTTTAACGATATCATCAATCCCAAGCCAAAGTTACAGCGCTGTTTTTGTGGGAACTCAATCCAAATTTAAAGAAGGGAGGCGAAATTACTTTAGGCTAGTTAATAAATAACTTATGGCGTAAAATAGTTGAAAAGCTTCCGACAGTCTAATGATAATTACGTCCGTTTGTAGAGGTGCTTTGAAAACACTTACAAAACTGTGATTTCCGTTGATAGTTGTGTGGCCATAGAGAAGCCTTCTGTGACACCATGCAGAAATAGGCAACAATTGTTGTCTATCAACAGCTTGGTTTTGTAGTTAGCCACAATACGTTCGAGTAGCTCACAGCAGGATGAATTTGCGACATCGGGCGAGAATTTGCCAGCAGCGCATGATATCCTCTATTTGGTATAGGTACAACACGGGACTCCCGGGCGCCCGACGGTCAGCATATCTGCGGACGATACGAATAATTCAGTGGGAGGTAATGACATTAGTGCAATGGCCATGACAATGTCCCCAAAAGTAACTGAAGTAAATTCATGGTTGGAGTGTGTACACAGAAACATGCAAAGAAGGAAGCGCCCCACTAAAATATGCTCATAGAGGCCCCGTTGACATCAGCACCGCACTTGGCAAGAATAAGCAAGTTTCACTATAGGCTTGTAGCACTGTAGATTATTGCCACGTCGAAACGTGGCGTTGAACAAAAGTGGCCGGGTAGTAAAAGTCGTATCTTGAGTTACCTTCACGGAGCTGCTTAACTCGCCGTGCTTGCTTTTAAAGCGAGGCTTTCTTTACCTCTTCTGCGTGTGACTGGGCTTCTTACTACGCCATGAGAACGCGTTCGCCACCGCGCATTCCTAAAGTCTCTCAACGATTAAACGTAGTGCCATCTCGGACGCCCTCCCTCGCTTCGCAGTAGTTAGTCCTCGCTCACCCTAGCCCCTCGATGGTGGCGCCACCTTGTCCAATGTAGCGTAGCAGACGACGCCACGTGTTAATGCGAGCGGGATGACAAGTTTTTAGTTCGGCGATTTTCTTTTATCTCCTATTAATCACTGTCGCACTGAAATTACATTCCGAAGCCTTATTTTAACACCGAGTACAACAAAGAGCAGTGCAAACAAAATTTTAGGGGAAAGACCATGTAAAAATTGCATGCGTTGCAGTCACAACAAGGATAGCGTGGAAGCATACGTTTGCTTGTCTGTACCGGTTTTCGGTGAGTGCGGTTTATGAACCGTCGCAAGTAGCTGTGAAGCACGGTTGTCTGAAAGTGTTCATCAGAAATAGAAGCTACAAATTTGTTTAGAGTGGAACCGGTTGTAAGCGCTCAGTTATACAGCTACGCCTTTAAGGGGAACGCAAACGGTGACTGAAGTCCCGTCAGCCACTCGGACCCGGTGGTGCTGTGCCTTGAACCTTACAATGAACATTACAATTTATTATGTTGGCACTGACAGTGCGCTCTGGCTGCTAACGTTCGAGCATGCTGGGTGTAGCGTCCCACTTGAGCTTATTTTTTTCCTGAAATGGCGCATAATCAAAGGCTCAAACTGGTCATCAAAAATGATTCTAAACATATAAATAAAGTCCTACATGAATTCAGCAGCCTATCCCGCGAAAATGATTCGTCGCGGACAAACAGTACTAAAAAAACTCAGTGAGAATATCAAAAATTTTGATCGAATGAGCACCGTTTCCTGCAAAATTCCCTACGCTGAGGTACTTTTTTTTTTTGCTGAAGTGTGCTTGCGTGCAAGTCTGGTTTGTTTAGTGAGTATTCTAAGAGTGTAATTAATTGACGCTGTAGTTTTTTCCACGGCTAAACACCCATACGTAAAAAAACGCAAGTTTTAGTCATTGAATATCACTCCATTTTTCTTATATCAAAAAGCATGGAAAAACTCCACTGGAGTTTAACTTTGCATACGCGTATCACCAAATTAGAGTTGGCCCAGCCTCAAATTTAGGTTGGTCGACCCCAATTTTATTAGCCCGAACCCCGAATTTCAAGTTGGCCCAACCCTACTCATAGCTTCCCTATGCATTTTCTGAGGAGGTGCATGTATCATATGGGCATTCCCTCTCAAAATTTGCATTTCTTTTTCGATTGCAATTGGGCTATATCGCTTATAAAGCTACAAATCCGCTATATTTACTGTATCTATTATTACGATTGAATGTCTTAACTTCACAAATTACGCATTTTTGTGCAGATACAAGGCATTATTACAGTTTTCGCGTGACGGACAAATTTTCCGGCGCTATTCTCGAAAGAATGCTTCGCATTAAAGTTAAAGAAAGTGCGCACTACTGCTCAAGGAAGAAAAACTGCGTCGAAATGTTCCACGAAGAAGGAGCACACGACATCCGCCGTAACATCTCACGGTGCGGAAGCTTGGGACTAAATACTACGGAGACGCTCTGAGATTTCGATATATCCTACTTACCTGGCAAAGGCGCGCGATCACCCGCGGGTCGAGGTTGCGCGACCTATCCGGTGCATCCGCACCTTTCTCCGCTCCATATCATGCTTGCCGGATGGCAGCGTAAAAAGCTTCTTTGCTTCATTGAAGTGATTACGGCAACCATGGGCGTAGCAACTCATGATGAAAAGTAGAAACAGTGCAAGGAAGCGCTGACGACGCAAGTTGCCGTCACCACATAAACCACATGCTACGTACACAACGGCGCGTACTTCTTTATGGCATCGAAGCTGGCGCCGGAGAAACTGATGAAATGAAGCTTTCTTCTCCGATCTCCAGTGCTGGTGGTGGTGGTAACAACTTTATTGACAATCCGGCAAATTCTTGGCCTGTGCCTAGGCCGCCCCCGAGGAGGCCCGGAGATCCTGTCTCCTCGCCGCCTCAGGGGCTTGCTGGATGACCCATAGTTGATTTTCGAGGTTTGAGCTGCACGAGGAAAAAAATTCTAGAAAGTACTAGATAGTTACTTGGAAAGGGAAGCTTGGGTAAACTGCACTTTCTTATCGCGCACCACATGCGTAATTGACATTGCGCACGTTTACTTCGTCACGTACATTGCTTACAACAAAGTATTTAGTGCAGGTCATTCTCAGAAATTCACACGGCAGCCTTGCTCTGACTAGCACATATACAGCAGTGCCGTAGATTTCATAACAAAGACTCGGCTTTTGAACGACCCAAAGCCAGTAAGCGCGACATTTAGGGCGCTGTTATCAGGCGTCTTCACAGGGCTGCCTGGACGGCGCAAGGACCTTATGAAGGAGTTTTTACAATTGCACTTCTAAAAGTTATCAACTGCTTTTGTTTTATTCCGTTGCTCAGCAAAATACAAGAAATATTCGGCACATCAAGTGGTCTTGGTTCTTGTATATAGACGCTTATTTATTTTATTCACATTAGATGTGCGTTTTGTCCCTCTCCCTCTCTCCATAACGATATATATATATATAAAATTCAAAATCACGTCTATTACAGTTGATAAATGGAACTCGCCCAATAGTAGCTCTTTTACGGGCCAATTGGCCACCAGGAATAAATACCACGAGGTGCTGGAAATCAAATAAAGCTGGTCTTTCGGCCCTCGGAGTTCGCCACATCATGAGGTATCGAGAGCAGGTGAGAAACGTTTTGCATATGAATAATGCACCCTTGTGCTTTTAATAAGAAGCAATCTGTGGCGATATAAGCAACTTTGCGCTTGCTCTTGCGTGTGTTATCTCGTCTGGGCCATTTTAATTCGAAATTGTGTCAACCTGCTGATATTTAAGCAATGGAAAGCAGGCTTTCTGAGCGTTATAACAAGATGCTCTACCGATTAGCCCACAAACGCTCATTTTTCTTTCTTGTCCTCCTTTAAAATACACAACCCATCCCTCCTGTGATATAACAAGGTTACGATTCTTTCAGTATTGCTTATTGTTTCGCGCTTGGCATACATTCAGATACAGTAAAGAACAATACGAGAGCATGAGAGCAACCACCCAGCATATTTTTTAAATGGTACCAAGTCTTGTAGCCTGGTTTCGAATCTGACATAATATGTATGGAAAAATTTGCCTCTTCAACAGTTAGCGTTGTTGAACAACATTATGTAGCACATGTATTGTAAACCACACTGCTTAAAAATTTATTTCCGTTCGTTTGTACTATTGATCAAGGGTGTATTTATATGTATACTGCTGCATTGGTTCCGATGCATTCTTGAAATACGGCCCTGCCAGGCGTACATCGATGCTCGCATCTCTAATAGCCAGGTTAAAATTTTCTATAAGGTCCGCAACAAAGTACATTTCAAAATAAAAAGGCCCGCTTTCCTTTGTATCTACAAGCAAAACATGTGTACGTCGTCGGCTATGAGTAAGTTTGTTTACTGGTGTGTTAAAGCACAACTTGAATTAAAACAGCATCCCATTCTTTAGCAAAATGCCCTCAATGCCTGGAAAATGTGTACACGTTAAACAGCGCACACCCCACGTTTCGAACGCGAATGTCGCTAGCAGCCATGCCTTGAAAAATAAAGTTTCCGAGCGCAAGCTACAACAGAAAGTGCCCTGCATTCTTACTGGAACAAGCAATCAAACAAACCTTCTAAAGATAGCATTTTCTCGTGTTACAGAAAACATACTTTGATACAATACATCCGGTAGGAATTACAGCCCCGTCAGAGTGGAATAATAAATGTTATTTCGGCATACTGAAATTCGATATGTCAAACACGTTAGATACCATGTGCAGTTACAAGAGAGAAGATTTGTCCTTTGCAGATGATGGCTCTGTGGATGCGCAAATAGAGATAAAACAATATAAGCTTAGTTAATGCGCAAACTGTTCGTAAATATTGTTTTTAATTACTAGTATTTTAGCATGATGGGTATGCATCCGTGAATCATATGATACGCTCTAGTGCTAGTGCTCAGTGCAATTATATGACACTAAGTATGGCCGACAGCAATCTGTTCAACCTTAATTCAACGAAATCTGTAATATCAATATTTTTTTTCGAAAAGAATAAACACAATGAGATAAGAACGTTAGTTTCGTAATGAATCGTCTACTTTAATAATTTTATTTGTTCGCGGCCATTTCGGTCAATCGTTATAAAAAGCCCATTCGAACAGGCTCATCTAACTCATCAGTTTGCAGAAGTCATTTTCACCAATGACATTATGTATCCACTTCTAGCAGCCAGCTAACGACATTAATTGCATGTGTCCAGAGATGAAATACTATAAAATATTCTTGTATGATGTGCATATTAATGACAATTTCCCTTGAACACCTGCAGCAAATAACGTCTAGAGACGTATTTAAGCGAGAGAAGGCCATGTGGAAGATGCATGCCAAACTAGCTTTAGGAAATCTTCGTATTCTCCTATTTAAATGCGGTAACAAAGAAGTGTGGCAGTGGTGTGTCTACGCAAAACGGTCAGGCAGTGCATAAAAAGAGGTCTTGCACAGCTGTGATAATAATCAATCAGTAAACCACATGACTCAGAAACCTGTATGCAAAGAAACATCTCTGACATTGCATACAAGCAAAAGACATTAAAAGCAACTGCAAAAGCAACTGACCACGGCGGCATTCAGACATGCGACGCAGCAGAGGGTGCTAAGAATCCCTGGCTCCGGACAGGCCGTCATTGGAATATGAACCTGGCAACGTTTAACGCTAGAACGTTATCTAGTGAGGCGAGTTTAGCAGTGCTATTGGAGGAATTAGAGGGCAGTAAATGGGATATAATACGGCTCAGTGAAGTTAGGAGGCCAAAAGAAGCATATAGAGTGCTAAATATCGGGCACGTCCTGTGCTACCGGGGCTTAGCGGAGAGACAAGAACTAGGAGTCGGATTCCTGATTAGTAAGAATATAGCTGGTAACATACAGGAATTCTATAGCATTAACGAGAGGGTGGCAGGTCTTGCAGTGAAACTTAATAAGAGGTACAAAATGAAGGTTGTACAGGTCTACGCCCCTACAACCAGTCATGATGACCAGGAAGTCGAAAGCTTCTATGAAGACGTGCAATCAGCGATAGGTAGAGTGAAAACAAAATGCACTATACTGATGGGCGACTTCAATGCCAAGGTAAGCAAGAAGCAGGCTGGAGACAAGGCAGTTGGGGAATATGGCATAGGCACTAGGAATAACAGGGGAGAGTTATTAGCAGAGTTTGCGGAACAGAATGATATGCGGATGATGAATACCTTCTTCCGCAAGCGGGATAGACGAAAGTGTACGTGGAGGAGCCCTAACGGCGATTCTAGAAATGAAATAGACCTCATACTCTGCGCTAACCCTCGCGTCATACAAGATATGGATGTGCTCAGCAAGGTGCGCTGCAGTGACCTTAGGATGGTAAGAACTCGAATTAGACTAGACTTGAGGAGGGAACGGAA
Organism: Dermacentor variabilis; assembly: GCF_050947875.1. Lineage (NCBI taxonomy): Eukaryota > Metazoa > Arthropoda > Arachnida > Ixodida > Ixodidae > Dermacentor > Dermacentor variabilis. The sequence continues at coordinate 110,912,316 of NC_134575.1, read as the reverse complement.
GAAACTGGTACATAAGAAGCCAATCAATGAGTTAGCAGTAAGAGGGAAAATAGAGGAATTCCACATCAGGCTACAGAACAGGCATTCGGCTTTAACTCAGGAAGAGGACCTTAGTGTTGAAGCAATGAAAGACAATCCTGTGGGAATCATTAAGGAGTATGCAATAGAAGTCGGTGGTAGCTCCGTTAGACAGGATACCAGTAAGCTATCGCAGGAGACGAAAGATCTGATTAAGAAACGTCAATGTATGAAAGCCTCTAACCCTACAGCTAGAATAGAACTGGCAGAACTTTCTAAGTTAATCAACAAGCGTAAGACAGCTGATATAAGGGAGTATAGCATGGATAGAATTGAACATGCTCTCAGGAACGGAGGCAGCTTTGAAGCAGTGAAGAAGAAACTAGGAATTGGCAAGAATCAGATGTATGCGTTAAGAGACAAAGCCGGCAATATCATTACTAATATGGATGATATAGTTCAAGTGGCTGAGGAGTTCTATAGAGATTTATACAGTACCAGTGGCACCCACGATGATATTGGAAGAGAGAATAGTCTAGAGGAATTCGAAATCCCACAGGTAACGCCGGAAGCAGTAAAGAAAGCCTTGGGAGCTATGCAAAGGGGGAAGGCAGCTGGAGAGGATTAGGTAACAGCAGATTTGTTGAAGGATAGCGGTCGGATTGTTCTAGAGAAACTGGCCACCCTGTATACGAAATGCCTCATGACCTCGAGCATACCAGAAACTTGGAAGAACGCTAACATAATCCTAATCCATAAGAAAGGGGACGCCAAAGACTTGAAAAATTATAGACCGATCAGCTTACTGTCAGTTGCCTACAAAGTATTTACTAAGGTAATGGCAAATACATTCAGGAACACCTTAGACTTCTGTCAACCAAAGGACCAGGCAGGATTCCGTAAAGGCTACTCAACAATAGACCATATTACACTATCAATCAGGTGATAGAGAAATGGGCGGAATATAACCAACCCTTATATAGAGCTTTCATTGATTACGAGAAGGCGTTTGACTCTGTCGAAACCTCAGCAGTCATGCAGGCATTACGGAATCAGGGTGTAGAGGAGCCGTATGTAAAAACACTGTACGATATCTATAGCGGCTCTACAGCCCCCGTATTCCTCCATAAAGAAAGCAACAAAATCCCAATAAAGAAAGTCGTCAGGCAGGGAGATACGATCTCTCCGATGCTATTCACAGCGTGTTTAAAGGAAGTATTCGGAGATCTGAATTGGGAAGAATTGGGGATAAAAGGTAATGGAGAATACCTTAGTACCTTGCGATTCGCTCATGATATTCCTTTGCTTAGTAACTCAGCGGACCAATTGCAATGCATGCTCACTGATCTGGAATGGCAAAGCAGAAGATTTGGTCTAAAAATTGTTCTGCAGAAAACTAAAGTAATGTTTAACAGTCTCGGTAGAGAACAACAGTTTACGATAGGTATCGAGGCACTGGAAGCGGTAAGGGAGTACATCTACTTAGGGCAGGTAGTGATCGCGGATTCGGATCACGAGACTGAAAGATTCAGAAGAATAAGAATGGGCGGGAGTTTGTTTGGCAGGCATTCTCAGATCATGAACAGCAGGTTGCCATTATTCCTCAAGAGAAAAGTGCATAATAGCTGTGTCTTAGCAATACTCAGCTACGGGGCATTAACCTGGAGACTTACGAAAAGGATTCTACTTCAATTGAGGACGACGCGGCGATCTATGGAAAGAAGAATGATGGGTGTAACGTTAAGGGACAAGAAAAGAGCAGATTGGGTGAGGGAACAAACGCGAGTTAATGACATCTCAGTTGAAATGAAGAATAAGAAATGGGCATGGGCAGGACATGTAATGAGGAGTGAAGATAACCGATGGTCATTAAGGGTTACGGACTGGATTCCACTGGAAGGGAAGCGTAGCAGGGGGCGGCAGTAAGTTAGGGGGACGAATGCGATTAAGAAGTTTGCAGGGACGACATGGCCACAATTAGTACATGACCGGGGTTGTTGGAGAAGTATGGGAGACGCCTTTGCCTTGCAGTGGGCGTAACCAGGCTGATGATGATGATGATGAAAAGACATCTAGCGCGACTAATATTTTCCCAATCGTATTCCCATAAAACAAACACAAAGACTCTCTCTCTCTGTCTCTCTCTCTCTATATATATATATATACATAGAGAGAGAGAGAGAGAGCCAGCTAAAGCGACAAAGGTTGTGTTGTAAAAAATGCGCTATGATCATGTCTTTATTAACAAGCTTCGCTATCACTGGGATCACGCGTCTAACTCCATCGTGCAATCTTCCAGTAATTCTTTTCGCTCCTCACCTGTGCCTTGAGTTAACAACAGTGCCGACGCCAGTAGCCATGCTGTATCACCATCATCGCATCTTTGACCAGCTCCCACTTCGCTTGATTGTCTTCGTTTACTCAATGCACGAAGTATCACCAATAAATTTCCTGCCTTCTTATCTCTTATTGAATCGTACTGTCCTCACGTTGTTGCTATCACGGAAACGTGACTACACAATGGGATTTTTTACTCGGAATTCACTCCACCGGACTATATCGCAATTCGTACGGACCAACAAAACAGCAGTGGGGGCGGCATCGCCCTTTTCCTTCGGTCTGATCTTAGGTTTCCCGTTCTTCCAGCTCCTCTAGATACGGAGTCGGCCTGCTGTAAACTTTACTTGGAAAAAATGCATTTTGTAATCGGCGCTTTCTACCGCCCCCCCGGAACAACGGTGAACTCGCTTCAAGCAATCGAAACGTTCATGCACATGCACAACCTAGGTCCTTCCAACTTTATTTGTCTGGGTGATTTCAATGCACCGGGCATTCATTGGCCCTCTCTATTAACATGCGGTCATTATGGCTTTTTCGATAAAGAACATTAAAATTTTAGCCTGAGTTTGGGGCTTACTCAGATGGTTTGCTAACCTAGCAGGCAGAATGCTCTTTTGGATTTGGTCTTTCTTAGCTCGAACTTCACCGCGAATGATTACACTTGTGAAGTGGTAGAAGGCATTTCTGATCATAAGGCTGTTCTCGTTTCCCTTCCGTGCATTGTTCCTAAACCATCCATCGTTCTTACTACATTTCGCGACTCCAATCATGCTGACGACACTTCTATTATAGATACATTGGCTGATGCCTTCGACACCTTTGAAACACTCAGTATATCAAGTGACGCGAATGTTCCCGTGACATATTTTGAAAATATTGTCATGTCATGTATCGAACACTTCATTCCCATTAAAACAAAAAAGAAAAATACTAAAATCCCTTGGATGAACAGAGATATACTACATCTTTCACGTCGTGTTCGCAGGCTTAGACGCTTGAAGGACTCCCATAACCCCGTACACACTGCTATGTTTACTAAGACGAAGGAGGATCTTTGTACAAAAACCAAATCAGCCAAAGATTTTTTATAGCGTGCAGCTACCACTTCTGTTGAAAAGTAAGCCGCATAAGTTCTGGGGATCCATTTTTCCTCGTGACAGCTCTTGTACATTTTTATGCGTGAACAACGAAATGACTAGTGATTCCTTACTAATCTCCAACGCCTTCAGCGCATACTTTAAGTCCGTTTTTACTTGCGATAATCATATCTTTCCCCCTTTTCCAAACATTCATCTGACTTGCCCCATTGATGATATCTTAGTTACCACAGAAGGTGTCTTAATCCTCATACTAAATCTTGTTACAAACAAAAGGGAAGGGCCTGATAGAATCCCGAATTCGTTTCTCGTTCGGTATGCCTTATGGACTTCACGATACCTTATTCTTATCTTCAATAAATCACTTACTTCCGGCATAGTGACTTCATCATGGAAGATGGCTCAGGTGCTTCCGTTACATGTCACGTAGTAAGCAGCATCTTTCTAACTACCGGTCAATATCTTTAACACCATGTTCATGCAAAATACTAGAGCATATAATATACAAACACATTATGGAATTCCTTGAATCAAGTAACATTCTCTCTACCGAACAGCATGGATTCAGTCGCGGTTTTAGCACCATAACACAACTTGTCGACTTCACGCATGACATAGATTCTAACCTGGATAAGCGATTTCGAATTTGCGCTATATTCATAGATTTTTCCAAAGCTTTCTATACCGTACTTCACTCAAGACTACCGTTCAAACTAAATGCCATTCTTAATAACCCTCAATTAGTGAACTGGATAGAGAGTTTTTTTGTCTCACCGCACTCAATTCGTAAGCTTTAACTCGATCAATTGCTCGGTAGTGGATGTGTCATCAGGCGTCCCTCAAGGGTCGCTCCTCGGTCCTCTACTTTTCTTACTATATAATAAGGATTTGCCACGCGAGATATCATCTATAATCCGAATGCGTGCAGACGACTGCGTATTGTAGGACATTATTTCATCTGCCTGTGAGCATGTTCCACTTAGTGAATCATTCGTCAGATTTTCTAAACGGTGTGAAACATGGCAAATGAATATTAACTTCCGTAAGACTGTCGTTATGTCCTCTAATAAAGCTAACCCATTCCTTTCCAGCTGCGAATTTAATGATAATTTAATTCAACGCGTTTCTGAATATAAATATCTTGGTCTCACGTTCACCACTCACCACTCACATGTCCTCGTCAAAGCACATTGATTCCATTAGGACTAAAGCTCTACAAAAACTCGGTTATTTACGTCATACTCTGTCTAATTCTCCACGCGAAACTAAATTACTGTTATATAAAACTATTGTTCACCTTATACTTGAGTATGGTAGTATTGTTTGGAATCCCTACAAGCAGTACGAAATAGACAAGAATTGAGGCCATCCAAAGGAAAGCCATTAGATTTGTCTACCGCGGTATGACCACCAGTTCTCACCATCGTCAGTCATGTCCTCACTCAACCTGATATCTCTCGCCGAACAGCGACACGTAAATTCTTTAAGATTTTTTCACGGCATTATTCACTCCTCTTGTCGCCTCTCCAGTAATGAATATATCACCTTTGCAAAAAACTCTTCTAGAAGGAGACATCACGCGCTTAACATTACACCATTTTTAACACGCACTGATACTTTGAAGTATAGCTTTTTCCCTAAAACAATTGAAACATGGAATTCGCTACCAGAAACCAACCGTTCTCTCCCATTAAATGAATTCTTGTCTGTGCTCCCTCAGCATTGCGCCTAAACTTTATTTCTTTGTTGCCTATTGTATTTCTTTCTTGTATTATAGTCTATTATCCACTACTGCTATAGCCCCACCAGGGGCTGCAGTATGTATGTATATATATATATATATATATATATATATATATATATATATATATATATATATATATATATATATATATATATATATATATATATATATATATATATATATATAACGACATACATTGCTACGGAGTGGGCGACATTGTGAAGGTGAAACGGTAGGTCTGATAAATAAAAGTGTACATTTTTGGCGATGTTCTTGTCTGGTTGCCGACAAATCTTTGGTGCCACCAGGCAAACACCATTTAAAGGCTCTCACAGATAGGCTTCGTTATGGCGTCGAAAACAGCGTAAAATTGCCTATGCCCCGGAGGAAGTCTACAAGTGGGCTACGGAATTTGGTGTCGTCATTTACGCTCTCAAATGCTCTGTCATTTACTCCGGATACTGTTCAGTTGTTCCCCTCTTGGAGCCAAACTTACTTGTCTTACAGCAAGAGGTGTGTGTTTGACTACAGCGTTTGCCAAGAAGAACGACAGATGGCGATACCACCCCATCTCATTGGCTAGCGGCGTAGTTCGCGGAGCGCGTGAACGAGAATAAGGCAGTTGGTCACCAGAGTTCGTGTCGGCTGGTTGCCTGCTCTCATCCTTCCGCTGCACACGGGAATTGAACGTTACAGAAAAGTTTGTCCTGGCCAGATAGCGTTGAATTTAAAGTTTTGACATGGTTTCAGTCGAAAGCGTTAATTGTGTGTCAGGAGTACAGATATTTCATTTATACATGAAATACTTCTTCTCCTTGTTTCAAACCTGTCTTTTAATGCGTCATCATTTTTAGTGTACGTCACGAGGGGATTGCCTGCCTATGCATGTACGTATTTATGCAACTGTCGATGTTTGTATAGTTTCTCCTTCGCCGTCGGCTCGAGCTCATAGTAGTACTCTGAGGGACTACCTCGTAGTTCACGTCGCTGAGAAGCCTGACGATCTTGTACGGGCCAAGGTATCTGAGCAATAATTTTTCCGACAGTCCCTGATGGCGGATGAATGTCCACACCCGAGCGTAGTGGCCGGGTTTGTACATGACGTTCTTTCGGCCACTGCTGTAATGGCGGTGGTCAGTATGCTGCTGGAAGCGGATGCGGTTTCGAGCAAGCTCTCGAGCTTCCTCAGCCTTCTGGACAATGTCGTCAGCATTGTTGCTTCTTGTTTCATTGTCTACGGGGAGCATGACGTCTAAAGGTATTGTTAAGCAGTGCCCATAAACCAGTTCCAGTGGTGTTAATCCGGTGGCTTACTGAACAGCTGTATTGTATGCGAATGTCACGTATGGTAGAATTTGGACCCATAACTTGTGTTTTAATTCAACGTACATCGAGATCATATCGGCGATAGTTCTATTGAGGCGACCCGTAAGTCCATTAGTTTGTGGGTGATAGGCCGTAGTTTACCGACGATTGGTGTGGGTCACTCTAATGACCTCCTAGATTAAGTCAGCAGTATATCCAGTCCCTCGATCCGGTATCAAGAGAGAACGGTCTCCGTGACGAAATACGATGCCATGGACAAAGAACATGACGACTTCTGTAGAGGTTCCGCGGACTACAGCTTTTGTTTCTGCGTACCGCCTTAAGTAGTCCTTTGCGACGGCTATCCATTTCTTGCCCGCGGGTGACGTAGGGAATGGACCGAGAAGATCCATTCCAACCTGTTGAAACGGTGTTGGAGGAAGTTCCAAGGTTTGCAGAAGACCACTAGGTTTCAAAGGTGGAAAGTAGAGCCACTAGCAATCACGGCAGCTTCTCACGTTGTACTGAACGGACGAGAGCAGCAGTGGCCAGTAGTAATTCTGGCATGTGAGCGCTAATATCCTGGCGAAGCCTAAGTGTCCGGCACACCGGTGTCATGACACGCTTCGAACACTTCTTCGCGCAGTGCAACTGGGACGAAAAGAAGGAACGTTTCTTGGCTGTGTTCAAAATCCTTTTTGTAGAGAACGTTGTTGCGGAGGCAGTATGAAGTCAGGCCTCATGACATCGGTTGTGGGACAACAATGACGGCTCCCTGTAGTACAGGATGGGGGTAAGCAAAGTACTGTCTGCACGTTGGAAGTCAGCCATCTCGACAGCGTCTACTACACCAAGAAGCGGCAAATCCTGCTCTAAGTCGCTTCGCTCGAAAGGCATAGGTACACATGAAAGTCAGTCGGCGTCGCGGTGCTTCTGACCGGATCGATAAACCACTGTGACACCATACTCCTGAAGGCGGAGACTCCAACGAGCGAGGCGGCCTGGAGGATCCCCAAGACTCGCACGCCACCCCACTGAGTGGTTTGCTCACCTACTACTTGAAAAAGTCGGCCGTACAGGTAGGGTCGGAACTTGCCGATGAGTCAAACGACGGCGAGACACTTCTTTTCAGTCGCCGAATAGTTGACCTCCACCTTTGTCAGACTGCGGCTCGCGTAGGCCACTACTCGTTCGGCGCCGTCTTGCCACTGGACCAGTATGGCACCAAGCCTCACGTTGCTGGCGTCTGTGTGAATTTCTGTGTCAGCCTTGTAATCGTAACGCGCGAGTACGGCGGCTCTTTGCAGTCGCTTCAGCGATTCTCTAAAGGCTGCTTGTCGCTCGTCCGTCCAATAGAGCGGCACTTCTTGGTATGTCAATCTCGTTAATCGTTTGGCGATCCTTCAAAATACTTCGACAAAGCAATGGTAGTAAGCTCACAGACCTAAGAAGCGATGAACTTCCTTCTTGTCAGTTTGACGCGGGAACTCTGCGACGGCAACTAGCTTCTCGGGGTCGGAATACCGCCGCGGCTCACTACGTGTCCGAGAAAGTTGAGCTTCTGAGAGCGAATACATTTCTCAGACTTGATTGACAGTTCTGTTTTGCTGATTGCGATGAGTGTGTGTTTGCATCGTTCTAGATGGTCATCAAACCTTTTTGAAAACACCACATCGTTGTCTAAGTAGACTAAGCATGTCTGCCGTTTCAATCCAGAGAGAACAGTGTCCATCAACCGCTGAAATGTGACAGGTGCCGAACTCAGGCCGAATGAGATTACTTCAATTTCATATAATCAATCTGGCGTAACTAATCCTGTTTTTTCGCGGTCGCGATCTTCTGCATCGATCTGCCAGTACCCTGACTTAAAATCGAAAGAGGTGAAAGATCGTGCATGGCGCAGACGGTCCAGAACGTCATCTAACCGTGGCAAGGAATAAACGTCGTGTTTGGTAATATCGTTGAACCGTCGATAGTCTACACAGAAGCGTAGTGTTTTTTTTTCCTTCTTTTAACTAACACGACGTGGGACGCCCATGGACTTACAAACAGCTGAATCACGCCATCATTGATCATGTCTTCAACCTGGTGCTTCATCCCCTCCCTTTGCGTAAGCGAGATCCTAACTCGTCCCGTAGGAATGCGATGTTTCGTAATGGAGGTGCGCCGTACTATAGCTCGGTAGGGAAGCAGGTAGAGATGTCATTGACAAATATGAGTAGTTGGTGTTTCCGTCCTTCCGATGGGCCCGAGTTAACCTGAATGCGATCAATCAGGTTGACCACTTCCGATATATTAGGCGAAGCAGTTCCGAGGGAGGCGACAGCCATGCGTTGCGGTAAGGGCTGATATTCGTTGCTGAATTTGGTCGGCATAACTAATTAGTGTCCATTCCAAAGCTGGACAAGGCCCCGTGCAATGCAGGGGTTCCGTTCAGGCATTAACGAAATGTTTGCCTCCGCGTTGCCCTAATAGTCGTCGAATGCGTCGCACGCTACCAGAGTCGGTAGACTGTTTCTTGGCGGTACCGTTATGCTGTCATCAACGATGCGCAAGGCATTTTTGGTGTGGTTCTCGTTGCCAGCGTCGCTTGCTATGGCTTTTTCCAGTAGAGAGTGTCACAATTGATTTTTCCATGTTAGTTATGGCTTGATTCTCCTGTAGAAAGTCGTTGCCGAGTAGCAAGCCCCTCGTAAAACTGGGTAGACTAATGAAGACCCGGACAACATAAATCCGCGAATATTTACTTGAGCAGTGCATCTTCCCGAAAGAATTTGTAGATGGCCTCCAGCATTATGGGTCTGCGACCCAGTTCGCTGTGTCAAAATGTTCAACTTCGACGCAAGCTCTCTGCTCATAGCCGAACTGTCCGCAACAGTGTCAAGTAAAGCGGTGATTTTGTCGTCTCTGGTAACCAGTATGTCCGACGTTACAACTTGTCGTTGATCACCGCAATGTTCCTGAACGTTGGTTTGTTGTTGTCGTTGTCGACGTGAGGAAGGATATTTGATGCGCTCGGTTCAGCGGCCTCACTACCGGCGGTCACCTGACTCAGTTTCCCGGGTTTCAGAACGACGCCTGCCAGCGTCTCGAGGAAACACGGAACTGGGAGATCGGTATCGCGCGGGCGATGAAGAATGGTGCTCGTGCCTTCGCTGCCCGAATGAATTATCACGACGCACGATGAAGTTCTCTATCTCCATAGGGCGCTCACCAACTCCTGGGCGTGGAACACCTGGAGGGAACCCACGGAGAGCCACGAGCCGACAGGGACACATCCTGTAGACGTGGCCAGCCTCTCCACAATCAAAGCATAGGGGCCTCAGATCAGGATCCCGCCATGCGTCTCTTTTTCTGGGGCCTCGACTGCTCGATGTAGGGTGGATTGCGATACCTGAATGCTGCTTCTGTTTGTTCGGAGGGGCGCATGACGTTTGAAGGGCCGTACACCGACGGCCGTCGTACCGCGTCCGCGTAAGTAATTCGGACTGACTCCCGCCATTGTGGTACTTCGTAGTATTCATAAGCGTGGATGACTTGCCTAACCTCGTCGCGCACTATCTCTGCCACAGACATTCGTGCTGTCGGTGCGTCGATTACCTGCAGTTTCTGGAGCTCGTCTCGTACCACACCCCAGATCTTCTCGCGCAGGTCCTCAAGGTGCTTTCTCCAAGTCACAGCAGGGGGGCTGTTCGAAATTTCCATCACGTTGCGGTCGTATTCTTCGTATTCACAGCGCAAAACGTAGATTGGACACGAGATGAGAAGACGGCACCAAAAGCGCTGACTTTCAACAACGTTTATTTGGAAGAAACACGACTTCTTATACCTTTGCCCACACTTGTCACAGACATGTGATGGCACATTAAGTGAAACACGCACTTCGTTGCACTCAAGATAATTATTGTACGTGCAAAAGTTCAACTTCTTTTTTGTTAGTAACAAGGACGGTGTGCTAACTCATTGGTAACGAGGTCTGGCAATCTCGGCTGCCTCAACTAGATTAGAGATGAAGTGCATATATATGTGGAATGTCGAGTCTGCTGAAGGCCGAATCACAACAAAAAAACGTAACAACTGTTTATTCGATAAGCGATGGCAGCGGATGAGCATACCAACGCTACGCTCGTCTCGGTAGCGGAAGAAAAAAAGCAACTCTTCCCGGCCTGTTTTTGCAGCCACCGTCGATGACGCGTACCTCGGGTGACGTAGCGGTGGCGCTATGTTTTATCGATAAAGCAGTGCAGCCTGTAGCCGTATTTCGCTGGGCCGGATGATAACACGGCGAAGGCTGCGCGGAATTATGCGCAGAGTGTGTCGCCAGATAATATATATATATATATATATATATATAGATTCACAGTGAAGTAGACGCGCGTATGAAGCTGTTTATTGACGTTTCATTTCATTTTATTACCTTAAAGACCCACGAGGGGTATTACATATTACATAAGGGGTGGGTACATATATTTTAGTGAGCGAGTGTTAACACAACGAAACATGACTGGTAACATTATTGGCAAAGTTGGATGAGCACGTGATGGCTGCGATTTCGTTGGGTAGGTCGTTCCAGTCTGCTGCAGTACGGGAGAAAAATGATGCGGCAAAAGTGGTAGTTCGGGCTCGAGGTCGGGAAACTTGAAGCGGATGACAAGTGCGATGAGATATATGTGCTGGAGGGATGATGTAGGGTGCGCGACCTAGTGAACTATGGAAAAATTTATGAAACAAGCAAAGGCTGGCAATGCGGCGACGAAGTGATAAGGGCAATAAGTCGGATTCAGCATTCAAAGCTGACACACCGGCCGGGCTCCGGCCTTCATCATTCTGATGAAGGCCGAACCCCGGCCGAAACGTCAATAAACCGCTTCATACGCGCGTCTACTTCACTGTGAATATTTACCCGGACCCAGAACTGCATTTACCTGGTAATATATATATATATATATATATATATATATTGTCGCGAAGCACTTTGAACAGTAAGCGTTCGCGACTAGAACGTTGGAGCAGCGAGAGGTAGTGTAGCCGACCGAGCACCGAAAACAAGGTTGTTCCTTCTCGTCGTCGTTGTCTCTCTCCTAGCCACAGCCCCACTGCTCCATATTTTACAGTACAGTTATCTCCCCCGCGGAAAAGGAAGCCGTCCCGGTGACCTACGGGTAGGACAGCACAGGCGGATCATAGTAGGGCTTGAGACGCTGGGCATGCACAATTTCGCGGCCACGACGGCGATGATCCAAAGGTAGCTCGAGGGGTTCCACAATATAGTTGACTGGAGACGTTTGTTTGATCACGCGGTATGGGCCTTGGTACTTCGACGCGAGTTTCGGTGACAGTCCAGTGGTAGAGGCTGGAACCCAAAGCCACACTAGCGAGCCAGGAGCATAGGATACAGGAGCATTGGAACTTTCTCGATGGTGCTTCTGGCGTTGCTGGTCTTCTGACGTAAATATACGGGAAAGCTTGCGACACTCTTCTGCGTGTGCAGCGGCTTCGGATAGGGTAGTCGTTTCCGTGGAGTCAGGGCTGTACGGAAGGATAGTATCCATTGTGGAAAAAGGTTCGCGTCCGTACAGGAGAAAGAAGGGCGAAAATCCCGTGGTAGTCTGCGTGGCGGTGTTGTAAGCGTAGGTCAGAAAAGGTAGAACATGGTCCCATTTGGTTTGGTCGGATGCAACGTACATGGCCAGCATGTCACCAAGAGTGCGATTAAAGCGCTCGGTCATGCCATTAGTCTGCGGATGATAGGCAGTAGTGGTGCGATGAATGATGCGGGATTCTTTGAGGAGAGCCTCGATGACGTCGGACAGGAAGACGCGGCCTCTGTCACTGAGTAATTCCCTGGGAGCTCCGTGGCGAAGGATGATGTGGCGCAGGAGAAACCAGGCGACGTCACGTGCAGAAGCGCTGGACAAAGGGGAAGTTTCCGCATAGTGCGTAAGATGGTCGATGGCCACGATTACCCAGCGATTGCCATCGGATGTGGTTGGCAGAGGTCCATAAATGTCGATGCCGACTCGATCAAAAGCACGTGCTGGGCAAGGCAAAGGCTGCAATGGGGTGGTTGAACGACGAGGGGGATCTTTACGGCGTTGGCAAACCAAACAGGAGCGGACATAATGATGGATGAATCGATACATCCCCCGCCAGTAGTAACGAAGGCGTAGACGCGCGTATGTCCTCAGTACCCCTGCATGCGCGCATTGGGGATCGTCGTGGAACGCTGCGCAAATATCCGAACGCAGGTGTCGCGGGATGACAAGCAACCATTTGCGGCCGTCCGGGAGGTAGTTGCGACGGTACAGGAGCCCGTCGCGAATGGAGAAGTGATGCGCTTGGCGACGTAATGCGCGATTGTTAGTGGGTGTCGATGGGCTGGACAAAAAACGCTGCATGGACACAATCCATGGGTCTTTCTTCTGCTCCAGAAGAATGTCCGTGGCAGCAGGGGAAGACTCGGACAATGAGGTGTTCGGGAAGCTAGCCTCGTCTGTTAGTGGCGAACGAGACAAGGCATCCGCATCCGAATGTTTTCGGCCAGAACGATACAGTACGCGAATGTCATACTCCTGCAGTCGAAGGGCCCATCGAGCAAGACGACCGGACGGTTCTTTTAAGGATGACAGCCAGCACAGCGAATGGTGATCAGTTATGACATCAAACGGGCGGCCATAAAGATACGGACGGAATTTGGTTGTGGCCCAAATTATAGCCAGGCACTCCTTTTCTGTGACAGAATAGTTCAATTCAGGTTTAGTGAGTGCACGACTGGCGAAGGCAACGACGTACTCATCGAAGCCAGCCTTTCTCTGAGCGAGAACGGCCCCAAGGCCAACGCCACTGGCATCCGTGTGTATTTCAGTTGGAGCACTGGGGTCGAAATGGCGCAGGATTGGTGGTGACGTCAAGAGACGACGCAGCTTTGTGAAGGCGGCGTCGCAATCCGGTGACCAGGTTGAAAGGTTGTGGCCACCATGCAGAAGCTGCGTTAAAGGTGCTATTATAGTGGCAAAATTGCGGATGAAACGGCGAAAGTATGACGCTAATCCAATGAAGCTGCGCAGTTCTTTCAAATTCGTTGGTCGGGGAAACTGGGCAACAGCTTGTAGTTTCGCCGGATCAGGAAGTACACCTTCTTTCGACACGACATGGCCGAGGATGACCAGCTGCCGGGCAGCGAAGTGACACTTCTTCAAGTTAAGCTGGAGGCCAGCATCGGCGATGCACTTTAGGACGCGTTCAAGTCGAAGTAAGTGGGAAGGGAAGTCCGGTGAAAAGATAACGATGTCGTCTAGATAACACAGGCATATCTGCCATTTGAGGCCGCCCAAGATGTTGTCCATCATTCTTTCAAATGTGGCAGGCGCATTACACAGGCCAAATGGCATCACGGTGAATTCGAATAAACCGTCAGGTGTGATGAAGGCCGTTTTCGGACGGTCGGACTCAGCCACTGGCACTTGCCAGTACCCGGATCGTAAGTCTAAGGATGAGTAGAATTCAGCGCCTTGGAGGCAGTCTAGCGCGTCGTCAATACGGGGTAGCGGATAAACGTCCTTGCGTGTGATCTTATTAAGTCGCCGGTAGTCCACGCAAAAGCGAATTGTGCCATCTTTCTTTTTTACCAGCACTACAGGAGAAGCCCAGGGACTGCGCGAAGGTTGTATGACACCGCGTTGGAGCATGTCTGCAACTTGCTCAGCGATCACGCTACGCTCCGTGGCGGATACACGATACGGCCTGTGGCGTAAAGGCGCATGGTAGCCGGTGTCGATGTGATGGACAACAGTGGAAGTACGGCCTAAGCGAGATTGTTGTAGGTCGAATGACGTGCGAAAGCGGTCTAGAAGATGGACGATCTGGGCGTGCTGCGCTGGAGTGAGGTTGGGATCAATACTCTGGTAAAATGTTGGGTGACATGGCGGCGTGGGAGGAGAAACTTGAAGGGCCAGAGCGTCAACCGGAGGAGAAGCCGGGTCGTCAGGCACATCGTAAAGGAAGCTTGGTTCGATTTCGTCGGCATAACCAAGACACTCATTGTGGAGCAGCCTAGCAGGGCAAGGAAACAGGTTGGATACATAAAGTGCGCTCGAACCTTGTCGAATGGCAAGAAGGGCAAAAGGAAGCAAGAAAGGATGGCGGCGAGCAACAAGCTTAGACGGCGTGAAAAGATCTGTGGAGTCGGAAAGCCCAACGCAGGAAACGGGTACAAGTGCGGCAGAGTATGGAGGAATCTCGGTGTCGGCGGTGACGAACACACGACGGGAAGTGTCATCAGTATCTTCAAAAAACGTTGGTGCCGAATGGCGACAGCGCGAGTTCAGCACGGCCACAATCTATAACGGCATGACGAGAGGACAGAACGTCCCAGCCTAAAATCATGGCATGGGAGCAGCGAGGCAGAACAACGAACTCAATATGGTATAAAGCGCCGCTTATAACAACACGCACTGTACACTTCCCTAAGGGTTCTATCGGCGCAGCGCTTGCTGTACGTAATGAAATGGCTGAATAAGTCGTGGCGACTTTTCTAAGGGTAAGACGAAGCTGGTCCGAAATCACTGATATTGCTGCTCCCGTGTCTACAAGCGCATGAACGGCAATGTCTTCTGCATAAACTTCAAGGACGTTGGCAGGAAATAAATGAGGTCTTGAGGAGTTCGCTGAGATCGCAGTTCTTGCCTCCGGAACTGCGGTCCTTAGTTTTCCTCTCGGATAGCTTCAGGACGACGGATAAGCGGCGACAGAGAACGCCGACGGGGAGACGGAGACCGACGGGTATTGAAGGGTCGGGAAAGAGGAGACGAGGCTTCAAAGGGCTGAGCGGCAGGAGCAGAACGGGACGGAGAGTCGAAACCGTTACTTTGTGCTCTCGGAGAATCCGAAGGATACCATCCACGCCGGCGGCAAAGCCGTGCTACATGCCCAGGTAGGCCACACGAATAACAGATAGGCCGATTGTCATGGGTGCGCCATGGATTGAGAACAGCGGGCGTAGACTGTTGGAAATATTGGCGAGGTGGGCGCACGGGCTGCTGTGGCGGCCAGTAGCTGCTTGGGGGGGCAGGAGAATATGTTGCAGCTGCTTGCGGAGGTGAGGGAAAGGCGCTGGTAAGTCTGGATTGATTACCTGCAGAAGGAGGCCTTGGATTAGCGACAACGGCAGCGTACGTAAGTGGCACAGGCGTAGGAGGCGGTGGATGAGCAAGTGGTACTGCGTTAGCGACTTGTTCTTGTATCAGGTGACGGAGATCTGGAGACAAGCGCGGCTCTGAGGCTGGAGTGACTGGCAGAAGAGAGAGTTGGCGCGCCACTTCTTCTCGTACAAATTGCTTGATTCTGTCGAAAATTTCTGAACTGCAAGGAGTAGAAGTGACACCATCACTCAGAGCTGAAAGCGCAACGTCCGGAGCGAGAGCTCGGCGCGTGGAAAGCCGCTGTTTGCGCAGCTCCTCATAGCTCTGGCAAAGCGTTATGATGTCGTTGACCGTCTGAGGATTCCTTGCCAAGAGCATCTGGAAGGCGTCGTCTTCTATGCCTTTCATGATGTTCTTGACCTTGTTATCTTCGGTCATATCTGGGTCTATACGCCGGCAGATGTCAACTACATCTTCAATGTAGCTCGTAAAAGTTTCGCCCTTTTGTTGGGCACGACAGCGAAGCTGTTGTTCAGCCCGAAGTTTGCGCACAGCAGGGCGACCGAATACTTCTTGAAGTGCCGTTCGGAATGCTGACCAGGTGGAAAAGTCAGCCTCATGGTTGCGGAACCAAAGATGGGCGACCCTGGAAAGGTAGAATGGGACGTAGCCAAGCTTGTCAGCTTCAGACCATTTGTTGTGGGCACTCACTCGGTTGTATGACGACAGCCAGTCCTCTACGTCATGATCGTCAGTTCCATTGAATATGGGAGGATCCCGTTGGCGTGGCGCACCAGGACAGACGACTGGAGGTGGTGCCATAGGTGGCGCGGTAGGGCTAGTCTCCTCAGGCATGGGAGATGTGACAGGGATCGTGCGGCTTCGGAGTTCCAGGATGACAATAAGTCCAGCACCTCCACCAAATGTCGCGAAGCACTTTGAACAGTAAGCGTTCGCGACTAGAACGTTGGAGCAGCGAGAGGTAGTGTAGCCGACCGAGCACCGAAAACAAGGTTGTTCCTTCTCGTCGTCGTTGTCTCTCTCCTAGCCACAGCCCCACTGCTCCCTATTTTACAGTACAATATATATATATATATATATATATATATATATATATATATATATATATGTATATATATGTGTGTAGTGTTTGACACCCTTACGTGTATAGTCGGTTTACGCCACAACAGTATGGGGGGCATCGAAGAGAGCGGTACGAGGAAGACGACGTACCGCTAGCTAGCTGAATCTCGACAGGCGCTCAGCTGATCAAGGCCATAACGTCTAACTCTAACTGGCTTGACAATAAACTCCTTTGGTGGGCGTAACAGAGTGGTGGGGGTGCAGGGTATGACACAGCGTACCACGGAGTTGCAACACCTAGAACTTCGCCGGAGCCGTCGTCTTGCCGGTCTCTTGCCAACGACCTTCCGTATAGCTCAGGACGGAGGTGGACAAACGCCAGCTCTAGTTCTACCTGCTCAAAGGTCACCGCCAGTTGGACATTTGCAGTACTGCATGGAACCACGCTCGTTCGCGGGAAAACTGGACGAGGACGTCGACCAGTGGCTGACACGCCACGCAAGGGTGAGCCCCTACGGCAGTTGAGATCCTGTCACTCGGCTTGAATATGTCATACTGTTCCTGAGTGAGATAGCGCTGATGTGCTATGAAAACCACGAAGACTCCCTAACAACGTGGGAAGGCTTCGTTGAGGAAATTAAGAAGTGTTTTGGTGACTCCTACGCCAAACAGAAACGCGCCGAGAGAAAACTAGCTCGGAGAGCTCAAACTCTTGGAGAGACACGGACTACATAGAAGAAATCCTGAAGCTGCGCAAAAAAGTCAATTAGCAGATGTCTGTGTAAGACCGAGCCGGAAATGCGTGTTCAACTAGCCTGATGACATCGAGCGGCATCACTTTGTCAAGTTATTTCTTTTGCTCGGCTATTCGCACTATCGGAACTGCAACACGCCGGAGCGCACGGACTGCGTACAGTGTAGCGTTAGGTTTCTCCATCACATTGCAGACAGTCTTTATTTTTCCTAATCCCTTAAACACAGGATTCAACTCATGGCTCAACTGTGGAGCATTGACCTGCTGGGCCAAAGGTAAGATGCGCTCTCAGGTCACAAAGACGGCGACAGGTGACGGGAATAGGATGACCTGGACGATAGCCCACAACATTGCGGCGAACTGGACTCGTGAATGCTCCGTGACTGTAAACGATGGCGCCATGTGGTCGTACCGTTGGTGGCGCACAGGTTAGGCTCAGCTTCCGGCTTGAAATGGCAAAACCTGCCGTCTGAATGAGGGCTGTTCGAGAATGGCATCGAAGACCAGCGGTTGCGACAATAACGGGCGACTTGATCAGCGCGGCGCCAACTGACACTAATATATCGGTGATCCCGTGTTCGCCACTCTCTCTTGTTACGAGAACCTCAAGGGATCTGTTGACTTTGGCTATGCACGAGCGAAGTACGTTCAGTTGACCTGGAGCTGGTCATGGTGCAAACTGACTAAAAGCCGACATTAGCAAGTTCTTGGGGCAAGTGATAGAAAAATGTGCGGAACATAACCAACCTTTATAAATAGCTTTCGTTGATTACGAGAAAGCGTTTGATTCAGTCGAAACCTCAGCAGTCAAGGAGGCATTGCGGAATGAGGGTGTAGACGAGCCGTATGTAAAAATACTGAAAGATACCTATAGCGGCTCCACAGCCACCGTAGTCCTCCATAAAGAAAGCAACAAAATCCCAATAAAGAAAGGCGTCAGGCAGGGAGACACGATCTCTCCAATGCTATTCACAGCATGTTTACAGGAGGTATTGAGAGACCTTGATTGGGAAGAATTGGGGATAAGAGTTCATGGAGAATACCTTAGTAACTTGCGATTCGCTGATGATATTGCCTTGCTTAGTAACTCAGGGGACAAGCTGCAATGCATGCTCACTGACCTGGAGAGAAAAGCCGAAGGGTGGGTCCAAAAATTAATTTGCAGAAAACTAAAGTAATGTTTAACAGTCTCGGAAGAGAACAGCAGTTTACGATAGGTAGTGAGGCACTGGAAGTGGTAAGGGAATACATCTACTTAGGACTGGTAGTGACTGCTGATCCGGATCATGAGACTAAAATAATCAGAATTGGAATGGGCTGGGGGGGGGGGGGGGGGGCGTTCGGCAGGCATTCTCAGATCATGAACTGCTGGTTGCCATTATCCCTTAAGAGAAAAGTTTTATAACAGCTGTGTCTTGCCAGTACTCACATACGGGGCAGATACCTGGAGGCTTACGAAAAGTGTTCTACTTAAATTCAGGACGACACAGCGAGCTATGGAAAGAAGAATGATAGGTGTAACGTTAAGGGATAAGAAAAGAGCTGATTGGGGTGAGGGAAGAAACGCGAGGTAATGATATCTTAGTTGAAATCAAGAAAAAGAAATGGGGGGATGGGCAATACGCGTAATGAGGAGGGAAGATAACCGATGGTCATTAAGAGTTACGGAATGGATTGCAAGGGAAGGGAAGCGTAGCAGAGGGCGGCAGAAAGTTAGGTGGGCGGATGAGATTAAGAAGTTTGCAGGGACAACATGGCCACAATTAGTACATGACCGGGGTAGTTGGAGAAGTATGAGAGAGTCCTTTGCCTTGCAGTGGGCGTAACCAGGTTGATTATGATGATGATGATGATGATGATGGGGCGCAATGGCCTGAACAAAGGAAACCATAGTGGCGCAGGTATCGGTGATAGAGGGGTATAGAGCCGCTGGGCTTTCAGCTCTCAGCATAGAATGTTCGTGAGCTGCTCTGAAGGTTGCTGCTGCTGCGAAAGAGAGTCCTGTTAATCTTCATAAGACGGTGTTCCAACCACATTGGGAAGCAGTGCAAATTACTGGCAGGAACAACGGCTTTTCACCTGATGGAAACCCTTGCACTCTATGATAACATCATGAACCTAACTTAGTTATTGCAAATCAGTAGATTGAAGGCGTCATCGGCGATACATTTTCATAAATACTTCGTTTAGCGCAAAACAACGGACACAAGAAAAGGCGACAGGACAAGGCGCCTTGTCCTGTCGCCTTTTCTTGCGTCCGTTGTTTTGCGCTAAACGAAGTATTTATGGATCCGCACCAACTAGCCCGCCAACACATTGTGCTGATACATTTTAAGTTATGCTCAACTTTGTGAAACTGGCATTTCAGCGTCAGCATTAAGGTATAGTGCCACTACGTCTTGTATATAGGCGGCGTAACCTTCGATGAACGTTTCAACTCGTGATGCCAACCCTTTCTTGGCGACAACCTTCCAACGCAATGGTTTTCCGATCAAATCTCGCAGCTTATGCTTCCATGTCCTCCAGTCACGGAGTTCTTCGTGGTTTGGAAACCACACTCCCACTGTTTCCACCCAGTAAAAAATTATATTAGCGAACATCACTGCAGGAACCCATTTCTTGTGACTGCTAACCCGTTCATACATCTCCAGTTAGCCGTCAACTTCGGCGCCATCAGTGCTGCAGAAGGTTGCTGGATCACGCCGATGCGTGCGAGCGACAGTCGACGCTGTCGAAGCAGGCGTTGCCGAAACAGGCACCGTCTCCTGCGGCATCAGCGAAGAACGAAGTGGCGGAATCTGCGAATTCCGTTCTGGGCCGGTATGCCGCAAATACACCCAATGTGCAAACGTATATAGAGCTATTTACACAGGAAGAGCTTGTGGTAGACACGCAAGTTGATACAGATGCCATAGCTGCAGCAGTCTACGACTTTCTCGTGGTCTCTCTCTTACGCACACGGTGCTGTCCAAATGGAGAGTGAAGAATCAATATTAAGCAACTCGGCGCTCTTGTGTGCCTACTGAATGCGTTGATTGAACTTGCCATTTCAAAATGACGCTTCTACAAGGTGTGGAATGCCCTCTAAACTTGCCAGTGACGATGCTGTAATCCTTCGCTCTAGGTGCACACTTTCTAAATATGCCAAAACATTTTCGGTCTCCTTGCCCATTGCGGAGACTAATGTGTTTTCTTGTGTTGTCTAGTCGCATAGGTGAAGGCCACACGTCGGTTTGTAGCGCTCCCGTCATGTGATACACCGTTTTCAATAACAGAGATTTCACTAGTTCAGCTTCTCTGGCAAGTCAACAGCGAAGTGGTTGAAAAAATTACCCCTGGGAAAATCAATGGGCCACCACTGCCGAATGTGAAGTGGCGTCATCTTCCTGGATGATATCTTGGGTTGATCTTGCCTGGTCTCGTACCGACTGGCTGTTTCTACTTGTGTCCCCATGACCATTGCCACCATGTCGCGTAACCTAAGGAAGAAACAGATTGCGGGGAAACAGGACGGGTAATTATTCAGGCCCGGTAGCCACCTAGTCATCACAATGCTAGGAGTTAAGCCAATCATTAAAAAGTTCATGTCCTCTTGCCAGCTCTCGTTCACAATACTAGCTGGTGTGGTGTCATCGATGATAGTTGACACGCCTCTGCTCACGTGTCCATATACGAAACGCGAAACCTTTTCCGTTTCTCTTATTTTAGGCGAGACCTCAGCCGCGACGCTGGGGCGTGTCAAGTGAAATTGGTGTGGCAGCCGCGGCGACATCAAGCCAGGTTCACGTGGCCGGCACCACCAAGGCTATACTTGAGATAAGCCGATACGTGGTTGGTCGAATGTCCACGCGCCGCCGTTGAATAAGGCCTCGCATTAGGAAAGATAGGACAACTTGGGCCAAGAAAAAAGCAACACATTGATGGAAAGTGCTCAAAGTGTCCTAGCTTACAGTTTGTCACACGTGAACCGATAGTTCTGCACAAGTATAAAAATAAAACGCCGGTACTAACATCTCCATTTCACATTTGTTACTGTATTTTTTTTCTGTTCGGCAGTAAATTTATTTCTACGGTGTGTTGCATGGAATTATTGTCTGTTTCATTGATTTCATGATTACTGATAATAAATCAGTCACTTGGATGCACATATTTTCTATCAAATGTGCGCCTTCTGACAAAATATTTAATGAATGATTTTTTTTTACTTACAGGCAAACGAGGAGCTCAAATGGAAGAAAGGTAGGTTTATACATTCGACCTATATTTCGAGGTTATTATAATCTGTGATAAAGACATAAGAAAAGCCCTGTATTTCGGCGGAAAATGTGGACAGAATTGTACAAAATGGCGTTTCATGTTGAATGGGCGCGAACGCCTTAAAATTTTTAAAAAAGCCCGACAAGAAGACTGAAAACGGAACTGACAGGCCAACGCCCTATATCGCAACTAAACAATCTAGAGAAGACGGTTGACATTTAAAAGGTATCTCGGCTACTTAGTTACAAACTATAAAAATCCATTTTGGAGTTACGAGAACAATAAGGATCTCAGCTTTGTTCACGGCCCTCTCGACCAATTCAGCCTATTTTCTTTCTGTCAGCATAGGTAAGCAATTGCAAAAAAATAATGAACCGATTGTGAAAGGACTAAGCGCAACATCTTCAATCAACAAGGAATAAAACTATTGAGAAATATTCATTTTTTGTGATGGTAGGTGCGGTGGTTCTACATTTACCGGGCAGCAAGAAAAACGAGCCACAACCTAAAACTTTCACAGTATGCTTTGCGCGCAACGGCTTTATTGTCCTTTAACATGCTACTTACGAATTTGGAATGCTGCACACACACTTTAGGAGCGGAGATGAATGGCATACATCTGTCTTGGCTTCCCCTTTAGTCGAGGTATGCTGCTCGGGGAAACAAATAGTCAAATCGAGGTATGGTGTTTGCGATAAATTCTTGGAGCTCTGTTTGAGATACAAAGTAGAGGCTGAAGCGGTTTTGGCGGCAGATGGCGTTTATCGGTGCTGTTGCCATCAACAATAATTTTGCTTTCGGATTACTCGTGCCTTCAGTATAGATGCAGTATCGATTATTCACTGGTAGCATATTTGAGGGTACTGATCTCGCACTGCCCACATGCCTAGACACGCGGTGCTTTCGGTAATGTAGCACGATTTCTTAGCAGCCCCCAAAATATTTAAAAATGCAGCCATTGTTCTATCAGAAAGAAATTATGAGGACATTTGGCGGTGCTCACTGAAATTAGGAAACTTATCATTTTGCATTTAAACGGCGTATACACCTTAACTTCGGCAAGTTAGAAACCCAAACTTTTTAGCGATCAAAAGGATTTCAGGGGCATGAAAATGTTGTATAAGCAGTTTTTTATTTAAAATTATTTGTAACAGCCGGTTTTCGGCCGTGCTGATATAGAAAACTACACAAATGCAATACTTATTGAGGGTAATGGAGTTTAATTTATATATTATGAAATTAGCTGTCACGTTTGTCACAACATCCGGCAGCTTTCTCAAGACAGTGGGAAGAAATTAATTGCTTGTCGAGCGGTATCACAATGCGGTCAAATCGATGAAATAAATTTTTTTCAGCAAATACTGCCCGTTCTTTTGCAATAACTTATAGACATTTAAATGGGATCAGATCAATTTTATGACTTCCTTGTATACGTTGCACTGCCCGAACACATTGTTGATACACACATCAAGAAGATATGTAAGCAATAAGGAATACCGCTTCATACCCATACATCAATGCAGCATACTCAAATGGCGTGATGAAGTCTCTCCATACCACCCGTGTTGGCATTCCAACTGGTCATTATAAAACGCCTCGACTACTGGCCATGTCACTTGAATTTCTTTCTGTCCTGTGTCTCTTTACTAGATGTTTGTGTTCGAAGCCGTAAGCGTTATATGCGAATGCAACTCTGTTCGTGGGTTTGCAGTGATGGAAGATTAAGTCTAAATCACAGTCAGCTTCGAAAAAGAAAGCACACAGTGATCATTTGAAAATAACTTCAACAATGTTTCATTAACACTGTATCGTTTATGAAATGGCCCATTCAATATAAGGCGCCTGACAGCTCTGCATCGTATTTTGTCTGTCTACGTATTGACTATTTTGCAGTACGTAGTAGTCGCTTTTACGTACAAAAGAGGCGACCACTTCATCTACGCAAAACATTTCTAATGGAACAATGAGATTCAGGGTTGCTTCGGATTAGGTACTTGAAGGACGGGCTCTGTTCACGCTGGCATAAGTTTCTGCGAATATTTTGACATTTTGTTGCTGGTTTATTGAGAACGTCATTATTAAGACTGCATGTTAAAGAGCTTTCCCTACAGTAAAACACGTTGTGGGGCTAGTTGGTGCATAGCTTTCAATAGAATAAGCGCCAAAATTGACGGCACACAAGAAGAAATACAGACAGGACAAGGCGCTACTTGCAACAGTTGCAAGTAGCGCCTTGTCCTGTCTGTACTTCTTTTTGTGTGCCGTCAATTTTGGCGCTTATTCTATTGAAAGCTTTCCCTACTTCTTCAGCCACAAAGGTGCTTTTCCGCGAATAGTTGAGGCCATTGGCGGATTGATTGCTGTTTTTATCGTCAGTTACTGCCGCAGCGTAACTTTGAGGAAGAATAATGCAGACAGCTGAGTGCAGCTCCACATGAGTGTTAACTTGCCAGATTTTTTCCAGCGTTGGTTGAGCTTTGTTTGCGTAAGCCCGAACAAGCAATTTCTTCCATACCAACAGAAAGGTACGAATCAGCTTATATGACAGACATGAATTAGTGATTACAATAGTTTCTTTTTAATACGAAGGCGCACCCTTTGGTATTGGCTCTTAAAACCGCACCCAATCTCTAGTGTCCTTCGTGTTTGATGCTGCTGTTTCGAACGTCGTCAGTGACGAAGTTTTAAATACAGTGCATGAATTTCTTATCGTATGTATAATATCCTTCCATGAAGTGCTGGCAATCAGGATCTCAAAAACAAACTTCGGATTAAGTACTTGAAGGACAGGCTCAGTTCACACTGGCATAGTTTTCTGCAAATGTTTTGACATGTTGTTGGGGGTTTATTGAGAACGTTATAATTAACACTACATTTTAAACAGCTTTCTCTACTGCTTCAGCCACAAAGGTGCTTTTCAGCGAATCGTTAAGGCCATTGGCGATTCAGATTAGGGGCTTGCAGGACAAGCTCAGTTTATGCTGGCATAATTTTCTGGATATATTTTGACATTTTGTTGGTGGTTTATTGAGAACGTTATCACTAACACTGCACTTTAAAGAGATTTCCCTGCTGCTTCAGCCACACAGGTGCTTTTCCGCGAATAGTTAAGGCCATTGGCGGATTCGTCACTGTTTTTCTTGTCAGTTACTATATTGTTACGTATTTGAATAAATGATGGTAGAATTTCATGCCATCAGATTTGGACATTCCAGAAGTGCTCAAGTTGATGATATTGGAGCTTTCTTCAAGTGGAGACATCTAGATGCACAACTAGCGAAAAGTGCACTGACAGGGGCGGCTGATCTGTGCAGGTTGGGAACCTCAACTGAAGGGCTACTCCAAACATTAGTGCAGTACATCTGTGCCACTTGGCATACATGGGTTAATATATTTCATCAGAATGTTGAAAGCCTGAGAACTGTGGTGAAAGACGATGACGGCACCTACACATCACAATGTTTGGCAGAGGAAGAGGAAAAAGAAGCGGAAGACAATTTGTTGCTATGCCTCTAAGGGTATGCGCCACTTTTAGGGGTAAGCAAACAAACAAACAAACACACGCAAAGTGGCAGCTGCGGGCACACAAGCCCATAAAACAAGCTCAGCCAAGTTCGAGGATCAGTCCCGAGAGGGCAACCTGGGTTGTACTGCTGGACAGCCTCGTGACGGGTTGCGTGCTATCGAGCTAAGGTCCTACCCGTGTCCTATGCCTGAACGCTTCCTGTGCTCTTTGAGCTCCTGTCCTGCCATTTGTCCTGTGGCACCGCATAAGCGGATTGTCGTCAAATTGCTTCCGCGGCTGCCCGGTTGAGCCCCCAGTCGCCTCCGTCGCAGAAGTCCTGCTTCGGTCGACGCTGGATGCTACGAAATGTGAACGAACTGACGTGATCTGTATGCCACGACAGGCAGACCTCGCGTTTTAGTGGAAGAGTGACTAGAACTATGCAGCATGCTGCGTAGCAGGACTTTGCACGTTAGAGGACAATCTGTGTTCTGAATCTTCTTCGTATCTCTATAAGAGCACTTGAAATAATAGATTCACATGTTCTATCCGCCCGAATATTGCTTTCGTTTCTTTCCTCACCGCACCGCATGTCAAGCAACGTCACGGCCTGCGTTATGACTCTACATTATCTAGCACTTGCCATAGGACTAAACTCTCATAACAGCTTCGGATTGTTATCACATTGTTAATGTGCTGTGGTTGAGGAGGATGCCGGAAAACTGGTAGATACTGGTAAATATTTCGGACTCACAGGCAAAGTGTTCTAACAGAAAGAAGCTAATTTGGGTGTAAGTCCACGAGTCAAAATATACGCTGGGTTTTGACTTGAGCGACAGTGATTCCAATGCGACGAATCGGCTGTTGCTTCGAATTGAACGAATTCGTTAGAAACAAACTGTTTCTACAAGTCTTTCGAGCTTCAACCACCGCAAGGCACAACGGTTGAGGCTGCCCACATGCTCTCCTTAGTTTTCCAGCCCCTGGAATTTACGGCCTTGCACAAGAAATTGATCATTTGAGCAGGCGAATTTGAAGCGACGAGTATCAAGCACAGTAGAAAGCTGTGTTTGATCGGCACAACTCTGCAGTTTGAAATAAATAGGTGAATATTATTGCCGGCACCTTCTTCCTGGACGGTGAGGTACGCGGCTATGTAGCGACTACTTGCTCTGACATCAGCAAACATGGGAGGCTGGTAGCTCGTATCCTGCTATATTGTCCTCTTCAGTTCACACATGAGAAGTGGCAAATCTTCAAGGCGTTTAAATTCATCGCACCAAGCCTCAAATTAATGAGTACTGGTGCAGGAATGACTTTCTTCCTTGTAGTTTCGCGTTCTAAAAGCCGCTGGAGGAGGAATTTTTGCGTCAGAAGGAGTGAGCATGGTCCTTCCAAAAGAAAAAAAAACCTTCGTGTTGTTTGAAGCAAAAATCACTTGGTGGTTTCTTTTTGTTCAAAATTCTTTACACGGACTCATTGTTAAGGTAATGTTTCTCAGTATCAGTGTCCTAGAACAGAAAAAGCAGCCCATTGGAACTTCTCTGAAAGTTTTGTCCAAGCAACATAGAATGCGGCACTGGAGTTTGTCATGTTTTGGCTACTTCTGAAGCTTTATTCCTGCTTTGTTGGAGATATCGCTTTCTTCGAATATGTGAAAAGATTCTGTTGAGCGCAGATGTCAGTAACAACATTGTCAACGTGTAATTCTCTGGTAGCTCTTTCGCAGTAGGTTGCAGAGGAGGGGGAACACGCTGCAAGTGATATTGTAAAGTCACAGTAAGAAAAAAAGGGCTGACTGTCGTGCCAGAACGAACATAAGTAATTCTAAATCCTTCGGTTGTAGGTAGATGTTTACCTCCACTGTCTGTGCAATCAAATAAAATATAAACGCAAGGCGCGTGGGTCGCCCTGTTGAATGCCCATCTCCAGTTGTGTCATCTAAACGCCTGCAGTATGTGCCACCTTGTGCAGTGCACTAACATTTCAATTAGGGTGCCGCGGCGCAGCTCGCGCAGGTGTGAAGCATGGGAGGGGGGATGTTACCATGTATGATAAAGTGGGGTGAAGAGTGGGTGCGGTGACATTTCCTGTGTGTCTCTAACGCATTACGAAGTCGCCCACAGACCTGCCAGATGGGGCAGCTTGGTCTACGATCAATGCGATTTATTATCGCTTCATAGGAGAAATTGAGGGTTTTTCATTGCCGCATTCTGGACGCGTCTGCACCTGTAAATACATATAATAGAATCGCCGGGAGCATGCAGGATTCGCAGGCCTCTCTAAGTCAAGCGCGGCATTACTTGCAGTGCTCATATTGACAAAGTTTAGGGAAATAGCGTTCTGGCCATCGCGGTGGAACGCTTGGTGTGTCAATGCAGCCTTGCAAATGAGCTTGCTTATCGCCTTCTATCCTCTTATGACAAGGAATCCTATTCGAAGGGGACCCAGAAATTTCGATAAGACTGCATAAGTTCTTTAAATGAGCAGGCAGGTCAAATGAAAGAGATTTAGTGGAAGATTTCGGAGCGCATCTTCACTGTAGGATCGTATTGCAAATGTGTACGTGCCATGTGTTGGCTGGCAAATGACGTCAGTCTGCTTGCGTCAGTCTGACGACGTCTGCTTTGCTGCATGCATTGAAATTCGCACGTTTTTATAAGACCTTGCCATTATATATAATGGGCTGGCTACTACCGTTAATGTGTGCTGCCATTTATGAGCAGCCTCGGCATAGTGCGCGGTGTGTGGTGGCCTTGGCATTACAAGAGATAGGAAGCACATATATATATGCACGGGATGAACTCCTATGGGATTGGGCTTGTGGGAAAAGGTGGAAGGTCTGAACTATCGCACACAAGGCAAGGCAGAATGAACCTGGTCAAGAGTAGACGTGGTGACTAGGCAATCTCGCGCTTGGTGATGCGCTTAGGATGTGTTGTTCAAGCATATTATGCAGTAATGCAGACTCTATATTAGTTGTTTGTGCCTATTGGAAGCAACTGTTTGTGCCCCTTAGCACTTGCGGCTTATTACGCATAGGCATTGCGTATGAAAAAGAATACATAACGCAAGAGTAAACTGTGTCCACTGCATCCTTTTTTGCTTCCTTGCGTCTTATTTCTCTGAAACGTAGTGCAATAATTCATCAGCGATTTCGATCAGAACGAAATGAACTATCCTTTACACTAAAATATCACGGAGGAAGCAGGACCTTTAGATATCCCTATTATTCGGCGAGCTCAAGATCGGGAGAATAAACGTCAAGCCCGCGCTACAGCTCACGCGTAAACATTCACGTTACACGGCAGTAAATGTCGTGCGTGTCTGAATGCGTTAGCAAGCTTAGTATTTCAAGTACTTTCCTGGGGCTATCTATCTATCCAACATCTATCTATCTATCTATCTATCTATCTATCTATCTATCTATCTATCTATCTATCTATCTATCTATCTATCTATCTATCTATCTATCTATCTATCTATCTATCTATGTTTGTACCTAACCCCTTTTCCTCCTATCTACGTCACTGCGTAATCCGTGCTCGAATGGTTAGCGCATCGAGTTGGCGTGGTGGTTTAAAAGGGTTCGAAACCAAACATCAGAACAAATTGCGTCACTGATCATGTGCCGATGTGCAAATACACGCCGCTCTTCAAGGAAGCTCTTTCATAACGACATGGGTCACAGTAGATGCGAGTCTGGGTAGGCGCCGCTGTTCTCAGAAAGCATTTGATGTCGACTTTTAGCGCTGGGTATGTACCGTTCGCTCAGTGATGGTCTTCAATTAACTTCTTTAGTGCCAGTTTTGGTCACTAAGTATGTTCCAGTAGTCGTGTGCCACTGGTAAATCAACGTCCTTGAAGCCAACTTGGCAGCTAGGTATATCGCAATGGAAATGTGCCCTCCTATAATGATGACAAAAATATCTTAAATTTGTCCTATGCTGATAAAGGTTCCTCGATGACAGCAACCCGAAGCATTTGAGGACTGCACGACAATTGGACTGGGTATGTGCCGCTTTTCAATTACCGTAGCGCAATCCTGGGTCCCTGAGTACGTACCGCTTAGTGTGCGCCAACAATTTTCAGCGTTCGCAACCACAGGCACGCCACCCTTCTATACTCCGTTCTATACATAGCTATCAACGCTGTGAAAGCTACGCAAGAAGTTCCGTCAAGAAAGTTATCGCTCCGCAAGTACCGTCAGTGCTTTCCTGAGCGTTCCATCCCTGCTTCGCTGCGCGCCAACAGCGTTAGTTCGCGCGAGCATGCACGTGGAGCTCCTCGCATCCGCTTCCAAACAAAAAACACGAAAAGAAGAACAAAATACTAATGGTCTCAAACGACGCATTAGTAGCCATATACCACAGTGTCTTTGTTTCTAAGAATTAAAACTTGTTTCATTCAATACTGAGCTTATATCAAAATCAGTTGCGCACAACTGCGGTCAGTAACACCGAGCTACATCCCGTTGCGAACGAAGCCACTGCAAGAAGCCTCTCTAGCCTCCACAGCCTTGACTGCTATGTATAAAACTGAGTATAGTCCCGGAGAACACGCGCAGACCACTGGGAAGCGCTACTAGATAGTGCAGCCTGTCCAGAAAGAAGCGCGAAAGAGAAGCCCAGTTGTGTCTTGAAGCGTACTAGAAGAGAAACTTCTATGAGTTCGTGGCGATTCATGTTTTGGAAATTAACAGCGCAAAACAGACAAGGACGAAGGAAAAAAAGAACGCGACACTGGTGCTGACTGCCAACTTCAGTTTATTTTGAGGAAAGTCACATTTATATACGCCGGCGAACACAGGCCAACATGTAAACAACAAAGCGTCTGCGCATGCGCATTAGGAGCCATCTTGGTGACTTTGGGTCACCAGGATGGCTCCATGATGAAAAATTCGTCTTTCGAGGAACGTGTATTTGTTGCCTTTGTATCAAATGCTACGATTGGGTGGACGTCTCATTTTCACTTTATTAATTGCGTCTTAATTATGTGCGCCTGAATTAACAATAAAGGGTGTGTTTTAGACTCCCACTAGTGATTGTGGGTTCGACCACGAATGGCGGCATCACCAATTTTGGTGCCATTGAATTTTGGTACCGCGAAAGGTCGAGGGTTCGACTACCACCAAAGGGCATAGGTTGAAGTAGCTCTATTAATTATATCCTTATTACCGGTGTCTTAATTAACATACAAATAATTAATATCAAAGGTCATCGGTTCGAGACCCAGCAAAGGTCGCGAGTTCAACCATCGAATTTCGCTCCTACCAAAAGATGAGGGTGGAAGTCCCACCAATGGTCCTGGGTTCGACTCGCAGTGATAGCCGCGGGGGGTGCCAACACTTTTGGTACGATTGAATTTTGGTGCTATAACGGCGGAGCCTAAATTTTTCAGTTACGCTGGACAACAGATTTATCAATCTATGAGCGACTTAAAGCGTTCGCCTTACTATGCGTGCCTTCAGTATCGAGATACCTGGCTGTAAACTTTTTCTGATGTGTATTACGAATAATGATTTTCTTGATATCCATGGTCAGAGTGATGAAACATGTATTTTTCTCTGGCACTTTGAAACACTTCAAAACCTGTACAGCTCTTTATTTGCAGGAACTTTAGCGTCGAGTATTTTGTGGGGCCACGGAACCAAAAAGCAACGGTCTTTATTAGTGTTCAAGGTGAGAATTCGTCACAGCTCACTACAACACATTGAATGGATCATTACACAGTGTGGCTGTTTCCTTACTCTCAGCCATTTGTATGCAAGAAAGCTCAAAGAGAGTTTATTTGTGCGTTGCTATTAGCCAGATATAGCCTTGTAGCGCGAGTGTCAGCCACGCCGCTGCACTCGACACCTGGTTCTTCTTTCTGTTGTTCACTAAGGAAGACGGGAGAAAATCGCTGTAGTTGCGGAGCGAGTTTGCATATTCTGTGTATGTACCTTTTTTTACGTATCCTTGCCCCATCTGCCGATGTATTTGCTTTGGACATGTTCTCACTGCACCTTCTGTGCGGAATGTACAAATGTTGTTCGTCTGAGTGGCACTGTGCCGTCGTTGGTTGAACCAACAACCAGCGGCCGGAGAAGCTGCTGAAGCTGCTCAACCGCTCGGAATTAAGGGAAACGCAATCAAAAAGCTTGTGTTGCAGTCTAGCGCATTCAGATGTACATACAAGGTTCCTGCCAAAAGCCCACAAAGGTGAACCCATGCCGAAAACGCAGTTTTGGATATGGAAGAAAGGTAATTAGTAAGCAGAAATTGTTCTGTGGCGCCCATGTTGACTTCATAACTTGGACAGCAATTTTTCCCTTAAGACAAGCAAATAAGACTGCACTGAACTTGAATGTGTTCGTGTCCTGCGTTTTTTAGGCATATAATGAGCCGCATTCGATTACTCGTGACAGCGAAAATAGAACGCATCATATGAGTACCGTGCACGGAGACTGGGCTGTGCAGTCATGAATGCCTCACCTTATTTATTTTTAACTCAATATGTGGGTGCTCAAACTGCTAATTCTCTTCGATACTCATACTCAGCCACACGCGAAGCATGTTCAGCCTTTGCTAATCAACCTGTCGCCCCCTTCAGCGATGTCGCATATGGATACTGCAAATTACTGCGTGTAAGCCTTTACTTACTGCGAGGCAGTAAATAATAAGGTACCTGTAACTGGCAGCACGGGCGATTAAAAACCTAATGCTCCTAGCTCGTGAACGCTGTACTTTGTCCCACTAATTGGTTACATTGCTGAGTGTGTCCATTGTCATTGTGATTTGCTGCTCATGCTTGCCTCGTGTGAAAGTGGTACGTAAATTCGTGGAAGCTAGAGCTCTCCCTGCGACTTCTGTGCAGCTTACCAAACACTGAAAACAACTTTATTGTACTAATATCGATCGTGGTATGCTAAAATCCCATGGCGACTCAAATGACAAAGCATGGTAAAAATGCAGTTAGATTGATAGCGTTAGCACACGGCACAAACATCACCCTTGTCTTATTTTTTTAATGACTAAGTACAGCGTAATGAACTCTGTCTGCTGTCTTTCATAGATTGTCTCAATCCCTAAAGAAGATGTCAGGTAAATCGCGCATAAACGAAACTTAGTCAACTCCACGACCGTGCAACTGCAGTGAAGCAGAGGACGCCGTACCTCCATTGAACAGGCGATGCTGCAGGGCGCTGCTATCTACGTGTCATCTTTTTTGCGATATTAAATTTTATCGGCATTAAAGAAGGCATACTTATCCGCAATTCAGAGACTATAACGTGACTGCAATGCATTCAGAACGAGCCACTGCAGGTGACTGATAACCGCAAACTCGCTGTGACCCGCTGCAGCGAGCGCCATTCCCTAAGTTCCCTCACCAGCATCCATCACCATCATCATAACAAAAACATCCCGGCCGCCTAAAGGCGCTGGAAATTTTCGTCTATATCATGTTGTAGAAAGCATACCTCAATTGAAGGTAATAATGAGTCTGAATACAGGGCGAGTGATTCAGAGAATGATATTTCACTAAAACACACCTCCAGCTTCACGTCCCGTGGTATGTTTACAGGGTTCGCTTTATTATGGCAGCTTCCACACTGGCTACACTAGGGTTGGCATGAAAGCCTGCCTGAACCGTTATAACTCATTAAAGGGCACACTCAAGTACCCTTTGACTAGTCACTGGCGCTCATATGATTTTCTTCCACATACAGTCTGGTTAACCTCCCTGCCTTTCCGTCTTCCCTTCTCTCTCTCTCTCTCTTCTTCCACATACCGTAATTATATTGTCATAGCGGAACTAGCGCAGCCCAGAAATAGCTGAAGCTTTTTTTATGCTTCAACACGCGTAGGCGTGCTTAAGCAAGCGCTGCGATTCTCTAGCAGATAAAGAATTTTGCGTCTGTAACCTCACGTCTCTGTTGTATGGTTGATATTATTGTAATGCACGTAAGAGGGAAGGAAGAAGCGCGAGATTCAGTCAAATAGAATAGAAGATGAAAAAAAGAACAGATCGGTTAATCATCATTTAAAAACGCAATATTAAATTGCAGCGCAGTCACTGCATCGACACCTTTCGGCGTCATTCAGTATCGCCGGACATATGGTCGGCTAGTGGCGAAGAACTGCCAGTAGTGTAAAAAAATGCCGTCGAGTTACCTGAAAAGGTCACCGCGCCAAGTTTTTGAGCATTCCTATCCGATTGGGCAAATTCAGTGGCTCAGGAACTTGATTCCAATAGCTCAGTCAATGTGAATATGCGTGTGGCTGGCTTCGAATGCTGTATTCACAGTTCTAGTAGTTCAACTGTGAATAAAAGCTGAAGCCAAGAAGCCTATCCGCTCGCACAACACTTTTTTCGGTATGAAAACTACAAAAGAAGCGGCAAGACAGCAAGAGCTCCTGACTCTGTTATGAGCACTCAGCTCCACCAACCAGAAAATGCGAACAACTTGTCGAGCCTAACCTTTTTTTATGGTTCGTCATCAAGCCCATCAACCTGGCTTCACCTTCTTTTAATATGTATGCTTCCAGATAGCACAATTGAACCGCGAATTCACCCTATTTTTATTACGTGCCGCTTCCTTTCAGACAATTCAAACTGGCGGTTTGTCTTGCGCTCGCCCAATGACAGATATATGCCCTGCTTTGAGCGGCGAACTAGTATTGCGCTAAGCTTCACTGTGCCTCCTCAGGAATGTTGCGAAAATCTCATTTCGCGTCAGCATTGTGAAGACTCTCTCATTCACTACTTATTCGGGGAACGTTTGCTCTTGCAAATTGTGAACCCTAACCTGCACGAATCATCGATCCATGCAGCTGCTAAGCCTTGGGACGAGAGGAAATTATCTGCGACGAACCCTACTAAGATGGCACGTCACTCTCAAGAAGCACATGCAGTAACTAAAATTCGCTACCGGTGCAGTATAAAGGCCTAGTTACCAAAAAGCACCATCAGCAGCCGAAGCTATACCATTTGCTTCCCAGATACTAGGTGTCATACTTCCACACACTCCAGACAACTATGCCCAATTGGATTCACCGAAGGCGTGTACTCAATAACCCAAGCAGCTAGGAGAGTAGGTAAGCTAGGATTTTCAGTCTTTCTGGAGGTCAACTGTGCGCACAGATGATCGTCAACGGATTTTTATTGAAATATTGACACTGAAGCATCACTTAGACGGAAGCTGGTGAAGATGAAAGTGCTCAAGCACTATGCATGCTCGCGCGCATGTGCGTGGAAGCACAGCTACAGTAGAAATACTACTCGTTCATCAAACTGCGTTGACTGGCACACCCCTACATTAACAAATCGAAAATAAACATATCATAGTGTGGTGAACTCATAGTAGACATTCAGGATGAGAATGTATGTACCGACTTTTCTTACAGGTTTCGGGTAGTCCTCTCGAGGCTCGTGGTATCGTTGTTGAATTTTTTATTTTCTACGAAAGATTTTTTGCCGTAATTTAGTATCCATTTGATATCATCAAGCCTTTGCTTTATGATACTCAGACCTTCCAGAACTGATTGAACAGTTCTGCAGTGAAGGACCCCTGATTTCGTTCGACGTGTCGGAAAAAAATCAGTAGACAGCGATAATTTCTTTTTGTGTAATAGAGCTTACAATACACAGGCATTGTGACCACGCTATCTTAGTAAAGCAGAGCTTACTTATTATTTACAAATTAGTGCTGATTGAAACTTGACCAGAAAAAATTGGCGTGTTGATTTTGGTGCTTCCTGTAGAGCAGCCGCCCTGCCTAACTAAAAATATCCGCGGGCAGTGTGCCACTTTTGGTCATTTGAGACGAAGCTGATGGCATTGGCAGCCAGGCTGCTTAAGCTTAGTAAGTGAATACCATTCCATACGCGTAGTCGCCAAAATGTTTATGCGTTGAGGTGACGAAACCAGTTCTATCTTGAAATTAGCTGGTTTGAACGTGAACTGCAGCACTGAACATGAAAATGTGAATGTTACTAGTGCTGGTAGAAAGAATCTCATGATGGCTGTCGATGGTAAAACGATCAGAAATGAAGCGATGCAGTGACACACTGTGTTGCCACCGCCGCAATGTATCCTGTCTGAGGCGTGTATAGCAGCCGGGCTCCTCCTCAGCGCATTCTTCGGTAGACGCTGCCGCAACACATTCCTCGAATGGCGCGCATTTAATAAGTTTATCTGAACATATATGACACGTATTGTATTCGCTCAGCACCGGATAAATTTAAAAGGCTTGATTGTCATTAAAAAGATGCAAGTACACGTGGATTTAAATGGACGTCACAGGGCTGCATTGAAGAGTGGTACATACTCAGTACCATTTCATCATTGACTCAAGTTGGCGGAAGGGCTTTTAAACACAGTCATATCCAGCTTTCCTCGAAGTCAGAGTTTAGTTTTCGTGACCGCCACTACGTGGTGTAATGATCATCAAAGCAAAACTATCGTTACCTTTCTGCGGCATTCTTCAAGCTTCTACATTCTTTTCATCAGCCTCCTGAATTCATTATCGATTCCAGCCCATTTTGACGACAACCCTACCACGTAAGCACGCAAAGATGCAATAGCAATGTGATTGAAGATGTTGAAAGTCAACTATAGCATCCAACTATAGCCGTTTTGTTTTCGTCTATCAACGAAACTATTTCAATGATCAGTGACATTCTTAAGCGCATAACTTAGTAGTCTTAAAATGTGTCTGGATTTTTTGGAAAGCAGTCCTTTATCATACTGCACCATCGCGCTATTGCTGGATTTCATCATCGAGAGACTCAACTCGCCAGCTGGGCGGCTTGCCTTTGAGCTTTCATTCGTAACCCTACTTAGAAGCAAATACACCAATTGTCTATCCAGTTATACTACAAACTTGCAGGTCTGAGGCGCCCGTAACTGCATTGAGCGTCGGCACGCCTCGGTGTCGTGCCTCGTAACCGATTGAACGAGCACATCGAAAGATGAAAGCGAACGCGGAGCGCAACCGGAGATGAAAGAAGAGCGTGTGATGAGGAAACTGGAGCAGGAGGCTACAGGGAAAGCATGACGTGGAAAGTAGGGGAGCAGCGGAGGAAAGGCGCCCTGCGCATGCGCCGATTTCCCGGTGACCACGGCATTCTCAGCCACGTGGGTGATCTCATGTGCGCTTCCGAAGGGGGCCCAGGGTACCGTGAGCTTGGGAAGGTTGCGCTCGTCTTGGGAGTCAGCTGCTGAGGTCCGTCAGCGGTGCCAGTGTTTGTGACAGCAATCGCTGGTATTGCAAGGGGCGATGGCGAGCGGCTACGAGTAAGGCTCGATTGAGTTGAGTTTATTGAGTTTATTGAACGTTACAGGAGGGGTTGCAAATGAAGATAGGTACACATAAACAGGTTCCTTAGTGTGAACCCTCCAATGGAACCTCTTGTTAAGATATGCATAAAAATAATAAACCTCAACAGTAGCAATTGAGAAATTCAGGCATACAACGCAAAAAACAGAATAATTTGTGAAGTACAGGCAAACAATACATACAATTACAGGGAGTTGGCAAGAACAGCGAGACACTCCCTTGGGTATTTTCGCCACTGACACTGATGGCACGATTTCCCCGCGACGAAGGGCCACTCTTGTTGTTCATGGAACAAAAGCGTGAGAAGAAAAACATATTTCCGTGCAAGGCGGGCTGTGCGATGACGACAACTACGATACGGCGGCAGAGTAGAGCGCTTAGTTTGTATGGAAACAAACAGTTGCATGAGCGGGACTCTGTCGGCAGCGGCTGCCGTGAATCGCGCCTAAGCGTCCGCCACGCGGTCCCTGCCTCTCGCGATCTGCCGATTAGCGAGGCAGTCGCACCAAATTTCACTACGTTTGCGGAACGCCGCACGATACGTATTGTCTGCGCCAGCTACGCTACTCACAGCGTTATCTTCCTAATATAAACCGTGTACATATATAATCATAATTGAAAATATTGACACACGAGATGAAAACAAGTACAGTGCTGTGCTCGAAATTCACATTAGGCAGCGGAGTCATAGTGGGTGAATTTTTTCAGTCAGTTTATTCCTTGTGTCCTCCAAAACGGCTTTGTGAAGTTGCTTCATATTAAGTACGCTGTACTATGAGGTGAGCGCCTTATCGAATTCTTTTCGTTTATTATTCTAATATTCTTACTATCATTGCCGTATGTCAGGTAAACAGGGTATTCGGGCACCCTCAAGTCAAATGTTTTCCCCTTTGCCTGAGTACGCCGACATCGTGGCGCAAATAAGCTTACCTTGACCTTTTCCGTTCTAAATCACAGGGGAACAAAACAATGACGTCGTATGGAGTGAAGAGTGGCGCGATTGCCTCGCTAACAGGAGGTCGCGAGAGGCAGCGCGTGTGTGATGCGTGGGAGCGATTCACAACAGCAGCCGCAGACAGACCTCCACTCGTGCAGCACTTTGTTTTCATATATGGTATCGATGACATCATCTGTGAACACACAACGTGCGCTACCCTTGCACCACCTCGTAGCCATCGTCATCGCAAAACCCGTATTGCGCAGCAGTAGCCTTTTGTTCTCACGCTTTTGCTATACACTCCTTATCCACATTCCGACTCTTGGTTCTGCTGCACCCTGTTCCTCCGCCTTCCTCCTCGCGCTCCCGTCGATATCGCCGTCTTTCATGCAGGCTCCGCGTTCTCCCTTTCTTCCTTCGCTGTGCTTGTTGGCTCGGTTACGACGGCGCCGAGGGACGACGCCGACGCTCGTTGGAGGAACGAATGCTTAAAGGCTACGCCCTAAGAGAGACATCAGTCGACAAGGCTCCGAATATCTCTGACTGAGCAAGGATCAGTCTACGACGACACGACTTTTGTCGACGTCAGACTGGACACCGATAGAACTAACAAGGTGACAGAGAACGGTGATGCGACGTAGAGCGAAAAGATCCTTGGAGGAACCAAGTTGAAGGGCTGCGCGGCGAAACAGGTCGAGAACCGATGACAGGCGGGTCAGGTGGTTCTCAAAAGTAGGCGAAAAGGCAATCACGTCATCTAGATAGCACACAAAAGTGCACCACTTAGAGCCCTTAAGGAGAGAATCCGACATCTGCTCCAATGCTGCCGGGACGTTGCACAATCCAAACTGCATAACCGTGAACTGCTAAAGTACACCAGGTGTGAGGAACGCAGTCTTCTCGTAGTCCATTGCATCAATGGTAATCTGCCAGTAACAAGAGGGCAAATCGATGGAAGAAAAGTACGTCGCGCTGTGGAGGCAGTCTGAGAAGCCATCGATTCGAGGCAGGGGGTATACTTCCACGCCTGTAATGTTGTTCTAATATTCGTAGTGAACGCAAAAGCGCCAGCTGCCAACGTTCTTTTTCCCTAGCACCATAGGGAACGCCTAGGGACTTGAATAAGGTTCCATACAACCTTTTGTGAGCATTTTATCGACTTCGCGTTCGGTCAGACGAAGTTGGCTAGAAAAAACGCGAAAGGGACGGTGGCGAATAGGCTCGCTTCACCAGTGTCGATGCGATACTGGGCAACAACTATTTGGCTCAGAGAACGATCGTCGCAGTCTAAAATGTTGTATGACTCCATCAGGCGGTGAAGGTCGGTAGCTTGAGCAGGAGAAAAGTCAGCGGGGATCATTTCGGCAAAGGCATCGCGCGGCGAACTGGTTGTGTTGCAGATGAAGCATGAGTAGGACGGACTGGCGGGTTCCAACTGGCAAATTTCGCAGTCTTAGACAGCAACTATGGCGGCGAGCGACCTGGCGGAATAAGTTGAGGAGAGGCATTAAAGTACAAAATGGGGATGCAGCCGCGATTGCTGGTTGCATTAAGAGCGTGTTAGGCACAACTACATTTTTGGCGAGCAGATCGTCTGTCACCAGGTAAGGCACGTAATTTACATCAGCCACAGCGGGGCTGGAGATCATGGAGATATACAACGCGGCTTGGGGAGCTTGCATACATAGCCAACAAAGCAGCGGCAGGTCGGATGTTCGGTTAGAGCCTCGGCTAGTTGACGCAATTCGAGCGGTAAGAGGCCCATTTCACAGTATATTCGGGCACAATATATTGTTAGAAAGTTGATACCATGTGCAACATCATTGAGACATTCCTCAACAACGGCCAATAAAAAGAAGTTGGGTGGTCGGCCATTATGATGCGTTCGAAGGACTGCAGGAACTCCACCATCGGCCACTCTTACAGCGCGAGACAGCAAGTGTGACCACATTTAAGCGATGGCGAAGGCCCGACCTCACGTCAGAAATATGAGCCCCGGTGTCGAGAAGCACAGATATGGCCCCGCCATCAACGTCAACACCCAGTATACATCGTCGAGTCGCCAGAGTAACGAAAGAGTTTTGGTGCGGAGTTGTGGATGAAGTGTTACCTTCGGGCGCTACGTCGCCTAGGTTTCCGGACTGAGGGAGCGCGGGCTGTTCGGTGACGGACGGCGGCGAGGTGGCAGGGAACAGGAAGACACGCAGCAGAAAGGTTGTGAACGTGACGGTTGACCTCCAGGTGATGGCAAGCGGCTTGGCGATGTCGTGGTAGCGTCTGGACTATAGGGGTGCTTCTCAGATAACGGCTCAATTTGTCTGCACTCAAAGGGGTGAGCATGGGCGACGGATGGACTACGTCGCGGGAATGACCAGCGGTTGATACAGTATATAACGAGCAGTGTGACCGACACAGTGGCAGTGAAAGCAGAAGGGCTAGTCATCATCAGGCCTAAAATCAGGGGGATTTCGAGATTGTGGAACTAACCATTGATACCGATGGAACTATGCCGGAGCCACAGAAGCGGACGTAGAACTGACCACGGTGCAATCGGCGTGAACCCCAAGATTAGCGAGTTCGTTTCGCACAACCGCCTGGACGAATGAAACGCGTGCCGTGTTCGAGTCGCTGCCGGTGCAGTTGGTAAGGAGGCTAGCTTGAGTGATGGTATTGGTTTCGTGGTGGACGATCCTCGTCAATTCCGCCAAGGGCGGTGAAAGGTGAGATGGCGGGCGCTCTTCACACGAAGACGTAGCGGTGGTGTCAGTAAGCCAGGTGAATGCTCATTCAGTAAGACGACTCTTGGCCTGCTCAAAGCGCCGGCACACCTCGATCATGGCATCGACAATAACAGAATTTCTGCACATGAGCAGATTTAATGCCACGTCCGCTATGCCCTTCAGAACGTGACTAACTTTGTCAGTCGCTGGAATGTCACTGTCCGCTCTACGGCACAACGCCAGCAAATCCTGTATGTACAAGTAGGACTCCGTAGACATTTGGGATCGGGTTGACAGGTGTTTCTTCGGAGTGAGTTTTCAACTAGAGGCCCTACCGAACAGGTCATGGAGCTTTTACTTAATTATCTACCAGCATCCAAGTTCAGCCTCGTAACACTCAAACCACAAATTCGTCGTTCTACCGAGATAAAAAACCACTCTGGCCAGCACGTTTATCAGGTCTCCATGATTGTGATCACCCAATGGTTCGCATTGCATCAGCCAATGCGCAAAGTCGATGTCATTGGTCCCCTTGAATGTACCAGGCTGTCGAGGGTGGGAGAATACAGTTGTGGTTCGTGGAGCTGAAGCTGCTTCCGGATGGACTGTCGTGGTAGTCGTGCCGCAGCACCAACCGCTTTGGAGCTCCGTCGCCTTGCAGCATTACCTAGCAGCTCGACCAACGTGTTACGGGGCGTCAAATAGATAAAAAGTAGGTAACAATTTAAACTAAATATTTACAGAGGTAGTGAAGAAGGCTGAATACGCGAAATGTCTGGGTGATCGTCACCTTCTTCGTTAGTCCAAGTAGGCTGCTCGCAAATACATATACATATATATATATATATATATATATATATATATATATATATATATATATATATATATATATATATATATATATGTATATATATATATATATATATATATATATATATATATATATATATATATATATATATATATATATATATATATATATATGTATATATATATATATATATATATATATATATATATATATATATATATATATATATGTATATATATATGGCTGATAAGTCATGGCATCGTGTTGATGCTGTATATAAGAGCGAAAGGTAGAATTGAGGATAATGAAACAGAACATTCTCCCTTTCATAGAGACGATTGCTCACTCACCTTAAGAGGAAGCTTTAGCTCTGGTGCTCCTATCTAAATACATGTAAAAAGAGAATTCGTTTTTCTCGGCAACCACTGCACCAATTTTGACGAGGTTTGTTGCATTTAAAAGAAACACTTAAAGTCTAGTGAATGTTGGTTTCGAATTTTCGAGTTAGGTCATCTATCTTTTATTAAAAACTAGCGAAAATCCGATATTTTCAAAAAACCAAACTGTCAAGTTTACAACTCCGTAACTCCTAAAAGAAAAACGATAATGCAATTCTGTGAAATGCATGTAATAGTACATCCAAAGCGGACAAAATTGATGTATTACACATGAATATCAAAAAATTTAGTAACATGGAAATACAGCTTTTGCAGAACCCTTGTAAACAACGTAACAAATTCACGTAAGATGTAAAATGACATATCGAATTTGTCCGCTTTCAATGATCTAATGGATGCCGTTCACGGAACCGCGATATCTGGTTTTGATACAGAGCTATCAATATTTAAAAATTGTGCTTCTATTTTTTTCAAATGGTCAAATATTTGAAAATCGTTTTAAGAAAATTCCAGCCCTAAATAGAAATTCCGCTTCCGACAGTCACTAGAGTTAAACTTTCTCTTTCGAATGCAACAAATTTCATTAAAATCGCTCCAGGGGTTACCTCATAAAAACGTTTTTGCGTTTTACATGTATTTGAATAGGCCGCGTCGGAGTTGGGCCCGAGCTAAAGCTTCCTC
Source organism: Dermacentor variabilis (assembly GCF_050947875.1). NCBI lineage: Eukaryota > Metazoa > Arthropoda > Arachnida > Ixodida > Ixodidae > Dermacentor > Dermacentor variabilis. The sequence goes on along the minus strand of NC_134575.1, from coordinate 110,870,203 downwards.
TTAAGTGGAGCATGTAATCCCCTCCTGCCACCCCCCCCCCCCCCCCGCCCCGTCGTTCAGGCTCCTTTCACGATAACACATATGGCTAGCACACACACGGCGCTACCTCGCACTCCTCCACCGACATTGAATAGCACATTTTTCTTTTCAATTATACACTGTCGCCGCTAACACACCCTCGGTCGTTGCGTCGCCGACCCGCATTACCGCATCTCCCCTTTCGAAGAACCCTACCTATAGATATTGTGCCGAGGAAAGCATATGTCGCCTTGAAAAAGGCTATTCCACTTGTCAAGACGTTGGCTCCCGCTTTTACTTTGTTCTCGTTTTGCTCGCTGATTTTCGTTCCGTGGCTTTCGGCACTCGAGCCTTGAATCCGCACCGCGCCTTATTTTAGATGCTATGAGCGTATATCCTTGCCAGTTACGTTTGTGTCCCTAGGCATTTCTGAAATGCGAGCGATGCTGTCAGTATTGCTAGTAGAAAAGTGGTCAAGAAAGATTACATTGTGGTCCTAATTATAGAGAAGATACCTTTTTGTTGGTTCGTTGTCACCGTCAATTACTTGCAGTACTTTCTAATGTTGTAAGGATCAGAGGAGCCTTCACAGAATAAATCGAATATAAAGAGAACTACGAGAGGCAGTTCCTCTGACTCATTCACTAACTAAACTGTTATCCGATGTTTACTTATATTAATAATAGTTTCCAAGTCTTTTTAATCAAATTGACAATGGCTTGTTCGGCATTACCTCCAAAAGTAAACTGCATAAAGAAAATAGAAAAGGGTGTGTGACTGTAGGGGCCAATACATAATGTAACACAAAGGTCCTTACAAGTGCTGTATTGCCTTGACATCAAATGCATTTTTTTACACTCTTTTTGGTTGTTTATTATTTTTGATTTACTTTAGAAACGCATAATGGATCTCTCTGTAGAAAATTCGGCTTTCGTAAGATGCTGTTCTTTACACGTGGAATTTCACTTGTATTTTGAATTTCGTGTAGAACACTGTTGAATCAGGAAAAATATTAAGCAGCATGTGATGTTGGTACAGTAACTTTCTGGTACAATTTCGTTATAGACATTTAGATGCTTTATCTACTGCCTGGTTGGTCGACAAGCGCAATGTGCTTAGACCAATCAATTGTATGGTATCTTTACCAAATGTATTCTTGAAATAAAAATTAAAACTTGAATTACTTTTGCCTAGGGAACGTTGAAGACCTGAAGGAAGCAGTGAACGGATATTACAGAATTTCTTACGCTAACGGCACCTGCTTTGTGATGTTAAAAGAAATGGATGGTAAGATACTATGCTTGTAAAAATGTAAAGGACCTTGCCGAGCTTTCAAATATTTTTTTTTATATTCATTGTCTTTTTAATCTATTTTGAGTTCATTTCTGTGCCATGAATTGTGCGATTTCGTTAAGCTTTTCCAGAGTGTTTGTTCATTCGCTATGTTAGTGCATTAGAATATGGCCTTGAAAAATTGGTACATCAAATCACTATTTGCAAGAGAAATAAGCGTTGATGTTTATTTGTGAAACATAAATGTCTACTGCGAACTGCAATCACCTGACTCTGATTGCTCGGAATGCTTAGTCTTGCCAACGTGATTTTATGAAAGACAAGACCATCTATCTAGGGCTGAAAAACATTGCGATAACGCTATGCCTACTTGAATGACTCCCGAAACTCATCAAAAATGCTAATTTTCTCTTCGGCAATTTGAATCACCGTGCAGTAGCAGACGTGCTCTGTCCGTAGGTTCATTTCTAAAACTCATGTAGCTCACGCAGAAGCACCATGTTGATGAACTTTCCGCGATGTGACACTTACTGGTGACGTTTATCTGCACCTCAGCGTTCCTCAGCCCCCGTGTAAGCATTCTCTCTTCACCCAAAAAAGCGGCCATTGCTTAATGTGTATAACGATAGGCTTGCAAATTACAAGATTATTTGGATACCAAAGAATATCATAATGAAACCGCTAAAGTGAGCCTTTCATGTCCATCAAGTTACAATCCTGTACTCCTGAAATCGTAATCGACAATGGGCTTTTTAGTCAACATAATTGCTAGCTGTATTCTTTATCAACAAAAAAAGCGGTTGATTATTTTTGGCATCATATAGTTTCCCTATATGATGCCAAAAATATGTTGAGAAAACAGAGAGCAACAATTAAACTTACCATTGAGGCTTATAATAAAAACACACGTTGACCGTACAAGCAATTCGGAAAAAACAAGCAACAATCCTCTATAAAGAGACGTGTGACGACGCACTTTGGCCAACAAGTTCGTGGGATACCAGAGCAAAATGAAGCCTACATCATTGTACAAGCTCCATCGCGGCAACACGAGTTGCAAACACTGACACCCCGAAGAACGAGCTGGACCTACAAATTATCCCGTTAAGACCGCACATGATTATTGAAACTGATGTATTTTTGGTGAGCGCTGCAGATGAAACAACTCTAAATGTCTTGTTTGCGAGGCTTAAAGCACTCCAAGTATAGCTGAACGAGGTGTAGGGAACCACCGAGCCGTCAGTTCCAGACGAACACGTAGGACAAGCTTACTCAAACAACTGCAGAAAACAGCGACTAGGTCAGCGCATACATTAAAAAACTGCGTCTGGAAACCGCACACGACTAGCGCACAAAACAAGTAAGATTGACAACAATGCTGGCGCAAGCCGACTGCCAGTCGATTAGTCCGATAGCAAGGTTAAACCAAGGTAATGAACGCATTGTAGCGAAGCTGCCACAGAAACCCATAGGTCCTGCAGTGGCAGCAGGATGGACGGATGGGAAGTTAGGGGCGTACCCTTTGAAACGGGGTGATGGAAGTTGCCACCTTGCTCGGCTTTTTATTTTTGTTTTACTGTGTTGTAAGGTATTAAAATTCGCCATTTTCTTTAAATACTTCTTCCTGCACTTTTAACCTTATTTCACCTATCTGCTTTTGAGCCACCAATCTTCCAATCGCTGTATGGTAATTTCAACCGCATATTTATTTACATGACTCTTGTTACCTCTAAACCATATTGCCGCAGGAAGCGTGACTGTGCCCGCATCGACATCGGGATGTATACCATCAGATTTTAGTATGAGGTGTTCTATTGTTTCTACAGATTTACCACACACAGTACATGTATCTTTTTATAGCTGCGCGCTCTATGACATCCTGACCTAGCTTCAAAGAGTAGGGCACTGCCTCTTGAGTTATCATAATACGCTCCCTTCCTGATCTGCTGTTTCCAGTATTGATATAGTTTAACACTATGCTACTTTTCCATTGAATTTATCCAATTTTTCCCTTCCGCATTTGTAACCTGTCGTTTAATGCACTGTATTTCTCCGTCCTCGTGTCTGGCATACTTACTGGATAGCTTCCTAGTTCTTTTCCGCCATTGTGAGTCAATGCTCCTTCTGTATAGGTATTTAAATACTTTAGCTGCCCACCTGTTATCGTCCAATTTGCTCATGCCTTTTGCGTATGGGATATTACTCTGAGCTTCCCTGCTTCGAACGATGCCTAGCCCATATCCCCTTGTACTGCTTCGTTTGTGGTTTTCCCGGGGGCACATAGTGCTAATCTTCCAACATCTCACTGATTGATGAGCACAGGACCGCATTCCCGAAAGTAAGCCCCAGCAACATTATTCCTTTCCAAATACCTCTCAGTACTTCATACCTGTTGTACCCCAGCAATGCCCTATGTTTCATTATCCCGGTATCTCTTAGCCTTTTTGGTATGAGAGACTGTTCGCGCTTTTTCGTGTGCATCTGCCCTTTGTTTATCTATACCCCGAGATATTTGTATTCGGCCCCTCGGGGTATTTCATGGCCTTGAATTGTAAGCTCCTGATCAGTTGTATCGTTGAAAAACATCTCACCGGACTTAGCTGCGCTAATACTGAAACCTTGACTGGCTGCTTCATCTCCACGATTATTAACCAGAGTTTGCAAATCTTCCTGGCTATCTGCTAACAGTACAATATCGACCGCATACCTTAAACCCGGTAGTCGTTGCTCAACAACCTTTCCACCTAATCTGTACGACAGATTATACCCTCGATTGCTTCCTTGTAGCCTTCTTTCCATACTTACCATATAAAGCAAGAACACCAGCGGTGATAGAGGACACCCTTGCCTTAATCTTTTGTGTATCTCGACAGTTGTCGTAATCTTAATTCCTTCCCACGTTGTTTGAACGTTATTTTCTCGATATATTTCTTGTATGAAATCAATTACCTCATGGCCGATGCCTTCATCTTTTAATATATTCCACAGGAGTTCCCTGCTCACGTCGTCGTATGCACCGCTTATGCCCAGAAAGGCTAAAAACACAAGTCTATTTTCCGCCTTAGCTATTTCTATGCATTGGGTAAGCACAATCAGGCTATCATCTAAGCGCCTACCACTTCTAAACCCGTTCTGAAGTTCTCCAAGTGTTGTATTACTTTCTACCCATGACTGCATTTTTAATTTCACAACCTGTATCGCCAGCCTAAATATAACTGATGTTATTGTAATTGGTCGGAAGGATCTGATGTTCGTCTTATCGCCTTTCCCTTTATCAATCAAATTCATTTTACTCTGTTTCCAGCTGCGCGGAATTTGCTCATTTGTTATGACTGCCTCCAATGCTTATATCAGCGTTTCCTTGCTTCTTGGGCCAGGTTCATTAATTAATTTGATTAGAATTTCGTCTATCCCTGCAGACGTGCATTTTGAAACATTTGCTTCCGCCTTTTTTCAGTTAAGATTGGTCAGTTCTAAGCTGTTTTCTATTGTGCTATCCTGTGTGGCTCCCTCATTTGGGGCGATTACCCTATAGAATTTCCTAAATGACTCAGCTATAACTCAAGGAATGTAGTTCACAACGTCATCTCATTCTCTAAACAATTTCCCTTTGCATCGTGAATCTGTTCCTGCTTTCTGTGATTCACTTTACCTAGCCAGCTTATATGGTTCCAGAATATTCTTGACCCCACTTTAGTTGCATCGCGAACTTCAGCCAGCCAGCGATCAGAGGCGTGCTTTATTTAGCTTGGACGAAGACCTGCACTTGTTTCTTTTGTACATAAGATTCCCATTCTTGGCCTATTTCCTCTTCAGATAACTGCGCCCTCTTTGCTTCTCTGTGTTCCCGTGATGCCAACCGTCGTTGTTCAATGGCCTCCCTAATTTCCTTATTCCACCAACTTTGTGGCTTCCTCTTTCCTCTCCAGCGGTTTACTCCTTTTAGTTCTTTTATTTTTCTACCAATGAATAGTTCTGATTATAATCCCGCTTTTAAATGGGATGTTTCTCTATTGCTTCCTCTATTCCGGCCGCTATTTGCGCTATTTGTTCGTCATTTAATTTTGCGTACTCCTTTTGACTTCCCCGCATTTCTCTTTTGAGCAGGGCTCCCAGCTGTAGACTAATAGGCTTATGATCACTTTCGAGGCTGTACTTCCCCTCTTCATCCATTTCCATTATTGCGAGCTTGCTATACATCCCCTGGGACATTAAGCCGTAGTCAATGGTCGTCTGCAAGTTACGGGACTCCCGCGTGATTTGACCCTCACACTTAGTTTCTCCATTTACTATAACTAGGTTGTGTCGCTCATAGAAGTCTAGCATCAACTTCCCGTTACAATCTGTGCATTCATCCCAATCATCGATGTGGCCAATTATGTCACCCAGCAGAATAATATCGGCACCTTCTCCAAACTGCTTAAGATCGTCATTGAAACACTTCCCTAGATCCTTGTTCCCTTGCCTGTATTTGCCCCCTACCCCTAAATAAACTAAGCCTAGCCATGGCTTTTTACGGGCAATTGTGCCTGATACCCAGATACGTTCTTTGCAAGTTGACTTTATTATTTGCCAATTTGTTCCTTGATGTATCAGCATACCTACTCCTCCTCCCTTCCTCTCTTTTGTTCTGTTGCTCCTTTCCGAGAGGTAGCCCTCAATCAACGGAGAGTCTTCTAGATTCCTGAGATGTGTTTCGCATAGCGCGTATACACCTACTTATTCGTCCTTTAACTTCTTTTCTATTTCTAACCACTTCCCTTTCTTTCTACCGCCTTGCATGTTTATGTACCTAATCCTGGTGCTAAATTTCTTTTTTTCAGTTTTCTTGCTGGACCTCTTAATCACAATTTTATTGGCGTCAACCTCTATTGTTGCACTTTCTACATTGTTTCTACCTACCCCTACACCCTCAACCGCAGTGGACCCCATAAAAAAGCTACTGCCCGGCCTGCCAGGCGCCAGCCGACGTCGGCTTCTAGCCTTCCATAAAAGTGGATGCCATCTCGTGCAAAGCTTCCGCCAAATCCTACTCTATGCACTTCTCTGTTCATGTCTGCCACTTCAAAGCCTTTCACCTGGCTTAGTTTTCTTATCTCCCAATTAACAGCCACAACGTCCTTGGTAATTTCACCGTTCCGTCCTTGCAGCTCCGGCACTGTGCATACCACGATCTGGACTTGCTGTGCTATCACCCTTAAATCGCCAGTTTCCTCCGCTAGTCTTTCCACTACTTTTGCGGCTTCACCATTCAGGACATCATTTAGCCCCGCCGCTACCAGTACCAAATTGCGCTCTGAAATATTCTTACACAGTTCGCTTTTTGTGTCTCTCAGTACTGCGTCGACTGTCCTGTCTGAGAACGCCCCGACTGCTACCCGCTTATCACCCTTTACACGCTCCATTATAGTTCTTTTGCACCTACCCATATTTGAGTCACCACCGATAAGCACTAGTGCATTCCCTTGTTCCCTCCTAACTTCCAGATTATGCTGCCTCTTATCATTGAATGTGACCTCATTCCTTGGGGTTAGCTTCGTCCCCTCCTCTCCATCGCCTCCTGACTTCCTAATTGCTACGTGTGCGTAGCTATTCCTGTCTGAAATTGCCTGACCTCCTTTCCTATCGCTGTCCATGCCAGTGCACGCCCTATCCCCGTGGCTGGCGCTGGAGAGTCCGCCAATGTGACTTTGCATGGTGGTGTCAGCCATTTTTTTTCTTCCAACAATTGACTAAGCTGCTCTTGGAGTTTGCGCTTCTCTGCCCTCTCTACCTATAGCTCATTTTCTAGAGCATCTATACGTAACGCTAGGCTGGTGTTCGCTTCGTCAGCCCTGTCCAGGCGTGCACCTACTACGCAGAATTTGCACATAATATCCGCGCCTTCGGCCTCCTCTACAGACTTGAACCTTTTTCCTTCCAATTCACCGATGCCTCACACGCCTTGCCTTTAACCTTCAGTTGCTTGACGATCTTAGCAGCACCTCTATTATCTCTACCACAAAATCTAGAAAAAAACCACTTGCAACCACGTGCTCAAATAAAAATTCTGCCTACCGCAAGAAGCCGATCCCCTAGGAAAGAAAGACTAATTATCAGTATAAACTAATTACCTCACAAATGAGCGCTGCAAATCTGTAGCTTACGGCCGGAAAAGACCGGCCGTTAGGTCACTGACCTGCTCTTTCGCTTGCACTTCACCTGGCTAGCGCAGTTTGTCGAGTGCGTATCATGGACACGCATGCTTATATCGCCTTCCGTTTCCCTACCACGGTTGCGCTTTAAAACCAACAGCGCGCGCATGCGATCCCATAGATGAGATGAATACTTATATATAGAAAAGTATCAGTCATAGCTCTCGTAGTATAGCCTTCTGAGCCGTTTCCCTTTTCTTTTTCTTCTCTTTTTTTTTCTTTGAAAGAAGTCCTATTAGGGTTATTATAATTACACGAAGGTATTTCGCCCTCGCCAGCAGCAGTACTTGAGATAGCTATTCCGGCGGCTAGCTTCCCACGCCATGCGTGCCGCCCCCGCACCTGTTTAAGCTTTTTCCTAGACGCTAGAGCTATACAATATCCGCGCAACCTTGAGCGATCGGAAAGCGCGTTTTCCACCCTGGGCCGGCGGAGAGGGGAGATTTCGTTCCGGCCGCGAAGCTCTCTACATCTCAGTAAGGTGCCTCGCGGTGGTCTCGTGCTGAAGATGCCCTCTCGGTGAGCGCATATTTCACCCCTCATCTTTTAAGAGATTCAATACATACAAGCATTTGTCTCGCAAACCAGATTTATTTCAAGGGGATTTCCCACGTCTCAATAATTTCTCTCGTCGTATACGAGTGCTGATTGCCGTGTTATAGTTTGTTAACGAAGCTTCCCCTCAAGTCTAAATATTTTAAGGCAGTTTTCCTAGTCTATAAAGCCGCTCGAGTTCACGCTGCTCCTCTGGCGGCCATTTTTCAAAGAAATTATGCCTTCCAACCACTCAGAATGCCTGTGACAACTTCACGTTTGATCAATTCTGGATATTGTAAATAGTAAACAGCTACTTTTGCTTACGTGATCGGCCATGACATTGAAATTGCTGATACAACGGAAAGTATTGCACCGGATATAGAACTGTGTATGTTGAGCGAGATAAGAGCTGCACTATAGGCATCGCAGGCAGTTTTAATTGGAGGCAAACTTGGCAAGTGCGCCTCGAATGATAAATTGTTTTGTCTAAACCGAAACAGCGCGAATTGGTAGGCTGCATGAAAGAGAGACATTCTTATTGAATGACAGGAAGTTATTCGGCATATATCTGGCGATCACTCAGGAAATGGTTGTTGTGGAACGACGAGTCGGTTATGATGTACTTCGCTATAAAAACGCGCGAGATAGTGTCGAGCAGCCTATATTGGCTTTTGTGTGTGTATATATATATCAATTCTAAATATTGTAAGGCAGTTTGTCGTGTGCGTATCATGGACACGCATGCTTATATCGCCTTCCGTTTCCCTACCACGGTTGCGCTTTAAAACCAACAGCGCGCGCATGCGATCCCATAGATGAGATGAATACATATATATAGAAAAGTATCAGTCATAGCTCTCGTAGTATAGCCTTCTGAGCCGTTTCACTTTTCTTTTTCTTCTCTTTTTTTCTTTGAAAGAAGTCCTATTAGGGTTATTATAATTACACGAAGGTATTTCGCCCTCGCCAGCAGCAGTACTTGAGATAGCTATTCCGGCGGCTAGCTTCCCACGCCATGCGTGACGCCCCCGCACCTGTTTAAGCTTTTTCCTAGACGCTAGAGCTATACAATATCCGCGCAACCTTGAGCGATCGGAAAGCGCGTTTTCCACCCTGGGCCGGCGGAGAGGGGAGATTTCGTTCCGGCCGCGAAGTTCTCTACATCTCAGTAAGGTGCCTCGCGGTGGTCTCGTGCTGAAGATGCCCTCTCGGTGAGCGCATATTTCCCCCCTCATCTTTTAAGAGATTCAATACATACAAGCATTTGTCTCGCAAACCAGATTTATTTCAAGGGAATTTCCCACGTTACAATAATTTCTCTCGTCGTATACGAGTGCTGATTGCCGTGTTATAGTTTGTTAACGAAGCTTCCCCTCAAGTCTAAATATTTTAAGGCAGTTTTCCTAGTCTATAAAGCCGCTCGAGTTCACGCTGCTCCTCTGGCGGCCATTTTTCAAAGAAATTATGCCTTCCAACCACTCAGAATGCCGGTGACAACTTCACGTTTGATCAATTCTGGATATTGTAAATAGTAAACAGCTACTTTTGCTTACATGATCGGCCATGACATTGAAATTGCTGATACAATGGAAAGCATTGCACCGGATATAGAACTGTGTATGTTGAGCGAGATAAGAGCTGCACTATAGGCATCGCAGGCAGTTTTAATTGGAGGCAAACTTGGCAAGTGCGCCTCGAATGATAAATTGTTTTGTCTAAACCGAAACAGCGCGAATTGGTAGGCTGCATGAAAGAGAGACATTCTTATTGAATGACAGCAAGTTATTCGGCATATATCTGGCGATCACTCAGGAAATGGTTGTTGTGGAACGACGAGTCGGTTCTGATGTACTTCGCTATAAAAACGCGCGAGATAGTGTCGAGCAGCCTATATTGGCTTTTGTGTGTGTATATATATATCAATTCTAAATATTGTAAGGCAGTTTGTCGTGTGCGTATCATGGACACGCATGCTTATATCGCCTTCCGTTTCCCTACCACGGTTGCGCTTTAAAACTAACAGCGCGCGCATGCGATCCCATAGATGAGATGAATACATATATATAGAAAAGTATCAGTCATAGCTCTCGTAGTATAGCCTTCTGAGCCGTTTCCCTTTTCTTTTTCTTCTCTTTTTTTCTTTGAAAGAAGTCCTATTAGGGTTATTATAGTTACACGAAGGTATTTCGCCCTCGCCAGCAGCAGTACTTGAGATAGCTATTCCGGCGGCTAGCTTCCCACGCTATGCGTGCCGCCCCCGCACCTGTTTAAGCTTTTTTCTAGACGCTAGAGCTATACAATATCCGCGCAACCTTGAGCGATCGGAAAGCGCGTTTTCCACCCTGGGCCGGCGGAGAGGGGAGATTTCTTTCCGGCCGCGAAGCTCTCTACATCTCAGTAAGGTGCCTCGCGGTGGTCTCGTGCTGAAGATGCCCTCTCGGTGAGCGCATATTTCCCCCCTCATCTTTTAAAAGATTCAATACATACAAGCATTTGTCTCGCAAACCAGATTTATTTCAAGGGAATTTCCCACGTCTCAATAATTTCTCTCGTCGTATACGAGTGCTGATTGCCGTGTTATAGTTTGTTAACGAAGCTTCCCCTCAAGTCTAAATATTTTAAGGCAGTTTTCCTAGTCTATAAAGCCGCTCGAGTTCACGCTGCTCCTCTGGCGGCCATTTTTCAAAGAAATTATGCCTTCCAACCACTCAGAATGCCGGTGACAACTTCACGTTTGATCAATTCTGGATATTGTAAATAGTAAACAGCTACTTTTGCTTACATGATCGGCCATGACATTGAAATTGCTGATACAACGGAAAGCATTGCACCGGATATAGAACTGTGTATGTTGAGCGAGATAAGAGCTGCACTATAGGCATCGCAGGCAGTTTTAATTGGAGGCAAACTTGGCAAGTGCGCCTCGAATGATAAATTGTTTTGTCTAAACCGAAACAGCGCGAATTGGTAGGCTGCATGAAAGAGAGACATTCTTATTGAATGACAGGAAGTTATTCGGCAAATATCTGGCGATCACTCAGGAAATGGTTGTTGTGGAACGACGAGTCGGTTCTGATGTACTTCGCTATAAAAACGCGCGAGATAGTGTCGAGCAGCCTATATTGGCTTTTGTGTGTGTATATATATATCAATTCTAAATATTGTAAGGCAGTTTGTCGTGTGCGTATCATGGACACGCATGCTTATATCGCCTTCTGTTTCCCTACCACGGTTGCGCTTTAAAACCAACAGCGCGCGCATGCGATCCCATAGATGAGATGAATACATATATATAGAAAAGTATCAGTCATAGCTCTCGTAGTATAGCCTTCTGAGCCGTTTCCCTTTTCTTTTTCTTCTCTTTTTTTCTTTGAAAGAAGTCCTATTAGGGTTATTATCGTTACACGAAGGTATTTCGCCCTCGCCAGCAGCAGTACTTGAGATAGCTATTCCGGCGGCTAGCTTCCCACGCTATGCGTGCCGCCCCCGCACCTGTTTAAGCTTTTTCCTAGACGCTAGAGCTATACAATATCCGCGCAACCTTGAGCGATCGGAAAGCGCGTTTTCCACCCTGGGCCGGCGGAGAGGGGAGATTTCGTTCCGGCCGCGAAGCTCTCTACATCTCAGTAAGGTGCCTCGCGGTGGTCTCGTGCTGAAGATGCCCTCTCGGTGAGCGCATATTTCCCCCCTCATCTTTTAAGAGATTCAATACATACAAGCATTTGTCTCGCAAACCAGATTTATTTCAAGGGAATTTCCCACGTCTCAATAATTTCTCTCGTCGTATACGAGTGCTGATTGCCGTGTTATAGTTTGTTGACGAAGCTTCCCCTCAAGTCTAAATATTTTAAGGCAGTTTTCCTAGTCTATAAAGCCGCTCGAGTTCACGCTGCTCCTCTGGCGGCCATTTTTCAAAGAAATTATGCCTTCCAACCACTCAGAATGCCGGTGACAACTTCACGTTTGATCAATTCTGGATATTGTAAATAGTAAACAGCTACTTTTGCTTACATGATCGGCCATGACATTGAAATTGCTGATACAACGGAAAGCATTGCACCGGATATAGAACTGTGTATGTTGAGCGAGATAAGAGCTGCACTATAGGCATCGCAGGCAGTTTTAATTGGAGGCAAACTTGGCAAGTGCGCCTCGAATGATAAATTGTTTTGTCTAAACCGAAACAGCGCGAATTGGTAGGCTGCATGAAAGAGAGACATTCTTATTGAATGACAGGAAGTTATTCGGCATATATCTGGCGATCACTCAGGAAATGGTTGTTGTGGAACGACGAGTCGGTTCTGATGTACTTCGCTATAAAAACGCGCGAGATAGTGTCGAGCAGCCTATATTGGCTTTTGTGTGTGTATATATATATCAATTCTAAATATTGTAAGGCAGTTTGTCGTGTGCGTATCATGGACACGCATGCTTATATCGCCTTCCGTTTCCCTACCACGGTTGCGCTTTAAAACCAACAGCGCGCGCATGCGATCCCATAGATGAGATGAATACATATATATAGAAAAGTATCAGTCATAGCTATCGTAGTATAGCCTTCTGAGCCGTTTCCCTTTTCTTTTTCCTCTCTTTTTTTTTCTTTGAAAGAAGTCCTATGAGGGTTATTATAGTTACACGAAGGTATTTCGCCCTCGCCAGCAGCAGTACTTGAGATAGCTATTCCGGCGGCTAGCTTCCCACGCCATGCGTGCCGCCCCCGCACCTGTTTAAGCTTTTTCCTAGACGCTAGAGCTATACAATATCCGCGCAACCTTGAGCGATCGGAAAGCGCGTTTTCCACCCTGGGCCGGCGGAGAGGGGAGATTTTGTTCCGGCCGCGAAGCTCTCTACATCTCAGTAAGGTGCCTCGCGGTGGTGTCGTGCTGAAGATGCCCTCTCGGTGAGCGCATATTTCCCCCCTCATCTTTTAAGAGATTCAATACATACAAGCATTTGTCTCGCAAACCAGATTTATTTCAAGGGAATTTCCCACGTCTCAATAATTTCTCTCGTCGTGTACGAGTGCTGATTGCCGTGTTATAGTTTGTTAACGAAGCTTCCCCTCAAGTCTAAATATTTTAAGGCAGTTTTCCTAGTCTCTAAAGCCGCTCGAGTTCACGCTGCTCCTCTGGCGGCCATTTTTCCAAGAAATTATGCCTTCCGACTGTCGCGGACAACATCAGTCCCTTTCCACATAAGTATGAGGCTCGGAGCAGGAGCTTTGGCGCTTCAAAGTAACCGTTGGCTTGACGAACCAACCGACTGAGCTACCTTTCCGGGCAACATTGAAGGATCACGAGTTCAAATGACATGTTATGTTCCTTGTTTTTTCCTTTTTTTTCTTTTAATGTATTTTCCTTCCTTTTATCACTGTACGGAAACCCTCCTAAAAAAAATTATATATCCTCAATTATGTGTGGCCACACATGTGCAGGTCATAAATACCAGGTTCTCTAGCCGAGTGCCATCCATGCGGTATAACCGAGCTCAGATTGGTCCACCTTGACTGATAAAATAGGGCACCACTGTACGTTAAATGAGGCGTACAACTCCTGCGGGACCCGCCGTGGTTGCTCAGTGGTCATGGTGTTAGACTGCTGAGCACGAGGTCGCGGGATCGGACCCCGGCCACGGCGGCCGCATTTCGATGGGGGCGAAATGCGAAAACACCCGTGTACTTAGAATTAGGTGCACGTTAAAGAACCCCAGGTGGTCGAAATTTTCGGAGTCCTCCACTACGGCGTGCATAATCAGAAAGTGGCTTTGTCACGCAAAACACCATAATTCAATTTTTAATTTAACTCCTGCGGGGACGGTAGAGTATCCGTCTCCAGTGCAAGAGGACCGTGATTCAAATCCCGGTGCCGCGCAATTCTCCACCGGGAAATACAAAAAAAAAAACTGTGTGTTGAGAAAATTGCACAAACAGGCCTGGAGTGCGGCCTGATCCCGGTGACCAGAACCGGTAACGCACTCTCTCACCAGAGCAGGATTGGCCACCCTGGTGCAGTACTTGGCCACAACCTCCTATATGAATACAACAATCAAACCCCGGCCCTCAGTCCCCACACTCTAAGAAAAAAGAGAGTAAGAAGTGAGTCACGGCAACTTGACTCTCTTTTTTCCTACGAAGACCCATTTTCGCGCGGGTAGAGTCACAAAACAAGAGTCAACATTTGTGTATGGGTCGTTTGACTCTTAATAGCACGCGAAGAGTCGTCGTGGAAGATCCCGACTCCTCTGATATTCGAGATGAGTCTGGCGAGAGAAAGATTAAAATGCAGGAGAAGAAATACCAGATAACGTCTTCTGTTTGAGGCGGGCCCTCGGGTTCCTGTCCTGGTTGTAATGCGGTGTATCATTCTTTCGTCCTTGTCATGTTCTGCAATTACATCGAACTCCAAATATCGATTTTCCTTGAACATGTTTGTTAATATCTCACACGCTTAAGTGATAGCTGGCTTGTATACAAAGGAAGACCCGGATTTGTCACACTGGATTCTGACTATAAGTAAATCTAAAAAAAAGCATTGGCTACTAAAGAGAGCACTGCAACGAGATAAGTTCAGTAGGCGCACTCAACAGTGTCGATTGCAAATGTAATTGCGCTACGTAAAATTAAATTTTGAGGATTTAGGTTCCAAAATCAAGATCTTGTTATGAGGCGCACGGTAATGGAAAACTGCACATTTATTTTCAGCAGCTCGGGTTATTTAATGTGCACGGAATACACAGTATACGCGCGTTTTCGCATTCTGCCCCCATTGGAATGCGACTGCTGCGGCTTGATTGGACCCGTGACCTCGAGCTCAGCAGCGCAACACCAAAGCCACTGGGCACCGCAGTGCGTTGCGTCCCGCGACCAGAAACAACCATTAGCGTACGCAGCGCTGCTTTTGAACCCCCTAGAAATGTAAAAACAAAAATGTAGCAGTTTTCCCCCAATGCTGCGTGAACCACTGCACGAACAACTGCACGAACCAAGCTTCGTAGTTTCATCGCCTGAATAAAGTGCAGTAAACAATCGCTTACTCCGTAAATTAGCAAGCACGGGGTCACGCGCGCACGTGCAAACATGAACAGATCTCACTCAATGACCGCGACCACTCGCTGTCACAGAGTCGGCGTGATGAAGGGCGCGAACAGAGCGGACAGAACGCTTCTGCTGCCTCGTCCTTAAAAGCGTCTCCGAAACTTGAAATGGCACTATAAAAGCGCCCCCCCCTCTCCCCCCCCCTTCCCCCCGCTTTGCACCCATCGGAAATTATCGCCAAGACAGAGCGAGAGTGGCGCCAGACCGGGCTAGAGCAACGGCCAGAGGAGGAGCGTGCTAAACCAGCGCCTCCTTTCCCCGGCTTGCGCGCGTTTTAGCACGTGGCCACCTATAGATACTTGGACACCCATCCAGGCACTATACGGCTCGGCTCACCTTCGTACACTTCCTTTAATGCGCACAGCCAACGGCGCAGGATGGGATCTTATCGCACTTGACTATATACTTAAGCTCACGGCAACACCGACAGATATATTTCGGCGGTTGTGTCCATATAATTGCTATTGGAAAATTCGCAATAAACAGAAAATTTTACTAAGGAGCAACCACGCTACTTCTCCTTGTCGTGATAGAGCGGTGAACTATAGTTCTAGAAAATGTGTTGCTAAATCTCAGCTAAATGACTACGCTCGCATTTGGTGACAGCGGCACACAGTCGCAAGAACTTGTGGAGGAAATACCGGAGTTCTGGCAGCTTCAGGTGCGCTAGATCATTCAGTAACATGGGCGGCTTTGTAGTTCTACCTTATGTCAGAGCAAACTGCACTCGACAGAAATCAAGGGCAGCCGCACCGTTATAGCTAAGCAAATTAAGGACAATAACGCCGCGTCTTCACACTTCGAGCACGCTCCGACAGCGCAACGATAGATATTTCAAACGCAACCACACTCGGACGAGCAAATTTTGCTTCTGCCAAGTGAACGTAGCGGGTATTTCAAGACGCGTGTTAAATTCATGGCTATTTCATTCGTGAACAATACTTAAGTGACGTAAAATTATCAGTGAGCAAAACAGTTTTTATCTCAACGCGAGGAAACAAAACCGAAACTAGCGCAACTGTTTTGCTCAGTTGTGCAGATACAAAATGATCCAAAGCCGAAGCCGTCAATAGCATGACGCCATTTTACAGTTGCGCTGCATCACGCGCGAGTACGTTGTCGTTGAGTGGTTCTGAAATCGCTGTGTTAGGAGCGACTGCAACCAGGCGTTGCGGCAAGTTACGGTGGGAGCTTCTGTACGTGCTGTGTGATTGCGACGAGGGGGACCGCCGCCAGCAGCAGCGTGTCGCCGATGTTGTCTTTGCCGACATCGAGCAAGTGCAGCTCGCCGGACCGTCACAAGCGCCCGAAGTGCTGCGGTTTGCACTGCATCTTTCATTGTGGTATGGGAGATCGCAACGGACAGAGACGACCAGATGCATACGAACGACTACCAGCGGGCAGTGACCTGTGCCATATTTCTCTTAACGTCTCAGGTAAGCATATCAGCTTTTGTTCCGAATTTACAAACGGCGCGTACTCGGCCCTTCCGGTATGGCTCCATTTTGCTCCACGTTTCTCTTGGCAGTTCACAGACGTTTCTTAGGCATATTACTGGCAGACGGAAGCCTCAGGAGAGCGTCTGAAATTATTGCAAAGCTGTACTGCCAGGAGAAACACCCTTCTTAACGACTCTAGTGACGAGTGACCTGTCGCATCGAAAAATTCGTAGAATATCAAGTACTGCGTAACTTGAAGTGTAGATACAATACTCGCACTAGGGTGACTTTCGCTGGCGAAGACAGGTAGTCGAAAAGACAGCTTGTGTATTCTGAAGATTTGCTAGCGCTTTAGGTATATTACGGCGAATAATAAAAGCGCTACAACGCTGTATGGTAGTATCAGGCTATGTGGGAGCACAGATATTTTAAGAGCGGTAAAGCGGCTGCCTGCTCAAGCGAACAGACACAGCTCTTTAAAAGCGCTGAAACAGAACAAATTTTATGTGCATTTGGCTGTAAGTAGAAAACACATTAGCTCACAATCTAAGCCTATATATAATGTATTATTTTTACGTAATCTTTATTTTCACGGTTGTAAATATTTAAAAGCATGAACTTGCTGCAACATTTATATAGTAAATCCTACTAGGCTTACAAAACCTGGCTGTGTTATGTGGTGAAATTGTAATATTGCTACTGGATTTTTTTATATTGAGTCCGGCGTTTTATGAAAAAAGGATCCTTTTATTTGTAGTTTTATGTTACTGCGTATATTTGCCAAGCAGAAATGAGTTCATTGCAAAGTTGTACCTTCCAGTGAGCTGCATATGAACCCAAGTTTATCCTGTCTTGGCTATTGTAATGTGCATATAACAATTTTAAGTATATACAGCTGTAGTTAGCTTCGTCGCTGCAGAATATTTTGTAAAAGTAGAAGGCCATTTATTATTTTGCTGCTTCCATGCAGAAATACTTTTTTTTCTTGTACCAAGAAATGCCGACAGTATTGAATGAAATGAAGTGTGGTGTATTTTTCTACTAACTTAATAAAGGAAATTTCGTCTGCCATGTATCAGAGATTAGTTTACCTTCTTGTACTAAACAATGCGTTATGTCCTCGGCTACTGCTGTTGTCCTGTGTATTATTATAATTTTGATATGTATTTTATTTTAGGTATTCAAGAAATGGCAACAGCCAGAAGTCGCCATCTTATCCAGCACGTTATGGTTGAGACAAATTGTAGCAGGCACTTTTGCATATCTCATTAGCATATGATGCTATCTGTTGTAATTTTTGTGTCCACTTTCCTGTCTTTATGTATTTTAGTATTATTGTGCAAAGGGTAATAGTTTTACATTGAGACAGAGTAATCGCCCAATGGCTGGAGAAGACAACACACACAAGCCTCCTTTGTCCGTATCTCTATATTGCGCAGTTACTCTGTCGTTATCTACCAACAAGGGCAAATTCCTCATCAGCTACATTTACTAATGATCTGTTATTACAATTTCATTGACATAACATCGAAAGTACAGAGGTACACAGGAAGACAGAGATTTGACATGATGAAGATCCGTAGAACAAGGAGCATCGCTGGAGCCAATGTTTCGACAAAGAGGAGATTTTTCTCAAAACGTTGGCTCCAGTGAATTCTCTTGTTCTATCACTATTTACGGTTAAAAGAAAGCAGTATTGCTCTTGCTCAAGTATTATGCATTATGGAATAGAAATTAGCAGTGGGAAATATCAGGAATGTCAAAATTCTTGTATATTCCAACGCTAGAGTGAAAGCCAGAAAAACAAGATGTAGAGAACCACATTGTTATTTTTCACTGCCCAGTTTGGCCAGCTTCATTCCGAGCTTGCACTTTGTTGCATTAACGACCACTGGAATTCGTTAATTAATTAGCTTGGTGATTTACTTATGTCAAGAGATTTTGAACTTGTATTAATGCAGCTTACATAATGCATGTAAAGAAATTTACAATGACATTTTAATGTGGCAGGCTTGCAGTTGACTAGCAGATCACTTGATGGTATGAGCTCAGGTTTCAACCGAGCTTCCATGCACAAATCAGTTGCACATTTTTTTCATTGTTTGGATTTTCATAAACTTAAGGGGACACTACAGTGAAAAATGATTTCTTCTGCATCAGTAAATTACCATTCTGCAACACCAAAACACCACTCTTACAACGATAAGACGTCTGGCAAGCCACGAAAAGCGCAGGAACGAAATACGGGTGGCGACGCCTACTTAAATACCCGCACCTGGGGGCTGTGATGTCTTGGATTTTGATGGCATCTTCTAGGACCTACTAATTATATATAGTGGTACAGGTTGACTACATTGTGTTCTAAAGGAACCAAATAATAAACATGGGCAGTTTCGGGAACCTTTATTCAGCCAACACAGCCCAAATGCGAAAACATGCTTTAGAATCCCTGACGTCACGTTGACGTGCCGGCACTGGGGTTTCGGCGCGTAATTCAAATACTGATACTTGGACCTTCATTTTCTCATCTAATAATCAAACTATTTTTTTGAAATGACTGCCTGCAGGGTTCTCAAACAATGCTTCATTAGTCTAAACTGATTTATTGTTTCACTTTAGTGTCCCTTTAAGTACCGTTTCTTTTTTGTCGGGGTTCTATTTGAGTGGTAGGACCTAACTGTATGCCTTTATTTGTATTGGTAGCCATGTTACACAGACAGCTCAATTTTTATTGTAAATCGTGACGTGGTAGAACTAATAACATTTGTGCAAATTTGTTGCAGGTACACTGTGGCGGCTCCTACCCCTGCGTCCTACCACCACCCTGTCCTGACTACGTCCACTAGGGAGTTGGCAGCCTTTGGCGGCTTCTGCCACTGCATCCTGCCACCACCATGTCTGACCACATCCACTAGGGAGTTGGCAGCCTTAGTGATGATGCAAAGCAGGCTGACAGCATACAGAAATATTCAGGTAAATACCTGTAATTAAGCGGCGTCTTTTTGAGTGAAGTGGCTTGTAACCACTCAGCAATGAAAGAAGTAACTTCGAAGCAGTTTAGACTCCCTTCTGTCTGTGCAGGGATGCTCAAGTCTATGCATTTTGTCTTAGCTTCCAAGTGGCTGTGTATTAGACGAAACGCGATGCAAATTTTGAAACTACAAGAGACCAATTGTAATATTGTTTTCTTGCGTAACACAAAAACTACTTTGATAAAGCTTTACCACTTTAAAAACAATACAGTGTACTCTCAAACATGGTATTTGGCATAAATTTACTAGGGCTGCCTCAATGGTAAGTAGGCCAATAAACGTACACAAAAACTGACTTCTTTTCCAAGTTCATCCTACTGTCTCTGCTCTGCTGCATAATGTATCTTTCTGAAACCAGTTCTTGCACACAGCACAAATCCTAAACACATGGATTACATAAATTTACAGCTTTTGCTGTAGGTCACTTTTGTGAAAATAAAGTTAATAAGCCATTTGGTCCATTTTTAATCGGCCATAATAAAGTGAGCACTGGCTAATAAGCAGTTAAGTTTTTGGTGTAAGGCCTGTCTTCATTGTCGTTAAAAATTTGTCCCTCTTAATGAAGGAACCAATTTTTTTGGCTATGCCATTTTATGATGCATAGTTTGGTGCGTTACACAACATGTGACATAGTGTTTACGCCAGTAAAATATTTTCTTTGCTTTATTGCGTGAAATTGCGATTTGTTCTATATTGAAGGGCCCCCAGTTTTCAAAAAAATTCCAAGTGGTCATGTGCCAGGTTGGAACAGCTGGCATGGAATAGCCTACTGACACAAATAGGGAATGTCGTGTACACTTGACTTTATGTTAAGATACTATTATTGATCTAGAAAAGACAAAATGAAGGATTCCATCCTACAAGCAGCTCTTCACATTCATTTACACTTTTGCACATTTATATACCTTGAGTCTGGTGACTTGTGTCTGTTTTCATCATCTACTATGTGCAGATGGTAAACTTCAGATTTGCCCTATGGTGCAGAATATTTTGGTGCTTATATATTTTGATCTGTGTTTTTCAGGTTGCCTTGAAATTTTACCCAAGCCATGCCACATACTCGGGCCAGGCCTCTAGCGAACTACGTATAACCAGGCTCAACGCATCAGTGTCGAGTGAGTCCGGAGCTCAAGGAAACCTGCTGTGCAACCAGCGCGCAACACTTGGTGACCCCTCTACGTGTTCCATCTATTTCACAGCTGTACCTCAGTTTCCATCTATCCAAACAGCATCACCAGCTGTTTCTTTTCTTATCGATCACTTATCTAACCATGGATGAATGTTGGGGTGGAGTGATTTGAACAGACATTCTTTTTAATAGTTCCTTTCTCGTAGAGTTCTCACCATCAACTCCTGCTATTATAATGTATACCTGTCTTTATGCCCCGTTTCTCATAGTTCTTTTGTACTTGTGGATGTAATTGATAGGTTCTTAATTCTTGTACATAAGGCTAAACTGAAAACATACGGTATTTTTTCTTCCTTTGATAACCTACAGCACTGCAATGTGTTTAAGAAATTTAACATAACATGGGCTCTGGTGCAGGATAAATTTAAGAGCAATATAGAGTACTTATTTCAAGCACCCGTT
The DNA here is from genome assembly GCF_050947875.1 of Dermacentor variabilis. NCBI lineage: Eukaryota > Metazoa > Arthropoda > Arachnida > Ixodida > Ixodidae > Dermacentor > Dermacentor variabilis. Next base: position 110,849,006 of record NC_134575.1, on the reverse strand, counting down.
ATTTTTGAAAAACTCAAGGATATAAGAGCACAAGAAAGAAAATATTAAACTAGAGAAACATGGGTTCCCCTCATATGTCTGGTAATAATGTGACTTTTTTTCGCTGCAAATATACCAGTGGTACTCACATACAAGGTTTGAGACATACAAGCTATGATACCCTTGGCATTTCTCAGTGCTTATTTGCCACACTGACGAATGTCAAATGCAGCATAGGTTTCATGCACACATTGGTTGTGTTACACCTTTTCAGTATTGCATTTCTCAAACACACAGGTTTACAGCAGTGCTTTACATAGCAGATGTATTTCCTAATTTCAGAATTTGTTAATGCAAGATTAACGCTACAGATCATGTATAAATAATTTTACAGACTACATGTCCATGGATGCATGATTCTTCTGATGACGAAGCAGTGCCATGTGGTCGGGGGATGAATGTCTTTATTTCAGATTTAATCATTGGCTTCCAGGTCTGGGTTAGTCTCCTACACTGAGTATTCTAGGTCAGAGCCTATTTACTAGAGGCAAGTGAATTAAACTAGGAATTGTAAACACCAAAAGATCTTGTTCGGGACAATAACGTGACAATTAGCAAGGTTCTTTGTGCATTCATTTCCAAATTTGTGAGATTATATTTTGACTGGTTTCACTAACGCGAGAACAAATATTTGTTTGTTCTCACACTAGAGTTGGCTGCCCCCATTGCCACACAACCCCTTTACAGGCTAAAAATTCAGTGTATTAATAGGCTGTCTTTTGGTTTTGCGCACTCAGTGTTAAGGGATCCAAATGGTGACATACAACAGAATGCAGAAAAATGACTAAGGAATACAAGCAGGGCGTGGGGCTTTCTAGGCAGATGCGTGCATGTGCTATTTATAAAACTCCCTATGGTATGCCGGAAGGCATTTTCTAACCCTTTTGTAGAAACACTAATACGCACTTATTAAGGGGAAGTGCTTCTCGAAACAACTTTTTTTAATTATTTGTACTAGAGGTTTGAATATACTGCCATTCATAGGGAGCTGGTGTTTCTTAGTTATGTCCTACATAGTGGCAAAATATTTTTACGTGCACTTTCTTGTAAATATTTCCCAATTATTTTTTCAGGCTACAATTTTTGCTAATAATGGTATTCATTGCAGAAAGGGCTAGTACATGGCATTTAATAAAAAAGTATTGGTCTGTAGATTTTCTGTCTTCAGCATTCGTTCTGTTCCACAGCTGTTTCTTGAAATCTGAAATGATGTACCCATCTCTTTGCTAGCGATAAACAGGGAAATCTGTCAGTATGTTTTGTTTAAAATGGAGCTGATCAACGCAATAGTTGGCCTATTTGCTAATTATAAATTACAATAATAGTACAGGACCATAAAAACAGATTGATGCTGAATAACAGCTGTGCCCAGCTACATCCACACAGCTATGCCACACAATGTGCATGTGTTCAGAAGAGCCAAATGTCCCAGAGAGAAAGCAAGAGTAACTCATTGTTTGTCATCTTGTACAAGCAGATTATGCACCAGATGTAAGTTATGCTCAGTAAATACATAAATCAGTCATGTGAGGTGTCTCACCTCAGGTTGCAAGTTCGAACTTGTAATCTTGCTTGTTTTTGTTTCCTTTGTGAGCATGAGTGACTTAGTTGCCTTGGCACATATTGTCAAAACTGTTCCTTCACTGGGAATCGCAAAATTTCAATTACACATAATATTCCCAGTTAATGACATGGTAGACTTCGAGCTTAATTCTCTTATCTTTCATATGTTTATCTACCAAATAGTTGTATCATTCATTGAAACATATCCATGCAATGCACAGTGGGAACCAAAATTATAGATATCTGTTCTTGCTTTCTACCCTGCTCTACAACATAATGAAGATACAAAGCAAAACTATTAAGTTTGCAATTGTCCCCCATAACCAGAGTTTCGCTTAGAATTTGAAAAACAAAATTGACATCCTGCTATGGTGTGAGAGTTGCTTTGGGCACCAAGTGAACTGCGTAACACCTGTGCTAGAGTACGTAACAAAGCAGAAAATCTCACCAGATTGGAATGGCAGTGGTAAGTTAAGAACAGATGTTTTATTTTGCGCACCATTAATGTGGCTTATCATCTGCTCCTGTTTTGTTTTGTGGGAGCGCATACATTCGGAAGACAATTTTTTGCACCAATCTTACCTTAGCGGGACACCAGAGAGAGGTAGAAATCAAGAACAGGTATTCACACTTTGTTGCCCACAGTGTATTATCTGGATGTGTTTCACTCTACAAAAGACTACTGTGGTAGATAATCACAAAGACAAAAGAATTAAAACAGGTATGTGTCAGTCATCCTCCCATGGCCTCCAGTGTTTATAGAAACACTTCTTTCTGTATATATGCCAAGCCGTCGGGAGGCTTTACGTAACTCAGTCATGCTTTCCAAGTTAAAAATCGGAATAAGGACAATCACAAGAACATCATATGAGTGATTTGTAAATGTGGCACCTAATGTAACTTATTTACGTATGTGCTGAGGGTAGATTACAGGCAGTGCATAATCTGCTCTTACAGGATAACTTGTGATGAGTACAAAAAAGCCTTCCTCACATCTTCCACTTTTTTTCTTTTGGATCTTGGTGCGCCATGTGTATTGTTACAGCTGCGTGCATGCAGCTGGGTATAGTTCGTTTGCTATCTTGCTATCTTTGCCGTAACAAAATACAGCTACCGGTGCTACATATTCTATCAGCGTGTTTGCATTATGGCAAGTTTTGTATTAGTGGTTATTGCAATCTGTGAAATTGTCTGTGTCAGCTATTATGCTTCGTCTTGGAAAAGTATGTTTGTCAACATAAATAAACAATTAGTATAAATGTTGCTGTATTTATTTTTGTAATATTATCTGTTGTGAAGCTTTTATACATTGTTGCATGTTGTATGACAGAATAAAATTGATGCACAAATTTTTAATGTGGTATTTTTCAGATCAATTTTCAACTGACGCTAACACGCACAAGTTGTGGGGGAAAAGTGCCAACAAGAGTACCATAAGGTAAGACAGCTGTTTTTACTGTTAGATTGGATTATCAATTGCCAACCAGTTGTTTTCAGCAAGCATAGTATAATGCATAGATTATGTAATCTAAGTTGGAATATTGTTTTTATTGCACGTGATTATCTGGGTCTCCTTTGTACATAAGTGCAGCCTTTTTTATTTGTTATGTGTAGCTTACTTGCTTAAAATGTTAAATCGTAATTCTAAATAAAAACACGTCTTGAAGAACAGTGAAGTAGGTTTAACTTATAAATTTTTGACATTAGAGACTTGTGCAGTGCTGAATTGAACTTCTGCACGAGTTACATAATATTTTGGGGTCTCATTATGGTTCTGAGTTGCATTGCAGTGTCATGCATATGCACCTGCAGGCTACATATTGGATGTTTATTTAACACTGTTTTGCATGGTTGGCTATTGATTCCAGTTTAATAGTAATAAGAACTGTCTTGCTTTCATGGTGATTCTGTGCTGACTAATACATTTGAATTTTCCAGAAGACGACAAAGGGTGATGAAATGTTAACTTTTTGTTGCTAACCTGCCATGTCTTTTTTGGCAAGTTTGCTATGGGTTCTTATGTGTTGTCTTTTTACAGGAATCTTGAGAACTAGCCGTAGTGGTGTGTACTTACAGCAAAAGTTGGTGACACATTTTGAAAAGCGGCTCGACACTGCCATCCGAGAGTCAAACGACTTACATGGATTAGTTATTTTACTCTATCTGCAAGAGTCCTGCACCACACACTAAGGGTAACTTGACACACACTGCTGGAGTCATCAGACTCATCAAGAATAGTTACCCGAATCCTTCAGCAGTGGTCATGTGACCCCTTATCTTGAGTCGTCTGACTCATGCAGAGTAGTTAACGGACTCCCTCAGCACTAGTCGTGTAACCCTTTTGAGAGGGTTAGGAGACTACTACAAGAGAGTATGCATGACTATTGGGTGTGGAGTCACGTAACCACCTTGTATCGAGCACGGATAGTCTCGGGACTCTCTTCCGAAAGGGAGTTCGGGTGTCTCCCACAAAGTGTGTCGTATACGTGGCGAGTCCAGACTCTCCGAAAAGAGTAAGAGGTACTCCTTTTTTTCTTAGTGTGCAGCAGCCGCGAAGCAACTGACCACGGCGGCGGTCAGATCTGTAACGCTGCAGAGGGTGCTAAGAATACCTGGCTCCGGACAGGCCGCCATTGGAATCTGAACCTGGCAACGTTTAACGTTAGAACGCTATCTAGTGAGGCGAGTCTAGCAGTGTTATTGGAGGAATTAGAGGGTAGTAAATGGGATATAATAGGGCTCAGTGAGGTTAGGAGGACAAAAGAAGCATATACAGTGCTAAAAAGCGGGCATGTACTGTGTTACCGGGGCTTAGCGGAGAGACGAGAACTAGGAGTCGGATTCCTGATTAATAAGGAAATAGCTGGTAACATACAGGAATTCTATAGCATTAACGAGAGGGTGGCAGGTCTTGTTGTGAAACTTAATAAGAGGTACAAATTGAAGGTGGTACAAGTCTATGCCCCTACATGCAGTCATGATGACCAGGAAGTCGAAAGCTTTTATGAAGACGTGGAATCGGCGATGGGTAAAGTCAAAACAAAATACACTATACTGATGGGCGACTTCAATGCCAGGGTAGGCAAGAAGCAGGCTGGAGACAAGTCAGTGGGGGAATATGGCATAGGCTCTAGGAATAGCAGAGGAGAATTATTAGTAGAGTTTGCAGAACAGAATAATATGCGGATAATGAACACCTTTTTCCGCAAGCGGGTTAGTCGAAAGTGGACGTGGAGGAGCCCGAATGGTGAGACTAGAAATGAAATCGACTTCATACTCTGCGCGAACCCTGGCATCATACAAGATGTAGACGTACTCGGCAAGGTACGCTGCAGTGACCATAGGATGGTAAGAACTCGAATTAGCCTAGACTTGAGGAGGGAACGGAAGAAACTGGTACACAAGAAGCCAATCAATGAGTTAGCGGTAAGAGGGAAACTAGAGGAATTCCGGATCAAGCTACAGAACATGTATTCGGCTTTAACTCAGGAAGAGGACCTTAGTGTTGAAGCAATGAACGACTATCTCATGGGAACCATTAAGGAGTGCGCAATAGAAGTCGGTGGTAACTCCGTTAGACAGGAAACCAGTAAGCTATCGCAGGAGACGAAAGATCTGATCAAGAAACGCCAATGTATGAAAGCCTCTAACCCTACAGCTAGAATAGAACTGGCAGAACTTTCTAAGTTAATCAACAAGCGTAAGACAGCGGACATCAGGAACTATAATATGGATAGAATTGAACAGGCTCTCAGGAACGGAGGAAGCCTAAAAACAGTGAAGAAGAAACTAGGAATAGGCAAGAATCAGATGTGTGCGTTAAGAGACAAAGCCGGCAATATCGTTACTAATATCAGAGTCCTTCCATGTTTTTCTGGTCACGAAACTCCGCCGTCACGCTATGGGAGAGGTTCATATGCTGCCCAAAGGTGCCGCGACGCGGCGCCACTGTGCCACAGAGGGCATCGTTCGCGTACCGAAATGCGTGCGCAGTGCGAGGCGAGCTGTCTTTTCGGGTACGTTCTGTGCATGTGCTGTGCTATTTTTCGAGTGTTGGGCTGTTTGGTTGAAGTGGTGGGGTGGGACAACGATGCCGAACACGTGTTGCGTGCCTGGGTGCCATTCCGGCTACAAGGGCACGACCGAAAAGGTGTCGTTGTTCTGTTTACCTAATAACAAGGAGCAGCGCGAGAAATGGAAGCGGGCCATACCGCGGCAGGAGAGTGGCGGTTTTAATTTCGAATCGAAGTATACACGTGTGTGCGCGAAACACTTTGACGCCTCGGACATCGTCACTGCGTACAATTTCAACATCAACGGCGACGACGTGTCCCTGGAGCGTGAGAAGCCGACGGTGAACACATTTGCTTTATGCTTTGTTGCAACCTCAATTTGTGTTATACCAGGATAGAGTAGTTCACAGCAATAGCGCCCTTACCCCGACCATCTATGAAAGGTATAGCATTAGAATTCCTTTAAATGCAAGTGTTAAAACAGAATAATATGCATTGTTTTATTTTTCATTGTCCTTTAGTCTTGGCTAATGATGGGCTACAATTCTTCAATTGCACGTACTTTTAAGTCTATAAGCTGCTATGATTAAGAAGGTTATTAGCACACTGTTAGCTACATTTGTATTGTGATTTGCTGAGCAAGTTTTGTCTGCATATTTAAGTAACAGCTGAGGAAGTAGAAAGGTGGTATCTCTAACAAGCCATTTAAAAAAAAATTGCTGTATTTGTGATGTGGCTACTTGTACTCGTTTGAGAGTTCTTTAGCCGTGTGTTATGAAATGCTTATGCTTTACACTTTCTTGTTTATAGAAACAATCGACTATGCATTCTGTACTTATTGCCATTCGTTTGCTGGTGTTTGTTTCCTGCCTCCCAATGCATACCTCTCACGTTTGATCTTATTTCTTTATGCGTATTATATCAGTGTCATGCTTTTAACAAACTTCTTGCATTGTGAATGGTGGACCATTTGTGACCGGACGCCTCCGTGCTATCTGTATTTCGCTGCGCTTATTTTACATGATAAATAAATGATCGTGCTTGTATTTTGTTTTTGCACCAACACGTTTTATTTATTTTCTTAATCGAATTATAAAGTTTTTTTTTTTCATTTTTCGACCATGATAAGAATATCAGGACCGGTGATTGCAACATTTTAACATATTGTAAATAGTTGCGAATTAAGAACCAAAATGCCTAGTCTCGTCGTTTCTGCGTCGAAACCACGAGCAGTGAAGTGCTGGGCTTACTGACGCTTCTAAACGACTGCTTGCTAAGGCAATTGCCTAATTACAGCTGGTTTCAACTGTGCAGGTCCTAACACTTCAGGTTCGCCTTAATCCGTTGTTAAAAGCCGCACCGAAAGCATTTAGCAGGATGCGTTGTTGGGCAAGTTGGTTCATTGTAATAGGAAACATTGGTTGCGCTTTCTAGACAATCACATGTAAGAAGACAGGACAGGTCTGTCTGTCTGTCCTGTCTTCTTACATGTGATTGTCTAGGAAGACATTTAGTAGCGAAGTTAGTCTTGCATTAATTCTACCTAAATCTTATTCAGAAATGACATCGCTTTGCAAGAAATCTTAAGCGCATGGAGCAGCTCAGTTCCCTTTTCTTTGTCATTAAGTATTCTACGGTAGCAGCCCTTTGCAATAGCAATTTCATTCTTTTGATCTCGTTATAAGATACTGCCCACAGAGTTCTTCTATGCCACAGTTTAACAGAAACTGAACAGCTGTGCTCGGCGAACAATCTGGCGCTATGCGCAACGGAGAATTGGCGCTTACTCCTCTGGTGATAAGTGGGGACCACTGGCGTTTTGTTGCGAATGCGCGGTGTTTAATTTAAGGCAAATATTAAAAAGCGGAGCCCACCGAAGCGTTGAGGCGAACGGCGATGACGAAGAAATCCGGACCGGGACCGCCCGGCCGTGTACAGCGGACGCACTTCGACGGGGGCGAAATGCAAAACACCCGTTTATTTAAATTTAGGTGCATTTTAAAGGATCCCAGGTGGTCAAAACTAATCCCGAGTCCCCCACTACGGCGTGCCTCATAATCGTATCGTGGTTCTGGCTCTTAAAATTCCAGATCTTTCTTCTTTTTGGTCTGAGACCGCCGCAAGCTCCATGTTATGAGCGGCTTTTTTTTTCATCCCGTGCGCTCATATCATCGCAGAAGACACGCTCAGGCAGTAATTTAATTATATTCAATGTTAAAAATAGTTACGTGAAACTAAAGCGATCGTTGAGGACGTTGAGAAAGCTAGAATACCGAGGCTGCCCCACACACAACCACAGCGGTAGCGGCGTTCGCATGCCCTCTCATGCACGGTTGCGCCTCTAGCGGCGGGCGCTGGCGCTATATGAAACTGAGGCGGCAGTTTCGTGACCAGAAAAAACATGGAAGGACTCTGCTAATATGGATGAGATAGTTCAAGTGGCTGAGGAGTTCTATAGAGATTTATACAGTACCAGTGGCACCCACGACGATAGTGGAAGAGAGAATAGCCTAGAGGAATTCGAAATCCCACAGGTAACGCCAGAAGAAGTAAAGAAAGCCTTAGGAGCTATGCAAAGGGGGAAGGCAGCTGGGGAGGATCAGGTAACAGCAGATTTGTTGAAGGATGGTGGTCAGATTGTTCTAGAGAAACTGGCCACCCTGTATACGCAATGCCTCATAACCTCGAGCGTACCGGAATCTTGGAAGAACGCTAACATAATCCTAATCCATAAGAAAGGGGACGCCAAAGACTTGAAAAATTATAGACTGATCAGCTTACTGTCCGTTGCCTACAAAGTATTTACTAAGGTAATCGCAAATAGAATCAGGAACACCTTAGACTTCTGTCAATCAAAGGACCAGGCAGGATTCCGTAAAGGCTACTCAACAATAGACCATATTCACACTATCAATCAAGTGATAGAGAAATGTGCAGAATATAACCAACCGTTATATTTAGCTTTCATTGATTACGAGAAAGCGTTTGATTCAGTCGAAACCTCAGCAGTCATGGAGGCATTACGGAATCAGGGTGTAGATGAGCCATATGTAAAGATACTGGAAGATATCTATAGCGGCTCCACAGCCACCGTAGTCCTCCACAAAGAAAGCAACAAAATCCCTATAAAGAAAGGCGTGAGACAGGGAGATACGATATCTCCAATGCTATTCACAGCATGTTTACAGGAGGTATTCAGAGGCCTGGAGTGGGAAGAATTGGGGATAAAAGTTGATGGAGAATACCTTAGCAACTTGCGATTCGCTGATGATATTGCCTTGCTTAGTAACTCAGGAGACCAATTGCAATGCATGCTCACTGACCTGGAGAGGCAAAGCAGAAGGGTGGGTCTGAAAATTAATCTGCAGAAAACTAAAGTAATGTTTAACAGGCTCGGAAGAGAACAGCAGTTTACGATAGGTTGCGAAGCACTGGAAGGGGTAAGGGACTACATCTACTTAGGGCAGGTAGTGACCACGGATCCGGATCATGAGGCTGAAATAACCAGAAGAATAAGAATGGGCTGGGGTGCGTTTGGCAGGCATTCTCAAATCATGAACAGCAGGATGCCACTATCCCTCAAAAGGAAAGTGTATAACAGCTGTGTGTTACCAGTACTCACATATGGGGCAGAAACCTGGAGACTTACGAAAAGGGTTCTGCTGAAATTGAGGACGACGCAACGAGCTATGGAAAGAAGAATGATGGGTGTGACATTAAGGGATAAGAAAAGAGCAGATTGGGTGAGGCAACAAACGCGGGTAAACGACATCTTAGTTGAAATCAAGAAAAAGAAATGGGCATGGGCCGGACATGTAATGAGGAGGGAAGATAACCGATGGTCACTAAGGGTTACGGACTGGATTCCAAGGGAAGGGATGCGTAGCAGGGGGCGGCAGAACGTTAGGTGGGCGGATGACATTAAGACGTTTGCAGGGACAACATGGCCACAATTAGTACATGACCGGGGTAGTTGGAGAAGTATGGGAGAGGCCTTTGCCCTGCAGTGGGCGTAACTAGGCTGATGATGATGATGATGATGATGATATAGAGCTTCGAAAACCCGATTCGCAGTCCTCAAATAGGTAGCCAACAACCTTAAGAGGATTCGCCAGCTTCACCAGTGTGCCATATTAGAGCATAACGTGGCGAGGAAATACTGTCTCATGACGAACTCCTGTGCCTTTACGGTGACCGGATGAGGCACATTTCAGTTGTGGAAATTCCTCATGGAAGGCCGCTTCGGTAGATAGGATGCGCTGATCGAAGAACGCCTAAGTTTTTTTATTTGCCGCCTACATGCAACGAAAGCGAACTTGTCCGCCTATACGTCAGCTGCATGCCCATCTGCAACATAAAATACCTGCCCTCACTGCGCTTGGAATCGAAACAGACAGCTACTGTAGAATCGTTTGCTTCACAGTCTTGCTTACGGTACACGACAACCCTTTCGGATGCCAGAAACACTCTCCACTGACACCAAAAAGAAGGCCTCTGGAATAAGAATTTACAGCCTTTTTCTCAAAACCAATGAGCCGAGGGTGTTATGCATCTTTCACGCAACCAATGCAAACGGGCCAGGAGTGAGCTGGCGAAAAGTCACCGTGCTTTATTTCCTGTTGTATTTCATCAGTGCAGGTAGGAGATGAAACTTGCTACTAGAGGGCATTGAGGAAACGGGCCTTGAAGCTACTGCCAGCGGGCATGCTTGGCAATTGTAATGATTCGAACATGTACACCCGAAGCAGTTTGGCTCAATCAAGTCCGAGACGCCACTTTTTCTTTAGAAAATGATGGCAGAAAAACCATTTAGGTAAAGAACAAGGTGCTAAGAAAACTTAACAAAGTTGCTGAGGCGGTCTTCGAGCATCGATCTTCTGAAAGCCGTGCTTGTGTGAATGGGCGTCACTAACGGTGTATCTGCAGAAGTATGTCGGCTTAATTTTCCAGTGTTGACACTTTTGCCGCACGCGATGATCTCGTTGGATGAATAGCTCGTGATGCGTTCGGTGGTAGCTAACCGATGCTACCAGTTTCACCCCTGAACTTTAACCTCTTCCCTCTGGACCTGATACTACCTAGGCTGCTTCGCACGGATCTCGCTTTCTTTTGTGCCCCACCTGTCCCCGTGAAGTATTAGTAATTGTACTTTATATAACGACACTAGAGAACGCAGTGCCTGCTTGGTTTGTTGATTTCTCATAGCTGGGTAGCTCAAGGGAATGCCACCGAGGCGTGCGAAGTGGTCGCCCTATCAGCAAGGGGCCTGATCTGTAATTGAGCAGTTCAAGCCAGAAGTCATTTGTTCTTCCGGTAGTTTTTAAAGGGTTCGTTTCACCATCTGAACCACTTTTTTCTGCTAGTCTGTTGTGAGTAGAAACCTGGGGATCCAATTTACGTGTTTAAAATTGCATCTTTTTGAGAATAGCAGAAATTGGCGCTTCGAGAACTACAGTTCATTCTCAGCGGACATATTGATTCGTTTGCCGTATCTGGCATACATTTCGCACGATTTTGTGACAACACGAGCTCTTCTTGTTTTTTGAGCTCTACCTCAGGAAAGTTGGGTAATGCATCACACGCGCACAGAATATCTAATATGCCTAGGCTGGTACAATAGCATGCATGCGCTGGAACCACGCGGATAAAAAGACGTTTGCTGTCTGCTTTATACGCGTGCTTCTGGCACACTGCACACTTACTAACAACATTTTCAATGTCCGTGCTCATAGCTGTCCGCAACACTAATCGAACACGATAGCACGGTGGGCGAGTTAGTTAGAATTCATCGTACTTTTCGTATTAGTGCCAAAGCGGTACAGACAAAGACAAACACGGCAAAACCGCGCTGACTCACAGCCGATATTTTATTCAGGGAGTTCACGCACATAATAGGAACCAAACTAAAAGAAAACTGATATATTCGCTGGACACGTGGTACGTTTCCATGATGTAATTACGAGGACTGATATAAATAAAGAAATGTTTCTCCTGAACAATAAAAAATATGCACAAAATAGTGCATGCCTTAATAAAAAATGCTGGTTCCATGTACGGCGTAGATGTACAAACTAAGCGGCGAGCGCGGTCGCGTGCAACCGCGCGATGTGTGCAGTTGCTGCCGCCCAAGAGCGCCACCCCCTCCCTCCAGCGCTACCTCACCACCGCTTGCTCCCCGTGCGAGCGGTCGCAAACTGTGCAATTGCTGCCGGAGAACAACGACAAAGCCCCTTCACCTCCCTCCTATCTCACCAAGGTGTTTCGCGCGGCGGAAGACAGCGCATTGCCTATCTGGTCTCCTCCCTTGTGCGCGCAAAATTGAGCCGAGATCTTCGGCTCCCCTAGCGCGCTTTCACTCGCGCATACAGCATACGGCAACGGCAACGGCGCGCGGCATCGCCCTTAGACTTCATACGGAACCCCGATGAAAGATAAACAAGTACACGTGTCGATACCCCCATCTTATGAAGCATCGTCCAGACGCTGCAGACACAAAAGCGAACAACAAGAACACCTGTAGTTGAAATACAGTGAAAAAGTCGGCCATCAGACGTAAAAGGGCTTAAGACGCACTACGTGGATCACTTCAGGTGGCGGGCGGCGCCTCTGTGAATGCGGAATGCCGTACGGCACGACCTCATAGTCTAGTGCGCCAATACGTCGGATCTTCTCGGGTCCGAATAAGCGTCGCAATTGTTTCTCGCTGAGTCCTCGTCGGCATATCGGGGTCCAAACCCAAACGTAGTCACAAGGCTGGTATTCCGCGTAGCGTCGTCGAAGATTTTAGTGGCGGCTGTCGGTCCTCTGCTGGTTCTTTATGCGCAGGCGGGCGAGCTGTCGGGCTTCTCTGGCGTCCTAGAGATTCTCTTCGTCGGTGACGTGCACCACATGGCGCCGAGATTCGTCGTTGGTTCTTTCTTAAACGAGCTTGAACGCGTGGTCTGTGTTGTTTCTTCCAATGCCGCATTGTAAGTAAATATCTTGCGCAGCCGTGTTGTAAGCAAATGTGACAAATGGGAGTACGAAATCTGACGTCTTGTGTTTGACGGCGATACGTCGCTAACTTGTCGGTGAGCGTTTGTTCAGTCGTTCCGTTAGGCGCGTTGTCTGGAAGGTGGTAGGCAGTGGCCCTCCGGTGAATTTTCTTGCTGTACTACAGGATGGCTTGAGTAAGCTCAGCTGCAAAAGCCGTTCCTCTGTCAGTAATGAGGACTTCTGGCACACCATATCGCACGAGGATGTTCTCGACAAAAAATTTGGCGGCTTCCGCAGCTCTAGCTTTTGGCAGGCCTTTCGATTTGGTGCAACGGGTAGAGCAGTCGGTGGCCAGGAGGATTCGCTTGTTTCCCGATGTTGGCGTCAGAAAAGGTCCCGAAGAATCTGTACCGATAGGCTGACAAGGTCGGCAAACAGGGTCGATGGGCTCTAGTAATGCCGCTGGCCTTGTCGGTGGTGTCCTGCATCGCTGGCAGTCTCGAGATGTCATGACGTAACGGGCGACATCGGCGGTCAGGTGCTGCCAATAGTACTTCTCTCGTATTCTTGCGAGCGCACGAGAAAACTTGAGGTGCCCGCCTGTCATATTATCGTCAAAGGCATTGCGGAACCCTGACTCTAGCGCTGTGGGCACAACGAGAAGGCGGTTTCATTGAGATGGCAAAATGTTGTTATTCACCAGGACGTTGTTTCGTAAGAAAAAGGAAACAATCCGCGCCTAAATAGCCTGGGAAGAAAATCGGCTTCGGCTTGAGAACACTGAGCAAGGCTTCTGAACTCCGAGTCCACTCGCTGACCTCGTCTTGGTGATCTTATAGCGGCCGGTCTACGGAAGCGCGATTTGGAGGTTAAAGTGATGTAACATTATTGCATTCCAAGCCTCCACTGTGCTAGGCGTCCTGAAGGGTTCTTTGTGTTCGCTAGCCAACACAACGCGTCATGGTCTCTGACGGCTTTGAACGGCCTGCCATATAGGTAAGGGCGGAATATTGCTGTAGCCCAAATTATAGCGAGGCATTCCTTTTCCGTGGTAGATTAATTGCCTTCCACTTTCGACAGCAACCGGCTGACGTAAGCTATACGTCGTTCAAGTTCGGCTTTCCTCTTCACTAGGACGGCACCAAGGCAAGCCTACTGGGGTGTAGATTTCTATATCAGCCTGCTCGTCGAATTGCGCCAATACTGATGGCGACTGCATGTAACGCTTGAGTTCTTGAAATTCGACGGCCTGCTGCGTTTCCCACTTGAACTGGAAATTTCATTTAGTTAGATGTGTCAGCAGCAGTCCTCGACAAAGTGCTTGTAGTGCCAAGGAATCTATGCATTGCCTTGTTGTCGATGGGCTGCTGGAACTTTACGATGACCGCTGCCTTCTGCGGGTCAGGGCAGATTCCAGATTTTCTGATGACCTGGTCCAGGAAGAGGAGCGGGTCGAAAGCGAAGCGGAACTTTTCCTGGTTGAGATTGAGCCCTGATGACTTGATGGTCCCTAGTACTGTCGAAAGACGGCTAAGGTTATTGTCGAAATTTCCAGTGATGACGATGAAGTCATTCAAGTAAACAAGACTTGTCTGCCACTTCTATCCTGCTAACACCGTGCCCATCAAAAGAGAACGTTGCAGGCGCCGAGCACTGTCCGAAAGGCATGATCTTGAACCAATAGAGGCAGTCAGGCGTGATGAACGCCGTCATTTCGCGATCCCTATCACCTACTTCTATTTGCTAGTAGCCAGTCTTGAGATCCATCGAGGAGAAGTATTTAGCGCTGCACAGCCGATCCAATGCACCCTCTATCCGTGGAAGGGGGTGCACGTCCTTCTTCGTGATCTTGTTCAGTCGACGATAATTGACGGAGAAACGGAGGGCTCCGTCTTTTTTTTTTCAGTAATATTACAGGAGAAGCCCACGGGCTCTTCGACGGCTGTATGATGTCGTCGCACAGCATTTCGCAAGGTTATTCTCTTATAGTTTCACGTTCTCGCGTCGAAACTTGGTAAGGACTCTAACGGAGTGGTCGAGCACACTCTTCGGCTAATATGCAATGCTTTGCTGCTGGTGTTTGTCGAATCCTCCATGACGTCGAAAATCCGTCTTTGTATCGTCGTAGAAGAATTCTCAGCTGTTGCTGTTTATTCATGGGGAGACTTGGATATACGTCGAATCTGTTTCGGGAACTTTGGTCGTAGGGTAGATGCGGCAGAATCCGAGAGGACAAGCATATTGCTGTTTTCACAATTTTCTCGATGTATGCGATCATTGTGCCCTTCTTGATGTGCTTGAACTACTTGCTGAACTTTTCAGCATCACTTTCGCTTTCTCTTCGTGCAGTAAAACGCTCCCTCATGCGACGCAAATTTCTTAATCGAGCACTAGACGAGAGTCACCCTCGATGACGACTTCTACGTCTGCTGGTCTTTCCCTGCCGACGGAAATGACAATTCTATAGCGAGGCGCAAAGTGGACTTGGTCGTCAAGTACACGCAAGGCACGCTGACTCGAAGGCCTCTCGATCGGTATCGCATGGTGTGTGGACCGGGTTATCGACTTCGGTCTCACGTCGATGATAACGCCAGTTGGTTCAGGAACTCCATGCCGAGAACTACATCTCGAGAACACTGTTGGAAGGTAACGAAGGTGGCCGAGTAGGTCCGGTCATAAACGGTAATTCTTGCACTACAGATCCCTGTCGCTATCAATAGGTATCCTCCAGCTGTCCAGATATGAGGGCATTCCCATGCAGTCTTAACTTTCTTCAATTGGGCGGCAATGGGTCCACTCATCACGGAGGAGTCGCATCCTGTGTCCGCTAAGGCGGTAACTGCGCAGCCATCGAGAACCACGCAGAAGTCGGTGGTTCTTTGTCTTGCGTTGCAGTTAGGTCTTGGCCTCGGATCACGGCTGCGTCGTGTTGTCCTGCGGCTGGAAGTTGGCGTCATGAGGTCTTGTTTCGCCGGCGTATTTGCTTCTAGGCTTTGTCGGCATGGCGGCAAAGCCTATAAGCTATGCCGTCGAAATAGTCTTTTCGGCGTCTTCATTGGTGCTGGAGGATCTTCATCAGTTTGAATAACAGAAACAGCACCTCCATCGGTTGCTGCTTTTGGTTTTACAGGTATGGGTGACGGACCGTAGCTGGGCTGCGCCAGTGTATGGCCGGCGCTGTGGCGACAGGTGGCGGCCTGGTAAAGGCGAACCAGTGGTGCGGTCGTCGAGGGCTCCACTGAGTGGCGGCGAGGTACTCGGCGATATTGCGAGGGTGTGCACCTTACTGCGGGCGCGGAGCGTTGACGGCGAACCTTCCTAGTCCATTTCGCGGTATCTGCACCGGCGATAGACGTGGCTCGCTTCTCCACAGTGATAACAGAGCGGACGACGGTTGGGGCGCGCCAAACATCGGTCTTCCTTGGAGCGTTGCGCTGTGCGACGGTCGGGCGTGCTGGCAGCGTCGGCGCCCTGGCGCGGACGCGGAGGGGGACCATGGCGGCGGGCAACGGCGGCGTGTGTCATCGTTTCTGGCTGAGGTTGCGTCGTATGGGGCTGCTCCTCAGGAACTTTTATACAGATAAGGACGTGTGGCCAGTCAATCCTGTACATATAGCGGCTGCTGTCAGACACTTCAGCACTTGATATTGGAGTGTGCCACTTTCAGTGCGCACCGCATGTCCCTAATGAGAGACAATCATCTCCTTGGCATACGATGTAGGGCCCTCGACGAATGTTTCTAACCCAGTGGTTGTGCGTCTCAATGTGATAAGACTCATCGCGCTCTACTTACATTTCTCGAACTAACCTAGGTTCACGTTTGTAGCGTCAATTATATTTCTTCTATTTACCATTCTGTCGTTGTGTGACCTTCAGTGGCCGGCCCTACTGTGTGTGATCTGTGCAGTGTGTTCTACTTTACTCTTTTTGATCTGTCCTGTTCCTCTTTCTTTCCTCTTTCCTCCCTTCCTACCCATCTTCCATTTCTATGTTGCTGCCACCTCCCTTCTTAAAAGTAGGCAGCAGTTGTGCCTCTTCCGGTGGCAGTCGCCAGCCTGTTCCTCGCTTTCCCTTTCCTGTTAAATGTATATATGTTTTCAAAGCAAATAATAATAATAATAATAATAATAATAATAATAATAATAATAATAATAATAATTACGGGAGCCTGTAGAGGAGTTTATTTGAGGTAAAATCTGTGACCAGTTATTTGGCTCACCACTCATTGGCTGCACATTTCGCCAAACCTCTCTGCGGACAATGTGTGTAATTTAGTGGCAGGTGTTTCAGGCGGTATCTACAGCCTTTGTCCATTGTCCTCAAAAGAAAATAGCAGCACCTGACGGTACGAAGTCGCAAGAATGGTGCGGTTGTCTAAGTGAAGCACAATAAGCAAGGTTTGTGCCCTCTAGTAGTGGCAACGGGAGGTGAGTAGAATCACTGGTTTCCTGCGGGCAGCTTGCAGGCTAGAGCGGGAGAGGAATTGTGAAACATGATCGACACCAGTTTGAAGAGTGGATTTCACCTACCCCAGTGACCCATGGGTACACTAAATGGCGATGTCGTCCACGCAGAAAAGGAAATCACAATTCAGAGTCGTGGAAAAGGCTTCAGAAAGTGAAGCCATAGCGAAGTTGAAGAGGCTAGGAGGAAGTAAGGCACCTTCAAGGGCACCATGCATACGCATTGCAAGAACCCACAAACAAGAGATATAGGTATCAATACTTGTTCGGCTACCTGGTTCACCGTAATACGCGAAGACGCAACCAAGGGCGGTAACAAGTTTCAGAACCAGAAACAGCGTTATTTCCGCTCCTGAAACTTTTCTTCCGTCTTTGATTGCGTCTTAACTTTGCGTAATAAAGGATATAAGAGTAGAAATTCTGTATCAGGGTTTCAACTGATTTACGGACGTGTACTCTAACAAGTGCATGAACCTGACAACCTGAAGTATAAAGGACAGTTGCTAACAAAACAAGCAATACGTCCTCTTTCGATAAGGGAGAGCACAAACCAATTTGGTTGTGGGAAGAAATTGAATCGCGTCGACAAATTATGCTGGGCGCGTAAGCCTGTAGGCGGTTTAATATTCCCGACATGATAATTAAGAGAAAAGGGCCTAAGGTTTGAAAGGGTGGTGGATTTGCCATGCTTCGAAATAAGGATTGTGAACGAGGGACACAATTCAGTAGGGAGGGTATCGGCTTCTCGCTGGAAGTGACATTGGGAAACGAGAGCTTATTTATCATGATGAAGGAAATGTGAAAGTACGCTGCATGCGATTTTTTCTGCTCCTTGAGTTTGTCCCACCTTTATTCTGGGTCACTGTGCAATCTGAATCCGGAAAGGTATAGGGGCAATCGAGATTTGAACACAAGGGATGGACTACCTGGATGACTGGAGAAGATATATGCAGCTAAGTAACGTGTATTAAAGCGAAGCCCCCACATAGCTATGGCACTTTCGAAGGGTGAGAGGCCATGCAGATTGTTGGCTTACGAGAGAGTGGAGTAGGCCCAAAGGCTATTCGGTGTGCTGGTATTTGAATCAAAGACGCAATTTCAGTTCATACTGCCAAGTATAGTGTAGTTTGTGAGATAAATTTATAGCTGTTTTTTTAGGAAATATCACCAAAGAGTGCACTCTTCTCGGTAGGACAACGCGCAATCTCTGCATCACTCCGTATTTGTAGTAATGCGAAGTAAAAAAATGTAGGTATCATTACGGTCTGGCAGTAAAATGCGCTGTTTTGTGTGTTTCGCACGATATGAAAACGACATGAAGCTCACAGACATGTCATGTTTTGAGACTCGAATGCGATGTATTTAGTTTGCGGACTCCAAGTCGCTTCGAAGACACATCTCTACAATGACAATATCAATAAAAACGCTTTATACCCTAAGCTCAGCCAAGTACACATTTTTCATAATTTGGATGTTTTACAGGGGCAATGTTTTGTTGCTTAAAGCCATCGCAAAACTGTTGGGAATGCATCGCTAGAATATTTTGTCAATTTTATTTCACGAGTATATGCTTGATTTTTTGTAAATGAATGGCAAAATTATTTGACGTGCTTTTTGGTTCTTCTAAATTGCGCCGTCTCTCGGGTAAGTACCTTAGTGCTTTTCAGTCGTTCGAATACAGCGCGTCAATGCCACGTACAAAACAGATCATGTCTTCCTCGACATTCTACATGATACCAGTGTCGATGTTATGAAAGGTATGTAACCACTGGCGATAATGTATTTATACCAAAGAAACCTTCAGCTCTGCTAGTCGCATTGCAATCCACATACAATAAAAATATCGTTGCAATGCTGATAGAAAGGGATTGTTTCTATGCACTTTTAAATATTCGAGTAAACACCACTGAAAAGGGAATACTTTGAATAAGGCTATTTGTGGTATCAGAAGGAAATATACCAAATATTCCTGCGCGAAATGCCATTTTTGTATAGTCGTATAGATTTCTCACACGACAGCCATCAAACTACACTACACACCTTTACCAGAGCTTTGTAGAACTTGGTGTTGGGCTAGTTAGTTGATACGATGACGGAATCACTGATGCAGAAGCGAAAACCTGCAACACAAAGTGTTCAAGCTGCTTGGGAACCTTCAAAGAACAAACCACAAGTTGTGCCATATATCCATATGCTCTCTTACAGTCTGAAGAAGGGCGCTGCCAAGCATGGAGTGCCGATGTTTTTTCGGCGCCCGAGAAACTTGGGAAACTGTGCCCGTGCATATGCAATGGCGGGAAGCACGGATGCCTGAAAAAACATGGGACGACCTTCGCAAAAGTGCCCCTTGGGAGTAGGATACTCTGTTCCACTGTCCTGCGCAAAAGATTACGTCGAGCAAATAGAGAAATGTTTGAATGGCCGGTAAAGGGAGCACACACAAAATATTAAGAAAGAGTAGGACAATTACGCGCCTCTTGTTGCACACGTTGTATTATGCGAGTGTGAAGCACGACTTTCTGATACGCAGGTTGTCGGAAGCAGCGCAAGGCTAACAGTGTGCATATCATTAGAACCGTTTTTTTTTCATTGAAAAGAATAAGGCTCATTGGGTCAGTGAACCCTCCAGAGTCTTGTTTCCGAAATAATTTTGATTTCTTGGTACAAAGCTATAAACTGTGCCACTTGTATTTTGTCTTATGTGTTTGGCTTTGATGCTCGTTGCTGCAAATGCGTGCCTCTGTGTAAATATGGGTTAAGTTCGCAGAATAAACAACTTCTAGTGAGCGTTGCTTGTGGGGGATGGTCTTGAGTGTATGCGTGTGTGGATGCGTGCATAAATGCGTGAGTACTCAGTTGCGCTCACGTACTTCAATATATGTTTACCAACATATGCCCTTGATGCCAGCGCTGGTGTAAAGCAGCAAGTATGGTGTCCTAGATGTAAGTGCCATATTAGGATGAATGAAATAATTTGCTTATATGATGTTTAATATGCATGCTTCATGTCATGCGCTATGTTTATACATTTCACTGCACCTCGAAAGACGTGTGGAGTCCCCTTTCTTTTCTCAGTCTTTGTCCTTAAACGCGCTATTGCAGTCCGTGAAGGTAACATTTCAAATGTTTATATCCTCAAAGGTTTTGCCCAGGATAGCATATTAAAAAAACTAAGAAATTTAGTTCTCTTCAATTAAAAAAAGCCGCCGTCCTTGAGACGTTCAATGGAACCTAAAGGGCACGGCATCGATATATAGAGCACTGAAAGCCGATATCAGCTGCGTATGCAGTGGATAACATTTGTGACCTCAGCGTACACTGAGAGCATGCACCCTAGCGGTACGCGGTACATGTCCCAATTTCACCCCATGTATTAATTTATGTCATACGGAAGTTTAGTGTCGGCAAACTCCATACACAAAATGGTGTATGTTACTAAAATTTGACACTTCAACAGGAATGAAAAACATGTGGTGCTAATCGGCGATATTGTTATTCATAACACCTGAACCAATCGCCAACGATATTCAAGAATGTGGTCTTACTATGTGCACTGCACACTTTCTTTTTCAGGTCCCCTGAGCTGTTCCGCGTGGGTAACAAGGCCCACTCTCACGCATAACCATACTGAATGTCGGAATGTATTCATGTCGTTATGCAGTAATATCTCCGTGGCTGAATACAATCAAACAATATGTAGACGCCGTCGGCAGGTGAAAATCGAATGATGACATGGCAATTATTCCCCGTCACTATGTGTTTATAGCAAAATCGCATTCTCTGACACTGAAATATATCTTTTTTTGCGACTCAGAACAGAACTTTCAACATTCATGGGTTTCAAGTGAATCGCATGAAGGTGAAACACTATAAGAGTATTCCTTTCTTATTTTTTCAAATAAATAATTTTACCGGGTTAAAAAAAGCTATTGAGGAAATTTCTGCACAGGCTGAAAATGTTTATAAAAAAGTTAAACAAGGCAATAAAAATTCATATATTATCAGCAGGCCGGGAGAAAAAAACGTTTCATTTCCACTAATAAATCGAAAGTGCAAGCAAAGAATTGAGCAATTTTATTCAAGGTAAGTCTGAAGATGCTCCTGAGATATCTCGGTTAGAGGGAAAGCTTCCTCAAGTTTCGACGCTTCTGCTGCTGCGGCTGATGATGATGATCTGCCGACATCCCCTTTCAAACGGTATTCTAGCTTGCTTGAGTTATGCAGGCATGCTACAAATATTTTTCATTATAGCATCTTTGTATACATCGCCTACTCCTTTTTCTCTTCCTGAGATCTTCTGTATTTACCTTGAACCGCTACATATCCACGTAATGGATGCGATAGTATCAAATTTTCTTCACGTCTTTCCCACAATTACGCTAAACATTCTTTGTTTTAACAGCTGACCGATTGATGTTGCATCCTTTTTATTTCCACGCATTTCTGGTATGCGTGCGATACACACGACCTTCGCATTTTATAAGGACGTGCTCAGTAGTTTCTTGGTTTTTGATGCTGCAGACAACACCTTTGTTCGTTTGGATGTATGGATGGATGGATGGGTGGATGTTATGAGCGTCCCCTTTGGAATGGGTTGGTGGGTTGCGCCACCAAGCTCTTGCTATTACACTGCCTAATGTCCTTCCTAGGTTAAACAATAAAAAAAACACTATGAACTCCCACAACCAAATTTTCTTATCCCCTATTGCGAACTGTGCGTTTGTACGTCTCCATTTTTTGTAGTTTGCCTACTTTTATTCGACCAATCCTCCAATTGCCTCTTACTAATCCCTATTGCGGACATGTTTACTTTTCCACTGCTCTCGCTGAACCCAAGGACTTCAAGAAGGCCAGTGGTGCCTAATGAACCACTGGGTAGACGTCTTCACATTCTAATAAAACATGCTTTATAGGTTCCCTACCTTTACCGCAGCAATCACATGCTTCTTCCTTCTTAGATCTCGCTTTATAGATGCGTGTTCTAAGGCATACCGACCTCGCTTCGAAAAGTAATGAGCTTCCCTTTGAGTTATCTTAAAGTGTTTCTTTCCTGATACAGTAACTCGGCACGCAGCGCCATCTAGTAGCACTGCCGAGAAGTCCGCGATAGGCGTCCGAGACGAGAACCGTGGTGCGCCGGATCTTTGCTGCAGACGCACGCCTCATCTTGTCACGAACATATACTGCGGTACATCTCTCTCCTTAGGCAACCAGCTCACGCCTCAAATAACAAGGCACTGTCGTGTACATTAGCGTGCAAATATTTCCTTGTAACTTGTTCTTTCCAATTCTTTTAAATCTCCATGGTCTCTTTAAAACAGAAGTGTTTTTGCCGGGCTCCACCAAGAATTGTCGTAAGTACGAACAACACGGAAATGATGTCACAAACAAGCGGTCTGGTTTTCCAGCACCCCGGGAGATGACGACTGTTTTCCATTCTCTCAGCTTTGTGCTCTGGTGGTCTGCGGCAACGACGCAGTTTCGCCACATTGATTCCGTTCCGAGCCGGATTACCCTATGTACTTTGTTGCCACCTACTGCTTCGCTTACAATAGGGCCAAATAACAATCCTACTGCTTTAAGTGCAGAAGAAAAGCAGCGACGTCGTCGGGTCAATGTCATGAAACTGACCCCCTTGGATCTGAGAGACATGCCAGCGGGAAGCATAACACATTCGCTCGTGGCGGTTGCGCACCAGGAAATATGCCTTTGGAATCGTGAAGATGAGCGCTTAACCAGTTAAGTCACTGCCAATGACACTTCCCGCTCCTCTTATGCTCCTCTTATGTAGTCGAAGTCCCTCGGAAAGAGGATCTGAGCGCCAAACGAAACCTCCAAAAGCCACCAACTTGCAAATAGTGTGTCTTCTGCGAAAGTGGACAGCGACTCCGCTTCGTGAGCTCGCGATCCGCTGCCGCAAAAATGTGGCGTACTAATTGTGGCCAACGACTATCATGTTGACATATTGAAGCCATGTGGCCCCTGGTTTATCGAATACGTGGACAATATAATAAACCTGCATGTCGTGAACCAGCGCCAGATATGCACGACGAGCTCAATTACATGTATCAATGTCATCTCTGTGCGGCACTTATCGCCCTCTATGTATAGATGTTTCACCAATTACTTCAGGTACCGCAAGGGGCTTTCTGAAGGTGGTCATTGTTAGTCGTCGAGAAGTGGAAAATGTGGCAATAGGCGTCAACGTGGATGCACACATGGCAAAACTTGGCACGCCAGCCAAATAGCAAAAGACATTTGTAAATTTATGTTCTTTGATTTCTTAACGTCCTACAGAGCTGCAACTACTTCTATGAAGGCAAGTTTCCCTTTCGTGATGCAACCGATTTCTACGAAAGAGGAATCAGCCATTTTTTTTGTTTCTAGTTTTTTTACTCTAAATTACTGTCTCTCTCTTCCATGTTGATGACTCCTGGTTGTCTATTTACACTTTAAGTTACCATGTACTTGGATGCCAACTTTCGTGACCTGTTCCTCCATACTGTGCCCAAACTTTTCGGGTAGATATACTAGTGCACCTTATTCGCCGGCGTATTTTAATTTATTTAGCTGCGTCTTTCTTCATAATTAATTTTGTTCTGACCTTCTCTTACTTCGAAACAAGCACAACACTGCACTGCCTCATTTGGCGTTTTACCATGGGCACCTAAAGCCAACCAGCCCACTGATCTTTTGTTAATTCCAGTCCCGAGAGGATAGCCAATTTCACCACATAATAGCATTTCCAAACGCCAGCGCAGGCACCATTACGCCCTTTCCAGATTCCAAGCACCATGTCATGTCTATGGTAGCCACAAGGGGCTCTATGTTCATTATTTCTGCATTCGGTTTCCCCTTTATTTTGAGATTACCTTGGCGAGTGCTTGTGTATGTATTTCCGTTGTTTATGTATACGCCCAGGTATTCATATTGCACGACTGTGGGTGTGACTTGCTGCTGAACTGATACCACATAGTTACTCGTCTCCTCATTCGAGATAAGAATTTCTGATTTCTCTGTGTTAAAGATATGACCTATATTCGTCGCTACGCTGCCACACGTATTGGCAAGCCTTTAAATATGTCTTGCATAGTCCTCTAGCAGCACTATGTCATCCTCCTAGATTATTCCACACACCTCCTATTGCACCTTCTGCCCGTTACGAATGTAAAGTACATGAAAGCCTCATTGGTCTTTCACCAGCCGTCTTTCTATTCCTCTAACATAAAACGTTAGCCACAAAGCCACAAAGAAGAAAGAATATCCTTGCTTCAGTCTTTCGTGAATTTCCTCCAAAACATTGTACTTCCAGCCTTTCCAAACAATTTGTACTTTGTTGTGTCCATATATCTTCGTCGGCAGCTAGACAAAATCGTCAACAATGCCTTCGGGCTTGAGAGTACGCCATAATGACGCCAAGCCAATGGTAATGAAATCAAAGTGAACTGTTAAATTAGAAGCAATGAACGTTACAGGGCTGTAGAGGAGCCTAAAAGACGGTCACTGCAAAATGCGTAATAGCTACATGTAATTAAACTATGACTCTGGTTATGAAGCATGGCAAGGACGCAAAAAAAACATTGTAAAAGAATTACATCGTGATAAAATTGGTCATCTCGGTAAAAAATTTCAAGAAGCACTACTGCCCTAACACAGTCCTTGAAGCGCAAGGACCTGAAGGTGTGTGCTGTCCAGAACTACTATCATAGCAGCATACTCTAGAAAGAGGATGTGCTACGATACTATTGGGCTATTAACATGCAGAACCACATCCTTCAAGAAACCTAGTACAGCTGTGGTGGTAAAAAGGGGTTCCTTACCAAGAAACATAGCAGGATGGAGAGCGATACAATACCGGTATGCTAGAGGAAAATGTTTCCTTCTTTCTCTTTCGGCTTCCCGACACTCCACGAGGACGTGGAGGACGGTGAACCTTTCACCACATCTACCACAGGTAGGAGGTTCGTTGCCAGTAAGCAGGAAAATGTGAGTCCTATTGTGAGTCTACAGAATAGGACATCGGTCCGTCTTGTTTTTGTAACGGCGGGCCAGAAATCTATCCTTGGCTTAATCAAGTAGAGCTTGTTATTTGTTTCATTGTCCCATATGCGTTGCCAGTAACTTCGCACTTTCGTTCGCAAAAAAGTCTTGAGGTGTGTGGCTGGAATAGCAGATGTGGTATTACCAGCTGTAGGTGTAACTGATGTGGCCATTTGGTCCGCCAGCACATTACCTTCAATGCATCTATGACCAGGGACCCAGCATATTGTGACATGTCTACGAGAGGAAGAAATATTGCACAAGAGTCAGTAAAGCTCAATGAAAACGTTATTTCGGTGTTTTCTTAAGGACATTAGTGCTTTTACAACGCTTAACGAGTCCGTGATATTATCGCTTTCTCTAGCTTTAATTTCATTATGTGTTTCACCGCAGACAGTACTGCGTACGCTTCTGCATAAAGATGCTTGTATGGGGGTTCAGTATACCTGCTTCAGAGAAAGAGGGTCCTACAGCTGCGTAAGACACACCGACATGCGATTCCGACGCATCGGTGTAGAATTCCGGACAACAGTACTTCAATTAGAGTTCATGGAAGTGCATTCGTACTTCGAGTTCTGGTGCGTATTTTGTAACTCTTACAAAAGACATATCACATTCTATCACTTGCCAGTACCAAGGCGGTAGCTGCTTCGCTGGAGGCATCAAGCGGTATTCGATGAGTGGAACATCCATTTCCACGCTAAGCTCCCTCAAACGGAGTGAGGAAGGCTGTCTCACAGAGGGTCGATTACGGAAGAGTGCAATACATGTCGAATCGTTAATAGTTTCACAACACGGATGTTCAGGATTAGTGTGCACTTTAGCAAAATATGTGAAGCTGGTGTAAGATCTCTTGAGATTGAGTGGCCACTCATTCGATTCTACATATAAGCTTTGAATGGGGGCTAGCTCTGAATGCGCGTGTGGCCAGACGGATACCCAGATGGTGGACGGAATCCAGCATCTTTAGTGCACTGGGGGCGGCAGAGTTGTATACTATGGCGCCTTAGTCTAACCTTGATTGAATGAGGCTCTCTTAAATGTTCATTATACACTTCCTGTCGCTACCTCATGTTGTGTGTGATAGTATTTTGAATAAGTTCATTGTTTTTATACATTTAGCTTTGAGATATTTTATGTGTGGGATAAAAGTAAGCTTAGAGTCAAATATTACACCTAGAAATTTGTGTTCTTTGTTGACAGGCATTTCTTGTCCACGCAGTTCCATGCACGGGTCTGGAACCAGGCCTCTCTTTCTTGTAATGAGAACACACGAATTATTGGGGGGGGGGGGGGGGGTGATTTTAAAGCCATTTTCATCTGCCCACTTAAATATCTTGTTCAATCCCTGCTGTACTTGTCTTTCGCACACTTCAAGTTTACAGGATTTAACACCTATTTGTATGTCGTCTACGTAGACGGAATAAAATATCACTGGCGGTGATGAAGCGCTGAGTGTGTTCATCTTAATGATAAAGAGAGTGCAACTGAGTACGCCTCCCTGGGGTACACCAGTTTCCTGTGTGAGTGTATGTGAGAGCGCATTACCTATTTCTGGCCGAAATGTACGGTTTTGTAGGTAGCTTTCGATAATGTTTAACATATTGCCGCGGATGCCCAGCGCCGACAGCTCGCGCAATATTCCGTACTGCCAAGTTTTATCGTACGCCTTTTCCATGTCAAGAAATACGGATAGGAAGGATTGGTTATGTACGAAAGCCTCACGAATGTTTGATTCGATGCGCGTGAGATGGTCAGTTGTAGATCGCCCTTCCCTGAAGCCACATTGAAGTGGGTCAAGCATATTGCTGGACTCTAGAAAATGTACGAGACGGCAATTGATCATTTTTTTAAAAAAGCTTGCAAAGACAGCTCGTAAGCGCTATAGGACGGTAGCTGGTCAGCAGTGATGTATCTTTACCGTGCTTCAAAACAGGGATCACAATAGCTTCTCTCCATTTAAATGGGAGGTACCCGGCAGCCCATATAGCATTGAAAAGTGCGAGTAGCGTTATTTGAGTATCGTTCTGGAGATGTTTAAGCATGTCGTACATGATCCTGTAAGGGCCAGGTGCAGAGCTCTGACATGCAGCCAAAGCAGCTTTCAGTTCGGCAATGTTGAAGGGCTGGTTATATAATTCGTTCTGTCTGCGTTTGCGGTTGATGGCCTCACGTTCTGCTATTTGTTTGTGCTTTAGGAATGCCTTGGAATAATGATTTAACCTGGAAGTCCACTCAAAATGTTCCCGTAGTGCGTCAGATTGATCTTCTAAGCCATTGCCTTCATCGTTTACTAGGGGCAACGGATGAATTTCTTGTCCCTTTAGCCTTCTAAGCCCGTCCCACATTTTAGCCTCTTGAGTATATGAATTTATAGCTGAAAGTAACCTCTGCCAGCTTGCCCTCTTTGCCTGTCTTCGTGTTCGTCTTCCCTGGGATTTAGTCTGTTTAAATTCTACTAAATTTTCGGCAGTAGGGCATTCCCGAAGTTTGCCCCAAGCTTTATTTTGTCTCCTCCGTGCCTCTGCACAATCGTTATTCCACCAGGGGACCCGTCTTTTCAATGAAGTGCCATTTGTCTGAGGGATGAATTTCTCTGCTGCATCAATGATCAGAGCGGTAAAATATGATGCTGCATGATCTATGCTAAAATGATTTATAAAATCTGGTAATATGTAGGTGCATTCTTTAAAGCATTCCCAATTAGCCTCGGTTCGTTTCCAGTGGGAAACAGGCGGAGGGGAGCCATGTTATGTTACTAGGTTTAGAGTTAATGGGAAGTGATCACTTCCAAATGAATTTTTAATTACAGACCACTCTAAATCAGGGAAGATAGAACCAGAACCGATAGACAGGTCTATTGAGAAGTATGAAATATGCTGTAGATTATACTAGGTCGGTTCTTTCTTTTTGAAGAGGCACGCACTGGAGTTTAAAAGGAAATTTTCAATGAGTCGACCTCTCGCGTCGCATCGTGAGTCTCCCCACATCGGGTTATGGGCGTTAAAATCTCCCACGAGTATGTAAGGTGCGGGGAGCTGGTCAATGAGGTTATAAAAGTCTGTTTTTACGAGACGCTGGTTTGGCGGTATATAAATGGAACACACTGTTACTAATTTATGAAGAAGAATGGCCCTAACTGACACTGCCTCGCGGGGCGTGTTAAGGGCGACGGGTCGGCAAGTGACAGATCTGTGGGCTACTATTGCTACACCGCCAGAGGCGTTAGAGACCATTCCAAAAGATAGAGTAATTACGAAGGAAATTAGTGTTTGTAGGTTTCAGATGTGTCTCTTGAGCACACAGCAACCTAGGATTATGTTTGTGTAAGAGTTAGTTAATGTCGTCGAGGTTACGTAAAAGTCCTCGTACATTCCACTGTAGTATTTGTGTTTCCATTATGATAAATGTGTTGGGTGCTGTGTGTTTAAGAGATAAGGATTAGCTCATGGGCTTTTTTCAGGCGCCGTGACGGGAGTTTTGTCTCTCTTGGAGCGATCGAGAGTGCCTCGCTGCTCCTTAGGCGCTGGTGGCGTCATCTTGCTGGTGGTTGTGTCCATCACCTCTTGCGAGGCGCTGGACAGGCGCTCTTCCGAGCGCTTTGTTTGGCGTGAAGACCTCGGCACGTTGGACGAGGCCTTTGAGGTCACCTTCGCGGAGGTAGATGGCCCCTTCTCATGGGTTGGCGTAGCCGCGCTAGCTTCAGCCGCCGGGGAGGGGGGGGGGCGGAAGGCGTTTCTGCCGCCTCACTGGGTGTGAGTCGGACAGCCGCCAGAGACCGCTGTGGCGCTGCCCCCTGACGCGCCACTTCGGCAAATGAGTTTTTGGGCAAGTAGGATACCCGCCTGCGTGCCTCCTTGAAACTAGTATTTTTCTTTACTTTTATCGTCACAATTCTTTTTCTGTTTTCCAGGATGGGCACGACCGCGAGTATGCGGCGTGCTCCCCTTCACAATTTACACAATGGAGAGTGTTCTTGCCAGCTTCAGTAGTATGTTCATGGGCACTGCCCTTCGCACAGGTTTGACGGCCTCGGCATCCCTGCGAACTGTCGCCGATACGTTGGCATTTGAAACATCTGAGCGGATTGGGCACATATGGCCTAACACGGAGCTTTATGTACCCTGCCGCGATTGACTCGGGCAGGACACTTGATCCGAATGTGATTATCAAATGCTTGGTTTGGATTTCTTTGCCATCTCGCCTCATCTTAATTCTTTTGACATTGATTACCTTCTGCTCACTGAAGCCCTCCATGAGTTCAGCCTCAGTGAGCTCCAGCAAGTCATCGTCCGACACAACACCGCAGGTGGTGTTCACAGTACGGTGCGGGGTTACTGTTAGTTGGTTATCCCCAAATGACAATAGCTTAGGCAGTTTCACGTATTGCTTCTTATCGCGGAGCTCCAGGAGATCACCGCTTGCCATCCTGGTCGCCTTATATCCGGCTCCAAAAACATCAGTCAAAGTCTTTGATACAAGGAAAGGTGAAATGGTGCGCACTGGTTTGCCCGGTTTTTCCGAGTGAACTACATGGAAACGGGGGAAGTTGTGGACTTGGCGTCCGAAAAACTGAAAAAACTTCATCGGTGCGCCCTCTTTTCTGAGGGCGATCAGGGAGTTGAGGAAAGGAGCTATCCATAAAGATATGTGATATTTCGGCAGTAACGCCAGCCACCCACCATGAAGTCCTACAAGGGGACGCTGCAGGACCTGTGAAACACGGCCTGTAAACGCCAGCTGTACATTACCACTATAACCGAATTTGAAATAAGCTAGGTTGGCTATTCACACAAGGTTAACCCTTGCAGCCTGGAAAAATTGGAAGTAAAAGGAAGCCAGAAGAAGACAGGAAAGCTGGAAAGTAAAGAAAAGACGAAGGTTGTAGGGAGAGAGAGAGAAACAGGAAAAGGCAACTACCGATTTTCCCCGGGTGGGTCAGTCCGGGGGTGCCGTCTATGTGAAACAGAGGCCAAAGAGGCGTGTTGCCTCCGCCGGCGGGCCTTAAAGGTCCAAACACCCAGCATCGGCTCAACCTCCAGGATCCCCCTTTCCCCAGACACGGCTAAGCCGCGCACGGCTACACGCAAGAGGGTCCAACCCTCGTGTTCCACTCCGGCGGCATGCGCTCAGCACTTTAGTCTTTGCTAGCGGACGAACTGTGGTTTCTGCCCTCATTAGATGGATGCGAGTTAAACTAGATTAGAAAGCTTACTTTCTGCGCCTCCCAATGACACCTAGTGTTATCGCCTAGTCTGAAACGTTACCTAACGACACTCAAAACATTGAGAACAAAAAACGGCGTTCTTGCTGTACTAGTCTCCACTGTACTGCGTTTCCGGCAATACTGTTAAACATACGAAAATCAACATTGCATAATATCTCATACAAGGTTTCTAGTAAGACGCATCGCGTGTGAAGCAATTATAACTTTATGTAGGTTCTAATAGAGAGGGGTAAAACAATAAACGTTTATGAATGTACGTTGTTCTTTTTTTTTCGTTTTCAACGTGGAAGAAATTTGTGTGTTCTATTGAACAGTTCAATAGTCACTATTACTTCAAATTGTCAATTTTTAGCTATACTTGAACACGTATTACCAAAGACGGGGCAAAGCGATTCATGTTTAAACTCCGAAGTGTTTAATCATCAAGCAGCAAGTCCTCTGCGATTCTATGAAGAGAAAATTGTCAGATATTGAATAAGGAATCTACAAGGGAGCAGTGAAATTTTTGTATTTACTAGCGATAAGGAGTTTTACGAAGCATTGAAACGATAGATTTTCAATGAATAAGAAATCTCATGATTTTTTCTTTTTTTATGTTGGTGCCATCTCTGCAAAAAATAAAAACATCAAGCTATTTCACTTAAGTCCCACCATTTCTGAAATGTGGCGCCACTAAATATTACAAAGTAGGAAAAACCCGGAAGGTTTCTATCTCCACATCTCCGTGCTTGACTCAGTCTAGTCGCTGCGCCTACCCTCAATTCCTTCAAGCACGCGTGTCTGTAACGAGGCCTTCAATGTGGTCCTGCGGGAGCTCACTCATTTTTCTCAGCTGAGGGAAAAAAGAAAGCACCGCGCACGGTAAATCACGGATGCATGCCAGGTAGCCAGCAGGTTATGCCATTGTTCCATTGTGCCCAGGAGAATGGCAGATAAAGTAAGATTCCAGAAATTTCCTGGATGCGAACTTTTTTTCACAGGGGACTGTGGAAGCATTTTTCAGACTCCTAAGACAATATCTGGAAACTTGCTTTTTCCGTGCGATGAGGTGCAATGTGTTTAGTAGAGTACTGTGCTTGCCCTGTTCTACCGGACACCGGTTCAACGATAGGATTAGTTGCAAACAATGAGCAAGCCTTTATTTCCCGAAGTACAGCGAAAAGCGCGGATGGCTGCGTGATCTGTACCATTCCAAGCCGCGTGCATTTTGCCGAATAGCATGTGTTCGTCGAATACCATTTCTCCGATTACCATTTGACTAGATATCTATGCGGTAGAAAAAGACATTAAAAATTTCAGTAAAAAATTGCTTCTTTCGTTTTTTTTACCAGGAGAAAATTTAAAAAAAGCAAGAAAAGACAGCTTCCAGGCAGAATTCTTCTGTTGCGATGCGACTCCTTTCGACGTGTCGAAAAGCTTGTATTTAAACCACCTGAATCCGTCCACGTGGTGGCAAAGCATTTGCTTTAACCAACTCTTGAGGACCCTCGCCTGTTGCATACTGCAGTTCCCCCTACTTCTGCAGCATGTGAAAGAAAGTGGTCTGAGTTCGAAAACGTGCACGCCAAGCTATGCAGCAGGCTCGCAGAGATCACGGGCAAAAACTTGCGTAGGTGCACTCGAACCTCTATGTCCGGAAGGCTTCTTCCGTTGCGCAGATGCGTTGATGTATCAAATAGATAGTAATCGGACACAAATTGATACAAATGTCGGTCTCCACGCTTTGATGTGAAATGCATGCATCGGCGCGAAATTGTGTAGATAGTATGAACCAAGAAGCTGTGCTTAGACTTCTCTGATGCAATACCGTAACAGTTAAATTCTTTTCAGTGTTAGAGAAATGAATTTGTCGGCTTTTTCATGGCCCTACATGCAATCGTGGTTTTTTTCTGAAAATACATAAAAGAAGTGTTTTTCACGCCCTCAAATTTTCTATTTTGCATCTCTAGGGCGGACACCCGCGTGATGTTTTGAAACACGTGATTTCCAGTATAGTTAGTCGTCCCGTGTATCCATATATATGGTATTTACCCCTAGATTCATCGCACTCGCATAATGCTCGAACCATCACATTGTCCACGTTCTTTTTCGAGTAATCGACTGCAATATATTTCGGTAAACCGTGAAATACGTGGACATAAGCAATCCACAGATTACAAATGCTGAAACATATTTATAAGTTAACATTATTTTATGTACGCACACACGCATATTCATCATAGCATTCAGTGACACCTATCAGTTCGTATCTAATAGCTTCTTTTACTCCTGCTTTCATCTGCAGGGGAGTTACAGTGACATGCAAACAGCATTCTTCAGCTTGCATTCCTTCCTTCACCTGTTCGCTTGTCGAATTATTAATGAATAAGCTGTTTAGCAGTGGCAGGACATGAAACGCGAATGATTTCAGTGTGATATCATAATTGCGAGACGCATGTTTTTGCTAAGTGCAGCATATGGTCATCGATCTGTACTAGGTAATATACATACTGTCCTTCTCAAGTTTCCTTCATAGCCCGTCCCACACCAATTGTGAGCTAAAGCCATGCACGCACGTGGACGAAGGAATTGTAAACAATGCCCCGCCATTGCTGCAGGAGGTGAACAGGCATGAGGTAATCCTGGTTTTATCACGTGACTTCATGACCGGGAGTGCTCAAGCCTGTAGGTAAGCGTTACCTTTCGGTAATCTGGTGCTCTGCAGTCTCGGCCTCCTTCAGTAGCTCTTCGGTAGTACTTGTATAGGCACATCAAGATAACTGAATAATGACCTGCCATTTTATGTGCACGCATACTTTAATGCCGATGTAATTCTTCATTCTGGCTATTGGCGGCGAGGAGTTACGGAGTTGCCATCTATCGGAAGCGCCTCGCTGGCGTAGTATGAGGGATCACGTGGCGCGCTCTTCATAGGTTTTGCTGTCAGCGCTCACTGAAAACACCACGCGCGAGCTCTCCCGGACATTTCTGTAAGTAATTTCGAAAGGAGAGAAGTTTTTTATTGTCTAAATAATAATCTTGCGCAAACTGAAAGCACAGAATCTTTTACAGACGCTATCTCTTTACCGAATACGTACAGTGAACGCCACTGCGCGCGGTCGCCGCGGTGGAGTCTCCCGAACCGTCTTTTTGCGTGAAAGGTAGGTAAAAGCTGAGAGCCAACAATGTGAAATATGTTCTTATAGTGTTTGTATAACTAAATGGAGCATAATAGAATGAAGCCTCACTGCAGCGATCGCACAGATTCGCAGCGACCGATTGCACGTCTGTATGCTTGTCCGCGCACTGTTTCGCTTTCGCCGCGTTCGGCCGTTTTCCCACCGGGCCATGAGCTTTAGGCCGCAGAATATGAGCATTTGACAGCATACAAGCAGACATTGTTACGTGGGCGCTATCAGAGCTGTTCAAAAATAATTTCGTGGTAGAGACTTCGATGCCTACGGGGACTGTGATGTGCCGTCGCGACGAATCAATCTTTTTTTTTTTTTTGTAGATTCTCGGACGTTTCAATATTATTTCTAGAGTTGCATCGCACTGTATGTTTATCGGTGTTCTCATCGTGTGATTTCCCGATCCTTCTTTTTTGTAATGCAGTGTATTAAATCATCACACAAACATGGCCATATGCCATGTTTTTTTTTTAAGTTTGCTTCTTACCGCTCTCTTTCCACTCCAGGGAACTTGCCAGTATCTATAGCATCGACAAGTTCATAGACGAAACCGTCATGACATCAGCCCGGCGCCGCAGCAGAAATCTTCCTCGCGTCTGTTCTTGCTGCATACCCGAGTTGTAGCCGATTATTGTTTGCCGGTTTTATGTTTCGCGAGCCATGCTTCACGTAGCTTCTTGTCCTGCGGCTACGTGTGAATAAAGCTCACACAGGGCCCCGTTGCGTACGTCCGGCACTGCGGCACTGAGCAGTAGCCTACCATGTTGCGGGCCTTCAAAGGCAGCCACTACCTATTGTAGTGCTTTCAAGCGTTGTAAAGGAGACACTCGAAGCGGGAAAATCTCGCCACTAAATGAGATCCGCAGCCTACGAGGGAATTTAAACTCTCGTTTTCAGCTCGCTTCGGCGCTCCCGAAGCAGCCGACGCGGCCGCTATGTCCACGTGATCCCTAATAGCACGTCACAGCGACAGTGGCGCCAGCTTTTCCAGTGGTGGAGCTCGAGGCCAACAACTGAAGCTGTTCTCTATTATTTTACGTGCAAAAGCGTGCTATAAGGACGCCATTTTTTTTCCTTCTAACAGCCAACGAACAAGCACTTGCGTTGTTCAAGTCATTTGTAGCCATGAAGTTATGAGCGAACGCTGAGCGCAATTTTTGTAGCCTGGATGGTCCATCCTTCTGTGAGAGTTGCATGGTGCTCCTTACACATAATTACATCTAATTGTGGCAGGCTTGTTCTAACCGCTGCCGCATCCTCAATTAGGTGTAAGAGAAACGTTTGAGTGGTTCCGCCTCCATACAAACACATATCCGCACCTATGGTTAAGACACGTAATCCAGCCCACCATATACTTGGGCACTTGCGCGGGGTGCGTAAGCGAGCCAACTCTCGCCCACATTACGTGGTTATGCAAGCGCAGGTCACGCATAATTAGTACACCTCACATTCCGGAGCAAAAATTCAGAATGCAGCATTTACAGACCTGACTCGCCAGCGAGGGAAAGGAGGTCCAAGAGGCACTTCTCGACCAAGGAGGGCGCGCGGGCGAGGCCAGTGGAGCCCTGGACTAGGGATCCCACCCACCTGTTCTACAACATCTTCCTTATAAAGTAAACGTTTTTCAATTCGTCACTTCTGGTAACACTGCGTCCTACTCTGCTTTTTGCAAATTGGCGGGCTCTTCAACGTCTTTACCTTGTGTTTAGCGCTTTTCTTCTGTTCCTTTATAGAGAGAAAATTAGTGATCGCAATTTACTTCACTTAAAGCGAGATAAGACAGGTACTCAACAAATGGCAGCGAAAGGAACTGTAATACAGAAACACTGCAAACCACTCAAAGCCCCGAGAAACACCCCGGTTCACGCGCATCAAAACAAAAATAAAGCTCAGATCTTGTGCTTGCTCCTAATGCAAAACACTAGATGAACTTGTCTATGGCTGTCAGCAACCTATCCGTGAGCCTCGCAGATGGCACTGCAGACCCCAAGAGCTTCCAAATCCAACAATTCCACAGATCGCTTTTAGCTCAGAAGTTCAGATTTCAGATTCAGATGAGTTCAGATTCGTAATTCGCGCCGTGACACTCGCACTGTACTAGACCAAAACAGAGTGCACGTAAAAAAATGACCTCCCCTTGCGATGCGGCGGAGACGAGCCCCCGCTTTATTTATTGCAAGGAACCTGCTGTGACGCTTCGTGGCCCCTAAGAGACGCATCGCGCCGGCGCGCGCGAAATTGCGAACGCCGCGGCCGGTTTGTGTATATGAAGGGGTTTCTTTGAGTTTTTGCGTAAGGGAATTGTGCTTTCTTGTATAGTCAAATTGCAACCCGACAGCTATCGTGTCTCTTCGTTGTGTGCAAGTCGTAATTGACGATTTTTGACGCATTTTATTTTATGAAAGTGAATCACTTCACTCAATTCCTTGCGCCACAAGGAAGGCCTCGGTATCATCATCATCATCATCATCATCATCAGCCTGGTTACGCCCACTGCAGGGCAAAGGTCTCTCCCATACTTCTCCAACTAACCCGGTCATGTACTAATTGTGGCCATGTTGTCCCTGCAAAGTTCTTAATCTCATCCGCCCACCTAACTTTCTGCCGCCCTCTGCTACGCTTCCCTTCCCTTGGAATCCATTCCGTAACTCTTAATGACCATCAGTTATCGTCCCTCCTCATTACGTGTCCTGCCCATGCCCACATTTCTATTTCTTGATTTCAACTAAGATATCATTAACTCGCGTTTGTTCCCTCACCTAGTCAGCTCTTTTCTTATCCCTAAACGTTTCACCTATCATTCTTCTTTCCATAGCTTGTTGCGTCGTCCTCAATTTAAGTAGAACCCTTTTCGTATGCCTCCAGGTTTCTGCCCCGTACGTGAGTACTGGTAAGACACAGCTGTTATAAACTTTTCTCTTGAGGGATAATGGCAACCTGCTGTTCATGATCTGAGAACGCCTGCCAAACGCACCCCAGCTCATTCTTATTCTTCTACTTATTTCAGTCTCATGATCCGGATCCGCAGTCACTACCTGTCCTAAGTAGATATATTCCCTTACCACTTCCAGTGCCTCCCCAGGCAGCACACCAGCAATGGTGCAACCATGGCCCAAAGCTGGCAGAAATTGGTACCAATATTGGACCAATGTCGGCATATTGGCAAAGTGCAAACCAATCCAATGCTGGCCCAGCGTTAAAGCCAAGATTGGACCAATGTTATGCCAATGCAGCAGCCATTGTGCTGCCAGCGTAGGACCAGCGTTAAAGCCAAGATTGGACCAATGTTATGCCAATGCAGCAGCCATCGTAGGACCAGCGTCAAAGCCAAGATTGGACCAATGTTATGCCAATGTTAGCCAGCGTAGGACCAGCGTTGAGCCATATCGCTGCCGTTATTAATGCCAGTTTTGAGCCAATGCAGCAGCCATTGCGCTGCCAGCGTAGGACCAGTGTTGAACCACATCGTTGCCATTATTAATGCCACCTTTGAGCCAATGCCCTTTGCATGACGAATATTTTACATACGCTGGCTCTAGAGCACGCAGCCATTCTTACCGCAAATCTTTTGATAGCGGTATTTTTATAGCAATTGTCCCCATACCATCCCTATTGCAAAACCCAGTGCCACTGGGACCCAGTGCGCCGGATAATGGGCCCAGTGCAGCGCGCTG
Source organism: Dermacentor variabilis (assembly GCF_050947875.1). Taxonomy (NCBI): domain Eukaryota; kingdom Metazoa; phylum Arthropoda; class Arachnida; order Ixodida; family Ixodidae; genus Dermacentor; species Dermacentor variabilis. The sequence goes on along the minus strand of NC_134575.1, from coordinate 110,811,842 downwards.
GATGCTGGGACGCTGGGAAGGCGCAGCGTGCTGGGAGGCACTGGCTACTCGCGCGAAAAACAGCTATAGTGCGTTAAATATGCGGTTCCTGGACGCCGTATATATTTTTTTTTAATACAGAAACCAACAAAGAGCATTTTAGTGCAATAAAAAAAAGGAAAAAGAAACGTAAAAATAAAACTGCTCCGACCAGAATTCGAACGTCCGACCTACAGATCTCAAGCCAGAGACTCTATTGCTACGCAGACGGTAACAGGTGGATAATTTGCCATGTCAAATCCGAGAAGCAGTTTGTTTCGCAAAGCTACGTTTCGTACAGGCATGGCTGATGCGCTATCGCCCAGCAAATAAAACTCACGCCTGTACCAGAAAGAAAAAGTTGCTGTCCGTATTCAGCAGTATGCTTGGAAGTGCCACAAAATCGATTTTCACTTGCGATTGCAATTTTAACTTCGAAAAAAAGTTCTAAAGGAACCGCCGACCCGGGACGGTGTATGGGCTGTTACTGCCGATTTCGATAGCCGTTTCTTGTTCTTCACGCAAAGGATATGCAACGTTTCCTTAGTTCAGTGATGCCTTTCAGTCAACACGCCTGTCTAGTCATATGTCTTCGTCAAAGAAGCGCAGGCTAGTGCGGGGAGCCTTCGGCGATCGCACATATACCTGTGTTTATGACGGGTCACATCGGCGGTCATCGCTTCTTGTGCTGGCACTGTAGACATGAAAAAATTGTTTATTTAAGAACACCGATGCGACAGCTGGAAGATAGAGTGATATATACTTGTTAGAGTTCTTGATTCCTGAGCCTAGACGCGCCGATAGCGTGAGGACAGACTCGGCGGATACGCTATGCCTAAGCTTCGGTGGGGACCGATCTCGGCGCGGGTGCATAGCTGGCGAAAGCTAAAATGTGTGTATTTGAGCCTCAGAACTTTTTTTAGTACAATAGGGAAAGTGGAAGCCCATGAATCACCTCAGCTTTGTTATCGGTGCGATAATATCAGTCAGCTATAGGCTTCGAACTCGGGGTCCGTTCGCGCGTGTCTGAACGACTTCTGCATTTAATGTCCACTCCACAACACTGCGACAACGGCGACTACTACCAGTCATACGTTACCTGCGAACTACTAAAAAACGCGCCGTCCTCTGCGTTTACGTGGTTTTGTTCAAGAATTTAGCTATCCGCCCAGACGAGGGAAAATGAAAAAAAAGGAAAGTGATTTTCAGTTTCAAATGTGCATGAATAAACAGGGTAGCTCACGCACCTTTATTCCAAGCTGCGACACGAAATAGGGTATTATAACCCCAAGATATAGCGTTATTTAAGACAAGAGAATAGTATCAAGCGATGAAATTGTATAAAGCATTTAATATTCAGCAGCGCTCGTCCTTGCGTACTGGAACCAGCGCGGCCCAAACACAATCAGCGCAGTTTCCAGTGCGAACCAGCGAACTGCAGCGAGAACCAGCGCCTGTACAGCACAAACCAGTGCGCCCCAGCGTCATCGCAGTGGAACCAGCGTCTCTTCCAGTGTGCCCCAGCTCTTATCCAGCGTTCTCACAGGTGTCCCAGTGAGTGCCAGCGAACCCAGTGCGACCCAGCGTCAAAAAGCGCGCTGGTTTCACACTGGAAGACGCTGGTTTTTGCAATAGGGATCTTCCTCAATGATAGCTATGAAAGCTCGACAAAAAGATGTCAAGAAGCAGAAGTCATCTATACTTGCAAATAATAATAAAAGAATACTGAAATTGAGTTTTATGACAGTTTATTTGCGAATAAATTTTCACAAAGAGGCATTCTCCGTGGACCTAGATGAGTGACGCTCGGTCATCTTCAACCAGTTTATTTACAGGCACTTCCCTCAGGTTAGGAATTGGGCAAGGTGCTGAGGACGGTGGGCTGGCCAGGGGTTTCAGGGCAGGGAGCTGACGTCGGTAGGCAGGTTGGTCAGTGCTTGGATGACGGCGGGCTGATCAGGCCCCGAGGACCACACTAACGCGGTGGCTTCGTTGAAATTGCTACCACTTCCCATAGCGACTTCACCATTACTTGGAGGCGATGCTTGCACTGTAAAATAAAAAGAAATATTATCAGAGATGTTGGTATGACAAATGTATGCGGCTGTGTTTTCATTTGAAAAATCGCTATACCGCAACAGTACTATAAGTCTGAGCAGAGAGTTCGAGGGGGCGAATCAAGAAACTTTCTTGCAAGAGATTTGTCAGGTAACTTTTTTACTTTTGGCAGCAGCGGTTGCGGTCGCGAGCAAGTTGCTAATCTACTTTTACCACAGGACACCATATGCGGAACAAATCGACGGGCTGAAGCAAGGAAAGGCTACCACCCCTGCACGTGCGGTGCCCAGCTGACCACCTCGTCACGACAGTGACTGCTGCGTCTGCTGCGTCTGCCCTCTAACGGCCGAGTTCCAGCATATAAGCAAGCATCGTTGGCGCTGTCTCTCACTTTTGGCAGCAGCGGTTACGGTCGCGAGCAAGTTGCTAATCTACTTTTACCACAGGTTGGTCTTTTTTTTTCTCCGTTACTTTCCAACCACATTTTTTCTCTGTGTATACCGCTGCCGCTGCTGCCAAACTGCGTGCTGTTTACACAATGCCGACCAATGCTGAGTTGGCAAAAGAAATGGACGCTTTACGCGCTGAGGTTGCTGTGATGCGTGAAAGCCTTAACATGTTCAATGAACTTTTCGAGACGGTTAAAAAGCAGAATACCGATCTTGCTATTGAAAACAAGGCTCTGAAAGATGAAAATGGCCACCTGGCACGCAGGGTTTCTGAACTGGAACAGTACTCCCGACTCAATAACGTAGAAATAAAAGGTGTCCCTGCAACTAAAGGTGAAAGCTGTCTTGCGGTTGTTCAGTCTATGGGTGATGCTATAGGATGCAAAATCGCTCCTGAGGATGTCGATACTGCACATCGTGTACCAGCCAAAAAAGAAACAAATATTCTTGCCCGCTTTTGCTCCCGAGACAAAGAAACTGAGTTCGTGAAAAATGCACGCAAGGCTCGCTTGACCACTGCGACCCTTGGGTTTCCACAAAAGGATCAGAAGCCCTTATATGTCAATGAACATCTCACGCAAGAAAGAAAGCGATTGTTCGCACAAGCTCTCGAACTGAAAAAAGCAAAAGGCTGGAAACACCTCTGGACAGACCACTGCGTAATCAAGGCAGGAAAGACAGATGACAGCCGTGTCTACCGTATCTCTAGTGCGGGTGATCTTGGTGTTTTCACCTAGCTTACTAGTGTTTGCGGCTGCGTATCCTAAACCTGCACAAGAATGTTCTCTTGTCAGGATCTTAAAAAATATTTCAGTGATGAAACTCCCAAGTTATCGCTGATACATTTTAATATTCGTAGTCTACGAAAACACTATGCCAGCCGCTTAGCATTTCTTTCTATAATTAATCACAACTTTATCTGCTTATCTGAGACATGGTTATCACTGGACGATAGAAATTTATATGCGCTACCAGAGTACAATGCAGAGTACTGCTATCGTGCTACGCCACGTGGCGGCGGATCTGTCATATTTATTAAGTCATCATTGTCATACAAACGCCGCAATGATCTTGCCTTTTCTAAATTATTCTGCGAGTCTATATGGTTAGAATTTGATCAGAGTGTTTTTTCAGTTGATGGCCGGAACACAGTGTTAGCGTGCATTTATCGTTCACCGTCATCGTCATACTCTGAGTTTTGTCTGCAGTTTGAAAGTTGTTGCACACTGTTGCGAACGAAAACAATAATGTCATTATCTGCGGAGACATCAACATAAACATTATCGACCCTAATATTCCACTATGTTCTGATTATCTCGGGTGCTTTCTTAGCTACGGCCTTGCTTCTTTAATTACTTCTCCAACTAGATGTGACATGACAGGATCTAATACGTTAGTTGATCACATATTAACCAACTTTACTGCAGATTATACAGCAGGAGTCATCGAGCACAGCATAACCGACCACTACCCTATATTTTTGACTATAGGTACAGAAAATTCTAAATCGATAGAAAAGAAAGAGAAAGTGCATTTTGACTCTCAAAAATTTATCTCTATGATACAATCAAATGACTGGACCGCCGTACTCTGTGAATCTTGCGCTGAAGAGGCTTATCAGTTGTTCTTGGCTGAAGTTACACGCTGTATACATGAATGCACTACTACATCTATCATAACTCGTTTTTTCAGTTCCCCTCGATAACCTTGGGTCACGAGAGCGCTACTTCGATGTATCTAGAAGAAAAATCGGCTCCACAAAAGGGTAACTTGTGAGCCATTTAACTGTGAACTTAAATCTCGTTTCAAAACATATTCTAACACACTTGCAGCCACACTTAAATGTGCCAAACGAGATTACTTTCAGAAGAAGATTTTGAATAATGGGAATAATACGAGGCGCAACTGGCAGGTCATCAACAAATTCCTAAATAATAAATGTCATGAGAATTTACCAAAAATAAAAACTGAGACACAAACATACTGCCACCCTGCTGATATCGCGAATGCCTTCAGTGAGTATTTTAGTAGCACTTGCGATTCTCTAACAGATCCCCCATTACCGACATTACCTCGTCATCTTCATTCATTCTATTTGCGACCTACGGATGCAAAGGAAGTTCTTCATGTTATATCTTCGCTTAGGTCTACAGGACCTGGCCTAGACTCTGTTCATCCATCTCGTATCAAGTTAGTTTCTAATGAACTGTCTCCTATCATAGCAGATATTCTTAACAAAATATTTAAAGCAGGCACATTTCCCAGTTCTCTGAAAGTTGGTAAAATAACACCTGTTTACAAAAAAGGCAATCGTGAACTTCTGAACAACTACAGGCCTATTTGTATTCTTTCATTTTTCAGTAAAATAATTGAACGACTAGTTCATACACGTTTATCATCCTATCTAGCAAAATTTAATCTACTATCACCTAAACAGTATGGCTTTCGGCAGGGTTACTCAACTCAGCTTGCGCTTCTAACTTTCACCGATAAAGTCAAGAAAGCAATCGACCAAGGCTTGCTGGTTGGAAGTGTATTTGTAGATTTAACAAAAGCTTTTGACACCATTAATCACAAAATTCTAATACATAAACTCGAATCTTACGGCATAACTGGCCCGCCACTTCAGTTTATTTCTAGCTACTTAACCAATCGTACCCAAATTGTTCAGATTGACGGCAAACTATCTTCTAAGAACATATGTCAAGGCGTTCCTCAGGGCTCGATCCTTGGTCCGCTGCTGTTTCTACTATTTATTAATGACCTGCCTAACGTTCTGACCACTACCGACTGTATATTATATGCAGACGACACGACTATTTTTACTTACGCTAATAATGTCGACGAGCTTCAGCGAAACATTAACGTTGATCTGCATAACGTAACTTCCTGGTGCCGAAAGAACATGTTGCGCATCAATCCGCTAAAAACGGTTTTTATGGTTTTTCATTCCTTCCCGACACTAATTTCGAAATCTATATCTGTGTGTCTCGACAATAACTTAATACCAATATCTGATAGCGCAAAGTTTCTTGGCGTAGTTTTAGACAAGCATCTGAAATTCACTCTCCATGCGCAGTCACTTGTCCGTAAGATTTCTTTTGGAATATTCGCCATAATCAAAACCCGCTCATGTTTTCAGCCGCACAATATCCATTCCCTTTACCATGCACACATTCACAGCCATTTATCTTACTGCGTATCAGCCTGGGGAAACACATACCTCGCTCACCTCAGCCAACTTGAACGCCTGAAGAATCAGGCGCTTCGTCTCATGACTTTCAGCCATTTTCTATCCAATTCTACGCCACTTTATTGCCGTTTAAACATTCATCCTCTTCACCAGCTTTTTTCAGTTCAAGTTAACAATCGTGATCTATAAGTTATTTCGTAATATTGCACATATAGATGGCTTTGTTGCTGAAACGTTTGTAAATACTAACACTACTAGGTTCTCTGAACTCGATAATCGTCTTTTACCTAAAGTGCGCACAAACTATGGTAAGTTCACTACCACATTTGCGGGAATAAAACTGTGGAATTCAATTCCACATACCATTAAATCATCCCCCACAGAGCATATATTCAAGTCAAGAAATATTTTACGCAGCAACTGTCTTCATCCTAACAACTGACTTTTGTGATTGTAATAATATTTCACTTGGCTATTGTACTATGTTATATTACTCCTATTTTTATTGTGTTGTAAATTTGCATTACTTGTTCACTACAGAAGTTTTCTTCGCAATTTTTGTCTTACTAAACAGCTACAGTATCTTCCTGTAAATATACTTGTACATAGCTTTTCGTCTGCGTCTTCCTACGTAAGAATATTCTTGTTTTTTCATACTGTTCCTTATTTTTATGAAATTGTTTGTCACCGTAACCAATGCTTGATCTGTATCTTGTTTTTTTTTATTTTGTTCATGTATGGGAGTCCCCCTGACAGTTTCTAACTTTGGGACTCCCTGTGTAGTGCTAATTCTGTATACAATTCTTTGTAAAACTCACATCGCTGATGAATAAACTTGAAACTTGAATAAACTTGAAACTTATAACGCTTTTCAATATTTCGACATATATGGCATATTTCGTAGAAGGCGTAACAGAATATTTAGAACAAACATAAAATGCGCAGGATCCGTCCGCCTTGTTTACACTCCACATCTAGTCAGCGTAGCACTTTATAATTAAAGAATTGCAGCAAAACCTGTTAGAGCACAAAAAGCCTAGTTTCAGACTGTCTAGACACAATGCGGCCTTCGTGCGAAATTTTTAATCTGAAAACCGAGTACTTCCGTCAGTAAACACTAGCAAAAGAGGCATTTATTATACGAAAGGACAGAAATACTGCCGGCTGGAAATGATGCTTGACCTAGAGCAGTGAGAAGTGCGGTTCCTCGGTATGACTAGCAGGATCAGGCCGCGCGCATGGCTTGAAAAAATCCTAGTCCTTGAATTTGGGTGAAATTCACAGAGATTTACACGTGTTCTACTCCGGGCACTATTCAAAAGCTGCGAATAAAAAATAGCTATGTAAATACAGGCACTCTACATTAGCCAGGGCAGTTTCAGTAATATATATACCGCGTGAAATTCCTTGGGTGATATTGCTCCTTATAAAACTTGTAACATGCGCAAAACAAATGCACTCACCATTGTAAGATCCATGCTTCTGTGTATCCGAGTTCATCCCACATCGAATACGGTAGCCACGAGCTCCGACTTTTTTTCTAGTTGTTATTTCGCCTATATTAATTCTAACACAAAAAAATTCGTTGCCACCTTGCTGCGTATTTCAAGGTGTAAGCTTCTCAGTAGGAATGACGACCACAAGCGAGCATTTTTCAAGATAGGAGTGCGCTGACAAAAACGGACAAGACGGCAAGCACTCAGGTGGTGTGCACCCAGTCGGCGTGCTAGCGATGCATAGAAGGAAGGAGGTAAAGGAAAGGGTGAATGAAGAAAACGCCGTAAACGCCACTTCACCCCCTCCCCCATCCCCCCTTGGCCTAGCCCGACCGCGTTTTATGGGTGGCAGCGACGGAGGGAGACAAGGAGGACAATAGTGAACGCGCCACTTTCCCCCGTGCTTCCGAGAGCAGTCAATTTGACACAGCAGCTTATAGCTGTCTGAGCGCTTGACTGATAGCATCGACCAGGCTCACGTGGGTGCGTGAGGGAGAGGCAAGTAGGGGTAGAAGGACGGAAAGTTAGGTAGAAAAAAAATCTGGAATGCGCCCTGCCAAATACAGGCAACGACAAGAGGTTGGTGACACGGAAAAACCAAAACCTGCAATAAATTTTTTTTGTCAGGGGCATTCATACAAGGAGCATACTACACATGCATGAACAAACAAATATATTGGAGTAAGAGCATGATGATTGTGTCACAGAAACATGCCATGCATGCTAAACAAACAAACAAAAGTTTCAATAATACATATGCGCTCCATCTCGATGCAATATAAGACGGTTCCATCAGCTCTGTGGCACTGTAATTCTCGATTCTCCTCAGAATCCTGATCCTCCAAAGCCGCGGAGCGGACATGCAAAATGTACAAAGCACAGGCAAATTCGCAATACAGTTGCTTCTTATGGAAAGTCCATGTTGCCATGCAATGCACGATCAATAAAGCAGCGGCTAATTTTATGCGACTTCCCCTGCTTGCTACATGGTGCACTGGCTTTTCTCTTTAGGGGGCGCATTTCGGTGAAGGCGAACTGCAGAAATGGCGGTGTACCATGCATGACATAGGAGAACCACAGGTGGTTCCACAGGTGGTCGCAGCTTCCAAACATATTTCTGGTTCCTGCGTAGTGTGCCTGTGATCAGTGCGTTAGTTTTCAAAACACGTTGTTCAATCTCAGCAAGTCGTAGAGCACTAAAAGCCGACAAGGCAGAAATTGGCTTATTACGGGCCGATGTCCTCCAAAGAAAGTCAACAAGCAACCCATATTGGCAAATCCGTACGAAAGTCGGTCCAATTATTCCCGCGTTGTTGAACGGCAGTGTCATTATTGTTTACTGACTGTGTAATGTGGGGCCAACATTGGATCTCTATCAGAATGGCACAGCCAATGTTGTTTACTTACTGTGTAGTGTGGGCCAACGTTGGATCTCTATCAGAATGGCACAGCCAATATTCGCGCCACGCTGTTTACCTTAGGCCAACATTGAGCCAGGAATCCGAATGGCACTGCCAATATTGGAAACACGCTGTTAATCTTAGGCCGTCATTGCGCCAGGAAGTTCCAATACGTTTCCAACGTTGGCCCGACCTGACGTGCCGCCTGGGTCAGTACCTATCGTAAACTGCTGTTCTCTTCCGAGACTGTTAAACATTACTTTAGTTTTCTGCAAATTAATTTTTAGACCCACCCTTCGGCTTTGCCTCTCCAGGTCAGTGAGCATGCATTGCAGTTGGTCCCCTGAGTTACTAAGCAAGGCAATATCATCAGCTTATCGCAAGTTACTAAGGTATTCTCCATTAACTCTTATCCCCAATTCTTCCCAATCCAGGTCTCTCAATACCTCCCGTAAAGACGCTGTGAATAGCATTGGAGAGATCGTATCTCCCTGCCTGACGCCTTTCTTTATTGTGATTTTGTTGCTTTCTTTATGGAGGACTATGGTGGGTGTGGAGTCGCTATAGTTATCTTTCAGTATTTTTACATGCAGCTCGTCTACACCCTGATTCCGTAATGCCTCCACGACTGCTGAAGTTTCGACTGAATCGAACGCTTTCTCGTAATCGATGAAAGCTATATATAAGGGCTGCTTGTATTCCGCACCTTTCTCTGTTACCTGATCGATAGTGTGAATATGGTCTATTGTTGAATAGCCTTTACGGAATCCTGCCTGGTCCTTTGGTTGACGGAAGTCTAAGGTGTTCCTGATTCTATTTGCTATTACCTTAGTAAATACTTTGTAGGCAACGGACCGTAAGCTGTTCGGTCAATAATTTTTCAAGTCTTTGGCGTCCCCTTTCTTATGGATTAGGATTATGTTAGCGTTTTTCGAAGATTCCGGTACGCTCGAAGTCATGAGGCATTGCATATATAGGGTGGACAGTTTCTCTAGAACAATCTGCCCACCATCCTTCAAAAAATCTGCTGTTACCTGATCCTCCCCAGCTGCCTTCCCCCTTTGCATAGCTCCTAAGGCTTTCTTTACTTCTTCCGGCGTTACCTTCGGGATTTCGAATTCCTCTAGACTATTTTCTCTTCCATTATCGTCGTGGGTGCCACTGGTACTGTATAAATCTCGATAGAACTCCTCAGCCACTTGAACTATCTCATCCGCATTAGTAAGGATATTGCCGGCTTTGTCCCTAAACGCATACATATGATTCTTGCCAATTCCTAGTTTCTTCTTCACTGCTTTTAGGCTTCCTCCGTTCCTGAGAGCATGATCAATTCTATCCATATTATACTTCCTTATGTCAGCTGTCTTACGCTTGTTGATTAACTTCGAAAGTTCAGCCAGTTCTATTCTAGCTGTAGGGTTAGAGGCTTTCATAAATTGGCGTTTCTTGATCAGATGTTGCCTCTCCTGTGATAGCTTACTGGTATCCTGTCTAACGGAGTTACCACCGATTTCTATTTCACACTCCTTAATGATGCCCATAAGATTCTCGTTCATTGCTTCAACGTAAAGGTCCTCTTCCAGAGTTAAAGCCGAATACCTGTCTGTAGTTTGATCCGGAATTCCTCTATTTTCCCTCTTACCACAAACTCACTGATCGGCTTCTTTTGTACCAGTTTCTTCCGTTCCCTCCTCAGGTATAGGCTAATTCGAGTTCTTACCATCCTATGGTCCCTGCAGCGCACCTTGCTGAGCACGTCCACATTTTGTACGATGCCAGGGTTAGCGCAGAGTATGAAGTCTATTTCATTTCTAGTCTCGCCGTTCGGGCTCCTCCACGTCCACTTTCGGCTATCCTGCTTGCGGAAGAAGGTATTAATTATCCGCATATTATTCTGTTCCGCAAACTCTACTAGTAACTCTCCCCTGCTATTCCTAGTGCCTATGCCATATTCCCCCACTGCCTTGTCTCCAGCATGCTTCTTGCCTACCTTGGCATTGAAGTCGATCGAAAATCTTTTTACCGAAACACCGTCCGATGCGGGACGCCGACGCGGTACGCCGACAGTGACGTTGCATTTTCTGCGATACAGGATCCTTAATGCTGTCGCGATCAAAATGACGCCAAATAAGTAGCATTGCGACACATAAAGCTGACAAACACAGAACTTATTGCGTTAAAAGAATATTTTTATGTATCTTAGATCTTCTATCTAATGCAACTGCTCTAAACTGCTTTCCCTGCGAAAGTCCCTGCTTATTATTACGCCGCTGTCTTCGTGTCGTCGCTATCAAGGTAGCCCGTGATTCACACATTCATACCTACCACAAGCAAAGATATATGTAACTTTGCCCACGGGCACCACTGACGTCGAAGCAAAGCGCCTGCGGCAACAGGCACTCGGATACTAGGCGCGAACCCAGCCGAATATATCATGTACATCAAACACGTACAGTAACCCGTGCGGATACTTGCGCGTCACGGAGGTCTTGCAAATGCAGGCGCCTCTACACGTATCACGGACACAACAGCATGCGGTATTGGCATGAAAAAACACGACGTTATGGACATCGCAGTGTTCTCTAGAAGAACATGGCGCTGTCCACAAGTAGAGCCTGTTGGTGTTGCAACAGAGAGTTCAAGGCCGCAACGACTGCTATGGCCTGGTCACATTATTTCATAATTCTTGTTTGCAACCGTCTTGGAGTTTTATACATAAATTCTGCCCTTTGAATGCAAAACACTAGCTGTTTGCGCGTCACTCTGTGTGTGAGAGAGCTCCGTTTCTCGTAGAAGCGAAGCGTATTGGATGTGTAATGACGGGTTAAGCTTGTAAAGTATAATGAAGCACTATGTTCACAATTTTTGGCAACGAAATAATAAAACTACTTGACTGATTATTTCTTCGAACGAAAAGCACTAATAATAATATTATTTTATTCCACGTAAATACGTTATTATTGCTCTTATATCTTCAATTCCTTGGCTCAAGTATTTAGAGATCGCCGTCGCTGAATCAACCAACATTATTCAAGCAGATGTTACGTACGTAAACATATATATAGACTAAAATACGGATTTCTTTACCTAAATGCCTTTCATATATTGCCTCGCTGCTCACAAAATTTCCAAGAAAAACAGTTGGCTTTCATCTATGAATCGGGTACTTGTGGGGGCGTCTTTCCCACTGAGCCGCACAAGTTGCATCCCATACCGCGCAGCTTAAGCTGTCGCCGTTACGGGGAATGACTGGTCTTCTACCACTGTGGTCACGGGTTCCGTGACATCTTCAATTTTAAGGTGACGTCTCACTAGACTCCAACAGTCTTCGTTGAGGTCATCCAACTGCATGTGACCATCTTCGTGCCGATGGCAAGAGACGCGGACTTTAACGACGCCAGTCACTCGCATGAAGCCTTCTAAGCACTGGATGCTCTTCAGCCCAGCTCGAACCAACGCTTTGGCCTCGGCGTCAGTGACTGAAAGCAGCTGCGTCAGCTCTTCCAGCAGTGTTGGATACTCGACGATCCGCTCGAGGGCTTCGGCACCGTACCTGCGTGGTTGTTGGGACGTCGAGATACACGTTGCTGTAATTTCGAAAGCTGCATTTTACGCCGAAGCTGTATACAGGTTGTCCCAGGTAACTTTAGGCAGAAATTAAAAATATGCAGATGCCACGTAGCTGGACAGAACAAAGGTAACGTTGTCTGCCATCGCTTGGAGATAATCACACTATTTGTTTTCCATTCCGCTTAATTAGATCATTAGTCGTAATTATTTCTTCAACTTCTCAAATATTGTAAGTAGAGGAAAAGTGTCAATGAGAAAATTGTAGAGCAATATGAAAAACTCCCGCTCCAGCTTTCCGTTGCTCGACACGTGCTACATAAAAGTGTTTTTCCGAGCGTGAAAGAAGCCCACGAATACACGCAAAGTCCCTCGAGTGGCCAGTCACGGGGAAATCTTGCAGTCAGGCGAACGCATAAGGGGTCAACAGCAAGTACGGACGCGAGCACTTCATCCGGTACTTCAGCCCCTTACAAGTACACGACGCCCACACGGACAAGACAACGCTGGTTGTCTTGTGTGTGTGGGTGTCGTGTACTTGTAAGGGGCTGAAGTACCGGATGAAGTTGGCAGGCTCCTTAGTAAAAAAAATACCAGCGTTGTCTTGTCCATTTCTTCTTGTGCTCGCGTCCGCACTTGCTGTAACCCTTTATACGTTCACCATGCACCAACTGGCCCAGCAAACCACACTAGTAAACTTGCAGTCAGGCATTAGAAATTGTTTTTTATTGTTAGAGAGGTCCAAAACGATGCGGGACTGCAACTACCGCAATGTGACTGGAATGAGCCCCAAATAAACCTTTACACTAATAAATAAAACTTGCCCGCAAGCAAAGAGAAAACGACACGTTCTTACATGATGTTGCCTGCACCTAGGAAGTAAGGTTGGTGCAATGATCGTTGCGAAAAGCTTTGGAATGATTAAACTCACCCAAACCTACCATTCCTGCATTCACCCGTAATAATATAACAGATATAGGGCATATAATTTTGTTAAACATAAGCACTTTTGCAGTGGCATAATGCACAGCATCAAAAAAAGGGGAAGGAGTAATCAATCAAAAGAGTGGCACATCTTGCACAACTGACACTCACTGCATGTATTTCGTAGCGATATTCAGTGTTCTGATAGTCTTTATTTTTTTTTAATTTCGACGTATTAAGTGTGTACGTTGGTTGCACAAAATTTTTAGCTTTCTGATAAGGACCTAAATATTTTTCATATAAATTTTAGAGCATGCTGAGAAATACCAAAATAAGTTTACGCATTGTTATTTGTCACCGTTTTTCGAAGCCCATAAACGCGCGTGAATATTTTCTTTATATGACGTCACTGCATGTTTTGGCGTCCCGATTGCAGTGATCTCAATGGGGCATGTAGTGAATAAGGCTCACATACCGTTCAATAAAAGAGGCGATCGGCCATGGAGCCGAGTGATGTCAGCACCTTTGTTTAGAACATGGAAATTGGTTGCCGTTGTGAATAAGAGCAGGCCGGCCCTGAACACGAATGCAAACACACCCGCCAGATTTTAATAAGAATCGGGCTTAATTTTTTTAAAACATGATTGAATGTCCTGCAGTCAAGACGCCCAAGACAGCAGTGATGTCCTGGTCCTTTTTTTTTCCTAATATTACGCGGATTTCCTTCAAAGCTCGGAAAAGAAAGACTCGCAGAAGACAATGACCTGGCAGCAAACCATCTGTTTTGCTCGGTATGCTCTAGAACTTTTGAAATACAACCCACGTCATGAAAAATTGATAAATTGTTCCATAATTAAACTTAAATAATATGATGACATATTGCACTTCAACGAACAGTATGGCTAACTGAAGACCCCTGGTAACCAATTTCCATGGTTCTCAATACTGTAAAAATATTTAGACTATTAATGGTGTTTTTGTGTCGCACTGGTAACACCCTTACCGTTAGGGTGTTACAAAAATCTATAGAGGGAAACAACGGAGCTCTAACTAGACGTGCGATGACAAAACACGTAGCTTAAAACAATATAATCATTCTGACAGCCGTGGGCGAAAAGAAACATCCGACAGGATAATTTCACTGCGAGAGATGTGAAACTCGCCTGTCGGATGCTTATGTACGCTAAAGGCTATCAGAATGATTACATAGTTTTTAACTACGTCTTTTGTCATCGCACGTCTAGCTAGAGCTCCGTTGTCGGCCTCTATAAATTTTTGTAAGGCCCTAACCGTAAGGGTATTACCAGTGAAACAAGATAACACCCTTAAGGGTGTAAACACGTTTAGGGTGAACTCTTGAAGGTGTACTATACCCTATAAATAATGTTTGTTTCTAATTCCGGGAAACACAATTAAGAACTCTGACGCAGTACATATTATATTTGTTAAACAGCAATATTCTTGATAAGTTATCTACCTTGTCAAACACCCAACGATTAGTCTATAATTAAAGACATATTCCTCCTTGTTTACACATTTAGTGTCGCGCAAGTTGTGTGTGCTTGTTAATATACATAATGTGTTATAGACTATAACAGTGTGCAAGATATGCTGCAAACTATACAAACTTGCAGGAAACGAAATATGTAGGTTGGAACTGAGATTAAACAGCCCGAATCAAACAAGGACACGAGGAAACAAATACCACAGACAAGCGCTTACTGCCAACTGGAAGTTTATTTCAAATTTTCTAGCCATTTTACACCTTCTTCAGCATAGGCATGCGTATACCAGTCGCAATAACATCCGCTAATCATCAGCATCATAATCTTTCATCCAAAGAGTTATTTCTTTTCCCGACAAGGCAAGAGACGGAGCGCTTATGCATTTATCTCCATGCTTTCTAATGTAGTAAGCCTCTGTTATTTCCCTTTCCCTCTTACATTTTCCTTTCCCTATGAATTTTGTTTTTTTCAAATATCACAGTGCACTGACACTTGTTACAATGTCCAGCTAAACGACTCCTATACCCATTCTTTAGGTAATTGCTGTGCTGACGAGCTCTTTCATTGAAACACTGTCCCGGTTGATCTATATAAGTTTTTCCGCAGCTTAGCGGTATCTGATAGACAACGTTGCGCCTTCAGTCAGTGAAACGGGATTTATGATTTGTGCTGCACAGGGCCCTTTCGCGCGTTTTCATACGATTACATATCGTGGACAGCTTACAAGGGGCACTGAAAAGCAAATTAATATTATGTCTATTGGAAACTTTCTTTAGATTGTGTGACAACTTGTGCAAGTATAGCACCACGTGCACTTGTCTCTTGTCTTTCTTCTTTTTTTTGTGATGTTCCGGAACTTGTTCTTTTCTCTTTCTGCAAGATGGCTTCACAAACATGTAGTGATCACAGAACTTGGAAAGCCTGCGTTCTGTAATCACGCTATCTGATTTAAAAAAAAAACTTTGATCGAACTCATGCTCGCACGACTTACTCGGTGCTCCCTAATGCACGTGGTTGCTATGGCTCTCTTAATCAATTTAGAGTGTGCGCTGTCGTAGTGCAACAAGGTTTTCTTAGATGTGGGTTGATATCCCCAGCATACATGCTCGTCCAAAGAAAAACAGAGAATAATATCGAGAAGCTGAATGCGGTTATTAATAGGCAATTCATACGGGAACTTGAAGTCCTCCCGATGATATCATGAACAAGTCCAAAATTTCTTCGACCGCATCATGAAAATGCACACACGGATCTTTCTTCATAACAAATAAGTAGTGTTCAACGTATCTAAATACTCGCGTTATAGGCATGTCCACCAACTTAGCAGAAATTACATTGCCAACCGAGGAGAAAAAAATTTCACATAAACTAGGGGCTATGGCTGATCCTACACAAATGGCGGTGCGTTGGATTTAGAACTGGCTATGATAATAATTAGCAGTTGAATGAAGATAACAATATAAAAGCGTTAAAAAATTGTCGCTGTTCACATCTACAGAATTATCAAAACTGATGTAGGTTGATGCTGATAGCGCACTCACTTCAGTAGTCGTTACCCGTCACTTGCACGATGCCCACTTACCTGTTGACTAGGGTGCCGCTGACAAATTGTGCCGCTTGAGTAACAAGGTCGGAGTTGCGTCGCGTTGCGTCGCAGACCGTGAACCACACTGTATCCACCCTGGATCGACTGAGCACGCATCCGTCAACAGTCATTCTGAGAAGGTTGCGGTTGCACTCGATCCCAGCGTGCAGTCGTCGAATGAAGACGGCCGCTACTTCGGGCTCCCCGATTCTCACGTGCGCCCTGCGGATGCTCCGGCTGGAATTAAGTGCGTCTGCCAAAAGCTGTATCTCCGGTCCGTTCGTGGATCTTGCGACGACACGCAGCTCGCTCACGCTGGTGTTCCGACGCAGCGATTCTAAAATGACCGCCCAACCTGTCTTCGCCGCTTCTGGAAATAAGTGCCGGATCCATATCGTCAGGTGGAGCTCCTTCAGCGTAGTCGTTGAGGCGATGTAGTGAGCGATATCAGAGCTCAGCGCCTCGTCCACGTCAGGTATCCATACCTCGAGGTGGGCCGAAATCACGTGAGCGAAAGTGGACAGCCGGCGAAATGTTTGAGATACTTCACCACGATTGTCTTGATAGGGAAAGGAGTGGAATTTTGAAAACCCTTTGCATTCTAGCATTTCATGCTTGTCCAAAATGTACAGAGTTGTATCGAAAGAAACGTGATCCTCGACGCCGCTCCTTCTGAGTGCACAGCACAGCTTTTCCCATAAGTGACGTTCGCTGCAGTGTCCCTTGATGGCTAACTTCAAGTGCCTTTCTCTCGTTGAGAGGAGATCGAACAGGTCCTCCCATCGCTCAGGTTCCCAGATACGCAGGGGCAACGTAAGCGATTCGAGTGTCTTGTTTTGAGCGATGGCGAAAAGCCAGGGATCAAAATCTATTTGACACGATGTTGTTGAACCTCCGACTCGGCTCATCCAGGCATCGTAGGTCAAAATAGAGATGTTCAGTGTGCGCAAAGCACGGTTGTGAGCTAGAACCTTGGTCATTATGTCAGCGCTGTCTGCGTCTACGATGAAGTCTTCGAGGGTAACGTGAGCGAGAGCAGTGTTGCTTAGCACACCTTCAAGCACGCACTTAAGAGACTGCTGTCTAACTTCATTGTAGGCTGCTACAGCCAACTTTGTCAGCGTTTTGTCGTCACGTAGGAACTTCGCAAACAAGTCGCGGTGTTCAGGACGGGCTTCACTGATTGCGGAACTATGAAACGATAGTTCGCTAAGAGTGGTGTTTTCCACCAGCGCCGGCAAAAAAATGATTGCACCACTTCCATTCATGTGTAACTTGGGAATTCGGAGCGCCGTCAACTGTGTTGTCGTTCGTAGAAGCTTCGCGAGCGCGCCGCAAAACTGCACCGGACACTCGCACGCCGTCATGCATTCGATTTCTTTTAAGTTCACGAGGGAGGGTATCACGGAACAAATGTCCTTATGCACGGTGAACGTGCTGAAGTTTATTTTCAGCACACTGATGGAGCGGTTTCCTTGTAATGCATCACAAAGACGCGCTTCAGACCCCTTGAAGCTATCTGTGTCGATGTCAAGCGTGGTCAGACAACGGTGCGTCGTAAGCAGCTTGTGGACGAGTGCTGCAGGCTGAAGAACTTGCTCCTTGCTGCATGGTAAAAAGGGCTGAGCGAAACTCATCAGCGACAATCCTCCGCGAACGGTTTGTCGCAGTTCCATTCGAGCGTTTGAGAGCAGTTTATTCCAGCTGCATACGTGCTTGGGTGTACAGCAAGTCCTGTTCTCACTTTGCGCGCATGGAATGCTTTGTTGAATGGCTGCGCCAGTGTCCCAGGCCTTGACGCCCTCTAGGTCGGCCAAGCAACTTCTGTTCGACGTCGCCAGCTCCGACCCACTAGGTGCTAGTGTGTCATTCGCCAGGTATCCGGGTCCCGCCATTTTATCTGCATCAGCAAGAAAGCGTTTAGAATTTAAACCACATTAATAAAATATAGAATAAAAGTGGTTTATTCGCTTATTAAACAGTGTCCTAGGCAGATTTAGGTAACAAGTCTGTTTAATCTGGGCCTCTTGCGTAGGCAATCCATGGCATGACGTGACGTGTTTGATATTCGCACTAATAATATCAAATTGATCACCTTTACGTCTTCAGCATCAGTTGGAAGCTTTAAGATAAAATGGTCCCTCGTTTGTGCATACAAGAGTGGGCCAAATCCTTGCGCCAATACGTCGGACGAGCTTGTGGATTCCGAAATAGCGTCGCAATAGTTTCTCACTTAGTCTACAGGCACAGAAACCATGTCAATGCTGGTCATGTGCCTAGAACAAAATGTGCGATTGTAAATGAAAGTATGCAGGCCAGCAGTAGCCTACTATATCCCGGGATTACAGTGCAATAAGTACTCAGTAGAAACAACTACGGTATATACTCTTGAAAGGATCGCCCTCCATGTAAAGCTTGCCCCCTCCCCTCCCCCTCCCATTAGAGCTTGAATGTTTAAAAATGTTGCACTAAGCATCGCGCTAGTACCCTCACGATGGTTAACTTCGCCGAGTTTCTAACAGGTGGCGCTAGTTGTCTAGCCAGCAATGGTATCATATAGATTATAATCCTACGCCACTCCCACCTCGACCTTAAACTGCACCTTTGGTCGCATGCACTGGCGAAGTGGATCGGTGAAGCTGTTTAGGCCTAGCCGACTGTTACGGTGGAGGGCAAGCCGTTACGGGAAGTCCGCTCCTAAACTGTTTGTACCAGTAAATCACGTCAGTGATCGGGCCTGAGGAGTAACGGCTACATGCATTATGCTCAGTTTTGGTCTGCTGGCGATCAGCCGGTCACGTTACTGTCAACGGCTACAAGCAGTCTTTGTAGACTTATATTGATGGAACGGCGCAAACTCGCATAATACATGAATCGACAGAATTTTTAAAAATAATCTTGCACGGCACACAAACTAATTTGTCAGTGTGGCGGAGTAAAGGTTGCTTCACGCGGTATGCGTAATACGCCATGAACTGAGACGTACGTCGGGCTACGCGACGGGTGAGCATGAAAGCTGCTCGTGAGCTCTGCCATCACTCAATTAAAGGTCAATCTATTGAAGGATCACAACACTCAGTGAACGTGTGTAAAATAAATTTGCCACGGCCGCTAGTGCTCTGAAAAGCAAAATTTTGTAGTCAGTATGTGTTAAGGGCCTTCCCGAATATTCTATCAATTTTGTGGTGTTGCCAGTGTCCGTCGGTTATACATCGGTTCATATCGTCGGTTACGATGTGCGTTCGTAGTCGCACGCAAGCGGATGTGCTATTTTGCATAGCAGTCTGAGTTGAGTTAGAAACCTCGGTGAGTAGCGATAAACCTTCCTCATGTAGGGCAAGCTCCGAGTATAAATTCAAAAAACAGAGAAAAAAAACTTGCGCGTCTTTAGGGAGAAAATAAGGTATGTGCAACCAATAAAATACTTTGTAAGCTTGACCAAGGACTTTACAATCAATTAGCAACATTGTTCTGATTATAAGGTAATTTTCCAGAATGCGAGGATTTAGCACACGTTGCACTGAGTTTTACGCGTTTTCTTATATAAGGGGCATTCCCGGCCGTTGAGATGTGGCGAAGTCATTTCCAGCTGACGCTAAGTGTCTAATCCAACGCGGAACGTCTTTCGCTTCAGTAAAACTTCATGTCAAAGCCCTCGTCAAAAAATCGACTCGCAATGCCGACCTTGCGATAGTAGATAGCAAGCGAAGATGATAGAGAACCACTGAAATGCTGTCGATAGGGATATGAAATGTTTTATTATTCTGTCTAGTCTTAGCACGACACCGTTGCTGAGCATTACAATTCTGCACTCTTCGACGCTGATCGTATTCACGCTGCTTTCGGCAGTCCTTGTGGGGTCTAACCATAGCGGTCTTGCACTGTACTGAATGAGTTGCTACGCAGGTCCCCCTTTTATAAATGAAGTGTGGTGACATAACTCACTGATTCGTATGCTGCTGTTGCCCCTTTCCCACCAGAACAGCTTATGCAACCGTAATCTGTATAGGGAAACACTCGCTGAGAGAAGGAACGTGCCTCGCATTGTTCACAGGTGTTTTATCATCCATCATGCGGTTTTGACGCATGCATATCGAAAATAATACTGAGCTGTGTGTTGCGTACCTGATTACAAAGGACATATGCACTCTTTTCGGTTCATTTTTTTTATCGCTGACGGACACGAAAAATTCCGACCACAGAGAAGCTAACAGTGCCGCTGGAAAAAATTGCGTGACCCTGGCAATGTTGAAACAAGAATATTCATTGTCATTATCCATATTTCTCGTTATGTGTGCTTCCCTTGCTTGAATGCAGTTCCCGTGTATCAGCGAACAGGTCCCGCACATCTGTTATCAGGAAAGTTCCTATACTTTGCTAGGTGCTCTTCGTGAGCTGTACCCATGCCGTTGCGCGCCCACGATGTTCTTCATTGCGAAGTATTCATCAAGTCAAGCCGGTTTTTTGTATATGGCTATCATTGTCCAAAGAGCAGAGCACCGACACGTTCTCACTTCGCTCGAAGAACGGTGCATTGGAGGGACCATAGCATTTCATACAATAATTGCTATAGGGAACTCTGGCACTAGTGCGTAAAAGAGCTGTAATGGGAGCCGTTGTGTCAGCATGAGAATTATGTGATGTACAAGGATTCGCCTAAACGTCGTCCTTTTGGCTTCAAACGGCTTCGTGACTTCAGAAACTCGTGATTTTGAACAATGTACTGCGTAATAAATAATTAAATAAACATTATCAAAGTTCTCCGACGACAGGATTCGAACACAGGACCTGTATCACACAGGCCAGATAATGAAACCGTAACATCCCGGACGCTTTTCTTTATTGCCTGTTTTGCACAACTACATCAAACAACAAATGACATTTGAGAAAACAACATAAATCAGTAGGTTTTCAGCACCGAGTGTCAGTCTTACTGGGCTGACTATTTTAGAATTCTTTGAGCGCGATCAAGGGTTCCACTCTTTACAGCCACGCATGTACACAATCTTGTGCTTTCTGTATATGTACAAATCTTGACACGCATTCTCGAACAAAGCATTCGTGCAGGCCGAGCACCTGGATCACAGTGAAACGCGGCCATACGGGCGTGCCATAGACAATGAAGGCCAACTAGCATAATAAGGTCAAATGGCAGTCCTTCATCGTTTTCTATAGATAAATATCTAATACACTGTGGATCAAGAGGAAAGTGTTTTGGTAGTCCTCTGAAGTACCTCCCAAAAGAAGATACCCGCCCAACAATCTAGTAATACAAGACCTATAGTTTCTGGTTTCTTACAGATCAAGTAATGTGACCCCCAGGGTAAGAAAAGATCACGATCTTCTAAAATGGTTTTGACAGTCAACGTACCCGTGTGAAGCTTAAAAGAGAAAGACTTGGTCCCTGGCGTTACTTGCATTCTATTCACACGTTTAAGGACGTCTTGCCTCTGGCCTCCAATGTATATGGCCCTGCACATTGGTACAGGGAGAACTACATCGCATACATCTTGGTACAGTGTCTTACGTTTCACTGAAAAAGGTACTCATTTGAAAATCTAACAAACAAGAACCGTACACTTAAAATACCTTCTTTAAGAAATCCACTAACAGGACCGCTCATATTCTCTCTACAGACTGCACAGCCAGGTAACGCGCTCCTTAGCCTCACTTGGCACACCGTGCGCATGAAAGGATGGCTTACGTCGCGGAAAAATAAAGACCGCTTTATGACCTGTCGTATAAAGGGGTGCGTCATTCCCAAACCTCCGTCTTTAACTCGTCTGAACAAATTTGTTCGACTGCATTGTTCCCAATTCGAAGCCCACACAAATGCTGCGAAGACTCGATGCAACTTCTGTATATTTACCCTTGAACAATGCAATACCTGCATCACATACCAGAGTCTTGCTACAAAAAAAATAGATTGCAAACTGTAGCTCTTGCAAACATTGACAGGTGTCCACCTTTCCACTTGTTCGCTTTTATCTGTGTTTCTCTTGTTTGATCTTGCCAATACTCATCGTTATTTTTTGTAATCTTCCAGCGGGCCGCCTAGGTATTTAGCGGGTGTCGTCAGCGACTTGTCATTGGCGAAAGTGACCGGGGTGGAAGGCCATTCTCCGTACCAGAAGCCAAGGCACTTTCCCCAGTTTACTATGCTTCCAGTTACCTTGCCGACACCCTTAACTATAGCGATAGCTGCAGCTACACTCTAGCTGTAGAACAAACTGCGACGTTATCCGCATACGCCTGAATTTTAACTTCCGATGCATTTAATCTGAAGCCGTGAATACTGCTGTTTTCAATGACTGCTAGGCACATTGTTTCTGTATATATACTGAACAGAAGGGGACTCAGGAGGCAGCCCTGGCGTACAGAACGCTTTAGGTTAATAGGGGCCCCCACTGGCTTGTTAACAATTAAACGCGTAGTGTAATCCCTGTACGCCAAAGCTACTCATCTCTAATGATGGATTCGACATTGATGTGGTCTAGGATGGCAAGGAAAATACCATAAGGTACACAATCAAACGCTTTCTCAAGAGCGAGCTGTATAATTGCTACCCCTGCTTGCATAAAGTCGCAGCTCTCCATCACGCACCCCATCTTATGTATATTAGTCACAATCGAACACCCCATAATGCGACATGTTTAATGAGGACCAACCAATTCCTGAATTACTTTCTGTAGCCGCCTTGCTAGCACTTTCATCAAGACTTTATAATCGCGATTAGTTAGTGACATAGGACTGTATGAGGAAACCAATTTTAACTTCTCTCTCTCTTCTGTCTTTGGTATTAATACAGTGTGTGCTTTCCTGAATGACCAGGACAGGACATCTAGTTCGTAAGCCTCATTAAAAAGAGCTGTAAGCACATGAGACAATTCTTTTTTAAATGTCATCTAAAACGAAGCACTGAGACCGTCAGGCCGTGGCGACTTGCCGAGATTCCGGTTATCTATAGCCTTTTCTACTTCCTTTTGTGGTATGGGTGAATCCAACTCTGTTCTGGTGTCATCTTGCAGCCATGGCATTCTCTCAAGAAATTCTTCTTTAAACCTCTGCATTCACAGGTCTAGATGCAGAAAGCGCTTCGTAATGTCTAGCAAATGCATGTCCTATGCTGTCATTGTCTGTCATTACTATCCCGTTATCTTCAATAACATCTATATGGTTCCGCTGAGCGCGACTTCTTTCGAGTCCAAGTGCGCGTTTTGTTGGACATTCATCCATAGCCATCGCGTCTACTTTTGCTCTCACTAGCGCTCCGCGATAAAGGTTCTCATCATAAAGCTCCAGTTTCTGTTTGATACTACGCAGATCTTCGGCATACTCACCTGGCGTTTTGCATTCAAGCCCTGTTAGCTTTTCAAAACTCACCTTGAGCCCTTTCTCTTCCTTTTTGGCTTTAAGTAATAAAATGCTGGATCTTTCTATCGCTTTAATTTATATCTGTTGATTAAAAAGTTCCCACTGTTCTCCTATTTTGCCTCTACTATCTTCATGGCTATTCCTAATGGCATGCATCACTGCATCATTGGAAGATTCATCCCTTAATAAATAGAAATTCAATTTCCATTGCTCTCATTAAAAACTCCTTCTCTCATTCTTTGATCCTATTTGACATTTTAGACCATATACCTTATTTACAATAGACCATATTGACCATATGACAATATACCATATTCACACTATCAATCAGGTGATAGAGAAAGGTGCGGGATATAACAAACCCTTATATATAGCTTTCATTCATTACGAGAAAGCGTTTGATTCAGTCGAAACCAGAGCAGTCATGGAGGCATTGCGGAATCAGGGTGTAGCCGAGCCGTATGTAAAAATACCGAAAGCTATCTATGGGCACGTTGCAAGTGCTAGGCGGCACCATGTCTTTCGGACCCCTAGCGCCATCTGACGAATAGTTGCTCATATGCGGTAGGATCACTCACGGCGTCAGCAGCTTTGGCTGCGTGTTTGGCGCCCTGTCAAATGCTAGTGATTGCGCAAAACAGCGTGCCGATATTAAATTTAGCCGGGTTTCGGGAATCACAAGATCTTAACAGCTTTTTTCGTGGAAAGAATTTGGAGAAAGGGAGTCGTCTATTTGAAGCGGGGCACGTGTACGACATGAGGGAAATGCTGAACTCGCACGGATCGGAAGTGACTGCTAGGTGTATTCCGCAAACGAAATTTAAATCACCGCATCAGCGCGATGCGTGAACCTCAGCGTAAGCTACTTCGTTATATACGTTGTGGACGCAAGAAATTATAGGTGACATTGATGCTGGCAGATCGGCGACAGCAGACAAATCTTAGTGGGGAGCTGCGATTGCTGTGCTGGCATCGTAGGGAAGAGCAAGCACGCCGCGGTAGTTGCCCTGTACATACAGCACGGCAAATGCGACTCCAAAACATCTCAATTAAGAACGTGGGGCGTACCAACGTCTCGTAACACCTAGCCGAGGTATTCACAAACACAAGACAAGTGAGGAAGTTACCAGTTTTGTTAGACTACGCTGGGAAAATATTTTCGCCCAAGTTACTGGAAGTCCGAGACTTTTTATGTTGTTGCGATTTTTCAGAGCGTGCAAAGGAGGTTCCAATAAGCCACGTCGTCAAATATTTTGGTGATCTCAACAGCCTTCTATTTGATATGTTGGGCGCAGAAGGGTGTATGCCAGCTGAGCCAGCTGCAACCCCTCCTCGTAGCTCTCAGCAAGCCCTGGAGCTGTTTGAATAGGAGATGATTGGGATAGTTCCACAACTTTGCTCCGGTAGAGTGTGGAAACAAACCACTTTGTTTGCTGCATATGCTGGTACGCACTGTATGTCTCCCGTTGCTGCCATCGTTGCTGTAAAAGCAACGAATTCAGTGTTAACGCATTTGGCATAACGCCGGAAGACAAAACAGTCTGCCGTCAGACAAGCGCGATCCAGCATTGATGCCGTTCTACTTCATACGGTCGGCTCGGAAACTTGTAAAACTTTGTTCCTAATGAGTTGGTGTATGTGCTCTTGCAGCCCACTATGCGACAGCTCGGGTTGCACTTCAACATTGCACAGAAAAGGCAACAGCTACGTGTGAAAGAGTGCACAGACAGGCTTTCCGATCGCAAGCGGGCCGGTCGTATCCTGCCGGGTGTAAGCTCGCCGCTGCGAGGGGTGCGCTAGTAGGCGCGGGAACTACGTTCGCAACCTGCCTATAGCGGCTCCACAGCCACCGTAGTCCTTCATAAAGAAAGCAATAAAATCCCAATGAAGAAAGGTGTCAGGCAGGGAGATAGGATCTCTCCAATGCTATTAATAGCGTGTTTACAGGAGGTATTCAGAGACCTGGATTGGGAAGAATTGGGGATAGAAGTTAATGGAGAATACCTTAGTAGCTTGCGATTCGCTGATGATATTGCCTTGCTTAGTAACTCAGGGGACCGAATTGAAATGCATGCTCACTGAACTGGAAAGGCAAAACAGAAGATTAGGTCTAAAAATTAATCTGCAGAAAACTAATGTTTAACAGTCTCGGAAGAGAACAACAGTTTACTATAGGTAGCGAGGCACTGGAAGTGATAAGGGAATACATCTACTTAGGACAGGTAGTGACCGCGGATCCGGATTGAAATAATACGAAGAATAAGAATGGGCTGGGGTGCGTTTGGCAGGCATTCTCGGATCATGAACAGCAGGTTGCCGTTATCCCCCAAGAGAAAAGTGTATAATAGCTGTGTGTTACCCGTACTCACCTACGGGGCAGAGCAACAGTTTACTATAGGTAGCGAGGCACTGGAAGTGGTAAGGGAATACATCTACTTAGGACAGGTAGTGACCGCGGATCCGGATCATGAGACTGAAATAATACGAAGAATAAGAATGGGCTGGGGTGCGTTTGGCAGGCATTCTCGGATCATGAACAGCAGGTTGCCGTTATCCCTCAAGAGAAAAGTGTATAATAGCTGTGTGTTACCCGTACTCACCTACGGGGCAGAAACCTGGAGGCTTACGAAAAGGGTTCTACTTAAATTGAGGACGACGCAACGAGCTATGGAAAGAAGAATGATAGGTGCAATGTTAAGGGATAAGAAAAGAGCAGATTGGGTGAGGGAACAAACGCGAGTTAATGACATCTTAGTTGAAATCAAGAAAAAGAAATGGGTGGGGGCAATGGCAGGACATGTAATGAGGAGGTAAGATAAC
This sequence comes from Dermacentor variabilis, assembly GCF_050947875.1. Lineage (NCBI taxonomy): Eukaryota > Metazoa > Arthropoda > Arachnida > Ixodida > Ixodidae > Dermacentor > Dermacentor variabilis. The sequence continues at coordinate 110,785,453 of NC_134575.1, read as the reverse complement.
CGATGGTCATTAAGGGTGAGGGACTGGATTCCTTGGGAAGGGAAGCGTAGCATGGGGTGGCAGAAAGTTATGGGGGCGGATGAGATTACGAAGTTTGCAGGGACTACATGGCCATAATTAGTACATGACCGGGTTTGTTAGAGAAGTATGGGAGAGGCCTTTGCCCTGCAGTGGCCGTAACCAGGCTGATGATGATGATGAGATTCCACGTTTCACATCGTTGTAAATACGAGCGCATGGTGAGTTTCCTTGCTCAGGAAGTTTTCCGCGCGGCTTTTAGTTTTCAGCTGCTCAGTGTAAGAAAGGAACTCGCCCTCAAGCCAATGCATGCCTTGGGTCATCAATTTCAGAAAGCTGACGAGCATCTTCGTCATTGCGATGGTTGTGCTGCTGAAGATTGCTCACATCCATGCATGTGAACCATTTGTGGAAAGCTTCCATGAACTCAACAGTCAGCCCCACAGATACAAATTCAAAATCGCATCTGTGACCTGCCTGATCCCTGAGGTATTTGAGTGCTGTAACTACTGCGGGAGAAAATAACTGCAGGGCCGTCTTCACATTCATTTTTTCTATATTCGACGGGAAAACGTGCTTCCTTGTAAGGAACCTGATTGGCCGCACTGTTGATTGTCTCGGCATCTTTTAGAGCATTTTGATGTGCTTTGATGAAATTACCTTGTTTTCACCAAATTCCTCGGGCAGGAATTGCGACCTGATGTTCTTTATAACGTGGCTCTGATCAAATGCGAAAAATATATCCATTGATGGATCTGCCGGATGCGGTGTTTATGTTTTTGCTTCTCCACCGCTCAGAATTTGCATAGCAGTTACGTTGATGTTGTGGTTGTCCGTTACAACTCTCATGACGTCAAAACTAATGCTGGCTGTTTTGATGACGACGTGACGAATGACCTGGGCGAGCTGGTCTCCAGTGCAACCTCTTTAAAAGAAATAACCAACAGGGATCTTATATCTTCCTTGCAGGCCACAAAGCAGAAAACACGGCAGTGAATTCGCCAGATGTTCACCTTCAGCTGCAGGAGCAAGGTACTCAAGGTGAGAACGTTGATCGACATCACCAATGAACGCGTCCCTCTGCTTGTGGTAGAGCAGTTTTTGTGGTAGAGCAGCAACTCTCATCTAGTCAACTACGAGGCTACATACATTTGACTGTGGTGTATCCAGATTCTCAAGCTCCGTTTCCGGGCGGGAGCGAACCAACTCGCTGAAACCGACTTCGCCGGACGTAGTACCGAAGTATTTTTGTAGCGTTGTTGTGCAAGGTAGCTTGAGAAGCTCTTCGCACCTCAAGTATTCGTAGGCTTTTGTCGAGAGGTGTCGCATTACGATGCCATGCCTGACTGTTACTTCCGACAGGGTGGTGTTTTCTTTCTATAATATTTTACTTGGTCGAGGAGCAGCACTGCCTTTGCCGTCCCCTCCTCGGCGTCAGCCACAACTTCCAGAAATGCAGAGACGTAGCAGTCTTCTTTCACTTTTTGAAGCTCTTCTTTGTAGGCGTCTACAGTTCTGCGCAGTTTATCATTTTCTGCTTGCAGCGCCTGTTCTTTTCGTCACCATCGCTTTCTTTCTAAAAACACGCTTGACATGTTTGAGTTCCATTTTGTTTGCATCTTCAACGAGCGCAAAGCCTTTGTTGGTTGTCTTTTCTTCTTAGATGCAAACTTCACTGAATCTGTTAGAGCGCTTTGGTCTTCGGTTTGTCCGTCATTGTCCTCATCTGCAGTAGGCTATGAAAAATGCGCTCCGTTGTTTTCTGGGTAAACTTGCAAGCCACCAGATGGCAAGGAATCAATCGGAATGATACAGCCAGGGCCCCTATTAGACGCCGAATCCTCGTTTAGTGCATCTTTACTGGCTGCCACGTCAAACAAGAAGTTGACCATAGCGTGTCGTTCTTGGTTTTGCTGGAGAAGTTCCAAACTGCAGCCGGGAACAGCTATTGGGCAAAATTCTGTGGCAGTTCCAGAAGGGTCCTCATTGAAGTCAATCTCGGCTGATTGTTCATCGTGTGGCTGTGAGCAAAGTCTTTGCTTCCAGAAGGCAGCATGCAGCCAAGCGCGCCTGTGGGTGACGAGGTGGGTGGTGGTGGTAACAACTTTATTTCGTCAACAGAAAGGATTTGGTTGACTTTAGTGGGCTTCCAGGGAGCGTGAGGTGGCCATCCAATCAGTTCCTCCAGTGCCATCTGTTATGGTCTTCCAAAGCCCAGCTGACGGCCTGCAGTTGAACCGCCGTGTCCGAGCTGAACACCGCATCCTCCCACTATTGCTCGTTAGAGAGATGCCATTCTATATTAGGTTTTAGATTGTCGCAGTCGAATAAGATGGATGAGATAGGCGGATGAGATTAAGAAGTTTGCACGGACGACATGGCCACAATTATTACATGAGAAGCATGGGAGAGGCCTTTGCCCTGCAGTGGGCGTAACCAGGCTGATGATGATGATGAAGATGGTGATGATGATGATGAGTCGAATAAAGTGTGTTTTAAATCTGCCTTTGTGACCCCGCAGAGCTTACATTCGGGGGTGTAGACTCCTGGGTAGTGGAGTATATATATAGGGGTTGGGGAAGGTGTTAGTTTGAAGCTTCCGCCAGGCCACTTGTTGTTGTTTATTAAGGCTTTTGTCCGTCGGCGGGAGCGTCCTTCTCTTGTTTCCGTAATATAATGTTATCTCGTTGTAGGTGGTCAAGGTCTCTCTGGCCGACCTCAGGACCGGCTCGCCCACTGCCCGGTTGACAAAACCTCGGGCTAAGTTGTGGGCGGCCTCGTTCCCAGGATACGACGCGTGGGTCGGAACCCATATGATTCTAATGGGTCTGGCGTTGAAATTTTGCAGTTTTAGGATTTGTTTGGCGGGTTTGTGGACCCTCCCTTTTGCAAAGTTTCGAACGGCTGTCTTCGAATCGCTGAAAATTGTGTTGGCTTCAGTGCCTATAATGGCTAGGGCGATGGCCGCTTCCTCCGCCTCGTGTGCCTTTTTGCTCCGCACAGGGGCGGCTGCGATTGGTTTTAGGTCCATGCCCACGACGCCTATCTAAAAGGCATCATGATCACAGTGCTCTGCAACGTCCGTACAGACTGCCTCCTTATGGTTTGAATATTGCCTGTGGAGGGCTTTGGCTCTCGCCTCCCTCATTTCTGCGTGGTGTTCGGGATGCATATTTTTCGGGATTGGATCTATTCTCAGATACTTGTGTATGTCTCTAGGCATTTGCACGGCATCCGTCCCTATGCATTCATGCCTGATATCCCAGGTCCTTAGAATGACGAATCTTGCTTGCGTTTTTACGCTACGGCACACCCGGCGTCTGGCTCCCGCGACAAGCGCTAGCTAAACAAGCTGGGGACCGCTCCAGGCTTAAGTCAACGTCGCATTTCGCAGCTTTCTCTTAAATCGCACTCCCAAAAGTACAAACTGCCAACTACCGAACATTTTGAAGTTAGTGTGGGCATCCAGTCCTCCCTAGGAATAGCCTCAAGCAATCTTTCACGCAAGCTGCTGTCGGCCGGTATTTCATGAAACGATACGCCGGGACGTCGGCATTGAGTACTTGACTTACATTGCGGCACACAGCAATAAGGCATGACGACTGCAGTCTTTGTTGGGCACCACGGGTAGAAGGATTCACATTTAGGAGGTCTTAAATTGATGGATAAATGACAGATAAAAGGCGCAGGAACTGTGAACGTAAAGAGCCGGTATTCACTTAAACAAATCCTGCGACGAAGTACGTCTGTAAGCTCGAAATCCTTCACAAACAAACTGATGCAAAGCAACACGTCTACTAACTCCAACTGTTGTCGCAATATTGGTCAGGCGTGTTTAAGAACTGTGTAAAGCACTCTCGAAAGTTTAAAAACATGTTTCATGGCATTTCCCAACACACATCGAGATTTCATTTCTTTATTGAAACATTGAAACAAAAAAATGTAGCATAGCCTGTCGTCTGCTCGGCTCCGCGCAACGCGCTTTCCGCAGCCGACGTCGTCTGCTCCGCAACCGTGCCGCCGCGCGCAGCGCCTGCTGCCTCCAAGACGGCAACAGATGTCATGGTAATCTCAGAGGCCGCAGCACGTGATCTAGGTTGCAGACGTCTGACACAAGCAGCGCTCGGTGCCTTTTCGCGGTAGTGTTCCTGTGTATGCTCCCGCAGGGAACACTATTTTGCGGAGGAGTGAAAAGGGAGAGGGCCCAGAACCGAGTTTACCGGACAACGCGGCAGGCATCTAGTGAAGGAGGCATTGGCTAGACGCGTAGAGTTTCTCACCACATTACCTAGAAGGAAATCTGGCGCTGCTGCATTGTGGTATGCATGGGAATGCCGGTATACTGTAACTTCGGATTGGCATCGTTCTCAGAGAGACATGACACCTTGAAGACGCGCTTGGCAAGCACCGTTCCGTCTATCACACTGATTCATTTTCTACTAAAACAGCACGTAAAAAGCTGTTTTGGTTTTATTAGTACGCAAAAACATGTTTTGTTTAACTATAAGAACTTCTTATTGCGTGTACGATTATATGTTACGTAAAACGCATCAGCGAGCCGCTAAAGTTGTAGGACAGGCGACAAGGTTCGCGCTCGCTTTGAAACAGTTTGACGTCTGTTCTTGCTTTTCTTCGCTTGGCATTGTAGGTGAGTGAAGATGTCATCATCATCAGCCTGGTTACGCCCACTGCAGGGCAAAGGCCTCTCCCATACTTCTCCAACAACCCCGGTCATGTACTTATTGTGGCCATGCCATGCCTGCAAACTTCTTAATCTCATCCGCCCACCTAACTTTCTGCCGCCCCCTGCTACGCTTTCCTTCCCTTGGGATCCAGTCCGTAACCCTTAATGACCATCGGTTATCTTCCCTCCTCATTACATGTCCTGCCCATGCCCATTTCTTTTTCTTGATTTCAACTAAGATGTCATTAACTCGCGTTTGTTCCCTCACCCAATCTTCTCTTTTCTTATCCCTTAAAATTACACCTATCATTCTTCTTTCCATAGCTCGTTGCGCCGTCCTCAATTTGAGTAGAACCCTTTTCGTAAGCCTCCAGGTTTCTGCCCCGTAGGTGAGTACGGGTAACACACAGCTATTATATACTTTTCTCTTGAGGGATAATGGCAACCTGCTGTTCATGATCTGAGAATGCCTGCCAAACGCACCCCAGCCCATTCTTATTCTTCTGATTATTTCCGTCTCATGATCCGGATCCGAAGGCACTACTTGCCCTAAGTAGATGTATTCCCTTACGACTTCCAGTGCCTCGCTGCCTATTGTAAATTGCTGTTCTCTTCCGAGACTGTTAAGCATTACTTTAGTTTACTGCAGATTAATTTTTAGACCCACTCTTTTGCTTTGCCTCTCCAGGTCAGTGAGCATGCATTGCAATTGGTCCCCTGAGTTAATAAGCAAGGCAATATCATCAGCGAATTGCAAGTTACTAAGGTATTCTCCATTAACGTTTATCCCCAATTCTTCCCAATCCAGGTCTCTGAATACCTCCTGTAAACACGCTGTGAATAGCATTGGAGATATGATATCTCCCTGCCTGACGCCTTTCTTTATTGGGATTTTGTTGATTGCTTTATGGAGGACTACGGTGGCTGTGGAGCCGCTATAGATATCTTTCAGTATTTTTACATACGACTCTTCTACACCCTGATTCCGTAATGCCTCTATGACTGCTGAGGTTTCGACAGAATCAAACGCTTTCTCGTAATCAATGAAAGCTATATATAAGGGTTGGTTGTATTCTGCACATTTCTATATCAACTGATTGATAGTGTGAATATGATCTATTGTTGAGTAGCCTTTACGGAATACCGCCTGGTCCTTTGCTTGATAGAAGTCTAAGGTGTTCCTGATTCTATTTGCGATTACCTTAGTAAATAGTTTGTAGGCAACAGATAGTAAGCTGATCGGTCTTTAATTTTTCAAGTCTTTGGCGTCCCCTTTCTTATGGATTAGGATTATGTTAGCGTTCTTCCAAGATTCCGGTACGCTCGAGGTCATGAGGCATTGCGTATACACGGTAGCCAGTTTCTCTAGAGCAATCTGTCCACCATCCTTCAACGAATCTGTTGTTACCTGATCCTCCCCAGCTGCCTTCCCCCTTTGCATATCTCCCAAGGCTTTCTTTACTTCTTCCGGCGTTACCTTTGGGATTTCGAATGCCTCTGGACCAATTTCTCTTCCATTATCGTCGAGGGTGCCACTGGTACTGTATAAATCTCTACAGAAATCCTCAGCCACTTGAACTATCTCATCCATATTAGTAATGATATTGCCGGCTTTGTCTCTTAACGCATACATCTGATTCTTGCCAATTCCTAGTTTCTTCTTCACTGTTCTTAGGCTTCCTCCGTTCCTGAGAGCATGTTCAATTCTATCCATATTATACTTCCTTATGTCAGCTGTCTTACGCTTGTTGATTACCTTCGAAAGTTCTGCCAGTTCTATTCTAGCTGTAGGGTTAGATGCTTTCATACATTGGCGTTTCTTGACCAGATCTTTCGTCTCCTGCGATAGTTTGCTGGTATCCTGCCTAACGGAGTTACCACTGACTTTCATTCAACACTCCTTAATGATGCCCACAAGATTGTCGTTCATTGCTTCAACACTAAGGTCCTCTTCCGGAGTTAAAGCCGAATACCTGTTCTGTAGCTTGATCTGGAATTCCTCTATTTTCCCTCTTACCACTAACTCATTAATCGGCTTCTTATGTACCAGTTTCTTCCGTTCCCTCCTCAGGTCTAGGCTAATTCGAGTTCTTACCATCCTGTGGTCACTGCAGCGCACCTTGCCGAGCAGATCCACATCTTGTATGATGCCAGGGTTAGCGCAGAGTATGAAGTCTATTTCATTTCTAGTCTCGCCGTTCGGGCTCCTCCAGGTCCAGTTTCGGCTGTCCCGCTTGCGGAAGAAGGTATTCATTATCCTCATATTATTATGTTCCGCAAACTTTACTAATAACTCTCCCCTGCTATTCCTAGTGCCTATGCCATATTCCCCCACTGCCTTGTCTCCAGCCTGCTTCTTGCCTACCTCGGCTATAAAGTCGCCCATTAGTATAGTGTGTTAAGTTTTCACTCTACCCATCGCCGATTCCACGTCTTCATAGAAGCTTTCGACTTCGTGGTCATCATGACTGGATGTAGGGGCGTAGACGTGTACAATCTTCATTTTTTTACCTCTTATTAAGTGAAGTAATTATTAAGTGATGTGAGTGAAGATGTAATGTTCGTTATTGGAAACACTTTATGAAGATTTTACTTCGAGAACGCGTTATTTGTGTAGCCATATCCACGTTTTAGACGAAGCCTCTTACAACACCAGCCAACACGAGCCTCGCAGACACATGTAACGTCAATCTCATGACGGCACGGTGCCCCCTTAAGAAACTCCCATGGGCGGTGGCGCCGGATTTCCCCCTAGGTGTTATATTGAGAAACTTTATGGCTAGACGCCTCCGGGACCGCCCGCTGAGACGGCCTCACCACTCTGGGAAAGTGGCTTGTCGTCAACTTTCCTATCCTCCATGCCCCCAGGCCTCGCCCTGAGGTTCATGCGCTTACCCGTTGGTGTCTTCGCAGGCGGTCCCTCAATGCTTCGTGCGCCGATATTTTCTCCTTGGCTCGTGGCGTCTTCCAGGGGTCTAACTGCTGTGCTGACGCCAGTACTCCCCGAGACGCCGCGGGCGTTCGGTGACGCGCCGACAGCGTCCAGGTCGGCACTTGCACCACGAGGAACGCTTTTCGCCGCCCCCCATTTAGATACTTCAGGTGTGGAAGCTTCAGCTACTTGAGAACTTACATATTTTGCTTCTGATCGATCTTGCTGGAGTTGAGGCATCGCAATGCGGCCCAGTGGCCCAGTTGTGGTCACATCCCCGCTACCTTCTGCTACTTCCTATGCCTCGGTTAGGTGACGTCCTTAATGTGCACCGTTGAATCCTCGTCACCGGCTGTTCCGGTCACTGCGGCGTAGGAACGAATGCATTCGGCGTCGACATGGCCGAAACGACGGCAGTATGTGCAACGTGGCAACTTGCACTCGCGACGTACATGGTCCCGAACCATGGCAGCACAAGCACTGCATAGGCCGACCTGGTGAAACCAACAGCGCTAGTTCACCGGCGACGCGAATCTGGTGTGGCAGGTCGTTAACCTTCAGGAGCACAGTCCGGGTTGTCGAACCTTTCTCGTTCACTCCCTCCACACGCCACCGCTCCCGAGTAACCTCGGTAACTTTGCCAAACGCCGCGAACGCCATACGCACGTCGTCGTCTGCCACGCCGTGTAGCAACCAATGAAGCCGGAGCCTCACCTGCTGCTCCTGCGGGTCGATGACGAGACAGCGTCGCCCCTTTACCTGAAGTTCTTTCAATCCATCGAACCGCTTCGTCGCCTCCGGGCTGTTTAATGTCACGACCCACACGTGGTTGATTTGGTAGGCACCCAAGTCACAACTTCAGGAAGCAGCCGTTCCTTGTGCAAAGCGTGCCGGAAATCTTCAAACCTGAAGGGCCGCGCTCGAACATCTCCGTGCAAGAACACTGTGTTCAAAACGACACGTCCTGCTGGCAAATGCGTAAGGTAATCTCAAAATCTTTGTCGGTTTCATCTACAATCCTGTTGGCGCGTCCCGGGTGGGCCACTCAGACCGCTCGTGAAGAGCGCGACATTCCGCGTCCGCTCACCTCGGAAGCTGAAGAGGAAGTGTGACGCCACGGACGCATGCATGGACCGGTGATGTAAAACGCCCTTATGAATTCATCGCTGGCATGCCAGTACCATGAGTCGCTTGGCGCGTTTCGATTTGGCGACCTCGACAAGCTGAATCGTTTCATATAGTAGCGATTGTGTGTGTTCGCAGTTTTCTGCACTTCGAAGAGTATAGATTGCTCTGAAATTAAGGACAATGTAGGCATATAAAATGTCATAAAGAAAGTCGCAAGAACCTCTGAATTCAAAAGCACGAACATCATACAAATCAATGTACTGCCCATCATCCCCATGGTGCGTCAATGACTGCAGCCCCAGAGTTCCCTCTAGTGTATTTTTGGAAACTCTATGGTGGTGACCAAACCGAAAGCGTGGATACTGGCGGCGACATCGGACTATAGGTGGTGGCATGATCGCCTCGTTAGTGTGGATGTGCATTCGGCGGCGTGCGTTGAAATGTGCACGCGGTGCATCAATGAGACCCATTTGGGCCGGTTGTTTGTTAATAAAACAAGCAGACTTCAATGAAACGATAATATGTGAAGCCACATTTTACTTGAAATATACTGAACATTACTATTATTTATTCATTATTTATTTACCTATTTATTTATTTGTTTATTTACTTATGTATATATTTATTCATTCAGTTACCTCACAGGCTTCCGAAGGTTAAGTGCGTGAACAGGGAATTAGCAGCAAAAAGGAGTGCAGAGAAATTATAACTTGTTAGTGGGTAAAGATGAAAGAGCAGATATCTAACATAAATAACGCAGTAAAGGAAACAAAAATACTATATGAAATATCAAAAAAGGAGAAGGAAATTATACAAATGCTAGCCAGTAAAGACGAAACAACTCTAAAAATTTTGGATAATGCGATAAACGAAGCAAGAATGACTGAATACAACATTGCTAGAAATAACTTGGGTGCGAAGTAGCGTTATTTGTGATGAATTATGCAAATAATATGTGTAAGCCTGGTCTGAAGAATACAGGTTCAAGAGTGTCAACTATTTCGTTTGGCAGGTTATTCCAATTCTGAATGACAGGCGGCAACGCGGTTGAATTGAATGCATTGGTTGGGCCGAACATACGCTGGAAACTGAGATTATTATGCAGACAAAGATGCGCGAGAGGGACGAGTGAGCGGTAAGGTAGACGGGCGCGTCCTATGGAGTACATTGTGAAACGGGCAAGGCAATGCTATGGTTCTTCTTTTTTCAAGAGATGAAAGAGCAAATATGACTTAATGCTAGCCACGCCATAGTCACGATAACAATCTCTGACACTGAAGTGACCGGCGTGGTGTTCAGCTCGAGAGTCGCGATTAAGCAAGCTTGATGAGGGGACCAGATAAGGGTCGCAAATTCAAGTTGACGCCTTATGAATGTCTGACAGGCAATTTGTCAGGTGAGGGCGGGAGAACCACGAAGGTTGCGTTTAAGATAACCGAGCCTAGGTGAAGCTTCAGCAGCTATTTTTTCGATGTGCGCCGACCATGACAGGTTAAATGTAAGGAGAGCGCCGAGTTACTTGTATGAGTTGGTGTTCGTAACAGGGTTCTTATATATTGAGTAAACGAAAGCGGAAAGTGTATTTCTGCGGGTGAATGCTATTAGTTGCATTTATCAGCGTTTAGGGTCATTTGGCAAGAATAAAGGTTAATAATGCGGTCAAGATCTAGTTGAAGAGCTACGTGTTTGGAAGGTGAGCAGATTTGACGATAGATCATGCAGTCGTCTGCGGACAAGCGAAGGAATGACGCCACTTAGAATGGCACATCGTTAATATAAATGGAAATAGTAAAGTAAATCAATCAATTTTAATTACGAGGCACGCCGTAGTGAGGGATTGCGGAATATATCGGCCCACCTGGGGCTCGTTAACCTGCACCTAAAGCTAAGCACACTGGTGGTTTCGCATTTCGCCCTCATCGAAATGTGGCCGCCGTGGCCGGCATTTGACCCCACGGTCTCGTGCTCAGCAGCCGAAAATCTTAGCCACTAAGCAATCATAATGGGTGTCAGAAAAGTAATGGTGCAAGTACGCTTCTTTGTCGTTCATCAGAACTTACGTCGCTAATACTGTAAATGTTGTGATTGACAACGGTCAAGTGCTTAGTGAATGACAAAAAATTTTTGATTCAAGATACTGTTGATGATGATGATGTGTAGTGTTTTATGGCGCGAGGGCCAGGTTTGGCCAAAGAGCGCCATGACAAGTGGTAGTGTTAACGATTTATTATGGAAGATGTGACTTGGCTGTAAAGTGGCCTAAAAATAGTCGCTGTAAAGTGCGTAAAATCTACGTGCTATAAAATTATGACGATGACAATTGACGAATACTATGAACATTAAAATCCAACGTAAAAGAATGACATAGAGTTGAAAATATATGAGATGGTAAAAATACCTGGAGCACTGTTGCCTCGCCGGAGCCCTTGAAACACAAGGGCCTAGAGGCACGTGCTACACGAAAGAACTATCACAGCGCCATCCTCTGAAGAGAGGAGACGCTACGAACATGTGGGGCTAACAACATGCAATACAACATCTTTCAGATAACTTAGGACTGCATTGGTGTCAAATAGCGGTTCTGGGCCGAGTAATATTAATGGATGAAGGGGAATGTGCTGCCGGTATGCTAAGGAAAAATGTTTCTTTTAGATTCGGCTTTCCGGCACTCCATGAGGACGTGGAGGACGGTAAGCCTCTCCTCTCAATATACTGTTGGGGAGTCAATGTTTAAGCAAGAAAGTTGATCTATGAGGCCGCACTGAGCAACCCTATCGAAAGCCCTAGCGGATTCAATGATAATACAATCTGTCTGCTGGCCCGTATTCATATTTTAAAAAAATATCTGTATTAAAAAAGACTCAGTGCAAAGTGCACGTAAGGTCAAGGCCAGAAAGGCCGTAATGCGGCATGGCGAAGTTTCGGACATTTCTCTCTGGCGTCATCAAGGCTTGCCACCGCTTTTACACCGCGGCCACCACGTCGCGTTCTTTTTTTGTGGCAAATGCAGCATGCAGTTCTTGGAAACCGTTTTTGCCGCTCTGTCACAAAGACTATTGTCTGCCTACTTGGACGTGTCCGACGTGGAGACGGGCGAAATGTCTCGAAGATGATGATGCACCACAGGAAGTGATCGCTAGAGAATACTGTCTCTGAATAAAACTTACTTTTGCTTTTCGTGCGGCATGGCGGCCTAGAGTATCTATAGTCATCTCAAGAAAGCACTTGCAATCAGATCTAGCATGGGCGACTGTGCTCGAAAATGTAGCTTCTGCAGCTTTGTCAAGCGCAGTTTGCGTACATTGCGCGCACTTTCTTGCTGCGGCGCGGTGTACGCTTGCGCTCTGAAAGATGGGTCAGGAAATGCGTGTTGCACATTCCTATGCACAGCTTTGTGTACTGGACGCCCGTCGCCCGCGTTCGAGCGCGTGTTCGGGTACCCGACGGTCGCGCGAGTCCTACGCGTTCCTGCAACAGCTGAAATCACTTTGTGACTGTTGAGCGAGCCACGCGCTCGAGCGCCTACACGTAACTGAGAGATCCGCAGTCGTGTACCGTTCTGAAACTTCCGCCACATCCGTATCACTACCCATCGACGCCACGTGCACGCGTCGTCTGCTTAGGCGTTATTTGAAGGCTGCTAATACGAAAATTACACAGTTACCAGTCCTGCGGGTTTGCCAAGATTACTTTGATAGTATATGCTAAGCAGTTGTGGGCAGTTTAGCCCAAGTGAACATTCGTTGCCAGTCGCCTTTAATCTACTGACTGAACTACTCAATACAAGCGACGCCAAGCTGCATCGCAGATGCAAACCTGCCGATGCTTAAAAGTATCTGCATTTGTCAAAAGTCGCGCAGTATGGATAGACGTAGGTTTAGTTACCGCCTACTAGACATGACTATGGTATAAGTATTCTCCTTCATCGTGCTTGCGCCATAGCGAAATTCCCACGTCGATTTGTATATCTTCTGCAAATATGCACCAAGCACTAGTTTTATCCCTTTCTTTATGGGGGGGGGGCGCATATACGAAACACATTAGAGAGAATATTTCACTACAAGCCATTCCAATGAAATGGGAGGCGCATTTGGGCCATGAGGGAATTTTCAACAGAGCAAGGCCATTCATATGCAAAAAGTAAACACGGCCGTGCGGTTTCTTATAATGAACATACTCGCTGCGGCAGTGCAGTAGCTATGACGCTGCGCTGTTGAGCTCAATGTCGAGATGGTCGCATTCCGATGTAGCAGAATGCAAAGGCACTCGTTTACGTTGAGTTAGGTGCGCATTAAAAAATACAGTGGTTGGCACGCTTCATAATGATGTGGTGGGTTGGCATCAATTTCGTAGGGAAGATAACAATAAACAGAAGGATGAACTAATGACTAACACATTTCAGCGAGAGAAAGCTTACTAGAAACAGGTTTAATTTCTCGAGGCGTTGCGAGAGCTGCCCTGAGCTCGCTCAACTCACCGATAGCAGCCGGGGTGGCGAGCCTCGCTTGTCCACAGCTCTGCTCACTTCGTCATTATCAAAGTCACCAGAGGTGATGATGGTGATACTGGTGCCGCTCGAAAACTCGACAACATTGACGAAAAAGCTCGATTGCAATGTAAGGCCCGCTGTTGAGCAAATTTATTTTAATTTACCAGATATTGAAAGAGGGAAAGGTGGTTACGAATTTGGAAAGAGGATGAAATTGATGAGGTGTGTCATTCTCTTCTGTTTGGTGCAGGTTCTGGAATCTGCCAAATTTCATTCGGTTAGTTTCTGTTAGTGCGATTCAGCCCCGTGACATGCCTTTGAAAGTTAGTGAACATGTGACTTATTGACAATATTTTAAGGCATATCTGTTGGATCCAGCCTGCAGTACGGATCTAGCACTGTAGTAACCCTGGCACCCTACCATTACAAGCGTTCACTAAAACCAGTTACCCCGAGGAAGTTGGGAAACATACGCAGCAATTTCTTGTTGGCACCTTACAGCCTAAGCAATGCAGAAACTTCAATTAGAGTCTACAAATACCAACTTCAAGTCCGACTCGCATGATCAAAGAATGTTGGCAGAAGATACTGGCCGTGGAAGTTTAGTGGCTACGGCCTTGCGCTGCTAAATACGAGATCATGGAATAACATCCCGGCCTCGACGGCCGCATTTTGATGTAGCAGTAGTAGTAGTTTTAGCAGTAGTAGTAGTAGTAGTAGTAGTATGTGACTTTCAAGGGAAGGAAGTTGAACAGAAAAGTGCGGCGCCGTAACTGTCTCTTGTTCTGGGGACACCCTAAGAGCACGGCACAGCGAAGAAACGAGGGATATAAAAGAAAACAAGAGTAAGGAAGCCTCCCGAGTGATGCCGCGTTTCCGCGTGCGTGAAATGCAATAACACATTTGTATCGTTCATTTAGTGTGCGTTGAACTCTAGGTGTCCAAAAGTAATATGCAGGCCCATTAATATCGCGTGCCTGACAACGAAATCTTGATTTTGACGCGCAAGACCCCAGGCTGTAATGTGCTGGCTTTGTATTCGTATTGTTTTCAACGCTACTGTCTGCCGCTAGTTGACAATTGTCACATTGTGTCCTCTGCAAGCGGCCGAAAACACTCGTAGTCAATGTAATCAGCGACAAGGTAGAATTTGAAATGATCGAACGCATGACACAAATGACAGAAACACACGCTCAATGTCCTCTCCAAAGGAAAATACAGCAGGGATGGAGAAAAGACCAGTTCTTTGTATGACAACTGTAGCTTTATCAGAGGCATACTCTTTGTGCATGCTTCAGCTACGCGGGTAGTGGACAGGCCAAGCATCGAGCCACATCTTATCGCGGCGTCCTAAATCTCTGAGGCCGTGGAATGGGCTTGTGTTATGGTGTCCTATCATAGTTCGGGGTCCAGTGTACTGGAATTAGATGTGAATAGTTCTGGCTGGTGCACGCAAGGCTACTTTCGAGTAATTTGTCGCTGCGGCATGAATCGCAGTTTTGAAGTGGAGGAATTACCGCGTGTTCCACTTAACTTCAGCCAAACTGTGCAAGTAAATGTAAACGATTAGGAAGCAGTATGCAAGTCACAATATAAAACTTATGGTGTTCGGGTGTCAGATGTCTGATGACCGAAGTTTGAAAGTCTTAAAAACGTAACTCGCGCCGTATCTTTTTTCTTTCGAGAGCTTGGCTAACGTTAACTACGACACCATATACATGCTACACAGAGGCACCGTCATCACCAGCTGCAGTTGTTGTGAAGGACGTGCTTATCACGTCTATGGAGATCACCGAGGGCATGACACTGTTCTACCTGCTGCGCTCGAAGTCTTAATGCGAAAAATTCTTCTCTATTTCAGGGCGCGCCAACTATCTCGTCATTTTCATGGACAATTTCTGGCAATTCTACAATGCAGAATTGTGTGCCACAGGGAATACTGGGTATGCACCATGGGGTTCGTGCCCTTGGGTTCATTAGCTAATACACCACTGGGTAAGTGCCACAGCGATTCAGTTTGTAATAAATCTTATGTTTTGGCATTACAAACATTCCGTTCAGCAAATGAAGCGAAGCTCTCTTTACGATCCCTCTAGAACTTTCCTCGCTTCGACTGCTAGGTGGTGCTGCTGCGTTACCGAATTGTTCATATTAAAGCAAACCTCGGTGCCCCAGCGTAGCATTCCCCTATGCCCTAAGTATTAGGCCACAATACCGTGTATACCACGGTCAATGCACATGATCGCGTTGCTGTGGAAGAAATGCGGTCCACAACCAATGGTGAACGACATCAACAAGGCCGGTTAGAGAGTTGCGAATGAAGTATGACTAGGCAACCAGCGAACAAACACTATTAAAAAAATCCGCTTTGAAATGAAAAAAAAAAACATAAAGAGCTTCATTTTATTTTTTTTATGTCTTTCATAATTGCTTCTAAATGTACGTGATGCGCAATCAGATGAAGATCGCTTTCTATTTTGGTATTATTAAAATATACCTTAATTATCGTCCCCTGGAGAAAGAGGATGCGTTCACATCGCTGCGGCACAATGCTTTCTTACATCATACCTTGCTGGTGATGCAGCTCACTCACGCGGACACGGCAAAGACACCAGAATACAAGACACTCGCTGCACTCGCAACTATGTTATTTCAGAAGACATACTTCATATTTATGTACCTGCGCACCCTCAGGCGTGAAATATAATCAAGGCAAGATTAAAGACATTTTTTCAAATTCATTTCCTGGCATACTCGGGCGTCAAACATAGACACATCTCCATCATGGTCTGATATCTTGTGCTATTTGTTGCACCCCTAACAAACATTCTTTATTACACAATTTTATTTTCCTTTAGTGTTCTTCAAAAAAGGCAACCTAACCATGGCTTAGAAGTACAGATCGCTGACTGATGCAATCCTCTCCCCTCTTGTAAATGTGAAAAGCTTCGATTATTTCCCTTAACAGCTGATCCCTTTGGGGCGATAGAACTGTAGCATCATTTTAAAGTGGCCAGCACCCATGTTGTGAGCAGTGCCCTTTAATGTCGGAATTTACGTTTTCCCCAGTGACCTTTCGTGCTCCAAAATCCTTCTATTTACACACGACCCGTTTGGTCGGTGTATACTTTTCCACAAGGTATGGGTAAACAGTAGACAACGGACGGCCTGCACTTTACAAGTTCTTCCCAATGCTTGAAAGCACACTTATAACCACTTACTTTTATTTTTGTTGAAACTCTACGATCCAGTCCGGCGCATATTTTTCCTAGTTTGTTACGTTCTGACAAATCTACTTGTAGACCATATCTGCTACCTACGTTTCTTAAGTTATGCGCAATCTTGTGTAAATATGGTATTGACACTATTCTTTTGCTATCATTCTCTTTTCTATTACGCTCTTTCTGATAGCCATTTTACACATAACGAATCAACTTATAGGCTGATGTACACAGTACATGTTATTCATATCCAGCGTTCTTTAGCCTGATAACTTTTTCGTTTAAAGTTTCTTTTATTTTTCCCGGAAAGACTTAGCTAAGGCCGTTCGCAGGCACGAAAAAGCTGTGCCACTTTTTACGACATTCGAGTGTCCTGAATTATAGCTAAGCATGGGTTTTGCTGATCGTGGATTGTATCACTAGCAAACGTGGTCCGGTGTGGTAGTTAACGCCACATCCAAAAACTCGAGCTCGCCATTTTTTGGCAAGTCAACAGTAAAATCCAGTTCATGGCTGTTGTCCTTGAAGACTTTCAAGACCTCTTCCACTCTTATGTCCAAAACACCATGTTCGAATATAGCCAAAAAATCGTCCAAAAACTGAACACCTTTACCGCAAAGCCTTAAAGGTTTGCATCAATCGCTTTGTCAGTGCCTCCTAAAAGAAAATTTTGCTCTGTACCGGAGCTACCTTTGAGCCTATACATATACCGGACTTTTGTCTGTACATAACTTTATTCCACAGTACAAAGGTGGATTCAAGGTAGAAGGTTAATAGTTCAAGAAAGGTATTAACTCATACGCCACATTTGTTGACAAGTTCCATCTCATCGTTGTTTTCCGTTATACAATTCCTAACATTGGATAATAAGGAACCATGCGGAATGTTGTGACACAGATCCTGTAAATCTGTGCTGAAGAAATCGCATCTTCCAGGGCTGAACGTGCTTAAGTACGTTACCAACGTTTCAGAGTTTGGTAAAATGAACGATTCAGTAACTAGCTATCAAGGCATTAAAGTGACTTGCAAAGCACCTTAATGCTGGCATTAAGGTGGTTTTGAATGCACCTTAATGCTGGCATTAAGGTGGTTTTGAATGCACCTTAATGCTGGCATTAAGGTGGTTTTGAAGAACTGAACAAACAATTAACTCCCAACGCGTTCAGTGCAACGTTTGCATGCAAAGTGAGTAAGAAACACCGGTCTAGTGCCGGCTTCAGCTCTCATCGTGCGACTGCTGGCACCCACCGGCTCTACGGCCTTCTGCGCGATCTGTCTGGCCCTGCTCACTTAACACTTATCCTGTATCCACACCATGGACGGCTCCGCGCAAATCTGTGCCGCGGACGCTTATTCCGCCGCCTGTCCGGCTGCGAAGCGCATCCAGACGACGGACGGACTGAGCAGATGACCGCGCCTGAAAAATAAAGATGGTGGCACCACCCGAAGCGACTGCCGTCCGCCTCGAACCAGTCAAGTCGTCGTCGTCATCCACTGTGTGGCCCGTAACTTTCAAACTGAGGCTTGTATTTGGTTTAGATTTGTGTCCAGTAGCTTCGACAGCAATGTATTCGTGATGAGTGGGCACCGTTTCCGAAAGAGATACTCAGATTATCGGCGTGTAGGCTTAGAGTGGCTGTATTGGCTGAACATGGCTTCGAAGATGTTGTGGCGGCCCGGGCGTATCTCAGTGGCCGTAAGTTAATATGATTGCTTGTTTCTACTCACTCTAGAAGGCGCCATCGGTGTAACAAAGACTTTGTCATACCTGTTTTTCACTCTCAATTAAAATCTAGATCGAAAGGAAACGACGGTTGGCCGCAGTGGCTGCTGTTTTGTCCGAATTGGATGATGACGAGTGCTTGTTTCATCGAAAGATGTCTTGTTACGCTCTCGTGTCCGCGTAATCGGTGAGAGTCATGTCCCACAACGCGGGGAACTACTCCACGAGATGTAAGAACAGAGTTGCCTCGTCGCTCAGGTTCATTTCAGTCGCTCTTCTGCGAGTCACGAGAGCGAACAGACATGAATGCTGTGAGCAGCGATGAAGCTGTTTCAGTAAGATCCCAAAGCCTCGCTTGTTGCCAGACTGTAGAGCATGCTAGGCTAAATCCGTAGCATTCGACCCCCAAAATCCGGATGCGAGAAATAGCTCGGCATTTTCCGTCCGTGGGGGTCGCGAACGACACAAATTCGTGACGCGTAGTCACGTGATGCGCCGTCCGTCACGAAAAAGAGGGATTTCGTCCGTCGTGTGGGTCCACCACTACCAATGTACGCCTACAACAAACGATGTTCAATGCAAGGATGTGGCCACGCTTTTGAACAGTTAAGAATATTTTTCAAAAGAGGCGCGCAAGCGTAGCGACCTCCTCTTCCTCCTAAGACAGACGCACTTAGGCCTGGTGCTTCACTGCACTGCTTTTCTCGCAATTCGTCAAGTTGAGGAAATCTCAGTTACTAATTGTACGGTGCACATGCGTACTTAATTTGTCTCTCTGTGCTCACCGACGCGCGTAGCAAAATCATTTCTGAACACCTGGTAATGTACCTAATCGCTTGTTTGTGTCCTTGGTTTTAAACCGAAGCTTTCTTGGCCTCTTCCTTCGAATTTTCCAGTGCTGCTGCTGCTTCTGCTTCTGCGAGTTGCTGTCCCGCACACCGCCGCAGGGGTTGGTTTAGAGCATGTATGTAGATGACAGGCGCCAGTGAGAGAGGAAAGGCGACAGGAGAAACTCGCTTTTACCCCACCGCGTCGAACGTGCACAATGTCATCTGGAGCTCGCTGGCCGTCGCCGCGTTAGTCGCTTGACAGCTGTCATTATCCGTGACTCCCCTCAGAAGCACTGCGGAAACTGCAGTGCTTCCCTTTCTACTAAAGTGGGAGGCCAGAGGGAACGCAGATAGGACTGTAGAGAGGAGAAGTAGATGAGGGAGAGAAGAGGCAGTTCCAATACAAGAGATGGGGGGAAGTGACATGAGAAGGCAAGGAAACCCCACTGCTATACGACAGCGGTGGCGGGGAACCAGGATAAGCGTAAGTTCAAAGTACTGTACAGTACGTTGCTGCTATTTCTAAAAAAATGAATGGCATGCAAAAATCTGAAGCGGGCACCTTATGCAGAGCGTGCAGAAGCAGAGCTGCATTAATTAAAGCGCACCACAGGATCCACGAGACACTAGGAATGTGGTAGGCTGTCAATTGAACACTTCTGTGCACGCGGCGTTAGCTTTCCGGCTATGGCATTGCTAGAGGTCGTGGATTTCATCCCAATCACGGCAGCCGCATTTCGACGGAGGCGAAGTAGAAAACGCACGTGTACTTAGATTTGGGACACAATAAAGATGATGATGATGATATGTGGTGTTTAATGGCGCAAGGGCCAGGTTTGGCCAAAGAGCGCCATGACAAGTGGTGATGTTGACGATGTATTATGGAGATGTGACTTGGCTGTAAACTGGCCTAAAAATTGTCGCTGTAAAGTGCGTAAAATCTACGTGCTATAAAATTATGGCAGTGACTCATGACGAATACTTTGAACATTAAAATCCATCGTAAATGAATGATGCAGAATAAAAGATATAAGAGATAGTAAAATTACCTGGAGCACTGCTGCCTCACCGGAGCCCTTGGAACACAAGGGCCTAGAGGCGCGTGCTATAAGAAAGAGCTATCACAGCGGCATCCTCTGAAGAGAGGACCCGCTATGAACATGTGGGGCTAATAACATGTAATACAACATCTTTCAGGAAGCCCAGGACTGCGCTGGAGTCAAACAGCGGTTCTGGGCCTAGTAACATTACTGGATGAAGGGGGATGTGCTGGCGGTAAGCTAAGGGAAAATGTTTCTTTCTCTCAGATTCGGCTTTCCGACACTCCAGAAGGACGTGGAGGACGGTCAGCCTCTCCCCGCATCTACCACAGGTTGGAGGCTCGTTTCCGGTGAGTAAAAAGTTGTGTGTGCCAAATGTGTGTCCTATTCTTAGACGACAGAATAGGACATCTGTCCGGCGTGATTTTGTTACGGAGGGCCAAGAACCTAATTGTGGCTTTATCACGTGCAGTTTGTTGTTTACTTCTGCGTCCCACTTACGTTGCCAGTGGTTTCGCAGTTTCCTTCTTAAAAAAGGCTTCAGATCCGTGACAGGGACCGAAGCAGTAGGGCTGACTGTATGCAATTAAATTGATGTGGCCATCTGGTCTGCTAGAACGTTACCCTCGATGCCCCTATGTCCAGGCACCCAGCATATAATGACATGCTGGTTAGACATATACGCTCTACAGAGGACGGAATAGAGCTCAGTAATTACGGGGTTTCTGTGTTTACAGTGTGACTTCAAGGCTTTCACGACGCTTAGGGAGTCTGTAAATAAAATTGTTTTTTGAATATTTGATTTTCTAATATGTTTCACAGCCGACAATAGTGCATGGGCCTCAGCCGTAAATATACTTGTTTCAGGGTGCAGTACACCGGATTCCGAGAAGGATGGACCAATGGCTGCGTAGGACACCCCGTCATGCGACTTAGAAGCGTCTGTGTAAAACTCTGTGCACGAGTACTTGTACTGGAGCTCCAAGAAATGCATTTTGATATGTGTCTCTGGCGCATGTTTAGTGACCTCTACAAAGGATGTGTCACACTCTATCAGCTGCCACTCCCAGGGCGGTACTAGCTTAGCTGGAGGCATTAGGCGTTGTTCGAGAATTGGGACATCCATTTCCTTGCTAAGTTCTCTTGCACGCAGTGAGAAAGGAAGTCTCATAGAGGGTCTGTTATTAAAAAGTGTTTCACACATGAAGTCGTTAATGGTTGTAAAACACGGATGTTCCTTATTAGAGCGAACCTTGAGAAAATATGTTAAGCTGATGTTGGTTCGCTGAAGATGGAGTGGCCACTCATTTGACTCTACATATAAACTTTCGACAGGGCTTGTCCTAAATGCGCCAGTGGCCAGACGGATACCCAGATGGTGTACGGGATCTAACATCTTAAGCGCGCTCGGTGCGGCAGAGTGGTATACTACGGCACCATAATCTAACCGTGATCGAACTAGGCTCCTGTAAATATTCAATAAACACTGTCTGTCGCTACCCCACGTTGTGTGGGATAGTACTTTAAGTATGTTCATTGTTCTAAGGCATTTTTCTTTAAGATGTTTTAAGTGAGGAATGAAAGTGAGCCTGGAGTCAAGAATAACACCTAGGAATTTGTGTTCTTTGTTGACAGGAATTTGTTGTCCGCCCAGTTCTACACAAGGATCTGCGACCAGGCCTCTCTTTCTTGTGAAGAGAACACAAGAACTTTTGTGGGGGTTGACCTTAAATCCGTTTTGGTCTGCCCATTTGGACACTTTGTTTAAGCCCTGCTGTACCTGTCTTTCGCATACTGTGAGGTTGCAGGATTTGAAGCCTATTTGTATATCATCTACGTATACGGAATAAAAGATGGCAGGTGGTAGTGAAGCACGTAGTTTGTTCATCTTAACAATAAAGAGAGTGCAGCTGAGCACGCCTCCCTGGGGTACACCACTTTCCTGGGTAAAGGGACGCGACAGTGCATTGCCGACTTTTACACGGAAGGTACGATTGGACAAATAGCTTTCAATTATTTTCAACATATTTCCACAGATGCCCATTCCCGACAAATCTCGCAAGATCCCGTAGCGCCATGTTGTATCATATGCCTTCTCCATATCGAGGAATATGGAGAGGAAATACTGTTTGTGTACAAAGGCATCGCGAATATGTCCTTCAATGCGCACAAGATGATGTGTTGTTGACCGCCCTTGTCTGAAGCCACACTGATAGGGATCGAGTATATTGTTGAATTCAAGGAAGTGTATGAGTCTGTGATTAATCATTTTTTCAAAGAGCTTACACAAACAATTCGTAAGAGCTATTGGACGATAACTTGCTGTCAAGGAGGGGTCTTTTCCGTGCTTCAGGACAGGAACGACAATCGCCTCTTTCCATGTAGATGGGAGGTATCCCGCAGCTAAAATAGTGTTGTAAAGTGTGAGTAGTGTAACTTGTGTGTCAGCATGTAGGTTTCTGATCATATCATACATGACTCTGTCAGGTCCCGGTGCAGTGCTTTTGCATGTCTTCAAGGCAGCTCTCAACTCGGCAATACTTAAAGGCCGGTTATAGGGTTCATTCTGTCTGGAGTTCCTAATTATTGGCTTACATTCTTCTATCTGTTTATATTTCAGAAAGGACTGAGAATAATGGGTTGAGCTCGACACGCTCTCGAAATGCTCCCCAAGTGAGTCGGCCTGATCTTTCAGTGTTTCACCTTGTGTGTTTACCAGAGGAAGTGAATATGTTTGTCGCCCTTTTATCCTATTAACTTTGTTCCATACTTTGGCCTCATCTGTATAGGAATTTATACTTGATAAGAACTTTTCCCAACTTTCTCTTTTAGCCTGTCGGCGGGTTCTCCTGCCCTGGGACTTTACTTTCTTAAAGTTAATAAGATTCTCCGCAGTGGGAGACGCGCGTAGCAACCCCCACGCTTTGTTCTGTTTTTTACGAGCGATTCTACAATCGTCGTTCCACCACGGGACACGCCGTTTGCATGCCAGGCCATTTATTTCTGATATGCATTTTGATGCGGCATCTATTATAAAGGCTGTAAAATATTCAACAGCAGCATCAATTTCTAACGAGGACATGTCATCCCATGATATACTAGTTAGGGTGCGGAATTTCTCCCAGTCAGCTGTGTCAACCTTCCACCTAGGAGCCTGTGGTGGATATTCGATATCTTTAGGTGATCTTAGTAGTATGGGGAAGTGGTCACTTCCGTAAGGATTGTTGTTATCTTCCCATTCAAATTCAGACAGTAGTGACGGGGAAACTAGGCTAAGATCTATTGAAGAATATGTTCTGTTTGCAAGAGAGTAATATGTGTGTTCCTTCTTATTCAACAGGCACGCACCAGAAGAGAGAAGGAACTGTTCAACAAGTCGTCCTCGCGCATCTATACGAGGGTCGCCCCACAGGTAGTTGTGTGCATTGAAATCGCCAAGAACAATATAAGGTTCTGGCAATTCATCTGTGAAGGACTGAAATTCATACTTAGTTAATTTGTAATGTGGGGGTATATAGAGCGAGCACACAGTGATAAGTTTGTTTTGGAGAACCGCACGAACCGCCACTGCTTCAAGGGGCGTTTGTAGCTGCAAACGTTGACACGCTATGCCTTTCTGAATAACAATGGCAACACCGCCCGATGATGCGACAGCATCATCGCGATCTTTGCGATAAGTTATGTACTGTCGGAGAAAGTTTGTATGTTTTGATTTTAGGTGTGTTTCCTGTAAACACAGCACTTTTGGATTGTGTTTGTGTATGAGTTCTTGTACGTCATCAAGGTTCCTAAGAAGACCTCTAACGTTCCATTGAATAATTTGTGTATCCATATTGAAGGTTAATAAGTGCTGTGTGTATGGAAACAGGTGATGCCTTAGGTTACAGAGCTCTTTCGAGGCCCTGTAACAGGGGTTCTGCCCTTTCTGGAGCGTTCGAGTGAGCCTCGCCGCTCCTTAGGCGCTTGCTGCGCCTTGGGAATAGGTGTAGTGTCCATTGCCTCTTGTGAGGCGCCGGACACGTGCTCTTGCGAGCGAGAAGTTACTAGAGAGGGTCCCGCCTTGGAGGGCAAGACCCCTGCGCCCACGAGCCCGGAGGTCGATGGGGCTACCCGAGAGATTTGGCTGCGCCGGCTGTTGCCAGCGCAGGAAGGGGCCGGGGAGGCCGGGGCAGCCTCGGCTGCGTCAACCTTCGGGGTCGATGATCCCTCATTCAGGGTTGACGGAGCAGCGCTTGCTGCAACCGCCGCGGGGGCAGATGGCGTACCTGCCGACTCACTGCCTGTGGGTCGGACAGCCGCCGGAGGCCGTTGTGACGCTGCCCCCTGACGCGCCACTTCGGCATATGTGTTCTTAGGCAGGTATGCGACCCGCCTGCGTGCCTCTTTGAATGATATGTTTTCCTTTACTTTGATTGTGACTATGTCTTTCTCTTTTTTTCAGGACGGGCACGACCGCGAGTATGCGGCGTGCTCGCCTTCACAGTTTACACAATGGAGAGTGTTCACGCAAGCTTCAGAATTATGTTCGTGTGCACTGCACTTCGCACAGGTTTGACGGCCTCGGCAGCTCTGCGAACTGTGGCCGAAGCGTTGGCATTTGAAACATCTAAGCGGATTTGGCACATATGGCCTAACACGGAGCTTGATGTACCCGGCCTCTACAGACTCGGGCAGAATACTTGAGCCGAAAGTTAATATAAGGTGTTTGGTCCTGATTTCTTTGCTGTCACGCCTGATCTTAATTCTTTTAACATTGATAACGTTCTGGTCACTGAAGCCCTCCAAGAGTTCATCCTCAGTGAGCTCCAGCAAGTCATCGTCCGAGACAACACCTCGGCTTGTGTTCATGGTACGGTGCGGGGTTACTGTTACTTGGGTCTCCCCAAATGACACAAGTTTTGGCAGCTTCTCATACTGCTTCTGATTTTGGAGTTCCAAAAGGAGATCACCACTTGACATTCTCGACACCTTATATCCTGTACCGAAAACTTCGGTCAAAGACTTGGAAACAAGGAACGGTGAAATGGATCGCACTAGTTTGTCTGGATTTTCTGAGTGAATCACGTGGAATCGAGGAAAGTTGTGGACTTGTCGTCCGAAAAATTGAAAGAGATCTTCGGTGCGCCCTCGTTTCTGAGGGCGATCAGGGAGTTTGGGGAAAGGAGTTTCCATGAAAAAATGTATACATTCGGCAACAGCGCCGACCGCCCACCACGGAGCCCAACGAGGGGACGCGGCAGAACTTGCATGCAAGTCTGCACGACGCCAGTCGTGCGCCGCCACTATAACCAAATATGGTGTACCCAAGGTTGGATAACCACACAGGGTTAACCCTTGCCGCCAAGGAGAAAGGAAGTAATTAGAAGAGAGAAGGAGACAGGAAAGGTGGAAAGTAAGGGAAAGACGAAGGTTGTAGAAAGAGAGAGACAGGAAAAGGCGACTGCCGATTTCCTCCAGGTGGGTCAGCCTGGAGGTGCCGTCTATGTGAAGCCGAGGCCGAAGAGGCGTGTTGCCTCCGCCGGGGGCCTTAAAGGTCCAAACGCCCGGCATCGGCTCAACCTCCAGGATCCCCTTTTCCCCAGACACGGCTAAGCCGCGCACGGCTACACGCGGGAGGGTCCAACCCTCGTGTGCTCGGGTACGTGGTGGCGCAACACACCAAACGCCTGCTGACGCAGACGCCCCTGCGGGTCACACACAATAAAGAACGTCACGGTGTCAAAATTAATCCGAAGTCGACCACTACGGCGTGCTTCATAATCCCAGTGTGGTTTTGGCACGTGCAGCCCCATAATCCAATTCAAGTTTCATACTTATGCCACAATGAGATGTGCCATGTGAGGCAATGACAACGCTCAACCCTCTCAGAGGTTGTAAAATATGGCGCACAACGACGGCTCAAGCAAACACGTCTCCCTGTGTGTTCTGTGTACTAAGGAGACAAACAGCAGTGGTGCCCGCAAGATAACATTTAACATCAACTCACCCATTCCCAAGAATTCTGGACATGCGTTTAATTTATTTTTTTTGCCACCACGTGGCCTATCAACCTTAAAGAATTGAAATTCGCGGCGTGACGTATGCCATGATGCACAACTAAAGAAAACGTAATAAAAGCAAGCACGCCCTGAGACTGTTGCTTCATCTCGGCACTTAGAAACGATCGATCGCTCTTATGTATCAGCCTTATCTTGAAGGCAACCTGCTACTTGCTCGACTTGCAATGAATCGACGATTTTGCTATACACCTTGCCAGACAGCTCGTCGGCATTCCGGGTGAGATGTCTGGCCGAGATCCCTTTCTTCGTTGTTTTTTCTCTTTATTTGTGCACGACGGTGGCTGCGGGCTTCCGTATAGTCAGCGTTATTTTTCGTGTGTTTTCTAAGAACTGGGGCGCGATCTTGTACGCGTTCCAAAATAGAACGGACCGCCTCCGTTCTAAACGTCACGAAATAGGCGGTTCGCAGTGTTCGCGAGAACGAGAGGAAGCAAACAGCCAATGAGCGAAGTGGAAGCCTGCGTCACGCTTTTGACGTCTGCTTGGGGAGCGTATAATATATTGAGAAGCGTTTGCAACGTGTTGAGAAATATTTTGCTATTATGAGTGAGTAGCAAAATGTGTTGGTGTTGCTTTTCAAAGATTCAATTTGGAATGCAAAACGACTGAAACAAAATATTGCGGTTAATGTCTTCAACTGGCGCTAGGTGGTGTCGCAGTTTTGCGAAACGTTTAGTGATGGCGCTAGCTACCACCACGTTTCAATCACACGGCGCGAATTTTGAAGCGGTTGGTTTAGTCGTTCAGTTGAAGCCATGGCGCTTAACGTAGAAGCACCGGTGAAGGGGCCGCGCATGTCGGAGGCTCAGAAGGAGACGGTGGTCGCCTTCATGCAAGAGCATCCCCAGCTGGCTATAAGATCCAGCGAGCTGGGGCCACGCTTCACTTCTGGCGACCGCCGACGGCTGTGGCAGCAGCTAGCCGACCAGCTCAACACGCAAGGCCCCGTCGTGAAAACCGTCGAGCAGTGGCAAGAGTGGTGGCGGAAGCAAGTCTTCGAGGCCCGCCGCAACGCTGCCGCACTTGCCCAAGAACAAAGGTGAGTGACCGTCCAATGGCCTGGGCGATTTGTCCTTCGACATTGGCGTGTATTTTCAGAAAAACAGGAGGGGGGCGGCTGCATGGCTTCCATGGCAGAGTACTGCAGCTCACCGGGACGGTCCGCCTCCACGGCGTGACCGACCTCCCCTACCAAGAGGTAAGCACACTGCCGCCGTAATATCATGGGTTCCTGAATGGTGCCGGTTTAGAGTTTGCCATTATCTGTAAGTGCTACATTTAGCAGAACGCAACACCGTTGGTGAACAGGAAAATAGCGTAGGAGAGAATGGAAAAGCAGGTATGTTAATCAACTAGAATCTCAGTTGGCTGCGTTTTCGGGAAAAGGGGGGTTAAGTGGTTAACACAGAATTAAAATGCCTTCACGGAAGTGCACGAGGACGGTAACACATG
This sequence comes from Dermacentor variabilis, assembly GCF_050947875.1. Classification (NCBI taxonomy): domain Eukaryota; kingdom Metazoa; phylum Arthropoda; class Arachnida; order Ixodida; family Ixodidae; genus Dermacentor; species Dermacentor variabilis. Next base: position 110,757,877 of record NC_134575.1, on the reverse strand, counting down.
GGATTATTAAGCACTCAATAATTGCACAATATTTTCGCAAATTAGTACGAAAACTTGTAACATAGGCATTGTAACGAATAGCCACGCTTACGACATTTTCCAGCAGGCTGACGTCCCCACCTATGCGATGGAAGTCGTCGTCGAAGACGAGGCTGCGGGCGTGAGCACAGCGACACGTAAGCATCAGAGGAATGAGTGTTTTAATTATCGCCAAGTGTGTGTGCAGTTCGTAAACATTTAATGTGTTTACTCTACAGCGGCAGAGGATCCACCGCGCGGCGCGGCGCCAGCCGAAAGGTTGGCCGCTGCACCTGGTAAGTTATTCATCCTCAAGCTGTTAAATAAAATGAGCTCTTGTATTTTATTGAACTAGCCCAATAAGCCATAACATGGCCATAGCCACTTTTATTGGTACCATAAAATGATGTGTGCTTTCAGTGTTGCAGCACCCTGTTCGGCCACCACGTCGACAGCGACCGCGGCGGGTGGATACCCTGACTACGATGTCGTCGCAGTGCGCCCGCAGCCTGGAACAGGGCGACGAGGTGCTGCAGGTTGGTAGGCCCTTTGGTGTCATTTTACATGAAGGACATAAATATTCTTTATGCTTTGTTATAAGTAAATCATGAATCTGAAAAACAAACCAGCTTGGGATGTAAACAAGAAATATGCGTTGTATAGAGGGCTCGGTAACGTATCTTGCCAACGATCAGCCGCCGGACGAAAGGTTGGTTAGCCCTGAAAAGGGCTGTTTGGTGGTGAGAAATGCATTAGAATAGATGACGGAAGAGTAGTTCCAGCAGGTCTTTGTCTGTCCAAACGAAGAGGGTATAGCTTGTACGCGAAGCTTGACACTGCCAAAGAATGCCATCAGGCCCGTGGCTCTTCAGCAGAGAGGGAATCGTTGTGCATGTTGCAATTCTTCACAACAGCAGCTTGCAGCCGTGAGCTGGTTGCGAGTAATCAGCAACTGATGCGAACAGTTCCACCATAATTATTCATTCCAGGTGCTGCGCAGAATCGAGGCTTCCACAACCCGCTTCGCTGTCGCGGCAGAACGGACGGCAGCAGCCCAGGAGGGGATCGTGGAACAGGTGCGCGCCATAGCGCAGGACATCGCTGAGCACCTGCAGCAAGCGAGAAATTAATTTATTTTATTCATTTGTTTCACCAGTTCCGTTTGTTTTGTTTATTTATTGTTTGAGTTTCCTTTGAGTAATAGAGGAGAATTTTTTGGTTGAGAGGTGCAATGCGCGCACCCATTTTTGTTCTGTTGTATTTGCCTCTTTCTATTTATGCTTATCCAGCTGCAATGCCAGCGTGCTTTTTTTATTTACACATTTCGGAGGCTCCTAGTCATTCACACTGGAATCGTTACAAATAGTTGTCGATTTCTGTGTATGGGTTTTCTACTGCGATATTTATATTGCTTCACTGTGTTGTAGCTTACTGCACTCACTATGAAGCGTTACCGCATAGTGTTTGCACTGTGATATTTTCATTTCGGCACAGTGAGGCTAAGTTGCAACGACTACAATGTCGTCTTTATTCCGAAGCACCAAACTAGTCACTCTTTAAGTTGCACAGTTTCACAAATGAAAATGACCATCATCATTGCACCACACCAGTGATTGGTTTCCTCTAGTCTTCGTTCCAAGGGAGTCATTGCAAGAATAACTTTCACGCGTGACACTTTCTGGGTGCTGTGAGATTGTAGATCCAATTATTCATGTTTTATGTAACATGTTTCATCACAGCTGGCAAGTGCACTCACCTTTTTACAATTATGATTCACCTGTTGTTTAGCATCGCACTACAATTGCTGCCGAGAAATGAATGCTTCTAGTCAGTGACTCATAACACTGACAAGGGAATGGACATACCTGGGATAGTCATTCTTTCTTGCAAGGTCACGTAAATGTAACTGCAAGTTTTACATGCCGTGGTGAAAACGAATTGTGTGATGCTGATGTTGCAGTGTTGTCACATGCTTTGCTACCTGAAGCATGTTGTACTATAAGGTTTGTGATGTACTTGTCATCATAGAGTGTGATAAAGTTGACCTATTTTTTTGCGCTTTTACGTTAATTTACATCTACCCATTTGGACATGATGTGACGAGTGTAATGCTGTCACTACACTCGGCGTTACATTTTGTTTGTGTTTGAATCCACATTCATTACGCTTTACTTGCTTGCCTCGCCTCCGTATTCATGCTTGCACAGAAGTTTTGATACACCTAGCACAAGAGATGGCAAGCAAGCATATTGCCTCACTCCTACCAACGTACACTGAGCGTCAAAATGCACAGGATGCGGCGGTTGCGTTCATTCTGATGTTTTTTATGAACATTTTTCGCACCTTTTGCTGATGGTGACCATGAGTACAGAGTGCCAATCATATGTATTGCTTCCATCAAGTCTGTCATGACTATGATGGGTCAAGGGATGTTTTTATTTCATATTTCATGTGATATTTAAAGAAAAGGCTGCACTTTCACGTTGCTACCGCGTTTCATGTTCCACTAGGAAAGAAGTACTTTGTGATGTGCATATTGCATAAGACAATGCTAGCTTGGGAGCAGCAGCGAATGAAGTTCTTCAGATGAAGGGGCATTAAGCATTGCCTTACGACTGCTTCACGAGTACTACTGTTATTAAGTGGCAGCCTTGCAGACTCTTGCATAGTAACGAGGGTACAATTGTTTCCGCGGCTGTGGCATTCTATTTAAAGGATTCTTTGTATAAGTGTACTTCATCATCATCATCATCATCCTGGTTACGCCCACTGCAGGGCAAAGGCCTCTCCCATACTTCTCCAACTACCCCGGTCATGTAGTCCCTGCAAACTTCTTAATCTCATCCGCCCACCTAACTTTCTGCCACCCCCTGCTACGCTTCCCTTCCCTTGGAGTCCATTCCGTAACTCTTAATGACCATCGGTTATCTTCCCTCCTCATTGTTACGTTTCGCCTACGACGCGCGGTATAGCCGGCGCGGATGCAACGGACGCCGGGGCTTCGTTCAAAGCGGCGGACATTTTGGCCCGTTCAGCGCCGCCGATACGCCTCTCCGACAAGCGCGTCCAGGCATGTTTCAATGCCACGTGTCTTCAAGTGTGCGTGTGTGTGTGTGTGCATGTTGGTGCCCACGCTTGTCAAAGCGCGGCAGCCGGGGAGAGGAGCTCCCCAAGTGTGAAGCGAGGAGGTCTGACCGGCGCCGGCCCGGCGGATGCGTCACTACACTCGTCCCAACATGTCTCTCAGCCTGTCCGTGCCGCGCATCACGTGCGCCTCTGACGAGGCGTTCCTTCTTCCCCTCGACTCCGAGAGTATAAGAGCAGCTGCTCCCGGACGCCGAGAGAGGCTCCGATTTCTTCTGTTGAGTAACGTGCTCTCCCGTCTCTCCACTTCGGTCGACCTTACCGGCCGCTCTTTTGCGATGCTAGAATAAACAAGTTGTTCTGTTACCAGTCGACTCATGCTTTGCCGGGACCTTCGGATGCTTCCAGTTGTGCCCCAGGCCGCCAGGCCAACGCTACCCTTGGGACTTGCGACCCATTTGCAACAACTCGTGCCAGCGGTGCGATTGCAATAACGGGTGTCAGCACTGAGTTTGCAACAACTGTCTGCCAGCGGTGAGATCGCGACAACGGAGGCGAGCAGCGAAGATATGCGGTTGACTGTATGCTGAGCAGCAAAACGACCTTCCGGGAGCAGTGCAACGAGCCCTGTGTGATGACTGGTTGCCTGCAGCGGAACGACTGCGCTTAATTCTTGGCTGCGAGGTTTGGTGAGTGCGGGACTTTCTTCTTCTGAGTTTTGCCAGGCTTTTGTTAGTGTCAGAAACAGAGCTGGTAATTGTGGTTGTCGTTGCTGCCGGGTTAGTTTGCGGCAAGACAATAGTAGGCAGTAGAGAAAGCAGCATTCAGAGCAGCCATGGATTTGAAGTCGTTGCTCAAACCGAAATTGCTGGAGCTTGCAAGAGAGTTGGGTCTGGATGTCTCAGACAAACTCAGAAAACCAGAACTGCTGAGGGCTATTCTTGAGTTAGAAGCTGAGGATGACGAGCTGTCGGAATGCCTTGAGACCATTGAGGAGAGGGAGACGGCAAAAAGACAGGAGTGTGAACGAAAAGAACAGAAAGAAAAAGAAGAGCGCGACCACGCTTTGGAAATGAAGCGTCTCGAGATAGAGATGGAACGCGCTCGTAATGGAAGTCAGGCACACGGTGCAGGAGAACGAGTATTGTTCAAAATGACTGACCTGATGCGGCCGTTCAAGCTTGGAGAGGACATTGGTTTGTTCCTGGGGCGCGATCGGAGATATTTTGTTCGATACGCGCTCTGTTCAGTTGCTGCAACGTCACGAATTGGCAGTATGCAAAATTTGTGACAAGGGGACGGAGAGAGCAGCCAATCAGCAAGCGGTGAACTCCCCGGACGTTGCGTTGCCTCGTCTGTCGTCTGCTTGGGGACCATATACTATAAACCGAAATGGTTTTCGCTTTCTAATAAATCAAATGTCTGAATGAAAAATATGTATTTTTATTCTCAAGCTTAAACACGTTCTCAAATAGTAATGTGTGCGACTATTACAATTTATTAGAATCAGTTTTTCTGCAAGGTCGCTAGGTGGTGTTGCGCACGGCGCGAGAAAAAGAAAAAAAAAGAGCGGTCTACTCGGCGCACTTTTCAAAATGTCGTCGCACCGAAACGTGCCGCTCGGCCCCCGGGTTTCGGCGCGTCAGAGGGAGCTCCTCCTGTCTTTTATGGAGGAGCACCCCGCCCTCGTGACGCCGTCGTACCCACTGGGGCCATCGCTCACAAAGGCCGACAAGGAGGCGCTGTGGCTCCAGCTGAAGGCGCTGCTGGATGCCGAAGGCCCTGCACGCAAGACCGTGCAGCAGTGGCAGGCCTTCTGGCGAAAGCAGCGGTTCTACGCGGACCAGGCGCTGGCCCTTGTCAGGCAGCAGCAAAGGTGAGCGTGCGCGGATTAATTTCAGCCGGTCGTCTCATACGCTCGGTTTGCTATTTACAGGGGCACCGGAGGCGGTCAGCTTGCTGGATTCCACGGCCGCATCCTGCAGCTAACCGGAACCGCGCGGGTGGATGGTGGGCGAGCCGCTGTGTACGGGCGGTTGGAAGCGGTAAGCACTGGCTTAGAATACCATTATCGCCTAAGTGTTTTGAACTAGCACTTTGTGACCGTCAGAAATTCGGCAAACGAGGTTCAATGCGACGCGGCCTACGGTGACAAAAAGCGTATTACGGTGTGTCGTTTGTCGCGACACGGTGTGTAGCTCACGTTAGACGTCGAAAATATCCGCTTGCGTGTCGCGTCGAGACGGTAAAAAGTGGGTTCATTTGCCTACAAACGTTTAGGAAAAGTTCACGCTAGGGCGGTGTTGCTTAGATCTTTGTCGGAAACGGTCGAATCTGCAGGGGTGAAAGGACGCCCGTGAAGTTAATTTTGAGGCATATTAGAGGAACCTACGTGCTCGAAACTGTTTGAGACCATCGAATGAGGGGCATAGCCAGTGGCTGGCGCACCAAACACGCCCCCCCCCCTTCTCGAAGGTCTTTGTGTGGAAAACATGCTATGTTTTCAAACACCCCTCGAAAAGAAAAAAAATCTAGCTGCGCACTGCCCCCATTACGTGCAGACTCGCTACATTAAACCATATCAGTTATTAGTAGCTGCTGCTACAAACATCGCTATGCGTGCAGAGAAGTTTTGTGACACATTCTCAACACATGCTTACAGTTGGTCCCCCCAGATGAGAGCCTGCAGGCGCGAGCTCTCGCTGGGGACTTCCGGCGCCCTCAGCCCATCCAGCCATTGCCCGCCCAGCCTACAGTTTCGGTTGGCGAGACGCCCGGCACCAGTGGCTTGCAGGTGAATTTGCACACATCACCTTTCTTTCTTTTTTTCGTTTATTGCGCTCGGTGTGCATAAAGCAGTGTCTTACTTGAACGGGCTTTTCAGAGCGTTGCACGCGGTGCCGGTGGTGTGGCCGAGCAGGATGCGGCCCAGGAGTGCCTGAGTGCTCCAGCTCGTAAGTTGGAGTCGCCTTGTCCTGTTAGCTGTACCAATATTAAGTTTAATGGAATCACCCATCGGCATGTGATGCTTCTTCCTATGTCATTCCTTTTAAACATGAGTTACATAAGCTTCTGCTGTGAAAAAAATTGCACAACTTGTATGCTTTCAGCACCACAACGCCAAAGGCGCCGCCGAGTGCCGCCGGCGGGTGCCCGTGAAGCCCTCCCACGCCTAGTGGAACTGCACACCCGGAGCAGTGAGCAGCAGCAGCAAACCAACACGGTTCGTGGATACTATTTCGGTGCACTGCGGATATATCTCAAAAAGAGATAGGATGCAAATGGATGTAGCCGAGAATTTTTCTTCAATAACTTTGAAGTGGAATAAACAGCCATTCTGCCTTGAAATTAAACAAAAACATTATGGTGAATCTGGGCAAATGGAACATAAGAACATTTATGGACGAATATTGGCTGTTTTACAATATTCGATGGAGTGTCTTCCTATTGGGTATTTTCTTCAAAATTAATTCGTACCAAACATTCAGTATTTGCACACTCCTACAGAAAACCAAACCTAAGTATGTCAGGAACTAAATCCTCAGCATAGCCGCCAAGTACAAATGTACATTTTTGCAATTATAACGTTGCATATGCACGCCTTCTTCGATCATTGGTTGGGGTATGTTTTGCATGCTGGAGCAGTATACAGGACAGAGAATCGCTGATACTGCACAATCGCCCGCCAGGCAAACTGGTGCGTAGCCCTGAAAAGGGCTGTTTGGTTTCTTCTTACGAAGAGGTGCTTGGAGGTGTGAGATGCGTTTGAGGAGGTGACAGAAAATGAATTCTTACACCACTATGGTCTGTCCAAACAACGGGAATTGGTTGTGCGCAGAACTCGGCAGCATTGACGGATGCCGCTGGGTCAGTGGATTTTCAGCGGGGAGGATGTGTTGTGCACGCTGAGACTCCATAAACAGAAGCTCCCAGTGAAGTGTCGGTAGCGAAGAATTCCGAGGTGACATTGGCTACATATTTCTTCGTTTCCAGCTGATTGCGGAGCTCCGAGAGGCGGCCACCCGCCAGGCTGTGGCCCTCGAACAGCTGGCAACCGAGGCCAGGCTCCACAGGGAGGCTGCAGAGGCAGGCTACAGCCCTGGAGGCCATCCTGCAGCAACAGGGCCAGGCTTTGCAGGAGCTGCGCAGCGTGGAGGCGCTCTCACGGGCCATTGCAGCGGCACTGGGGCGCCCTGCACAATAATTTAAAATTTTGGTATATTCTTTGATCTGCAGCAAAGACTGCTGCAGTTTTTTTTAATCTGCAGCAAAGACTGCTGCAATTTTTTTTAATCTGCAGCAAAGACTGCTGCAGTTTTTTTTTATCGGCAGCAAAGGTTGCTGCAGTTTTTTTTATCTGCAGCAAAGGTTGCTGCAGTTTTTTTTATCTGCAGCAAAGGCTGCTGCAGTTTTTTTTTTATCTGCAGCAAAGACTGCTGCAGTTTTTTTTTTATCTGCAGTAAAGACTGCTGCAGTTTTCTTTTATCTGCAGCAAAGGTTGTTGCAGTTTTTTTTTAAGTCTGCAGTGCAGATTTTTTGAAATCTGCAGTGAAAGGTGTTGTGTGTAGTTTTAAACCTGCAGCGAAGGTTGTTGTGTATAGTTTTAAACCTGCAGCGAAGGTTGTTGTGTATAGTTTTAAACCTGCAGCGAAGGTTGTTGTGTATAGTTTTAAACCTGCAGCGAAGGTTGTTGTGTATAGTTTTAAACCTGCAGCGAAGGTTGTTGTGTATAGTTTTAAACCTGCAGCGAAGGTTGTTGTGTATAGTTTTAAACCTGCAGCGAAGGTTGTTGCGTATAGTTTTAAACCTGCAGCGAAGGTTGTTGTGTATAGTTTTAAACCTGCAGCGAAGGTTGTTGTGTATAGTTTTAAACCTGCAGCGAAGGTTGTTGTGTATAGTTTTAAACCTGCAGCAAAAGGTGTTGTGTATAGTTTTAAACCTGCAGCAAAGGTTGTTGTGTATAGTTTTAAACCTGCAGCGAAGGTTGTTGTGTATAGTTTTAAACCTGCAGCGAAGGTTGTTGTGTATAGTTTTAAACCTGCAGCGAAGGTTGTTGTGTATATGTTTAAACAAGCACCAAAGGTTGCCTTTTTTGTATACTTTCAAAAATATCGCATTCCACATGAGGGCACTTAAGAACTTTGACTGTGCACTAGGTTTTGTGTCGCGACTTCTGAAATACTTGCGGGAGTTTGTTTTTGTGTATTGCTTCGACTTTGTTGTGCTATGTGTATGTGTCTGTGCAGAGGAGAGGCAGGCGCCTCTTAACGTCTGTACGTATATTAGAAAATGACTTTTTTCTTTTTACCTTACAGTAAGGGCAACTTTCTTTTACACAGCTATATTATATCGCGCAGTTCTGATACAATTTCAGTTCTAAGACGGCGCTCATGTCGTGCATTTAATTTTTTAAGCATGATTCAGTATTCCCACTTGCCGGCGTTGCAGTCCCGATTCAAGCAGGCTTTTTCGGACTAGCCGCCAGTTTGTGGGGTGGTCATTTTGGCTCGGTGACAAACTCCGACACCGTGTCCCATTCACAGTTAGGCCACTGCTTGTGCATAAGTGTTAGGCAACGTACTTCATAGGAAGGATAGCAAGTTATTGTGTGCTAAAGAGAACAACAAAGAAGCACATGCCATATGCGCTTATGTTATGCTTCTTATGTTATGCATAAGAAATATGCACAGTTCATCAGGATGGCATTGTGCACAAGCTTGTGCAGCTATAGGGTCATTAATTAAAAGAACATGGTTTTATTGAGATGGGTAGCTAATGTACAAGATGTTATCATGCCAAAAATATTGCGCCAGACTGGAGAACGTAGTAAACTGAGTCGCAGCGTGATGCTCTGGGGAGGAAACAGTGCATTGTATTGCTTGACGTTGACTTGATAATAAGTGACTAATAAATTCACCGTGGCTAATGAGCCCACGCCAATAGTGTGTTTGTAAACTTTGGCATACCGACAGTATTCGTTTCACTTTCTTTTCCCACCTGTGAAAAAAAAATAACGTACCAAGCAGTTGCAGCATTACATTCGCTGCTGCCGACGAGGTCGCAGCAGGCGGCGGCGTACCCTCCGGAGGTGGTCAGTATGCACTCCGCGTGGTCCTTGGAAAAGGTTCACCACGCGGTTGCGCTGCTGCTGGCCCCTCAGGTACAGTTCCCGCGGTTGTGGGACCCGCATGGGTGGTGCTGGCGGGTCGACCAGATCTGCAGTCTGCTGGACAGCTGGAGCAACGTCACTGTCGTCGTCCTCCTCTTCCGGAGCAGGCTCACGTGCCGCCAAGGCAATGTTGTGAAGAGCTGCACAAGCGGCAATGATGGTCGCTGCTCGATCGGGGTTGTAGAGCAGGGTCCGGTAACGCTGCAAGCAGCGGAACCTGCTCTTTAGGACGCCGATGCACCTCTCCACAACATTGCGCATGGCGGTGTGCTCCTTGTTGTAGAGGCCCTCAGGGGTGCTGCCAGCTGGATGCCCCGGCACTGGTGTCAGGAGCCACGGCTCCAAGGGATAGCCGGAGTCTCCTGCGCAAGGGCAGGGTGACAGTTTAAGCGATATCTACTTCATTGTGGTGCACATTTGCAGCACTTACCAAGCAAATATTCACCTGGGCGCAGTTCTGCTTCAAGGTATGTACGGAGAGGGTTCCTACGCCACACCCATGAATCATGACAGGACCCCGGGAAGCAGGGGTTGATGTCTTCAATCCAGAGGTCTGCATCGCATGTCTGCCGATTAAAAATTAGTGCATACAGTTGTCGTACAAGTCCTTTAAAGCACTTATGAACCTAATTGAATATCCGCACACTGTGACAGACTGTTCGAATACTGCTATGAGCAAATCTCGGTCGGACATGGTTCGTTTCGTAGTTGAAGTTTCAACACTCGGACTTGTTTTCGTCAGGGCACTGTCAAAGTCTAGCCCGCCTGTTAACTGCTCGGAACGTCGCAAATTGCTGGCACCCCTGCGTTTACCCACATTACTGTTACGTGTTTCAGCTAATGTCCCGCAACACCTCCAACATGAAAAATTGCAGGCACAAAACCGGAATAAAAGAACTCCTTTAGTGCTATTAAATGGCACATGTATTGCAAGATGTAGCACCCATCATTAAACGTGTGCAGGACGGCAGCACAGGACAGCGAGTACTACGGCATAATCCAGCAGGAGCGGCGTTTTGAATCCATCGAAATCTTGAATCAAGCTTCGGGGATACTCCGCGATCGAGCAACGTCAATTTCATGCGCTGTGGAGACCGCTGAGCCGCAGTGTGTCCCGCACCGCAAGATTTCGTCACTGTTCCATCGCGATGTACCCTCAAAAGGAATCAATTCCCGTTGTTGATAGATCGAGAATACCGCTCCTAGTACATTCTGTTGCAACAGTCCGAGTGAAATGGAAAATTACTGCGACACAAACGAACAAAAATATATCACTAGGGATACAATGCAAGAATAATACTTACGATCATGGTGTTCATGGCGTAGGAACCCTTCTTCGACATATAGCTCTGTGTATCCCCGGGGCTCAGGCCTTGGGGCTGCTGTATGGCGATAAGAGTGCCATCGACGCAGCCGAGCACACCGGGGATCCGTCCGAGCCGCGCAAACGCCGCCTTTGCTCTGGCCTTCGCGGCTGTCGTCTGGGGGAAGTCCACCCACCGCTTTTGCCCGCCAACGACAGTTATGGCGTTTGCCACTTCGTGGATGGTGTCGCTGACGGACGACTGCGACAGGCCGATGAATTCTTCACTGCCGACGCCCCGCTGGAAGCTTCCCGTTGCGAAAAACCTCAGCGCGCACAACACCTTCCGCTCAGTAGAAATTCCGCTGGCTCGCTCGCACCCGATGATCGGGTCGAGTTCACCGCACAACCAACGCACCGTTTCTTTCGAGAAACGAAAACGACGCCGGAATTCGCCGTCTGTCATCTCTTCAAACGCATTTCGCACCTCCACCCGCTCTCCTTCCTCCTCAAGCAACGCCAACGCAACAACCGAAGTTTCCAACGCAAGCGCCATTTTTCTCGAATTAAACTATGGATTGGATCCGAACGTGCTAGTCAGCTGCCGAAGCCGCCTTTGGGTCTAATCCAATCTATCAGACGCGCCATGCCAAGCCGGTCTCGTAACGAGCAATGATCGCTTCAAACTTCTCAACTCCCGTCGCGTTCGGACGAAATGCTCGGTGGGCGGATGATTGACAGGAGCGTATCGTCATTTTGACGTCACCAAAAACGGGGCGGCGCCCCGCGGCTGGCGACGTCGGCGCGGAGTCGGCCAATCGCGCGCGCCGGTAACCGAACGAACGCGCCGAACAACCATCTCCGATCGCACCCCTGGTTAACTTCGAGCGAACGTGCGAGAAGCAGGGGTTCTCTCGGGAAACGTGGCCACAGCGCTTGCTCACTTTGTTACCCGGCGAGGCGGCCGACGTAGTCGCTCGCTTGAAGAGAGAGGAGGCAGAGGATTTCGACAAAGTGAAATCGAGTCTGCTAAAGAAGTACAGGCTGTCAGCGGAGGCGTTCCGTCGGAAGTTTCGGGAAAATGAGAAAGGCAAAAGTGAGTCATATACAGAGTTTGCCTACAGGCTTATGTCAAACATGCAGGAGTGGCTCAAAGAAGAGAAAGCGTTTGGTGACCACGAGAAAGTTCTGCAGTGTTTCGGGCTGGAACAGTTTTATAGTCGGTTACCTGAGAACGTGCGGTACTGGGTCTTGGATAGGCCAGACGTTTGTACGGTGGCTAAAGCCGCCGAGCTAGCCGAGGAGTTTGTGACGCGTCGGGCTCGCGGAGCTAAGGACGGTCAAAAGGGTGAATTTGGCTCCAAGTTTGAGAGGCGTAAGTTCACACCCATGAGAGCAAGGGGCGACACACGTAGTGCGGATGCGAGTGAAAGCAGTCCGACCGAATGTAAGGAGACGGCGGCAGCCGAAGCCGAACGCAGAAAGCGGTTCGAGACGAGGCAAGCGCGCGTGTGTTATACGTGCCAGAAGCCGGGTCACTTTTCGGCGCAGTGTCCGGAAACAAAAACTAAAGTCGTGTTTTTGTCATTATGCAGCACTGACAAGAACATGAAGCTTCTCGAGCCTTACATGCGAGACCTCCTCGTGAACGGGAAAGAGTGCCGAGTGCTTCGCGATTCCGCAGCTACGATGGATGTAGTTCACCCCTCCTACGTAGAACCCGATATGTTCACGGGCGAGTGCGCATGGATCAAGCAAGCCATGGAAGCTCACAGCGTGTGTCTGCCCGTAGCAAAAGTGCTTATTGAAGGACCTTTCGGAGCACTTGAGACGGAGGCCGCAGTGTCATCTATGCTGCCCTCCCAGTACCCGTACCTATTTTCGAACAGGTCCGATCACCTCCTGCGCGAGAAGGGGCTTTTGTTTGGTGAGGCTAGCGTTCAGGCCTTAACCAGATCGAAGGTTCGGGAGCTCGCTGCAAAGGCGGTAGTTGCGGGGCCGACGTTGTCGAACAATGAGAAAGGGTCAGAGGCGCAGCAAGCTGATATTCAGATCACGTCCGAACTGAATAAAATTGAGCCTGTAGCGTTGAAGGCACCAGATACTGGAGAGGAAATGCCCGACACGGGAAAATTAGAAGAGCTATCTGCAGATTTGCTCATCGCGCCTACGTCAGACGGACTTAATAGGTTGCTAAAAGTCAGCCGGTCGGCTTTGATAGCCGAGCAAAAAAAGGATGGCAGCCTAGAAAACATACGCTGCATTGTCAACGAAGGTATCGCCAAGAAAAATGCTCGCTTTGTGGAAAGAGGTGGGGTCCTGTACCGGAAGTATCTAGACCGCAGGGGAGTGGAGTTCGATCAGCTGATCGTGCCTCAGTGCTACCGTCAGGATCTGTTGCGCTTGTCGCATGGGGGTTCGTGGTCCGGACACCTAAGAGTTAAGAAAACTAAGGACCGTCTCTTGCAAGAGTACTATTGGCCAGGGTGTTTTCGGGACGCAGACCACTTTGTGAAGACATGCGACACCTGTCAGCGGGTGGGCAAACCAGGGGACAAATCGAGGGCGCCGTTGAAGTTGGTACCTATCATTACGGAGCCTTTTAGAAGGCTCGTTATTGATACAGTGGGACCTCTGCCGGTAACAGCCACGGGGAACAGACCCATTTTGACTGTGATGTGCCCAGCGACAAAGTTCCCTGAGGCAGTGCCGCTTAAAGAACTCAGCTCATTTGAGATAGTCATTGCACTACTCTCCATATTTGCGCGAGTTGGTTTTCCTGCGGAAATCCAATCAGATCAGGGCACAGTGTTTACTAGCGCTTTGACGACAGCCTTTCTTGAAAGGTGTGGGGTAAAGCTGTTACACAGCTCAGTGTACCACCCACAGTCGAATTTCGTTGAGAAGCTCCACTCCGTCATGAAGCGCGTATTGAGAGCATTGTGGTTTGAACAACCAACTGACTGGGAGCTGTGTCTGCCTGGAGTGATGTTTGCATTAAAGACCGCGCCGCATGCGGCTACGCGGTTTTCGCCGGCTGAGCTAGTGTACGGTCGCACGCTGCGATCTCCGCTTCGCATGCTTCGAGACGGATCACTGCCCTCTCCAATGGCTGCAGACCATCTCTTCCACAAATGGCCGCCTCCTGCGCTGGAGCCTCTCCTTGCAACAATATTCCTTTGAGGTGCGTTACAAAAAGGGGAGTCTCAACGGTAACGCCGATGGCTTAAGTCGAAGCCCATAACGTAGGAATCAGCCTCAAAGTTGATTGTTACTGATGTTTTTCTTCCTGAGGCAGGATTTTTAACATATTTCTTTTGTTTATTTTCTCAAAGTGATGACGTGCTTTCTAGTGCAATTTTCCAATTTGTGGACGCGTTCTGAGTGCTGCTAGACTACTGTCAGGAACTAGGCAGTGGTAAAAAAGGGGAAAGAGCCTGGCAGGACTTGGTGAGGGTTGTTTCGTGCTTGCTGACTGAGCGGTTGAGTTTCGGCGTAGTTCTAGCGCTTGCCGGGAACTAAAACAAAAATGTCAACTCTCCCGAAGTCACTTTGCAGTGTCCTGTGTGAACCAGAACGTGAGAACGAGGCTTTCTCTGTGCGCTGCGCTCAAGAAACGCCGAGGGACGACCGACTTCGGTTATGAGGATCATCGAGCGACATCCCTCCGGACAGCGGATGCAGTCCCCTGACCATCGGGATCTCCTTCCCCCGGCGGGGCGGTCTGTTACGTTTCGCCTACGACGCGCGGTATAGCCGGCGCGGATGCAACGGACGCCGGGGCTTCGTTCAAAGCGACGGACATTTTGGCCCGTTCAGCGCCGCCGATACGCCTCTCCGGCAAGCGCGTCCAGGCATGTTTCAATACCACGTGTCTTCAAGTGTGTGTGTGTGTGTGTGTGCATGTGGGTGCCCACGCTTGTCAAAGCGCGGCAGCCGGGGAGAGGAGCTCCCCAAGTGTGAAGCGAGGAGGTCTGACCGGCGCCGGCCCGGCAGATGCGTCACTACACTCGTCCCAACATGTCTCTCAGCCTGTCCGTGCCGCGCCTCACGTGCGCCTCTGACGAGGCGTTCCTTCTTCCCCTCGACTCCGAGAGTATAAGAGCAGCTGCTCCCGGACGCCGAGAGAGGCTCCGATTTCTTCTGTTGAGTAACGTGCTCTCCCGTCTCTCCACTTCGGTTGACCTGACCGGCCGCTCTTTTGCGATGCTAGAATAAACAAGTTGTTCTGTTACCAGTAGACTCATGCTTTGCCGGGACCTTCGGATGCTTCCAGTTGTGCCCCAGGCCGCCAGGCCAACGCTACCCTTGGGACTTGCGACCCATTTGCAACAACTCGTGCCAGCGGTGCGATTGCAATAACGGGTGTCAGCACTGAGTATCCAGCATCATTATGTGTCCTGCCCATGCCCATTTGCTTTTCTTGATTTCAACTAAGATATCATTAACTTGTGATTGTTCCCTCACCCAATCAGCTCTTTTCTTATCCCTTAACGTTACACCTATCATTCTTCTTTCCATAGCTCGTTGCGTCGTCCTCAATTTAAGTAGAACCCTTTTCGTAAACCTCCAGGTTTCTGCCCCGTACGTGAGTACTGGTAACACACAGCTGTTATAAACTTTTCTCTTGAGGGATAATGGCAATCTGCTGTTCATGATCTGAAAATGCCTGCCAAACGCACCCCAGCCTATTCTTATTCTTCTGATTATTTCAGTCTAATGATCCGGATCTGCAGTCACTACCTGTCCTAAGTAGATGTATTCCGTTACCACTTCCAGTGCCTCACCACCTATCGTAAACTGCTGTTCTCTTCCGAGACTGTTAAACATTACTTTAGTTTTCTGCAAATTAATTTTTAGACCCACCCTTCTGCTTTGCCTCTCCAGCTCAGTGAGCATGCATTGCAATTGGTCCCCTGAGTTACTAAGCAAGGCAATATCATCAGCGAATCGCAAGTTACTAACGTATTCTGCATTAACTCTTATCCCCAATTCTTCCCAATCCAGGTCTCTGAATACCTCCTGTAAACACGCTGCGAATAGCATTGGAGATATCGTATCTCCCTGCCTGACGCCTTTCTTTATTGGGATCTTGTTGCTTTCTTTGTGGAGGACTACGGTGTTTGTGGAGCCGCTATAGATATCTTTCAGTATTTTTACATACGGCTCGTCTACACCCTGATTCCGAAATGCCTCCATGACTGCTGAGGTTTCGACTGAATCAAACGCTTTCTCGTAATCAATGAAAGCTATATATAAAGGTTGGTTATATTCCGCACATTTTTCTATCACCTGATTGATAGTGTGAATATGGCCTATTGTTGAGTAGCCTTTACGGAATCCTGCCTGGTCCTTTGGTTGACGGAAGTCTAAGGTGTTCCTGATTCTATTTGCAATTACCTTAGTAAATACTTTGCAGGCAACGGACAGTAAGCTGATCGGTCTTTGGCGAAACAAAGTGTACTTCGTCTGTGTTTAAATTATCATAATCTGTCGGATGTGTGGATTTGGAACGTTGACCATCCGTATGGAGGTGCACTTGTTGTGTATACAAATTTTTCAATGTATTTTCCGCTGTACAAACACAGCCCTGTGATAGCCTAAGGGCACTGCACTTTGTATAAATAAATTATGTATTACGAAAACTCACCATTCCTGTGTCCTTCAGAAAAGGTTGACAACGGCGCTGCGCTGCTGCCTTCTTCTGAGGAACACGTCGTGTGGTGCCAGCACCTGGATGTCTCCTGGCTGCTCTGGCTCCTCAGCTGGTGGCACTTCCCCACCATAATCGTCCGATGTCCAGTCGCCCGCGTCCAAGGCAATGTTATGGAGAGCAACGCATGCATAAATAATTCGCGCTGCTCTATCGGGGCTGTATAGCAGTGTCCGAAAGCGCTGCAAGCAGCGGAACTTGCTTTTCAACACCCCGATACATCTCTCCACAACATTGCGCATGAATGCGTGCTCCTGGTTGTAGTGGCCTTCAGAGGTGGTGCCAGCATGGCTGCCAGGTACCGGAACAAGCAGCCATGGCTCGAGAGGATATCCTGAGTCTCCTATTACAGAAAGTGAGAGCTGAGTGCTCTGCCCTAGTTAGGGGTACGCATTACGAATACTAACCAAGCAGATACTCGCCAGGCTGCAGTTGTGCGGCTAGGCGTGCACGCAGCGGGTTATGCTGCCACACCCAAGAGTCATGGCACGAACCAGGGAACCGGGGGTCCACAACAAGAATGCGAAGTTCCGCGTTGCACACCTGCAATGGGGAGCAATACAAAATAGCGCTGCAGATACGTTCAAAATCCGTTTTGCCATTCATATGCACAAAAGAATACACGTACGCTGGTACAAGTAGCAGACTGTTTCAGCCATAGGCGTGCACAGGGTCTTGCAATTGGGGGGGGGGGGGCAATGCGCCCCCCCTTATGTGGACGCCTATGGTTCGCACTAATTGATAGCTAAATGAAAACTCGAGGCCCGATATTGCGCAAGAACCCCCATAAGAGCTAAAGCCAGCCCATGTAATGGTTGTAAGTACTTCCGTGTTCAAAATGCTTCCATCGTGTCTTCCCTACAGTGTATCCATTTCTGCTACGACTGCTGCCCATTTAAAACACAATTTTGGAACGGCAGACTGATTATGCACAACACATGGCACTCGCCATTACTCCCGACATGTCAGATTTCAACGAGCTCGTAAACAGTTCCCCGCATGTCTTCTTTTAATCGTTACATTACTTGTTATGCCAGCTTGGACATTAAACTGAACAATTGCAACTATGGGCGAGTAAAAATGGCGACAACAGTTTGATGTAAAACATTCCAACGGTACTTACGACCATGACGTTTAGGGCGTAATAACCCTTTCTCGACATGAAGCTCCCCGTGTCGGCCGGGCTGAGTCCCTCTGGCTTCATGATGGCGATCAGCGTGCCGTCGACGCATGCTAGCACGCCTGGGATGGCGCCGCGTCGCGCGAACGCCGCCTTAGCCTCATCCTTGGCAGACGGTGCGAAGGGAAAGTCCACCAACTTTCTCCGGGCAGACACGGAAATGATGGCCTCCGTCACCTCGTGAATGGTGCTGCTCACGGCCGACTGTGCCATGCCTACGTGTTCCTCGCGACCAACGCTCCTCTGGAAGCTTCCGGTGCCGAAGAATCGCAGCGCGCACACCTTCCTTTCTGTGGAAAGGCCACTGGCTCGCTGGCATCCAATGATAGGGTCAAGCTCGTCGCACAAGCTACGCACTGTTCGTTTGGACAGACGAAAATACTGCTGGAACTCTTCTTCCGTCAACTCTTCAAATGCATCATCTACCTCGGGTCGTCGTCTCTGCGCGACTGCAGCAGCCGCACAGGCGACACGAAAAGGCACGGCAGAGAAAAACGCCATCTTCTCCAACTGTTGGGAGCGCGGAATCGGATTGAACCGGATACGAAAGATGCTAACTGTCCCAAGAACTTACGTTCTAATCCAATCCAAGCCGTCTGGTAGCCGTTCTAATCCGTTCTATCGCTCCGGACGGACTCTCCGTCCGTTCCGTGGCGTTCGTCCGTTAGCAGACGACACGGAATGATTATGAGCAGCAAGACGCCACGGCTCACGTGACAATTGACGTCATGGCATTCGTCGCGGTTCAAATTGACCAATCGTGTGCGGCTCGATGGAACGGACCACCTCCGTTCTATTTTGGAACGCGTACAAGATCGCACCCCTGGTGTGATTCAATAAGAGGAAGCTTTAGCTAGGGCCCTTCTTCGATGCCGGTTGCTCAAATACACGTAAAACGCATAAATGATTCCATGAGAAAATCGCTCAACCGTTCAACCGATCTGAATGAGAATTGTTGCATTCAAGAGAAAACGTTAGGTCACAGTGATCACTGCAATAACAATTTTGATTTAGGCCATGGTATTATTGACAAGAATTATCGGAAATCGGCAAATCCGAAAAAAGAATAGCCGCACGAAGTTTACAAATCCGTTAGTTCGGATAAAAATTGATATCGCATCCCTCTAAACTACATCCCTTGGAGAATCGCAATCGCGCAAATTAGACGTGTGAATTTATAACTTATGTGAAGTTGTTACAATACCTGTAAAGATTCTGCGAATGCCATATTCACGAGTTAGTGGTGAATTTCAGGGTGCCATAAGATATATCATTTTTGTCCTCAATAAATGAAATATTAGGCGCAGCTTAGAGAATTCCAATATCGTATTTAGTTGCTGAAGTACAGAGTAGTATACTTCGACTATTGTTTCTTGAAATTTCGCATTCTTTTGGAATTAAAAAAAAGTGGAAGCTAAATAAAAATTTGCTTTCTCAAATCTCATTTTAACTGTTTCTTTTAAGTTCCACAGAACTCATGAATTGCGGTGCAGTGGTTGTAAGAAGAAAGGATTGCTGATTTATGATGTAGTAGCTAAAACTTCCCGTTATGTTTAGAATAATATTTTTGCTGAGAGAAGAATCAAGACGGGTAGCGTATATACATTATGGCGGCCGCAGTTCGATGGGAGCGAAATGCGGAGACAGACGTGTACTTTCATTTAGGGTACATTAAAGATCGCCAGGTGGTCGAAATTTTCCAGATTCCCCCACTACGCCGTGCCTCATAATCAGATCGTGGTCTTGGAACGTAAAACCCCATAATTTATTTTTTTTATTTCCAGGATGGTACAGTAATTGACAAAGCCAAGCCTACAGCATGCTAGTCGTTGAAGCGTTCACTTCTTCACACCTAAGCTCGTGCTCATCTTCCTCAGCTTTGTGGAGAGCTGCGCAACATATTTCCCCTTGGCGTAGGAGCGCCGTCCCGCTGCTTTTTGGGCAGGAAAGGACTGACAGCGTTTAGGCGGCTGACCTGAGCGACGTGATGGGAAGTCTGGATGGAGCGAGTGTAGGTGCGACCGGAGACATCTCGTATGTGACGTTGGTTAACTGACAGAGGACTCGGTAAGGGCTGGAGTAGCGGGACATCAGTTTTTCCGAAATGCCGAAACAGCGGGTGGGAGACCACAGAGTGACAACATCCCCGGGAATATAATCGGCGCCCGGTGTCTACTGACACAAATGCTTTTCCGCTTCTTCTGAGAAGCACAAAGGCGACGGTGAGCAACTTGGCGTGTTTCTTGGGCTCGAGCAATGACATCGCTTGTATACTGAGACCCGGACTCTTGAGTGGTAGGTAGTATTGTATTAAAAAGCAATACTGGATCTCGGCCGCACAACAAATAAAATGGCTAGTAACGTGCAGTGTCGTGGCGTGATGAATTGTACGCGAATATGACAAACGGGGAGCAGTATTCCAGTCACGATGCTCATCAGAAACATACATGAATAGCATGTCTGTTATTGTTCGATTAGGCTGCTCCGTAACACCGCTCACCTGCGGATGGCATGCAGTAGTAATTTTGTGCTTGGTAGAAAATGAACGGAGGAAGTCGCCCACAACTGTACAGAGGAAGGAGTGACCCCTGTCCGTAAGAAGTTGATGAGGAGCGCAGTGGTGAACAACGAGGTGCAACAGGAAGTAGTCTACGCCTGTTGGAAGGGCTCTGGTGACCGCGAACCAAGTTGTATAATCTGTTGCGACGGCAATCCACTTGTTGCATCAGTCAGATGTGGGAAAAGGTGCCAAGAGGTCTACACCAGCGCGATAGAAGGGTTCCGTAGGAACGCCAAGAGGTAAGAGTAAACCAGCAGTGAACATAGATGGCTTCTTCTGGCGTTGACATAACTCACGTTCGCTCAGATAATTCCGCTCAGCTGGAGAAAGCAGATGCGGGCGTAGGCAATGATGAGGTCGTGGCGTTGTTGACGTTGCCAAAAAATGGCACCGATTACATGACCACTCGAATCAGGGCGGACTTCTCTTAGAGCAGTCTGGTCGAAATGCGCAAGAAGGAATTGAGATGTAAGGAGGGAGATAAGCTTCGAGAAGGCAGTTGATTGTTCAGGTCCCCAAGAAAATGAAGCGTCTGCCTTCAGAAGAGCAGAGGGTGGGTAACCTCCGCAAAATTGTGCATGAAGCGGCGGAGGTACGAGAACAGGCCCACGAAGCTCCGCACATCTTTAGCACATGTTGGCACGAGAAACTTCTGTACGGGAAAAGCTTTACCCGGGTCTGGGCGCACACCAGATGCATGAACAAGATGACCCAAGGATAGTGATTTAGCCGCGTCTGAAGTGACATATAGAGGAATCAAGTTGAAGATCAGCATTGGTAAAAGCAGAAATAATGAGCGAGCGGCACTCCGGGTGCGTCGCAAATGTAGGAGCAAAAATTACGGCGTCATCCATGTAACAAATACAGATGAACCAATTGAGGTTATGAAGGAGTTTGTCCATCATGCATTCACAGGTAGATGAAGCATTACATAAGCCGAGTGGTATAAATTTGAACTTTTATAGGTGATCGGGTGTTATAAAGGCAGTTTTCACTCAGTCCATGTCGTCGACCCAGTCCGACAGTAACCGGAACCAAGGTCGATGGAAGAAAAGTACATCGCACCATGGAGGTAGTCGAGGGCGCCATCAACGCGTGGTACAGGACAAACGTCTTTATTTTTGGTCTTGTTGAGGTGCAAGTAATCCAGGCAGAAGCACCAGCTGGCGTTCTTTTTAACTAGAATGACAGGGGACGCCTAAGAACTGGATGATGGTTCAACGATTCATCGAGAGAGAATCTTCAAGACCTCTGTTTGAATGACTTGTCGTTCATGCAAGGACCGACGGTATGGTCGCCTGTGAGTAGGGTGTGCGTCACCCATGTCAGTATGGTGTGTCGTGATAGAGGTCTCGCCTAAAGGGTGACCCAGGTCAAAAATGTGGCTGAACGCGGATAGACGCTGGCATAAGTAGTTGGCGTGGTGAGACGGAATTCGGGAGCAATAATGTTTCTGAGCTGAGGAAGGACAGCCGGCAAAGAAGAAGAGTCCAACGGGAGACGACGTAATATAAGCAGTTGAGGCTGAAAACTGGCAAACTTGGGAGGAAGACAGCATACCTAAGGCTGTGCCTTGTGGTAGGACGTGGTCACTGATTGCGAAGTTGACGAGCTGAAGGCTGATAGAGTTGTCGCTGATACGGACGACGGTTTGCGGAAGAGCAACGTGACGAGAAAAGAGGACTTCCGCGAAAGGAGACACAGCACAGTCACCATCAGGCACAGAGGCATCTGTATAAAGCAGGACGCTGGTCATGGCTTGTGGGGCGAACCGAAAGTGCTCAGCGAAGCAGAGCCTGCTCGGAACTTCCTCGGGAGGGTCAGGGCAAAGTAAATCAAGGGGAACTCCAGCGATGCACTAGATAAAGGCGGAGTGAGCGGATAGCAAATCAAGGCCTAGAACAACGACATGGTGACACTCTCAAAGACCAGTAAAGAAAACAGATGTTTGGCGGCCAGAAACACCAACGTGAGCGGCACACATTTTTATTGTGGCCAGTGTTCTTATGCCAGCGCCTCGCACAAGACAGGTCGCCGCCGGTGTCAGGGCATAAGGGAGTTGTCTAAGAAGCTGGTCGCTCATCACATAGATGTGCGCGCCTATAACAAGCAGAGCAGCGACAGGGACAACATCTACGTCGCATCAAGTAAATTGCTTTCCGTCGGTAAGGTCAGTAGATTAATCGGAATCCCGGTCATTCAAGCAGCGTCACCTCTCGAAGCTGCATCCGCCAGTTACACGTAGAGTGCCGGTGCATGGGGGACGCCGAACGGCAAATAATGGGTCAGCGAGACAGGGGTCGCCGTGGTGAGTGTGAATGACTCTGCCGTGTTGATGAGGAGGCCTGCTCAGAGTTCTATGGCTCTGTGGAATCTTGCGGTGATAGACAAGCACCTGGCGAGTAGCGGTGAGGTTGGAGCGCAGACTGATATTGGCATGATGTCCAGGTATTGCGGCAGTGGCGGGAAATGTGGCCAACGTGCCAGCACTTGATACAGATCGGCTGGTCATCGGACGTTCGCCATTCCGCTAAGTTCCGAAATAGCCGACAGGGGTACTGGCCTCGCGAAGAAGATATCGTAGGAAAATGTATGTTTCCGCTCACTTGACGGAATAGAGAGACTGAATTCCAAGGTTCGCCCACTCGTCGCGCACAGCAGGGTGCACGAGGTAACTGGCCAGTCGAGAATAGTTAGAAGATGTCTGGAAGCCAACCGGTGCCGCGGCTCCGATTTTCTGTCGAACGATATCACCGAGGCTTTCAGGCGTTGACGGCTGATTCGCAGAGCGAAAGTCCTTGCACGAAGACGTAGCAGCCGTATTTTGAATACGGATCAACTGGTGTGCGATGCGAAGACTTTTTGCTTCTTTGATGCGTCGACATTCATTAATAACGTCGGCTATGATGGATAAAATGCACGAAAACATGGCAAGCGTCGTCTGCTATGCCCTTCAGTACGTGGTTTACTTTGTTTTCTTCTGACATGCTCTCCTCAACCTTGCGGCAAAGGACGATAGCTTCCTGGATGTATGTCACATAATTCGGTTGACGCCTCTACGCGGTATCCAAGTTCCCTTTGCGCAGCTCGCTGACGGCCAACAGGTTTCCCGAAGAACTTGCGGAGCTTTTGCTTACATTGCTCCCAGCTCGTCAGTTCTTCCTTGTGGTTTCGAAACCAGAGCCATGGCATTCCATTCAGGTAGAAAATTATCTGAGCCCGCAGAACACTTTTGTACAACCTGTTGGGGGCGCTGATGCTCATGTACATTTGGAGCCACTCATCGCCGTCAAAATTGTATGTCCCGGAAAACGTTCCTGGGCCGCGGGACTGCGACGAGATGACTGTCGACGTTGCAAACCCTTCTAAGAATATATGCGCTTATGACACATAGTAGGAACATCGGTGGTGCGTTAAAGCAATGTTTTGGCCAGGGATCAGCGATGAAGTCACATTTCACCTCAGGAGAAAATTGTTTTCCACCCTCCGGGCAGAGGGCTATCTTTTTTAACCTTCACTTCGTGCAGGTTCGTGTAGACGAGCGTAGTGCTGGGCACAGTTATGTCTTCGTGTGCTGCACTTGGCTCGCTGGGCTGTAGGCAATCACAGCAGACTGCGCATCGTCTTCTGCATCAGCAGACGAAAAGCACCTGACTTCGCACTTACCGGCTGCATATTTCAGTGTTAGCGGCGACAACACCCAAGGAAGCGTCGCATCAAGCTTTACTCGTAGCCGCTTGCCGTCGACCCTTAAAGGGAAGCTGAAACACTTTTAGAAAAAAATGAGTTCTCTGCAGCATTCTACAGTTTTGAGTCCCTTGAACACGAATATCTGGTTCAAAAAGGGCGGAAACAAACGCAAGCGGCTGTTTTTCCAAGAAAACGCGCACCAGCGCCTCAGGGCATCGCGCGAACGCCGCTGGTTCCCGTGATTGGTCGGGGCCGCTGTGACGTCGTTGGCGGTAGTCGCCGGTCGGCGCCGCCGCATGTCTCCGTTTCAATGCGTAGCACCATTCCTTTCTCTTTGGTAGCACGCGGTTCTGCTGTTCTGGCTTCATAGCTGAGTTGCAAGATGGAACGTTCTCGCTGTCTCCGGCAGCTTATATTGTCTCCGTACATGTTTGAACCCACAGCGGATACGGAAAACGATGGCGGCAAGAGAGTCAACGACGATATTGAGTGTGCCAACAGCGAGAGCGATGTGTGCACCTTCTCGCGCGCTGGAAATCTTAGCTCGTACGTATGTTTTTTTTTTTCATGTAGCTGCACGTTGCAATGACGGGAGAAAAATGCGCTAAAGTGTCACTGGGAACATGCTGCTGGAAAAATGCCGAAGCACTAACTTCTCATTAGATTCTAAACACGGGTGCAATTCCGCGATGTCAAGCACCTTGCCGCTGCTTGTCTAAAGTCCCGTGGTTTTTTCAGCGTTGATATACGATCGCGAACATAAGTGCCGCGTTTCAAAGCGCGCACATGCAGTGCTGTGAGGTACAGTCATGGAAGTTGCTTATCATACACATCCAGAGACGACCAGAGGTATTATATGTGCAATATTCATACTATGGTTCGACGACTTTGCGAGTGTGGCTCGATCAAGAATCGGTATGCGTGCTCCATGCTAGTGTTGACATAAAGATATTAGGCAGTTTTAGCACCGCCGTGTGGTAAACACGATAAAGGAACCGTACGTCGAATGTCACTAGACAAGCCTACACTCCATTTGATACCTCAGGTGCATCGCTGTGGAAGCTACGCTCGAAGTCCGGTCACCAAAATTTATTACTGCGCGCGGTTCCGTCTATGCTTCGCAGCGTGCCAGCGGCGTTTGCTCGCGCGAGCATGCACGTGAAGCTGCCGCGACGGGCTGCAATTAAAAAATACCGAAAAGAAATTTTTTTTAAAAGAACGTGTTAGCAGCCGTATAAGTACACGGATGGTTTCTATGGGTAAATTCTTTTTTTATTTTCATTCCGACCTGGGCTTATATATGGAAAGCTTTCTGAAAAATCGGGTCAAGAAACACCGAACTTTTTCTAAGTGCGAACGCAGCCACTGCAAGAAGTATCTCAAGCCTCCACAGCGTTGCACTTGATGTATGAAACGGAGTATAGCAACGCTAGCAACAACGCGTTTTCGCATTTGTCGTAAGGCTATCCCGCTACGCTAAAACTGTGTTACCAGACGTTAATGGCTGCAAATGTTCGTATTTCTCCAGTGCATCAATGTGGGCCTAATCACGCTTTCATTAAACTAGGTGCACCTGCATGTGCTGCGTATTGATGGAAGATGAAGAGAACTGCTTGTGCTGCCAGGAGGTGCAAGAGATTAGGAAAAAACAGAAGCGCACGCAGTGCGTAACAAGTTCAAGACAATTCAGGACTGTGTGCCTCAGCAGGGCAGTACTGGAAGTGGCACTTGCCCAGAAAGGAGTCGAACCGGCTGGACAAGGCAAGAAGTTTACACACAGGTGTGAAAATGATATAGCCAATGGAAAAAGAGTGATGCGGAACAACGCGGAACAACGCCGGGCTTCAGTCGCGCCGATTTAATTGGAATACCGATTGCCCGCATCGTTGTCAAGCTCCGATGATAGTCACTGTCGCGGAAATGGTCCGAGCACAGCACAGTTGATTTCGTCGGCACGAACTTATCTCTCCTCACCGCACGTACCCACTGCGCTGAAAGCTTCTTTTCCTTCGGGAATTTGTGAAACACCACATCGTCTCGCCCGCCTGTGTTCGCGCAGCCGAATGCTGCACAGAACGAGGGCATGTTGGGCGCCCTTGGCTGTAGGCACTCACGCAGCATAGAAGGAAAGAACAGTTTACGAAAATCGCAAAACAAACGTGAGCGGCGGCGGCGGCGGCCGCGGCAGATCTCTCGTAGCGTCGTTCAGTAAAGCGCAGGACGGAAAGAGGCATGCCAGCACATGTCAGCACGCCGGTCCGCAGCTCGGTTGGCTCGGTCTCCGCCCATGACGTCACTCTCGCCGGTTCTCTCCTCTGCCGACGTCCTCACCCGGCGCTCCGGGAAGCGATGGGGGCGTGTCCGCGCGGGTGATTTAGAAAGCGATTTCCGCCCGTTATATTAATAAAACGAAAAAAAAATTTCGGAACCGTAAATTATTAGGTCTGTTCTTCCCAATCCCAGCAATTCATAGAAATTGAAAACCGTTTCAGCTTCCCTTTAAAGGAGCAGGGATCGCCGTCACACACGCTCGTATCGGGGACTCACGACGACGCGGACAACCGTAGCATTACCCACATCACGTTACCCTAAAACTAAACTACAGTGTACGATTTTTTTTCGTCAACAAATCTAGACAAACTGCAGCTAAATACATGGCGAATGCGCAGTGCACGAAATCAGCGCGCCGTCTGAAACAGCCTGCACAATCCATGAGTAAGATACTTTTACCTACTTGGAAGATTAGCTCACCTCCCTCTGTGACACATGGTCACTCAAGCACTTCGCTACAATCTTTGCAGCGAGTATTTACTATCGTCGCTATATCACTAATATTTTTTGACGTCCGCTGCTTGCATTAATCGAAAGCGCAGTGTAGAAAGTGCAGTTTTCATGCTACACTATAAAAATAGTACTTCGGGTAGGTAGGCGGAGCTAAACTATTCTACGGCAAGTAAAAAATGGCGACTTCCTACACTAACTACACTAGTGTAGCCAGTGTAGATAAAAAAATAGCCCCGTTGACTTCAAGAAGCACCAAATTTAAACCATAAGGCGATTAATTAGAGCTGGATTTGGAACTGTAACTGCAGAGTAAGTGTGATTCACCCTGCACGCAGTAGCTTCTTGAGACGCAGCAGGGAGGGAGAGGGGGAGTGTATATGCGTGTGCACGTCTTGAGTGTGCATGCGCGTGTACTTGAGTTTGCGTGTTCGCCCATGCTGCGTCTCCGTATCTGAGTCTGCGTGCGCACGAGCGCGTTTATGCGTCTGCGAGCATACGCGCATTCGTGTATGAGTGCATCTCCGCGTGCGTGCGTGCGTGCGCACATTTTTCTTCGTGTGTGCGTGCGTGGGCGCGCGTAAATCTGCATGGAGGCAAACGTGCCTGTTATGTGTGCGTCTGCATGCTTGAAAAAGAGAGAGAGAGAGAGTGGTGAATATCTCTGTTTGTAGGTGTGTGTGAGAAACTAGCATTTCCTTATTTGCGCCTACTCTCGGATGCAAATAAAATATAGACATTAAAACATGGGTTATCTTACGTGTCAAAATCACAATCTGATTATCAGGCACACCATAGTGAGAAACTCCGAAATAATTTCGACCACCTGGGGCTCTTTAACTTGCACTTAAATCTAAGTACACGGGTGTTTTCGCATTCCGCCCCCACCGAAATGTGGCCGCCGTGGCCCGGATTTGATCCCGCGACCTCGTACTTAGCAGCCCAACACCACAGACACTAAGAAAGCACGGCGCGGATATAGAGTTTACTTGAATCTTATTTCTATCCACAGCGGCAAGAACGAATGGCACTGCCTTTATACCATTATCGTTTCCTGAAAGCGAAACCAGCCCAAAAAGAAAAAAAAATGTTAGGAGCCATTTCACTCTGTGAAGATGGGTGACCAGCTGAGCTGTAGCACATCACACAGGATTAGACAAGGGGTCTTGTGTTTATTTTCACCATTTCGTAATGGTAGTGACGATAGCCTTATGATTACTCTAATATATACTGGTTGGTCCGCTTACAACCTTAGACAGAATCTTGGCCAAAGTTGAACCTATGCACGACCGTTGTTGCTTAATTGAGTTACTTTGATAGATGTAGCACGTGAAACCAAATTCTTCTTGCACAAACTCAGTGAACCATTTCTTTTCTGGTCTTCGAATGCCCACATTGAAGTCTACAATGGTGATCACAAGGGTACTGTCATCGCGGCTAACCAATGCAAAGTGCAGGGTCATGAACTTCTCAGTAGCACTCTTGGGTGTGCCTGAATATACATATATAGACAGTGGATATCATAATTACGTCTTTCATTTGTACGGCACAGACAACCCCACAGTCGGTGCCCCTCTCCTCTTACGGTTCATATGTGTGGTTGCACATGCATTTCCTCCTCTGCATATACGGCAATGCCTTCTGCGCGTGAGGCCATGTGGGGTTCACAAATGATTCCAGCATACCCACCGACGTGAAACAACGCATCTTTATTTTATTATTATTATTATTATTATTATTATTATTATTATTATTATTATTATTATTATTATTATTATTATTATTATTATTATTGGCGGAGCACTTGAAGCCTGTTTCACCTCCGTCGCATGGCAGCCCGATACTCCGCAACCTCCAGATTTGGCCAACATACTTGCTCCCTGACACGACAAATGCATTTCGGGGCAGAGGTACACAGCTTCGGTGTGAAAGCGCCTGTGCAGTCAGTATTGCCGCCCTGAATTTTGTCTCGATGGCGCGATCACCATCGGCACGGTCCCGCGAGGAGCTGCTAGCGGTTCGTGTTCGTTATCTTCCTTGCCTCATGACGGCGATGACGCGCTAAATCTGCACCATCATTCCGTCGTGCATCCCTCCTTCGACCAAGCCAGCTAATTGAATTATCGTACCTTCATTTATTACGCAAACAACTGCTCAACTTACTCCGTATCTGGAGGCTACCAATTTCAACACTCGAATGATAACAATAATGTCAGCAAGATTTACATTGCTCTATTAAAGTTTGCCGGCGTTAAAAATAACTACCTGGATATTCATGGTGCAGTACGCTGCTGCTGAAGCAGGTGCGAATGCTTCGACGGGCATTCTTGGCGCAATTCAAGTTCAACTGAAGCACATGCGCCCAACAGTACACTTCTGCTTCCACGACGGACTCTCCTACGTTAGAGAAGAAGCACTTCAGCGCTACGGTATATCACACAAGGTGTGCGAGAACGTTGTGCGCGCTCCCAATTACATATATGAGCGATCGTGGCATCAGGCTTGGTTTCCTGGCGGAAATCAATGGAATTTTTTTAGTACATTGTATCAAATACAGTAGCGCACACGTGTGTTAGAACAAAAAGTAGTGAATTATTGGGATGAGTGCTTTGCGGAATATATTTTAAATGGCTATTGTTGCCACATAAAAAAAAAAAATACCGCGATTTTTTTTAAAGTAAGTAATGCTGATATACGTATGCAGTCAATGGAAACATTAGACCTAGTGCCCGTGATGGAAGCAGCTCCAAACCGCACGGCTACATTGGCAGACGAAATACTGGTTTACTTGGGAGAAAGCCTAAAGTGGCTCGTTGCAATGGCCATACCCGAATGAAGAACGACATAATCAGGAATGGCTCATATCCTTGCAAGCAAGCAAAGATGCAATGGCTGAATATGAATGAAGAAAGAAGAGGAAAAAAGAACGAAAGGAAGAAAGAAGGAACAACAGAAAGAAAGAAAGAACAAAGAAAGAAAGAAGGAAAGAAAGAAATCTGATTTTGTTGTAGCACAAGCTGAACAAGGACCACAGAAAGGCACATCTGACACACACAGCGCTAACTTTCAACAACAGATTTATTTCCCGTGCTCGTCGTTATGTATACACCCTCGAAACGTCATACAGCCCGTGTGTTGTCCTTGTTCAGCTTGCGCTACAACACAATAAGATATGCCGCACCAACAAGCCGCTATAGCTATCCTCATCGACAGCCAGAAAGCAAAACAAAAATATGAGCCATTCCACTCCGCGAAGGTGGTTGGCCCATAGAGAAAGAAAAAGACTAAGAGCGGACACTCCGACTGATTGATTGATTGATTGATTGATTGAGTGATTGAAAACTTCATTGTTCCACCGAGCTGGAGTGCCCGCCTCTAAACCTACACGTAGGTAGGGGGGGAGGACGAAGCAGTCCCCGCGCGTTGAGGACGGTGAGCCTTCACTGCCTCAACGGCCAGGCGGATTGCTCGACGCTGGTCGTCTTTAGCCTGGCTCTGGAGCAAGGCCTCCCAGGCTTCTCTACTGTCAATGTTTTCCGTGGCCCCTGGGGAGCCAGCACACTCCCATATTATATGGTCTAGCGTACCTTTTTGCTTACAAATTCTGTAGAGGGCGTCGTTATAGTCCCTCGTCTGTGTTAAGTAGATCCAATGTGGTGATGTATAATTGTTTCCCTGGAGGCGTCGCCAAATGCTAGCGTCCTTCAGAGAGAGAGACCGATGCGGAGGCGGAAAGATTCTTCTTTCGGCTTTGTAGTGATCGACAATTTCCCTGTACGTGATCATGCTATCTTTTATCCCAGGAACTGGCTGCTCTAGAGTTGCCCGGTGGTAGAGTGCTCGGGCGAGCTCGTGAGCAGCTTCGTTTCCTGGGACTTCTTCATGGGCAGGTACCCAAATAAAAGTTATGTCCCTCCTGGAAGGGTTTTTGAGTAGAATGTGGAGGGCTTCTTCCGAGATTCTCCCTTTGTTAAAATTTCGGATAGCTAATTTGTTATCGCAGAATATTACCCCCGCTTTTGTACCCGCTCAAGCCAGCGCTACTGCAACCTCCTCGGCTGTACAGGCATCCCTCGTGCACGTGGAGCACGCTATCTTAACGCACCCGTCGCCATCAACCACCGTCGATACCGCAGCCCCGTCTCTGCCGCAAACGGCGTTCACGTACGCTGCGTTATACGCCAGTGTGTTTTTAAGCTTATTTACTAGAGCCTTAGCCCTTTGAGCTCACCTCTCTTTGCTGTGGATAGGATGCATATTTTTAGGTAGGGGGGCGATTCGGAAGCGTTTACGCATTTGGGCGTATAATTATTATTTTGAAAAACGATTGAGCAGAATTCATTAGATTTTCTTTTTTTTGCATCTGCGTCCTCTGGCGTTTGGTGAGAGCACTTGTTCATTACGTAGCCGTGACGTAGTTCCTGAGGCCAGATTTCTCGGAGTGTCCGGAAGCGTTTACGCACATCCAACGGAATTACAAGAAAGACATTCCGTTGGACGTGCGTAAACGCTTCCGGACACTCCAAGAAATCTGGTCTCAGGAACTACGTCACTCTCACCAAACGCCAGAGGACGCAGGCGCAAAAAAAGAAAATGTTGTAATGAATTCTGCTCAATCATTTTACAAAATAATAATTATACGCTCAAATTTGGCGTGTTTCTTATGCATAAAAACAGAATTTATCCAAGACACCTCCGTGCTTTTTGTTCTTCATCCGTACTGCCATCAACACCGATCACCATTCGTCCATCGAGAAAAAAATCAGCGATTCGTGTACCAGCAGCGTGCCAACGGGAAGGTTTCTTGAACGTCGGCTGCGGCGGTGTTTTCAAGTGTGAGACAGGTGAGTCACGTTTTCAAGCGAAGCTTGGAGTACCTGACTTGTGAGGGCGATGAGGTTCGCTAAAGAAACCAGTTTGCGGCTCTCTATATAAGAGGCGGCTAGACGCGAATAATGCGAAAAGCATACCCCCTCAAGGAACGCGTAACGTGAGGGCTGTACCATGTGCTTTCTTGCTACCCCCGCCGAGAACGGAATAATCTTTGTTGGTTGCGTTCCGTGAAAATCATAACGTGAAGCTGCCATTAACTTGCACCGGTTCACGGCTGTGCACTGCACTGAGACTCAGCTTGTCAGACGCCATCGAGACGCGGCGTCTCGGTATGCGAGGATAAACCGTTCTTGCCCAGCGCTGTTTGCGATAACCACGGTATCGGCATTCCATTGAAATAGTTTGTGTTGGCGGACTAAAAACGATCTGCTGGACAACGCTTAAGGTCAATATCATGAATTGCACATTTCAGGAAAATTCCGGTTTCGAGAAAATTGAATTCCTAACCCGCGTTTAAGTCATTGCGCGACGGTTGACGGTCTTTTCTTTGGCCCGTTCTAGAGGCTGACGAACGCTGGAAAGAACATAAAAGACGCCACGCCGATTCAGACTGAAAACGGCGTTCCGGGGACGGGCGCTACCTAAGTAAAGACAGATTCATTGTTTAATCCTCGGCGGCATGGTTTTAGAAGGGGCCTACCTTGTACTGCGCAGTTGACTGAATTTGTGCACGAGCTGGCAGAAGCACTGGACAGGCGTCTTAGCGTGGACTGTGTGTTCTTGGATTTCGAAAAGGCATTTGATACCGTGACGCACTGTTTACTAATAAAAAAAAATGGCCTTTTACAATATCAGTCCTCAAGTAATATCATGGGTAGAAGATTACCTACGTTTACGTCAGCAGTTTGTGGTGGTGAATGGTACTCAGTCACAGAAGGTGCAAGTTGTGTCCGGTGTTCCGCAAGCATCCGTGTTTGGGCCGCTATTGTTCTTGCTGTACGTGAACGACATTAGTGACGGAATAGTGTCTCAAGTGCGGTTATTTGCGGACGACTGCGTTCTCTATAGAGTAGTCACTTGTGACCGTGGTGCTGAGATCTTTCAGGAAGACTTGAACAGAATCTCAGAGTGGTGCGTCAAATGGAATATGAATTTGAATTTGTCTAAAACTGTTCATATGAAATTTACAAGAAAGAAAAACCTTGATATGCAACCGTATGTTATTAGGAATTAAATGTTATAACAGGTATTCGAATTTAAATATTTAGGTTTTATTTTACTCCTGCTTTGAATTGGCGCCGTCAAGTCGATTACGTCACTGCTAAAGCATGCAAAAATCCTGGGATTTCTTCGCCGAAATGCAAACAATTTTCTACAGTCATGTCGGGACATTTTGTACAAGACTTATGTGAGGTCAATTCTGGAATACGCGTGTACGGTTTGGGACCCGCATACTCGTAGAGATAAAGATCAGCTGGAGCGGGTGCAGAACATCGCCGCTCGTTTCGTATCTGGCATACGCGGGGCTCAATACAGTGCATCGCGTACGAAGGAAGCACTCAACTGGGAATTACTAGACACGCGCTGTAAGAAGTTGAGGCTGAAGTTTTTCCATGCTATTTATTATTCCGCTGTTCGGGTTGATCGCGAAAAGTTTGCGCAAGAGCCTTTTTATAGATCCAATCGTGTTGACCATGATTTTAAGGTCCGTCAATTTGCTACAAAAACTGAATTGTTTAGAATGTCTTTCTTTCCTAAAACCATTAGGGAATGGAATAGACTGCCGAGTGATGTTGTGAGGGTTGAATCAAATGATGCTTTCTTTTTGATCTTGTAGATTGTAGATGTGCATTGCTAAGGGCTTTGCCTTTTTTTTCGTTTTTTTTTTCGTTTTCCCTCTTTTGTTATCACTTTTAACACTGTACAGGAACAGAGGTGTCGTGTGTATTTCTTCTTGTACACCTCCCCCCCCCCCCCCCCACTGTAATGCCTTGCCGCTGTGGGTTCCTGAATAAATAAATAAATAAATAAATAAATAAATAAATAAAAACAGGACATTAGGCACGCTGTAGCCAAGCTTTGCTTGCTCGTTTCCCTTATAGAGTAAGGGCTCCTGAATATTTTAACGATATTGATTGCAAACAATAGCATGTGACATAAACAGCGAGCGTAGCTTATTGCGTTTGGTACTTCAGCGAGGTCTGTATCTACGGCGCACGGACAGACGCTGGTGTATACGTCCGTGCGGATTGTTTATACAGAAAAGTAATGGTGGGGAAAAGCCACCAATGACTACTGCATGTACTTATTGCGGCGGCCGTGTTGGGAAGTACTGCGCATTCTAGTAATTTTCGGTTCCTTACCATTTTTTCGTGGCGGAAGACATTGCACAGTGTATTGTCGCATAGGCTTGGCGTGGCGCGCATTTGAACAAAGGCCTCGTATTTGGACGTTTCGAATGTATCTTTATCACGCTTATGTGAACTGCTATTTTGCCTACCAATCTACTCCTTATACTGAGTACGTACAGGGGTGTCCAAAAGTTCACAGGCCGCGATGCCATGGGCGGATTACATAGGATGGCGGCCTGGGAACTTTTGAACACCCCTGTACGGGGTCTTAACATTTATCCTTGTAAGTGCGAGTTATATGGGTCAGAGGTCAGGATGTGTCGGTGGTTTTATATTGTGCATCGGTTCGCTATTCATTCAAAGCGGTTCCTTGGTACAGTAATGACGTGTACATATGTTTTTGGTAATTAACGAAGCGTGCACTTATTGACATTTTCAGACCGTGCTGATGCCATGCCGTCCGGCGGTCCAAGCTACGGCAGCTACTGCTGTGTGTCGTGGTGCTTTGACAACGGCAGAACCCAGAAGAAGCCTATCTTGCCTTGGAATAAAAACATTGCGGAAACTCTGTCTCTTTGATACATATGAGCGCTTGTACCAAAACACAGAAGACAAGCGCGATGGATAAAGCCGTAGTGAATTATGGTTACCTATATCTCAATCTGTTACAACTTAATCGCAATAAAAATTGCGTCACGACCTCAATTCACACCAAATATTAAACTAGAGAAAATATTGAATCAAATAAAAGCGTTGCCATTTGGGTGACGAAAAGTGGTCTGAAATGACAAGCTTTCGCTACAGCCCAACGTCGGTTACGAGGGGTAATCCAAATTTCGCGCCAGCGAAACCGAAACAGGACGTGCAGGCCAGTTGCTCTCATCAACCGCCAGGCGCGCTAGGGTCGATTGGGCCGCTGGGGGTGTATGGACGTGTCCACTCTTAACTTTCTTTTTCTTTCTCTATGGTTGACCAGCGAAGCTGTTTAGCATAGGAGACGTAGGTGACACATAATTTTGAACAAAAGGTACAAACTCATTCATTGTCTTGATGTGTCGTCATTATTTCACTCGGAACTGCAATCACATTCTTTGAAAATGTCGTATCGATGCACGTGTGCCGCTGGGTTGTCGGTTCGGCCGGATCACTGTGGCATCGCAAAGGACAGGTCTGCAACACGGAGCGCGTAACCGCTCCCTTTTCGCTACCCACACATACACATTGAAATCACGGACGGCAGCAGAGGCACTGCCTTCGCAGCTAATTCACGCAAAGTGAGTAGCCGTGAACCTTACGGGTCTATGAGTCATTGCATTTTTTGGTTGCTTACTGGGGTATGAGTCATTGCTCATGAGGGGGGGGGGGGGTATGAGCCATTGATGATGACATTTGTCGACATGCTGTTTTGTATGTTGTATGCGTGATTAGAAAGAATTTAAGCACTGTTCGCTTCACTTTGTTGAGTGTTTGTAGCCTCTGCCTTACGGGGCTGTGAGGCAATGCATTTTTTACTTGATAGGGAGTTTCCATGTTGCTATACAATTTTGTCATTGTCAATTTTCACCTAAATATAATATTTGAGAATTTGATTTTATAAGACTAATTTTCTCATTATGTCGAAAGACAAAAAATCATCTGAGTATTTCCTAGTGATGGCAAACATTACCTTGAGTCTGTTCGGCTACGTGGTATTTGCATATTCTTAATGTTTGGCTCAACTTACCTGGGACACCCTATAAATACGCATAGGTATATACATTGTTTGGCTATGCGTATGACTTGCTGTTGAATTGACACCATGTAATTATTCGTCTTTTCATTAAAGATCATAATTCCCAATTTCTCTGTGCTAAACTTAAATCCTAGGTTTGTCGCCGCGTAGCCACAAATATTCGCTAGTGTATAAATCGCATGCATTGTCGCTACTGGCAGAATGTCGTCATCACACATCAGTCCGGGGACCTTCTGTTGTGCGATTTGTCAATTACTCATGCAAGATAAATCAGACCCTAATTCACTGTTGTCCAGTCCCAGCCCCCACCCCCGCGACGACAGTGCCATTTTGAAGTGATCGCGCATCCTGACAAGTTTGGAGAGGCCGGTTTTCATGCCTCCCAGTTCTAGCCACCCGAAAGCAGTGACTTTGGCGTTGCGCCGCTAAGCACTAAGGTATGGGTTGGATTGGCAGCCGAGGCGGCCGCATTTCCACGGAGACCAAATGTGAGAAATCTAGCGTACCGTGCATTGTGTGGAAATTGAAAGTACGCCCAGGTGGTCGAAATTAATTGGGAGCCCATCACTATGACATGCCCCATAATTATATTGTCGTTATTGCTCGTAAAACCGAAGGATTTATAAAAATTCACCTTAGACAATCAATCTATTTGCAGCAAAGCACTCATCCTACAATTTCGATATTTTCCGTCCCAACCCAGATCTAATCGGGTCCGTACTGCCCCCTCTGTTACGAATTACGGGAAAAAATTATCCAATGCTATCACTGAGTGAGTTGTTAAGGTAAATTGCATTATTTCCCTATACTTCAGCCATTTCCTATCTATCTATCTATCTATCTATCTATCTATCTATCTATCTATCTATCTATCTATCTATCTATCTATCTATCTATCTATCTATCTATCTATCTATCTATCTATCTGTCTGTCTATCTATCTATCTATCTATCTATCTATCTATCTATCTATCTATCTATCTATCTATCTATCTATCTATCTATCTATCCATCTATGTTCTTACGCCGACCCAGTGGCCGAAGTAGTCTGCCTGCTTGGGCCCCTAGGTATGTATTCCTTTCATTCCTGATGACGCCAGGAAGCCAAGCCTGATGCCACGAACGCTCAGAAATCTATTAGGGAGAGCAAATAATGCTCCCACACATCTTTTGTGATGTACCGTGGTTCTGAGGCGTTTGTTGTACAATGTAGGAGAATACATTGTAAAGACAGAGGTGCACGGTTGGATGCATGTGTTCTAAGTTCATCAACTTTAATTGCTCCAAGAAAACCTGTCCGAGCATTCGCACCTGCTTTATTAGATGCCTATTGCACTATCAATATACACACGGTCTTTTTAACAGCACCAAATTTTAAGAAATAGATCAATGTAAATCTTCCTGACATAACTGTTATCATTCGAGTGTTCAGATGGTAACCTCTTGATACGGAGCAAGTTGAGCAGTTGTGTGCGTAATTCACGATTGTATGTTAATTATCTTTTAAATAATTGATCTTGGGTGGCTAAAGCAAATGAGCAGTTTGGAGTGTGTCTTCGACATAGTGTAGTTGAACGAATATATGCTTATTAAACATGGTCCTGTAAGAGCTAAAAACAAATATTTTGCAATTAAGCGCTCTCTGAAAGCCCAACTGACGCGGGAAAAAATCGGGGGTAACATCGACCTGCCCGCTTCCAGCCTTGTGAGATACTGTCATAAATCGCGGGATCGAATACCGGCCACGGCGGCCGCATTTCGATGGGGGCGAAATGCGAAAACACCCGTGTACTTAGATTTAGGTGCACGTTAAAGAACCCCAGGTGGTCTAAATTTCCGGAGTCCTCCACTACGGCGTGCCTCATAATCAGAAAGTAGTTTTGGCACGTAAAACCCCATATATTATTATTATTATTACTGTCATCAAAGACACGGCTCCGTGAGCATGTTCCTTGGGGCCAGGCGACTGGCGATTTTTATTCACATTGGGTTTCCAAAGACAAGCCGTGTAAAGTTAAAATATCAATATAGCAGCGAACGCGCGCTACCGAAAGCTTGCTTGGTCACACAAACGATACACGATTGAATGATAGTGCAGATATTGCGCGTCAATGCCCACAAGACATATGCGCTGCCACCGACGGAAGGAAGATAACGAAGTTGAACTGCTTGGCTGCTTCTCACGGGCCGTGCCAGCCAAAGGCGGGAATACTGACGTCGCAGGCACATTTTTTTTGTGTGGTTCGCTTTCAGAAAGAGATAAGGCTACGAATGTAGTGTCATTGGATTTAAACACGGGTTTTAATTGTCTTCAAATCGCATTTGTTTCGAAGAGTAGGTGTAAGCAGGTAGATGTTCGCTCACACCCACAAACACACAAACACCCTCGCACGCACACACACACACTGTCTCCCTCGCAAGAGCACACGCTCTCTTCCTGACACGCGTTCACACGCTCTCTTCATCGCGTGCATCACACGCACAGATATCAATGCGCACGCAAATACGCACACTTATGTCCCCAGGCATGCATGCTGAAACACGAACACGCACGGTCGCACACGTGCACATTCACACGCCGCCATGCATGCGCCGCAAGCAGGCAAGCGCACACACACATGCACTAACACGCAGATGCAGGCATGCACACACGCCGCGAACGCTCACACACACATACACACACTCGCGTGCAAGCATATGCAAATACGGAGGCACTAGGACGCGCACACACTCTCTCCTGGCACACGCACACTATCTCTTTCCCTTGCACACACACACACACACACACTCTGTCTCCCTCGCACACAAACGCACTCTCCCTCACACGCGCGTACTCTCTCTCCATTCGTAATACGCACACACACGGAGACACATACACACACACACACTACACGCACGCACCGGCATCCATGCGCACGCAAATACTCACACATTTGTTCGGAATCGTGCATGCTGAAACACACGTTGGCACGCGTACACGTTCACACGCGCTCACGCATACCCCGCAAGGGCGCGCACACGCGCACACACACGCAGCCACGCACACACGCCGCGAACGCTCACACACGTCGCGAACGCTGACACACGCATACACTCACTCGCGCGCATGCAAAGGCAAATACGGAGGTACACGCCCGCACACTCATGCACAGAACGAACACGAGCATAGAACCATACCCTGGCATGCTCAAGACATGTACACGAATAGCCAGTCTGTACCATCTCGGCTGCTTCTCAAAAACCTGCGCGTGCTAACAGGCTGCGTAACACTCCCTCTACCATTACCTTCTCAATGCCAACTGTGACAAATCGCTCCATTGGTTTAATTTGGCGCTTCTTCAAGCCAATGTGCCCTCTGGCGGGAGGGTGCAAAACGATTTCCTCCTGTCGCGGGACTTCACCGCCCCTCTGGGACCTGCTTTACCTTCTTTAACGCACCACCAATGTTCCGACTAAGTGCCAAAATGCATATGTTGCTAGAAGGGACTTAAATTGTGGGGTTTTACGTGCCAAAACAACTTTCTGATTATGAGGCACGCCGTAGTGGAGGACTCTGGAAATTTCGACCACCTGGGGTTCTGTAACGTGGACCTAAATCTAAATATACGGGTGTTTGCGCATTTCGCCCCCATCGAAATGCGGCCGCCGTGGCCGGGATTGGATCCCGCGAACTTGTGCTCAGCAGCCTAACACCATAGCCACTGAGCAACCACGGCGGATGGAAGGGACTACCCTCTTGTTGTAGTCAGTTGAAACTTTTTGACCCTCGGCCGAAAAACACTTCGGCCGATATTCTGAAATATAGTTTAGAAAAAGAATTTTCCCATTGAGTTACATTTGTGCGTTGCTGTGAAGTTCCGAAGGACAATGTCCAGAATTCCTGGACATGACTCTCGTGTTAGCCTAAGCGTTGAAGAAATTAAGCTTTAGCCGTCAACTTCACCGCTAATTATCGTCAATCAAAGCATTCAGCACGGAAAGCTTCGCTTACATCGATTCCCACAGTGCATGGTATCTGCGTAATTTTTGCTTGACGCTTCTGTTGTCAGTCGGATGGGAAATTCACGGCTGATAGCAGTATTGTTAATCTCTAAATTATTGCTTCCCTCTCCAGTACACATAAAGCATCATTGTTTCCGTTGGCGCAATCGCGTGTACATTACTTATCGTTGATCCTAAGACTGGGCGTACAACGCTCCTCTCATTCGTGTTGATGTATGCTTTCACTGTAGGTGGTGTACTCAAACTGTTCCAGCCGCGCAATACTAGCTTTCATCGCGCTGCTTCGCTTTCATATTTTTCGTTGGTGAAGGACCTTTTGCTTAGCAGGGTCATCAAACTAAGTAAGGCCGCAATAGGTTTTCAGGCTTGAAACATTGGTGAAATACTGCAAGAATCAGTGCCCGCTGAGAATGACGCCGTGCAAAGTACGCGTCATTGCGTGGTATGCTGACTGCAGTGCCGCGAGTCAGCTTTCGTGTAGCCCGGTTTCCAAAGTGAGAACGCCAAGCCTACCTTTAGATTCTTTTTTTTCACGGTAAGGAGATGGCTAAACGTGGGGGTTTTGGAAACAACCTTACTTTTTTAAACTAAAACAAGATGAATACATTTTGTGCAGTTAGGATATACTTGCCTTAACAACATATTGCACTAGTGGAGTTGAAATAAGTTGGCATTATCGATGTCTTTATGGCATCTCATGTATCGGACAGAGTTAGGGAGAGAAACGGTAACGTTTGCAAGGCTCATGCCTAATCTCATGTCAGGACGTGACCTTCGTTTTTAATGCAGCTCCACTGGATATAACATTGGTCGTCAACATTGCATGCGCAGATTCGAGTTTGCGGGATTGCGAAATGAAAGATCCGAGGACAAAATACTAACATACGCTGGCTATCTCTTCTAAAAATAACGAACGTAAATGCATTACAGCAGAGTTCAATGGGGTAGCAGCCACAGGTGCGCTCTGACAGCGTGTCTGGTGGAACGGTGCGTATGACGAGCAGTGGCTAATGCGTTTTATGCAGCCTGCTCATAAATATTGCTGTTATCTTGGCCGGTGATGCGCGCAGGCTTGTCAGGTGTGCCTTGCCTGATGAAGCGATGGCTAAGCGAAAGCTTCGGTAAAGAGCTGGCTGCACTTATGGGGATGGTCTATCGCCTAATGACTCCAATGTGCAGCACGGAGACTTCAGGGTGAATGGAAGCCGTGAATTGCACCTAACATTCATAACAGGTCGTATCAGTTGCGAGAGCTGTTCCCGCGTGCTGTTGAAGCCGAAGCAGGGCGTTAGAGGTGTGCGGCTCGTCGGGGAGAATGTATGCCGGCATCATGAGCGTTGATGGAAACGCGAACGACCTTCTTTTTGATGCGCAGGCTGAAAGTTTTGTCATCGCGACAGATAACATTGTAGGATCAGGTGTAAGGCGGCTGAAAAGAAGCACCTATTGTGCCGCCGAGGAGAAAGTTGTCTGTAGATGTTGCGAGCTCCTTGAAAACAAAGGACGTTGGCCATGAACGATGGGCCGCTTAAAACGGAGGGAAGATGTTCATGGTGCGTCGGAGCAGGGCCATGAAATCATGAGGATCCTAGGTGCCGCGTAAAACGATGCCTACAGTAACTCTCCTTGAAGGCTCAGTGGTTCTCCGTAAAGAACTATTCAACTGTCACTTGAAGGTCGCGTTTGAAAGTGGCACGAAAACACCGGGCAATGGCTAAGTAAGCCTCGAGCCCTATGGAGTCTTTGTGACACGTGATAACTGCTCTGAATTGGCGGTGCGAGCTTGAATGAAACCAATGAACCGATGAAACCCATGAGCAAATGTACGGGATGAATACTATGCAGTCGAGGATTCATATTATAACGCAATTCGCTGCGCCAAACACGCTTTCTTTCCAACTGACCTGCTAAAAATCCTAACGAATAACCCCAGGAAGTTTTGGGAAATAATAAACCCGCAAAAAACATGTACCATCGCTGTCACGAACACTGCAGGCGAAGAAGCCACTGATGGTGAATGTGCGACATATTTAACCGTGCGTTTGTTTTTGTTTCACAGACGACCTTGACTCATTATTGCCCGCTCCGTCTAGCGTACCACTTTCAGCATTGCCATCTATCGAATTCACTGCACAAGGCATCATGAAACTTATCGACAGAATTAAACTCTCATCACCCGCTGGAGTCGACGAAATCAACAAAAAAATATTAAAGAAACACAAAATCATCCATATAGCTTTCATTACTATTTTCTCAGACGCTTTCAGCAGAAACTCTACCGGACGACTAGAAGGTGGGAAGGGTCATTGCGGCTCACAAATAAGGCATAAAAAGATTCTCTGTTAAACTATCATCCCATCTCCTTAACTAGCGCACCTTGCAAACTCTTAGAACATGTAATTTAATCACATATCATCGCCTTTCTAGATTTCAACAATTTGCTTCATCCAGCTCAGCACGGGTTTCGTAGAGGACTCTCCTGCGAAACACAATTGGCAATCTTCACCTTCGACCTAAATTCTAACCCTGACCATAACCTCCATACCAATGCATTGCTTTTAGATTTCGCGAAGGCATTTGACAAGGTACCACACCAACGCCTATTACTAAAACGGGCCCTTTTAAACTTACAACCGAATATTCCAGCATGAAATAAAGAATTCCTAGCAGCTCACAGTTTGTTTATATGAACAATCAGAGCTCCAGTACTCTCCCTGTAACATCGGGCATACCGCAGGGATGATTGCTCGGCCCGCTTTTGATCATGATATATATCAATAATCTGGCACTCCAAGCATCATGTAAAATCTGTATCTTCGCCGACGACTGCGTGATCTATCGTGCAATTGCTAACAATTCCGATCAAGCTACCCTTCAAGACGACCTTGACTGCGTCCATGAATAATGTGGCCTGTGGTTAATGAAGCTAAACGCTAACAAATGCAAACTGGTCTCATTTCACCGTCAACACAAACCCCTCATTTTTTTTCCTGTGCAGTTGCTAACTCACCTATAGAAAGCGCCCAGTCATTCAAATATCTTGGTATCACCTTCTGCAGTGACCTTTCTTGGCGAACACACATTACCGCAATCATATCATCTGCCAACAGATCTATAGCATTCATAAAACGTAATCTTCGTCATGCGCCGCAACACCTGA
Source organism: Dermacentor variabilis (assembly GCF_050947875.1). NCBI lineage: Eukaryota > Metazoa > Arthropoda > Arachnida > Ixodida > Ixodidae > Dermacentor > Dermacentor variabilis. The sequence goes on along the minus strand of NC_134575.1, from coordinate 110,715,301 downwards.
AACTGCTGGCATACAAAACCCTCATTAGACCTAAACTTGAGTATGCCAGTCCGATCTGGAACCCGCGCCAAATAAACCTAAAAAATGCACTCCAGTCTGTTCAAAACCGCGTCATTCGCTTTGTCGATTCTTCATATTCCTATAACATCAGCGTTTCATCCCTGAAGAGAAACTCCGGTCTCGAAAGCCTTGAAGCTCGCCGCCGCATCGCCATCCTCTGTTTACTCCACAAGTTTTACCATACCATTCTAAATCAAACATCTTGCATTCCACGTCCGACCCGCATATCTCAGCGTACTGAACATCCATCTCAGATTGCCCGGCCTTTTTCTCTACTGCCCCTTTTCTGCAGGTTCCTTTTTCTCCGCACTGTTGTGGACTGGAACGGCCTCTCCGCCGGCGTAGTTGCCATCACATGCCCATTGTCATACACAAGTGCTGCAACCGCTTATATTATAAGGAAGTGACTTGTATTTATTTGTTGAATATATTCACCCACCCCTTATGTAATACCCCCAGGGGGTCTTTAAGGTGAATAAGGTGAAGTGAACTGAAGGTCCTTTCGAGTGGCCATACTTTCAAGCCATCGAGTAAAACGATCGATGGCCATGAGGCAGTAGCCATAAGGTCCCGCTCGTGGAAAGAGCCCAATAATATCAAGGTGAACTTGTTAGCGTTCTGAAGGCAGGGATAATGATCAAGATGGCGAAACAACGTGCCGAATAATTTTGTCATATTGGCTTTGAATGAAGGTACGCACCCAGGTACGACCGTCCCTCTGCATGAAGTTCCGAACGTAGTAGTCTGCCATGAGGCGAGTGGAGGCGCGGATAGCAGGATGGCTGGGATTATACGCCTGGTACGATGACGATACGATGACGGCACGTAGGGCGTGGGTCATCAGGTTAGTTTGTCACAGTAGACAGTGCCTCTTGCGCCAGCGTATTGAATTGTGTGTACTTTCAGCGATGAGCCTACTTTGAATAGTTAGTGCAGTTCGGCGTTGGTTGCTTGTGCTACGTCAAGAACACGATAGGGGCAGATAATGGTCGAAGCAGTTCTTATAATGTTTATAAGAACTGATACGGGTTGATAAAGGTCGAATCAAGTGCGATGAGTTTGATAAGAACCGATGATGGTTAATAATGGTTTGATCATGTCCTATAAGGTTGACACGGACAGAAAAAGTTCATAACGATACCACCGATAAGGGTTGTTACGGGTCGGATGAAGTCCGATAGGATTGTTAATGACCGACACGGGTTCACACTGGCCGCATTGGAGTATGATAAGAATGAAAACGACGCCGGGCTACTTGGAGATGAGCAAGTGGCACAATGATTAGACATTAACTCCAGTGGAGTTTCTGCATCATAGCTTTTGGAACAGTAAGGGGCAATGCGCGTACGGTAAACTTGTTCAATAGCGTGACCGACCAAATTGTCTTTTAGTCGGCTACATGTTCCACGCCAGTATATGGATAATAAAACGCGGAGCACTTATACTAAATTGGTGTGGCAAATAAAGGAAATGTACAAGAGCTATCGATGACACTCCTAGCTCGCACGAGTGCCACAAAACATTTGCTCTTGAGGATGCAGGCAGCCGACCTAACTAGAAGTACGATGCACCCATTAACCTTTCAAGCGTAACTCTGGGGATATTAGGAGGTCAGCGTGTGATAATAAAATTCTCTGGATACGTTGTTCTATATATTCCAGTTATTCTTTCCCAGCAGCTGACCTTGGCGTTGTGCCTATATCTTGGAATACAATTTCAGTAAGTCCCTTTAATGTCATTATTTTCCTACTCCACGTCGTGTTATGGCGTATATTGCGGTATACGCTGAGCATGCTGTTAAAGGATAGCGGGCGACAACATGGACAGGACGATCATGAGCTAGTGTTTCGTGCGAGTTCTGTTACATATGGACGTGCAAATTATGTGCGACAAGCGTTTTACAGCGTAAGCTGTTATGGGCTGATTGCAATAGCCATTTCGGTTGGTGTAGTTGTCCGCAGCAGCTACCCCGGGAATCAGAAAAAAAAAATTCCCGACGCGATTCAAACCCGGTAACCCGGCTCAGGAGCCAGCCACTCTATCACTTAGCCACGCCAGCGCTTGCTATAGCATGCAGCGGGAAAAAAATGCCATATAAAATCTTCTAGCGCACGAGGAGACAAGCGATGCGACATGCGCACCCCGCAGTGTCGATACGTGCACAGTTTCATTGCAGTTTCATTATATTACACCACGTAGGACGCCGTGAAGCCGATGCACAAGTAATGGTTCAAAGTAGTTAAATCAGGTTCGAGGAAGAACACGTAAAGTTTAAGGCAATGTGTACGAGAGTGCTCGAATATATATATATATATTGTACTTGAATAAATCATGCTTGCTAGGTGACCATGTAACCGCTGCGTTTCACAGGGTATGCCAACAAACACTCATCATCATCATTACCATCGTATCGTGCCAGTAGCCTTGCGTTGTGAGATGCTCGCCGCGGAGCCTCTATACGTGCACCCCTTTGCGTTTCAGTTGCATATTATTACATCAGGCGGCACGAAACATGGCAGTCGCATAGGTGGTGGTACAAAGTAGATAAAAAAGTCTTGAGAAAAAAAAACTATATAATCGAGATGTGTAACGATTGATGTAATGAAAATCATAAATTGCATACCTCACTAATGAAAGAAGGCTAGGTGACTGTTTGTCACCGCCCAAAAGCAGAGGGAATGCCATCAATCATGATCATCATTAGCCTCGTATCGTGCAATTTGACGTGCGATGCGTCATGCGCGCCACCTAGCGTCGATGTGTACAAACTTTGCATGGCAGTTCGGTTATATTTCACTAGGTGTCCTGACATGTAGCAGTCTATATAGCAGTTGCGTGCTGCGTGTAGCTGGGCCACTGCATAGAATAAAGAACCAACTTTAGAGAAGGGAAACTGTACCTTTGGCTGTGGTACGAAAATAAGCAGCGGCAACGCATGGAACTTAGCGGGGCGGACGCCAGATGGCGATGCTCAACAAGGAAGCGTAGAGTTACTGTATATGCTACCACAGGTAGCAGAGTTGCGCGGAGGTCCGCCATCTTGCCTGGCAAGCAACCAAATCTATGCGGCGAAGCCGCACTCTGTTTTTGCAGGCGACTTGCCTACCGTATTGTCGATCGACCGTGAGCACTTTTGCATCGCTTGTAGACTGCTTTTCCGCCTAATCGCAAACAAAGTGCATCGAAACAGCTGACTGAATAAGATCGTCAAGAAGAGGCGCCGAGATCGGTCCCCACCGAAGCTTATGCCAAGCGTATCCGCCGAGTCCATCTGCACGCTCTCGGCGCGTCTAGGCTCAGGAATCAAGAAGTCTAACAAGGATAAATCACCATATTTCAGCTTTCGCATCAGTGTCCTTAAATAAACACAAGTAGCATGAGCGCACAAACAGCACAAGTAGCGATGAGCGCCGATGTGACGCGTCATGAACACAGGTATATATGTGCTGTCGCCGAAGGATCACAGTCCTAGCCTGCGCTTCTCTGACGAAGATATATGAATAGACAGACGTGTCGACTGAAAGGCATCACTGAACTAAGAAAACGTTGCATATCCTTCGCGTGAAGAACAACAAACGGCTATCCAAATCGGTAGTAACAGCCCATACAGCGTCCCGGGTCAATGGTTCATTTAGGACTTTTTTCGAAGTTAAAATGTCAATCGCAAGTGAAAATCGGTGTTGTGGCACTTCCGAGCAAGCTACTGAATATGGACAGCTAAATTTTCTTTGTGGTACAGGCGTGAGCTTTAGTTGCTGGGCGATAGCGCATCTACCATGACTGAGCGAGACTTCTCTCTGTGAAACTAAAACTGCTTCTTGGTCCTTGACGTAGAAAATCATGCGCCGATGCTCGGCTTCTGGCGTGGCGTAGTGGTTAAGTACCGGGCTTGGGATTTGAAGGTCCGACGTTCGAATCCTGGTCGGAGCTTTTTGTTTTTATTGCGCCAAAATGCTCTCTCTTTCTGTTCTCAAAAAATATATATACGGCGTCCAGGCACCGCGTATTTAACGCGCTAGAGCTGTTTTTCGCACCAGTACCGAGTGCCTCCCAGTACGCCGCGCCTGCCTAGCACCCCAGCATCCAGCGCGCGGCACTGGGCCCATAATCTGGCGCTGAACTGGACACTGGATACTGGGTTTTGCAATAGGCATACCTGCTTATGTGCCAAAGCTCTCAACGTGTAGGCAGTCTTAAATATTACTGGTGAATAAATGACCAACCATTAGTATTTCGACTCTGGTACCCCATTAAATTTGCTGTAGAAACGTACCCACGTACAAGCAGGCACTGGACATCAGCCGCACCTTCAAGTGCCACTTCATTATGTGCCTTTTCACTGCAGGGATTCGAAAAGTAACCTTCTGTGGGAGTGTAGTGAAAGTTTTCCTCTCACAGGATTGCGTCTACAATATGAGTAATAATGCAAAACACAGTAAAGGCCCTTACCGTATGGTAAATAACGACATTAATTCCTCTTGCATCCTGCTTCACATAAGCAGTAGTAGATGAAATATCTTTACTTAGTTGTGTAACCTTTTTATGTTCAGAAACAGCAACCAAAGCAGTGCATTATCCTGAAAATGTGAGCTGGATTTTTTATGACAGTTCTGTGAAAGCAGTGTGGTGCATGGGTTCAAATGGGATCGAATAAAAAGCTTTTTCGCTTTCAGAGCGATTCGTGCAGACGGGAGCAGAACACCCGGTCATTATATCATTCCGATGGGACTGCGCGGACACTGCGATGAACCAACTGTGAGATGCGCTGCGCACGTTGTGTTGTTTCTTTGCAGCTAGTGCGCACGCGAACAGCGAACGCCAAGATCGGCCGGATTCGCTTTGAATTTGACTGGCGATAACTTGTGTCAATCCAGTTCGCTGCAGCGGCGGCGTCGGGAAATACAAAAATTGGCCCGGGCATCTGCTTCTCCGCAATGCACGGTTGCTTGACTACCACGTGATGACGCTCTGCCAATAGGGGCGCTAGCGGCGTGATAAAACAGACGCGCAACTCTTCTACCTGCGGTAGCACATACAGTAACTCTAAGGAAGCGGAAGTGTTTTTTTTTTTCAGAGCAAAATCCAATATGGCCGTTTTCCGCCGGTCGCATGCGCTGGTACGCGCCGTGCTCGCCCTGCTGCCTATGCGGCATGCCTCATTGCCTAGGCTGCCGCGTAGCTGGTGCGTTCTAATTGCCAGGAGACCAAAGAGCCTCTACTGATGCCCATACAAACAACCCACAAGTGAGTGAACAGGACGTGCGACTTTATTGGCAGAAGAAAAGCAGTGCACCATCACGTATAAGAGCAGAAATAAAATTTGCATCTCGAGATACACTGAGAGTCGTCGCACATAAGTCGTCGCACATGGCGGTCTGGTAACGAGCGACAATCAGCAGCGCAAGCAAATTGGACAGTGCCCCACCTGTTTGCATCGACAGTCGCCGTAACTTGCATTGCGAAGCAATCATGTGACGCAGGACTCTGCTACCGCCGCCAGCAAAGCGACATGGACTACCCGGCATTTTAGCGTTATCTCCTTTCCGACCTGCACGTTTCTTTTTGTTCTTTCGCGTGCTGCTAATGTGTAACTGGCACTTGGTGCCTCACATTCTCCAAATATGGGCATGGTCGGTTTTGTGGGCAACACCATTTTGCAGCCACTTTTGCAAGCCTTTCCAACCCTGTGGATATCAACTTCATACACTTCGGACCATGTAGTCACGTATGATAGTCTCCGTTGACGTCAAATCATGGCCGAGGAAGGCCACAAGCAAAATTTGCACACCGCAGCAGCAGGAAAGGACGGAATGGGGAGCACCAATCACGGTGTGTGTAAATTCGGAGTCTATGTCGCTGCGCTGACAGCAGGAGTAGGTGTTTACCTCAAGAGACTGTTTCCCAATGCAACTGACCAGGCTCCCACATACGAGCAATGTAACACGGCAATGTGTTACGAGTACCAAATCAGACGGCAGTGAAACAAGATTCCGCAATATATCACTTCAATGTAGCTTGTGCAAAAACACTGGCTGTCGAGCAAGAATAGCAATTCTGAACGAGACTAGGAATTAAATATAGGAATGAGAAAGCTTGCATTCAAGAAAGAAGCCACTCTACCTTGCAAGCACTGAAAGCCAAAAACATCAAGAAAAGTTTAGTGCTACGTAGCACACACTGCAAATGTTAATGCAAGACACACGCCAATGCCGCATCAGCTATTTCAGGAGAGGAAATGCACATGGCAACGTACAATAGAAGATACTGCTACACATATGTTATGCTACTAGACAGTGACATATTAAGTATGAGCAAAGAAGTGGTTGACCTTTAATGTTTGGTTGAGGAAGAGGAATGATCTTTAACAAGAATGTGGAATGAAAAAGCTTGCATTCATTGGAAAAAAAATTATACTTGGCGCTAATGGTATTTGACAAGGCCAGGAAGCTCATTAAGGAAGGGCAAGCTGACGGAACTCTTTGGGCCAGCGTCGTCTGTGCTTGTTCAGAGGTTGCAGGTACATCTGAAGACACACAATTTTTGTTGCTGAGGTACCTGGATGACTCGGCCAATATCTATGCCGGTGGAGTGATGGCAGAGGCTCTTTTCACTCTTGACACAGTCGTCTGTAGACTTGATATCTCATCCAAATACTTCTAGAACGACTTCTTTGCTCGTGGTGTAAAGCCTTGTGAATTGGGCTTCAGCCCCTTCCTGTTTGTGTAGATGGACGCTCCCGTGATGACCAAGATGTGCTTGGCACAGACTCTGTTGGGGCAGAACAGCGGCACATGAGATACAGCAGAGATTATCCAAAGTCGTGTAGTGTTTTCTCTTATGTTCGAACCAATTATACTGAACTGTAGATACGAACAAACGTTCATATCCTCTGCTACAAACAAATAACATGTATCTAAAGACTAGCAAGTCAATACAGCATATATCAAGCTTATTTATATCGGAACCAGGTTTTTTTTACCTTGTGGTAGCAGCCAACGTCCACACAATGACCTTGTTGTAACAGGCAGCAACTTCTCTATAGTGCGTGGAGTTTGTTGCTTTATACTGGTGCCGTCCTCATTACTCCATGTCTGGAACAGAAATTTTGGCTGCATCAGAAATTGAATAAGCACAATTTCGCAATATGAAATGCGGAAAGGTGTTACATATACATTGTAATGGTTTGTGACTACAGAGCACATGCAAATGTACACTGTTTGTTCTAGGGTGCTTAGCAGCATGGTAAATAAATATTGCTACTCTCCATAAAATTTATGTCTGCCTAACTGCAATACATGTCAACAACTGAAGTATTATTAAGATCACAAATGAGAACATTTGTGCCCTCATTTATGCATTAGAAGAGATCACACTGATGGTTTCACAAGCAAATGCATGAAAGACATGAAGCTATTAGAAATGATGCATTCTTTTTCTGCATGAACGTGTTGCACCGCTTTACAACAAAAGTCAATGTCCTCAGGTAAACCAAACTGCACAGCAAGAAGACTTGGAGCCAACAGGTACGAAATATGGGTGAATTATCATGCGTGAAACTGTTTGATACAGTTTAAATTAAATACAGTTAGATTAAATAGATAGATACAGTTTAGATTAAATTCAGTACTTTAGCTTCATTTTATCAAAGGGTTCTTCGGTTCTGTGGACGAAAGAACTTGCAGGTGGAGTCGAAAATAAGTACATTGATAAGGCTACTCTGTCACCCATGGCTACGGCTACAACGAGATAAAAAATGTGACACGCGTTCCGATATCGCTTTCTTTCGTGAATTCGCAACTAAAAACTTATTTCGGAAACAGCAACAGAGGGTCCTGACGGCCCATATGTATTGCAGCATCTGGTTCATTGACTTGTCTCCCCCTGTAAGTTAACGAGAGCAATATTGCATAAGGATTCAGGCAGCGATATTAAACGACTCAGCGGTACTGCTGTCCTCAGTCGCAGAATACGGTTCCCGTTTCAATGCAGATGCATGGCTCACGACCGAAACGTAGCTTTCGGGCTTACATGTCCGCTTGCAAACATGTCCCTTCACCACAAGATAAATAACGGCAGACATCGAAGCGCAATAAACTAGTTTTAGCAAGAAAAAAGCAACCAGTCTAAGTGCACGAACGAATGAATCCGTGCCGCCATGCACTCGAAAATACCGGTAAAAATTTTAAATCCAGGCCAGAGGTCCCGTGTAAGATCGATGATGCTGAACGCTATTTGCGTTTATAATAACAAAAACAGGAAACTTACTAATGAAACGTACAGTTGATGATGATTTGTGGTGTTTTATGGCGCAAGGGCCAGGTGTGGCCAAAGAGCGCCATGACAAGTGGTGATGTTGACGATGTATTATGGAGATGTGGCTTGGCTGTAAAGTGGCCTAAAAATAGTCGCTGTAAAGTGCGTAAAATCTATGTGCTATAAAATTATGGCGATGATTAATGACGAGTACTATGAACATTAAAATCCATCGTAGAAGGATGATGCAAATTATAAAATATATAAGATGGTAAAATTACTTGGAGCACTGCTGCCTCGCCAGAGCCCTTGAACCACAAGGGCCTAGAGGCATGTGCTATTCAAAAAGATAACTGATGTAGGGAAATTCGCACTACTATAGAACACGCTATTGAAGACTGCATGATTTTCGAAACTTCGAAAACTGCGGGTATCGCTATAAGGTGGCAAAACAAGTGTTTCTAACAGCCCGTGTGCAAGTTATTTTTCGTGCGAGGTGCAAGATTTTGCCCCATGAGTTTCCAGAAACCACGTTTTCCCTTGAGAGCTTCGTTGAAGCGTAAATATCTCCCTTCCTTGAGTAGACCCCCACACACATGCCATCAGAACTGGAATGGCAAGATAATTGCGGACATCTGTGTGCTCGGAAACGCAGCAGTGGCTCTAAGCTCGCATTCCTGGAAGCTGTCTTTGTATACCACGAAATAGGCATGCCTAATCTGGTGCGAGGGAGTTGAAATGAGAGGGGTAGTACGAGAATGTGATAAGGAAGGTGAAAACTGCGGCTCTTTGCGAAAAGCGTAGTCACAGTGGGGGCTTGGTTGGTAGCTTCATGCTCCAACCAAGCCTCCACTTTAGCTGTCAGGCGACGCTGTTAACACAGAAATTCCAGGACGCTTGAAATGTATTTCTCTTTGCCTTGCCCCTTCCGGTGACACAAAGGATTTTGTGAAGAGCAGCTTCATCTTAACACCACTTCGAAGACTTGACAGGAAACGAATGTGCGTAAAGACGGTGTCAACGCACCCACTGTGCCTGTGTCGTTAAACACGTGTGGTGTTTAGAAGGAGTCATTTTCTAACCACGTGGTGAAGCCCAATGTACCACATTGTGGGGAGAAATGTTAAAAATGTTGTAAATAATCTGTTCGCGAAAATGGCGATAGCCTGCACACACACAGAGGAAAAGGATTAAACGAACAGGCGCCCGGAAACGCTCAAGCGCACATGTTATCGCAAAACCTGCAACAGCCACATAGCCTGTATAACATATTCAAACCAAACACACGAAATATCATTGATAAGGCAATGCATGCACGAGAAATAAATATGTGGAAGCTGATAGCAATTTCTACGGCGCACAGTACTTCAAAAATATTAGCCAGTGAAACCTATTAGCGAATAACGTGAACTAACCAAACCTTCGCTATATTGTTATCCAGTACTTCGAAATTAAATCATGGGGCTGCTCATGCGCTAACCACAATACGAATTTGAGGCACGCTGTAGCTAGGCACCCGGGTTAATTTCGACCACCTGTGCGGTTTTTAGATTTGCTACAAACACACGGTGCTCGGCTATCACTTCGACCATCTCGGTATCGCACAATCAAAACACATTGTTTGATGAACCGCGGGCTTTTCACATGGTGACAGTTCCTTACGCGGTTATTGCTATACGCCCCACACAAACGTGCAAAAGCCATGATGCCTTGTTTTCGTAGTATGGTATAACAATTACAGTATTTGCTTGCTTGCGGTGTGGCGCACGACAGGCAGTAATTTCTCTTAAGGGACTTTTCGCATATGTCGCTATGGCACTGGGATACAAATACCTTCTGCGCGATGAATGTTGAAACGGACGCATATGGGCCTCACGTACAGCGCGCGCTCGTTGAATAATTGATCTGCTTCAGGAATGATTCCGTCCGATAAAGAAGGAGTCCCAATCTAGGACAGCAATTTTAATTTAGCAATCATTGCATGCATCTTTTCATTTTCTGCTAATTTCTTGTTTGGTTGTGCATTCGCTCGTTCTTATAATTTCGCAATCGCTTTGTTTTCCCACATTTTATAAAACGTTGCGATAGCTTGCGTAATAGGCGCTGTACTTACAGGAACCAGAAAACTAAATACGGCAAAGACGTGTACAAGCATTGCCTCTTTTTCACTGTCAGCACGTTGCAGTGTCTCGTGTACTTGAACCTGCTTGCCTCTCCTAGAAATGATGATAGAGAGAGTGTGATTAGGCAAGTGCGCTTCGTAACGCGTTCTTTTCCTCTTTGTTATGAACTTGCCTGCATTCGCTTTTTTCCTTCAATTCTTTCATACGGATCTCCAATAGTGAATCACATATCTTTGATATGAAAAATTTACTATTGTAAAATTTTCTCTGACGAAGAGTTTTGCAAGAGCAACAACGTCCACATTCAGCGTGTGCTCAGCTGCCTGCACCACTTTTTATTGCCTTTTCCTTGTATGAAAGTTCGAAATAACATTTCTAAATTATTTTTCAAGCACCGTACGTGCCCAGAGACAACTGAAAGTATTGTTCCAGTCTGTTGAGCCTGTGCGCATTTTGATAACACGGTGCAAGCATCCATCCATCATTATCGACGCTGTCGGAAAATGGACGTTCGCAGATAAAAAAAATTACCGACGATTACGTTACTTCCTAATGCGAAATTTGAGCGCAGCAAATAAGCTGTTTCACCTTTTGGATAGATTGAGGCAAAGAAATCGAGCAACACATGTATGCGCTATCACATAATTTTTTTTTTATTTTTCACACGTATTCCTTTAACAAAGACTCCACTAACAGTTCTTGACAGTCATGAAGGAAGCTTTGTGGTCGGAGAAATAGACTGATATATGTTCGACTTGGTACACCAATGCTTGATTCTCAAAGACGAGATCTATACAAGTGCCTCGCGAGGTTGTCACAGCCGTGGGGGAAGCAGAAGCTCATCGCCGCCGCCAAGAAGACCCTGCAGTTCGCGCCGCCGAAGCGGAGGCTCATCGCCGCCGTCGAGAGCAACCAGCAGTAAGCGGAAGCGGAGGGGGGCGGCGTGTACACCCAGCGGCAAACGATGGGGGCAGAAGCGCGCGCAGCAAGCGGACAACACGATAAAGGGAGGAGGGAAGAGATAGCAGCGACTGACTGATGCCGCTGACGGCGATAGTGAGTCAACCCCAGCTATCCGCCACACAAGAACAGGGGGGGGGGGACCCTTTCCTCCTCTTTCTGCATGGCGGCGACGGTGTTCTATGCAGTCACGTTATCTTGACTCTCTAGCGGCGTCAGCGGCATCCAGCGGTATCAGTCGGTCGCTGCTAGCGCTGGGGGGATGAAAGGGGGGCGGAGCTGGTTACGAGGCCGACGACGACGCCGACGACGACGACGAAGCGAAACCCAGGAACGGACGCCAAAGAGCTGCGCTCTAAAATAATTATCATAGCGCCATCCTCTGAAGAGAGGAGACGCTACGAACATGTGGGGCTAAAAACATGAAACACAACATCTTTCAGATAACTTAGAACTGCGACGGTGTCAAATAGCGGTTCTGGGCCGAGTAACATTACTGGATGAAGGGGGATCTGCTGCTGGTATGCTATGGGAAAATGTTTCTTTCTTTCATATTCGGCTTTCCGACACACCAGAAGGACGTGGAGGACGGTGAGCCTCTCCCCGCATCTACCGCAGGTTGGAGGCTCGTTTCCGGTGAGTAAATAGTTATGTGTGCCGAATGTGTGTCCTATTCTTATACGACAGAATAGGACATCTGTCCGGCGTGATTTTGTTACGGAAGGCCAGAATCCTAACTGTGGCTTTATCACGTGGAGCTTATTATTTATTTCTTCGTCCCACATGCGTTGCCAGTGGTTTCGTAGTTTCCTTCTTAAGAAAGGCTTCAGGTCTTTGACAGGGACCGAAGCAGTAGGACTAACTGCATGTAATGAAATTGATGTGGCCATCTGGTCCACTAGAACGTTACCCTGGATGCCCCTATGGCCAGGCACCCAGCATATAATCACATGCTGGTTAGATACATATGCTTTACATAACACGGAATAGAGTTCAATTAAAACAGGATTTTTGCGCTTACAGAACGATATCAAAGCCTTCACAACACTTAGGGAGTCCGTAAAAATAACTGATTTTCTGAGTTTTGTTTTCCTTATATGCTTCACGGTCGACAATATTGCGTAGGCCTCAGCCGTAAAGATACTAGTTTCCGGATGCAGTACGTCGGATTCCTAGAAGGATGAACCGACGGCTGCATAGGACACCCCGTCGTGTGACTTCGATGTGTCTGTGTAGAACTCCGTACAGGAGTATTTGTGCTGGAGTTCCCGGAAATGCATTTGGATTGCAATCTCTGGGGCGTTTTTTGTAACTTCCATGAAAGATGTATCGCATTGTATCAACTGCCACTCCCAAGGAGGTAGCAGCTTGGCTGGATGCATTAGGCGAAGTTCGAGAAGTGGAACATGCATTTCATGACTAAGCTCCCTCACACGCAGCGAGAAAGGCTGTCTTACGGAAGGACGATTACGAAACAGTGTAGCATATGTCATGTCGTTAATGGTGTTAAAACAGGGATGTTCAGGATTAGAGTGGACTTTCAAAAAATATGTTTGGCTGATGTATGTTCTCTGGATATGAAGTGACCACTCATTCGATTCTGCATATAAGCTTTGTACGGGACTCGTTCTGAAAGCTCCTGTGGCTAAACGGATACCCAGATGGTGAACAGGGTCTAGCATCTTTAGCGCGCTCGGGGCGGCAGAGTGATAAATCACGGCACCATAGTCTAGGCGTGAACGAATGAGGCTTTTATAGAGTTTCAATAAAGACATCCTGTCACTACCCCATGTACTCTGCGATAGCAGTTTCATTATGTTCATCGTTTTTAGACATTTTTCTTTAAGATGTTTAATGTGGGGGACGAAAGTGAGTCTGTAGTAAAGTATGACACCTAGAAATTTGTGTTCTTTGTTTACAGGTATTTGTTGTCCACCCAGTTCTAAGCAAGGGTCTGGGATCATTCCTCTCTTTCTTGTAAAAAGAACGCAGGTGCTTTTGTTAGGATTGATCTTAAAGCCATTCCTGTCTGCCCACATTGAGACTTTGTTCAGGCCATGCTGTACCTGTCTCTCGCACACTGCGAGGTTACAGGATTTGAAAGCTATCTGAATGTCGTCCACGTAGACAGAGTAAAAGATGGCCTGAGGTAATGAAGCGCGAAGCGTGTTCATCTTCACGATGAAGAGCGTGCAGCTGAGCACGCCTCCTTGGGGTACACCCGTTTCTTGCGTAAAAGGACGTGAGAGTGCATTGCCTACTTTTACCCGGAACGGACGATTTGACAGATAGCTGTCCATTATGTTAAGCATATTACCGTGGATGCCCATTTATGACAGGTCTCTTAAGATTCCGTAACGCCACGTTGTGTCATAGGCCTTTTCCATATCGAGAAATATCGATAGGAAGAACTGTTTATGTATGAATGCCTCCCGAATATTTGCTTCAACACGTACGAGATGATCGGTTGTGGACCGCCCTTCTCGAAAGCCGCATTGATAAGGATCAAGCATTTTGCTCATTTCAAGGAAATGGATCAGTCGCCGATTAATCATTTTTTCAAATACCTTACAAAGGCAACTTGTGAGGGCTATCGGGCGGTAACTTGCCACTGAGGAAGGGTCTTTACCTTGTTTCAAAACAGGGACCACAATAGCTTCCTTCCATGCGGTTGGAAGGTACCCTGCATCCCAGATGGTGTTGAAAAGTGTGAGTAGTGTAACTTGCGTGTCATCGTGTAAGTTTTTGAGCATTTCATACATGATTCTGTCAGATCCGGGTGCAGAGCTCTTGTATGAGCTCAAGGCAGCTTTCAACTCAGCAATACTGAATGGGCAGTTGTAGGATTCACTCTGTGGACATTTTCTTTTGAGTGGCTTACATTCTTCTATTTGCTTATATTTCAGGAAGGATTTCGAATAATGTTTTGAACTTGACACACTCTCAAAATGCTCCCCAAGTGAGTCTGCCTGATGTTGCAGCGTATCACCCTGTGTGTTTACCAGAGGGAGTGAATATGTCTGTCTCCCTCTAATTCTATTTACGCGGTTCCAGACTTTCGCCTCATCTGTAAACGAGTTGATGTTCGATAAAAACTTTTGCCAGCTCTCTCTTCTGGCCTGTCGGCGGGTTCTCCTGCCTTGAGACTTAACTTTCTTAAAGTTAACGAGATTCTCTGCAGTGGGCGAAGCGCGTAGCAACCCCCACGCTTTGTTTTGATTCCTACGTGCGACTCTACATTCATCGTTCCACCACGGGACATGCCGCCTGCACGCCGAGCCACTTACTTCACGTATGCATTTAGATGCGGCATCTATAATAAAAGGTGTAAGGTAATCCACAGCAGCATCAATTTGTAACGAGGACATGTCATCTCATGATATGCTAGTTATGGTTCGGAATTTCTCCCAGTCGGCTGTGTCGACCTGCCACCTAGGAGCCTGTGGTAGATATTCGTTTTCTTTAAGTGTTCTTAATAGTATGGGGAAGTGGTCGCTTCCGTAAGGATTGTCCGCAACTTCCCACTCCAGTTCAGGCAGTATAGACGGGGAAACTATGCTGAGATCAATTGAAGAAAAGGTATTATTTGCAAGACAGTAATAAGTGGGTTTCTTCTTATTCAAAAGGCACGCACCAGAAGAAAAAAGGAACTGCTCAACAAGACGACCTCGCGCATCTATACGACAGTCACCCCACAGGGAGCTGTGCGCATTGAGATCGCCAAGAACAACATAAGGTTCTGGCAATTCGTCTATAAATGACTGGAATTCATGTTTGTTTAATTTGTAGTGTGGGGGTACGTAAAGCGAGCTAATGGTGATGAGTTTGTTTAGGAGGACAGCTCGAACTGCCACTGCTTCAAGAGGCGTTTGGAGCTGTAAATGTTGACACGCAATGCTTTTGTGGATAACTATAGCTACACCTCCCGATGATGCGATAGCATCATCGCGATCTTTGCGAAAAGTTATATACTGTCGGAGAAAGTTTGTGTGTTTTGATTTTAGGTGTGTTTCCTGTAAACACAGCACTTTTGGATTGTGTTTGTGTATGAGTTCTTGTACGTCATCCAGGTTTCTAAGAAGACCTCTGACGTTCCATTGGATAATTTGTGTATCCATATTTATTTTAAATAAGTACGTTGTCTACGGAAAGGGAGGTGATGCCTTAGGTTACAGAGCTCTTTCGAGGCCCTGTAACCGGGGTTTTGTTTTTTCTGGAGCGCTCGAGGGAACCTCGCCGCTCCTTAGGCGCTTGCTGCGCCGTAGGTATAGGTGTTGTGTCCATTGCCTCTTGTGAGGCGCCGGACACGCGCTCTTGCGAGCGAGAAGTTTTTCGTGAGAGTCTCACCTCGGAAGGCAAGACCCCTGCGCCCACCAGCCCTGAGGTCGATGGGGCTCCCTGTGGGATTTGGCTGCGCCGGCTGTTGCCAGCGCTGGGAGGGGCCGGGGAGGTCGAGGCAGCCTCAGCTGCGCCTACCTTCGTGGCCGCTATCGGTCCTGCGGGATCGCTGCGTGCAGCGCAGGTTTCCGCAGATAACTCTTGTGGGGCCGGCAAAACAAGGGTAGCCTGGCCTGGTTGCTGGTTGGATGGAGTAGGCTTACCTACTTCCACCCTGGGGGCAGGAGCCAAAGGTACCTGCTCGCTGTACGCGGGCTGGGTACTTGGCAATGGCCGCTGCGACGCTGCCCCCCGACGCGCCGCATCAGCATAAGGTGTGCTGTGGAAAGGTGAGCACCGTTTACGGGCTTCCTTAAACGAAATATTTTCCTTGACTTTAAGGGTGATTATATCTTTTTCTTTCTTCCAGTTCGGACAGGAGCGTGAGTAAGCTGGATGGTCGCCACTGCAGTTCACACAGTGAGGTGTGCCACTGCAGTTCTCGGAGGGGTGGCCCTGCACTCCACACTTTGCACAAGTTGTCTGACCACGGCAGCTCTGCGAGCCATGGCCGAACCTCTGACATTTGAAACACCTTCTAGGGTTGGGGATATATGGTCGAACGTTTAATCTGATGTATCCTGTTTCAATCGTTTCTGGCAGTACGCTGGATGCAAATGTTAGGATAAGATGCTTTGTGGGGATTTCCTTATTGTCCCGTCTAATTATAATACGCTTTACATCGGTCACATTTTGATCTTTCCATCCCTCCAGCAGTTCAGCTTCTGTCAAATCCTGAAGGTCTGCCTCTGAGACGACTCCGCGTGAGCTGTTCATTGATCGGTGTGGCGTAACAGAAACTGGAATGTTGCCAAAGGTCACCAGTCTGTCTAGCTTTTCGTATTGATTTTTCTGTGGGATCTCAAGAAGAAGATCTCCACTTGCCATTTTCGTCACCTTGTAACCTGACCCTAAGGCTTCGGTCAAAGATTTTGAAACTATGAATGGTGAAATGAGTCTGGCCTGTTTTGCAGCATTCTCACTATGTACAACATGGTATTTAGGGTAGTTCTCTTTAGTGCGGGTCAAACATGTGCTGAATTCTTCGGTGCGTCCCCTCTTCTGAGGGTGACGATCAAGTAGGCGGGGAAATGCGGGTGTTCCCATGGTATTTTGGTTTGTGTTCGGCAGCAATGGCGGCCACCCACCACGGAGCCCAACATGGGGACGCTGCAGGCCTTAACGCGTAAGGCTGCAGGCGCCAGCCGTACATTGCTACTATAAAGCGCAAGATATAGTCCGGCGTAACGCGCGCGCGCGGCCACGCGCGGCGCGGTTAAGCGACGTCGGTGAAAAGCGTGCAGTCTACAGTCCGGCGTCACGGCGTAGCCGGCGTGCCCAGGCGCGCTTGGCGAGCACAACGCCGCCGGCGCGGACATAGAGCGTGTTCTATTTCACGCGGCTGCCGCTAGACCAGAATGCACTTCGCGCTGCAGCGGCAGCGAGCAGAAGGCAGAATGGCGGCCTGCGGTGCGCGTATTGACAGTGCGGCTGTGGTTTTTTTAACATCCGTGTGGGATGACAGCGCGAGTGAAGACGCCTGCTTGAAGCGATTTGCAACCTTCCATGTGTATACGATGTGAAACGCATGGACTACCGCGACACAGAGCGGAAGAACAAGGCGTGGGAAGCTATACGAAAGCAGTGTGGTCTCGCCACAGGTAAGCTGCATTTCGCAGCTCCTGTACTAGCTGGTGGTAGTCGCCGAGTTGAGGACGCTTGTCGAATAGCTTTCGCATGTACATACATGGTCCGCTTCCATTTTTGACGTAGCCGAAGTACTAGCAATATGAGTGCGATGTTCTGGCTGTCAGGCACGGCGGCCGCAATTCGATGGGGGCGAAATGCGAAAAACACCCATGTGCTTAGATTTAGGTACACGTTAATAAAGAACCCGAGGTGGTCGAAATTTCCAGAGTCCTCCACTACGGTGTGCCTCATAATCAGAAAGTGGTTTTCGCACGTAAAACCCTATGTTTTCTTTTTCTGGCTGTCAGGACAAGTTAACGCCATCCCGCAAAAGTTTTCGTTTTAGGCGCGCAAACAGCGCGCGGAACGAGAAGCCCGCGCGCTACCCGAACGGCGAGGGTATATGCAAGACGCGCATGCGCCATGTAAACAGCTGTTCGCCGCGGCGGTGAAGTTGCGCTCCCGGACGCATAGATGGCGCCAGCCTCGAGCTGCGCGCGCACGCCGAACTCTAGAGGAAGCAAATTTCTTGCACCCCTGGCGTCGCTAGCGCAGCGTATCCGACTTCGCCTGCCGCGGCCTGGCGCGCCGAGAACGCCGGACTATATCTTGGCCTTAACCCAATATATTATACCCAAGGGAGGGCAGATACACAAGGTTAACCCTTGCCGCCGTGGAGAAAGGAAGTAATAAGAAGTGAAGAGAAGACAGGAAAGATGTAAAAGTGGGAGAGAAAGTCGAAGATTGGAGAGGAGGACAGGAAGAGGCGACTACCGATTTCCCCCGGGTGGGTCAGTCCGGGGGTGCCGTCTATGTGAAGCCGAGGCCGAAGAGGGGTGTTGCCTCCGCCGGGGGGCCTTAAAGGTCCAAACACCCAGCATCGGCTCAACCTCCAGGATCCCCCTTTCCCCAGACACGGCTAAGCCGCGCACGGCTACACGCGGGAGGGTCCAACCCTCGTGTGCTCGGGTCCGTGGTGTCGCAACACACCAAACGCCTGCTGACGCAGACGCCCCTGCGGGGTAATGAAGCGTACAGTATCTAATTAATAATGATCATTATATGGCCTATTTTATGTAATAAATATGCTTCGGTAATTGCAGGACAAAGTTTGTAAGAAAAATTTGCGCTCATTACGGCGCCCCTAGCGGGAGATATTGAGACTAACTCGAGCATCCCCTGAATACTTCTGCTGTGTTGTTTCATTAGCAGCGGCGCGCGGTCGATTTTTTCGCCCTCTGTGGCCATTTCTTGAACTTGAAAGTGTGCGCGGCCAGGACCACTGTTCGTCACCACCCGGCTTCGAATGCCGTACCAATAAATCATCTTAATCGTCATCATCATCAACACCAACGCGTCGTGCCACAAGTCAAGGGATATGAGATGTGCGCCACGTAGTCTGAATACTTGTGTTTCTTCTTCGGTACGCGTTATGGCGCCACCTCGCAAAGAACGAACGACTGCTCAAGAAGCGAATCGTAGAGCTACACGCTCGGCAGCAACCAGGCAGCATCGGGCTGATAACACCGCGGTAGAGAGAGCAGGGCAAATCGCTGCACAATTCGCAGCTCGCGATCGACACCGGGAGAACAGTTCAGATCGTTCTCCTAAATCGATCGCGAAGAAACTTCGCCGCGAGGACCATGTAGTGTGTGGTGCCGAAAATAGAGCTGCTATGGAGCCGCTCCTCGAACTTACACAATGTGATTGTGCTGCGTGTGCCACGTAGGCATGTTACTTTTTTGAGTGCACAATATTTTGTCCTCATCTGACGCCCACAGAGTTTCTGCCGATGTCAATGGTGTTCTGTCGAGGTTAGGCCTAGTACAGTCGCAAAGTCATACGTCTGCCACTGTTGAACCTGACCGGACGATCAAACTACTGGGATAAAGAGAACTATTCTTATAGTTCCTTGTTGATCATGTAGATTTCAAATCCACCAATCTCCATTTCGTGCTTCGCGAACGCAAAAAACTGGTGTTACATGACATCCCCCATTATACCGGGTGTCCGACGTGGTTTGACGGAAACATCAAAATACGCGAGTGACACGTAGCTGCACAAATTGTTTCCTAATTTTATCGTACCTCCTCCCGTCTCTTTGCTTCACTTTCACTATACCACATCAACAGCCGGAGAACTTGCCGCTCTCCAAGGTGCACTTCATTTACGTACTCCAGCAGCCACCAAATCGTGTACAGGGCCATTTTCTGCGATTCGAAAGCAGCCTTGCAAACTCATTGGATACACGAACAACAATTGTACCAAATAAAGCAAGCTCATGGCCATGCGGTTGAGAAAGGACAAAACATTGTATTTCAGTGGTTGCCGAGCCACTGCGCAATTGTCGGCAACGACAGCGCAGATAAAGCTGCTCGCTCGGCTCATTAAAAACATCAGCGGGTGCTTATACTACTCTCAAAAGCGGATGCTGCACGACAACATCCGTCATTTGCTCGTCACATCACACATCACACTGCTAAAGACAGTTATTCAAAAACTATTCATTCACGATTAAAAGATAAACCAAAAGAATTTTGGAGACACGTGAAAAAGAACGGAAAGGATGCAGTAAATATTCCCCCTCTCGTGTCCGGTGATGTCACAGTTCATGATGACACTGACAAAGCAGAATGCTTCAACGCCTACTTCTGTTCCGTTTTCAATCCTGCAACAATGCCTTCTGCGGACGAGCTAACGCTGCTGGAAACGACAAGTGACATGAATGATGTTGTAATCAGCATGCGCGGCATCGAATCGTTGCTTCGAGGGGTCGACACTTCTAAAGCCTGTGGTGCCGATGACTTACCAAACTTCCTGTTCGAATCATGCGCTGAACCGCTTTCTAAGTACTTGAAATAAATTTTTGAGAAGTCGCTGCTCGAAGCCTCCCTGCTTGATGACTGGAAAACAGGCATTGTGGTCCCTGTTCATATGTCTGGCCCTAGAAGCGACGTTTCAAACTATCGTCCAATATCATTGACATCCATCGCAGGTAAAATACTAGAGCATATTTTATTCACGAGCATTGTAGCTCATTTGAATACTAATTATGTAATTACGTCCTCCCAACATGGATTTCGTAAAGGGTTTTCTTTTATTACACAGTTGCTGGAATTCAGAAATAATATTGCTTCTGCTTTGGATAAACGGCTTTCAGTTGAATGTATCTTCCTCCATTTCAGAAAGGCTTTCGACACGTTAACCCCATTCCTTGCTCATAGAAAAAATGCATAAATATAAAATTCATCCGCAGGTTCTCGCATGGGTTAAAGAATATCTTACCCTGCGCCGGCTGGTCGTGGTTGTAAACGGGGTTCAGTCGCGCCCTCAAGAAGTTACATCCGGTGTGCCCCAGGGCTCCGTCCTGGGGCCTTTACTTTCTTTATTGCATATAAACGATATTGGCGAAAGTCTTACATCGCAGCTAAGGCTGTTTGCAGATGACTGCGTCTTATATCGGGTGACTAACAGCATGGATGATGCCAGTCTGATTCAGGAAGACCTCAATCTAATTAGTGAACGGTGCACTAAGTGGCGCATGCAGATAAACCGAATCAAAACAGTCAACATGACATTCACTCGGAAGAAGAACTCTATAAATTTCTCTTACACCTTGAATAACAATTACCTTGGTGTTTGGTTCACCCTATAATTACATCCAAGATTTATCATAGAAGGAACAGGTTAACTATGTAACCGCTAAGGCAGGGAAAATGTTAGGTTTTCTTCGTAGGAACTCCAGAGTATTCAGGACGTCTACACGAGAGCTGCTATACAAAACATACGCAAGGTCCGTCCTTGAGTACGCCTGTGTAGTGTAGGACCCTCCGACGGCACGCGACATAGGTAAACTTGAGAGTACAGAATCGAGGTGTGCGGTACGTGTCAGGTCGATACCAAGTTAATTTCAGCGTTACGAGTTCTAAGGAAGAGTTTAAATAGGATACCTTGGAGGTACGACGCAGAAGGCTGCGACTGAAGCTTCCCCATTCCATATTCTACGGTGCAATTGGTATAGAAAAGGACAAATATATAATGCCGCCTCATTACCGATCACAACGGAGAGGCCATGTGCTAAAGGTACTAGAAATTCCATGCAAGACAGAACTGTATAAGAATACATTTTTTTTTTTCAAAAGACTATACAAGAATGGAATAGGTTACCTGCCAGTGTCGTCAACGTCGTGTCAAATGATGTATTTTTTGCCCTATTGAAGTGACTCAACAAGCCCGTTTCTTGTACCTATAGGTTGAATTGCCCATGTATAACTTATCGTGTTTTGACAATTCTGTAACTGCTGCTGAACTTTGTTGTTGTTTTTTTCACGTCGGGTAAAAAAAAAATCTTTTGTGACCGTTTATAACAGTTTTGTAATACCTCCCCCCGCCGCCCCACTGTAATGCCTTTTGGCGCCTGTGGGTACTGAATAAATAAATAAATAAATAAATATACAATGGAATTCATCGGGTTTCAGGAACTCACGCTTGCACTCTCTCGACCCTAATTTGCAACGTCGCGTGCCACCGTGACGCTGCCTTCGCGAAACAACCGATGTCACCTGTGGTAGGGCGTCGCATTCACAAAGTTATAGTCATTCCTAGTAGGAATGGCCAAGAGTGCGGCATCCAATTTGTGCGGGTGCGCTGAGACATTAGAGCACCTCATTGCCTATGCTGTGACGCTCGACGGCTTACTATACATGCGAAACTCGGCCTTTTATATAGTGGAGTACTCTCAGAGGAAAAGAACCTGTGAATGCCTAAGCATTCTTGCATGCAGAGGGCCATAAGAGCCCTTCTGCACTTCTTGAAGGCTACTGCACTGCATGGGCGCTTGTGAAAATGGACGTTCCTCTGCGATTGACTCTGTGAATGACTGACTCTTTATTATTTTTATCATCTCTCCCTCCACTTTCCCCTTTCCCAAGTGTAGAGCAGCCAACCAGGCACGTGCTTGGTTATCCTCCCTACTTTTGCCTTTTTCAGTTTTCTCTCTTATGACAGCATGTTACTAAACTATCAAAACCAAAGGAGCTCAAGAACATGTGGCTATGATTTATTAAACAGCCTGCCTAAGTTAAACTCCGTCTTTTGAAAAGAACAAAGCATATATGTAAAATTTACAATTTACAAAAAGAAAGCAATGGTCAGTATACTAACCGGTTAGACAGAAGTGGTCCTGAGTAAAATGTTTGGGAAAACCAGCATAGTTTCAGTTACCTTTGATCAACGCGCAGGTTTCTTATAGACGTTGCCTTCCTACGCGCGTCGTCGATTACTTCGGGAAACGAAGAAATGGCACATTGCTCTCGTTCGACCACGATGACACGCATGATAGCACACAGAAAGTCTTTCGACATGCGCTCTTATTTTCAGGCTCGAGCATGATGGCATCACGACGATTGGGCGACTATGAGGAATTCAGGGCATGGCGTCAAAGAAGACTCTTTTCGTTTAAAGCGTGAACGTGTATCCGCTGGTGCCCGGCAAGGTCGTGAGGATTCGACCCATTACTTGGAGTAGCGAATACGTAAGTAAATTTATTTATGTTTGTTGTCATGCTGACCTATGTTTACCTTTCGATATGCACTGTTTGCCTGTACTCCCAAACCAGCATAAAGTAGTGGCCCCATCGTTACAGCAACGTAAACGACCGCCTCATTCATCGGCCAACGGTGTCAGGACCGTTAGCAGGAGTTTCCTCGCATGAACTACTCGTATTCTTAATGAGCGATCGTGTGCCCAAAATACTCATTTATGTCTGCTTTATCAAACGTGAAATGTCGGCATGAGAAGACCACGAAAATGATAAATATGAGGTATAAAATTGTGCGCTATCCACGGAGTACCACTCGCTGTTTTTTATATAAGGTTTACAGTTGCCCACAGCAGCGCACTCAGTGCGATGCGACAGCACTTACATGCGCAAAATGTGCGTTTTTCGCTATGTTCAAACTTTATTTCACGAGGCGAGGGCTCGGATTACATTATCTTTCAAGCCAACGATGAAGGAATGGTTGGTGTATTAGCCGATGTAAGTAAATGAATCTGTCCCTTCATGGGACGTCATCTGCGCTCTGTTCTTGAAATTTTTCACTTTATGATTTGGCATAGAAACTATAGGAAATCTAACAGTGACTATGCGAACTGCTTTCTTGTTCCGAAATTTTCTGCAGGCAGTTGCGCGTGGCACTGTGTGACAGGGCATCAAGCAAGACCGGCACTACCGTTATCGGCAACAGTCGCACAAAAATGCGAATTTGGATGCTAACGGTCCACGCTGCCGTCATACGCGCGCCCACGTGTGCCTCTGTTTGTGCACCCGTCTCTTCGACAACGCATGCATTACGAATTGGGCCTCATGGTGGTGGGTTCGTTGTGTGTGGGTATTTAAATCGACGGAATCGCAGCTGTCCCTGTCATAGTTATCAACTGAAGACATGATGCCAAAAGTTCTGCGTGGTCAAGAGTCAACTCTTCGCCGGTTTCGTTCTCCGTGCCTGTGAAGCTGGCAGGCTTTGCGCGCCTGCCCCACTGGCGTGGCCCAAGGCACATGAAACAAAGGAATTCATTGGACTGCTTCGTCAAGTCTCGGTTTCGTTCTTGCACTTTTGTTCGTCTCTTCAAATTATTTTAAAATATTTGATGAAGCAAATGGTGACAGCACGTTGTCAGGAACTTAAAACTAGCTACAAAACTCGTTCACTGTCTGATTGCGCGATTGCGCTCGCCTGACGTTTGCTGGCGTACTAGCCTTGATAGTCGACGCCATGAATTCTTGCATTTTGATTCATTTTACCACGCTCTCACTTCGGTTCGTATGTTCATACGAACCGAAGTGAACCGTTCATACGAACCTGGTTCACACTATTCGCGCTAATCTTTGCTTTTCAATTCATGCACCAGCAAGCCCCAAAAGCCACGCTCCTTAATCTTATATCCTAGCAGCGTAAGGTCGCGTTCTCAATTGTTTTTCGAATGCTAAGTTTCCTAAAGGTAAGTTGGTATCTTGGGATCGGAGCTAAGGGAAAATGTAGGAAGGAGCTTCATTTTGCTGTAATACCATCGGGGTCGGGCACCATCCGGTAACTCCACTTCCCATGTAAAACAATTTTTTGAGTTTAAAGAAAGTTCGACAGCATGATACTATCCTCTAAGATAGTGTATCACCCATTGCTCTTTCTTCTTCTTCACGGAACTAGACGCCGTTCTTTTAGGGTATGAGCCATTGTCTCCAGTCGCTTAAGGCTTCCAATTTTGGAGATGATATCACTATTCCAGTAAAATCCGCGTGGGAAGCGTTGTTTATCCTGCAGTCGTTGCACATCTGCATAGCTCTACGCAAGCAGCCATGCTTTCTAAAGATTCTCTAGAACGCCGCACATCAAATGCAGTCTACTGCACTGCGTGGTAGAGGTATCAATAACCAGCATATACATTCAATGTACTTTTATTTACAATATTTAAAACATTCTACATTGCGACAGGCGCAACCGGTCAGTTATATATGTGCAACTATACACATAGATATATACAAATATGCAAATATATACATGCTTTGTGATGAGCAAATCAGCGTAACATGTATACATAAACATGAGGTCCATATACACGGGACGAGCATATACATGGGTGACGAGCTGGAACTCCCGGCCCGCTGTACTCTAGATCACGTGGACATGGGATTCACCGAGACGGGCCAGGTACATGGGATCCACCTGGCAAGCCGAATAGCGTGACTGGCAGGAATCCCCGCTGCGACCGACACGCGACGCCTCCTTGTAGGTTGCCACGGGTGACAACGCTGAGGGGTTGACGTCATCGAAGAAGTCGACGACCTTGCGACCATAGACGCCAAAGTGTTGCGGATGCGCGGCCATGGAGCAAACCATGAGCGCGACGCAGCGCCCTTCGTCGTTGGCTTGGATGATCCTAAAGTAACGGCCCATCACGCCGGCGTCGACGGAACGGACTGGACGGCTGCGGTGGACGGGCGCCGGCACAGTGGTCACGCTCTGCTCGAGCTGAGGGTTCTTGCGCACAACGGTGAACTGTCGTGACTCGACGGGGGAGACTCGAGTCGGCTCAGCACTGGACCCCAGCTGGAGGTCAGCGGCGGGGCCAGCGCCATGAGCGACGCGGAATCCGCCCTTAATGTAGCCGCTTTGGTACTTGGGACCGCCAAGCAAGGCGGCGGACTTGCTGCCTAGCTTGTTTAACTTGCTGGTCAGTCGGTCAACTTTGGACTGCATGACGTCAGGAATAGCAATCTCCGACATGACGATGTTGGGGACGATCAGCTTGGGCACCCCAATCCTTGGTAGCTGGGGAACCACGACTTTAGGGACACCTGCAGGCACCACCATTTTGGGCATCGACGGCAGCGTTGGAAGGTGGGTCGTGGACTTCGTCACGCTGGGCAGCCACTCAACTTTCACCTGAAGTCAAACAATTAAGGAACGAATTTTGTATGATCAACTGTACGAACATCTGAGAAAATCCACGAATACGATGTAATGCATGCAAAGTTGATTTTATCATCCCATTCAACAGAGCTGCGTTAAATATGTAACGGACAGCAGCCTCGAACGCGATGTAGAAAATTATTCGCGTGAGCATTGGAACATGTAGTGAATTTGAATTTGACAAATGCTTTAAACATCGCAACACGCATTCAGTATACATACTAACGAGGATGCCGAAGAACTTGCACAAATTCTAGCAGGAAAAGAATCACTAACCTCGTTTTCTACATGGACGGGATTCGGAGCAGCCGTAATGGACGCGGCACTTTTCAGAGCGCCCCTGACCACGTTGTCTTCAACGGTCGCTGCGGGAGCGGCTTCGTAACGCTCAAGCTGAGAGTTGTAGATGGTCGCCCTGAAAGAACGTTTACCGGTGATCATGGCGAGCGCCTTGGTAGCCAGAGACAGCTTGTAGGCGACCATCGTCTGTGCCGCATCCTTGGCCAGGTTACCAGCACACACGTAAGGCACCAAAGCGAGGCCCAACTTGACTCCGCAGACTACGCAGAGGGCGAGGCCAAGGAGCAGGCAGATGATCTTGGGGACGTTCATAGCTGAAACCGAAGAGACGATTCAAAATTTTCTGGCTCCGACCTCACGTTTTGACCAGTCTGCTGCGCGCTCACTGGTTCCCAGGGCTACATGACGTCGTGGTAAACTGAGGCTTCTGATTCGCCCCTTCGCTAACCCCCTCGTTTCGTGCCATTCTCTCACTTCTCGCATGTTTGCTCTTCACTTCTTGCCCTTGCTCTTGTATAATCCCTTTCCCAGTCCATCTAAGAAGTCTACGTATATTTTCCTCCTCTAAGTGGTGAGGAGGCAAAGCGCCTTTGTATTCCGCGGCTTTCTCCTGCTCACATGACTAAGCGAAAAGAAGGAAGCTCTTGGCGTGGTGTGGGTAGTGTTTCTTGAGAAGGCTGTTTTTATGAAAGGGAAAAAGAAAGGGGAAATCTCGTGTAACCCACATAAAATTGATATCCTAAGAGAGGAGACGAAGTAAAAAAGGGGGGTAATAGAAGCGTGGGTGATATGTTTTTTTTTTTTTTTGCTAACCACTAGCGGAAGAACAAAGAAGGGCAGAGTGTGCTTGTTCTATTGTTTGTCACAGCCTACATATTAAGTTCCCAAACTTTCTTTTCCTTCGTGACAACACAAATAACGGCACCAAAAACACTGGGCACTAATAAGAACATCGAGAAAACGTTAATCAGATTTAACCATATTACACTAGCGACCACCACAGACTCCTGAAATATTCATAATATAAAAGGTGTCGACTAGTACATCCGTTCGCTTTTGTGTAGTGGTGTATGTACAACAGCACATGTTAGCACCATGCTTCTAAGGATGACGCGCGTTATAAAATAAGCAAGAATGGACCATACTTACGACTCTTTCACGCCCAATAATTGGTCGTGAGCCTTGCCATTTTAACAAAATACTTGACGAACGTCAAGGTTTTGTCTTGAGTGTCATTGCAAGAACAAATTTTAGCTCGCCTGCTTTACCTTTAGTTAAATTTGCTTAAGACTGTTCAACAACAATTTCTAAAAGAACTTCTGGCGGTGAGGAAGCTGACTAGAAAAACATTGGCTTTGAGTCGGAGAACAAAATTCTCAAATCGCGAAGTTAAAGAAATTGTCTTGCGCCGTTACTCGCTGGTTTTGGAAATCTTCCTCCTATGGGTTGCAATGCTGCTAACTAAGTTAAAAGGCGTAGGTCACTTATGTTAAATAGAATTTACTGAACAATATTCAGACACGTTTTGCGTACGGGAGCAAATAAAGGTTCTTTTTTTTATATTGAAGTGCATTAGAATTCGAGATGGGCCCTTATACAATAAAACAAATCGACGGTTTCTCAGTTTCTTTAATGTTGTCTTCAGTGCATAAGTACTTAAATACGAACGTATATCAGTTGTGACAAGCTAATTTATACGGCATATTCATGAGACATATATGTGTTATTTGTTTCTTCCGGCAGTCCTTCTTCGAAGCCTGCTACGTAATCACTACTAATCCATACTACCAATTTACCCTACTGATTACTTCTATTGCTCATATGTTGAGATCTAAAATGCGTGATAAGTGCACTCACGTGCATTGAATGAGAGCGCGGTTAACATCACCTTGCAGTGTTTGGCGTGCAGGCAATTATAGAAGGTAGCGATGTACCAGCCTTTTTATATTTTCATGGATAGAAAAAACACTTGTGCGAAGCTCCTAGAGTTTGAAATGAGCTCAGCGCATCTCAAGATCGGAGACGGCAAAATGTATTGCAGTTATGATAAGCAGTGGTGCGTGCATTGTGCCACCAATATTATTCTGTCTACTTCATGATCTTCAGCCAGGACAGAATCCATGATCCGTGAGTTGAGCAGCGGAACGCCATAAGCAAACAAAGCCTGCAGAATCGGGTCTCAAATCAGGTATGTTTTACTGTCGATGATTTTATCAGACATTAAAAAAAAATATTGTACCATGATTGCGCCTCATTTAAACAATTATGCAGATACAATTGTCAATTCTGCAAAGAGTTCAGCTTGTCGCTTCGCTATGAGAAATCTAGTAAACGCTGTCTTCTTTTTCTTTCAGAAACTACTTAAATAACAAATCAGCAAAGAACATGTGTATTCAGCTCTGACGTGAACCGTCGTCCATTCGGGAAGAAATATTTCTTAAAAGATGTAATACCGCCTCATGACCGCGCTTTGCTCGAAAGACCTAATTATTTTAAATACCTGAAGTGACATTGTATCTCTTTTTGCAAATATCCGTATATGAGTGTTCGTGTTTTGTATATTTGTATTGCATTATTGGATAAATAAATTTCGCTTGATTGAATATCCGCCTAATCTGCATATTTTCTTTTTATAATGACTGTTAAGTACGTTTTCGCAATTAACTTTATTACAGAAAAACGTTTCCACCACATAATGCTATCGTCGCTATATCAGCCAACAATTATTTTTGGTTTAGAAAGAGGCAGTAGAAGTGGTAGAAATATAAATAATATTTCTGCGAACATACGTAATTTCATTCAGGCTAATTCAGAGCATCTTAACGTTGTGCTTTAGCTTGTATATACTCAGACCCACTAATAAAACATATTTTATAATATTCGTACTGTGTTGTTGCGATTTGCAGCGTTGACGCGAGTGTGAAGCAAAATAAGATAACTGATGTAGGGAAATTCGCACTACTATAGAACACGCTATTGAAGACTGCATGATTTTCGAAACTTCGAAAACTGCGGGTATCGCAGTTTTCGAAGAAGGACTGCGGGTATCGCAGGTGGCAAAACAAGTGTTTCTAACAGCCCGTGTGCAAGTTATTTTTCGTGCGAGGTGCAAGATTTTGCCCCATGAGTTTCCAGAAACCACGTTTTCCCTTGAGAGCTTCGTTGAAGCGTAAATATCTCCCTTCCTTGAGTAGCCCCCCACACACATGCCATCAGAACTGGAATGGCAAGATAATTGCGGACATCTGTGTGCTCGGAAACGCAGCAGTGGCTCTAAGCTCGCATTCCTGGAAGCTGTCTTTGTATACCACGAAATAGGCATGCCTAATCTGGTGCGAGGGAGTTGAAATGAGAGGGGTAGTACGAGAATGTGATAAGGAAGGTGAAAACTGCGGCTCTTTCTGAAAAGCGTAGTCACAGTGGGGGCTTGGTTGGTAGCTTCATGCTCCAACCAAGCCTCCACTTTAGCTGTCAGGCGACGCTGTTAACACAGAAATTCCAGGACGCTTGAAATGTATTTCTCTTTGCCTTGCCCCTTCCGGTGACACAAAGGATTTTGTGAAGAGCAGCTTCATCTTAACACCACTTCGAAGGCTTGACAGGAAACGAATGTGCTTAAAGACGGTGTCAACGCACCCACTGTGCCTGTGTCGTTAACCACGTGTGGTGTTTAGAAGGAGTCATTTTCTAACCACGTGGTGAAGCCCAATGTACCACATTGTGGGGAGAAATGTTGTTAAAAATGTTGTAAATAATCTGTTCGCGAAAATGGCGATAGCCTGCACACACACAGAGGAAAAGGATCAAACGAACAGGCGCCCGGAAACGCTCAAGCGCACATGTTATCGCAAAACCTGCAACAGCCACATAGCCTGTATAACATATTCAAACCAAACACACGAAATATCATTGATAAGGCAATGCATGCACGAGAAATAAATATGTGGAAGCTGATAGCAATTTCTACGGCGCACAGTACTTCAAAAATATTAGCCAGTGAAACCTATTAGCGAATAACGTGACCTAACCAAACCTTCGTTATATTGTTATCCACTACTTCGAAATTAAATTAAGGGGCTGCTCATGCGCTAACCACAATACGAATTTGAGGCACGCCGTAGCTAGGCACCCGGGTTAATTACGACCACCTGTGCGGTTTTTAGATTTGCTACAAACACACGGTGCTCGGCTATCACTTCGACCATCTTGGTATCGCACAATCAAAAGACATTGTTTGATGAACCGCGGGCTTTTCACATGGTGACAGTTCCTTACGCGGTTATTGCTATACGCCCCACACAAACGTGCAAAAGCCATGATGCCTTGTTTTCGTAGTATGGTATAACAATTACAGTATTTGCTTGCTTGCGGTGTGGCGCACGACAGGCAGTAATTTCTCTTAAGGGACTTTTCGCATATGTCGCTATGGCACTGGGATACAAATACCTTCTGCGCGATGAATGTTGAAACGGACGCATATGGGCCTCACGTACAGCGCGCGCTCGTTGAATAATTGATCTGCTTCAGGAATGATTCCGTCCGATAAAGAAGGAGTCCCAATCTAGGACAGCAATTTTAATTTAGCAATCATTGCATGCATCTTTTCATTTTCTGCTAATTTCTTGTTTGGTTGTGCATTCGCTCGTTCTTATAATTTCGCAATCGCTTTGTTTTCCCACATTTTATAAAACGTTGCGATAGCTTGCGTAATAGGCGCTGTACTTACAGGAACCAGAAAACTAAATACGGCAAAGACGTGTACAAGCATTGCCTCTTTTTCACTGTCAGCACGTTGCAGTGTCTCGTGTACTTGAACCTGCTTGCCTCTCCTAGAAATGATGATAGAGAGAGTGTGATTAGGCAAGTGCGCTTCGTAACGCGTTCTTTTCCTCTTTGTTATGAACTTGCCTGCATTCGCTTTTTTCCTTCAATTCTTTCATACGGATCTCCAATACTGAATCACATATCTTTGATATGAAAAATTTACTATTGTAAAATTTTCTCCGACGAAGAGTTTTGCAAGAGCAACAACGTCCACATTCAGCGTGTGCTCAGCTGCCTGCACCACTTTTTATTGCCTTTTCCTTGTATGAAAGTTCTAAATAACATTTCTAAATTATTTTTCAAGCACCGTACGTGCCCAGAGACAACTGAAAGTATTGTTCCAGTCTGTTGAGCCTGTGCGCATTTTGATAACATGGTGGAAGCATCCATCCATCATTATCGACGCTGTCGGAAAATGGACGTTCGCAGATAAAAAAATACATGTGCCCAGATTCTTTTGAAAATCACAATCAGATTAAGAGGTACGCCGTAGTACTAACTCCGAGATAATTGGACTACCTGGGTTTCTTTAACGTGCATTTACATTCAGCAATCTCGACTTCTGCCCTTATCGAAACGCATCTACGTCGGCCAGGATTGAATCCACAACGTCGAGTTTGGCATCGCAAAGCCATATCCACTAGGCTAATGCTTATTGCCCACCTTGGTCGCATAGTGGCTATGGTGTTGGGCTGCTAAGCACGAGGTCGCGAGATCAAATCCCGGCCGGGCGGCTGCATTTCGATGGGGACGAAATGCGAAAGCACCCGGGTACGTAGATGTACACCCATATATGTAAAGAACCCCACGTAGTCCTAACTTCGGGAGTTGCCCACCACGGCATGCCTCATAACCAGACAGTGGTTTTGGCACGTAAAACCCCATCATTTAAGAAGGCTAATGCTGACTATTGATGTAGTGAAGCGAGATGTTTTATCACCACTGCGCCAAAATTAACCAATTTTATGGATAGAAGCTGAAATGATGCAAAGGATGCAGGCTGTCGCAGTAATACGACGGCACACAAAAAGTTTTAAAGCAAAGCTTTCTTTGCCTCTTCTTTCGACTTTCCCACTGCTGCTGCTGCTGTGGGCTGCTATCCCGCATCCGTGTCGGAGGGTGGTTCAGAGCGCGAGTAAGAGAGAAAATGCGACGGGGGAAAGTCGTTTTCACTCCACCACGTCGAATGTGCACAATGCCCTCTAGAGCTCCTTGGCCATCGCCACTTTAGCCGCTTGACAGCTGTAATTATCCGTGACTCCCCTCAGAAGCATTGTAGAAACTGCAGGGCTTCCCTTTCTGCTAACGTGCGAGGCCAAAGTGGACGCAGATAGACCTGTAGAGAGGAGAAGAAGGAGAGGGAGAAGAGGCAGTTCCAGTATTAGAGAGGGGGAGGAGACATGAGAAGGCAAGCGGTAGCGGGGAAACAGGATAACTTTAAGTTCAAGTTACAGTACAGTATGTTGCTCCTATTTGTGAAAAATAAACGCCATGCAAATATTTCAAACAAGCAACCTACGCTGGGAGTGCCGAAGCCGAGCCACATTAAAGCACACCGCAGGGTCCACGAGACACAACGGAAGCGGTCGACCGTCAAATCAACATTTATCTGGCTGCCGCGTTAGCTTTGCGCTATAGCATTGCAAGAGATCCTGGATTTGATCGCA
This sequence comes from Dermacentor variabilis, assembly GCF_050947875.1. Taxonomy (NCBI): domain Eukaryota; kingdom Metazoa; phylum Arthropoda; class Arachnida; order Ixodida; family Ixodidae; genus Dermacentor; species Dermacentor variabilis. The sequence goes on along the minus strand of NC_134575.1, from coordinate 110,682,520 downwards.
ATCGCGGCAGCCGCATTTAGGCGTGGGCGAAATAGACAACGCACGTGCACTTAGATATTGGGACACGTTAAAAAAACATTATGGTGTCAAAATTAATCTGGAGTCCGCCACTACGGCTTGCCTCATAATCTGAGTGTGGTTTTGGAACGTACAGCGCCATAATCCAACTCAAGTTTAATACTTCTGCCACAGTGCGATGTGCCATGTGAGGAAATGACAACGCTCAACCCTCTCAGAAGTTATAAAATAATGTGCACAACAACGCCTCAAGGAAACACCTCTCCCTGAGTGTACTATGTACTACGCAGACAAACAGCAGTGGTGCACGCAAGATAACATTTAACATCCACTCACCACTCTCGTGTTGGTCTGAACGTTGCAGAAATTAAGCTTTAGCCGTCAACAGCACTGCTAATTATCGTCAATCAAAGCATCCAGCATGGAAAGCTTCGCTTACATCGATTCCCACAGTGCGTGGGATCTGCATAATTCTTTTCTTATGAAAGCAAAGTAATTCACGCATAAACCGCAGACATGTGCACTCCGGTCCCAAGTGAACTGTTTTGATTACCGTCCATTTCGAGAGCCAAATTTTATTGGACCATTTAATAACGCGTAATATCAGTGTTCTTCTCTAAAAACCCTTAAAACTTGCTATTACAGAAGTGATATGGTAGCTCAATTAAAAAAAAAAATTCGGTCTACCGAAAACGGCCTCTTATGTTTTATTTTGTAAGATTGACTTGATTTGATTGCTAATTTTTTAATAAGGAAACTTCAATATGTGCAGCTTTGTTGGTGCGTATCTTTTGCGGAACTAAAGCGTGAAACCATTCTAGGTGGTTATCAAGCACATTTTCATCCTGGAATTGCCTCTTATTTAAGTTTGCAGCTCATATCAAGAAGCACCATTTTTTACAGCTTATCTACAAGTCTGAGGCTAATACGAAAAATGATGAAGGCTATTCGGGCTACTGTAAAACAAGAGGCCAAGGACTGCCGTTTGTAAATTGAAATTTGAAAGTGCGTTCTACTACATCGTTGAAAAACACCTGGTGCAAGGTTTCGAGAGCATGTACTGCCAAAAACGACATTTTTGCGTGACACCTAGGTGACAACGCAATTAGATACTTTTAGCGTGTCCGCTATTCTGGCAAAAGGGGGCGGATGGTCGGGGGCGTAAACGTGAGCGGCTGGAGCGGTGCAACTGCTTGGTGGCGTAGAGTTGAACCAGACAAACACAGAGCTAAATTGAAGTAACCTACTATATTCGGCTTCCCCGCTGGCGCAAATTTTCGTCAGCGGCGTAATTTGGAATGCGATTACGCCGCTGTCAAAAATTTGCACCAGCAGCTAATAAGAATATAGTAATTGGCTGTGTTTATGTGGTTGAGCTCTGCATCAACAGCGGCCGCCACCAATCTGGCCGCTCACGCTTAGGTCCCCGCTCAACCGGCAAACCGCCCAAGCTAAAATTCCCTATCATCTCCCTTCCTTTGCAGCCCCCCAAACCCATCCCATCCCATCCGAACTGCAATGACAGGAAATTTGCTGACACTACTGTGTGTGTTCGAAAACCCAGCAGTGGCTCTTTGTGTGCGCATTCCTGCAGGCTGTCTTTGCATATCCCGATAATAGGCACGCGGAATTGGGTGCAAGGGAGGTTGAAATGGGGCGGTTAGTGCGCGCAGGTGATACGCAGGGAGAAATCTGCGGCTCTTTGTGCAAACGCGTCGTCCCAAAATAGGCTTGGTTTGTAGCTTCATGTTCCAGACTACCATCGAGAAAAGCGGCGCTGGTCACCAGACATTCCGGGAAGCCGTAAACGAACTTGTCAGGGCATCGTCCTGTCTCAGATCACACAAAGGCTTTTCTAAAAACCAGTTTCAGCTTCACGCCGCATTAAATACGTGGGAAGGAACGAGCACATTTCAAGGACACTGGGAACGCAGCCTTGTGTAGGTATTGTTTGGCGTACGAGCTGTTTGGAACGCGTGTTTTCTCACCACGTGTTGAGGAGCGAAATGTCATATTCTCCTGTGAAATACCACTAAAACTTTTCATAATGGCGCATTCCTGAAAACGCCCACAATTTGTACGCGCACACGAGAACAGCAACCCGAATAGGAGCTTGTTTTAGCTGAAGACACTTCTGCGCATATTTGTCGAGATAGAAAAATTCAATTGCGGGGTTTTACGTGTGAAAACCACTTTATGATTACGAGGCACGCCGTGGTGCGGGACTACGGAAATTTCGACCACCGGGGCTTCTTTAACATGCACCTAAATCTAAGTACACAGGTGTTTTCGCATTTCTACCCCATCTAATTGCGCCGCCGTGGAATCCAAATAACACTCGCAAAATATTATTATTATGGTAAATCGTGCAATTAATATATATAATAAGTTTTATAAAAAATTTTTGGTTGCGCACTGTGTCAAGAAGCTTAGCCAATGAAACTCATAAATAAATAAGATAACGAAATTAAGCATTCTTTTGAAGGACGTCTGGTATTTCAAAATGAAACTGCTTGGTTTTACGTGCCAAATCATAAAAATAATTACTAGGCATGGTCGTTGTGGGGGACCTGGAAATAATTCCGAGAGCATGTGTGTCGTTACCGTCCAAAACATGGACGCTTTTGCATTTCACTCAACTGAACTGCCGCAGCACCACCCGCTCTTGGATCCCGCAATCACGTGCTTAGTGTCCCGAAGCAATAGCCACTATGACACAATGCGGGCGACATCCACTATGCGAGAGCTTGTTCAATGGTAATGTTATCCTGCTTAATTGTCGCTAAGTATTGCCATTTCAATTGGCACTTATCAGGGTTATATAACATCGCCAATGCGGCTGACCCCAATAAAATGCTCTCGAAACCATCAATTTTAGCCATATACCATACTACGTTTGTGGGTTAAAGTGGCGCAGGTGGCCAAAATATACCCGATAATTTCCTAGAAATTTCTTACTAATTTCAGTGCAGTTTGCTTACAGCCGTTTACAAATAGCAAGCAATTTGTTGAACTTTCACAATTCACAAGCTTTCTACAATAAGAACAAAGCGTAGTGGAAAAAATATATTTCCTCCCATCGCTTCTCTTTTGACCTTATTAAGCGCGAGTCACATGGTGCGATTTTCCTTGCGATCTGTCGTACGGCGCGTCGTGTGCGACTTGCCGCATGCGGCGATTCGGGACACATGGTACGAATGAGCAAGCAGCGGGCAGCTCCGCCCAGAACCGGCGCCCCCGCGTAGAAGTTCGGAATGCTGCGTAACTTCGAACAGAAAGTGAAAGCAACCGCATTTGCACAGCTGTCTTGTTTGAAACAAACGATGACAATACAAACACGTCTATGCAAGCTCTCTTGATGTGTTTCCGCTAGGCCGCGTTAGCACTAACGGCTCCGTTGACAGCCGCCGATGGCTAGGAGCCGGCAGGCATAGCTCGCTCGGCTACCGCATCCGACACAGGTGGCGCTTGTGACACGATCGCTTGCAGCTCGTATAACGAAGCGCCTATGTTACTCGGCACAACATGTACACAGTTATGTCACCTTTAATTGTAGCACACTTGATTTCATTGGCGCCATGTCCACTTTGTGGGGACAGAAACAGACGGGCGCGCTTAGCTGCCAGTGACAGAAACGCATGGCCGGCGTGCTGCGGAATCTGCGGCATCTGTCTTCATTACTATCCTAACACGGCAAGTTTCGCGCTAAGGGCGGCCGAATATCTTAGCCGTGTTACAAGCGTCGGCGTATGAATAGGGAACCCTTTTAACGTATCATTGTAAACGTGGCTACTATCATTGCCGCGCGCGATTTGATCCGTGCTCACGAGTGCAGATGAAAATAATCTAAAGGCGCCATTTTTGTTTTTGTTGACCATAACCATTGTAAGGCCTACCCATAATAAAGGCAAGTTTGGTTGTACCTCCTTTTGTCATGGAAGTGCGGAAAGTGATGAAAGTAATGAAATGAGGCATCTACTTAAGAATGTTTCGTGCGTGCAGACCGCTTGGCTTTTCTTGAAGGGTCGTTCGCGTAGCATTCGACAGATGGTAAGCGCGATCATTATTAGCTAGACGTGGCACACGACATATCGCTGCGGCAAGTTCGGGGTGCGATCATTACACGGGAAATAAAAAAAAAAATCGAATTTTAACGACAAAATTCAGGGGTGCGATGATTACGCGAGTGCGATCATTATGCGAGTAAATACGTAATCACGACAACGATTTACTATATCGCACAACGTTTTATAACATGCACCCTTTCGAGGTCACTTTATTCTATAAGTTATTTCGTGTCAGAAACAAATTGTAGCTGATTTATGTGCCGCCGTAAGCGGCGAAGGAGGCCTTCATTTCGACCAGGGAGAAAAAAAATTACCGACGATTACGTTACTTCCTAATGCGAAGTTTGAGCGCAGCAAATAAGCTGTTTCACCTTTTCGATAGATTGAGGCAAAGAAATCGAGCAACACATGTATGCGCTATCACAGAATTTTTTTTTTATTTTTCACACGTATTCCTTTAACAAAGACTCCACTAACAGTTCTTGACAGTCATGAAGGAAGCTTTGTGGTCGGAGAAATAGACTGATATATGTTCGACTTGGTACACCAATGCTTGATTCTCAAAGACGAGATCTATAAAAGTGCCTCGCGAGGTTGTCACAGCCGTGGGACGCGTTACGAGCGAGAGGAACGGGATGTTCTCCCGCATAAGTGTTAGGAAATTGCTGTTTGTCTTTATGTCAAGCCGCCACAGATCTGGCTCTCTGATTGCCACCGCACAGGGCGAACGGCAGCGGCAATTTCGGCTCGGGCGGTGCACATATACAGATTCGCCGCCACCGATCTGGCTCTCTGATTGCCACCGCACAGGGGTTGCATTGGAGGAGGAGCGAAGAAAGGAATTAAGTTCGAGCCGGCGCTTTGACAACCGGAGACTCGCAGGAAGAGGGGGGAGGGGGGCGGCGTGTACACCCAGCGGCAAACGATGGGGGCAGAAGCGCGCGCAGCAAGCGGACAACACGATAAAGGGAGGAGGGAAGAGATAGCAGCGACTGACTGTTGCCGCTGACGCCGATAGTGAGTCAACCCCAGCTGCGGAGTTGGTTTCAGGGACAACGAATAACCGGCGCGTCGGCAACTGAAGAGCACCCTATCCGCCACACAAGAACAGGGGGGGGGACCCTTTCCTCCTCTTTCTGCATGGCGGCGACGGTGTTCTATGCAGTCACGTTATCTTGACTCTCTAGCGGCGTCAGCGGCATCCAGCGGTATCAGTCGGTCGCTGCTAGCGCTGGGGGGATGAAAGGGGGGCGGAGCTGGTTACGAGACCGACGACGACGACGACGCGAAAGCCAGGAACGGACGCCAAAGAGCTGCGCTCTAAAAAAACAAAACAGACATGATCGGAGCGGCGACGCGCTCGCTCGCCGGCCGCGCCCCGTCGGGTCAACCACGCGTGGCCGTGACGTTCGCACTACCGGCGCTGTCATTGACTGCGGTTGTCCGACCGATGCGGCAATCGCACGAGACTTAAGCCCGAGACATATGGTGCGATTTCGGGTGCGATTCGTCGTACGACCATTCGCATCGGCATCCGCACTCAACAGGTTTTCAACCAAATCCGCCGCCTGCGGCGCCCTATCGCACGTCGCGTATGCGACCAACTTGCTGAATTGTCGTGCGACTGCCACATCGGATGGACGACAGCAGCCAATGACAGCGCCGTTAGCGTGAACGTCAGGGCCACATGGCAGACTCGGCGGTGCCGGCGAGAGGGCGCCTCGCCGCTCCGATCATGTCAGCATTTTTCTCCGTGGTCGAAACGTGGGCCTCAATCGCTGCTGACGGCGGCACATAAATCGGCTACAATTTGTTCCTGACACGACATAACTTCTAGAATAAAGTGACCTCGAAAGAGTGCGTGTTATAAAACGTCGTGCGAAAGAGTAAATTGTTGGCGTGATTTCTACTCGGACGCGGTCAGTGCACACACACCAGCCATCGTCTGTATACGAAGCGGCTCGCCTGATTGGTGTGTTTACTCATCGCTAGTAACGGCACCGAGAAAACTAACCGTATTTTCACTTTGGAGAAACATAAATGTTCAGGCATTGATTTTGCTTACGAATTTAGGCGCTTTATTACGAGCTGCGGACGCATCGCAAGGGCCCTCGGCCCCGGAGAGACGGCCGGCGAGCTAGGCCTACACCGTCTCCCAGCGATCGCAAGCTCGCCTGGCATGCTCGTTCGCTTCTGTCGGCGCCATTGAAATCAATTGTGCTGCAATTTAAGCGTGACATAACTGTGTACACTTTGTGCCGACTAACATAGGCGCTTCGCTATACGAGCTGCAAGCAATCGTGTCACAAGCGCCACCGGAGTCGGATTCGATGGCCCAGCGAGCTATGCCTGCCGGCTCCTATCCATCGGCGGCTCTCAACGGATCCGATACTGCTGACGCGGCCTTGCGGAAACACGTCTACAGTGCTCGCATGGACGTGTTTATATTGTCATCGTTCGTTTAAAACAACATAGTTGTGCAAATACGGTTGCTTTCACTTTCTGCTCAAAGTTGCGCAGCATTCCGAACTTTCACGCAGGGGCGCCGGTTCTGGGCGGAGCTACCCGCCGCTCGGTCATTCGTACCATGTGTCCCGAATCGCCGCATGCGGCAAGTCGCACACGACGCGCCGTACGACAGATCGCACGGAAAATCGCACCATGTGTCTCGCGCTTTATACAGCAAGTTGGTCGCATGCGCGGCGGGCGATTCGGCGCCGCGTGCGGTGGATTCGGTTGAGAACCTGTTGAGTGCGGCTGCTGATGCGAATGGTCGTACTACCAATCGCACCATTTGTCTCGGGCTTTAAGACCACGTCTGAACGCGGCGGACATAAATTGTACCATCGCATCCGCAAATAAAAAGAAAATGCACAAACACGAAGAATCCCTGTCGCGGACAACGCAGGCGGTTAAAATCATTTACAACCCATGTACGTAAAAGCCGAGTCCATAGAGCCGTGCTCTGTTTCAACCAGACGTCGCTTCCAGAATCTGCCGCTGCTACAAAACTAGTCTTGCCTCTTGACCAATGCAAAGCACCGAAAATAATGAGGACAGGCTAAATCTCATGAATACTGAACATCAAGGGCCAGAAAAAGACCGTGAGAGACGCATGTCATCTTGCTACCATACTACCATGTTTCACTTGTCAAGCTATTAGTAAATACAAATGAAAAATAAAAGGCAGTTTCTGTCATGCAGGAGCCGCAGAGGGATCCTTACATGTTATTGTACACCCGTCAATATACTAGATTACATTTCTAGTACATTCTATACAAAGTGAAGCGCCGTTTTAAAACCGAACCATTTGTAGTTATTCATGTCTACTCCATCATTACCGAAGATTGAAACTAAGATGCCTGGCTCAGTTTCCTGTGCAGGTACACAAAGGAAACAATATTATTTAGCATAACCACCGGTAATGTTCATTATAAAGATGAGCATTGCCATTTCATATGTACAGCTTAATGGGAGTACTTTTTGCTCAACCATTTTTAACATCAGACAAGCTTGTTAGCTTTGCTAACAAAGCACATACCAATTATCGAACATTAAACGGGGAGCAAATAACCCCTTACCAGTCTGCTTTAGGGACTGCAGCACAATTGACAAACCGACTACCACTCTATAGCTGTTCCATATTCCGCCTAAAACTGAAAATAAAACACTTTCAAGAAACCGTAAACATAATGCATTCCCGCTGATGCAACAACTAAAGGCCTTCCTTGAATTTGGGACATCAACGCATACATGGACGTTAGCCAGCAGCATAGCTGCTCGAACTTAGTGTCTACTCGACATCTGAGTATCATAATTTGTCGATAACTTGTTAAGTCGAATCATTTTTTCAAACAAGAAATTCGCTAGATGTGGTTGTAATACTTGAACATCCAGTAGAAAATGGGACGAAGCTTTAGTTATGGTGTTCTAGAAGGGGGTAGTGGGCTCAGGAGCCGGAGCGCCCTATGCATTGAAGCGAGGCGGCGAGTGTGGACGGGACGTGGATTTCGGTGGCGGCGCTGTAGTCGTGTGGGCTGGCTCCCCCCGCTGCTTCGCCATAGAATAAAGTGCTTCGCGCGCTTGTTCATGCGGGCTTGATTCGCGACGTTGACTGTTTTTTGGTGTTTCAACCTACCGTTCGAGTCTGTTTCGCGCGCAGTCGGCCGAACACGTGAGCAGTAGGAAGGTCGAAACGTCAACGGCAGCGACCCTGCTTCGCTCCCGGCTCTGAAACAGGATATAAGTGGAAAAAAAGGAAAGCAGCCGTCGTTCAAAGATGAATAAACACGGCGAATTTGGGAACGCAACTTGCACCGCGAAGACAAAAAACTCGACGAAACGTGTGCGGTTTGTGTGCGAAACACGCTAAAAGAGTAGGTGGATTTTTAAGCGATTCAACTGCAGATGGCCTAGGCCATCTGCATTTGCTAAGGGCGACGATATCTAGCGCATTATCACTGCTGGATTATCTTGTCAGCCAGGGATTTAGGTATGTTATGACATCCAGGTTAAGCCAGGATTCGCTGGAAAACTTTTTCGGTATAGTCAGGCAATCATGTGGGTCTAATGTCCACCCAACACCAACGCAGTTTCTAATTGTCGTTAATTGCCTATCCTTTTATAACGTTGCGAAAATAGTACGCTCAGGCAATGCTGACCTTAATGGAGCTAGTGTAGAAATGAGTTCTCTCCTGAGTGCGCAAGATGCTCCAGCTCAATAAGCCAGGGCTGCTGCAATCGACCATATCATTGAGGAAGGAAACCTAGCTTCAGCCGAGCGTATGCTTCGTAGTATTCCTGCTCTCAAGCACAGAGAGTTGGTGGAGCAGAAGAGCGACGACCGTCTAATACACTACATGGCAGGGTATGTTGCTCGAAAGTTTCTGAAGTGTTATGACTGCATGTCTTGCAAGGCCTTTCTTATGGAAACCCCTAATACAGAAAGCAGAAACTCTGAGTTCACTGTGACATGCGACAAGGGAGGGTTGTTATATCCTTCGCTGGAGCTTTTCAGGGCAGTGAAGAAGTTGGAGGACATCTTCACTGTGTTCTTCAGCCGAGAGAAACTCTGCAGTGACCGCATAGTGGATGTAATGTTGCTAGTGAAGGACAACTTCGGCTATGCCTTAGGCTGCAGCCAGCACTAAGATGCGCTCACAACAGAGTTGACCAAGTTCTATGTGCTGACCAGGCTGTACTTCTATGTAAAATGGATCAACCAATCGCGACAGGAACGGCGTAAAAAGAAGTTGCACGCGAAGATAAGCCGTTCCTCATAGTGCCTCTCTCGTAGCAGCCATGCACTTTGAGAAAGGAGTAGCTGCCCATCTTTTGTACCAATAAAGAGTTGTTTGTGGCTACCACGAGTTCTCTTTATTTTGCTGTGTTACGAAATTTCGCTACCCCTGGTAACCACTACGACCGCATAATAGTGGCATCACCATAGGATTGACTCCCTAGCTTTCAGTGGATATATGCTTTCGTAAACAAAATCGCAGTTCAAGGAATAAGACCTCATCATATCTGGCCTCTGTTCCGAATGTGTTAGTACACGCGCCGCAATTGTTTGGCTCACTTGAACTTGTGAATGCAATTGGGTCCTGACCTGTATAAAAAGTGTTAATGGCAAATGAATTAAGCAATTTACCCATTCACATATTTACCTCTTCTACGGTGTTCGCGAGCGTTTAGTTTAGAAATCAGTCGCATCGTTGTGCGGCCGTTAGTCTGCACTCGTTGAGTCGGCTTTATTTTCACGCAAGCTTGAAGAACGTCTGTCTTTCCACCTTTCTCTGCGCCTTGTCTTAATTTCAGATGAAGTTTTCAGAAAACATGCTACGGAGCTGCGCGCTTTCTTTTTTCGGCGTGACACGAAGCGCACACGGCTTTCTCTACGTTGAAAATGCTCAGTTTCGCGTTCCGTACAGCTCATGCTCTAGTGGCGCCATCTGGCGGCGTCGACGTGAGAAGCCACACCCGCGGGCTCTCCCCGACTCCACTACCCCCTTCTAGTTCACTATACTTTAGTCCAGCAGCGCAGGTCCAGTCTTCGAAGCAGTTGTTTGGCTTCCCGCGAAATACTTCTTTTCCCGCTTATGAAGAAAACGATGTTTTTTTTTTCTTCTTTGAGTTTCAAAAGTCGCTACTTCATTTTGTTCCCGTACCGTTTCTTCTCCAAACACTCTTATTTACTTTCGGGGTCGAGACAGTGGGACTTTGTGCTGTTCAAATTACACCGTAATTGAGCATGGCACTAAGTTCACGTATTACGTTGTGTTGAATGGCTAACATGTTTACAAACGCGCATGCGAAAAGCAGGACGTACCGTTAACTTCTAGAGCCAATTTGCGCGGTTAGCTGCAAGCACTGAGAATGCGTTCGTGTGCCTTCATCATGCTCAGCCACGCGATGACCACGTGCTCGATGCGACCACCGCGCAGGTTTCGGTCATGCTTTCTGCCAGCAGGGAACGGATTCGGCAAGCTTGCAGGTGAACGACCTCTTAGAATTTCTTTGCGCTCCGATAACTTCGCTGCGATAAAGAGCTTGTGAACTCGAACAATCTCGAACGATGAATAAATAATAAAATATATAGGATTGAAAGACCCCGTTATATGTAGTCTACGTGCAGCGATCGCTCGCTGTTCAAGTTACAAGTTACGGAAACAATCGAAATGCTGACATAATAACTAGGAGATAACAGCGCCAACACAAAGGTGATCGAACAACTAATAACGCGAAAAGATGCAATTCAGTCTATCACTGCTAATGACATCGCTTATAAAACCGGAATAAAAAAAATATTTTCGATTGGATGGAAATCGCAGTCAATATTACATAGTTTACAAGTACCTCGAGCGCGTAGTGTACAAATGCATCTCTGTATCGCTCCATCACACCTTGTTTGAAACAAGCAGGTTCCGTGTCACTACGCATGAATTTTAGGCACAAGAGACCTTTCGCATAAAGGCGGTTCCTTACGCGGTTATTGGTATATCAGCGTCAGAGACTTGCGAAAGTCATTATGTATTGTTTTCATAGTATTGTGCGATAAAATTTACGGCATTTGCTTGGCCATACCGTTCTGGTGATTTTGACCAGGTAAAGGCAGCGATTTCTGATGTGAGGCCTTTTCGCATATGTCGGTATGAGACTGGGATGCAAATATCTCATACGAGATTCATCTTGAGCGAGGTACGTGGGCACCTCAGGTGCAGTGCGCTATCGTTTAATAATTGATCTCTTTCGGGAATGATGCGCGATAATATATAACTGAATCACAATGTCGGAGAATCAAATTTGGATATCATCCATGGCATAAGTCTCCATATTCTGCGAATTTCATTTTTTCAGGAGCAACAAAATGTAATATCTGAAGTTGTGCGTGCCCGTTCTGCGTTCACTGGAGGCACGAAACCTGTGAGCCTAACAAAAGCAGGTGGCGATATCCGGGGACAAACAAAATTTACCTGAAATATTTCTACTAATGGTTTTACCTTCCGTGCCTAGTAGGTGGTGAGACATGACGTCACTTTAGCTCAGCATTTTAATAATACTATTGTACATGAGAGTAGGATACTATAACACTTTCCTACGGCTCTATTTTTGTCTCACCACACGTTTGATAACGTTTGCTCTTGACAGTTTGCTCTTGACAAATTTCGTTCGGAGGGGGCTCACGTTGCAGTTCAGCCCCCTACTTAAGAGGAAGGTTTAGCTCAGGTGCTCCTATCAAAATACTGTCGAACGAGAATTAGTTTTTCTCGGCAACCGCTGCACCAAATTCTAATGACCATTTAAACATTTAAAACAATTAGGCTCTAAATCGAAATTCCGCTTCCAACAGGCACTAGAATTCAACTTTCTCTCTCAAATGCAACAAATTTCATTAGAAGTGAACCATGGGGTTATCCCAGAAAAGCGTTTCTGAGTTTTAGATGTATCTGAATAGATCGCGTCGAAGTTGGGCCCGAACTAAAGCTTCCTCTTAAACAATTTGTCGAGGGATCAAATATATGAATGATAACTGCATTGGCATTGCCGAAGATGCTGCAAGCAAATTCTTGAACGCTACGCACTGTCAGAACAAGTAAAATGTTTAGTTTTTTTATAAAAGAATATACTCTTAATAGCGAAAATTGTGGCCAATGTAACTGATATCAATGCTTCCATGTTTGTGTCTATTAAATAAGTAAAGAAAATATCACACCAACTTTAGAACTATACCAGTTCGAAACCAGCAAAGGATTGCATACCGCTGATATGAAAAATGTAAAGGTCATGAAATGAACAAGTTGAGGACAAATATGTGAAACTTTCTCATTCAAGAACCTTGTTTACATTCTTGCACAGATGCAACGGCCAGTGAAAAATCTCAATGACGCTGTCATTTGCTCAAATGTATTACGTATGAGCAGATGTCACCGGTCCTGTATCTTGAGTATATATAATTGCACCGAAATTATAGTCGCAAGAAAGAGCACGCATAAAAAGCAGGAGTTCTGCAAAATATGCGAGGGCGAGTCAAATGAAAGTGATACAATGCGAATATACGACAAACGGAGTACATAATTTAAAAGTATTCTCCGTGAGCAACCAGATATTTGTCCCATTGACGACCGAGTCGCGGGATTCTCTTCTCATAAAACTCCTTGGGTTGCTGCTCCAAAAAGTCTGCAACAGACTCTTTCACGTCATCGTCCGACAAGAATCTGACTGCCTTGTGCTGTCTTTTTCAGTTGCCCCAAAATGTGGAAGTCACAAGGCGACAGATCTGAGCTGTATATGGCGTATATTGCAGCGTTTCCCACTTTAACTTCACCAGTTTTATATTAACCGCATCAGCGACGTGGGGACGCGCATTGTCGTGGAACAAGATGACCCCAGTCGTCAATTTTCCACGTCGTTTGTTCTTGATTGCGACACTTAGCCGGTCCCGCGCTTCAAAATATCGGAAAGAATTGATAGTCTCTCAAGATTTAGCAAATTCTATCAGTAATGGCCCCTGACGATCGAAAAAAAGTCAACAACACCATTCCGTTGGAAATGACGGCCTTTGCTTTCTTGGGGGTGGTGAATGCGAATGCTTCCACTGTAAGCTTTGCCGTCGTGTTTCAGGTTCGTAGTAGTGGCACCATGGTTCCTCTCCGATCGCAATTGCAGAAAAATGTCGTCACCCTCATTGTGATACCGGATCAGATGTGTCAAAGCAGCGCCGAACTTCTCCGTCTCCTGGTAGTGGTTCACAATCTTGGGCATCCATTGCGCGCACAAGAGCCGATAACCGAGATGTTCATGAATTATGGCGTGAACGGAACCCTGACTAATGTTTACACGCTCGGCCGGTTCATCAATGCTTATCCTCCGTTCTTGTCTCATCAGCTCATCAACCTTTGCAATATTGTTGGGCGTGATTTGCATGGTGGCTTTGGCCCGGTCTTGGATCGTCTTTGCATTTCATTGGCCACTGTGAAGCGTTGGAGCAAACTGTTGAAAGAAGGACGTGAAAGTTGCAATGTTCAACGTACACGGCAGCCATAGGGCGACTAATTTTTTTGGAGGGAAACGCTTTCAGCTGTCAGAAAACTCACGACACCGAGCTGTTCAACTTCTGGAGCGTCCATTACGTCACGCAACTATGTTTAACCCAGTGTACGAGAGCATTAAAGAACATTTACCCTTACACCTACTTGTCACTTTTGTAAATGAGAGATGCCTGTGTGCTATGCCCATGCCTCCAGATAATGAACCGAACCATTATTGCGTGGGGTGGGTAGACGCACTTTCATTTGACTCGCCATCGTACATTCGAAATGTGAAGATAAAGATTACTAAAGGGCAAAAAAATGTCACTGGAAAGAAAGTTCGCTGCACGTATACACAAAACCTCACAACAAGATATTTAAATATACGTATAAGTCTGCAATAAATCTACGTATCTAAGAAAAAGTCGCTGTATATGACGCATCAAATAAGGCAAATAAGCATGTTGCGTAATCACAGATTCACGGAATCCTAGATCCCGCCCCCACTCTATCCACTCCCCCCGATGTATCGCGCTCGACGGAGGGCGGCGCGCTTCCTCCCCGCTTTTCTCCTTTGCGCACACAAGACTGAGCCATCATCGTCGGCCCACCCATGCCACCACCACACTACGCTTTCACTCGCACAAACAGTATGCGGCGCGCGGTCCCGATGTTATCGCCTCTGGAATTTATACGGAACGTGAGGGCGACGGCGACGGCAGGAATGCGCCCGTAGCGTCCGTATAGTTGAATGATATAATTAGAGTATCCGGCAAGTGGCGCGTCCCGTTGCCCATTGCTTTCCTTTCCGCTAAAGACGTAACGAAATAGAACTTTCACCATGCGACAATTCGCTGCGCCACAACAATATCCATTTTTTTCCCTTCTGTGGGGCGGGGCACCGAAATGAAGAAACGCAAAGTATCTCCAAAATCGAATGCCTGCTTTGGGCCCCTAATGTGGCTACCGAAGGAATATCGAATAGTTTTGTCCACCGAGAACCATGCGCATACTGCTCGGTGTCCCGCGCCGGCAAAACAAGACTTTCCGGAGATGTTGCTCTCAAGCGAACGCGGTGCAATCCGTCGAGTCCCCCCAGTGATGGCGGCGAGTGACCATTGTTCCCTTTTCTTGCCTGCTAGCCAGAAAGCGTACAAAACTCTGCTAGGCGAAAATCCACTCGGCCAGAGAAAACCAAACGCGCACCGAACTGCTCCGCGCGGTGGTCGAGGCAACATGACAAAAACGCATGCGCTCTGGCTGGCTGTGGCAGCCCGCGGGTGGGTTCGCGAGAACGAAAAAATTGAAGAAGCTCAATGTGGTCCTCGTGAATAAAAGTCAAAGTAGAAAAAGTAAATAAGAACGCAGCTACCTTCGCTGGCTTTAGTGTCTTGGCATGAATGCTTTGGAGTAGGTGAAAAAAAAATTTGATATTTTTTGTGTCAGTTGGTGGCACAAATGAACCACCTCAACGCTTCGTCTCATCGGACCTCGCTGCCTGCTTTGTCAACTTGTCTGATAGTGTGTTGATTTGGCTTGCCTTGTTGTATGTTCCGATGTACGACTTTAAAGAAGTCAATACACCTTAGGCGTCAAATGTTTACAACAGCATTAAACCAACAAAGTTCCGCAATTGGAAATTGAAAGTCAAACTTTGGAAATGCCAATGCACGTTTCATATCAAAAGTTTGAGAACTTTATACCCATAAATATTCGGAATTGACATCCATGCGCTCCGTAGATTACGCGGCCTCCGTTGGATGCCGCGGCGAGCCCATTCGCCATCAAAACGCCCTTGAACCTTTGTGCCAGGATGGGGCTGCTTGCGTTATGTAACTCCTGGTGCATGTATGTTGTCGCAAAATCACGCCCGAGTTCGCAACGTTCGCGTTGAAGTGGTTTTTCGAGCGTGAAAAAGACATTCTAGACAAAATCCAGAATGATTTCCGGCGCTGGCGGTCGCTTTGGTCGGCGGTGCATGGACTGCACGAAAATATTTCGGGGGGGGGGCGGTCTGAATCCCAATAAGCCCCCCCCCCTGGCTACGCCCCTGACATAATATATAAATAGTCATTCGTAGGAAGGAGAGAAGATGCTATGAATCTGCTACCCGTGAGGGAGTACGGCTCAGCATGAGGAGCTGAGGGAGAGAAGGAGAGGAAAGAGGTTACGGCTGAACGAGGGGAAGATAGGCAGGGAGGTCATAAGCTAACCCTAACGCGGAGTTAAAAATAGCCTTCGGCAATGGCTCCCCAACGCCCCAAACTACGAAAATTCAGAAATTCCAGGAGACGGGAAAGCAGTTAATAACGTCTTGAGCTCTCAGATGACACAAATTAAGGCTTTTGGAAAGTGCTGCCTCGCCTTGACACCCCTGTACAGGTGTTCATAAACAATAGGAACACGCTAAATCGTTACTGTAAAGCAACTTCCTTTTCAGGTTTTGCTTAGCGCACGTGGTGCCTGGAGGCCATGCTTTTTTTCTTCTTTCTTTTTTACCGCGTCGTGAGGCGAGAGGTTGGTGATTGTGGCGCTAGGGATGGCAAGAAATTTGTCACAAGGTCTCTTCTCCGAAGTTCCGACCGCCTGAACGCGCAGACGACAAATCAAAGCGAGCAGGCGCCAGTTTTAGCAAAATACAATGACGCGCGTGCTTTTCGCGCATTCCTATAAACGAGAGACACCGAGTCATATGAATTGAAATCAGGCGAGCACTTAGACCTGTGATGAAGTAATTAGACGATGCACATAGGAAAACTTATGGTCTATATATAACATTTCTGGCCGCGTAATATATCAAGAAGCATACGGCAATTAAAAAAAGTGCACAATACTGGGCTTTTACTTGCCAAAATCAAGACATGATCAGGAGGCATGGCGTAGGGGGAGACACCGGATTAAGTTAGACCACGTGGGGCTCGTTAAGGTGCACCCAATGCAATTGGTACAGGGACATTTTTTGCATTTCATTCACGTGCAAATGCGGCCGGAGGATTCAATTCCGCGTCCTCGGGTTAGCAGCGCAGCGCCGAAACCCCAACTCAACCGCGGCGGTTTAAACCTAAGCAAACGGAATCGATCACCAAGCAACAATAAACAACTTTTTCTTTAAGTTCATATTGTTGGTGTTAATTGTGTGATCATTTTGGCCAGGGGTATGGGTAACTAAGTAATGCCACAGAAATAATTGAGCGGAAGCGTTTCACTTCGACCTAAAACTCTTATCTAAGATGCGAGATCAGGCTGGCGCAACGCAATTATCCGGTCAAAGGAGCGCAATTTTAATCCACAATGAACGTTTCGGACCATGTTCCGCGCAGGCTCAGAGGCGCTGACCTTGCACTGTTGAAGGTGAGATGGCAGGTTCGATCCCCTTCAGCCTTCAGGGGCAGTAGCATTCCGATCGGGGCGGAATGCAAGAGCGCTGGAAGATTGTGCACTGTGTGCGAGTGATAGACTTCAAGCCGTAAAAATGTTAGTATAAAGCACTCCGCAGTTCCCGGCGGTTAAACAGGACATTTAATTCAACCCTTCATGTGTTTTCGAGACATTCAGAACATTTTACAATTAATTCGAGACGCAACGCGAAAGAGTATATATAATGCGTAAGTGCTTCATTGTATTGTTCAGTATATTCAGACTAAAACACTTGCGATCACCGTTGTTGAATTGCAAATCACAAATCACAAATAAATAAAAAGAAGATCCAAGCGGAGTCACAATCGATGTCTTTGAAAACGAAACGCGTAATGTCCGGCTGACTAAGCCTTCGGAAAAGGACAGTCAAAAAGAACTGCAGCCAGATTTCGTGAAGACGTAGCTGCTAGAATACGCACCTTTTAAAGGAATGCCCTTCGCACTTATCGATCACCTATTCAAATGCTGTGGCTTATTTACTAGCCCGAACAAGGCTAACGGAAAAAACAAGTTGGGACAGTACAGAGCGTTAGACTTCAACTAACAAATTCTTAGGTATGGATATCATTCTAAGTGAAAGTCGCTTGTGTTGGATGTACTAACCAAGGAGCAAGAAGCCCTTACTTGGCTACCACTCGGCGCATAGCTACTAACGGTTTCAGATCTGCCCTGGTGAAACCCTGTGAGCACCAGCTTTCCTGCACCGTTCATCAACAAGCGAGCCGTTCATGTAGGCCTGGGTATCCCGAAGACACCTTGGTGTCAATCATCGAGAGCCTCATAAAAGAGGTTGAAGCTGACCCAGCAGCCACTCAGTGCAATAACGCAGGCCCCATCGGGTGCCTCGTGGCTGTACCATAAATGCACGGGCTCTCCCACCGCCCAAATAATGGGGAGAACAAGTGCGGTCTTTCTGTGTTGTTTTTTTGCAGCGCAACAAACGATTGCAAAAATGTGCAGTTTGCTAAAAAAAAAAGCCGGTACTAAAGATGCATGCACTAAAAAGCATGCCACCCGCTTGGTTAACCTAAATGTGGGGCGCTCTTCAAGATTGCACATTATTGTGGAAAATGCTATGCATGCAGGACAATTATGCAGATGCCCTAATGATCGACTTAGCACCGGACCGCTGTAAGCGTTCTTGCCGGCGCTGCCCACTTGGCTGTCCACAGTTCTGGTTTGCTCCCCGTGTTTTCATAACACGGATGTGCTCAGACGGTTCTACAGGAAGTTAAGGAAACCTTGAGGCTTCTTGCATTTTACACGCTGCTGATGAATGCGTTAGCGCACCTTCTCTGGTACTCACTGACAAAGAAGCGTTGTAGAAGGACAAGAAACTTGTCAGTGCCTTGTAAGAGTTTCTTGTAGGCGCTTATCGCCTTTCATTGCGCGTTTGATTTGCTCCTCTGTGGCAAATTGCTTTATGCGTTTCACTCTAAGAACAGTTTACACCCTTTGGCTTGCCCCTTCTGCCACACAAAAATAATCGTCATCTGCCTTGATGCGTTTCCTTTCTCTATCGCTGCAAGCCCGGAACTTTCCAGTGACGAACGGCACGCGCGTTATCAGAAGGGGCACTCCAAAGGGTGTAAACTGTTCTATGCTGATAACGCGCGTGCCATTCGTTACAGGAAAGTTCTGGTCTCGCAGCGATAAAGAAAGGAAACGCATCAAGGCAGATGACGATTATTTTTGTATGGCAGAAGGGGCAAGCTAAAGGGTGTAAACTGTTCCTAGAGTATTGTTGGCGGATTTATTTGAGCGTAAGGTGGCTTCTTTGCATGATTATGTGGAAAAAAATTGTCAGCTTCAGTCTATACCTCTGTCCTGTACCATTTCGTTACGTTAGCCTTTTTTGCGCGCTAACTATATCACATCAATTTTATCAACGCCAACTAGCCCAACGCTACATTAAATACACATATACAACGACACTAATTTTACCTTTGCGCACGTGACACTGTGGTTGTGTTTTTAGGTAATAAGGGAATGTTTACTGCAATTTATAAGGCCGATATCAACGCGCCATGACGGCTTAGTGGCTATGGTGTTGCGTTGTTAGGCACGAGTTCGCAGGATTTAAATATGGCCATGGTGGCCGGAGGTCGATGGATGTGTAATGCAGAAACATCCATGTACTTCGATTTATGTGCCCTTTAAAGAACCCCTGCGGCTCATAACTAAGCCGGAGCACCGCTAGGCATGCGTGAAAATAAGCTAGTGATTTCGGCACGTAAAAGCACCTAATTTAATTTTTAACGGCCGATAAGACAACTAACCTTACTTCGTACAATTGTCTGTTACTTCGCTCTCACTAGCATTGATATGCCTTTCGGGTGGAACTGCGATTTTTTTCTTTAAGAAAGAAAGCGGCTGTGCTCAGTTTTGAAATTCATGCATCTATCATCCAAGCATTGGTTCAAGTCGTTGCAGCAATGATTGGCAGCCGTAGAATGCATGTGTGCCAGATGGAATTTTTTTTCTATCATTGGGCAAGCGTAGAAACGCCAGGTTTACATATACCAATTCTTCCAAAAATATTTTTCGTTTCGCGCAGTCAACGGTAGGAGTTTTCCGTCTCTGCTTTAAAGGGCCCCTGAAACGGTTCGGACAAATTTTGTAGACGCGTAGGGTACAGCTTAAGTAGAACATTCGCACCACAATTTAAGTGAAGCATTACGTATTGATGGAGCTACAAGCGATTAGAAGTTACCCTCCTCCCCAGCCACGCTTTTCCTCCTCTACTCGTTCACCGAGCGAGCGGGGCTAAGCTCCGCCTTCACTGGTCCTGCGTCACGATGCGACGTCACATCGTCCACTTCCGGTTGTTTTGGAGCCCGCCCCCGCCCGCGCGAAACCTCTCCGCTAGCCGCTTGGCTGTCGACCCCAAGCCAGAGCTATCGAAGCAGCGTGCGTTGCGAGCATTCTGTCGTAGCGCCGAACGTGTCTGGTATTTCGTTAACCACAGGCAAGCTGGTCATTTCGGCAAATGACTGGAGGCATAAACTCAAGCTGTTGAAGGAACTTTGGCGTAGACGTACGTGAGCGGCCTGATCGGTCTGCACGGTCCAGACACTTGTTGCCGCAGCGCTTAACCAGCCAAACAAAGCGCTAATATTGCTCTAACCAAGTGTAAAACATTTTAAACATTTATAAAAACAACGTGTTGATGATTACACTCCTGCGAAAAATACGCACCAGCAGCAAAGAATACGCTTCGTTGCTGCTACTGTGTATGGTTGAGCTCTATGCCACCAGGTGGCTGCACCGTGCAGACCATTCACATTTGCCCTTCTGCTCATCTCGGCTCATCCCGTTACGGCACAGTCAAGCGGCCAGACCCTGTCCCTTTGCGCTTATATTTGCCCTAATACGGGACTCGCGAAACGCTATTGCGTTAGTAATCTTCCGGTGTAAAGTGACGGCCACAAACGCGCAAATCCTGGCGCCGATCGTATAGCGGCAGTCCGATGCGCAGCAGCCAGTGCGCTCGTACGCTGCCTTGCAGAGGGACACGATGTCGCAGCTTGACATATTGCCAGTCGCTGCGTTTGCAGTCCACAAGGCAACAAAGTCGAATCATAGTGCTCGCGAAAAGGCTGAGACCAACTCTAAACGCGGAGCTCTCGTCATTGTACGTTGTAACACAAGCAGACGACACTTGCTGTGTGCCGGAAGTGCTTAAGTGTACTGAAAAATTGTTCTTGTGCATTCTCTTTATGCTACTTTCTTTTTATAAAAACAAATTAACTAACATTCCAACTATTACGGAGATCATTTGTTTACCATAAAGTTGGAAAAATTATCGATCACGTGCCCTGGTCAGCCAATCGGATAGCCCGCCCCACTGACGTCATATGGGTGATTTCGGTCATATGGGTAGGGGCGGCTTAAAATTCCGCCAAGCAGTGCGCTACAATCGGCAGCGATGTGCATTTTTAAAACCTTATAATAAATTACACGCTTTACGCAGACCACTTAGATGTGTCAATTAATGATCAGAAGGACCTACTCTAACGACTCAGTACGTTTGTATAAAATCGTCAAAAGCGTTTCAGGGTCCCTTTAAGCACCAATCGTGCATGATATACCGATCTCTCAGTAGACCTAAAGCCCCTGCATCCACGCCCCACCGCCGCTTTCTTAAGTAGCGACAACCTTTGTTGTGCGCCGCCTTTTCCCCTCACACCAAATGCGGTTTCGGTATTTCCGGTTCCGGCATTTCCGGTTCCGGCGTCTCCGCTTCCTGGAGTTGCGTTGCGGGAATTTCCGCTTTGACTGCTGTGGACGATGGTGAGACGCCCGCGCGTGCTTAGCAGAGCTGTAGCAGTCACCATAAGAAGAATGCAAAGGGGACAAGCTGTTGTATTCCGCTGAAGTAGTTGTTCGCGGTCACTGTTTTCCAAATGCACGAGAAACGGCAGTGGTCTCCAAGCGCCCAGGCACTACATTCCACTGTACGTTGTCGCTCGTGCCACAACCGGTCGCAGGTTGACGCGAAGCAGCGAACACGAGCAGATCGCTGGTTACAATAGGCGGTGGTTCTTGTATGGAATCGTATTCACAGTTTCAACCGCAGCTGGTGTAATTAAAGCCTCTCCAGAGACGCGAAAGTAAACAACGGTAAAAAAAAAGCAGCACTTCCACTCGGAACAGGAAGCTGCAGCTACGTAAGTTCCGCTTGGCGCCGGAAGTTAAGGGGGTGAGTGGGAGAGGAGAGTGGAGGAGGAGGGCAAGTTGGCGGTACTTAACCCGGTTAGCGGAAACGTGTATGAAGGGGCTTTAAGTAGACCCAGCGTAATATTTTGCAGTTTCCAGAAAAAACTAGAGCAGACAGTGGCGCGTTCTTTCAGTAAGTAGAGAGCGACTTGTTAGCTAGCTCGAAGCACCGCTAAGGTGCTTCGAAGACTCCAAGCATCACCGAACGATGACCATGTGGAACTCGACAGCATTCAAAGATTCCTGACTGCTTCTCATGGTTTCCAGCAACTGGAGCGCATGTAACCGCAATGTTTGCCGGGAAACGCTGGCTGCGAACACTATGCACGAAGGCGGGCTTTCTTGCAGAAACGCGGCCACTTGAGTGAGGCGCCATGCGGCCGAGGCGAGCGCCATCTGGAGGTATTGTGAGTAACCAGGCGTGCCGCTCCACAGCCGGACTCGAGCGGCAGCGGCGCGCGTTCTTGTTACGGCCTGAGAATTCGCCCGGCGAGCAAGGGAAAAATTTCTCAGTGCCTCGCGCCACTGCTCGCCGCGTGAGGGCGCGGCGACCCTACCCCTCCTAGTGTTCCTGTATATGCTCCCGCAGGGAGCAGAGTTGCGCATAGGTCCGCCGTCGTGATCCAGCTCTGCAGCGAAGCCACTCCTCGCGCGCGCAGGAGCCAAATGCCGGGCGGTGTTCCGCCTTTTTCTCTAGTGGTCGCGAGCTACAAGCGCCAATTGTTCGCAGGCGCTTAGCAAAGGGCACTTCTTAATACAGGCTACGCTCGAACGAGTCATTCGTGCAGTCGGAGGGGGTGGGCTTCCAACCAACCGAAACTTTGTATGTACCTATGTAAACACGCATATACAAACACACGCATGAACGTACAAATAGGGGGTCGGACCGCCTCTGATTCCCAAAAATAAAATACTCCCGTGGCTCGAACAGCTCCAAAGTTCGCTCGCAAAGGCGCAGTACGTTGCCACAAAAGGCGGTGCAATGATTTTCAGCAAGCATATGAAGTTGTCTTATCATTGTCAGAAAGCAAGAAATGTTTTATAAAGTGTTTAAAACTTCACACAAGTAAGGTGGACACTTAGCTCATTTTGGCTGCCGAAACCAGCCGATTAATTACCGTCGTCAAGAGAGCTATCGTGCCTGCAGTTATGTCAGTGACCGTTAACAGAGCGTCATTTATCACTAACCATCGTTCACAACAGCTGCACGTTTTCGATACGTGCGGTGCAGACACAGATTTAAGCGCGTTTCAGATGTTCACATGCGCACATTTTAAGCAAAGCTTACTTTTACGATTCATTCATACCGCAGACTAATCAGCTATATAGTAGCAGCAAATCTGCAAGTAGAAAAAGATTCAAGATGCAAGAGCTTCTAGATCAAATTTATTTCATACAAGGGAATGCATGAACGGCAGCAGGCCAAGTGTGCTGGTTCTTGGAACCTTGGGGGCAGAATTCAAAGAAACTGGAAAGGCAACAAGCTATTAAGAGTAACGACAGGTTATTTTTATTGCACTAATCACATCAAGATGTCAAACTTGCAGAGTAATTATTCACACAGTGCAGACTGTAATCTGACAACACATTTTTCTTGATCTCTTACCACTCAGAGAAAAAGCCAGTAGTTGAAGACACTGTATCAAATCAATGAAATCACTGAAGCAGGCTTTGGCCAAAAAGCCAGGTTACAAAGCTTTGTGACCTATCGCATCAGAGGCAAGGAAATTTTACGTCATTGAACAGTGCATACACTCCACTCCCGCCCACAGGAAACAGCATTCACCAAAGCACAACGTAGATTTCTAGCGTGTTTAATTGAACAAGTTTTTGCTCCACTGGCTGATACATGGTGCTCGCAAGCTAGCACACATACAATTGCAGCTTAGCTTATATGGCAGCAATTAGTTAACAAAATGAATAAGCCTATGCACTTGAAGACAATAAATTGACTAGAATCAATTTTACTGTTCTCAAAACTTCACACGGAGAAGGAAAATATTACAATTATCACAGCTAGAGAGCTAAACATGCATACGCCAACTTAGCACCCGTTTTGTCCTTGTTCCCTTGTGTGCTTTCTGCAAAGATGTCCTAGCTCTTCAGAAATTGCAGTTGACGAGAGAGGTACATATTATTCATTTCAATTTTAAACTCTGAAGGGTGCCTTCAAATTGAAGTCAACAAGCCCAGACTTGTTAGCAACAACACTCTTACTATAGTATCAGTGTGCCTCCAGCTAGTTTGCTTGGCTGAAGCATTTACTCCTATGGCTGAATTCCGTGCGGTTTGTGCAGTGTGGTGCGCTGCACCCCGTCATACTTGAATACAAGTGCCTGTACGATGTGTTCCGTATCACTTCACCAAGGTCCTTGACTTCACATCGTCGAATACCTTACCTGAAACCCGCAGCTGCTCCTCTCAACGCACGATCAACGGTCCGCTGATTGCAATGGCGATGGCACTGACGGAAACGACGAGTTTGCATGAGTCGGCGCAAAGGCATTGGTCGGCGATGCGCCCGTAAAGTTGGCTTCACAGCGGCGCGGATCATTTGACGTCATTTTTCGCGCTCGGCCAATAGCGGTGCGAGCGGCGCCGGAAAAGGTATGCGCAACTCTGCTCCCTGCGGGAGCATATACAGGAAAACTAACCCCTCCGAAAGTCACTGACCCCTCTCTTCCCTGCGCGCTGCCCCGTAGCGCTGGTAGCACGTTCAATCACGGCTGGACTCCAGGCAGCAGCGTGCGCTTTTTTCTTGAATTTGCGACTTTTGGGGCACTCCGGCGTCGATAATTTATTCGTCACGGACTTCGTGCACTTTGACCTTTCTCTTACTAGCCAGCGAATCTTCTTAAGTTTCGACCCATGCCACGTACTCAACAATATCCGAAGCCGATTTCTAGAGCGTGAACTGACGGACGGCGCAGGTGTCATCAGTGGTACGTTGATGCAAAAACTATATGAGTACCAAAAAGACATGACGGTGAAATTGGCAAGGAATTTAACGAGGAAGTATGTGTATCCGTCAAATCTGGAGAAGATGAACGTGCTGCGAGCTGTGCAGGTATTCTCGCCCCCAGTGATCGCAGCGCTGGAGCACCTTCAAGAAAACTCGCACAGTGACCGGGCTCTCTTCGTTTTCAAGGAGGCAAGCTCTTCAATTCACTTCATGACAGCGATGAAGAAATGGTTTGACATTCACGATACATCTTACAAAGGAAGTGGACAAAAGGTGCTGATTTCTGAAGAAGATGACGTTCGTTTGCTGTGCCTTGAAGGCGAATTTCCCAGCTACATAAAGAACATCCAGAACGTTTCACTTGCCACGGGAAAGGATGCCTTCGCGAGTGAAACATTCCAAGCTCTACTATTCACGTCAAAGTCAACTGTGGAGACAGTGCGCTACCTGCTAAGGAGAGGTGTGAACTACGTGCTCACAAAAAAATTGAACAGTGAACCCATTGAAGCACTTTTCGGCAGGCTAAGATCGATGTGTGGTGGCAACGATATGCTGGACGCAAGAGCTGTTACGGCTGCACTGGATCATATCGTGAAAGAAAAAGTCTTACGTCCAAAAGACGTCAAGGTACTTGAAGTTGGCGTTCAGGAACTGGCTGCAACACTGTCGCCAGCTCTGTTAGAAGACCTCAAAAACGTGACAGAGTATTCTGCTGCTCCGACGCCCTCCGTAACATGCTCGGGCCTCGCATATGTAGGCGGTTATATTGCCAAGCTAATCGCTGAATTCGGATGCGATGCCTGCACTCTGCTTGTCACGACTAGTAATCGGAGTGATCCAGTTTTCAAGCTTCTGCAGGGCCAAGACAGAAGTGGGCTCTATTATCCAAAGCCAGAACTGTTAGCCCTTTTGGATAAAATAGTGATTTTCTTTGAAAGGGCTGTGGAGCAGTTGCCGTGGACAAATCTTCTTGGGGTGTTTCAAACAATACTCGAACCGCAGCTTGAAAGGTCGCGCCTACTCAGATGCCCAGAAGGGGTGGATAATAGCCATGCTAGAAGGTCGGCCTGCTTAATTGCTGAGAAATTCGTAAGAATACTCCTCATTAATTACACGAAAACGGTCACTGATAAAAATGATAAGTCATGTGCCTATGTGCACAAGCTAGTTAGTTAGTTAAATGGGGTTTATTGGCGCAAAAGCGGCTAAGGCTATGCTGCGCCAAACACGAGGTGTTTTAAAATCCAGTGAATGAAGGAAAATGCTTTGTTAATAATCTATATTTTATGTAGAAGTCCAGTGTCGTCTAGAAATTTACGGATGTCAGATAATGTCACTAGTGGATCATCACCTAAAATTAGAGAAGGGTGTGGAGGTATGTGTAGTTGATATAGTTTGTGCAAAAGTGTTTGTCTGTGTGTTTCAGTCTGGGTACATGTTAGTAATATGTGTATAACTGTTAGTGGCTGTTGACATTTCTCGCATGTTGGTGTGTCTTCTTTCGTAAGTAAGTAATTGTGTGTGAGGTGTGTGTGCCCAATGCGTAGTCGGCATAAAACTACTTCGATGAACCGCTCCTGATGATAGCATGACTTCCACTCGCCAACTATGGGTTTCGTGAGATGTAGTTTGTTGTCAGCACAACGGTCCCATTCGCGTTGCCATTTCGCCGTTAAGGCTTTTCTAATCACACGGATGCTATCTTTGTATGGAAGTGTTGTGTTTGTTATATCTTTGTTCGCTGCCATCGATGCACATCTATCGGCTGCTTCGTTCCCCGGTATCCCAACATGACTTGGTACCCAGCAGAAGCGGATTGATCTCCCATATTTATTAAGCGCGACCATGTTTAATATATCCCCTAACAGGGGTTCACACTCAGATTTCAGATTTAGAGCTTTCAGTGTACTTAAGGAATCAGTGTATATGACTGTGTTTTTATGCTTGCCAGTGATAATCTTTTTAGCTACTACCCATACAGCATAAACTTCAGCAGTGAAAACCGAAGCATGTTTTGGTAGACGAATACTTGTTTCCCAATTGTCTGTTACGGCCCCTACGCCCACGTGTTCTTTTGTTTTGGAGCCATCCGTGTAGAATTCCATGTGATTTTGATATTTCTCCTGAAGAGCACGGAATTCTTGTATGATGTGTTCGTGTGGAGTGTCTCTTTTCTTTAAATGTGTTAGTGTCCAGTCACACAACTGTGTGAAACGGTACCATGGGGCCAACCGTTGTGGTTTCTTGGCAACCTGGAGGACTTCGTGGGGAATGTCATAATCCTGACAGTACTGCTCATACCGCAGGACAAGTGGCCTAATCATATTCGGTTTATTTGTGTAGTGTAAGCGTGAGTTGCACTGCGTAAGGATGTTGTAGCATATGTGTTGAGGTGATGACAGAATTCTGAGTACGTAGGAAAAAGTGAGTAATGCTCTGCGCTGCTGTAAGGAGGGTTCATTACACTCAACATATAAACTTTGAATGGGTGACGTTCTGTAGGCACCACTTGCCAGTCGCAATCCAAGGTTATGTACTGGATCAAGTAGTTGGATGTAGGACTGCCTGGCTGAACCATAAACCACGCAGCCGTAGTCTAAAAGGCTACGCACAAGAGACCGGTAAATACGTAAAAGACAGGTTCGGTCGGAACCCCAGTGCTTATGAGCCAGAACTTTTAGGATATTCAATGCTTTATTTGCCTTAATTTTTAGTGTTTTAATGTGGGCTAGGAAGTTTAGTTTTTTATCAAAGATTACTCCCAAGAATTTACATTCCTGTTTTACCGGCAGTGCGACATCATTCAATTTTAGAAGCGGGTCTAAGTACAATCCTCGTTTTTGCGAGAATAGCACTGTAACGGTTTTTTGAGTAGAGAAACGGAAGCCATTTTTTTCAGCCCACTCCATTAGTTTATTAATTGTTATCTGGAGCTGCCTTTCACATGTATGTAAGTTTGAGGCGCGGCACGCTATTTGCAGATCGTCGACGTATATGGAGTGCATGATAGAGGGGGGAATGACTTTGTTAACAGAGTTCATTTTTACTATAAAGAGTGTTGTGCTTAGTACGCATCCTTGTGGCACACCATTTTCCTGAATGAATACACGTGACAGCACCGTTCCTAAACGCACCTGGAATGTTCGGTCCGACATGAAATCGGCTAGACATTTCAGCATTCTACCTCGGATTCCTAAATCTGCTAAGTCCCTTAATATACCAAACCTCCATGTTGTGTCGTACGCCTTTTCTAAGTCAAAGAAAACAGTGAGACAATATTGTTTGTGTAGGAAGGCCGCACGTATCTCGTCTTCAAGCCGGACTAGGTGATCTGTTGTGGAGCAACCTTTCTTGTATCCACACTGATGGTTATCTAGCATGTTTTCTGTGTCAAGGACGTATGTCAATCTTATGTTGATGATGGCCTCATAGGACTTTGCAAGACAACTTGTGAGTGCTATGGGTCTATAACTGGTTGCTGTTGTGGGAGACTTTCCGGCTTTCAAGAACGGGATTATGATAGCTTTTTTCCACTCTTTGGGCATTTTCCCCGTTTCCCAGATTATGTTGAAGAAATGAAGCAGGGTCTCAACTGCTTTAGGGGATAGGTGAGCTAGCATTGCATAGTGTACCCTGTCCGGACCGGGTGCTGTTTTTTTGCCACTAGTAAGGACTCTGTTGATTTCTGGAAGTGTTAGAGGGCCATTATACAGTCTTTCTGAACTTCCTGTGGTCGGAAGCTTTAGTTTTTCTGCTAATTGTTTATGTTTCAGGAATGCAGCAGAGTAGTTTTTCGAGCTTGATATATCATGGAAATGTTGCCCTAATATGTCTGCTTGTTCTTCTAGATTTGTTTGTGTGCCTGGAGGTGACAGTATGGGGATAGTGTAAGAAGCGTAATCGCCTCTAAACTTGCGAAGCTGATCCCACATTTGTTTGGATGTTATTGAACTATTTACAGACGATACATAATTTTTCCATGACTGTCTTTCTGCTTGTCTGCGTGTGTATCTGGCTTTCGCTTTTGCTTTTTTGAAAGAGAGTAGATTATCTTGTGATGGGTATCGCCGAAAGATACCCCACGCTTTGTTCTGTAGTTTTTTTGTTTGCGTACATTCTTTCGTCCACCAGGGTTTTAGGTTTTTTCTTAGGAAGCCTGACGATTGTGGGATTGTTTCTGCTGCTGCAGCAAGTATACAGGCGGTGATCTGATCGTTCATTTCATCTATGGTTAGCTCATCTGATATGTTATCCAGAGTGGCCTTTTCGGTAAAGAGGGGCCAGTCTGCTAGATGGAGTTTCCAACGGGGTGGCCTCAGTGGGATGGTAGGAAAAGTAGATGTTCTTTTAATGATAGCGGGCATATGGTCACTACCATAGGGGTTCTGAATAACATTCCACTGAAAATCGCAAAAAAGAGATGGAGAGCACAGTGCTAGATCTAAGCAACTCATAGCTCCTGTGCTTGGGGAGTAGTAAGTAGACGCACCTGTGTTTAAAAGGCATATGTCATTTGTTAGGATAAAATCTTCAAGCGTTTGACCCCTGTTGTCAGTAGTTTTACTACCCCATAACGTGTTATGCGAATTAAAATCACCGCCTATTAAAAATGGTTCAGGTAGCTGGTTTAAAATTAACTCTAGGTCTCTTACGGTAAAATCTGAATGCGGAGGAATGTATACTGAACAAATGGTGATGGTTTTGTGAGCTAAAACGGTGACAGCAACGGCTTCTATGTGAGTGTTAATGGGAATTTCTCTGGCTGCTATACCAACTGGCAGAACAATGGCTACACCACCTGACAGCCGGTTCGCCTGACTGCGGTCGCGCCGTACAACAGTGAAACCTTTTAAAAAGTTCTTGTGTTTTTCGCCTAGGTTGGTTTCCTGTAAGCACAGGGCCACAGGAGAGAAGTTTATTAACAGGTCTTTTACGTCACCTAAGTTATGAATGAGACCTCTACAATTCCAATGGATCATGAAAGCCATTATGAAATTGAAAGGTAAAAAATGATATTAACGAGTGGATGGGAGATAAGAAAGATGTTAGGTGACATGGATCTGAAGAAGGCAGATACAAACAGAGCGATAACCCTTAGGTTATCGCCTTCTTATTTTGAGTTGTTATCGGGATTTTGTCCCTCTTACCGCGCTCGAGGGAGCGCTTGTCCTTCGGTGTCGAGGACACCGGGGTTTTTGTTTCGACCTCCATTGCTCTGTCTGAGGCGCTGGAGGACCGAGAGTTTGGCGCCGAGACACGTGTCTCGGGCCTTGGAGTTCGCTTGATCTTAGGACCCTGCGGGACTGGTGTCTGCAGGGCCGTTGAAGAGGGCGGAGCAGTACTGACTGCTTCCACCACGGGGGCGGGAGGAGTCACTGCGGCACCACTGCGCGTGGGCTCGGAGGACTCCGGAAGCCTCTGTGACGCTGCCCCCGCCTGCGTCACATCGGCATAACTGCGTCGCGGAAGGTACGACAGTCGTTTTCGGGCTTCAAAGAACGATATTTTTTCTTTGACAGTTAGTGCTATTACTTCTTTTTCTTTTTTCCAGCATGGGCAAGACCGCGAGTAGGCTGGATGGTCTCCTTTGCAGTTAGTACAATGTGGGGAAGAAGTGCAGTTTTCAGATTGATGATCAGTTGAGCTGCATTTAGCACAAGTTGTTTGTCCTCGGCATGCATGTGAAGCATGTCCGAATCTTTGGCATTTGAAGCATCGTCTGGGGTTTGGGATATATGGTCTCACATTGACTTTGACATATCCGGCATCGAGAGAGGTAGGCATTACGCTTGTTCCGAAGGTGAGTATAACGTGTTTAGTGGGAATTTCTTGATCGTTTCTACGGATTACTATTCTTTGTACTTTTGTTACATTTTGTTCTTGGAAACCCTCAAGGAGTTCCTCATCGCTCAGTCCAATAAAGTCTTCTTCAGATATCACTCCCCGGCTTGTGTTCAGCGTTCTATGTGGTGAAATTGTCACTGTGGCGTCGCCAATACTGGTAAGGTCAGTGAGCTTCTCTACTTGGTCTTTATCATTCAGTTCTAGGAGGAGGTCCCCGCTAGACATTTTGGAGGCTTTGTACGTCGGTCCGATTTTTTCTTTCAAGAATTTGGCTACAAGGAATGGCGAGAGTTTTCTTACTGGCATGTTGCTTTCGCTATGTACTACATAGTACTTGGGGAAGGATGGAGCGTTGCCCCGAAAGGAGAAATGGAATGGTACTTCGGTGCGGCATCTTTTCAGACGCCGATCATAGACGAGAGAGGTTTGTGCTGCCATAGAAAATGAGTATGTTCGGCAACAGCGCCGACCGCCCACCACGGAGCCCAACGAGGGGACGCGGCAGAGCTTGTGTACAAGCCTGCACGACGCCAGCCGTACGCCGTCGCTATAACCAAATATGGTGTACCCAAGGTAGGATATCCACACAAGGTTAACCCTTGCCACCGTGGAGAAAGGAAGTAAATGGAAGAGAGAAGAAGACAGGAAAGATCGAAAAGTGAGGGATAAAGGCGAAGATTTGGGGAGAGAGAGACAGGAAGAGGCGACTGCCGATTTCCCCCGGGTGGGTCAGTCCGGGGGTGCCGTCTACGTGAAGCAGAGGCCGAAGAGGTGTGTTGCCTCCGCCGGGGGGCCTTAAAGGTCCTAACACCCGGCATCGGCTCAACCTCCAGGATCCCCCTTTCCCCGGACACGGCTAAGCCGCGCACGGCTACACGCGGGAGGGTCCAACCCTCGTGTGCTCGGGTACGTGGTGTCGCAACACACCAAACGCCTGCTTACGCAGACGCCCCTGCGGGGTATGTGCACAAGCCTTCAAGGAAACATTTCAGGCTCTAAGGTTCCGTAAGTTAGAGTTACCGCTGCGTGTGTGCTTGAGATTTCATATTCAAGTAGTCCTTTGTAACAGAAAGGCGCGTTTCATCATTCGAACTTATTTTCATGGCAAAGGCGTGAATCCATATCTTAGTGTTTACATCGTAAAAGCAGTTATGTATCAGTGATGTTTTGCCATTTATATTACTTTAAGGAAGCTTGCTCATAGTGTCAGATATCATTGATGTGCACTGCTCCGATAAATTGGTTTACTGTAAATAAAATATCTCTTAAACATTTTATTCTGTGTTCTTTAGTAAGGGGAGCGTTAACGCTTCCCTTTCTTCATTACAAAATTTGAGCAGAGTGTTACCGCTTACCGGTATCGTTGCCGTATGGCGGTGCACGTGCCGCTCAGATCCGCAGTACCTGAGGGCAGCTAGAGCCTGACGTAACGGTAACTGCTGCAGAATCCGGCCCCGCTCTGCATTACATCCCACGTATGGCGGAACGCGCAAAAAAGCATTTTCTAAGTGGCGATAGACATTACATATAAGTCTCCCAGTTACTGAAACAGAAGAATTAAGTTGTACCAGCCAGAACTGCGTCGCGGGGTGATAGTGCTGCTATTTCGCAGATTATCAGCACAGCAGCTGGGTATGGGCTGATTTCCTGATACTAGAAAGAAAAAGGCAAGCATGAAGCATTTCTGCACACTGCTGCCTGATGCTGCGCAATAGTAACAAGCCCCAAAAGCCCGAAAACCGTTCAAAATTCATGCTGCAGCGAACGCGCGCATGCATTCCGCGCGGGCCGCGCCGGCGGAGGGGCTAAAACCCCTTGATAATTTGAAAGTAGCGACACTCTCCTCCTCACGGCGCTTTCCTCCTCGATTCTCCTCGCCCGCCCGCTGCGCACGGCACGCTATTCCTCCTGGGCTCCCGCGGACGGGCCGCAGGATTCTATGGAGGCGTGTTATATTGGGCCAGTTGCGCGCCCCAGTGGGGTTGAAAATTTTGAGAAATGCTCATAACAGCATCGATAATGCTAGAGGCAACGTTTATGAGGAGGTTGGTTTTTTGTTAAAGCCGTATGAACGGGGTATACTGATTTAAAGGGAGCTTTGAGGCGAGTTCTATACTCCAGACAATTTTTCTGCCACATGATCAGATGCTTCACTTCGTGCGTCTGGTCTAGTATTGTTTGTGACACATTCCTTTGTGTGTGGCTTATTAAGCGAAAGCCTTAGACCTCTGTTTCAAGGTCCCATTGTGGGCTACAGAAAATATCACGTGACCGAAGGAAGGCGGAAAGCGAACCAAAGCATGTGCAGCCGCGTATAAGAGATGATTAATGATTACCAAAGTAATGATTGATTAGTGATTGGATTGTTGTTCATGCACCCTAATCCACCCCAATTGGTCTTAATACCCTTTCATCAACACTTCACCTTAATCCACCATAATCCGCCTTAATTCTCCTCCACGCACCTAAATCTTTATTCATGCATCTTAATCCTTCGTAATGCACTCTAATCCACCTTAATCTTCTTTAATACACTCTAATCAACCTAATCCTCCCTAATCCACCTTATGTCAACCACTAATGATTCATTAATTAACTTGGGTAATCATTCTCTCATACAGGGGTGGACATGCTTTGGGTCCCCTCTGGCCTTCCTTGGGTCACGTGATACGTCCAGTTTAGAACGCGACCTTGAAACATAAAGATCTAAAGGCTTTCGCCTTAAAACTTAAAAAAAAAGCTCAATTTTGACTAGTGAACGCTCATCACCTACAATACTACGGGGATACTTGCCACTAATTTTTTCAGGGCGCAAAGCAGAATCAATAATACTGCGCTTCCAACTGAATAACAACAGTTAGCGATGTGCGAAGTGATGGAGCCATCCCAGAATATTAAGCATACGGAGGACAACCGCAACAAAAACGCTGGTGAGCAGGCCGGAAGAATGATAAAAAAATCTGTCATTACGGGATGCTTTGCTAGAGCTATAAGAAATACTCCTCAGCTCGCAAACAACGCTGTTCTTTGTCAGAACAAAGTTGCTTCGGCCAATGTCATGCAGCCACTGCTTCCTACGCAAGCCGTTACGCTTTCGTTGTGGTATTATAAAAACGGCATAACCATCTTCAGGCTTCTTGCTGCAGTTATATGCGCAACAACCCGGCATAGCGCTAGCACATAGACCAGAAACACTGCGCACAACGTTCGCTACGTCGAGCTAAAGCACCGAGCCAGCCGTGCTCAGGAGGAAAATGGCGCGAACGAAAAAGAAAAACACAAGCAAAACGCAAGAACAGCGCGTTTCCACGGGCAACGGCAGGGAGACCAATCGTCGTGCAGAAAAACGGGGGCAGAACTGGTTGCCGTGGGGGGGACACGCAAGGGGCGAGGAGGTCGCGCGGCGGCGGCAGAGTTCAAAGAGTGGCGGTACTTTCAAATTAACAAGGGACTTTAGGAGGGGCAGGGCTGCAGCGCCCCGTCAAAGCTGCGGCCGCAGGCGGCAACTACCCCCATTGCGCAGGCCGTAACAAGAACGCGCGCCGCTGCCGCTCGAGTCCGGCCGTGGCCGCTCCTAGGCCCCCATAATACGCACGCGCCGGCACTTGCAAATCGTGGATGCTGTGGCAGGTCAATGTCGGTAGAAACCCTGAAAATGGGGGTTCTTCGAGTTTTCGCCAGCAGAAATGTTTTCCCTACCACTCCACAATGCATCATCAGCGATCCGATGCGGCCATTCGCAGCTACACAACAAGACTGATAGCAAGCCCAGCACAAAAGATGCTCTCCGGCACTCTTACATCAAGGACGCCACATCAAAATCGCGTAGGCCGTGGTCCCTAGAGTGTAGCTGGAAACGAAGCCTTCCACGATGCCGCCCGAACTCCCGTACACCGGGAGCATAATCGTGCTCCTGCGTCTTCCGATCCTCACGAGCCCTGCGTTCTCAATCCTGGTCACGCGCAGGACTGAATGGTCAATTAAGATTAAAGAAACCTTTCTCCATTAGCGCAGAGAATAGTTACGCTATCCCCCAGCACACAAAACACTGAATAAATCTATATTCAGTACTTGGCGACTACTTCAGGCGCGAACACTCCCAAACCCTGAGCCATAAAACCGCATTTACCCCGATGCATACTTCCCACTCTGCAAAGCGTGCCAGCCCGCTCTGACCTAGATACCATTACCTGGGCATGCCCCAAAGCCTAAGCCACCAATACCCACCACATTACGACGCTACCAATACGACGCCATCATATCTGTAGGCTGTGTGTAAGTTCTACTTTACAGTTTTTCTTTGTATTTTAGCTTGAGAAATTAAATTAGTTCAGTAGCTTCCTTGCGCTACATGGAGCAGCTGGATAGGGTTGTTCGAAAATTTCTGTATGCGCGAAAGACATCCGAGGCTGCGTGATGGACACCGGATTTTCTACGACACCGGCCGTTAACGCTGTCGCGTTAATACGTCCAGAGGTCACATTACGGACGGCGGGCAGTAGGACAATCGCATCAATCAAAGCACACCGTAGGGTCCAGATGACACTACGGAAGTGGTCGACCGTCTAATCAAGACTTGTGTGCCCGCCGCGGTAGCTCTGCGGCTATGGCATTGCTAGAAGTCGAGGATTCGATTTCGACCGCGACAGCAGCATTTAGACGGGAGAGAAATAGAGAACGCTTGTGCAATGACATTTTGGGACACGTTAATGAACATCGCCGGGTCAAAATTAATCCGGAGTCCGCCACTGCGGAATGCCTCAATATCCCCTTGAGTTTTTAGTAAGTATAGCCCAATAATGCAAATAAAGTTTAACACTTCTGCCACGACGCGATGTGCCATGTGAGCCAATGGCAATATTCAACCCTCTTAGAGGTTCTGAAATATGGCGCACAACAACGCCTCAAAGAAGCACCTCTCCCTGTGTGTTCTTTCTACTACGCAGACAAACAGCAGCGCTACACGCAAGGTAAAGTTTAACATCAACTAGCCACTCTCGTGTTAAACTAAACATTGAATAAATTAGGCTTTCGCTGTCAACATCACAGGTAACTATCGTCAACCAAAGCAAACAGCACAGAAACCTTCGATTGCATGGACTCCGACAGAGCATGGGATCTGCATAATTTTTTTATTTATTTGTTAATATGGTTGTTTATTTGTGCGCTTGATAATTTATTATTCTATGATCATTTATTTCACATCTGTGAAATAAATGAAACGAACGGCATAAAGCATGCTTTTACAAGTAGTTAAACTATTGCGTTATGGAGTCTTATTGCTTCATGCTAATAATTTTCATGAAAAGCTGTGTTCAGAAATTGTGTTATTTGGATTTTTTCATATATGTCACGCCTTATTTCCTCGAATGACCTTTCGTCAGGAAAATATTTCACGGTTATTTCTATGAGTATGCAAATAATCAAAAATAGTTACATGCCTTTTATCAATGATGTGCATTTGTGCGACTTAATACGCACGAAACGCATACATCTTCCTAACGTGTTTCAGTGAATGCACTTTTGGTATGGCTCTTCCGAGAGACGCCAGTCTCTTGAAGGGCCGAGTGGCCTGAGGTTGTGAAAGTGAACTGTCTCCTACAATGAGGTCTTGTAACAAGTCACGTGAGATCGTCACATGGGTGAACAATTCTTCGAGGTCACACCGAGTTTCTTCAAGTGATGTTAATGAATAAATAAATTTATATATATATATATATATATATATATATATATATATATATATATTTATTCGTTCATTTAGTTCCGGTGAGGTTAGGAGTGTAGATCGTGCTCCAGCCCCTCTCCTCCCCCTCACCCCCCCCCCAAGGAAGAATGAGAACTTTCGGCCAATTAGTAGCTCTTATTATGGCGGCGTATTGAGCCGCATGTGAAAAAACAGTACTGACGCTATTTCGATTGTGTACTATTTTTTCCTAAAGTCATTTCAACGTTGCCCAAAACTCCGCGATTAACTATCGAGAACCCGCCGCAGCGTACACCTTTGTCCGTGGCCGATCGTGTCTGTGGAGTATTCTACGGTTACGCGCCGCGTAAAACAAGGTGGAATTTCCAACCAAACGCCACGTTTTTCCCCTGTCAAGGAAGCCCGCTCCCCGTCAAGGAGTCACGGTCAAACCCACAAATGCTTTTCGCGTTGGGCGCTGTTTTGTGACTCACTATATGACTAATCCACCAATGCGGAAGACGTCATACCGCGAGAAAGGAGCATGGCTGCAGTTGCCTCCAATATCTCATCGATGCAGTAGCAGGCAGCGACTCCATCGGCATTGACGCTCTCCTCGATCCTATCGTCCAATAACAAACAATTTCTTCGATCTACACCATTAATGAACCGAGTGGAAATATTATTTCAGTAAAAAGATCTTTAGACATTGTTTAACAGCTTCCAATGTGTACGCAAAATAAACATTGGGGCATGGCGAAGGATTTCTTTGCATGCTACATTTGATCGCAACGTCAGAGCGAAGTCGCTGGGTCGATCGCAAATATGCTCCGCGATAACTTTGCCCGCCGACGCCAGCGCTATAATCTAGCTTTACGGAAGCAGGCATGCCCTCCCCCTCTCTACACTCACCGCAGACGCGTTGCACCTGCTAGCCTTATTTTTCAACTCATGTTGAGTGACATGCAGTGCTCGAACAAGGAATGTCTCTGAACCGAGCGTTGAGGCAATGGCGCTTGTCTTCTTCGAGGCGACAACTGCCATGAAAGTGTTTGCTCGAATCCTTTGCAGAGTTAGAAAAACTACTCTCTCGCCCTGCTGCAATGGCAAATCAGAGCATAAATGGCGGGGTAAGGCAGGGTAATGGATATAGGAATAATCAATGATGATGATGATGTGTGGAGTTTTATGGCGCAAGGGCCAGGTGTGGCCAAAGAGCGCCATGTCTGTGGTAATGAGTTTGCGGTGTAATTATGATTGCTATGAAGTTGGTGTAAGGTGGCTGTAAAGAGGCCTTAAAATATACGCTCTAAAGTGCGTAAAATCTGCATGATAAAATTATGGCGATGACGTATGACTTGTACTATGACTATTTAGATGCATATAAAAAGAATGATACGATAGGTAAAATATATCACGATTATAAGAAATGCCAGAGCACTACTGCCTCCTTAGAGCCCTTGAAGCACAAGGGCCTGGAGGCATGTGCTACGCAAAACAATTATCGCAGTGGCATCCTCTCGAGAGAGGAGGCGCTACGAATTCATGGGACTAATAACATGTAAGACGACATCACTGAGGAAACCTAGGACACTGTTTGTATTAAAAAGCGGTTCCGGACCGAGAAACATTAGAGGATGAAGAGGGATGTGCCGGCGGTATGCTAAGGAAAAATATCTCTTTCTCTCAGATTCGGCTTCCCGACACTCCAGGAGGACGTGGACTACGGTCAGCCTCTCCCCGCATCTACCACAGGTTGGAGGCTCACTTCCGGTGAGTAGAAAATTATGGGTGCCAAACGTGTGTCCTATTCTGAGACGAGAGAATAGGACATCTGTTCGGCGCGATTTTGTAGTAGAGGGCCAGAATCCTAAATGTAGTTTTATCAGGTGGAGCTTATCATTCGTTTCCACGTCACACATGCGTTGCCAGTGGTCCCGCAATCTCCTTCGCAAGAAAGGCCTCAGATCTGTGACAGGCACCGCAGCGGTAGGGTTTACAGTTTGCGATGCGATTGACGTGGCCATCTCGTCCGCCAGAACGTTACCCTCAATGCTCCTGTGGCCAGGCACCCAGCATATAATGATACGCTGGTTAGATATGTACGCTTTACACAAGACGGCGTAGAGTTCACTAAGTACAGGATTTTTGTGTGTATAGACTGACATCAAGGCCTTCAAGACGCTTAGGGAGTCTGTATAGATCGCTGCTTTTGGAAGTTTTGATTTTCTTATGTGCTTCACAGCAGAAAGTAATGCGTAGGCCTCAGCCGTAAATATGCTTGTTTCCGGATGCAGTACGTCGGATTCCGAGAAGGATGGGCCGACGGCTGCATAGGATACCCCGGCATTTGACTTCGAAGCGTCTGTGTAGAACTCTGCACAGGAATGCTTGTGCTGGAGTTCTAGGAAATGCATTCTGATTTCGGCCTCAGGAGCGTGCTTTGTAACTTGAATGAAAGATGTGTCGCATTGTATCAGCTGCCACTCCCAAGGAGGTAGCAGCTTGGCTGGATGCATTAGGCGAAGCTCGGGGAGTGGGACATGTATCTCATCACTAAGCTCCCTCACTCGAAGCGAGAAAGGCTTTCTTACAGAAGGACGATTATGGAATAGTGTAGTGCAGGTCATATCGTTAACAGTGTTAAAACATGGATGTTGATGATTGGAGTGTATTTTTAGGAACTATGTAAGGCTGATGTAAGTTCTCTGTAGATGGAGCGACCATTCATTTGATTCCGCGTATAAGCTTTCAATCGGGCTTGTTCTGAAAGCACCAGTGGCTAAGCGGATACCTAGATGGTGGATAGGATCTAGGATCTTTAGTGCGCTCGGAGCGGCAGAGTTATATACGACGGCACCATAGTCCAATCGTGATCGAATTAGGCTCTTATAAACATTCATCAGACACTTCCTGTCGCTACCCCATGTTGAGTGGGACAGAACTTTAAGCAAGTTCATTGTCCTTTGACATTTTTCTTTAAGATATTTAAGGTGCTGTATAAAAGTGAGCTTGGAGTCAAGTATAATACCTAAAAATTGGTGTTCTTTGTTGATAGGTATTTGATGTCCATTCAGTTGAACACAAGGATCTGGAACCAGGCCTCTCTTTCTAGTAAAAAGAACACAAGAGCTTTTGTGGGGGTTGATCTTAAATCCGTTTTCGTCAGCCCACTTGCAAACCTTGTTCAGGCCCTGCTGTACCTGTCTCTCGCATACTGCGAGGTTGCAGGATCTAAAGCCTATTTGTATATCGTCGACGTATACGGCATAAAAAATGGCCGGTGGCAGTGAAGCACGTAGTGTGTTCATCTTAACAATAAAAAGAGTGCAGCTGAGCACACCTCCCTGGGGTACACCAGTTTCCTGCGTAAAAGGACGTGACAGTGCATTACCGACTTTTACTCGGAAGGTACGGTTGGACAAATAGCTTTCTATTAGGGCGAGCATATTGCCACGGATGCCCATTCCCGACAAGTCTCTCAAGATTCCGTAGCGCCACGCTGTGTCGTACGCCTTCTCCATATCGAGGAACACGGATAGGAAATATTGCTTATGTAGAAAGGCATCGCGAATGTTTCCCTCAATGCGCACAAGGTGATCAATTGTAGACCGCCCTTCCCTGAAGCCACACTCAAAGGGATCAAGCATTTGGTTTAATTCCAGGAAATGTATGAGTCGCCGATTAACCATTTTCTCAAACAGCTTACAAATGCAACTTGTGAGGGCTATCGGGCGGTAGCTTGACGCCAACGAAGGATCTTTACCTTGCTTCAGAATGGGAATCACAATCGCTTCTCTCCATGCAAGTGGAAGATATCCAGCAGCCCTAATAGTGTTAAAAAGTGCAAGTAAAGTAAATTGTGTATCAGTGTGTACGTTCTTAATTATGTCGTACATAATTCTGTCAGGTCCAGGTGCAGAGCTCTTGCATGTGATCAAGGCAGCTCTTAGCTCGGCAATGCAAAAGGGACGGTTGTAAGGCTCATTCTCTCGACCTTTTCTTGGTAATGGCTTAATTACGTTCTTCTGTTTCTTTGTGTTTGAGAAGGATTGTGTATAATTTGTTGGACTTGACACGCTCTCAAAATATTCCCCAAGTGAGTCGGCCTGGTCTTGCAGTGTATCTCCCTGTGCGTTTACCAGGGGGAGTGAATGTGTTTGCCGCCCTCTAATCCTATTTACTCTGTTCCAGGCTTTGGCCTCATCCCTAAACGAGTTAATACTTGATAAAAACTTGTGCCAGCTTTCTCTTCTGGCCTGTCGGCGGGTTCGCCTGCCTTGGGACTTTATTTTTTTAAAGTTCATAAGATTCTCTGCAGTGGGAGAAGCGCGTAGTAACCCCCACGCCTTGTTCTGATTCTTACGGGCGATCCTACATTCGCTGTTCCACCACGGCACACGTCGTTTGCATGCCAGACCACTCACTTCGGATATGCATTTAGATGTGACATCTATTATGAATGCTGTAAAGAACTCGACTGCAGCATCAATTCCTAACGAAGACAAGTCAGCCCATGATATACTAGACAGAGATCGAAATTTCTCCCAATCAGCTGTCTCAACCTTCCATCTAGGAGCGTGTGGTGGATATTCATTTTCTTTCGGTGATCTTAGCTGTATAGGGAAGTGGTCGCTGCCGTAAGGGTTGTCGGTAACTTCCCATTCAAGTTCAGGCAGTACAGACGGGGAGACTATGCTAAGGTCTATGGAAGAATAGGTTCTATTTGCAAGAGAGTAATATGTGTGTTCCTTTTTATTCAACAGACAAGCACCAGAAGAAAAGAGGAACTGTTCGAGAAGGCGTCCTCGCGCATCTATACGAGGGTCGCCCCACAGGTAGTTATGTGCATTGAAATCGCCAAGAACAACGTAGGGTTCTGGCAATTCATCAATAAAGGACTGAAATTCATGTTTGCTTAGTTTATAATGTGGGGGTATATAAAGTGAGCAAATAGTGATAAGCTTGTTTAGCAGAATGACTCGAACCGCCACTGCCTCAAGGGCCGTTCGTAACTGCAAACGTTGACAGGTTATGCTTTTTTGAATTATAATTGCAACACCGCCCGATGATGCGAGAGCATCATCGCGATCTTTGCGAATAGTAACGTGTTGTCGAAGAAAATTTGTGTGTTTTGGTTTTAAGTGTGTTTCCTGTAAACACAGCACTTTCGGATTGTGTTTATGGATAAGTTCTTGCACATCATCGAGATTCCTAAGAAGACCTCTGACATTCCATTGAATGATTTGTGTATCCATATTTAAAGAAAAATTTGTGCTGTGTTTACGGAAATGGAGGTGATGCCGCTTAGGTTACAGAGCTCTTTCGAGGCCCTGTAACGGGGGTTCTGCCCTTTCTGGAGCGTTCGAGGGAGCCTCGCCGCTCCTTAGGCGCTTGGTGCGCCTTGAGAATAGGTGTAGTGTCCATTGCCTCATGTGAGGCGCCGGACACGTGCTCTTGCGAGCGAGAAGTTACCAGGGAGAGTCCCGCCTTGGAGGGCAAGACCCCTGCGCCCACCAGCCCGAAGGTCGATGGGGCTCCCTGGGGGATTTGGCTGCGCCGGCCGTTGCCAGCGCTGGAAGGGACCTGGGAGGTTGAGGCAGCCTCGGCTGCGCCCACCTTCGGGGTCGATGATCCCTTCTCCTCGGTTGACGGAGCAGCCCTAGCTGCAACCGCCGCGGGGGCAGATTGCGTAACTGCCGACTCATTGAATGTGGGTCGGACAGCCGCTGGAAGCCTTTGTGTCGCTGCCCCCTGGCGCGTCACATCGGCAAAGCTTTTCTGGGGCAGGTATGAAACCCGCCTGCGTGCCTCTATGAAAGTGATATTTTCTTTTACTTTTATGGTTACTATTTCTTTTTCTTTTTTCCAAGACGGGCAGGACCGCGAGTACGCGGCATGCTCGCCATCACAGTTGACACAGTGTGGGGTATTCTGGCATGTTTCAGAGGAGTGTTCGTGTTCACTACACTTGGCACAAGTCATCCGGCCTCGACAGTTCTGTGAGCTGTGGCCGAACCTTTGACACTTGAAGCATCTCAGGGGATTTGGCACATATGGCCTAACACGAATCTTGAGGTACCCGGCCTCGATGGTGTCGGGCAGAACACTAGAGCCGAAAGTAAGTATTAGGTGTTTTGTCTGAATTTCTTTTCCTTCCCGCCTAATCTTAATTCGTTTGACACTGACGACGTTCTGATCACTCCAGCCCTCCAGGAGTTCAGTTTCAGATAGCTCAAGCAAATCAGCATCGGAGACGACGCCGCGCGTGGTATTCATGGTACGGTGTGGGGTAACTGTAACCGGAACATCGCCAAAGGACACTAGTTTAGGTAGTTTTTCATGTTGTTTCTCATCACGAAGCTCCAGTAGGAGATCGCCGCTTGCCATTTTCGACGCTTTGTAGCCAGGTCCAAAGACTTCAGTCAGGGTTTTCGAAACCAGAAAAGGTGAGATCATTGTCACCGTCTTTCCAGATTGATCAGAGTGGACGACGTGAAAGCGGTT
Organism: Dermacentor variabilis; assembly: GCF_050947875.1. Taxonomy (NCBI): domain Eukaryota; kingdom Metazoa; phylum Arthropoda; class Arachnida; order Ixodida; family Ixodidae; genus Dermacentor; species Dermacentor variabilis. The sequence goes on along the minus strand of NC_134575.1, from coordinate 110,639,773 downwards.
AAAGTTACATGTTCGGTTGCCCGAAAATTGAAAGACTTCGGTGCACCCTCGTTTAGGGGGGCGATCAGGAAATGGGGGAAAAGAATTTTCCATGAATAGGCATAATAAATTCGGTAACAGCGCCGACCGCCCACCATGGAGCCCAACGAAGGGGACGCGGCAGAGCTTGCATGCAAGTCTGCACTACGCCAGTCGTACGCCGCCACTATAACCAAATATGGTGTACCCAAGGTTGGATAGCCACACAGGGTTAACCCTTGCCGCCAAGAAGAAGGAAGTAAATAGAAGAGAGAAGGAGACAGGAAAGGTGGAAAGTAAGGGAAAGACGAAAGCTAGAGGGAGAGAGAGACAGGAAAAGGCAACTACCGATTTCCCCCGGGTGGGTCAGTCCGGGGGTGCCGTCTATGTGAAGCCGAGGCCGAAGAGGTGTGTTGCCTCCGCCGGGGGGGCCTTAAAGGTCCAAACACCCAGCATCGGCTCAACCCCCAGGATCCCCTTTTCCCCAGACACGGCTAAGCCGCGCACGGCTACACGCGGGAGGGTCCAACCCTCGTGTGCTCGGGTACGTGGTGTCGCAACACACCAAACGCCTGCTTACGCAGACGCCCCTGCGGGGAGGAATAATCAAGTAGGAAGTGGTTCAGGTATGTGTGTTAGTATGGGAAGTATAAACTGCGCCGACCATTTAACTGCTTGCAAAAAGGGAAAACAATCTTCATTTGAAGGCAAGAGCTCTCAATCCTAGTGGAGCCTTTCTTTCCTTCAGCAAGCAATGAGCAAGAGATGTGGCTTGGGCAATCGAAAATGAGCAATAAAGAACTTGCAAGAAAAAGAAAAGTCGTAAACAGAAACTACGTTGCACTATGACCGCAGTGCCCAGAGTTTGAATTAGCCGAACACTTGCACTTGGCGATTCGCAATTCGAAAGCTAACGCTTTGCGCGACACTGATTGAGGTATTAAATGCATTTGCATCGCTGCGCAGATCGTAGCTTGTAGGAATTTATCACGTACGTTTTCGTTCTCAAGCGCGTGACATAGGTGGTGAGTGGAATTCATTGTAATCGCCTTCATTGCTAGAGTTATCAGCCAGCGATACGCGTGGATGTAAGGTCATATGATACTATATACGCATAATAAAGAAATAAAGAAAAAGTGTGGAAGGGCAACATTTACACGCTGTGGATATTTCAGTCTTGAATTGGTATTGCGAAAACGCGTGTCCTGCAACAATAAGTCAGTTGTTATTGAGAGAAAAATTAAGAAGAAATACGGTATTATGTCGCACGTCTTTGAGGCGCCGGATCCACCATCTAAATCACGTTCACAACATTGCAAAGCGTTCTTCAATAGCGCTCACGACATGCGTCTTCGAAGAGCGCAGTGCGACTGAAAGTGGTCCATAGCAGACTGTCAGTATATATATATATATATATATATATGCGGAGGTTGTGGGATCGTTCACCACCTGCGGTAAGTTGCTTTTTGATCCACTTCCATTTCCAGTATTTACCGTCTATTTCATTTATTACGAACAAGTAATTTCCCATACGTTGTCCTTGGTGCCAATGTTTGTTGGCTTTATGTGATATGAGTAATAAAAATCGGCCCTTCGGTTTACCCCCTTTATTCTGGTTTGATTAGATAATACATATTAACAGAAATAGGTATTCTTGAAATTTCATAATCGTAACGCGAACTCATCAAAGATGAGATAAATTACGACGACGCGAAGAAAAGCTGTTCGAAGACAACGCAACTGTCATCTAGAAGTTGCACCCATGGGAATTTCTTTTAAGCACTGACGATTGCAACACAGCGCAGTGTGTTTTATGCTGCGTCAGAAGGCGCCACAGCACAAAACACTGTGTGGCATAGTCTCTCAAAAGAATCATCGATTGCCATGAATTCAGCTTCGGCGGGAGATGCAAAAGAGGTTATGACATTGCATCAGATGTCCGAAAAGAAGACATACACTTAAGGCACTTGCCTGTATCGAATGTTCGCGTATTCGAAGACATCGCTTTCAATTTACATTTGTACTACTATCTCAATCGGTGGCAGTGATTCAGTATCAGCGGAATTTATTCGCAGAGCATGATGTCGTGAGATATATTCCCCCTCACTGTTTGATGGAGACGGAATAAGTAGTGCGTGTCGCGGCTTGTGTGCTCCTTAAACCCCACCAATTGGGGAACATGCATTCTCAAGCCACCGTGCCGCCTTCTCTTACAGTCCACCTTGCAGCTGGTCGTTAGGTCTCACAATTTAGTTTAACACTTCTGGAATTACTCTGCACTGCAACAGCAGCACGGCTTTCTGAACATTTAACACATATTGTGCTGTCACGCACCTGCATAATTGTGTGAATTATTTGTTTGCACTATCAGCGCCGTAAGAACATTAGCGATATATATGATTCCCTGCCTTTCCTAATTTCGCCACTTAAATAGAACGCATCCAACAAAACATTAATCTACACCTGACTTCTCTGGTGACTCCCGAAATTTAATGTGTCATTCTGAGTAATTGGGTTCCATAATAAAGAAATAAATGCCGAAGTTCTTTATGCTAGCTTTAATTTAAGGCGCAACTTTATATCGCTCTTCAGCTGAATGAGAAAGCTCAGTTCATGCTTACGGACAGAAATGCTGGAAATAACTGTATCGGAACATATTTTGGCTGAGAAATGCTGAGAATCAGAAGAGATGATAGACGAAAAAGAAAAATGCTTATCACAGACGAGCATTATCACAGCACCTTCACGCATTGTTCGAAAGCTTTCTTCAGGCATCGATGGGATTACGTAGGAGCAGTGCTTTCGCTGCGTTTCAAGTACGAAAACAACAATCCACGTTTGATCTAAATCCGAGGCTGTTCATTCCATTCGAAACTTAGCTCTTGTGGCAAAGCATTGCCGAGTCGTTTGTGCGTGCAAGCGTGCACATGCAGTAAGGTTTGCACAGCGAATGAGGATCCCGCCATGTACCCCTGGTCACTGAAAAACTTTTCCTGCAGATGGCTTCCGCAACGGATGACGCAGCGCTTCCTGGCCGTGCTGTAGCTATCCATGGGAACCTTCACAGTGCTTGAGCTAGTATGTTTTCCGGCGCTGGACCTCAGAAATTGTGCTTGTAAGCTAGGTATTTGCGCCACATAGAAATATGTTCGCTTGCGTTATCCTCACAGTAAGCTATCACAATGACCGGATCGCACAAATGTAAGAGAAATACGTAGCACACCTTCTCTGCGTAATGTGATTCTCTGTTATCTAGACTGATCTTGCGTGTGATGTGATTTAGTTACGGGGCGGCCTGAAATTTACAAAATTCACGTTTTCTAAAATGTGTTGCCAGTGTGGATGACCTATTTCGTACTATTCTGCACTTCAAATATATTTAATCATTGAAGCACCACTAAATAAGCATTACGGTCTTGGTGAAATGTGTGCGCCGATTACGGGTTATTTTACCTTTGATTACAAAGAGATACGACGGCTCCTAAACGAAAGATATTTTGACAACGTGTAATGAAAATCGTTTCTTTTCCTAAGATGACTGCTTTGTAGATCATGGGCAGATGTTCCAAAAACACGAAGCGCTCGTTAGCACCCCAGTTTGCCGCAACCGAATTTTTGGGGTAAAAGTCACCAGAGGTGGACCTTGTGGTTTGAACGTCTGTCGACTCGCAGGGCAGTAGAGTAGCTTGAACCACAAGAAACCGTGACCTTCAGATATCATTCTTTACCAACCAACGAGAAATTCGCTTTCTTTTTTAGAGCACAGACGAATGCAGCTTTTGGAGGGGAGATATCTCGCGTGCTAAGACGATTGCTGGCCGGTTGTCTGCTGTCCTGAGCCGTAGCCACGGGTGAACACAATGATCCCCTGTCACCCCCCCCACACTTTTTTTTTGTTTGAAGATACGGAGTGGCTACGCAGTTCATGTACTGCAAGCCCGTAACAAACGTGCTGCGTACAATGCGACAGCGACAGTGCCAGGCTCCTGATTGGCTGTGTCAAATGTAAACTCTCGCAGTCACGTGACTTGTTTGTGGTGCATGGTACATTTATTCCAACTCAACTGCGAGCGTTGTCCATTTCCCGTCTGCAGTTTTGGGTTGGCAGGTTGAAGCGCCTCACAACTATTATTCGGGATGCGTGTGCAAGGAATTCAACGCAATGCGATTCGCCACCAAGGGTAAGTCAACTTTTAATATTATAAGGACAATGAATACAGCACAACAGAATAGCGTAATTGAGGAGAGAGCAAAATCAAGAAGAGAAGATTACCGTCTGCAACTTTCCAACACTCGTTGCTCAGTTCACTATGAGAAAATAGTTATGACTGCAGAATTGGGTGCGAAACCCTTTGTTGAATAGTGCTTAGGCGCTAGCACTCGCTGTAGAGCCAGTGAGAGGAGCTAGGGCGGGTCAGTGTCAGCGGTGTAATCAGCGTTTCCCAGAGGCAACTAGATGCTTTCCGAAAGAATACTTATGTGAGCAGAATTTTGTGCAAATGCTAAAAACACACTGCTGCATAGCTATGATAGATTGGACCACGTGTTCCAGTTGTAGTTGCGTGTTCCTAATGGCCACTGCAGCGCCGTATCTTGATTATGCTATCGTAACTAGCCCCGACGCATGCCTTAATCGTCTAAGAAAACGTCATCGAGCATGAATACTGGATGCGCACCGAAGAGTCTCAAAAGCAGCAGTAACAGCACGAACGTCTTATATGGAAGCAGTCAAGAATTCACAGCTAGCGGTAACAACACGAACGTTTTATATAGAAGCAGTCATGAATTCACGGCTAGTTCGTTTATTGTTGTCCAGGTTGCATGTGGGCCCTTCAAATTTGCACCGGTTAGTGCGCATGATGAATGTTCCATTCCCGCAACCAGATTGTTTCCTCCTAGTGCACCGATGAAATGAACAAAAATATATATGGCATTTACGCCTGTTTAACATTTACACCGCTCCACATTCATGAAGAACACCGCAGAGCAGGATTCCGTAATAGTGTTGGCGTCCTGTGTCTAAATAGCCGAACGGTATGATCGACAATTGTCAGTGGTAGCAAACCGCAGGAAAGCACTCTGTCCTGTAGTTTACTACCCGTAGACACTCACGCTCTTTCTCCATGTCACCGCAGCAACTCGCTCAGCTTTCGTTGATGTAGAAGGATTGGCTTATTGCGTAATCTTGGGATTTATAATATACACGGACTTAGTCACTTGACATCCTTCTTACGGAGTCCCAGTATTGTCCATGGTTGCCCCATATATCCATCGCGGTTTCATTCGTTCTTCGGTTAGCGGTCGCCCAAAAGCGCTTGCTCTCTTTTCAATGTCTCCCAGTCTAGTTATGCTTACAATTAGTGCGTAGTTTGATAACGAAGTGCTTAAGCACGTTCGGAGGTGGTTTAAATCAATCAGAGAAAGGCTATGATAAAGTGGGAAGGTATCGCTGCGGTTGCTCAATAAAGACTTATGTGCAGCGCGATGTTGGATTACTACCTTGCGTTCATCTCGTTGCAATTAACTTGTACGTTGCGAACTCAACAAAATTCCAGTCCCTTGAATAAATGAACCTGACGGCCCCAATTATTTGATGTGCGTCAAGTCCCGCAACCAGTGTAGCTTCACCTGCTTGAAAAGTCTTATATTCAGAAATAGCGAATTTAGGCACCTTTAAAACTCATTGAGAGCAAATGCGCTCCTTGATTTCTTTGAATACTGGGGCTGGATTCTGAATATTCGAAGTAACATATCGCGCTATGCCATGCACATTCACCTTCGGAAAGCCATGCTATAGATGTTCTTGCGAGATTTTCGCTACGCGATATTATATCGTAGTGCCTCCGTTTCGCTCACGCTTCCTTCTTCAGATAAGATTACCATGCTCGCCGATACTTGCTTTTCTTTCTATTTGGTTCTTACGTGATTGGACAGGACACGCGAAACAAGCCCGTTTCACGGACCAAGAAAGAGAGATAATCTTCTGCACCTGCGTACTGGTAGTTAGTTTCTCGTCTACCAACGGTCGTTCGACCAATTTTCTGCCGTCGAATGCGTAATTGCGATTGCAGCCTTTTTCCGAATCTACTGTAGACAAGCGTCTTAAATCGCCATTGCTATCATGCTGCTAGACGAAGCTGTCGCTGCGGTTTTCGGGCAGCTGTACTTCATCGCCTTAGGTATTTGTTTATAAGTACCTAGCCTGCGCAACATTCTCTCGCCAAGCATTTTCTTGCATGGCTGTTGCAGCCAAACACAGCGCAGTTAAGCGTGAAGGCGCAACTCTGTTGACGACAAAGTCACAGACCCCGTGGTTTCACCGTGCACTCAAATAAACTGTGCAAATAATTTCGGCAACGGATAATCAGACGCCCTCAGTATCCAGCGCAACAAAACACTGTGGCGAGCTACTGATGCGAACGTTTGAAGTTCAGCAAGCTATCGGCGATGCATGGTGCCTAATGCCATTTGTGTACGCCCTTTTTTTTTCTCCTTCTCTTATGTGTAAGTGCACGACTGCTCCTTAGTGACACGCTGTTGACCTTGAGTGCACCTGGCGGTTTCAACGGTAGGCATGAGGTAGGCAGCAACAACGCTCGTAGCGACATGTTTTGCGACGCATCCAGCGTACAGAGGGCACATGAAGCTGCTGCAATGACGTTTCGTATTCTACTTAGTGCTGACGTAAAACTTTGGTTAGCAAGTGCAATCCTTTTACGGTTGTTGTTCTACGGCAAAAGGTGTGCAGCCCCAAAACTTTTCATGCCTATTGTAGGGGCACAAACGACGCAGGATACCACCCCTCTCCACACTAGTGCTACTTTAGCTCCTATTGCCTAGTGATTTGCAAGAAGAAATTTCAGGTTGAGCAAAAAAATAAAATAAATATATATCTAATAAAACTAGAAAGGCGATTCGGTATAGCACAGCCACAGTGAATGCGTAGAAACACGATACAGGCGGTACTACAGATAGCTTTGACATTTAAGCATGAGGCACTGTCAAGTTTCCTATTAATTTCACGCAATTGGAAATTCAGTGCCCGTCGAAAATAGCTTAAAGGGAAGCTGAAGAGTCTGTCGAATTCAATAAGACGCTCATATACGGATGCGGGAACCTTATAAACCATGTAGGTAAAATTTTGGTTTTTTTTCAATTAGGAGCGACGTAATCGTCGGTTGAAATTGCGCTGTAGCTCCGCCCCCCTTTGAATGATCGAGCGGAGACCGGAAACCGCGGTGTTGGGACGTCAACTCTGCTTCGTTCCTTCGCAGCGTCCGCGACCGTGCCTGACCGCGCTTGTTTCTGCGTGCGTGCCATTGTAATCTGCTTCGATCGACCCTGCATTCCTTTGTTGGTGCGTCTGCGTGTATGTAGAGTGGTAGTCAACGTGAGTGGTAGTCAACGTGAGTGGTAGTCAACAGATGAAGGTCACTACACGTACTGCATGAACCGGGAAGCTTTTCACGCGTTTAAACCGTCTTCGTAGATTGCCGACAGCTTTGGACAGCGCACAAATGCCGACGATCGCATCCCCGCTTACGTTCCACGAGGAGGCATGCAGGAACACAACACTACAGTTGTTTGACCGGAAACGAGCTCATTAGATCGGCGAAAGATCGGCGAGATCACAAGATCGCTTTGCAAAAAACATGCTCACCAAAGAGCATTTCCAACACGAGGAGATCCCAAGACTTTGCTTTCGTTCGCGTCGAAAGCACTGCTCGCACCAGCATCGTTCGCTTCTTCGAGAGGCCGGCTCTTCGCAATCGGCTCGTACATGTAGAGAGTAACGCCGAACTCCTCAGAAAAACGCAGTCTCTCTGAATTTTCCATTACCGTCTCAGAAAAACAGCACCAAACTACCTGGCACCGCGCTTCATGTGTAGCGGCAGCGGTCGGCAGCGGCAGAGTTGACGTCACGAGGCGCACAGGCGGAAACGAGACGCGCGAGCTGGGCGTGTCCGCTGCTGCACTTTTCGTCGAAATAAAATATATTTGCGCTTTCTTTCGCTTCATTTCGATACGATATTCGAATTCGGAGGGTTGAAAACCATTATGTACAGATGTTCACTCATTTTTTCTGGAAAACCTTTCAGCTTCCCTTTAAAAGTGCTCGTGTGAACGCTCATGAGATAAACGGAGTATTTGATATTAGCTTTCTATAAAAGAATGTCGCTGCCTTTCATTTTATTTAGGTGGCTTAGTGACAGACGTATCCGCTTGAGAAGCAGAGTTAAGCCAACGTTTCTAGTTTCACACGGTATTGTTGCGATAGCAGTACCTTGGGAAAACACGGGGGAGGCGAGGTATGGAAATTCAAGATGGTGAGTAAAACGAGCACAAGGTAAAACCGGGAGCGAACGTTCTGATCAGTAGATTTGTCATTTTCTGGGCAACATGTGCTTTGCTAGGCACAGTATAAATACGTAGGGTTCTTCTAAACCGGAGAGGGGGCAAGGCGGGTGGATGCGGCAACGAATTCGCTTTAGCGGCGAGGGTGTAGAATTAAGAAGAAAGGACTGCTGTGCACAAGGCCAGTGACACGGCCATGTGACAGCCGTCGTGTCAACGGCCGTGTGCACAGCACCCCTCTATCATGTACCTCCATATGGTCGTGGGTTATCGTATCTCTGAAAGTGGCAATAAAAGGAGCGGCAGAAAACAGTGCTCATGAAAAAAAAAAGAATTCCTGTAATGGAACTCTTTAATTCTTCTTTGAGGGGGGGGGGGGTACAATATATAAATAAAAGGAAAGAAAGGCGAGGGAAAGAAAGCGCTAAAGAACCAAACCATGTGTTGTTGGCTATAGCTTGAAATTTAGCATAGGGAAATAATTCTAAAGCTCCCTTTGAAACGTTTATGTCTATTAGTTGCGAGGTCTTGAACTTATGGTAATGTATGATTCTTTGTATTTTCTTTCTATTTCAGAGTGGAAATTTGACTGTAAGATGTAGAGTTTAGGTTCATCAAAGTTATGACATGGTTGGTTGAAATGCTCGGCAATGGTTCTTGGAAGCTTTATAGTTGTGTCCGCGCGATATCCGTTTGATTTGACGTTCATTTATTGTCCCGTTTCACCGATATATTGTTTCTTACACAAATAACATTCAAGCATATAAATCGCATCCGCACTTGTACAAGCAAAACTTGTTTTTATTACGTGTGTATACACTGTTTTTTCATGGGTGCCACCATATTGCTACCCAGTGGCGCCATCTACGGGCAGTCGGCATGGTGGCTTGGGCAATCGCTCTGTTTTGCATAGCAGGTATACGTTCGGCGACAGTTTCTGGTGTTTGTTTTCGCGCTTCACTGGTCTATGTAGCATGACGTGCGTTTTGTACGCGCTAAACGGTTGTGAAAGACGTGCTGAAGTGGTTTAAGTCGGTATGGCCGGACTTTCTTCTGGCATCGAGGCGGACGGAGCACGCAGCGCGATGTGTCCGGGCATATATTTAAGCCTACAATCAGTCTCGGAGATCAATTTTGTTTTTCTGAATGTTCAATTCACTAATGTGACCTTATTGCAGTGTTATCGTCTACTTCTAAGGTACGGTTCAGGAAAAATGCAACATACGCGACAATCGTAACAGCGTGGATAGCGTTCTGCTACCATAGGAGCTGTGCTGTTATACTTTGACAAGCGTTCAAAGCGTTCGCAGCAGGTTACATTGCGTGACTACTTGGTTCGATGGATGACATTTCCGCCCATAAATAAAATAGTTTTGGCTAGTCATGATGAGACGCGCTGACGACGACATATTGTGTGAGACGCGCTGACGTCGCGTTCTCATACAATATGTCGTCGATGTAAGGAAGATAAATGTGTGGTTTCAATGTGTTGGATATAACAGGTCTGTTTCATGCTCTCCCATGAAATTGTTCGCATACGGGGAAGCGAATGGTGTTCCTATAATAGTGCCGAAAGTTTGCAGGGAGTGAATATAAACGAATTCGAAATAGATAAGCATGAGAACTCACGGAGGGAGTGACAGGTAAACTTCAGGAGCGTGCGCTTAGGGATTGACTGCGAGCGATTTCGATACGGCTTCACTTTCTTCAATCATGCGTACGTTAGTCTAAAGGGCAGAAACATTTGAAGTGACTAGAATACGGCGGTCAGAAAGGATTTGGTTCCCATTGATGCTGTCAATAATACGAAGGATGTGTGGCGTATTTTGAACAAAACCTGGGAAGGTGGCGGGGATGTTTGACAGGTGGTGATTGAGGAATTTCGATAGTCGCGCCCTTATGATCCATAAGTCTGCCGCTTTTACTCCGATAGAAAATAAAACTTATTTGTAATTTAAGTAAACACCCGTTGTTGTAGAACATAATAAGGGTTTTTGTGTATTTCAGCCTAATATTAGATATCCTCGAAACCTTCTTGCACTATTCAGAGTGACTTATAGAAATAGTATCATTCGATACTTAAAGCGCAAGACTGTACGTCACCCAGGCTCAATAGTAGCATTACTGCAAAATATAATGTGATAAAGCTACCTCAAGTGTATGTATTCGTTTCCTGTGGGCGAAAGCAGTGGAAATTAGGGGATAAAAGTGATCACCGCTTTTCTCCGCAGGAACCGGCAGGAACCACATTTGCTGCGATGTGACAGGTGTCACTACACGAGCGAGAAGTCGTGTAACATGAAAAGACACAACACGGCACTGCACGCCACACTACCGGTCCTGTTAAACTACTGCAAAATGAGCTTCAGTATGATGTGCGAATATCGCGGCCACAAGGAGCAAGTGCACGTGAACGGGAATTACAAGTGCACTGTCGACAGTTGCAGCAAGACTTTTGCCAAAAGATGTCTGCTGGAAAGGTGAAGAAAAATATTGTTCTTTAGTAAACTTTGTAAATCATCGCCAACTGCTAACGTTATTTTAAGAGGAATAGTGTCGAGCTGTAGTGTTATATTGCCACACGGACAATGTTGATATATTTACGACGACTTTTTCTCAGTCTAGCCACTGTTACAATATTTAGAGTTACAGTGTCATCGCTCGGGCTCTGAAACACCCGTTTAATTTTCAGAACTTTCAAGATTGACGTCGCCGATCCTACAGCGAAAGACTCAGTTTCGTCGAATCGGATTGCGAGCGCGAGGGAAATAGCGGTGTGCATTATGGGGACATACGCGAGTAGCGGTGATTATGTTAGAATGTGTGCCAAGTTATGTATGTAGCAACCTGATGCAGTTTACTCAAACATCACATTTTGACGACGAACGTTTTGCCGCTGCTTTCGTAGAAGTTTTAGTGCGACTTCTTTCACTTGAGTTTATAACTAGGAAGGAACAATATTAACTTTTGCCAATTTAAGGAACTCTTTCACCTTTTCATAGGATAATACTTAAATACCAAGTTTTGAATCATATATATTCTTGGCAGTCACGTGGCGAATGACTCCTCAAAATTATTTATCACGTGACTGTTTGGTGTCAGTTTCACAAAATTATGTTATTTTATTTCAAGATACCTTAGAGGCCCCTTGAGAAGCATTGAATAAGGGAGACATCAATGCATGAAAGTTGTACACGAGAATACCGCCAAGAGGAGCGGAAATAATGGCTGCGAAACAGGATTACAAATGCAGAGATGCGGTAGTAAACAGACATGGGACAAATTTTATCCCGCTTTGCTCGCACACATAATCAAACATCGTGATAAATGATCGTAGTTTAAGACATAAAAAGATGAAAAAAGCGATACTACAAATACTGACATAAACAGAAATTGTATGTCGAGGTACGTAACAAAGCTCTGATAAATGCTATCACGCACATTGCTCGCCCACATTACAAAAATGTGTAGTTTTAAAACATGAAAGAGAAAAAAATATGCGTAACGTTACACAGGTATACGGAGTATGACTCATTTTTAGGACAGAAACTGCGTCTTCAGGAGTTGCTTAAACTTATCTCTGTCCGCTTGCTTGACAGTGCTCTCGGGAAGAGAATTCCATAATCGGATGGCTCGTGGCAAAGCTGACAGGTTAAGTGCAGCCGTGTTTTCGTAGATGCGATTGAAACTTAACTCGTTCTTCAGTCATCGTGATATAAAATTTTCACGTTCCAGCAGCAAAGACGATGGCTTCATTTGAAGAACATATTTATGCAACAAGGACAGAAATGCTACATCTCGACGACTACTTAATGCAGGAAGTGAAAGATCAAGTTTGGTTCGAGTTATGCTGGACTGCCTATCGTATTTGCGGGAATTTATTCGACCAGCCCGGTTTTTGATGGCTTGTAACATGCAGAACAAATATTCATGATGAGGAGACCATATCAGGCATGCCAACTCGAGCTGCGGACGGACGAAAGTCAGGGAGGCTAATTTTCGGATGTTAGAGGGGGATTTATGCAGCTTGCGACGAATGTATCCTAGTGCTTTTGAAGCATTGGCAAATATGGTTCTTATATGAGGCGCCCAGGCAAGATCTGGTGCAAGATTAACGCCTAGAAATTCGTGCAGTGAAGCTTCCAATACTGGATCCCTATTTACATATTAGGAAAATTTACAGTATTCGCGATTTAAAATGTTTTCCTGTGGAAATCATTATTTGCATTTAGGTGAATTAGGCGCCATTTGCCAAGTGTTGCACCAGCTGCTAATGCATTGAAGGACACCTTAAAGAATACTGTGGTCCTCAAAGCTGGTAATTGGTCGCTTTATTATAGTCATCGGCAAATTTTCACTTGGAAGACGAGATATTCGTGGGCAGATTAGAAAAAAGCAATGGTCGTAATACACTGCCCTGCGGTACACCGGAAGTTACCTAGGTGAGCGATCATGTAAAATTGTTCACAACGGTAAATTGCTGACAATTAGAAAGTTATGGTTGCAAGATAGCGTTAAAGTGTTTAGCTTGAAGCAGTTAATTTGGTAATGAAATGGCGGTAAGCCACAAGGTGAGCAGCTTTTGAAAAGTCGAGAGAGCTGCAATCTGCTTGAAGGTTACAGTCCATGGGAGACTGTAGGTCAGTAGTTACCTCCAGTAACTTTCACGCATGATATATACGTTTCCTTAAGCCGTGCTGCTTAATAAAGAAAAAATTGTTCGATTCAAGATGTTCATATGTGTGAGATGCTATAATGTGCTCGAGCATTTTGGAGCACATCCAGGTTAATTAAATTGGACGGTAGTTTTCAGGGGAATTCTAGCTACCAATTTGGTTCGCAGGCACCACTTAAAGGGATACTAAAGGTTACTATTAAGTCAACGTGGACTGTTGAAATACCATCCCAGAAACCTCGAAACGCTAGTTTCGTGCCAAGGAGAGACTTATTCCAAGAGAAAATGCGTTCTGAAGCGTCCGCGTACCTCTAGCGCAGTTCAAAGCGCCCGCCCTCCGATCGAGGAGTACTGACATCATGGTCTCATAGTGACGTTGCGCCGTCGGTGAGTAAAACGGCGTCCGCAGACGGCGCTACGGCTTTTCTGCGCAAAACTCAAACACGCGGCCAGAAACAGAGCCAAGACAGAGCCGACAGCAGAGCGAAAACGAGAGTATGGTGGCTAGCGGAAGGAGAAACGCGCGACCATAAGCTGGTACTTCATTCTATGACGCAAACTTCGACGCTCGTCGCAATGGACCCTGAGAACGAAAGATTGGCTCGCGATGCTGGGCTCAACTTCAGCGATTTGAGCACTAACGAGCGCGACCTGCTGCTGAGGGCTCGCGCTGCCGGCGTCGTTGCGTACTACGACGGCGGCCTCGACACCGGCTCTCCGGAGCGGGAAAGCAACGAGGGCTTCCCACGACATCACATGGACGTGGCATTCTCGCTGCTTATTCCAAATGAACGTTTCGCGAGCCAGCAGAACCCGCACAGTACGACGCGATAACGAAACTACTGAAACTCCAAAGCGTGCGTGGCGCAGAGTCGAGCGAAAACGAAACCTTTCGACCACGTCAAACGTCAAAATGTTATTTTTTCTTAGAATCGAATAGACGTAGACAAGTAGCATTTTCTTCCATCTTATAATCAAATGAAATGATATTTTTGATACGAGTAGTTGAGTATTAGTAACACAAATTATGAGGAGTGCTTTCGTCATCGGGCTAGTACCGGAATGTCGCTGGGGGGTCTCAAATAGTGTCATGCATTTACCTCAATTTCTCGGTTACCAAAGCTCTGTTCGCGATTATATTGACGCCTTAGACGTTCTAGAACATTGCTCTACCACTTTAACTTGACTTTCTGGTAACCTTTAGTGTCCCTTTAAGCAATTTTCCAACCAGAGGGGGGCCGGCCGGTTGATAATGAATGTTGGCAGATATGGTACAAAATTTTGCTATATATCGAAGATGTATTTTTCAAAACATTAGAGCTAATATTATCGACGCCTGAAGTTAGTTAGTTAGTTTAATGGGGTTTAATGGCGCAAAAGCAGCTAAGGCTATGCTGCGCCAAACACGAGGTGTTCTAAAATACAGTTTATAAAGTGAAAGCCTGTGTTAATAATCTATATTTTATGTAAAAATCCAGTGTCGTCTAAAAATTTACGGACGTCACATAATGGGACTAGCGGGTCATCACCTAAAATTAAAGCAGGGTGTAAAGGTATGTGTAGTTGATATAATTTGTGCAAAAGTGTTCGTCTGTGTGTTTCAGTCTGCGTACATGTGAGTAATATGTGCATAACTGTTAATGGCTGTTGACATTTCTCGCATGTTGGTGTGTCTTCTTTCGTAAGTAAGTAATTGTGTGTGAGGTGTGTGTGCCCAATGCGTAGCCGGCATAAAACTACTTCGATGAACCGCTCTTGATGATAACACGACTTCCACTCGCCAACTATGGGTTTCGTGAGATGTAGCTTGTTGTCAGCACAATGGTCCCATTCGCGTTGCCATTTTACCGTGAAGGCTTTTCTAATTGCACGGATGCTATCACTATATGGGAGTGTCGTGTTTGTAATATCTTTGTGCGCTGCCATCAATGCACATCTATCAGCTGCTTCGTTACCTGGTATCCCAACATGGCTCGGGACCCAGCAGAAACGAATTGACCTCCCGTATTCGTTAAGCACCAACATGTTTAAAATGTCTCCTATCAGGGGTTCACACTCAGATTTCAGATGTAGTGCCTTCAGTGTGCTTAAAGAATCTGTGTATATGACTGCATGTTTGTGTTTATCAGTTATAATCTTTTTAACAACAACCCAGATAGCGTAAACTTCAGCCGTGAAAACAGAAGCATGTTGTGGTAATCGAATACTTGTTTCCCAATTTTCCGCTACGACCCCCACACCCACGTGATCTTTTGTTTTAGAGCCATCAGTGTAATATTGCATGTTATTTTGATATTTGTCCTGAAGAGCATTGAATTCTTGTATAATGTGTTCGCGTGGAGTATCTCTTTTCTTTAAATGTGCCAATGTCCAGTCGCACAACTGTGTGAAATCGTACCACGGGGCCAGCCGTTGTGGTTTCTTGGCAACCTGGAGGACTTCATGGGGAATGTCATAATCCCGACAGTATTGCTCATACCGCAGGACAAGTGGCCTAATCATGTTCGGTTTATTCGTGTAGTGTAAGCGTGAGTTGCATTGTGTGAGGATGTTGTAGCATATGTGTTGCGGTGATGACTGAATTCTGAGTACGTAGGAAAGAGTGAGTAATGCTCTGCGCTGCTGTAAGGAGGGTTCATTACATTCGACGTATAAACTTTCAATGGGTGAAGTTCTGTAGGCACCACTCGCCAGTCGCAGTCCAAGGTTATGTACTGGATCAAGTCTTTGGATGTAGGATTGTCTGGCTGAGCCGTAAACAATGGAGCCGTAATCTAAAAGGCTACGAACAAGAGACCGGTAAATACGTAAAAGACACGTTCGGTCGGAACCCCAGTGCTTATGAGATAACACTTTGAGGATATTCAATGCTTTATTTGCCTTAATTTTTAGTGCTTTAATGTGGGCAAGAAAGTTTAGTTTTTTGTCAAAGGTTACTCCCAGGAATTTATATTCTTGTTTTACCGGCAGCGCGACATCATTCAATCTTAAAACCGGGTCTAAGTACATCCCTCGTTTTTGCGAAAATAGCACTGTAACAGTTTTCTGAGTAGAGAAGCGGAAGCCATTTTTCTCAGCCCACTCCATTAGTTTATTTATTGTTATCTGGAGTTGCCTTTCACATGTTCGTAAGTTAGAGCCGCGGCACGCTATTTGTAGATCATCGACATATATGGAGTGCATAACAGAGGTGGGAATTACATTGTTGACAGAGTTCATTTTTATTATAAAGAGTGTTGTGCTAAGTACGCAACCTTGTGGCACGCCGCTCTCCTGGATAAATGTGCGCGAGAGCACAGTGCCTAGACGGATTTGGAATGTTCTGTTGGACATAAAATCAGCGAGACAGTTTAGCATTTTGCCACGGATTCCTAACGCGGCGAGGTCACGTAAGATTCCAAATCTCCACGTGGTGTCGTACGCTTTCTCAATGTCGAAGAACACCGCCAGGCAGTGCTGTTTGTGTAAAAATGCTTCACGTATTTCGTGTTCAAGTCGGACGAGGTGGTCTGTCGTTGAACACCCTTTCTTATAGCCACACTGGTGAAAATCAATGGAGTTCCGTTTATCAAGCGTGAAGGTTAACCTTGCATTTACGACACTCTCGTACGATTTTGACAAACAACTTGTCAGGGCAATGGGTCGAAAGCTGCTTGGGGATGTGGGGGATTTTCCTGTTTTTAAAAAAGGCACAACTATTGCATTTTTCCAACATTTTGGCATGCTTCCGGATTCAAATACTTTGTTAAAAAATTTAAGGAGAGCATCTACGGATGCTTGGGACAGGTGTGCGAGCATAGAATAATGGATCTGGTCAGGACCTACTGCAGTTTTTTTGCCAGCACAGAGAACCCTGTTAAGCTCTTGTAACGTAAATGGAGCGTTGTATTCGTCCCTTGACGTACAAGTAGTTGGTAGTTTTTCTTTTTCTGCGGATAGTTTGTAAGTTAAGAACCTGTTTGTATAATTAGCCGAGCTAGAGACGTCATAGAAATGTTCCCCAAGTATATTCGCTTGTTCTTGTAGTGTTGTCTGAGTGCCTGAAGGTGTGAGTATGGGTATCGTGTATGGTGTGTAGTCCCCCTTAAACTTCCTGACCTGTTCCCACATCCTTTTGGATGTGACGGTGCTATTAATTGTTGATACATATTTTTGCCATGAAGATTTTTCTGCCTGTCTCCGAATGTATCGAGCTTTCGCTTTGGCTTGTTTAAAATTTAGAAGGTTGTTATGTGTTGGGTACCTGCGTAAGATTCCCCAGGCCCTATTTTGCAGCTTTTTTGCTATGGTACACTCGTGTGTCCACCAAGGATTTAGCTTTTTGCGAACAACGCCAGAAGATTGTGGAATGGCCTTTTCAGCTGCAGAAATAATACAGTTAGTAAATTTTTCATTAATTTCGTCGATGCTTAAGTTTGTTAAAGTGAGCTCCTCCAGCCTGGCACTTTCTGTAAAAACAGCCCAGTCTGCCATTTGTAACCTCCATCGGCGTGGCCTGTAGGATATAATGGGTAGCGTTGAGGTGAGGTTGATTATGGCAGGTAGATGATCACTGCCATATGAAGTCTCGAGTACATCCCATTTAAAATCTGTAAAAATGTCCGGAGAGCAAAAGGCTAAATCGAGGCAGCTAAAATTGCGTGAACTTGGTGAAAAATAAGTTGGCGCACCTGAGTTTAAAAGACAGATATCGTTTGACAGAATAAAATCTTCAACGAGTTGCCCTCTTTGGTCAGTTTTGACACTGCCCCAAAGAGTACAATGAGCATTAAAATCGCCTACTAAAACAAATGGTTCCGGTAATTGTTCTGTTAAATTTTCTAACTGTTTAGTAGTGAAGTGGGTGTGAGGTGGAATATACAGTGAACAAATGGTGATGGTTTTATAAGATAGAATGGTGACAGCTACGGCTTCTAAGGATGTATTCAATTGGACATTTCGGGTAGGAGTGCCGCCCTGTACGACTATAGCCACTCCGCCTGACAAACGGGTGGAACATTCGCGGTCCCTTCGGACAACGGTGAAACCTTTGAGAATTTGACTATTTTTCGCGCCGAGATTCGTTTCCTGAAGACATACAGCAACTGGTGAAAAGGTGTTGATGATGTCTTTGATGTCACCTAAATTGTGTATGAGACCTCTACAATTCCAATGGATAATAAAAGCCATTTTGAAATTGAAAGGTAAGAATTGGCACTATGGAATGAATAAGAGGTGAGATGTTAGGTGACATGGAATTTAAAAGGCTTATACAAATGAGCGATAACCTTTAGGTTATCGCTTTCTTAATCTGAGTTGTTATTGGGATTTTGTCCCGCTTACCGCGCTCAAGAGAGCGCTTGTCCTTTGGTGTCAATGACACCGGGGTTTTTGCGTCGACCTCCATCGCTCTCTCTGAGGCGCTGGAGGATCGAGAGTTAGGCGCCGAGACACGTGTCTCGGGCCTTGGGGTTCGCTTGATCTTAGGGCCCTGCGGGACTGGTGTCTGCAGGGCATTTGAAGAGGATGGAGCAGCGTCGGCTGCTTCCACCACGGGGGCGGGAGGGGTCACTGCGGGACCACTGCGCGTGGGCTCGGAGGACTCCTGAGGCCGCTGTGACGCTGCCCCCATCTGCGTCACATCGGCGTAACTTCTTCGCGGAAGGTACGACAGCCGCTTTCTAGCTTCATAGAACGAGATTTTTTCTTTGACTGTTAAAGCAATTACTTCTTTTTCTTTTTTCCAGCAAGGGCAGGACCGCGAATAAGCGGGATGATCTCCCTTGCAGTTGACACAAAGTGGAGAAGAGGTGCAATTGTCAGTTTGGTGATCGTTCGAACTGCATTTAGCACAAGTATTTCGTCCTCGACATGCATGCGAAGCATGTCCAAACCTTTGGCATTTGAAACATCGTCTGGGGTTCGGAATATATGGTCTAACATTTACCTTTACATAACCTGCATCCAGCGAGGTAGGCATTACACTCGTTCCAAAGGTGAGTATTACATGTTTTGTGGGGATTTCTTGGTCGTTCCTGCGGATGACAATTCTTTGGACTTTGGTAACATTTTGTTCCTGGAAACCTTCCAGCAGTTCTTCGTCGCTTAAGCCAATAAAATCTTCCTCTGATATTACACCCCTGCTTGTATTTAATGTTCTGTGCGGTGAAATTGTCACTGTTGCGTTACCAATACTGGTAAGTTCTGTGAGCTTTTGCGCTTGGTCTTTGTCATTGAGTTCTAGGAGGAGGTCCCCGCTAGACATTTTTGAAGCTTTGTATGTAGGTCCGATTTTTTCTTTTAGACACTTGGCCACTAGGAATGGAGAGAGCTTTCTCACTGGTACGTTGTTTTCGCTGTGCAGCACATAGAATTTAGGAAATGATGGAACATTGCTCCGAAAAGAGAACTGGAACGTTGCTTCGGTGCGGCATCTTTTCAGACGCCGATCATAGAGAATAGAGGTTTGCGCTGCCATGAGAAAATTGTGTATGTTCGGCAACAGCGCCGACCGCCCACCACGGAGCCCAACGAGGGGACGCGGCAGAGCTTGTGTACAAGCCTGCACGACGCCAGCCGTACGCCGTCACTATAACCAAATATGGTGTACCCAAGGTAGGATATCCACACAAGGTTAACCCTTGCCGCCGTGGAGAAAGGAAGTAAATGGAAGAGAGAAGAAGACAGGAAAGATAAAAAAGTGAGAGATAAAGACTAAGATTTGGGGAGAAAGAGACAGGAAGAGGCGACTATCGATTTCCCCCGGGTGGGTCAGTCCGGGGGTGCCGTCTACGTGAAGCTGAGGCCAAAGGGGTGTGTTGCCGCCGCCAAGGGGCCGTAAAGGTCCAAACACCCGGCATTGGCTCAACCCCCAGGATCCCCTTTTCCCCGGACACGGCTAAGCCGCGCACGGCTACACGCGGGAGGGTCCAACCCTCGTGTGCTCGGGTACGTGGTGTCGCAACACACCAAACGCCTGCTTACGCAGACGCCCCTGCGGGGGACGCCTGAAGTGCTAGATTCATTATGGTTATTAATGAGACATGTGGTGCAATCTTCATTAATATCGATGGGGTTCATGTACTGCAGTCGAAATTAGTGACTTCAGGAATAAGCGAAAGGTCTTCATTTGTAGATGTGTATGAAAAAAAAAAAACGTGTTGGTGACCGCGGGGCATTCACTATCAGGAAGCAAAACTTCATTTTCAACATCTAAAGAAGTGTGGTGCGAACCGTTATCAGGTGATATTGCTTGCCAAATCTTTTGGGGTTTGGACTTAAAAAGGGAGGATAGATCGTGAGAATAGTATTTATCTTTAGCTTCTCTTACAGCTAAGTAGTAAGATTTCATAGATTTCAACAAAGATTATATCTGTCTCAAACCGTGGCCGAGCCAGTGTGCTTTGCATTCCTGCATAATCGTTTCTTCTTATTCCTTAGCCTTCGACTAACCATGGGTTAAAACTAACCATGGGTTAGTTTTATCACCTGATATTTTGATTAGCGGGATATAGTTTTGTAATAATTGGCAGTGCTTTTCTTTGATAAGAAGCCAGTTTTCGTTAACTGATCGAGAAGAAAACAAAGGTGATAAAGTGTGAGAAAGAAACGTCTCAAGTTCCTCGTTTATTTTGTGGTAGTCGCCTGTGTTTTAGTCACGGATAGTTTTCTCAATGACGTTTGTATAGTTCAAGGGGACATTAAGAGTAAGTTGAGGCAACTTATGGTCCATAAAGCTTGTGTGTCACTTCCCCAAATATTTCAGGGGCTCTAGCAACAACTAAAGGTAAGATGTTATTGCCGCGGGTGGGTTGGGTAACCATTTGGAGCAAATTATAATCTAATGTTAAAGAAATGAATTCAGTCGATGATCCTGAAGTCAATAATTTTGACTGCTTGTACATGGACCCCATCGATAATTATGAAGGTGACATCACGTGTCTCATTAATAACCTCACCATATGTACCTCTAGTCCAAGGTAGATTCTTATTGACTATTGCAAGGATACTCAAAAAGAATAATATGCAGGACAATACGTTCTTACATTGATGTCTACCTTCCCTGCGCGGGACGTGGACTTATGTGTGTGACTGCATCTGGGTCCTCCATGTAGACATCGCAAGTACTCCTGCAAATGCACATTTGCTTGCCATCGCAAGAAAGAGATGACACTGCTCCGGCAGACGAAGTGTGTACGCATGAATTTATGATGATCAGCATAATGTCGGGCCGATCTGCCAATTCAAGCCCAGTTTGTGTGTGAAGGAATTAGATGTTAACACCCTCGTCATGTTCAGTAGGCGGTGTACTGATGCCGCCGCCGATCCACAGTGCTACATGTGACGAAATACTGAATTACAACCGAAGCACTAGCGAAAGCTTGCAAGTGATTACTGCCATTTTTCTGCCGCGCACCCCCGGAATCGATGTAAGCGAAGCGCTTTCTCTGCTGTTTGGTTTGACTAACCATAATTAGCGGTGGTGTTGACTTCGAATGATTATTTTTTTTATTGTATAGTCCGGTACGAGAGTGGTGAGTTGATGTTGAGTGAGATGATGTTGAGTTGAGTTGATGGTGAGGCTAGCTTGCGTACACCACTGCTGTTTATCTTTGTAGTACACAGAACCCACATGGAGGTGTGTTTGTTGAGGCGTTGATGTGCACCCTTGTTGATAACCTCACAGAGGGCTGAACACTGTCATTGGCTCACATGGCCCATCGCATCGTGAGGGAAAAGTTAACTTCAACTGAATTATAAGGCTGCGTGTACCAAAACTACATTCGGTGTATCTGGCACGCCGTACTGGAGAACCCCGCATGAATTTTGACAGCTTGGTGTTCTTTAACATTCACGTAAATGTAAGTGCAGGAACGTTCTTGTATTTTGCTCCCGTATAAATACGGCTACCGCGGTGGGGATGAAACCCGTGACCCCGAGAAACACCATTGCTGCAAGGCTACCGCGGCGGGCCTTGAAATTTAACTTGCGACTGCTTCCGTAGTGTCGCCTAGACCCAACAGTGATTTAATGCGACTTTGCGTCTGCACGGCTTGTGATTTAGTGCGACTTGTCTGCTTGACAAATTCGTACGGTTTTGTTTTTCAGAATTAGCAGAAACCTACTGTACCGTACCTACAGTCTGTTCGCGACTGCTTTCGTCCCTATAGAAGTGCCGTTTGGTTGTCATGCACACCTCCTTTTTCTTCGCACGCTCTTCACTTACGCATGGGAACTGCGAGCGAAGACTGACAAGGCTCTTAGTCGCTTGTACTGCTTCTGTTCTGCTCATTCTTTGCCTCCTTTCCCTGCCGCCTTATTTTTATCCGCCTGTACTCTGGACTTGAACGTTACTAGAAGGGTAAGCATTGCAGTTTCTGCGATGCATTTGGGGGGAGTCAGGTAATTGCAGCTGTCAACAGGGTGATGTGACGACGTCTGTGTAGTTCCAATGGGCACTATGCACATGGGATGCGATGGGAACATGCAAACAAGTTTTTCGCGTCGCCTTTCTTTTCTGCTGCGCTTCTTATGGGTATATGCAGGTACACGTTCTCTACCACCACCACACGCGGCGTGCAAACTCATTTGCGCGGGAGTTACAACAAAACTAAAGAATAAAATCTCCGCTACTCATGAAAACGGGGAATGCCGTTTCAAAACAGCCCGATCCATATACGCGTAATTATAACCAAGATATGCAATTCGTATGTCAGCAACATAACACCTCCGTACCCCCGTCTGAAATTTCATCTGGCGTACTTCAATTCTTTATCAGTATAACAGTGCTTGAGCTGATACAATGCACATTTATCTATTAATCATTCCTCCTCCGCGCACCTATTCACTTTTGATAATTTCTGATCAATTCAAAGTAGCTGGCATGAGCACTTGTGAGAATGCAAAGCAAGAAGCCATCATTTCAGCCTCTCACGGTGGTATCTTAAGGTATACAGCGGCGACTTTGACCATTATATACTTGCCACCAAATAAATATCATGGTATCCTACAGCTTTTCCAATAAAGAAACTTTGTTTCTTGTTTTTGGAGGAGCATTTAAGCTAAGTGGAGCCCCTGTGTGCTTTGTTCAACTTTCACAGCGCAGGCGGTCCTTTTTCTCTGCAGAAAGTGCAGTCGATACTTGCTGCTCCTGTGCTAATATTGTAAGTTTGTGGGACACCTTGTGAAGGGAGTATCTAAGAGCTGCCTTTATTGCTCATTCTACGAAGGCTTTTGGATTCTTCAGCAATTTTCCCAGGAGCGTTGATGGCAACAGAAGCTTGCATACGCTCAGCGCTCCTAATCTACGTAGCAGAAATTTGCAGATGAAGAGCCACACGAGTTCATGAAAGCAATGGAGCATACCGAATTAAAATCTAGGCGCGCACTGTCAAGCCCAACCTCTGTTATAATATTTTTTTTTCACAAAGAACTGAATATCCTTGAGCCTCGTACGTCTCATTATCCCAGATAGGCAATATCCTCAATTCTATTTGCGACGTTGTTGACATGTGGACTGCATATCTTAAAGCGCAGCGTTCTTTACCTCTTCCTTCAACTTTCCCACTGCAGCTCCTGCTGCTGTCGGGCACCCGTGTTAGGGGCTGGTTCAAGGCGTGTGTGTACATGACGCGAGCGTGGCAGAGAGGAGAGGGTATTAGAGAACTTGCTTGGACCTTTTCACCGCTTCAAATGTGCGCAATAGCCTACGGAGCTCCCTGGGCGTCGCTACACTAGTCTCTCGCAAGCTGTAATTATCCGTGACGCCCGGAAAGAGCATTGCAAAAATTTCAGCGCTTGACTTTGTGCTAACTTGCAAGCGCAAAGTAGAGGTAGATAGAGTGGTAGAGATAAGAAATGGAGGAGAGGCACAGAATGGGTAAAACCGACACAGACGCTCAACGAGTAGACAAAAGCCTTGCCAGTGTTCGCCCGTTGTGGACAGACGGAATAAATTTAAGTACAACGTGCCCAACAGTATGTTTCTGCCATTTCCGAAAAATCAACATAATGCAAATATTTAGTAAAGCAATGAAGGGGGCTAGTTGGTGAACGTTCATGGTTATATTGCGCTCAGTTTTACAAACACGATATTAAGGAAGGACAGGACGTGGACGGACGGACGTGTTTGCACTACGTCCGTCCACGTCTTGTCCTTCCTTAATAACGTGTTTGTAAAAGTGAGCGCAATATAACCATGAATGCAAATATGTCAAGCGGACAACTTATTCAGGAGACACTGAAGCCGAGCCGCACCAAAGCGCACCGTACAGTCTAAGCGACACTAGCGAAGCCGTCACATGTCAAATCATCACTACTCAAGGGCGCGGGTTTAATGGCAACAGCGGAAGGCGCTTGCGAAATAAAACGCGCTCGTGCACATGTGTTTGAGGACACTTTAAAGAATAGCAGGCTGCCAAAATTGAAGTGGAGTCGTCAACTATGGCGTGCCTCATGATTCGCTTTGTACTTTTGCTACACGCAGCCCTATATTTCAGTTAAAGTTCGACGCTTCTGGCCTCTCACGCTGTGAATTGTGAGGCAATTAATTAGATATACTATCTCATAGGTGATAAATAACGGCGCACAACAACATTCATTGTCACTTTTTGTTTGTTCGCCTATTCTTGCAGTTCTAATACTCTAATGTAACCATAACTGATAGGAAATACGCCAGTTTCTGACTCTGGGGCCATCTGACGCTGTATATAATATAACGCACGTTTATTGTGCATGCAGTAACAAATAATAAGCTTATAAATTTCAAGCAACACAGTCCACAGAACACGCTCAGGGTGATCTGTGTACTGCGTAGACAACCAGCAGTGGCTCACGCATGATAACATTTGCCATCGACTCACCACTTCCATGTTGGACTATACATTTAATAAACTAAACATTCCCCTTCAACCTTAACGCTAATTATTGTCAATCAAAGAAAACAGCACAAAAATCTTCGTTTACATAATTCCGCATAATTAAAAAAAACAGCGTAATGTGTGGGTGGTGGGTTCGACGCGCAACGGCGGCAAGTGTTTCTTTTGTCCACTTTGGTTTCACTTCATTTCACGTTTCAAAAATTAAATTTTTAGTGCAAATACTTTCTCCTATGCTTCCCTTGGCTTCCTTGCTTGTAGACTTCATATAGTTGCGATTACCAAAAAGGTAGCAGGATTGCCGGGCAAGGCGAAGCATGGATTGCGCTAGAGAATTATTAGACAGGAATACGAACTAAGCATGGAAGTTTTATTGGCCATATGAACTTAAGTAAATTCGCTTACTAGCTAAATTAACCAGCATGGTGTCATGAGCGCACAGGCAAACATGAACATATCTCGCAGTATAATCGCGGAGTCTCGCTTGTGAAAACGCTGGCGTGAGAAACAGCCCCAACCGCAATGCACAAATTCCCACTGCCTCTTACTTCAACGCAACCTAAGCGTCGCGAACACAGCGCACGTGGAACGATCAGCCCTTGGCGCACCTCTGTACCGACAGCAGATAGCGTTCAAGATAGGACCGAGCTGAGCCGCACCATACGCAGCCGCCGCCAAAGTAGAACGTGTTCCATTTCCCTCCTTTCCCTGAGCACCTTTGGCGTGATGCGAGAGGACGCGCTTCCTCCCCACCCTCCTCCCTTCCTTGCGTGAGTGAGATTGAGCCACTATCGTCGTCTCACCCTCGCCCGCTTTTGTCACACCGATGGCACACAGTGCTTGACTACTCAGTTATCACTCTTGGGCTTAATACGGTAATACGCTTCAAGTATACAAGTCATTCTTATCGCAATAATACCGGGCGTCTTACTTTCCATTATTCCCGTCCTTTTCACCCCCACTTTTCTACCCTCAGTGCAGCCCGGCTGAGGTGTCGTCCACTGAGAGACAGTGCGTGGTCCATCACAAAACTCACCTCCCCAATGCAAGAATATCTATCTCTCTCCCCAGTCTGGAAGGTTGGATGCCTCCAGGTAGCATAAGATGCTTCATTATTCAGCTGCCTACACGTAAAGTTTACGTGCCACACGGCTCCATCGGGCAAAGAGGGCATTTCATATTTGCCGCCAAGTCCTGAGTGGCGCTGGCTAACACTCCCAGTTTTGAGCATATACAAATATCCAGAATGTGGACAATGAAACAGCCACTGCCGCACCACAATTGCTTCGCAGGTATAGTGAACTAGAATACTTTCTAGTGGCGCGAACGGAAGGGAAATGGGCGCTCTTGACACGCCGGACGCCATTGACGGCCGCTGGTGGCGCTGCAGGTCTCTTTTCTAGGACCGCGCGCGCGTCGGTCGAAGTCTTTGCGGCTTTGCGTTCGGTACGTTGCGCACGTTTTTCTGCTTGTGGCCTTGAAATTTCACGTGTGTTTCGCGTAGCACCAACGAAGACGTCTTATATCTCTTCGAAAGCACCACGTGAAGTACGCAATGGCAAAGAGAAAGACGGACTCTCACTGTTTTGCTCCGGGATGCCGAAGCGGCTATCCGGGTGCTCCCAAAGCATCTTTGTTTGCTGCTCCGAGGGACGAGGAGCATCGAAAAAAGTGGGAGCGGAGTTTGCGAAGACAGGACAAGCCTCTCACAGAAACCGCTGCGGTATGTGAGCAGCACTTTGAGCCGCATTTCATTTTGCGCGACTACGTTCATGTGATCAACGGCAGCCAAGTGCGGATTCCACGCGGTAAGCCATCGCTGGCACCTGACGCGGTGCCTACGCTCTTGCCTGGTTGCCCGGCCTATCTTTCCGTGAAGCCCGTGAGAGCAAGGACTCAGCGGAAAAGACCAGCTCCAGCAAGCGTGTCAACAAATAAGAAGAAGCGCCAGGATTCTGTCAGTAGCGCAGCGAACGACGACAATGAAATTGTGGACTCATCGGGAACTGAAGCGTTCACGACTGGTGCACTTCGTAGTTTAGAAGTTTCCCCTGAGTACTGGTGCCGATTTATGTACGATGTGGGCAATATTGATGCTGCAGATACTTTAATGCTCAGTGCAGAGTCCGACCATACATCGTGTGCTGTGGCATCAAGCGACAGCAGACTTATATTTTATATGGCTGGCTATGTAGCCAGAAAATGTATCCTCAGGACTAAATGTGAGGAATGCCTCAATCTCCTATTGATTAGCAAAGAAAAGTCGGAGGTATTAAATTTAGCTCAATTCACTCTCCTTAAGGACAACGGGGGCCTTTTGTACCCTGCAAGTGTGCTGTATCAGTTTGTGGCTGACCTTGAGAATGCCTTTACAGCATGTTTCAGCTTAAACGAGCTGCATTCAGACAGCATTTTGGATGTGCTGAGTACATTAACAGCTAAGCGAAATTACAGCCTTGGGTGCGCGGACCACTGTCAAAATGTTGCAGCAGAAATGACTGCTTTCTACGTAACCACTCGCATGCACTTTTTCACAAAGAGTATTAATCAAAGCAATGACAAGAGGCGTCAGGCTTCAAAGCACCTGAAGTTGAGTAGATGCTCTTAGATCATGCGATCTTTAGTTTCACTCTAGAAAAAGAAATTGAAGCATTGTTAACTGATAACGTTGGGTCTTGCCTTGTTGTTCTTGCCTTTTGTGCGATGCTAATAAAATTTGCCGGCGTGAAACCTTGCCGTGTGCTTAAACACAACTTTATTGCCCTCCTCGTATTTTTTGCATGTTGTGCATGATCATCAAAAATGAAAATAATGTTGGTGCGTAGCTTGTAGAAATGGTCTATAACAGATCTTCCTTGAAAAGAGAGCACTGATATGACACCACTAAAAATCCCCGGGTGGCTAGGTCCGAAAACGTACGTTTTGTTTGTGATCACTACCTGTCTAAAAAAAAAACGTAACATCTCAAAGCTGCTCTCAAGAGCAGCTTTGCAATTGCGAAGCTGCCTAACAATATGCAGGTATCCTGCTTAATGAAGAATTCGCGGATGCTGGTCTGAAAATGCCGAATTTCATACTACAATAATAGGCTTTATTTCCAAAAAAGGAGAAAAAAATGGTACTTGAACCGACGCTCGCGGCTAACGAGAAAAGCGAAAACCCGCGCGCCTGTCAGCCGGCCACTCTAAGGAACCGCGCGCCGCCAGTTTCTCGCTGATACTTGAGTTTGCCCTCTAAGAAAGCGGGTCCTGCACGGCTGGACAGAATGCACTGCCTGTAGCACCTGCCGTGGCCAGAATGCTTTGTAGTGTGCGATCACTCGTCCGATATCAGCCGCAGCTAACGCCAGTAAATTACAAGGGGTGAGCACTTCCGCAGCTAGTGCAGCCGTGAAGGCAAGCTCAATTTCGAATCTAACGCGTTCTAACGTAGGTGCAGCTCCAAATAAATCTCCATAAGGAAGGAATCGCCGTTTCGTACTAAATAAGCGCACAGAAACATCGGTATATGCCAGATAATAGCCGGAATGCATTGAAACCTTTGCTAGAAAAGGTTGCAGTGGCGCCACCTCGCGGCGTCAGTGCGAAACGGCGTGCCTGGGCGTCGCCGTTCGCGCCACTAGAATATATTCTAGTTCACTATATTCGCAGGCGTTACGCGAAGATAGGGGCGGCGGCTCACACCGGCGAAAAATCATTTCTACAAATAACTTCCGTTTTGCTCTCCCTGGCTTCATTGTGTGTTGCCTTCATTAGTTGAGAGTAACAATAATCGGGCCTATCTGTTACCCTTCTTCTCTTTGACGAGAAAAGGGGGTATATATATATATATAATCTAAAATAAAGAAATAGAGTACGAAGTACGTTGCATAAGCGCTATATTGGGCTGACGTTTCGGCTGGTGGGCCGGCCTTTGTCAAAGCCTTTGACTTCGACAAGGGCCGGTCCACCAGCCGAAACATCAGTCAAATATTCTGAGCTTATTCAACGTACGTCGTACTTTTTCTTCATTTTACTACCGGGGCCAATGTGTATTCCTCAGCCACACACACACCATATAAATTATATATATATATATATATATATATATATATATATATATATATATATATATATATATATATGTGTGTGTGTGTGTGTGTGTGTGTGTGTGTGTGTGTGTGTGTGTGTGTGTGTGTGTGTGTACGAGCGCGAACTGGATGATGATGATGATGATGATATGTGGTGTTTAATGGCGCAAGGGCCAGGTTTGGCCAAAGAGCGCCATGACAAGTGGTGATGTTGACGATGTATTATGGAGATGTGACTTGGCTGTAAACTGGCCTAAAAATTGTCGCTGTAAAGTGCGTAAAATCTACGTGCTATAAAATTATGGCAGTGACTCATGACGAATACTTTGGACATTAAAATCCATCGTAAATGAATGATGCAGAATAAAAGATATAAGAGATAGTAAAATTACCTGGAGCACTGCTGCCTCACCGGAGCCCTTGGAACACAAGGGCCTAGAGGCGCCTGCTATACGAAAGAGCTATCACAGCGGCATCCTCTGAAGAGAGGACCCGCTATGAACATGTGGGGCTAATAACATGTAATACAACATCTTTCAGGAAGCCCAGGACTGCGCTGGAGTCAAACAGCGGTTCTGGGCCTAGTAACATTACTGGATGAAGGGGGATGTGCTGGCGGTATGCTAAGGGAAAATGTTTCTTTCTCTCAGATTCGGCTTTCCGACACTCCAGAAGGACGTGGAGGACGGTCAGCCTCTCCCCGCATCTACCACAGGTTGGAGGCTCGTTTCCGGTGAGTAAAAAGTTATGTGTGCCAAATGTGTGTCCTATTCTTAGACGACAGAATAGGACATCTGTCCGGCGTGATTTTGTTACGGAGGGCCAAGAACCTAATTGTGGCTTTATCACGTGCAGTTTGTTGTTTACTTCTGCGTCCCACTTACGTTGCCAGTGGTTTCGCAGTTTCCTTCTTAAAAAAGGCTTCAGGTCTGTGACAGGGACCGAAGCGGTAGGATTAACTGTATGCAATGAAATTGATGTGGCCATCTGGTCTGCTAGAACGTTACCCTGAATGCCCCTATGTCCAGGCACCCAGCATACAATGACATGCTGGTTAGACATATACGCTCTACAGAGAATGGAATAGAGCTCAGTAATTACGGGGTTTCTTTGTTTACAGTGTGACTTCAAGGCTTTCACGACGCTTAGGGAGTCTGTAAATAAAATTGTTTTTTGAATATTTGATTTTCTAATATGTTTCACAGCCGACAATAGTGCATGCCGTAAATATACTTGTTTCAGGGTGCAGTACACCGGATTCCGAGAAGGATGGACCAATGGCTGCGTAGGACACTCCGGCATGCGACTTAGAAGCGTCTGTGTAAAACTCTGTGCACGAGTACTTGTACTGGAGCTCCAAGAAATGCATTTTGAATGAATGAATGTGTGGGTTTTATTGGCGCAAGGGCCAGGTATGGCCAAAGAGCGCCATGCAAGTGTTAGTGATTTCGCAGTGGAGTTGTGAATTCTGTGAAGTTGATGTGATGTGACGTGGCTGTAAAGGGGCCTAAAATATAGTCGCTCTGAAGTGCGTAAAATGTACGTTTAATAAAATTATGGCGGTGACAAATGATGATGATATGTGGAGTTTAATGGCGCAAGGGCCAGATGTGGCCAAAGAGCGCCATGACAAGTGGTGATGTTGACGATGTATTATGGAGATGTGACTTGGCTGTAAAGTGGCCTAAAAATAGTTGCTGTAAAGTGCATAAAATCTACGTGATATAAAATTATGGCGATGACTAATGACGAATACTGTGAACATTAAAATCCATCGTAAAAGAATGACATATCATTGAAAATATATGAGATGGTAAAAATGGCTGGAGCACTGTTGCCTCGCCGGAGCCCTTGAAACAAAAGGGCCTAGAGGCACGTGCTATACGAAAGAGCTATCACAGCGGTATCCTCTGAAGAGAGGACCCGCTATGAACATGTGGGGCTAATAACATGCAGGACAACATCTTTCAGGAAGTCTAGGACTGCGTTAGTGTCAAAGAGTGGTTCTGGGCCGAGTAACATTGCGGGATGAAGGGGGATCTGCTGCCGGTATGCTAGGGAAAAATGCTTCTTTCTCTCAGATTCGGCTTTCCGACACTCCAGGAGGACATGGAGGACGGTCAGTCTCTCCCCGCATCTCCCACAGGTTGGGGGCTCATTTCCAGTAAGTAAAAAGTTATGCGTGCCAAAAGTGTGTCCTATTCTTAGACGACAGAATAGGACATCTGTCCGGCGTGATTTTGTTACAGGAGGCCAGAAACCTAGTTGTGGCTTTATTATATGCAGCTTATTATTTGTTTCCAGGTCCCACAAGCGCTGCCAGTAGTTTCGCAGTTTCCTTCTTAAGAAAGGCTTCAGGTCTGCGACAGGGACTGTAGCGGCAGAATTAACAGTGTGTGATACAATTGATGTGGCCATTTGGTCCACTAACACGTTACCCTGGATGCCCCTATGTCCAGGCACCCAGCATATTATCACATGCTGGTTAGATACATATGCTTTACTTAGGGCGGAATAGAGTTCAATGATTATAGGATTTTTGTGCTTACAGAACGATATCAAAGATTTTACAACACTTAGGGAGTCCGTATATATAATTGATTTTTTAAGTTTTGATTTCCTTATATGCTTCACGGTCGACAGTATTGCGTAGGCCTCAGCCGTGAAGATACTAGTTTCCGGATGCAGTAAATCGGATTCCGAGAAGGATGGACCGACGGCTGCATAGGACACCCCGTTGCGTGACTTCGATGCATCTGTGTAGAACTCAGTGGAGGAGTATTTGTACTGGAGTTCCCGGAAATGCATTTGGATTTCATTCTCTGGAGCATGCTTTGT
Organism: Dermacentor variabilis; assembly: GCF_050947875.1. Taxonomy (NCBI): domain Eukaryota; kingdom Metazoa; phylum Arthropoda; class Arachnida; order Ixodida; family Ixodidae; genus Dermacentor; species Dermacentor variabilis. Next base: position 110,607,963 of record NC_134575.1, on the reverse strand, counting down.
GACTTCCACGAAAGATATATCACATTGTATGAGCTGCCACTCCCACGGAGGCAGCAGCTTGGCTGGATGCATTAGGGGAAGCTCGAGGAGTGGAACGTGCATTTCTTCACTAAGCTCCCTCACACGCAGCGCGAAAGGCTGTCTTACGGAGGCACGATTGCGAAAGAGTGTAGCATATGTCATGTCATTAATGGTATTAAAACAGGGATGTTGTGGATTTGAGTGGGCATTCAGAAAATATGTTTGGCTGATGTATGTTCTCTGCAGATGAAGTGACCACTCATTTGATTCTACATATAAACTTTGTATGGGACTCGTTCTGAAAGCGCCAGTGGCCAGTCGGATTCCTTGATGGTGGACGGGATCTAGCATCTTTAGCGCGTTCGGGGCTGCAGAATGATAGATCACGGCACCATAGTCTAGTCGTGATCGAATGAGGGTGTTATAGATATTCATTAAACACTTTCTGTCACTACCCCATGTAGTCTGGGATAGAAGTTTGATTATGTTCATTGTTTTCAGACATTTCTCTTTGAGATATTTAATGTGGGGGACGAAAGTGAGTCTGTAGTCAAGTATGACACCTAGGAATTTGTGCTCTTTGCTGATAGGTATTCGTTGTCCACATAGTTCTAAGCAAGGATCTGGGATCATTCCTCTCTTTCTTGCAAAAAGAACGCAAGAGCTTTTGTTATGATTGATCTTAAATCCATTATTGTCTGCCCACATTGAGACTTTGTTCAGGCCATGCTGTACCTGCCTCTCGCAGACTGCGAGGTTACAAGATTTGAAAGCTATTTGTATATCGTCCACGTAGACAGAATAAAAGATTGCCGGTGGTAATGAAGCGCGAAGCGTGTTCATCTTCACGATGAAGAGCGTGCAGCTGAGCACGCCTCCTTGGGGTACACCCGTTTCTTGCGTAAAAGGACGTGAGAGTGCATTGCCTACTTTTACCCGGAACGTACGATTTGACAGATAGCTTTCAATTATGTTAAGCATATTACCGTGGATGCCCATTTCTGACAGGTCTTTTAAGATTCCGTAACGCCACGTTGTGTCATAGGCCTTTTCCATATCGAGAAATATCGATAGGAAGAACTGTTTATGTATGAATGCCTCCCGAATATTTGCTTCAACACGTACGAGATGATCGGTTGTGGACCGCCCTTCTCGAAAGCCGCATTGATAAGGATCAAGCATTTTGCTCATTTCAAGGAAATGGATCAGTCGCCGATTAATCATTTTTTCAAATGCCTTACAAAGGCAACTTGTGAGGGCTATCGGGCGGTAACTTGCCACTGAGGAAGGGTCTTTACCTTGTTTCAAAACAGGGACCACAATAGCTTCCTTCCATGCGGTTGGAAGGTACCCTGCATCCCAGATGGTGTTGAAAAGTGTGAGTAGTGTAACTTGCGTGTCATCGTGTAAGTTTTTGAGCATTTCATACATGATTCTGTCAGATCCGGGTGCAGAGCTCTTGCATGAGCTCAAGGCAGCTTTCAACTCAGCAATACTGAATGGGCAGTTGTAGGATTCACTCTGTGGACATTTTCTTTTGAGTGGCTTACATTCTTCTATTTGCTTATATTTCAGGAAGGATTTCGAATAATGTTTTGAACTTGACACACTCTCAAAGTGCTCCCCAAGTGAGTCTGCCTGATGTTGCAGCGTATCACCCTGTGTGTTTACCAGAGGGAGTGAATATGTTTGTCTCCCTCTAATTCTATTTACGCGGTTCCAGACTTTCGCCTCATCTGTAAACGAGTTGATGTTCGATAAAAACTTTTGCCAGCTCTCTCTTCTGGCCTGTCGGCGGGTTCTCCTGCCTTGAGACTTAACTTTCTTAAAGTTAACGAGATTCTCTGCAGTGGGCGAAGCGCGTAGCAACCCCCACGCTTTGTTTTGATTCCTACGTGCGACTCTACATTCATCGTTCCACCACGGGACATGCCGTTTGCATGCCGAGCCACTTACTTCACGTATGCATTTAGATGCGGCATCTATAATAAAAGCTGTAAGGTAATCCACAGCAGCATCAATTTGTAACGAGGACATGTCATCCCATGATATGCTAGTTATGGTTCGGAATTTCTCCCAGTCGGCTGTGTCGACCTGCCACCGAGGAGCCTGTGGTAGATATTCGTTTTCTTTAAGTGTTCTTAATAGTATGGGGAAGTGGTCGCTTCCGTAAGGATTGTTCGCAACTTCCCACTCCAGTTCAGGCAGTATAGACGGGGAAACTATGCTGAGATCAATTGAAGAAAAGGTATTATTTGCAAGAAAGTAATAAGTGGGTTTCTTCTTATTCAAAAGGCACGCACCAGAAGAAAAAAGGAACTGTTCAACAAGACGACCTCGCGCATCTATACGACAGTCACCCCACAGGGAGCTGTGCGCATTGAGATCGCCAAGAACAACATAAGGTTCTGGCAATTCGTCTATAAATGACAGGAATTCATGTTTGTTTAATTTGTAGTGTGGGGGTACGTAAAGCGAGCTAATGGTGATGAGTTTGTTTAGGAGGACAGCTCGAACTGCCACTGCTTCAAGAGGCGTTTGGAGCTGTAAATGTTGACACGCAATGCTTTTGTGGATAACTATAGCTACACCTCCCGATGATGCGATAGCATCATCGCGATCTTTGCGAAAAGTTATATACTGTCGGAGAAAGTTTGTGTATTTTGATTTTAGGTGTGTTTCCTGTAAACACAGCACTTTTGGATTGTGTTTGTGTATGAGTTCTTGTACGTCATCCAGGTTTCTAAGAAGACCTCTGACGTTCCATTGGATAATTTGTGTATTCATATTTATTTTAAATAAGTACTGTGTCTACGGAAAGGGAGGTGATGCCTTAGGTTACAGAGCTCTTTCGAGGCCCTGTAACCGGGGTTTTGTTTTTTCTGGAGCGCTCGAGCGAACCTCGCCGCTCCTTAGGCGCTTGCTGCGCCGTAGGTATAGGTGTTGTGTCCATTGCCTCTTGTGAGGCGCCGGACACGCGCTCTTGCGAGCGAGAAGTTTTTCGTGAGAGTCTCACCTCGGAAGGCAAGACCCCTGCGCCCACCAGCCCTGAGGTCGATGGGGCTCCCTGTGGGATTTGGCTGCGCCGGCTGTTGCCAGCGCTGGGAGGGGCCGGGGAGGTCGAGGCAGCCTCGGCTGCGCCCACCTTCGGGGTCGGTGGCCCCGTCTGCTGGGTTGACGGAGCAGCGCTAGCTGCAACCGCCGCGGGGGCAGATGGCGTAACTGCCGACTCACGGGTCGTGGGTCGGACAGCCGCCGGAGGCCGTTGTGACGCTGCCCCCTGACGCGCCACTTCGGCAAAGCTGGCCTTAGGAAGGTATGCAACCCGCCTGCGTGCCTCTTTGAATGATATGTTTTCTTTTACTTTGATTGTGACTACTTCTTTTTCTTTCATCCACGACGGGCATGACCGCGAGTATGCGGCATGCTCGCCATCACAGTTCACGCAGTGTGGAGCGTTTTCGCACGTTTCAGAGGCATGGTCACGGGAACTACATTTTGCACATGTCTGCCGGCCTCGGCAGTTCTGGGAACTGTGGCCGAAATGCTGGCATTTGAAACAGCGGAGAGGATTTGGAACATACGGCCTGACCCGTAGCATTACGTAGCCGGCCTCGAGTGTCTCAGGCAGAATGCTTGAGGAGAAAGTCAATACAAGATGCTTGGTTTTTATCTCCTTGCCGTCGCGCCTTAGCATGATTCTTTTAACATTGATCACGTTTTGCTCACTCCAGCCTTCCAACAGTTCGGCTTCTGTGAGCTCCATCAAATCGTCGTCAGAAACAACACCACGGCTGGTGTTCATAGTTCGGTGTGGGGTTACTGTTACTGGGATTTCCCCAAATGACTGAACTTTAGGAAGATTTTCATGCTGTTTCGGATTGCGGAGTTCCAGAAGGAGAACGCCGCTAGCCATTTTCGTTGCTTTATAGCCGGTACCAAGAGTTTCAGTTAGGTGCTTAGATACGAGGAAAGGAGAAATCATTCTCATGGTCTTTTCAGGATTGTTTGAATGAATTACATGGAATCGGGGGAAGTTTGGCTGTTTGTTCCCAAGAAATTGGAAAATATCTTCGGTGCGCCCTCGTTTCGGAGGGCGATCAGGTAGTCGGGGAAAGGAAGTGGCCATTAGAAGTATGGTTTTTTCGGCAGGGATGGCCGCCGCCCACCATGGAGCCCAACAAGGGGACGACACAGGACGGAAATATTCAGTTCTGCGCACGCCAGCGGTACAACCCCGCTATAACCAAATACATATACACAAGACTGGATATAGTGCACAAGGTTAACCCTCGCCGCCTACGAAGCTGGAAGTAATACGAAAATAAAGAGAGGACAGGAAAGATTAAAAGTGAGAGAAAGACGAAGATTTGAGGGAGAAAGAGAAAGGAAAAGGCAACTACCGATTTCCCCCGGGTGGGTCAGTCCGGGGGTGCCGTCTACGTGAAGCAGAGGCCAAAGAGGTGTGTTGCCTCCGCCGGGGGGCCTTAAAGGTCCGAACACCCGGCATCGGCTCAACCCCCAGGATCCCCCTTTCCCCGGACACGGCTAAGCCGCGCACGGTTAGACGCGGGAGGGTCCAACCCTCGTGTGCTCGGGTACGTGGTGTCGCAACACACCAAACGCCTGCTTGCGCAGACGCCCCTGCGGGGGGTGACAAATGACGTGTACTATGAGCATTAAGGTGCATTGTAAAATAATGATACGATATAAAATAATGCATAGGTTTCTAAAATTAACTAGAGCACCATGGCCTCGTTAGAGCCCTTGAGACACAAGGGCCTGGAGGCAGGTGCTATATAAAACAACTATCACAGCGGCATCCTCTGGAGAGAGGATGCGCTACGAATTTATTGGGCTCATAACATTTAGGACAACCTCATTTAAAAAATTCAGGACTGCTTTGGTGTTGAAAAATGGTTCTTTACCAAAAAACATAGCTGGGTGAAGAGGTATGCAATAACGATATGCAAGAGGAAAATGCTTCTTTCTTTCAGGTTCGGCTTTGCGACACTCCAAGAGGACGTGGAGGACGGTCAGCCTCTCACCACATCGACCACAGGTTGGCGGTTCATTTCCAGTAAGCAGAAAATTGTGTGTACCAAATGTGTGCCCTATTCTAAGGCGGCAGAATAAGACATCTGTTCGCCGTGATTTTGTTGGGGAGGGCCAAAAACTTAGCTGTGGCTTTATAACGTGTAGTTTATTGTTTATTTCTGCGTTCCACATGCGTTGCCAGTATTGTCGCAGTTTCTTGCGCAAGAAAGGCTTGAAATCTGTCACCGGGACAGCAGCTGCAGAAAAAGTGTTTAGTGATGTGAGTGATGTGGCCATTTTATCAGCCAGTACATTACCATCGATACCTCTATGGCCAGGTACCCAGCATATTACTACATGTATATGTGATATATAAATACTGCATAAGAGGGAGTAAAGTTCAATGAATACAGGATTTTTAAGCTTTTGTAATGAAATTAACGCTTTTACGAGACTTAGCGAGTCTGTGTATACAATTGCTCTGTCGAGTTTTAATTTCTGTATATGTCTTACTGCAGACAGTACTGCATAAGCTTCTGCAGTGAAGATACTTGTTTGCGGGTTCAGTAAGTCAGATATAGAAAGAGAGGGACCAACAGCAGCATAAGATACACCAGCATGTGATTTAGACGCGTCTGTGTAGAATTCGGAGCACCTGTACTTCGATTGAAGTTCGCGGAAATGCATAGCGATTTCGATGTCGGGTGCGTGTTTTGTGACCTCTACAAAGGATATGTCACAGTCTATCACCTGCCACCCCCAGGGCGTAATAGCTTAGTTGGAGGCATTAGTCGATGTTCAAGAACAGGGACATCCATTTCCGTGCTATGTTCTCTTGCACGCAGTGAGAAAGGAAGTCTCATGGAGGGTTTATTATTAAAAAGTGTTTGACACGTTAAGTCATTAACAGTCTTGAAACACGGATGTTCTTTATTGGAGCGCACATTGAGAAAATAAATAAAGCTGATGTACGTTCTCTGAAAATGTAGTGACCATTCGTCTGACTCTGCATATAGACTTTCCACCGGGCTTCTTTCTAAATGCGCCAGTGGCCAGGCGGATACCCAGATGAAGAACGGGGTCTAACATTTTTAGCGCACTCGGTGCAGCGGAGTGATATACTACGGCACCATAATCTAATCGTGATCTAACTAGGCTCCTGTAAAGATTTAGGAGGCACCTCCTGTCGCTACCCCATGTAGTGTGGGATAGAACTTTAAGTAAGTTCATGGTTTTTAGACATTTTTCTTTAAGATATTTTATGTGTGAAATGAAAGTGAGCCTGGAGTCGAGAATAACACCTAGAAATTTGTGCTCTTTCTTGAAGGGAATTTGTTGTCCACCCAGTTCTACACAGGGATCAGGTACCAGGCCTCTCTTTCTTGCGAAGAGAACACAAGAGCTTTTGTGCGGGTTGATTTTAAATCCATTTTGGTCTGCCCACTTGGACACCTTGTTTAGGCCCTGCTGTACCTGTCTTTCACACACAGTAAGGTTGCAATATTTGAAACCTATCTGTATATCATCTACGTAGACGGAATAAAAAATGGCCGCTGGCAGTCAACGACGAAGTGTGTTCATTTTAACGATAAACAGAGTGCAACTGAGTACTCCTCCCTGGGGTACACCTGTTTCCTGTATAAAAGGTCGCGACAATACGTTGCCGACTTTCACACGGAAGCTACGATCCGACAAATAGCTTTCAATTATGTTCAGCATGTTTCCACGGATGCCCATCTCCGACAGGTCTCGCAACATCCCGTAACGCCATGCCGTGTCATACGCTTTTTCCATGTCAAGGAATACCGATAGAAAATACTGCCCATGTACAAATGCATCGCGGATATTTCCTTCAATGCGCACCAGATGATCGGTTGTCGACCGCCCTTCTCTGAATCCACACTGATAAGGATCGAGCATAATGTTGAGCTCAAGGAAATGTATAAGTCTACGATTAATCATTTTTTCAAAAAGCTTACACAGACAATTAGTTAGAGCTATTCGACGATAACTTGATGCTAGAGAAGGGTCTTTTCCCTGTTTTAGAACAGGAACTATAATCGCTTCTTTCCATGTGGATGGGAGGTATCCTGAAGCCCAAATAGTATTGAAAAGTGTAAGAAGTGTAACTTGTGCGTCAGTATGTATGTTTCTGATCATGTCATACATGACTCTGTCAGGTCCCGGTGCAGTGCTTTTACATGTGTTCAAGGCAGCTCTCAACTCGGCAATACCGAAAGGCCGGTTATACGGTTCATTCTGCTTGGACTTTCGTATGATTGGCTTACGTTCTGCAATTTCTTTATGTTTAAGAAAGGATTGGGAATAGTGCGTTGAGCTCGACACTTGCTCAAAGTGCTCCCCAAGTGAGTCTGCCTGATCTTGCAGTGTATCGCCCTGTGTATTTACCAGAGGGAGTGAATATGTTTGTCGCCCTCTAATTCTATTTACCTTGTACCATACTTTCGCCTCATCTGTATAAGAGTTTATACTCGATAAAAACTTCTCCCAACTTTCTCTTCTAGCCTGTCGGCGGGTTCTTCTGCCTTGGGACTTTATTTTCTTAAAGTTGACAAGATTTTCTGCAGTGGGGGAAGCGCGTAGCAACCCCCACGCTTTGTTCTGATTCTTACGTGCGATTCTGCATTCATCGTTCCACCACGGGACATGCCGTTTGCATGCCGAACCACTTACTTCACGTATGCATTTAGATGCGGCATCTATTATGAAGGCTGTGAAGTACTCTACAGCGGCATCGATTCCTAAAGAAGACATGTCATCCCATGATATACTAGTTAAGTTTCGGAATTTCTTCCAGTCTGGTGTGTCAACCTTCCACCTAGGAGCCTGTGGTGGATATTCATTTTCTTTAAGTGTTCTTAATAGTATGGGGAAGTGATCGCTTCTGTAAGGATTGTTCGTAACTTCCCATTCGAGTTCAGGCAGTATGGACGGGGAAACTATGCACAGATCGATTGATGATGATGATGATGATATGTGGTGTTTTGTGGCGCAAGGGCCAGGTTTGGCCAAAGAGCGCCATGACATGTGGTAATGTTGAAGATGTATTATGGAAGATGTGACTTGGCTGTAAAGTGGCCTAAAAATATTCGCTGTAAAGTGCGTAAAATCTACGTGCTATAAAATTATGGCGATGACTTATGACGAATACTATGAAGATTAAAATCCATCGTAGAAGAATGATGCAAATTATAAAATATATAAGATCGTAAAATTACTTGGAGCACTGCTGCCTCGACAGAGCCCTTGAAAGACAAGGGCCTAGAGGCATGTGCTATACTAAAGAGATATCGCAGCGGCATCCTCTGAAGAGAGGACCCGCTACGAAAATGTGGGGCTAAAAACATGCAAGACAACATCTTTCAGAAAACTTAGGACGGCGTTGGTGTCAAATAAAGGTTCTGGGCCGAGTAGCATTGCGGGATGAAGGGGGATGTGATGCCGGTATGCTAAAGGAAAATGTTTCTTTCTTTCATATTCAGCTTCCCGACACTCGAGGAGGACGTGGAGGACGGTCAGCCTCTCCCCACATCTACCGCAGGTTGGAGGATCATTTTCAGTGAGTAAATAGCTATGTGTGCCGAACGTGTGTCCTATTCTGAGACGACAGAATAGGACATCTGTTCGGCGCGATTTTGTAGTAGACGGCCAAAATCCTAACTGTGGTTTTATCACGTGGAGCTTATTTTTTGTTTCCGCGTCCCATAGGCGTTGCCAGTGATTTCGTAGTTTCCTCCGCAAGAAGGGCTTCAGATCTGTGACAGGAACTGCAGCGGTGGGATTAGCAGAATGCCATGCAACTGACGTGGCCATCTGGTCCGCCAGAACATTACCTTCGATGGCCCTATGTCCTGGCACCCAGCATATAATCACATGCTGGTTAGATATATATGCGTTACATAAGATGGAATAGAGTTCAATTATAACAGGATTTTTGTGCTTAAAGAACGATATCAAAGCCTTCACAACACTTAGGGAGTCCGTATAAATAACTGATCTTTTGAGTTTTGATTTCCTTATATGCTTCACGGTCGATAATATTGCATAGGCTTCAGCCGAAAAGATACTAGTTTCCGGATGCAGTACGCCGGATTCCGAGAAGGACGGACCGACGGCTGCATAGGACACCCCGTCGTGAGACTTCGATGCGTCTGTGTAGAACTCCGTGCAGGAGTATTTGTGTTGGAGTTCCCGGAAATGCATTTGGATTTCAATGTCTGAAGCGTGCTTTGTAACTTGAACGAAAGATGTGTCGCATTGTATCAGCTGCCACTCCCAAGGAGGTAGCAGCTTGGCTGGATGCATTAGGCGAAGCTCGAGGAGTGGAACATGCATTTCTTCACTAAGCTCCCTCACAAGGAGCGAGAAAGGCTGTCTTACGGAGGGACGATTGCGAAAGAGTGTAGCGTATGTCATTTCGTTAACGGTATTATAACACGGATGTTGAGGATTAGAGTGGACTTTCAAAAAATATGTTTGGCTGATGTACGTTCTCTGGATATGAAGTGACCACTCATTCGATTCTGCATATAAACTTTGTATGGGACTCGTTCTGAAAGCGCCCATGGCTAAGCGGATTCCTAGATGGTGGACCGGATCTAGCATCTTTAGCGCGCTCGGGGCGGCAGAATGATAGATCACGGCACCATAATCTAATCGTGACCGAATCAGGCTCTTATAGAGATTCATTAGGCACGTCCTGTCGCTACCCCACGTAGTCTGCGATAGAAGTTTCAATAGGTTCATTGTTTTCAGACATTTTTCTTTAAGATGTTTTATGTGTGGGATGAAAGTGAGTCTACTGTCTAGTATAACACCTAGAAATTTGTGTTCTTTGTTTACAGGTATCTGTTGTCCACACAGTTCTAAGCAAGGATCCGGAACCAGGCCTCTCTTTCTTGTATACAGAACACAAGAACTCTTGTGAGGATTGATTTTAAATCCATTTTTCTCTGCCCACTGTGACACCTTGTTCAAACCGTGCTGTACCTGTCTCTCGCAGACTGTCAGGTTGCAGGATTTAAAACCTATTTGTATATCGTCTACCTAGACGGAATAGAAAATAGCTGGTGGTAAAGATGCACGAAGCGTGTTCATCTTTACGACAAAGAGCATGCAGCTGAGTACGCCACCCTGCGGTACCCCAGTTTCCTGTATAAATGTACGCGACAGTGCAGGACCTATTTTCACTCGGAATGTACGGTTCTCTAGGTAGCTCTCTATAGTATTTAGCATATTGCCGCGGATACCTAGCGCGGAAAGATCGCGCAGGATTCCGTACCGCCAGGTTGTGTCGTACGCTTTTTCCATATCCAGAAATACAGATAAGAAAGATTGCTTGTGCACGAAGGCATCGCGAATGCTCGCTTCGATGCGCACAAGATGGTCGGTTGTAGATCGCCCTTCCCGAAAACCACATTGAAATGGGTCAAGCATTTTACTGGACTCTAGGAGATGCACGAGACGGCGATTGATAATTTTTTCAAATACCTTACAAAGGCAACTTGTCAGGGCTATCGGGCGGTAACTTGCCACTGAGGAAGGATCTTTGCCTTGTTTCAAAACCGGGATCACAATGGCTTCTTTCCATGTAGTCGGGAAGTATCCCGCAGCCCAAATCGTGTTGAAAATTGTGACTAGTGTAACTTGGGTGTCTTTATGTAAGTTTTTGATCATTTCATACATGATTCTGTCAGATCCCGGTGCAGAGCTCTTGCATGCGCTCAAGGCAGCTCTCAACTCGGCAATGCTAAAAGGGCAGTTGTATGGTTCATTCCGTTGACATTTTCTCATGAGTGGCTTACATTCTTCTATTTGTTTATGTTTCAGAAAGGATTGCGAGTAATGGTTGGCACTTGATACGCTCTCAAACTGCTCCCCAAGTGAGTCCGCCTTATCTTGTAGGGTATCGCCTTGTGTGTTTACCAAAGGGACTGCATGTGCTTGTCGCCCTCTTATCCTATTGACCTTGTTCCAGGCTTTCGCCTCATCTCTGAACGAGTTAATACTCGATAGAAACTTCTGCCAGCTTTCTCGTCTGGCCTGTCGGCGGGTTCGCCTGCCTTCGGATTTTACTTTTTTAAAGTTAACTAGATTCTCTGCAGTGGGAGAAGCGCGTAGCAACCCCCACGCCCTGTTCTGTTTTTTACGAGCGATCCTACAATCGTCGTTCCACCATGGGACACGCCGTTTGCAGGCCAAGCCTTTTACTTCTGATATGCATTTAAATGCGACATCTATTATGAATGCTGTAAAAAACTCGACTGCAGCGTCAATTCCTAACGAAGACAGGTCAGCCCATGAGATACTAGTTAGAGATCGAAATTTCTCCCAATCAGCTGTCTCAATCTTCCACCTAGGAGCGTATGGTGGATATTCGTTTTCTTTATATGATCTTAGCACTATAGGGAAGTGGTCGCTACCGTAAGGGTTGTCGGTAATGAATGAATGTTTGATTTTTAATGGCGCAAGGGCCATGTATGGCCAAAGAGCGCCATGTCGATGATAATGGGTTTGCAATATATTTAATGATTTCCATGAAATTGGGCGATGTGGCTGTAAAGGGGCCTTAAAGTGTAGTAGCTCTAAAGTACGTAAAATCTGTATAATAAAATTATGGCGATGGCGTATGATGTTGCTATGAACATTAAGATGCATTTAAAAAGAATGATACGATGTGTAAAAATATATAAGGTTATAAGATTGGCTGGAGCACTACTGCCTCCTTAGAGCCCTTCAAACGCAAGGGTCTGGAGGCATGTGCTATGCAACACAATTATCGTAGCGGCATCCTCTGGAACGAGGATGCTCTACGAATGTAATGGGCTTATAACATGTAGGACAACGTCATTTAAGAAATTGAGGACTGCCTTGAAATTAAAAAGGGGCTCTCTGCCAAGAAACATAGCCGGGTGAAGAGGAATGTGGTAATGGTATGCAAGAGGAAAATGTTTCTTTCTCTCCGCTTCGGCTTTCCGGCACTCCAGGAGGACATGGAGGACGGTAAGCCTATCCCCACATCTACCACAGGTTGGAGGGTCACTTCCGGTGAGTAGAAAATTATGGGTGCCAAACGTGTGTCCTATTCTGAGACGACAGAACAGGACATCCGTTCGGCGTGATTTTGCTACAGAGGGCCAGAATCCTAATTGTGGTTTTATCACGTGGAGCTTATTATTTGTTTCCGCGTCCCACAGGCGTTGCCAGTGGTTCCGTAGTTTTCTTCGTAAGAGAGGCTTCAGGTCTGTGACAGGGACTGCAGCGGTAGAATTAACAGTGTGTGACGCAATTGATGTGGCCATCTGGTCCGCTAGAACGTTACCCTGGATGCCCCTATGGCCAGGCACCCAGCATATAATCACATGCTGGTTAGATACATATGCTTTACATAAGACGGAATAGAGTTCAATTATTATAGGATTTTTGTGGTTACAGAACGATATCAAAGACTTCACAACACTTAGGGAGTCCGTATATATAACTGATTTTTTGAGTTTTGATTTCCTTATATGCTTCACGGTCGACAATATTGCGTAGGCCTCAGCCGTGAAAATACTAGTTTCCGGATGCAGTAAATCGGATTCTGAGAAGGATGGACCGACGGCTGCATAGGACACCCCGTTGTGCGACTTTGATGCGTCTGTGTAGAATTCCGTGCAGGAATGCTTATGCTGGAGTTCGAGGAAATACATTTGGATTTCAATCTCTGGAGCGTGCTTGGTAACTTGCATGAAAGATATATCGCATTGTATCATCTGCCACTCCCAAGGAGGTAGCAGCTTAGTTGGAGGTATTAGGCAATGTCTGAGGAGTGGGACATCCATTTCAGCGCTAAGCTCCCTCACACGCAGTGAAAAGGGCTGTCTTACAGAGGGACGATTGCGAAAGAGTGTAGCATCTGTTATATCGTTAACGGTATTAAAGCACGGATGTTGAGGATTAGAGCGGACTTTTAGAAAGTATGTTTGGCTGACGTATGTTCTCTGCAGATGGAGTGGCCACTCATTTGATTCTACATATAGACTTTCAATGGGACTTGTTCTGAAAGCGCCCGTGGCCAGTCGGATTCCTAGATGGTGAACCGGATCTAGCATCTTTAGCGCGCTTGGGGTGGCAGAATGATAGATCACGGCACCATAGTCCAATCGTGATCGAATGAGGCTCTTGTAAAGATTCATTAAACATTTCCTGTCGCTGCCCCATGTTGTGTGGGATAAAACTTTCAGTAAGTTCATCGTTTTTAAGCATTTGACCTTGAGATACTTTATGTGTGGAATGAATGTTAGTTTACAGTCGAGTATGATGCCTAAGAACTTGTGTTCTTTGTTCACAGGTATTCGCTGACCATACATTTCGATACTGGGATCTGCAATGAGCCCTTTGTTTCTTGTAAAAAGCACACAAGAACTTTTGTTCGGGTTCACTTTAAATCCGTTTTCGTCTGCCCATTTGGACACTTTGTTCAAGCCCTGTTGTACTTGCCTCTCACACACTGCAAGGTTGCAGGATTTGAAACCCACTTGTACGTCATCGACGTAAACGGAATAGAAGATCGCTGGCGGTAATGCAGCACGAAGGGTGTTCATTTTCACAATAAAGAGCGTGCAGCTAAGCACACCTCCTTGGGGTACACCAGTTTCTTGTATAAAAGGTCGCGACAATATATTGCCAATTTTCACGCGGAATGTACGTTTGGACAGATAGCTTTCTAGTATGTTTAACATATTTCCACGGATGCCCATTCGCGATAAGTCTCGCAGGATCCCATATCGCCACGTTGTGTCATATGCCTTTTCCATATCAAGAAATATCGATAAGAAGAACTGTTTATGTACAAATGCATCACGGATATTTGCTTCAATGCGTACAAGATGATCAGTCGTGGACCGCCCTTCTCTGAAGCCACACTGATAGGGATCAAGCAAATTGTTCAGTTCAAGGAAATGTATTAGTCTACGATTAATCATTTTTTCGAATAGCTTACAAAGACAACTTGTAAGAGCTATCGGGCGATAACTTGCCGCCAAGGAAGGGTCTTTACCCAGCTTCAAGATGGGAATAACAATAGCTTCCTTCCATGAGGATGGAAGGTACCCGGCAGCCCAGATGGAGTTGAAAAGTGCCAGAAGTGTCATTTTTGTGTCTTCGTGTAAATTCTTAATCATGTCATAGATGATTCTATCAGCTCCCGGTGCAGAGCTTCTGCATGTGCTCAATGCAGCTTTAAGCTCGGCAATATTAAAAGGACGGTTATGTGGTTCATCCGGACGGCATTTACGATCAAGTGTCTGAAGTTCAGCTATTTGTTTATACTTCAGGAATGATCTAGTGTAGTGTGTGGAACTTGATACATACTCGAAGTGTTCGCCCAAAGCGTTGGCCTGGTCTTCCAAGGTAGTTCCTTGGGAGTCAACTAAGGGTAATGGGTGGATGTGCTGCCCCTTTAGCTTTCGTACACCATTCCAAACTTTAGACTCTTGAGTGTAGGATGTGATGCTCGAGAGAAACCTCTCCCAGCTAGCCCTCCTTGCCTGTCTCCGGATGCGCCTTCCTTGCGATTTGGCCAGTTTAAATTCAATGAGGTTTTCTGCTGTCGGGTAGCGACGCAGCAAACCCCACGCTTTGTTTTGTTTCTTTCGTGCGAGTCTGCACTGTTCGTTCCACCAGGGGACCCGTCTTTTACAAGAGAGATCCTGTGTTTGTGGAATGAACTTTTGAGCTGCGTCGAGTATAAAACAAGTAAAATATACTACTGCTTCATCTATGTTAAAATTACTGATAAAATCTCGTGATAAGTATGTGGATGCGTTAAAATGATCCCATTCGGCGGAGGCTAGTTTCCACCGGGGGGCGTGTGGAGGGCATTCGTGTTGATGTATTAAATTTAACGTTATAGGGAAGTGGTCACTTCCATAGGGATTCTCGGTTACATGCCATTGTAAATCACGGAAAATTGAGGCAGAGCCAATTGACAGGTCTATTGAGGAATATGAATTATGATAACTGTTAAAATACGTTGGTTCCTTTTTGTTGAAGAGGCATGCACCGGAATTTAGAAGGAAATTTTCAATAAAACGACCTCTCGCGTCACATCGCGGGTCTCCCCACATGGTATTGTGGGCGTTAAAATCGCCTACGATGAGGTAGGGCTCCGGGAGCTGATCAATCAGGCTATAAAAATCGCTTTTTCGGAGATCATAATTTGGGGGTATGTATATGCAACATACAGTGATTTGTTTATTAAAAAGAATTGCCCGGACTGACACTGCCTCAAGGGGCGTCTGAAGGGCGACATGATGACATGCTACTGACTTGTCAACAACTATTGCTACACCGCCAGCCGAGGCGTTCGCCTCGCTGCGGTCTTTACGATAGATTGTGTAATGTCGGAGAAAATTTGTGTTCGTAGGTTTCAGATGTGTCTCTTGAACACACAGCAACTTGGGATTGTGTTTGTGTAGAAGTTCGCTAATGTCGTCTAGGTTATGGAGGAGTCCTCTAACATTCCATTGTAGTATTTGTGTATCCATTATGGTATATGTGTTCGGTGCTGTGTGTTTAAGAGACAGAGGTTAGCTCACGGGCCTTTTGTCTGGCGCCGTGACCGGAGTTTTGTCTCTTTTGGAGCGATCGAGAGCACCTCGCCGCTCCTTAGGCGCTGGTGGCGCCGTCTTGCTGGTGGTTGTGTCCATCGCCTCTTGCGAGGCGCTGGACACGCGCTCTTCCGAGCGCTTCGTTTGGCGTGAAGGCCTCGGCACGTTGGACGAGGCCTTTGGGGTCACCTGCCCGGGGGTAGATGGCCCCTTCTGTTGGGTTGGCGCAGCAGCGCTTGCTGCAGCCGCCGGGGGGGCGGATGGTGTCACTGCCGCCTCACTGGATGTGAGTCGGACAGCCGCCGGAGACCGTTGTGGCGCTGCCCCCTGACGCGCCACTTCGGCAAATGTGTTTTTGGGCAGGTAGGATACCCGCCTGCGTGCCTCCTTGAAAGTGATATTTTCCTTTACTTTTATGGTCACAATTTCTTTTTCTTTTTTCCAAGACGGGCAGGACCGCGAGTACGCGGCATGCTCGCCATCACAGTTGACACAATGTGGGGTATTCTGGCAGGTTTCAGAGGAGTGTTCATTTTCACTACACTTGGCACAAGTCATCCGGCCTCGACAGTTCTGTGAGCTGTGGCCGAACCTTTGACACTTGAAACATCTCAGGGGATTTGGCACATATGGCCTAACACGAATCTTGAGGTACCCGGCCTCGATGGTGTCGGGCAGAACACTAGAGCCGAAAGTAAGTATTAGGTGTTTCGTCTGAATTTCTTTTCCTTCCCGCCTCATATTAATTCGTTTGACACTGATGACGTTCTGATCACTCCAGCCCTCCAGGAGTTCAGTTTCAGATAGCTCTAGCAAATCAGCATCAGAGACGACGCCGCGGGTGGTATTCATGGTACGGTGTGGGGTAACTGTAACGGGAACATCACCAAAGGACACTAGTTTAGGAAGTTTTTCATGTTGTTTCTCGTCACGAAGCTCCAGTAGGAGATCGCCGCTTGCCATTTTCGACGCTTTGTAACCAGGTCCAAAGACTTCAGTCAGGGATTTCGATACCAGAAAAGGTGAGATCATTCTCACCGTCTTTCCAGATTGATCAGAGTGGACGACGTGAAAGCGGGGGAAGTTACATGTTCGGTTGCCCGAAAATTGAAAGACTTCGGTGCGCCCTCGTTTAGGAGGGCGATCAGGAAGTGGGGGAAAAGAATTTTCCATGAATAGGCATAATAAATTCAGCAACAGCGCCGACCACCCACCACGGAGCCCAACGAGGGGACGCGGCAGAACTTGTATACAAGTCTGCACGACGCCAGCCGTACGCCGTCACTATAACCAAATATGGTGTACCCAAGGTAGGATAGCCACACAAGGTTAACCCTTGCCGCCGTGGAGAAAGGAAGTAAATGGAAGAGAGAAGAAGACAGGAAAGGTGAAAAAGTGAGAGATAAAGACGAAGATTCGAGAGGAAGAGACAGGAAAAGGCGACTGCCGATGTCCTCCAGGTGGGTCAGTCTGGAGGTGCCGTCTATGCGAAGCAGAGGCCAAAGGGGTGTGTTGCCTCCGCCAGGGGGCCTTAAAGGTCCAAACACCCAGCATCGGCTCAACCCCCAGGATCCCCCTTTCCCCAGACACGGCTAAGCCGCGCACGGCTACACGCGGGAGGTTCCAAACCTCGTGTGCTCGGGTACGTGGTGTCGCAACACACCAAACGCCTGCTGACGCAGACGCCCCTGCGGGGGGTTGTCGGTAACTTCCCATTCAAGTTCAGGCAGTACAGACGGGGAGACTATACTAAGATCTATTGACGAGAAGGATCGGTTTGCAAGAGAGTAATACGTGGGTTCTATCTTGTTGAGAAGGCACGCTCCGGAAGAAAAAAGGAACTGTTCAATAAGGCGACCTCGCGCATCTATACGAGAGTCGCCCCACAGGGAGCTGTGCGCATTGAAATCGCCAAGAACAGCATAAGGTTCTGGCAATTGATCGATCAAGGAGTGAAATTCATGTTTGTTCAGTTGGTAATGCGGGGGTGTGTAAAGGGAGCAAATGGTGATGAGTTTGTTTAGTAGGACAACTCGAACCGCCACTGCTTCAAGGGGCGCTTGTAGCTGTAAAGGTTGACACGCAATACTTCTATGAGTAAGAATCGCAACACCACCCGATGATGCGACGGCATCATCGCGATCTTTGCGAAACGTAACATAAGTACGGAGAAAGTTTGTGTGTTTAGTTTTTAAGTGTGTTTCCTGTAAACACAGCACTTTTGGATTATGATTGTGGATGAGTTCTTGCAAATCATCAAGGTTTCTAAGGAGACCTCTGATGTTCCATTGAATTATTTGTGTATCCATGTTTAAGGTAAATTGGTGCTGTGTTTACGGAAACGGAGTGGATGCCTTATATTACAGAGCCCTTTCGAGGCCCTGTAATAGGTGTTTTGTTCTTTCTGAAGCGTTCGAGCGATTCTCGACGCTCCTTAGGCGTTTGGTGCGCCTTGGGGACAGGTGTAGTGTCCATTGCCTCGTGTGAGGCGCCGGACAAGCGCTCTTGCGAGCGAGAGGTTTTCAGAGGGAGTCCCGCCTTGGAGGGCAAGACCCCTGCGCCCACCAGCCCGGAGGTCGATGGCGCTCCCTGAGGGATTTGGCTGCGCTGGCCGTTGCCAGCGCTGGAAGGGGCCTCGGAGGTTGGGGCAGCCTCGGCTGCACCCACCTTCGGGGTGGATGGTCCCTTCTCGTTTGACGGAGCAGCGCTAGCTGCAACCGCCGCGGGAGCAGATGGCGTAACTGCCGACTCACTGCCTGTGGGTCGGACAGCCGCCGGAGGCCGTTGTGACGCTGCCCCCTTACGCGCCACATCGGCAAAGCTGCTCTTAGACAGGTATGACACCCGCCTACGTGCCTCCTTGAAAGATATATTTTCTTTGACTTTGATTGTGACAATCTCTTTTTCTCTTTTCCAGGACGGGCAGGACCGCGAGTATGCGGCATGCTCGCCCTCACAGTTGACACAATGTGGAGTGTTCTGGCACGTTTCGGAGGAATGTTCTTTGTCACTGCACTTGGCACATGTCAGCCGGCCTCGACAGTTCTGTGAACTGTGGCCGAACCTTTGGCACTTAAAGCATCTGAGAGGATTGGGCACGTATGGCCTAACACGAAGTTTGATATAACCGGCCTCGACGGACTCGGGGAGGACACTTGAACCGAAAGTGAGTATCAGGTGTTTCGTATTGATCTCTTTACCGTCTCGCCTGATCTTAATTCGCTTTACATTTATGACATTCTGTTCACTGAAACCCTCCAAGAGTTCAGCTTCAGGGAGCTCTAGCATGTCATCGTCCGAGACAACGCCGCGTGTGGTGTTCATGGTTCGGTGCGGAGTAACTGTTATTTGGGTCTCCCCAAATGAGACACGTTTCGGCAGTTTCTCGTACTGATTCTTATCGTGGAGCTCCAAGAGAAGATCACCACTTGTCATTCTCGACGCCGTATATCCTGTTCCAAAAACTTCAGTTAAAGACTTCGAAACAAGGAACGGTGAAATGTTACGCACTAGTTTGTCTGGGTTTTCTGAGTGGATTACATGATATCTGGGAAAGTTCTGGACTTGTCGTCCGAAAAACTGAAAGAGATCTTCGGTGCACCCTCGTTTGTGAGGGCGATCAGGGAGTTTAGGAAAAGCGTTTTCCATGAGTACAGTAGGGTTTTCGGCCGCGATGCCGACCACCCACCATGGAGCCCAACAGGGGGACGTGACAGGAGTTCCTGCTAGAGAAACCCTGCCAACGCCAGCCGTACATCGCTGCTATAACCAAATACAGCATAACCAAGGCTGGCTAGCTACACAAGGTTAACCCTTGCCGCCGGGAGACTAGGAAGTTAGCAGAAGTGAAGAGAAGACAGGAAAGATGAAAAAGGCGAGAGAGAAAGACGAAGACTGGAGAGGAGGACAGGAAAAGGCGACTGCCGGTTTCCCCCGGGTGGGTCAGTCCGGAGGTGCCGTCTATGTGAAGCCGAGGCCGAAGAGGTGTGTTGCCTCCGCCGGGGGGCCTTGAAGGTCCAAACACCCAGCATCGGCTCAACCCCCAGGATCCCCTTTTCCCCAGACACGGCTAAGCCGCGCACGGCTACACGCGGGAGGGTCCAACCCTCGTGTGCTCGGGTCCGTGGTGTCGCAACACACCAAACGCCTGCTGACGCAGACGCCCCTGCGGGGCAGATCGATTGAAGAAAAGGTATTGTTTGCAAGACAGTAATAAGTGGGTTCTTTCTTATTTAAAATGCACGCACCAGAAGAGAAAAGGAATTGTTCGACAAGACGTCCTCGCGCATCTATACGAGAGTCGCCCCACAGGGAGCTGTGCGCATTGAAATCGCCAAGAACAGCATAACGTTCTGGCAATTGGTCTAAAAACGATTGGAATTCATGTTTCGTTAATTTGTAGTGTGGCAGTATGTATAGCGAGCAAATGATGACGAGTTTATTGAGAAAAATAGCTCGAACCGCCACTGCTTCAAGGGGCGTTTGTAGCTGTAAACGCTGACAGGAAATACTTTTATGAATAAGAATGGCAAAACCGCCTGATGATACGACAGCATCATCGCGATCTTTGCGGAACTTGACATACGGTCGGAGAAAGTTTGTGTGTTGTGGTGTTAAGTGTGTTTCCTGTAGACACAGCACTTTTGGATTGTGTTTTTGGATAAGCTCTTGTAAGTCATCAAGGTTGCTAAGAAGACCTCTGACATTCCATTGAATTATTTGTGTAGCCATATTGGAAGTAAATAAGTGCTGTGTCTATGGAAAGGGAGGTGATGCCTTAGGTTACAGAGCTCTTTCGAGGCCCTGTAACGGGGGTTCTGCCCTTTCTGGAGCGTTCGAGGGAGCCTCAACGCTCCTTAGGCGCTTGGTGCGCCGTGAGAATAGGTGTAGTGTCCATTGCCTCTTGTGAGGCGCCGGACACCTGCTCTTGCGAGCGAGAAGTTTCCCGAGAGGGTCCCGCCTTGGAGGGCAAGACCCCTGCGCCTACCAGCCCGGAGGTCGATGGGGCACCCTGCGGGATTTGGCTGCGCCGGCTGTTGCCAGCGCTGGGAGGGGCCGGGGAGATTGGGGCACCCTCTGCTGCGCCCACCTTCGGGGTCGATGGTCCCCCCTGCTCTGTTGACGGAGCAGCGCTAGCTGCGACCGCCGCGGGGGCAGATGGCGTAACTGCCGACTCACTGCTTGTGGGTCGGACAGCCGCCGGAGGCCGTTGTGACGCTGCCCCCTTACGCGCCACATCGGCAAAGCTGCGCTTAGACAGGTATGACACCCGCCTCCGTGCCTCTTTGAAAGTGATATTTTCTTTTACTTTTATGGTCACAATTTCTTTTTCTTTTTTCCAAGACGGGCAGGCGCGCGAGTATGCGGCATGCTCGCCATCACAGTTGACACAGTGTGGGGTGTTCTGGCACGTTTCGGAGGAATGTTCATTGTCACTGCACTTGGCACAAGTCAGCCGGCCTCGACAGTTCTGTGAACTGTGGCCGAAACGTTGGCACTTAAAGCATCTGAGAGGATTGGGAACGTATGGTCGAACACGAAGTTTGATATAACCAGCCTCGATGGACTCGGGAAGGACACTTGAGCCGAAAGTGAGTATCAGGTGTTTCGTCTTGATCTCTTTTCCATCTCGCCTCATCTTAATTCGTTTAACATTTATAACATTCTGGTCACTGAAGCCCTCCAAGAGTTCAGCCTCAGTGAGCTCCATCAAGTCATCGTCAGAGACAACACCACGGGTGGTGTTCATCGTGCGGTGCGGGGTTATAATTATCTGGGTTTCCCCAAATGACACTAGTGTTGACAATTTTTCACATTGTTTTTGATGATGATGTGTGGAGTTTTTTGGCGCAAGGGCCAGGTGTGGCCAAAGAGCGCCATGTCTGTGGTAATGAGTTTGCGGTGTAATTATGATTGCTATGAGGTTGGTGTGAGGTGGCTGTAAAGAGGCCTTAAAATATACGCTCTTAAGTGCGTAAAATCTGTATGATAAAATTATGGAGATGACGTATGACTTGTACTATGAAAATTTAGATGCATATAAAAAGAATGATACGATAGGTAAAATATATCACGATTATACGAAATGCCAGAGCACTACTGCCTCCTTAGAGCCCTTAATGCACAAGGGCCTGGAGGCATGTGCTACGCAAAACAATTATCGTAGTGGCATCCTCTGAGAGAGGAGGCGCTACGAATTCATGGGACTAATAACATGTAAGACGACATCTCTGAGGAAACCTAGGACACTGTTTGTATTAAAGAGCGGTTCTGGACCGAGAAACATTAGAGGATGAAGAGGAATGTGTTGGCGGTATGCTAAGGAAAAATGTTTCCTTCTCTCAGATTCGGCTTCGCGACACTCCAGGAGGACGTGGAGTACGGTCAGCCTCTCCCCGCATCTACCACAGTTTGGAGGCTCACTTCCGGTCAGTAGAAAGTTATGGGTGCCATATGTGTGTCCTATTCTTAAACGACAGAATAGGACATCTGTTCGGCGCGATTTTGTTGTAGAGGGCCAGAGTCCTAACTGTGGCTTTATTAGGTGGAGCTTATTATCTTTTTCTGCGTCCCACATGCGTTGCCAGTGGGCCCGCAGCCGCCTTCGCAAGAAAGGCCTCAGATCTGTGACAGGCACCTCGGCGGTAGGGTTAACGGCTTGCGATGCTATAGACGTGGCCATCTCGTCCGCCAGAACGTTGCCCTCGATGTTCCTATGGCCAGGCACCCAGCATATAATGATATGCTGGTTAGATATGTACGCTTTGCACAAGACGGAATATAGTTCATTAAGTACTGGATTTTTGTGTCTATAGGATGACATCAAGGCCTTCACGACGCTTAGGGAGTCTGTGTATATCGCTGACTTTTGGAGTTTTGATTTTCTTATATGCTTCACAGCAGTCAGTAATGCGTAGGCCTCGGCCGTAAATATACTTGTTTCCGGATGTAGTACATCGGATTCTGAGAAGGATGGCCCGACGGCAGCATACGACACCCCGGCATTAGACTTCGAAGCGTCTGTGTAGAACTCTGCGCAGGAGTGCTTGTGCTGGAGTTCTAGGAAATGCATTCTGATTTCGGCCTCAGGAGCGTGTTTTGTTATTTCTAAAAAGGATATGTCACATTCTATGACCTGCCACTCCCAAGGCGGTAACAATTGGGTTGGATGCATTAGGCGAGGCTCGAGTAGTGGGGCATGTATCTCATCACTAAGCTCCCTCACTCGAAGCGAGAAAGGCTTTCTTACAGAGGGGCGATTATGGAAAAGTGGAGTGCAGGTCATATCGTTAACAGTGTTGAAACATGGATGTTGATTATTGGAGTGCACTTTAAGGAAGTATGTGAAGCTGATGTAAGATCTTTGCAGATCGAGTGGCCACTGATTCGAGTCTACATACAAGCTTTGAATGCGGCTAGTTCTGAATGCGCCTGTGGCCAGACGGATACCCAGGTGGTGGATGGGATCCAGCATCTTTAGTGCACTCGGGGCGGCAGAGCTGTACACTATGGCGCCATAGTCTAACCGAGATTGAATAAGGCTCTTATAAATATTCATTATACATTTCCTGTCGCTACCCCATGTTGTGTGTGATAGCGTCTTTAGTAAGTTCATAGTTTTTAGACATTTAGTTTTGAGATATTTTATGTGCGAGATGAAAGTAAGCTTAGAGTCAAGTATTACACCTCGAAATTTCTGTTCTTTGTTGACAGGTATTTGTTGTCCACCCAGTTCCATGCACGGGTCTGGAACCAGGCCTCTCTTTCTTGTAAAGAGAACGCATGAACTTTTGTGGGGGTTGACTTTAAATCCATTTTCGTCTGCCCACTTAGATATCTTGTTCAAACTCTGCTGTACTTGTCTTTCGCAGACTGCAAGGTTACATGATTTAAAACCTATTTGTATGTCATCTACGTACACGGAATAAAATATAGGTGGTGGTAATGAAGCGCGGAGTGCGTTCATTTTAACTATAAAGAGCGTGCAGCTGAGCACACCTCCCTGGGGTACACCAGTCTCCTGTATAAATGGACGTGATAGTACATTCCCGACTTTCACGCGGAAGGTACGGTTGGACAGGTAACTTTCTGTCAGTTTTAGCATATTGCCATGGATGCCCATTCTCCACAAGTCTCGCAAGATTCCGTACCGCCACGTTGTGTCGTACGCCTTCTCCATATCCAGAAATACCGATAGGAAAAACTGTTTGTGGACGAAAGCGTCGCGAATATATCCTTCAATACGTACAAGATGATCGGTTGTGGACCGCCCTTCTCTAAAGCCACACTGACAGGGATCTAGCACTTTCTTCAGTTCAAGGAAGTGAATTAGTCGTCGATTAATCATTTTTTCAAATACCTTACAGAGGCAGCTTGTGAGGGCTATCGGGCGGTAACTTGCCACTGAGGAAGGGTCTTTGCCTTGTTTCAAAACAGGGACCACAATGGCTTGTTTCCATGCGGTTGGAAGGTACCCCACAGCCCAAATAGTGTTAAAAATTGCAAGTATTGTAACTTGCGTGTCACTGTGTACGTTTTTAATCATTTCATACATTATTCTGTCCGATCCTGGCGCAGAGCTCTTGCATGCGTTCAAGGCAGCTCTCAACTCTGCAATACTAAAAGGACGGTTGTGTGGTTCATTCTGACGACATTTTCTGATTAGGGGCTTACATTCTTCTATTTGTTTGTGTTTGAGAAAGGATTGTGAATAATTTGTTGAACTTGACACGTTCTCAAAATGCTCCCCAAGTGAGTCTGCCTGGTCTTGTAGTGTATCGCCCTGTGTGTTTACCAGGGGGAGTGAATGTGTTTGCCGCCCTCTAATCCTATTAACTCTGTTCCAGGCTTTGGCCTCATCCCTAAACGAGTTAATACTCGATAAAAACTTGTGCCAGCTTTCTCTTCTGGCCTGTCGGCGGGTTCGTCTGCCTTGGGACATTATTTTTTTAAAGTTCGTAAGATTCTCTGCAGTGGGAGAAGCGCGTAGCAACCCCAACGCCTTCTTCTGATTCTTACGGGCGATCCTACATTCGCTGTTCCACCACGGTACACGTCGTTTGCATGCCAGACCACTCGCTTCGGATATGCATTTTGATGCGGCATCTATTATGAATGATGTAAGATACTCTACAGCAGCATCAATTTCTAGAGAAGACATGTCGGCCCATGGGATGTTAGTGAGAGTTCGATATTTCTCCCAGTCGGCTGTGTCTATCATCCACCTAGGAGCTTCCGGAGGATATTCGTTTTCTTTAGATGTTCTTATCAGTATGGGAAAGTGGTCGCTCCCGTAAGGATTCTTCGTAACTTCCCATTCAAGTTCGAGCAGTATAGACGGGGAAACTATACTAAGATCTATTAAAGAAAATGTTCTGTTTTCTAGAGAGTAATATGTGGGTTCCTTTTTATTCAGCAAGCACGCACCGGAAGAAAAGAGGAACTGTTCAACAAGACGACCTCGCGCGTCTGTACGAGAGTCGCCCCACAGGGAGCTGTGCGCATTGAAATCGCCAAGAACAACATAAGGTTCAGGCAATTCGTCTATAAATGACTGAAATTCATGCTTGTTTAATTTGAAGTGTGGGGGTACATAAAGCGAGCAAATGGTGACGAGTTTATTTAAAAGAACAGCTCGAACAGCCACTGCTTCAAGGGGCGTCTGTAGCTGTAAACCCTGACAGGAGATACTTTTATGGACCAAAATGGCAACACCGCCTGATGATACGACTGCATCATCGCGATCTTTGCGAAACTTGACATACGGTCGGAGAAAGATTGTATGTTGTGGTTTTAGGTGTGTTTCCTGTAGACACAGCACTGTTGGATTGTGTTTTTGGATAAGCTCTTGCACATCATCAAGGTTCCTAAGAAGACCTCTGATGTTCCATTGAATTATTTGTGTATCCATATTGGGAGCAAATGGGAGCTGTGTATACGGAAACAGAAGTATTAATTACGCAGATTTCAGTGATTAAATTACAGAGCCCTTTCGAGGCCCTGTAATAGGGGTTTTGTTCTTTCTGGAGCGCTCGAGAGAGCCTCGCCGCTCCTTAGGCGCTTGGTGCGCCTTGAGGATGGGTGTAGTGTCCATCGCCTCTTGTGAGGCGCCGGACACGTGCTCTTGCGAGCGGGAAGTTACCAGCGAGGGTCCCGCCTTTGAGGGCAAGACCCCTGCGCCCACCAGCCCGGAGGTCGACGGGGCTCCCTGGGGGATTTGGCTGCGCCGGCAGTTGCCAGCGCTGGAAGGGGCCTCTGAGGTTGGGGCAGCCTCGGCTGCACCCACCTTCGGGTTCGATGGCCCCGTCTGCTGGGTTGGCGGAGCAGCGCTAGCTGCAAGCGCCGCGGGGGCAGATGGCGTAGCTGCCGACTCACTGACTGTGGGCCGGACAGCCGCCGGAGGCCGTTGTGACGTTGCCCCCTGACGCGTCACATCGGCAAAGCTTTTCTTGGGCAGGTACGAAACCCGCTTGCGTGCCTCTTTGAAGGTGATATTTTCCGTGACTTTAATTGTAACAATTTCCTTTTCTTTCTTCCAGGATGGGCACGACCGCGAGTACGCGGCGTGCTCCCCATCACAGTTTACACAGCGGAGAGCGTTCTCACAAGTTTCAGTGGTGTGTTCTTTGGCACTGCATTTAGCACAAGTTTGGCGGCCGCGGCAGCTCTGCGAGCTGTGGCCGAAGCGCTGGCATTTGAAACAACGGAGTGGGTTTGGCACGTACGGCCTAACACGGAGCTTGATGTACCCTGCCTCGATTGACTCGGGCAGGACACTTGAATTGAAGGTGAGTATTATGTGTTTGGTCGCAATCTCTTTACCTTCGCACCTCATCTTTATTCTTTTCACATTGACAACATTTTGCTCACTAAAGCCCTCCAAGAGCTCTGCGTCTGACAGCTGAAGCAAATCATCGTCTGAGACAACGCCGCGGGTAGTGTTCATAGTGCGGTGCGGAGTCACTGTCACTTGAACGTCCCCAAATGACACGAGACTGGGTAGCTTTTCAAATTGTTTCAGATTCTGGAGCTCCAAGAGGAGATCTCCACTTGCCATCCTTGTTGCCTTGTAACCTTGACCAAGAGCCTCAGTTAAAGACTTTGAAACTAGAAATGGGGAGATTGTGCGTACTTGTGTGTCTGACTTTTCCGAGTGAATCACATGAAATCGTGGGAAGTTGGGTCTTTCACGACCAAAGAACTTGAATACATCTTCGGTGCGCCCTCTTTTCTGAGGGCGATCAAGGAGGGGTGGGAAGGAATTTGCCATAGGAGAACTTAATTTTCGGCAATAACGCCAGCCACCCACCATGGAGTCCAACAAGGTGACGTTACAGGGACTGTAAAAACAGGTCCTGCAAACGCCAGCTGTACGTTATCACTATAACCAAATATAAGATAACCTAGGTTGGTTATTCACACAAGGTTAACCCTTGCTGCCTGGAAATATTGGAAGTAAACGGAAGCTAGGAGAAGACAGGAAAGATGAAAAGGTAAGAGAAAGACGAAGGCTGGATGGAGAGAGAGAGACAGGAAAAGGCAACTACCGATTTCCCCCGGGTGGGTCAGTCCGGGGGTGCCGTCTACGTGAAGCAGAGGCCAAAGAGGTGTGTTGCCTCCACCGGGGGGCCTTAAAGGTCCAAACACCCGGCATCGGCTCAACCCCCAGGATCCCCCTTTCCCCGGACACGGCTAAGCCGCGCACGGCTACACGCGGGAGGGGCCGACCCTCTTGTGCTCGGGTACGTGGTGTCGCAACACACCAAACGCCTGCTGACGCAGACGCCCCTGCGGAGATATTGTTTTTGATCGCGGAGCTCCAAGAGGAGATCCCCGCCCAAAAATTGAAAGACTTCATCGGTGCGCCCTCTTTTCTGAGGGCGATCAGGTAGTGAAGGGAAGGAAGTAGCCATGTGTGGACGTGTAGTTTTCGGCAGCAGCGCCAGCCGCCCACCATGGAGTCCAACAAGGGGACGCTGCAGGGCCTGAAAAACAGGGCCTGCAAACGCCAGCTGTACGTTGCCACTATAACCCAATATGACATAACCAAGGTTGGCTACTCACACAAGGTTAACCCTTGCTGCCAGGAAGGTCGGAAGTAATAAAGAAATGAGAAGGAGACAGGAAAGGCGGAAAGTAAGGGAAAGACGAAGGTAATAGGGAGAGAGAGACAGGAAAAGGCAACTACCGATTTCCCCCGGGTGGGTCAGTCCGGGGGTGCCGTCTACGTGAAGCAGAGGCCAAAGGGGTGTGTTGCCTCCGCCGGGGGGCCTTAAATGTCCGAACACCCAGCATCGGCTCAACCCCCAGGATCCCCTTTTCCCCGGACACGGCGGAGCCGCGCACGGCTACACGCGGGAGGGTCCAACCCTCGTGTGCTCGGGTGCGTGGTGTCGCAACACACCAAACGCCTGCTGACGCAGACGCCCCTGCGGGTGCATATAATGTTGATCGGCGAACCTGTTACATCCCTTCGCGTGCTTCTGGTTTTTTAATTAACATGTACTTCTCGGCATGTAACTAAGCAAATAAAGCGTCGTGTTGTTTTTTACGTGCGCCCTCAACCTACAAATGCAGACACACACACACACACACACACACATTATATATATATATATATATATATATATATATATATATATATATATATATATATATATATATATACTACAAGAAAAGCAGTTCTGGGTCCGGGTAAAAATTCACAGTGAAGTAGACGCGCGTATGAAGCGGTGTATATATATACACACGCATATTATATATATATATATATATATATATATATATATATATATATATATATAGGTGATAGTAGTATCGAGTTTATACGCTGTGGTATACAATCGTAATAAATTACTTGCAATACTCCCAAGTATGTACGACAGCAATATATAGTGCGAATTACTATCACATCAACTATGGTACATGAGATGCTTCTGACAGTTATAATTATATTTACGTAGACCTATTTCTCAATCACATAAGGTGAACCATCGGGGCTCGTACAAGTGTGTCAATTTGAATTTCTTTCATGCAAAAACATATACTATATCAATATCATGCACGCACAAGAGGCAATCGGGGCCGCAGAGGTCGTAGGTCCCAGCTGTAGCAGTATAGCGCAGATAAATAATTCGGATTTGCTACCAAAGATCTAATAACTAAACAAACAATTGTACTTGATGTTTAAGTATACAGCCTAAATTCAGGTAATAGTGGCACCCAGGTTATGCGCCGCGGTATACAGTCACAAAAATAAACAGCAGATCTGTGATGATGATGTTTGAGGTTTAATGGCGCAAGGACCAGGTGTGGCCAAAGAGCGCCATGCTAGTGGTATTGAATATGTCGTGGTCTGATGGGTTCTGTGAATTTAATGTGACGTGGCTGTAAAGGGGCCTAAAAGAGTTGGTGCAAATTGCATAAAAATTACACGTAATAAAATTATGGCAATGATTTATGACGTGTACGATGATCACGAAAATGCATTAAGAAATAGTGATGCATTATATAAAATATGCGAGATGCTAAAATTGTCTAAGAGCACTACTGCCTCGCCAAAGCCCTTGAAACGCAAGGGCCGAGAGGCATGTGCTATACAGAGAATCTATCCTAGCGATATCCTCTGGAAAGAGGACGCGCTACGAAATGAATGGGCTTATAACATGTAGTACAACATCTTTTAAGAAAGCGAGGACTGTTGTGGTCTTAAAAAGCGGTTCTTCTCCAAGAAACATAGCCGGATGCAGGGGAATACAATGGCGGTATGCAAATGGGAAATGTTTCCTCCTGTCTCTTTCGGCTTCCCGGCACTCCAGCAAGACATGGAGGACGGTCAGCCGATCGCCACATCTGCCGCAGGTTGGAGGCTCGTTACCGGACAAGAGAAAGTTGTGAGTGCCAAATGTGTGTCCTATTCTCAGTCTAGTGAATAGGACATCTGTTTTTCGTATTTTCGTAGTTGGGTGCCAGGGACCTAGCTTCGGCTTAATTAGGTGGAGCTTATTACTTGTTTCTGTGTCCCACAAGCGTTGCCAGTGGCTTCGGAGTTTGTGTCGTAGAAAAGGCTTCATGTCTGTGGCAGGGACAGCAGCAGAACGAATACCTTGCGATGCTATTGATTTGGCAATCTCGTCGGCAAGCACATTTCCCTCGATTCCTCTATGGCCAGGAACCCAGCATATTACTACATGCCTATGTGATAAGTAGATGTTACATAAGAGTGAGTAGAGTTCATTGAAGACAGGATTAGTATGCTTTTGAGAAGAAATGAGTGCTTTTACAAGGCTTAACGAGTATGTGAATATGATGGCTTTGTCCAGTTTCAGTTTCTTTATATGTTTTACTGCACACAGTACTGCGTGGACTTCTGCAGTGAAGATACTTGTTATGGGGTTCAGCACGTCAGATTCAGTAAAAGAGGGCCCAACAGCAGCGTAGGATACGCCAGCATGTGATTTTGATGCGTCTGTGTAAAACTCCGAGGAGGAGTACTTCAGTTGAAGCTCCCGGAAATGCATGATAATTTCAAGCTCAGGAGCGTGCTTTGTGACCTTTAGAAACGATACGTCACATTCTATCACCTGCCACTGCCAGGGCGGTAATAGCTTAACAGCAGGTATTAGGCGATGTTCGAGAAATGGGACGTCCATTTCTTCGCCAAGTTCTCTTACACGTATTGAGAAAGGTAATCTCAAAGAGGGTCTTTTACGAAAAAGTGTTTCACACGTCAATTCGTTAACGGTTGTGAAACACGGATGTTCCTTATTACAGCGTACTTTCAGGAAGTAGTTAAAGCTGATGTATGTTCTTCGAAAATGGAGTGACCACTCATCGGACTCGACATACAGACTTTCAACAGGGCTTGTTCTAAATGCGCCAGTGGCCAGGCGGATTCCCAGATGGTGAACGGGGTCTAACATCTTTAGTGCGCTCGGGGCGGCAGACTGATATACTATGGCACCATAGTCGATTCGTGATCGAACTAGGCTCCTGTAAAGATTCAACAGGCATTTCCTGTCGCTACCCCATGTTGTGTGGGATAGGATTTTAAGTAGGTTCATTGTTTTTATACATTTTGTTTTTAGACATTTTAGGTGTGGAATGAAGGTAAGCTTGGAGTCAAGTATAACACCTAGAAATTTATGCTCTTTGTTAAAAGGAATTTGTTGTCCGTCCAGCTCTAGAAAAGGATCTGGGACCAGGCCTCTCTTTCTTGTGAAGAGAACGCAGGAACTTTTCTGGGGGTTGATTTTAAATCCATTTTGGTCTGCCCACATGGACACCTTGTTTAGGGCCTGCTGTACCTGTCTCTCGCAGACTGTGAGGTTGCAGGATTTGAAACCTATTTGTATATCGTCTACATAGACGGAATAAAAAATAGCTGGTGGTAATGATGCACGAAGCGTGTTCATCTTTACGACAAAGAGCGTGCAGCTCAGTACGCCACCCTGGGGTACCCCAGTTTCCTGTATGAATGTACGCGACAGTGTAGGACCTATTTTCACCCGAAATGTACGGCTCTCTAGGTAGCTCTCTATGATAGTTAACATATTGCCGCGGATGCCCAGCACCGAAAGGTCGCGCAGGATTCCGTACCGCCAGGTTGTGTCGTATGCTTTTTCCATATCCAGAAATACAGAGAGGAAAGATTGTTTGTGTACGAAGGCATCGCGAATGCTCGCTTCGATACGCACGAGATGGTCGGTTGTAGATCGCCCTTCCCTAAAACCGCATTGAAATGGGTCAAGCATTTTACTAGACTCTAGGAGATGTATCAGACGGCGATTGATCATTTTTTCGAAAAGCTTACAGAGGCAGCTTGTAAGCGCTATGGGAAGGTAGCTAGTGAGCAATGAAGTGTCTTTACCATGCTTCAAAATAGGGATCACAATAGCCTCCTTCCACTTCGATGGGAGATAACCAGCAGCCCAGATAGCATTGAGAAGTGTAAGTAGTGTGATTTGTGTGTCGGAGTGCAGGTGTTTAAGCATATCATACATGATTCTATCGGGGCCCGGTGCAGAGCTCCGACATAATGACAAGGAGCCTTTAAGTTCAGCAATGGTAAAAGGGCGATTATAAGGATCGTTTGGCGTGCATTTCCGATTCAGAGGCTTGAGTTCTTCTATTTCTTTATATTTAAGGAAGTTCTCTGAATAGTGAGTGGAGCTAGACACGCGCTCGAAGTGTTCACCCAGAGCATCAGCCTGGTCTTGCAGGGTATCGCCTTGTGTGTTTACCAAAGGCAGGGAGTATGTTTGTCGCCCTCTTATGCTATTTACCCTGTTCCAGACTTTGGCCTCATCTGTATACGTGTTGATACCCGATAAAAACTTCTGCCAACTGTCTCTTCTGGCCTGTCGGCGGGTTCGCCTGCCTTGTGATTTTACTTTTTTAAAATTGATGAGATTCTCCGCAGTGGGGGAGGCGCGTAGCAACCCCCACGCTTTGTTTTGTTTCTTTCGAGCGACCCTACAATCCTCGTTCCACCACGGGACACGCCGTTTGCATGCCAATCCATTTACTTGTGATATGCATTTATATGCGGCATCTATTATGAAGGCTGTGAAAAGCTCCACTGCAGCATCAATTTCTAACGAAGACATGTCAGCCCATGAGATACTAGTAAGAGATCGAAATTTCTCCCAATCAGCTGTCTCAATCTTCCACCTAGGAGCGTGTGGTGGATATTCGTTTTCTTTAGGTGATCTTAGCAGTATAGGGAAGTGGTCGCTGCCGTAAGGGTTGTTGGCAACTTCCCATTCAAGTTCAAGCAGTAGAGACGGGGACACTATGCTAAGATCTATTGAAGAATATGTTCTGTTTGCAAGAGAGTAATATGTGTGTTCCTTCTTATTCAAGAGGCACGCACCAGAAGAGAGAAGGAACTGTTCAACAAGTCGTCCTCGCGCATCTATACGGGGGTCTCCCCACAGGTAGTTGTGTGCATTGAAATCGCCAAGGACAATATAAGGTTCTGGCAATTCGTCTATCAAGGACTGAAATTCATAGTTAGTTAATTTGTAATGTGGGGGTATGTGGAGCGAACACACAGTGATAAGTTTGTTTAGTAGGACAACTCGAACCGCCACTGCTTCGAGGGCCGTTCGTAGCTGTAAATGTTGACACGCTATGCTTTTCTGAATTACGATGGCAACACCGCCCGATGATGCGGCAGCATCATCGCGATCTTTGCGAAAGGTAATGTGCTGTCGAAGAAAATGCGTGTGTTTTAGTTTTAAGTGTGTTTCCTGTAAACACAGCACTTTTGGATTGTGTTTGTGGATGAGTTCTTGCACATCATCGAGGTTCCTAATAAGACCGCTGACGTTCCACTGAATTATTTGTGTATCCATTTTTTAAGTAAATTGGTGCTATGTTTACGGAAACGGGAGGGATGCCTTAGATTGCCTTAGATTACAGAGCCCTTTCGAGGCCCTGTAATAGGGGTTTTGCTCTTTCTGAAGCGTTCGACTGAGTCTCGACGCTCCTTAGGCGTTTGGTGCGCCTTGAGGACAGGTGTAGTGTCCATTGCCTCTTGTGAGGCGCCGGACACATGCTCTTGCGAGCGGGAGGTTTTCTGTGAGGGTCCTGCCTCGGAAGGCAAGACCCCTGCGCCCACCAGCCCGGAGGTCGATGGGGCTCCCTGAGGGATTTGGCTGCGCCGGCTGTTGCCAGCGCTGGAAGGAGCCGGGGAGGTTGGCGCAGCCTCGGCTGCGCCCACCTTCGGGGTCGATGGCCCCGTCTGCTGTGTTGGCGTAGCAGCGTTAGCTGCAGCCGCCGAGGGGGCGGATGGCGTCACTGCCGCCTCACTGGGTGTGGGACGGTCAGCCGCCGGAGACCGTTGTGGCGCTGCCCCCTGACGCGCCACTTCGGCAAATGTGTTCTTAGGCAGGTATGCCACCCGCCTACGTGCCTCCTTGAACGATATATTTTCTTTCACTTTGATCGTGACAATTTCTTTTTCTTTTTTCCAAGAAGGGCACGACCGCGAGTACGCGGCGTGCTCTCCATCACAGTTTACACAATGCAAATGGTTATCGCAAGCTTCAGACGTGTGTTCATGGGCACTGCATTTCGCACATGTTTGGCGACCTCGGCAGCTCTGCGAGCTGTGGCCGAAACGTTGGCATTTGAAACATCTCAGGGGATTTGGCACATACGGTCTTACACGAAGTTTGATGTACCCGGCCTCGATTGACTCGGGCAGGACAGTTG
This sequence comes from Dermacentor variabilis, assembly GCF_050947875.1. Classification (NCBI taxonomy): domain Eukaryota; kingdom Metazoa; phylum Arthropoda; class Arachnida; order Ixodida; family Ixodidae; genus Dermacentor; species Dermacentor variabilis. The sequence continues at coordinate 110,574,073 of NC_134575.1, read as the reverse complement.
AATTGAATGTGAGTATTAGATGTTTGGTCGCAATTTCTTTTCCGTCTCGCCTCATCTTGATTCTTTTGACATTTATGACATTCTGTTCGCTAAAGCCCTCCAAGAGCTCAGCCTCAGTCAGCTCCAATAAATCATCATCGGAGACTACGCCACGGGTGGTATTCATGGTACGATGAGGAGTTACTGTTACTTTGGCGTCACCAAATGAAACTAGATTGGGTAGATTTTCACATTGTTTTTGGTTGCGGAGCTCCAAGAGGAGATCGCCGCTTGCCATTCTGGATGCTTTATAACCTGTACCAAAAACTTGGGTAAGAGACTTGGATACGAGGAATGGAGAGATTGTTCGCACGGGTTTGCCTGGTCTTTCGGAGTGCACTACATGGAAACGAGGAAAAGTTTCTTTTTGGCGGGCAAAAAATTCAAAGACTTCATCGGTGCGCCCCCTCTTGAGGGAGCGATCAGGTAATGGGGGGAATGAAGAAGCCATAAGAGATTGTAATTTCGGCAGTAACGCCAGCCACCCACCGTGGAGTCCTACAAGGGGACGCTGCAGGATCCGTAAAACACGGCCTGCAAACGCCAGCAGTACGTTACCACTATAACCAAATACGAAATAACCTAGGTTGGCTATTCACACAAGGTTAACCCTTGCTGCCTGGAAAAATTGGAAGTAAGCGGAAGCTAGGAGAAGACAGGAAAGATAAAAAGTGAGAGACAGGAAAAGGCAACTACCGATTTCCCACGGGTGGGTCAGTCCGGGGGTGCCGTCTACGTGAAGCCGAGGCCAAAGGGGTGTGTTGCCGCCGCCGAGGGGCCGTAAAGGTCCAAACACCCGGCATTGGCTCAACCCCCAGGATCCCCTTTTCCCCGGACACGGCCAAGCCGCGCACGGCTACACGCGGGAGGGTCCAACCCTCGTGTGCTCGGGTCCGTGGTGTCGCAACACACCAAACGCCTGCTGACGCAGACGCCCCTGCGGGGAGCAGATCTGTGAAACCTTGGAGAATTACAACCCAATTTTCAACGAAGCTGTTTCTTTCGAGCAGTTGCAATGAAAGTTTCAGTTTCAAGTAATCATGTCGCATGCTTCAAGATGTTTTCAGTATTTATATGACTGTTCCGTTTGAAAATTCTCCCGTATGTAATGCTTCGGTACACTTCTTGACGGAAATATTGAAAAAGGTTGTAATTCATCGACACACATTTACTTCGCCAAAACGTTTACAGTGTCGTCTTCCCTCACCCACTCACTTTTCGCTAGATTTGGTATCGGTTGAGTTCCCCGGAGCAACGGCATCAATTATTTCTTTGCAAAACAAATTCGGCAAGCTCCGGCTCGCTTGTGTATGCAATTTACTTCAAATGTCATAAATAGTCCCCTGTCTTCGAGTTTTACCTACATGTTCCACATAAGGCGCCCTTTATTTTCACCAAATATAAACGAAACGCCTTGTTCAGTTTCCCCAGGAAAACGCTTAAACCTAGTCGGAACGTGTTATGATGCCTAAAAATGGGGAAAGAAATACGACGGCGTAGTAGAAATTTGCAGCTTTGCTAACTGGACCAGCAACGTAAATGTTGTGTTGCACATTCCACTTACAATGACTCCCTTCCCCTTTCCACAAAATGTAAGCATCTTGTGACTTACAGCTATGTCGGGACACCGAGAATTACACATCTGCTGGCGGCCATATCAAAACCTCTAACGCTTGTATAAGATTTTTTTACAAAGGCTGTGTTTCCTGCAACCGCATTTAATCTTCACAAAAAATTTCCATAGCGCACCACCACGTTTCTGTAAAAATGTCTTCGTGGCTTTTACAGTTGTCTCAGGCCAGCCGGCTCAATTCTTCGCCGCTCGTTAGGCACTCTCATACCACTCTAGAGTGATTTCATGAGTAATTTATTGCGAAAGGCCCACTTACCCATCTATTGTCAGCTTCACCTACACATCACTGAATTAATTGTCCTTAGAGTCACCAAATACAACGAATCTACCTCTTTTGGTTCAGTGAGTACACCCGGCGAAAGTAATATATCGCCCATTAAAAAGTAAAAGGAACAATGGTGCTGGCTCAATAATTAATTGGACCAATTTTAAGTAAGGCAGAAACGGTAAAGCAACGCGACGCTTTGCACCTAAGATGCAGCCTGTTCCTACAAAGTATAATATATCTGAAACGTAAAGCTCTGGCGGGACATCAGGAAACCTAGGCAATGGCAGCAGCGTGATACTTTCGAACAGAGGCTAACAATGTTTTAACGCGGTATTTCATTACCACGCATTTACCATGGCACGTAAACTTCGGGCATTTTTCTCCTTATGTTCTAAAAGTTTGACGCTAGTTGTTATTGAGCCAGCTTAACGGTCTAATTTTTACACCGCTCGAAAACAGACTAATAACGCTATGGCCCACTTACATGCACATTGCTTAGAAAAGTGCGCATTTAACCTACCATTTGCAAAATTGCCTACACATCGGCCTCCCACTCACCTTACTTTCCCCTGATGTAGATAAGATGCCTTATTTAGCTGATCGAGGATACAGGAGAAAAAATTTGCCAATCTCTTATGATGCACAAAAACGCATGGAGAAATGAGGGCTTAGTAGTTGTCTGCAACACTTGCATTCAAAGCAGATGATGATGATGATGATATGTGGTGTTTAATGGCGCAAGGGCCAGGAGTGGCCAAAGAGCGCCATGACAAGTGGTGATGTTGACGATGTATTATGGAGATGTGACTTGGCTGTAAAGTGGCCTAAAAATAGTTGCTGTAAAGTGCATAAAATCTACGTGATATAAAATTATGGCGATGACTAATGACGAATACTGTGAACATTAAAATCCTTCGTAAAAGAATGACATAGCATTGAAAATATATGAGATGGTAAAAATGGCTGGAGCACTGTTGCCTCGCCGGAGCCCTTGAAACACAAGGGCCTAGAGGCACGTGCTATACGAATGAGCTATCACAGCGGTATCCTCTGAAGAGAGGACCCGCTATGAACATGTGGGGCTAATAACATGCAGGACAACATCTTTCAGGAAACTTAGGACTGCGTTGGTATCAAATAGCGGTTCTGGGCCGAGTAACATTGCGGGATGAAGGGGGATCTGCTGCCGGTATGCTAGGGGAAAATGCTTCTTTCTCTCAGATTCGGCTGCCCGACACTCCAGGAGGACGTGGAGGACGGTCAGCCTCTCCCCGCATCTACCGCAGGTCGGAGGATCATTTTCATGGAGTAAAAAATTATGTGTGCCAAATGTGTGTCCTATTCTGAGGCGACAGAATAGGACATCTGTTCGCCGTGATTTTGTTACGGAGGGCCAAGAACCTAATTGTGGCTTTATCACGTGCAGTTTGTTATGTACTTCTGCGTCCCACTTACGTTGCCAGTGGTTTCGCAGTTTCCTTCTTAAAAAAGGCTTCAGGTCTGTGACAGGGACCGAAGCAGTAGGATTAGCTGCATGCAATGAAATTGATGTGGCCATCTGATCTGCTAGAACGTTACCCTCAATGCCCCTATGCCCGGGCACCCAGCATATAATGACATGCTGGTTAGACATGTATGCTCTACAGAGAATGGAATAGAGCTCGATTATTACGGGGTTTCTGTGTTTACAGTGCGACTTCAAGGCTTTAACGACACTTAAGGAGTCTGTAAATAAAATTGTTTTTTGAATATTTGATTTTCTGATATGTTTCACAGCCGACAATAGTGCGTGGGCCTCAGCCGTAAATATGCTTGTTTCAGGGTGCAGTACACCGGATTCCGAGAAGGACGGACCTATGGCTGCGTAGGACACCCCGGCATGCGACTTAGAAGCGACTGTGTAAAACTCTGTGCACGAGTACTTGTACTGGAGCTCCAAGAAATGCATTTTGATATGTGTCTCTGGCGCATGTTTAGTGACCTCTACAAAGGATGTGTCACACTCTATCAGCTGCCACTCCCAGGGCGGTACTAGCTTAGCTGGAGGCATTAGGCGTTGTTCGAGAATTGGGACATCCATTTCCTTGCTAAGTTCTCGTGCACGCAGTGAGAAAGGAAGTCTCATAGAGGGTCTGTTATTAAAAAGTGTTTCACACGTGAAGTCCTTAATGGTTGTGAAACACGGATGTTCCTTATTAGAGCGAACCTTGAGAAAATACGTTAAGCTGATGTTGGTTCGCTGAAGATGGAGTGGCCACTCATCCGACTCTACATATAAACTTTCAACAGGGCTTGTCCTAAATGCGCCAGTGGCCAGACGGATACCTAGATGGTGTACGGAATCTAACATCTTAAGCGCACTCGGTGCGGCAGAGTGGTACACTGCGGCACCATAATCTAACCGTGATCGAACTAGGCTCCTGTAAATATTCAATAAACACTGTCTGTCGCTACCCCACGTTGTGTGGGATAGTACTTTAAGTAAGTTCATTGTTCTGAGACATTTTTCTTTAAGATGTTTTAAGTGAGGAATGAAATTGAGCCTGGAGTCAAGAATAATACCTAGGAATTTGTGTTCTTTGTTGACAGGAATTTGTTGTCCGCCCAGTTCTACACAAGGATCCGGGACCAGGCCTCTCTTTCTTGTGAAGAGAACACAAGAACTTTTGTGGGGGTTGACCTTAAATCCGTTTTGGTCTGCCCATTTGGACACTTTGTTTAAGCCCTGCTGTACCTGTCTTTCGCATGCTGTGAGGTTGCAGGATTTGAAGCCTATTTGTATATCGTCTACGTATACGCAATAAAAAATGGCAGGTGGTAGTGAAGCACGTAGTTTGTTCATCTTAACAATAAAGAGAGTGCAGCTGAGCACGCCTCCCTGGGGTACACCAGTTTCCTGGGTAAAGGGACGTGACAGTGCATTGCCGACTTTTACTCGGAAGGTACGATTGGACAAATAGCTTTCAATTATTTTGAACATATTTCCACAGATGCCCATTCCCGACAGATCTCGCAAGCCCCCGTAGCGCCATGTTGTATCATATGCCTTCTCCATATCGAGGAATATGGAGAGGAAATACTGTTTGTGTACAAAGGCATCGCGAATATATCCTTCAATGCGCACAAGATGATCTGTTGTTGACCGCCCTTGTCTGAAGCCACACTGATAGGGATCGAGTATATTGTTGAATTCAAGGAAGTGTATGAGTCTGTGATTAATCATTTTTTCGAAGAGCTTACACAAACAATTCGTAAGAGCTATTGGACGATAACTTGCTGTCAAGGAGGGGTCTTTTCCCTGCTTCAGGACAGGAACGACAATCGCCTCTTTCCATGTGGATGGGAGGTATCCCGCTGCTAAAATAGTGTTGTAAAGTGTGAGTAGTGTAACTTGTGTGTCAGCATGTAAGTTTCTGATCATATCATACATGACTCTGTCAGGTCCCGGTGCAGTGCTTTTGCATGTGTTCAAGGCAGCTCTCAACTCGGCAATACTGAAAGGCCGGTTATAGGGTTCATTCTGCCTGGAGTTTCTAATTATTGGCTTACATTCTTCTATTTGTTTATATTTGAGAAAGGACTCAGAATAATGGGTTGAGCTCGACACGCTCTCAAAGTGCTCCCCAAGTGAGTCTGCCTGATCTTGCAGGGTATTACCTTGTGTGTTTACCAGAGGGAGTGAATATGTTTGGCGCCCTCTAATCCTATTAACCCTGTTCCAGGCTTTGGCCTCGTCTCTAAACGAGTTAATATTCGATAAAAACTTCAGCCAACTCTCTCTTCTGGCCTGTCGGCGCGTTCTCCTGCCTTCGGATTTTGCTTTTTTAAAGTTAGTAAGATTTTCTGCAGTGGGACAGGCGCGTAGCAACCCCCACGCTTTGTTTTGTTTCTTACGGGCGGTCCTACATTCGTCGTTCCACCACGGGACGCGCCGTTTGCATGCTAAGCCACTCACTTCGGATATGCATTTTGATGCGACGTCTATTATGAATGTTGTAAGATACTCCACCGCAGCATCAATTTCTAAAGAAGACATGTCAGCCCATGAGATGATAGTGAGAGTTCGAAATTTCTCCCAATCGGCTGTCTCAATCTTCCACCTAGGAGCGTGTGGTGGATATTCGTTTTCTATAGGTGATCTTAGCAGTATAGGGAAGTGGTCGCTGCCATAAGGGTTGTCGGCAACTTCCCATTCAAGTTCAGGCAGTACAGACGGGGAGACTATGCTAAGATCAATTGAAGAATAGGTTCTGTTTGCAAGAGAGTAATATGTGTGTTCCTTCTTATTCAACAGGCACGCACCAGAAGAAAAAAGGAATTGTTCAACAAGGCGACCTCGCGAATCTATACGAGAGTCGCCCCACAGGGAGCTGTGCGCATTGAAATCGCCAAGAACAACATAAGATTCTGGGAATTGATCGATCAAGGACTGGAATTCATGTTTGTTCAGTTGGTAATGCGGAGGTATGTAAAGGGAGCAAATGGTAATGAGTTTGTTTAGTAGGACAACTCGAACCGCCACTGCTTCAAGGGGCGTTTGTAGCTGTAAAGGTTGACACGCAATACTTCTATGAATGACAATGGCAACACCGCCCGATGATGCGACGGCATCATCGCGATCTTTGCGAAAAGTAACATACTGTCGAAGAAAGTTTGTGTATTTTGGTTTTAAGTGTGTTTCCTGTAAACACAGCACTTTTGGATTGTGTTTGTGGATAAGTTCTTGCAAATCATCAAGGTTTCTAAGGAGACCTCTGATGTTCCATTGAATAATTTGTGTATCCATACTTAATTTAAATAAGTACTGTGTCTACGGAAAGGGAGGTGATGCCTTAGGTTACAGAGCTCTTTCGAGGCCCTGTAACCGGGGTTTTGCTTTTTCTGGAGCGTTCGAGGGAACCTCTTCGCTCCTTAGGCGCTTGGTGCGCCGTAGGTATAGGTGTTGTGTCCATTGCCTCTTGTGAGGCGCCGGACACGCGCTCTTGCGAGCGAGAAGTTTTTCGTGAGAGTCTCACCTCGGAAGGCAAGACCCCTGCGCCCACCAGCCCTGAGGTCGATGGGGCTCCCTGTGGGATTTGGCTGCGCCGGCTGTTGCCAGCGCTGGGAGTGGCCGGGGAGGTCGAGGCAGCCTCGGCTGCGCCTACCTTTGTGGCCGCTATCGGTCCTGCGGGATCGCTGCGTGCAGCGCAGGTTGCCGCAGATAACTCTTGTGGGGCCAGCAACGCAAGGGTAGCCGGGCCTGGTTGCTGATTGGATGGAGTAGGCTTACCTACTTCCACCCTGGGGGCAGGAGCCAAAGGTGCCTGCTCGCTGCACGCGGGCAGGGCACTCGGCGATTGCCGCTGCGACGCTGCCCCCCGACGCGCCGCATCAGCATAAGGTGTGTTGTGGAATGGAGAGCACCTTTTACGGGCTTCCTTAAATGAAATGTTTTCTTTGACTTTGAGGGTAATTATTTCTTTTTCTTTCTTCCAATTCGGACAGGAGCGTGAGTAGGCTGGATGGTCACCACTGCAGTTCACACAGCGAGGTGTGCCACTGCAGCTGTCTGAGGGGTGGCCCTGGACTCCACACTTTGCACAAGTTATTTGACCACGGCAGCTCTGCGAGCCATGGCCGAACCTCTGACATTTGAAACATCGTCTAGGGTTGGGGATAAATGGTCGAACATTTAACCTGATGTATCCTGTTTCGATGGTTTCTGGCAGTACGCTGCATGCGAATGTGAGGATAAGATGCTTAGTGGGGATTTCCTTGTTGTCTCGTCTAATTATAATACGTTTTACGTCAGTAACATTTTGTTCTTTCCAGCCTTCCAGGAGTTCAGTTTCTGTCAAGTCTAGGAGGTCTGCCTCTGACACGACTCCCCGTGAGCTATTCATTGTTCGGTGTTCTGTAACAGAAATTGGAATGTTACCAAACGTCACCAGACTGCCTAGCTTTTCATGTTGATTTTTCTGTGGGATCTCAAGAAGAAGATCTCCGCTTGCCATTTTCGTCACCTTATAACCTGACCCTAAGGCTTCGGTCAAAGATTTTGAAACTATGAATGGTGAAATTAGTCTGGCTTGTTTTTCAGGGTTCTCACTGTGTACTACGTGGTATTTCGGGTAGGTCTCTTTAGTGCGGGTGAAACATGTGCTCAGGTCTTCGGTGCGCCCCCTCTTCTGAGGGTGACGATCAAGTAGGCGGGGAAATGCCGGTGTTCCCATAGTATTTCAGTTCCTTTTCGGCAGCAATGGCGGCCACCCACCACGGAGCCCAACATGGGGACGCTGCTGCACTTAACGGGTAAGGCTGCTGGCGCCAACCGTACATTGCCGCTATAACCTAATATATTATACCCAAGGGAGGGCACATACACAAGGTTAACCCTAGCCGCCTAGGAAAATTAGGAAGTGATGGAAGAAAAGAGATGAAAGGACAGTAAAAGAAAGAAGATAGGAAAGAAAAAGGTTGAAGAGGTGGACAGGAAAAGGCGACTGCCGATTTTCCCCGGGTGGGTCAGTCAGTCCGGGGGTGCCGTCTATGTGAAGCCGAGGCCGAAGAGGTGTGTTGCCTCCGACGGGGGGCCTTAAAGGTCCAAACACCCAGCATCGGCTCAACCCCCAGGATCCCCTTTTCCCCAGACACGGCAAAGCCGCGCACGGCTACACGCGGGAGGGTCCAACCCTCGTGTGCTCGGGTACGTGGTGTCGCCACACACCAAACGCCTGCTTACGCAGACGCCCCTGCGGGGCATTCAAAGCAGGAAAGTGAAAGCTTCACAATGCACTGCACTTACAATGTTCTTTATTTTCACGAAATTTCAACTTTTTGTTGTGTTGTTGTTTCAGGGGTCTGTGAATCATTTACATTAGTGGCAGTAAGACACCCTCGAACTCTTCAACGAGAAACTTTCCACAAAGGCTGTAATGAACCTATACACAGAATAGAGATATATCACTCGTCACTAAGATCACTGTTTTGTATTTCGGATAAATATAAACACCGCACTCGCCATATCTCAACGAGAATACCGGGAGAAAACGACTAAATGCTGTGTACAACTCATAAAAATTGTGACAAAGCTAGTATTCAGTAATTGTTTTCAGGGCTCATGTGCCACCTACAGAATGCAATTTTTTTGTACACGTCATCATGAAGCGGTCCTCACAAATGTGAAATATCTGGTGCGGTTGCTGCTGTCATGAAACAAGTAATACTGTAGCTCTTACTTAGAAGCAGCATGAAAATGAAATTGTCAAAGTTAGAACTTGCCGTTCCAAAAAATTTAGGACTGCGTTCTATTGATATTTGAATGGTTCTGCAAGTTCGACCAAGTTTATTTTCATGAGCATATTTACGATAAGTGTACCCACCATTGTTGCTCAGTGGCTATTGTGTTGGACTGCTGAGCACGAGGTAGCGGGATCGAATCCCGGCCACAGCGGCCGTATTTCGATGGGTGTGAAATGCGAAAACACCATTTTACTTAGATTTAGGTGCACGTTAATGAACGCCGGGTGGTTGAAATTTCCGGAGTCCTCCACTACGGCGTGCCTCATAATCAGAAAGTGCTTTTGGCTCGTAAAACGCCATAATTTTTTTACGATAAGTGTAATGACACAGTGAAATTAGACAGGTATACCTGTAAGAGGCTTGAATAGATTTTTTATGGTGATAAGATACTGAGTTAGTTAGTTAAATGGGGTTTAATGGCGCAAAAGCAGCTAAGGCTATGCTGCGCCAAACACGAGGTGTTTTAAAATCTAGTTTGTGAAGGAAAAGGCTGGGTTAGTAATCTATATTTTATGTAAAAATCCAGTGTCGTGTAGAAATTTACGGACGTCACATAATGGGACTAGCGGATCATCACCTAAAATCAGAGCAGGGTGTAAAGGTATGTGTAGTTGATATAATTTGTGCAAAAGTGTTCGTCTGTGTGTTTCAATCTGCGTACATGTGAGTAATATGTGCATAACTGTTAGTGGCTGTTGACATTTCTCGCATGTTGGTGTGTCTTCTTTCGTAAGTAAGTAATTGTGTGTGAGGTGTGTGTGCCCAATGCGTAGCCGGCATAAAACTACTTCGATGAACCGCTCTTGATGATAACACGACTTCCACTCGCCAACTATGGGTTTCGTGAGATGTAGCTTGTTGTCAGCACAACGGTCCCATTCGCGTTGCCATTTTACCGTGAAGGCTTTTCTAATTGCACGGATGCTATCATTATATGGGAGTGCCGTGTTTGTAGTACCTTGTGCGCTGCCATCAATGCACATCTATCAGCTGCTTCGTTACCTGGTATCCCAACATGGCTTGGGACCCAGCAGAAACGAATTGACCTCCCGTATTCGTTAAGCACCAACATGTTTAAAATGTCTCCTATCAGGGGTTCACACTCAGATTTCATATGTAGAGCCTTCAGTGTACTTAAGGAATCCGTGTATATGACTGTGTTTTTGTGCTTGCCAGTGATAATCTTTTTAACTGCAACCCATACAGCATAAACTTCAGCAGTGAAAATAGAAGCATGTATTGGTAGACGGACACTTGTTTCCCAATTTTCTGTTACGGCCCCTACACCCACGTGTTCTTTTGTTTTGGAGCCATCCGTGTAGAATTCCATGTGATTTTGATACTTGTCTTGAAGAGCACGGAATTCTTGCATGATGTGTTCGTGTGGAGTGTTTCTTTTCTTTAAATGTGTTAATGTCCAGTCGCGCAACTGCGTGAAATTGTACCATGGGGCCAACCGTTGTGGTTTCTTGGCGACCTCGAGGACTTCGTGGGGGATGTCATTATCGTGACAGTATTTCTCATACCGCAGGAGAAGTGGCCTAATCATGATGATGATGATGTGTGGTGTTTTGTGGCGCAAGGGCCAGATTTGGCCAAAGAGCGCCATGACAAATGGTGGTGTTAACGATGTAGTATGGAAGATGTGACTTGGCTGTAAAGTGGCCTAAAAATAGTCGCTGTAAAGTGCGTAAAATCTACGTGCTATAAAATTATGGCAATGACTAATGACGAAGACTGTGAAGATTAAAATCCATCGTAAAAGAATGATGCATTGTTTAAAATATTCGAGACGTTAAATTGCTTACAGCACTACTGCCTCGCCCGAGCCCTTGAACCACAAGGGCCTAGAGGCATGTGCTATTCAAAATAATTATCGCAGCGGCATCCTCTGAAGAGAGGAAGCGCTACGAACGTGTGGGGCTAATAACATGCAACACAACATCTTTCAAAAAAAAGCTAAGATGGCGTTGGTGTCAAAGAGTGGTTCTGGACCAAGTAACATACCAGGATGAAAGGGGATGTGGTGCCTGTATGCTAAGGGAAAATGTTTTTTTTCTTTCGGGTTCGGCTTCCCGACACTCCAGTAGGACGTGGAGGACGGTCAGCCTCTCCCCGCATCTACCACAGGTTGGAGGCTCGTTTCCCGTGAGTAAGAAGTTATGTGTGCCAAAAGTGTGTCCTATTCTTAGACGGCAGAATAGGACATCTGTCCGGCGGGATTTTGTTACAGGAGGCCAGAAAGCTAATTGTGGCTTTATTACATGCAGTTTATTATTTGTTTCCATGTCCCACGAGCGTTGCCAGTAGTTCCGCAGTTTTCTGCGCAAGTAGGGCCTCAGATCTGTGACAGGGACTGCTGCAGTAGGATTTACAGAGTACGATGCAATTGATGTGGCCATCTGGTCCGCCAGAACATTGCCTTCGATGCCCCTATGACCGGGCACCCAGCATATCATGACATGCTGGTTACATATATACGTTTTACATAGGACGGAATAGAGTTCGTTGATGACTGGGTTTTTGTGCTTAGAAAATGACATTAAGGCCTTCACAGCACTTAGGGAGTCCGTATATATAACTGATTTCTCGAGTTTTGATTTCTTTATATACTTTACAGCCGACAGCAGTGCGTAGGCCTCAGCCGTAAAGATACTAGTTTCCGGGTGCAGTACGTCGGATTCCGAGAAGGATGGACCGACGGCTGCATAGGATACCCCGTCGTGTGACTTTCATGCGTCTGTGTAGAACTCCGTGCAGGAGTATTTGTGCTGGAGTTCCCGGAAATGCATCTTGATTTCAATCTCTGGGGCATGCTTTGTGACTTCCACGAACGATATATCACATTGTATGAGCTGCCACTCCCAAGGAGTTAGCAGCTTGGCTGGATGCATTAGGCGAAGCTCGAGGAGTGGAACGTGCATTTCTTCGCTAAGCTCCCTCACACGCAGCGAGAAAGGCTGTCTTACGGACGGACGATTGCGGTAGAGTGTAGCACATGTCATGTCATTAATGCTACTAAAACAGGGATGTTGGGGGTTTGAGTGGACTTTCAGAAAATATGTATGGCTGATGTATGTTCTCTGCAGATGAAGTGACCACTCATTTGATTCTACATATAAACTTTGTATGGGACTCGTTCTGAAAGCGCCAGTGGCCAGTCGGATTCCTAGATGGTGGACTGGGTCTAGCATCCTTAGTGCGCTCGGGGCGGCAGAGTGGTAAATCGCGGCGCCATAGTCTAGTCGTGATCGAATGAGGCTTTTATAGAGATTCATTAAGCACTTCCTGTCACTACCCCACGTAGTCTGGGATAGAGGTTTGATTATGTTCATTGTTTTTAGACACTTTTCTTTGAGATGTTTAATGTGGGGGACGAAGGTGAGTCTGTAGTCAAGTATGACACCCAGAAATTTGTGTTCTTTGTTTACAGGTATCTGTTGTCCACACAGTTCTATGCAAGGATCTGGGATAAGTCCTCTCTTTCTTGTAAAAAGAACACAAGAGCTTTTGTTAGGATTGATCTTAAACCCATTCTTGTCTGCCCACATTGACACTTTGTTCAGGCCATGCTGTACCTGTCTCTCGCAGACTGCGAGGTTACAAGATTTGAAAGCTATTTGAATGTCGTCCACGTAGACAGAGTAAAAGATGGCGGGTGGTAGTGAAGCACGAAGCGTGTTCATCTTCACGATAAATAGCGTGCAGCTGAGCACGCCTCCTTGGGGTACACCCGTTTCTTGCGTAAAAGGACGTGAAAGTGCATTGCAGACTTTTACCCGGAAGGTACGGTTTGATAGATAGCTTTTTATTATATTAAACATATTACCGTGGATGCCCATTTCTGACAGGTCTCTTAAGATTCCGTAACGCCACGTTGTGTCATACGCCTTTTCCATATCGAGAAATATCGATAGGAAGAACTGTTTATGTATAAATGCGTCCCGGATATTCCCTTCAACACGCACGAGATGATCGGTTGTGGAGCGCCCTTCTCGGAAGCCGCACTGATAAGGATCAAGCATTTTCCTCTGTTCAAGGAAATGAATGAGTCGCCGATTTATCATTTTTTCGAACACCTTACAAATGCAACTTGTGAGGGCTATCGGGCGGTAACTTGCCACTGAGGAAGGGTCTTTGCCTTGTTTCAAAACAGGGACTACAATGGCTTCCTTCCACGCGGTTGGAAGGTACCCTGCATCCCAGATGGTGTTGAAAAGTGTGAGTAGTGTAAGTTGCGTGTCATTGTGTAAGTTTTTGAGCATTTCATACATGATTCTATCAGATCCTGGTGCGGAACTCTTGCATGCGCTCAAGGCAGCTCTCAATTCGGCAATACTGAAAGGACGGTTGTAAGGCTCATTCTCTCGACTTTGTGTTGTTAATGCCTTACGTTCTTCTATTTGTTTATATCTGAGAAAAGATTGCGAATAATTGTTTGAACTTGATATGCTCTGAAAGTGCTCCGCAAGTGAGTCTGCCTGATCTTGCAGTGTATCGCCCTGTGTATTTACCAGAGGGAGTGAATATGTTTGTCGCCCTCTAACTCTATTTACCCTGTTCCAGACTTTGGCCTCGTCTGTAAACGAGTTAATGCTGGATAAATACTTCTGCCAGCTTTCTCTTCTGGCCCGTCGGCGGGTTCTCCTGCCTTGGGATTTTACTTGCTTAAAGTTGCCCCGCAGGGGCGTCTGCGCAAGCAGGCGTTTGGTGTGTTGCGACACCACGTGCCCGAGCACACGAGGGTTGGACCCTCCCGCGTGTAGCCGTGCGCGGCTTAGCCGTGTCCGGGGAAAGGGGGATCCTGGGGGTTGAGCCGATGCCGGGTGTTTGGACCTTTAAGGCCCCCCGGCGGAGGCAACACACCTCTTTGGCCTCTGCTTCACGTAGACGGCACCCCCGGACTGACCCACCCGGGGGAAATCGGTAGTTGCCTTTTCCTGTCTCTCTCTCCCTATTACCTTCGTCTTTCCCTTACTTTCCGCCTTTCCTGTCTCCTTCTCATTTCTTTATTACTTCCGACCTTCCTGGCAGCAAGGGTTAACCTTGTGTGAGCAGCCAACCTTGGTTATGTCATATTGGGTTATAGTGGCAACGTACAGCTGGCGTTTGCAGGCCCTGTTATTCAGGCCCTGCAGCGTCCCCTTGTTGGACTCCATGGTGGGTGGCTGGCGTTGCTGCCGAAAACTACACGTCCACACATGGCTACTTCCTTCCCTTCGTTACCTGATCGCCCTCAGAAAAGAGGGCGCACCGATGAAGTCTTTCAATTTTTTGGCCGCCAAAAAGAATCGTTCCCGCGTTTCCATGTTATCCATTCTGCAAAACCAGATAAACCAGTAAGAACTATCTCACCCTTCCTTGTTTCGAAGTTATTGACTGAAGCCTTTGGTCCTGGATATAAGGCGTCGAGGATGGCAAGCGGGGATCTCCTCTTGGAGCTCCGCGATCAAAAACAATATGAAAAATTGTCAACACTAGTGTCATTTGGGGAAACCCAGATAATTATAACCCCGCACCGCACGATGAACACCACCCGTGGTGTTGTCTCTGACGATGACTTGATGGAGCTCACTGAGGCTGAACTCTTGGAGGGCTTCAGTGACCAGAATGTTATAAATGTTAAACGAATTAAGATGAGGCGAGATGGAAAAGAGATCAAGACGAAACACCTGATACTCACTTTCGGCTCTAGTGTCCTTCCCGAGTCCATCGAGGCTGGTTATATCAAACTTCGTGTTCGACCATACGTTCCCAATCCTCTCAGATGCTTTAAGTGCCAACGTTTCGGCCACAGTTCACAGAACTGTCGAGGCCGGCTGACTTGTGCCAAGTGCAGTGACAATGAACATTCCTCCGAAACGTGCCAGAACACCCCACGCTGTGTCAACTGTGATGGCGAGCATGCCGCATACTCGCGCGCCTGCCCGTCCTGGAAAAAAGAAAAAGAAATTGTGATCATAAAAGTAAAAGAAAATATCACTTTCAAAGAGGCACGGAGGCGGGTGTCATACCTGTCTAAGAGCAGCTTTGCCGATGTGGCGCGTAAGGGGGCAGCGTCACAACGGCCTCCGGCGGCTGTCCGACCCACAAGCAGTGAGTCGGCAGTTACGCCATCTGCCCCCGCGGCGGTCGCAGCTAGCGCTGCTCCGTCAACAGAGCAGGGGGGACCATCGACCCCGAAGGTGGGCGCAGCAGAGGGTGCCCCAATCTCCCCGGCCCCTCCCAGCGCTGGCAACAGCCGGCGCAGCCAAATCCCGCAGGGTGCCCCATCGACCTCCGGGCTGGTGGGCGCAGGGGTCTTGCCCTCCAAGGCGGGACCCTCTCGGGAAACTTCTCGCTCGCAAGAGCAGGTGTCCGGCGCCTCACAAGAGGCAATGGACACTACAACTATTCTCAAGGCGCACCAAGCGCCTAAGGAGCGGCGAGGCTCCCTCGAACGCTCCAGAAAGGGCAGAACCCCCGTTACAGGGCCTCGAAAGAGCTCTGTAACCTAAGCGGCATCACCTCAATTTCCGTAAACACAGCACAAATTTTTCTTTAAATATGGATACACAAATCATTCAATGGAATGTCAGAGGTCTTCTTAGGAATCTCGATGACGTGCAAGAACTTATCCATAAACACAATCCGAAAGTGCTGTGTTTACAGGAAACACACTTAAAACCAAAACACACAAATTTTCTTCGACAACACGTTACTATTCGCAAAGATCGCGATGATGCTCTCGCATCATCGGGCGGTGTTGCAATTATAATTCAAAAAAGCATAGCCTGTCAACGTTTACAGCTACGAACGGCCCTTGAGGCAGTGGCGGTTCGAGTCATTCTGCTAAACAAGCTTATCACTATTTGCTCTCTTTATATACCCCCACATTATAAACTAAGCAAACATGAATTTCAGTCCTTTATTGATGAATTGCCAGAACCCTACGTTGTTCTTGGCGATTTCAATGCACATAACTACCTGTGGGGCGACCCTCGTATAGATGCGCGAGGACGTCTTCTCGAACAGTTCCTCTTTTCTTCTGGTGCTTGTCTGTTGAATAAAAAGGAACACACATATTACTCTCTTGCAAATAGAACCTATTCTTCCATAGACCTAAGCATAGTCTCCCCTTCTGTACTGCCTGAACTTGAATGGGAAGTTACCGACAACCCTTACGGCAGCGACCACTTCCCTATACTGCTAAGATCACCGAAAGAAAATGAATATCCACCACACGCTCCTAGATGGAAGGTTGAGACAGCTGATTGGGAGAAATTTCGATCTCTGTCTAGTATCTCATGGGCTGACTTGTCTCCGTTAGGAATTGATGCTGCAGTCGAGTTCTTTACAGCATTCATAATAGATGTCACATCTAAATGCATATCCGAAGTGAGTGGTCTGGCATGCAAACGACGTGTGCCGTGGTGGAACAGCGAATGTAGGATCGCCCGTAAGAATCAGAACAAGGCGTGGGGGTTGCTACGCGCTTCTCCCACTGCAGAGAATCTTATGAACTTTAAAAAAATAAAGTCCCAAGGCAGGCGAACCCGCCGACAGGCCAGAAGAGAAAGCTGGCACAAGTTCTTATCAAGTATTAACTCGTTTAGGGATGAGGCCAAAGCCTGGAACAGAGTAAATAGGATTAGAGGGCGGCAAACACATTCACTCCCCCTAGTAAACACACAGGGAGATACACTGCAAGACCAGGCCGACTCACTTGGGGAATATTTTGAGAGCGTGTCAAGTCCAACAAATTACACACAATCCTTTCTCAAACACAAAGAAACAGAAGAACGTAAGCCATTACCAAGAAAAGGTCGAGAGAATGAGCCTTACAACCGTCCCTTTAGCATTGCCGAGCTAAGAGCTGCCTTGATGACATGCAAGAGCTCTGCACCAGGACCTGACAGAATTATGTACGACATAATTAAGAACGTACACACTGATACACAATTGACTTTACTTGCACTTTTTAACACTATTTGGGCTGCTGGATATCTTCCACTTGCATGGAGAGAAGCGATTGTGATTCCCATTCTGAAGCAAGGTAAAGATCCTTCGTTGGCGTCAAGTTACCGCCCGATAGCCCTCACAAGTTGCATTTGTAAGCTGTTTGAGAAAATGGTTAATCGCCGACTCATACATTTCCTGGAATTAAACGAAATGCTTGATCCCTTTCAGTGTGGCTTCAGGGAAGGGCGGGCTACAATTGATCACCTTGTGCGCATTGAGGGAAACATTCGCGACGCCTTTCTACATAAGCAATATTTCCTATCCGTGTTCCTCGATATGGAGAAGGCGTACGACACAGCGTGGCGCTACGGAATCTTGAGAGACTTGTCGGGAATGGGCATCCGTGGCAATATGCTCGCCCTAATAGAAAGCTATTTGTCCAACCGTACCTTCCGAGTAAAAGTCGGTAATGCACTGTCACGTCCTTTTACGCAGGAAACTGGTGTACCCCAGGGAGGTGTGCTCAGCTGCACTCTTTTCATTGTTAAGATGAACACACTACGTGCTTCACTGCCACCTGCCATTTTTTATTCCGTATACGTCGATGATATACAAATAGGCTTTAAATCCTGCAACCTCGCAGTATGCGAGAGACAGGTACAGCAGGGCCTGAACAAGGTTTGCAAATGGGCTGACGAAAACGGCTTTAAGATCAACCCCCACAAAAGCTCTTGTGTTCTTTTTACTAGAAAGAGAGGCCTGGTTCCAGATCCTTGTGTTCAACTGAGTGGACATCAAATACCTATCAACAAAGAACACAAATTTTTAGGTATTACACTTGACTCCAAGCTCACTTTTATACAGCACATTAAATATCTTAAAGAAAAATGTCTAAGGACAATGAACTTGCTTAAAGTTCTATCCCACTCAACATGGGGTAGCGACAGGAAGTGTCTGATGAATGTTTATAAGAGCCTAATTTGATCACGATTGGACTATGGTGCCGTCGTATATAACTCTGCCGCTCCGAGCGCACTAAAGATCCTAGATCCTATCCACCATCTAGGTATCCGCTTAGCCACTGGTGCTTTCAGAACAAGCCCGATTGAAAGCCTATACGCGGAATCAAATGAATGGTCGCTCCATCTACAGAGAACTTACATCAGCCTTACATATTTCCTAAAAATACACTGCAATCATCAACATCCATGTTTTAACACTGTTAACGATATGACCTGCACTACACTATTCCATAATCGTCCTTCTGTAAGAAAGCCTTTCTCGCTTCGAGTGAGGGAGCTTAGTGATGAGATACATGTCCCACTCCCCGAGCTTCGCCTAATGCATCCAGCCAAGCTGCTACCTCCTTGGGAGTGGCAGCTGATACAATGCGACACATCTTTCATTCAAGTTACAAAGCACGCTCCTGAGGCCGAAATCAGAATGCATTTCCTAGAACTCCAGCACAAGCATTCCTGTGCAGAGTTCTACACAGACGCTTCGAAGTCAAATGCCGGGGTATCCTATGCAGCCGTCGGCCCATCCTTCTCGGAATCCGACGTACTGCATCCGGAAACAAGCATATTTACGGCTGAGGCCTACGCATTACTTTCTGCTGTGAAGCATATAAGAAAATCAAAACTTCCAAAAGCAGCGATCTATACAGACTCTCTAAGCGTCGTGAAGGCCTTGATGTCAGTCTATACACACAAAAATCCTGTACTTAGTGAACTCTACACCGTCTTGTGTAAAGCGTACATATCTAACCAGCGTATCATTATATGCTGGGTGCCTGGCCACACGAGCATTGAGGGTAACGTTCTGGCGGACGAGATGGCCACGTCCATCGCATCGCGAGCCGCTAATCCTACCGCTGAGGTGCCTGTCACAGATCTGAGGCCTTTCTTGCGAAGGAAGCTGCGAGCCCACTGGCAACACATATGGGACGCGGAAACAAATAATAAGCTGCACCTGATAAAACCGCAGTTAGGATTCTGGCACTCTACTATAAAATCGCGCCGAACAGATGTCCTATTCTGTCGTCTCAGAATAGGACACACGTTTGGCACCCATAATTTTCTACTCACCGGAAGTGAGCCTCCTACTTGTGGTAGATGCGGGGAGAGGCTGACCGTACTCCACGTCCTCCTGGAGTGTCGGGAAGCCGAATCTGAAAGAATGAAACATTTTTCCTTAGCTTACAGACAGCACATCCCTCTTCATCCAGTAATGTTCCTCGGCCCAGAACCGCTTTTTAACACAGACACAGTCCTACGTTTTCTGAGAGATGTGGTCCTACATGTTATTAGCCCCATGCATTCCTAGCGCTTCCTCTCTTTAGAGGATGCCGCTGGGATAGTTGTACGGTATAGCACATGCCTCCAGACCCTTGTGTTTCAAGGGCTCTAAGGAGGCAGTAGTGCTCTGGCATTTCTCATAATCTGATATATTTTACCTATCATATCATTTTTTTTATATGCATCTAAATGTTCATAGTACAAGTCATACGTCATCGCCATAATTTTATTACACAGATTTTACGCATTTTAGAGCGTATATTTTAAGGCCCCTTTACAGCCACGACACATCAATTCATAGTAATCATAGTTACACTGCACACCCACTACCACAGACATGGCGCTCTTTGGCCATTCCTGGCCCTTGCGCCATGAAACCCCATACATCATCATCATCATTGCTTAAAGTTGACTAGATTCTCTGCAGTGGGAGAAGCGCGTAGCAACCCCCAGGCTTTGTTTTGTTTCTTACGAGCGATCCTACAATCTTCGTTCCACCACGGAACCCGCCGTTTACATGCCAAGCCATTTACTTCTGATATGCATTTAGATGCAATATCTATGATGATTCTGTGAGATACTGCACAGCGGCATCAATTCCTAAGGAAGGCATGTCATTCCATGAGATACTAGTTAAGTTTCGGAACTTCTCCCAGTCGGCTGTATCGATCTTCCACCTAGGAGCCTGCGGTAGACATTCTTTTTCTTTATGTGTTTTTAGCAGTATGGGGAAGTGGTCGCTCCCGTAAGGATTGTTGGTAACTTCCCATTCGAGTTCAGGCAGTATACAAGGAGAAACTAGGCTGAGGTCAATTGAAGAAAATGTTCTGTTTGTGAGAGAATAATATGTGGGTGTCTTCTTATTCAGCAGACACGCACCGGACGAAAAAAGAAACTGTTCAACGAGACGACCTCGCGCATCGATACGAGAGTCTCCCCACAGGCTGCTGTGCGCATTGAGATCGCCAAGAACAACATAGGGTTCTGGTAATTGATCTATCAAGGACTGAAATTCATGTTTGTTTAGTTGGTAATGCGGGGGTATGTAAAGCGAGCAAATGGTGATGAGTTTGTTTAGTAGGACAGCTCGAACCGCCACTGCTTCAAGGGGCGTTTGTAGCTGTAAAGGTTGACACGCTATACTTCTGTGACAGACTATGGCAACACCGCCCGATGATGCTACGGCATCATCGCGATCTTTGCGAAAAGTTAGATACTGTCGAAGAAAGTTTGTGTGTTTGTTTCTTAAGTGTGTTTCCTGTAAACACAGCACTTTTGGATTGTGTTTTTGTATAAGTTCCTGCACATCATCAAGGTTTCTGAGAAGACCTCTGACATTCCATTGTATGATTTGTGTATCCATATTTAAAGAAAAATTGTTGCTGTGTTTGCGGAAACGGAGGTGATGCCTTAGGTTACAGAGCTCTTTCGAGGCCCTGTAACGGGAGTTCTACCCTTTCTGGAGCGTTCGAGGGAGCCTCGCCGCTCCTTAGGCGCTTGGCGCGCCGTGAGGACAGGTGTAGTGTCCATTGCCTCTTGTGAGGCGCCGGACACATGCTCTTGCGAGCGAGAAGTTACCAGGAAATTTCCCGCCTTGGGGGGCAAGACCTCTGCGCCCACCAGCCCGGAGGTCGATGGGGCACCCTGCGGGATTTGGCTGCGCCGGCTGTTGCCAGCGCTGGAAGGGGCCGGGGAAGTTGGGGCAGCCTCGGCTGCGCCCACCTTCGGGGTTGATGGTCCCCTCTGCTGTGTTGACGGAGCAGCGCTAGCTGCAACCGTCGCGGGGGCAGATGGCGTAACTGCCGACTCACTGTGTGTGGGTCGGACAGCCGCCGGAGGCCGTTGTGACGCTGCCCCCTTACGCGCCACATCGGCAAAGCTGCTCTTAGACAGGTATGACACCCGCCTACGTGCCTCCTTGAAAGATATGTTTTCTTTGACTTTGATTGTCACAATTTCCTTTTCTCTTTTCCAGGACGGGCAGGAACGCAAGTATGCGGCATGCTCGCCATCACAGTTTACACAATGTGGAGTGTTTTGGCATGTTTCGGAGGAATGTTCATTGTCACTGCACTTAGCACATGTCAGCCGGCCTCGACAGTTCTGTGAACTGTGGCCGAACCTTAGGCACTTAAAGCATCTAAGAGGATTGGGCACGTATGGCCTAACACGAAGTTTGACATAACCGGCCTCGATGGACTCGGGGAGGACACTTGAACCGAAAGTGAGTATCAGGTGTTTAGTCTTGATCTCTTTTCCATCTCGCCTCATCTTAATTCGCTTCACATTTATGACATTCTGTTCGCTAAAGCCCTCCAAGAGTTCAGCTTCAGTGAGCTCTAGCATGTCATCGTCCGAGACAACGCCGCGGGTGGTGTTCATCGTACGGTGTGGAGTTACTGTTATTTGGGTCTCCCCAAATGAGACAAGTTTCGGCAGTTTCTCATACTGTTTCTGATCGTGGAGCTCCAAGAGAAGATCACCACTTGTCATTCTCGACGCCTTATATCCTGTTCCAAAAACTTCAGTTAAAGACTTCGAAACAAGGAACGGTGAAATGTTACGCACTAGTTTGTCTGGGTTTTCTGAGTGTATCACATGATATTTAGGAAAGTTCTGGACTTGTCGTCCGAAAAACTGAAAGAGATCTTCGGTGCGCCCTCGTTTGTGAGGGCGATCAGGGAGTTTAGGAAAAGCGTTTTCCATGAGTACAGTAGGGTTTTCGGCCGCGATGCCGACCACCCACCATGGAGCCCAACAGGGGGACGTGACAGGAGTTCCTGCTAGAGAAACCCTGCCAACGCCAGCCGTACATCGCCGCTATAACCAAATACAGCATAACCAAGGCTGGCTAGCTACACAAGGTTAACCCTTGCCGCCGGGAAACTAGGAAGTGAGTAGAAGAGATGAGAAGACAGGAAAGATGAAAAAGGCGAGACAGAAAGACGAAGATTGGAGAGGAGGACAGGAAAAGGCGACTGCCGATTTCCCCCGGGTGGGTCAGTCCGGGGGTGCCGTCTACGTGAAGCAGAGGCCAAAGAGGCGTGTTGCCTCCGCCGGGGGGCCTTGAAGGTCCGAACACCCGGCATCGGCTCAACCCCCAGGATCCCCCTTTCCCCGGACACGGCCAGGCCGCGCACGGCTACACGCGGGAGGGTCCAACCCCCGTGTGCTCGGGTACGTGGTGTCGCAACACACCAAACGCCTGCTGACGCAGACGCCCCTGCGCGGCTAAGCAACTGATAGCGCCTGTGCTTGGGGAGTAGTAAGTTGCCGCACCGGTGTTTAAAAGGCATATGTTATTTGTTAGGATTAAATCTTCAAGCGTTTGACCCCTGGTGTCAGTTGTTTGACTACCCCACAACGTGTTATGTGAATTAAAATCACCGGCTAATAAAAATGGTTCGGGTAGCTGGTTTAAAATTAACTCTAGGTCTCTTACGGTAAAATGTAAATGCGGCGGAATGTATACTGAACAAATGGTGATGGTTTTGTGAGCTAAAACGGTGACAGCAACGGCTTCTATGTGAGTGTTAATGGGAACTTCTCTGGCTGCTATACCACCTGGCAGGACAATGGCTACACCACCTGACAGCCGGTTCGCCTGAGTACGGTCGCGCCGTAAAAACAGTGAAGCCTTTCAAAATGTTTTTGTGTTTTTCGCCTAGGTTTGTTTCCTGTAAACACAGGGCGACAGGAGAGAAGTTTATTAATATGTCTTTAATCTCACCTAAGTTGTGTAAAAGCCCTCTACAATTCCAGTGGATAATAAAAGCCATTTTAAAATGGAAAGATAAGAAATGGCATTACGGAAAAAGGCTAATACAAATGAGCGATAACCTTTAGGTTAACGCTTTCTTATTTTGAGTTGTTATTGGGATTTTGTCCCTCTTACCGCGCTCGAGAGAGCGCTTATCCTTCGGTGTCAATGACACCGGAGTTTTTGTTTCGACCTCCATCGCTCTCTCTGAGGCGCTGGAGGACCGAGAGTTAGGCGCCGAGACACGTGCCTCGGGCATTGGGGTTCGTTTGATTTTAGGGCCCTGCGGGGCTGGTGTCTGCAGGGCCGTCGAAG
Source organism: Dermacentor variabilis (assembly GCF_050947875.1). NCBI lineage: Eukaryota > Metazoa > Arthropoda > Arachnida > Ixodida > Ixodidae > Dermacentor > Dermacentor variabilis. Next base: position 110,550,539 of record NC_134575.1, on the reverse strand, counting down.
AGGGTGGAGCAGTACTGACTGCTTCCACCACGGGGGCGGGAGGAGTCACTGCGGCACCACTGCGCGTGGGCTCGGAGGACTCCGGAGGCCTCTGTGACGCTGCCCCCGCCTGCGTCACTTCGGCATAACTTCTTCGGGGAAGGTACGACAGTCTTTTTCTGGCTTCGAAGAACGAGATTTTTTCTTTAACAGTTAGCGCAATGACTTCTTTTTCTTTTTTCCAGCAAAGGCAGGACCTCGAATAAGCGGGGTGATCTCCCTTGCAGTTAACACAATGTGGCGAAGAAGTGCAATTCTCTGATTGGTGGTCGTTGGAGCTGCATTTAGCACAAGTTGTTTGTCCTCGGCATGCATGTGAAGCATGTCCAAATCTTTGGCACTTAAAACACCGTCTGGGATTTGTGATATACGGTCTGACATTGACTTTGACATAACCTGCATCGAGTGAAGTAGGCATTACGCTTGTTCCGAAGGTGAGTATAACATGTTCGGTGGGGATTTCTTGATCGTTTCTTCGGATTACTATTCTTTGTTCTTTGGTGACATTTTGTTCCTGGAAGCCTTCCAGCAGTTCCTCGTCGCTTAAACCAATGAAGTCTTCTTCAGATATTACTCCCCTGCTTGTATTAAGTGTTCTGTGGGCTGAAACAGTCACTGTCGCTTCGCCAATACTAGTAAGTTCAGAGAGCTTATCTGCTTGATCTTTGTTATTCAGTTCTAGGAGGAGGTCCCCGCTAGACATTTTGGATGCTTTGTATGTAGGTCCGATTTTGTCTTTCAGACACTTCGCTACCAGGAAAGGAGAGAGTAACCTTAACGGAACGTTGCTTTCACTATGCACTACATAGTACTTTGGAAATGTTGGGGCATTGCTTTGAAAGGAAAATTGAAATGGTACTTCGGTGCGGCATCTCTTCAGACGCCGATCATAAACAACAGAGGCTTGCGCTGCCATAGGAAAATGTGTATGTTCGGCAACAGCGCCGACCGCCCACCACGGAGCCCAACGAGGGGACGCGGCACAGCTTGTGTACAAGCCTGCACGACGCCAGCCGTACGCCATCACTATAACCCAATATGGTGTACCCAAGGTAGGATATCCACACAAGGTTAACCCTTGCCGCCGTTGAGAAAGGAAGTAATTGGAAGAGAGAAGAAGACAGGAAAGATGTAAAGTTAGAGATAAAGACGAAGGTTTGAGAAGAGAGAGACAGGAAAAGGCGACTACCGGTTTCCCCCGGGTGGGTCAGTCCGGGGGTGCCGTCTACGTGAAGCAGAGGCCAAAGAGGCGTGTTGCCTCCGCCGGGGGGCCTTAAAGGTCCGAACACCCGGCATCGGCTCAACCCCGAGGATCCCCCTTTCCCCGGACACGGCTAAGCCGCGCACGGCTACACGCGGGAGGGTCCAACCCTCGTGTGCCCGGGTCCGTGGTGTCGCAACACACCAAACGCCTGCTTGCGCAGACGCCCCTGCGGGGATAAGATACTGAGGCTTCAACACTATGTAGGCTATCTCTGGACAAAGAATAGATGGTTCCATCATTTGATAATTCAACGATTTCATGCCGTAAGACCCACAAGCCGTTGGGCGCGGCTCATTATAGCACTTTATCCCTACGTTCCCCTCGCCCGCAGGTCAAGTGCAGCACGCTTCTTCTGTTTTCGAAAATGGATATAGCTGTCTAAGAAAAGTGACCATGATGCAGGTTGCTCAAACTGACATTTCCAACGGTGGGAACTGACAAGATCCGGGCGATCTCCACAACGCGAGCGTGTACGGCGAATCCCAAGCATCGTCCGGTACAGGGCGCCCCGAGAACGCACAAAATACTATCCTCATGTTCCAAGCAGGGAGTGCGTAGTAAAGAAAGGCACTATTTATGTGGCCACTGTAATAAAAAGAAAATTACGCGTCAGCTGCAGTTCTCGTTGTACTTTCCAGTGTGGACCCCAAAGTGCCCGCTTTGAAAAGTGGCGAGGAGGGGGAGGGGGGCAAGAGACATACTTTGCCTCTACCGCGACTTCTGAGAGGGGCGGGGAAAGTGCCCCTATTGCCCTCCCGGTGGATAATCGTATGCATGCGCACCACCAGACCTCTACAAGACAAAAAGAGAACGCGGTGTTTCATGGAGAAGGAAGTAGCTTAAAGGCAACGATTGTGTTCGCTAACGCCAGCCCTCCTTTCCAAAAGGGGGGTAACGCGAAGAATTGAGATTTCACCAGACAGTATCATGACTTCATAGTTCCCCCACTTTTGAGAAAAGGACAGGACTCTATTGTGTCCATTCGACCCCACTAATTACCTCGCAAACTCGGCAAGTGAGCCGTTCTTGCAAGGAAGCTGCTGAATGGGAACAGTACTTCATTCTAACGTTCTCAGGTTTGGAGTATTTTGTTGAGAAGGTACTTTCTGATGCATGACACGGCATTTGTACAAATAATAAAATTATGCAGATCCCACGCACTGTAGGAATCGATGTAAGTGAAGCTTTCTGTGCTGGTTGCCATGATGGATAATAATTAGTGGTGATGTGGACGGCGGTAGCTTAATTTCTTCGACGTCGACTCTAACACGAGAGTGGTAAGTTGATGTTAAATGTTAACTAGCATGTACCACTCCCGTTTGTCTCTGTAGCGCACAGAACACTAAGGGAGAGGTGTTTCCTTGTGGCGTTGCTGTGCTCCATGTTTCATAACCTTTGAGATGGTTGAACGTTGTCGTTGCCTCACGTGGCACATGACATCGTGGCAGAAGTATGAAACTTGGAATTGGATTATGGGACCGTACGTGCCAAGGTCAAAATGGGATAATGAGGCATGCCGTAGTGGCGGACTCCAGATTAATTTTGACGCCGTGGTGTTCTTTAACGTCTCCCATAATCTAATTGCACGTGCGTTTTCATATTCGCCCCCATCCGAATAAACGGTCGGCATAAAATCGGCGACATCTAGAAAAGCCATATCCCCAAAGCTACCGCAGCCGGGATGGAAGCGTTTATTTGATGTGCCAGCACATGCGTAGTGTCGCCTAGACCCTGCGCTGAGCTTTAATTAATGGGTCTACGGTTGTGCACGCCTTGCGTAAGTTGTCCGCTTGACATATTAGCATGGTGTTTATTTTTCAGAGATAGCCTAGAAACGTACCGCACCATACTTTCAACTTAAGTTTAACCAGTTTCCCCAGAACCGTTGTCGTATTTGTAGCAGTAGCGTTTCCTTGCTTTTTCACCTTAACTCAGCCCCCCTCCCCCCGTGACAGATTTATCGGAACTGCCTCTCCCCTCCCCTCTTCTCTAGAGTTCTCGGTACGTTTTCTCTGCACTCGCCCATTAGCACAAAGGTAAGCACTGCAGTTTTTGCCATGGTTTTAAGGGTGGTCACGGTTATTTACAGTTGTCAAAAGGCTAATGTGGAGACGCCCGGGAGCTCCACAGGGAATTCCGCCCATTCGACACAGTAGGCTTCCACGAATTTCTCGCTTCGCCTTCCCTTTCTGGTACTCACCTGTCATGTGTGCACAAGCCCTGAACCACCATTCGACGCGTTGTACCCTACAGCAGCAGAAACAGCTGCAGCGGGAAAGTCGAAGGAAGGGGGAAAGAAAGCTTCGCGTTAAAAAGATCCCTAGCTGTGTGTCACGGAGAAGACAGTAGTCTTGAAGCTACGATTGTGTTTGCAGCTGCACGTTTGCAATATAGTGGCTTCAGGTTGCGCTAACATGGACACCGAGATGGATGCCAATACATTGTCTCAAGCAGTCGACAAGGCCATAGCCGATATGAAGAAGGGCAGGAAAGATTTGGCAATACACAGGCACCTCCTACTGAAGACTTTTTTGCCGGGATTTCCGTGTCTGGAAGAAAAGGCGAAGCAGCCACAACGGGACAGCGCCAAGAAGCGGCTTCTGCAAATTACGGGATCGTCTGGAGAGTGCCAACTTCAAAAGCGACGTGCAGAAGGATCGGAAGGTAGGCTGATTTTAGAGTACTTCATTATTAGGATAGCATCTATATGGAGACTACAGGCACATTTTTGTTATTGGCGTGATGTTCGTCCCCGCGCGCTTTATGTGCGAGTGATAGGCTGCGGTGATGAGCCTATGATTATGACTGATTGTCGCGCGCGCAAGGGAGGAAAGCGTTGAGGAAGCGCGCCGTGTTCCGTCGATGATGATGATGTATGGGGTTTTTTGGCGCAAGGGCCAGGTATGGCCAAAGAGCGCCATGTCTGTGCTAATGGGTTTGCAATGTACTTATGATTACTATGAGGTTGGTGTGACGTGGCTGTAAAGGGGCCTTAAAATATACGCAATAAAATGCGTAAAATCTGTATAATAAAATTATGGCGATGATGTATGACTTGTACTATGAACATTTAGATGCATTTAAAAAGAATGGTTCGATAGGTAAAATATAGCAGATTATAAGAAATGCTAGAGCACTACTGCCTCCATATGGCCCTTGAAAACACAAGGGCCTGGAGGCATGTGCTATTCAGAACAATTATCGCAGCAGCATCCTCTGGAGCGAGGATGCTCTACGAATTTATTGGGCTTATAACGTGTAGAACTACATCCTTTAAGAAGTCGAGGACTGTCTTGGTGTTAAAAAGCGGTTCCTTTCCAAGAAACATTGCTGGGTGAAGAGGTATGCAATGACGATATGCAAGAAGAAAATGCTTCTTTCTTTCAGGTTCGGCTTCGCGACACTCCAAGAGGACGTGGAGGACGGTCAGCCTCTCACCACATCGACCACAGGTTGGCGGTTCGTTTCCAGTAAGAAGAAAATTGTGTGTACCAAATGTGTGCCCTATTCTGAGGCGGCAAAATAGGACATCTGTTCGCCGTGATTTTGATGGGAAGGGCCAAAAACCTAGCTGTGGCTTTATAACGTGCAGTTTATTGTTTATTTCTGCGTTCCACATGCGTTGCCAGTGTTGTCGCAGTTTCTTACGCAAGAAAGGCTTCAGATCTGTGACCGGGACAGCAACTGCAGAAGAAGTGTTTAGTGATGTGAGTGATGTGGCCATTTGATCAGCCAGTACATTGCCCTCGATACCTCTGTGGCCAGGTACCCAGCATATTATAATGTTCTGGTTAGATGTATACGCTTTACACAATACCGAATACAGTTCATTGAATACGGGATTTTTATGTTTGTAGAGTGACATTAGGGCCTTCACGACGCTTAGAGAGTCTGTATAGATCGCTGCTTTTGGAAGTTTTGATCTTCTAATATGCTTCACAGCAGCGAGTAATGCGTAGGCCTCGGCCGTAAAAATGCTGGTTTCCGGATGCAGTACATCGGATTCCGAGAAGGATGGGCCGACGGCTGCATAGGATACCCCGGCATTTGACTTCGAAGCGTCTGTGTAGTATTCTGCGCAGGAGTGTTTGTACTGCAGCTCTAGGAAATGCATTCTGATTTCAGCCTCAGGAGCGTGCTTTGTAATTTTTATAAAGGATATGTCACATTGTATAACCTGCCACTCCCAAGGAGGTAAGAGATTGGTTAGGTGCATTAAGCGATGCTCGAGGAGTGGGACATGGATTTCATCGCTAAGCTCCTTCACACGCAGCGAGAAAGGCTGTCTTATGGAGGGGCGATTGCTGAAAAGTGTAGCGCACCTCATATCGGTAACGGTATCAAAACATGGATGTTCAGGATTAGAGCGTACTTTAAGGAGATATGTAAAGCTGATGTATGACCTCTGTAGGTAGAGAGACCATTCATTGGATTCGGCATATAGGCTTTCAATCGGGCTTGTTCTGAAAGCGCCTGTGGCTAAACGGATACCTAGATGGTGAACAGGGTCTAGCATCTTTAGCGTGCTTGGGGAGGCAGAGTTATATATCACGGCACCATAGTCTAATCGTGACCGGATTAGGCTCTTATAGAGATTCATTAGGCACTTCCTGTCACTACCCCACGTAGTCTTGGATAGAAGTTTTATTATGTTCATTGTTTTTAGACATTTTTCTTTCAGATGTTTAATGTGTGGGACGAAAGTGAGTCTATTGTCAAGTATAACACCTAGAAATTTGTGCTCTTTGTTTACAGGTATCTGTTGTCCACACAGTTCTAAGGAAGGGTCCGGAACCAGGCCTGTCTTTCTTGTAAACAACACACAAGAACTCTTGTGAGGATTGATTTTAAATCCATTTTTCTCTGCCCACCCTAACACCTTGTTCAAACCATGCTGTACCTGCCTCTCACAGACTGCGAGGTTACAGGACTTGAAACCTATTTGAATGTCGTCCACATAGACAGAATACAGAATGGCCGGTGGTAAGGAAGCACGAAGTGTTGTCATCTTAACAATAAAGAGTGTGCAACTGAGCACGCCACCCTGGGGTACACCAGTTTCTTGTGTAAAAGGACGTGAGAGGACATTGCCAACTTTTACCCGGAAGGTGCGATTGGACAAGTAGCTTTTTATTACGTTTAGCATATTACCATGAATGCCCATTTCTGACAAGTCTCTCAAGATTCCGTAGCGCCAGGTCGTATCGTACGCCTTCTCCATATCAAGGAATATCGATAAGAAGAACTGTTTGTGTACAAACGCGTCACGAATATGTCCTTCAATACGTACAAGATGGTCGGTTGTGCAGCGCCCTTCTCGGAAGCCACACTGATAGGGATCAAGCATTTTGTTTTGTTCAAGGAAATGGATGAGACGCCGATTTATCATTTTTTCAAATACCTTGCACATGCAGCTTGTGAGGGCTATCGGGCGGTAACTTGCCACTGAAGAAGCGTCTTTCCCTTGTTTCAAAACAGGGACCACAATGGCTTCTTTCCATGCCGTTGGAAGGTACCCTGCCTCCCAGATGGTGTTGAAAAGTGTAAGTAGTGTTACTTGCGTGTCATTGTGCGTGTTTTTGAGCATTTCGTACATGATTCTATCAGAGCCCGGTGCAGAGCTTTTGCATGCGCTCAAGGCAGCTCTCAACTCGGCAATGCTAAAACAACAGTTGTATAGTTGATTCTGTTATCATTTTCTCATGAGTGGCTTACATTCTTCTATTTCTTTATATTTCAGAAAGGATTGAGAGTAATGGGTGGCACTTGACACGCTCTCAAAGTGCTCCCCAAGCGAGTCCGCCTGATCTTGTAGGGTATCGCCTTCTGTGTTTACCAAGGGGAGTCCATGTGCTTGTCAGCCTCTTATCCTGTTGACCCTGTTCCAGGCTTTCGCCTCATCTCTGAACGAGTTAATACTCGATAGAAACTTTTGCCAACTTTCTCGTCTGGCCTGTCGGCGGGTTCGCCTACCTTCGGATTTTACTTTTTTAAAGTTGACTAGATTCTCTGCAGTGGGAGAAGCGCGTAGCAACCCCCACGCCCTGTTCTGTTTTTTACGAGCGATCCTACAATCGTCGTTCCACCATGGGACACGCCGTTTGCAGGCCGAGCCTTTTACTTCTGATATGCATTTAAATGCGACATCTATTATGAATGCTGTAAAAACCTCGACTGCAGCGTCAATTCCTAATGAAGACAGGTCAGCCCATGGGATACTAGTTAGAGATAGAAATTTCTCCCAATCAGCTGTCTCAATCTTCCACCTAGGAGCGTGTGGTGGATATTCGTTTTCTTTATGTGATCTTAGCAGTATAGGGAAGTGGTCGCTACCGTAAGGGTTGTCGGTAACTTCCCATTCAAGTTCAGGCAGTACAGCCGGGGAGACTATAGTAAGATCTATTGATGAAAAGGATCGGTTTGCAAGAGAGTAATATGTGGGCTCTTTCTTATTGAGAAGGCACGCTCCGGAAGAAAAAAGGAACTGTTCAACAAGACGACCTCGCGCATCTATACGAGAGTCGCCCCACAGGGAGCTGTGCGCATTGAAGTCGCCAAGAACAACATAGGGTTCTGGCAGTTCATCTATAAAGGACTGAAATTCATGTTTAGTTAATTTGTAATGTGGGGGTATATAAAGCGAGCAAATAGTGATGAGTTTGTTTAGCAGAACAACTCGCACCGCCACTGCTTCAAGGGGCGTTCGAAGCTGTAAAGGTTGACATGCTATACTTTTATGTGTGAGAATCGCAACACCACCCGATGATGCGATGGGATCATCGTGATCTTTACGAAACGTAACATACGTACGGAGAAAGTTTGCGTGTCTGGATTTTAAATGTGTTTCCTGTAAACACAGCACTTTTGGATTATGTTTGTGGATGAGTTCTTGCAAATCATCAAGGTTTGTAAGGAGACCTCTAATGTTCCATTGAATGATTTGTGTATCCATATTTAAAATAAATTGGTGCTATGTTTACGGAAACGGACGGGATGCCTTAGATTACAGAACCCTTTCGAGGCCCTGTAATAGGGGTTTTGTTCTTTCTGGAGCGTTCGAGGGAGCCTCGCCGCTCCTTAGGCGCTTGGTGCGCCTTGAGGATGGGTGTAGTGTCCATTGCCTCTTGTGAGGCGCCGGACACGTGCTCTTGCGAGCGGGAAGATTTCAGAGGGAGTCCCGCCTTGGAGGGCAAGACCCCTGCGCCCACCAGCCCGGAGGTCGATGGGGCTCCCAGAGGTACTTGGCTACGCCGGCCGTTGCCAGCGCATGAAGGAACCTCGGAAGTTGAGGCAGCCTCGGCTGCGCCCTCCTTCGGGGTCGATGGTTCCTTCTCCTCGGTTGACGGAGCAGCGCTAGCTGCAACCGTCGCGGGGGCAGATGGCGTGACTGCCGACTCACTGCTTGTGGGTCGGACAGCCGCCGGAGGCCGTTGTGACGCTGCCCCCTGACGCGCCACTTCGGCAAAGCTTTTCTTTGGCAGGTATGCAACCCGCCTGCGTGCCTCCTTAAATGAGATATTTTCTTTCACTTTGATCGTTACGATTTCTTTTTCTTTCTTCCAGGATGGGCACGACCGTGAGTACGCGGCGTGATCCCCATCACAGTTTACACAGTGTAGAGAGTTCTTACATTCTTCAGTTCCGTGTTCAAGGGCACTGCATTTGGCGCATGTTTGGCGGCCTCGGCAGCTCTGCGAGCTGTGGCCAAAACGTTGGCATTTGAAACATCTCAAGGGATTTGGCACATACGGGCGTACACGAAGCTTGATGTACCCGGCCTCGATTGACTCGGGCAGGACACTTGAATTGAAGGTGAGTATTAGGTGTTTGGTGGGAATTTCTTTACCGCCTCGCCTTATCTTGATCCTTTTGACATTTATGACATTCTGTTCGCTGAAGCCCTCCAAGAGCTCAGCCTCAGAGAGCTCCAGCAAATCATCGTCCGAGACAACGCCGCGGGAAGTATTCATCGTGCGGTGCGGGGTTACTACTACTTGGGTCTCCCCAAATGATACTAGCTGAGGCAGTTTTTCAAATTGCTTCTGATCGCGGAGCTCCAGGAGGAGGTCTCCGCTAGCCATCCTCGACACCTTATATCCTGGACCAAAAACTTCGGTAAGAGACTTAGATACAAGGAACGGGGAGATTGTTCGCACTTGTTTTGCTGGTTTTTCAGAGTGGATCACGTGAAAACGAGGGAAGGATTCTTTTTGTCGACCAAAAAACTGGAATAAATCATCGGTGCGCCCTCTTTTCTGAGGGCGATCAGGAAGTGGAGGGAAGGATGTTGCCATAAAGGAATTTAATTTTCGGCAATAACGCCAGCCACCCACCATGGAGTCCTACAAGGGGACGCTACAGAGACTGTAAGAACAGGTCCTGTAAACGCCAGCTGTACGTCATCACTATAACCAAATATGAAATAACCTAGGTTGGTTAATCACACAAGGTTAACCCTTGCTGCCTGGAAACTATGGAAGTAAGCGGAAGGAAGCAGAAGACAGGAAAGATGAAAAGTGAGAGAAAGACGAAGGCTGGAGGGAGAGAGAGACAGGAAAAGGCAACTACCGATTTCCCCCGGGTGGGTCAGTCCGGGGGGGCCGTCTATGTGAAGCAGAGGCCAAAGGGGTGTGTTGCGTCCGCCGGGGGGCCTTAAAGGTCCAGACACCCAGCATCGGCTCAACCCCCAGGATCCCCCTTTCCCCAGACACGGCTAAGCCGAGCACGGCTACACGCGGGAGGGTCCAACCCTCGTGTGCTCGGGTACGTGGTGTCGCAACACACCAAACGCCTGCTGACGCAGACGCCCCTGCGGGGGTGTTCCGTCGAGAGAGAGGGGCGTTCTGCTCCAGCAGCAACGCTGTATAGCGGGGCCGCGCAAAGCCTATCTGAAAGGAGCCTTGAACCATCTCTCGGGCTCGGTTAAAAAAAAAAACACATAATCCGGGAATGGCATACGCTGCTGTGAATATTTCAGCCCAGCTTTGCAATCGTACGCGGCTCGTGGAGGTCACAAGCGGATCGTGTATTCACTCTTGTCTCAAACACTCTCATGTCAACAAAAGCCCGCTCATCGCTCTATTCTGGACGCTTTATTTCGTAATAAAGGGGATTCCCATACGCGGCTGCTATTCGGCAATAACTGACGTTAATGAAAAGGAGTCTTTGGATCAGTCCGCTTCTTTCGGCAGTCACCATGCATGTTTACTGGTGAAATTCAAGAAACAGGCATATGTAAACGAAAAGGTGCTACCGAATTTCGATATTAACTACTACCGGAGGAAGCCGAATATCGTCTGCTGAACAGGACCGCGGCAGTTCGCGTAGGAAATAAACTATGATCATCCTGCTTATCGGCAGGATGATCATAGTTTCTACTAGTTTTGAACGCCTAACTACCCTCGATGCACGCGAAACTTAAGGCCAGACGATACTCATGCTTCGCATCGCGAGCTCAGTCGTGGCCACGCCTGGCCTCACCGTGTAGACGCCTTGGAAGATTAATTGAAAGCACTTCAAAAATATTCAGGTACATTGGACGCACTGTGGGAATCGATGTAAGCGAAGCTTTCTGTGTTGTTAGCTTTGATTGACAGTAATTTGCTGTCATGTTGACGGGGAATCTTTGATTTCATCCGTTTAATCCAACACGAGACGTGTCAAGTTGATGTTAAATGGTACCACACGTGCACCATTGCTACTTGTCCGCATAGTAGCCAGAACACACATGCGGAAGTGTATGCTTTAGGCGTTGTTGTGGGCCATACTTCATAAAATCTGAGAAGGTTGAACATGCTCATTACTTCGTATGGCATATCACATCGTGGCAGAAGTATAAAAGTTGAATGGAATTATGGGGCTGTACATGCCAAAACCACAATCAGACAAAATGTTGTTCTTCTGAGGTGTTGCTAAATATATGTGTGTGCACGAGCGCTTCTTTATTTGGCCCCCGTCGAAATGCAGCGGCCACGGTCTGGATCAAACCCGTGACCTCAAGCAATCCTATAACCGTAAAGCTACGGCGGCGGGCACAGAACTGTTGATTTAACATCGGACCGCTTCAGTAGTGTTGCCTAGAACCAACGGTTTACATTGATGCGGCTTTGCTTATGCACGCCCTGCGTATGTTGTCCATTTGACAAATTTTCGAGGTGTTTATTTTGCAGAAATAGCCGAACCGTACGGTACCATATCTTGAACTTCAATTTCTAGACTGGTAGCATTGCCTTCTCATGTCCCCTTTACCCTCTCACCCCCCCCTGCTTGTATGATAATTGCGAGCGAAGAGTGGCGATGAAGTTATGCACTCGTTGCGCGACTGCGTCGGTTCTACCCATTCTCTGCTTCCTCTCCATCGTTCTCTCTACCATTCATCAATATTTACTCTGGACGTGCACGTCAATAGAATGGTAAGTGCTACAGCTGCTGCAATGCTTTTGCGGGGGATCACGGATAATTACAGCTGCCAAGAGGCTAGCGCGGCCACGCCGAGGGAGCTCCAGAGGGCATTGTGCAAATTCGACACCGCACGATGTCAAACGAGTTTCTCGCGTCGCTTTTTCTCTCTGCCGTGGTCCTGTCATATATACACATGTTCTTAACTCCCCCTCCCCCGACGCGATGTGCCAGATAGCAGCAGTGCGAAACTCGAATTTGCTGCTTCAAGCTGTAAATTAGCGCAACAATCATGCCAACTGCTGAAGTAGAACTTTATCGCTTATGATATTGTACGTCTAGCAACTCACGCCAAAAGGTGTATCGTAAATAAATATGCCGTGTTCCTTAAATATAGATCAACATAATGCACAGTCAAGAACACGAAAATAGCAGACATTTTATTGCAGCAAGATTGTAAGAGGCAGATACATTAAAACGGGCAGAAACAGCGAAATGCAAATTCGGGTGTCACACGGCGCACTTTTAAACGCGATCAAGCCCCATACGATTTCAATTTCTCAGTCATGATTGGTTCTTTTGCGCAAGCTGCGCGATGGCGCCAATATCAGTCGCGAATTTCAATCCGGTTCGGACTTGTTTGGGATCGAACGTGGTCGTGTGACACCGGTATAATGGAGAATAGTCGGAAATGACTGGCGTGATGGCAATGACTTTGCACGAGAAAAACACATAGAAGACGTGTTGCAACTATCCTTATAATGAAAAAAGAAAACTGCAAATACACGACCGCAATTAATTGGCTCAATATGGGATTCTTTTAGAAAGAATAGAAATATGACGTTTTTTTTCTTGTACTTCTGCAATGGAAGGTGAATTAGGGCAGCAGAATTATGTGAATGGTAGCGTGCCGAAATAAAATGGCTGAAAAAATAATTGAGCACGCACCAACATCCTCATCTCGAATGTGTAAGCCAGTGTGTCCGTCATTACACAGCTGCAATTCAGCACTTCGTGTCAGGGGTCTTGACCTGCTGTCTTCGAATACTTGGAATTTCGCCCTTGAGTATGCGTGATGATGATGTATGGGGTTTTGTGGCGCAAGGGCCAGGTATGGCCAAAGAGCGCCATGTCTGTGCTAATGATTTTGCGGTGTAATTATGATTACTATGAAGTTCGTGTGAGGTGGCTGTAAAGAGGCCTTAAAATATACGCTCTACAGTGCGTAAAATCTGTACGATAAAATTATGGCGATGACGTGTGACTTGTACTATGAACATTTAGATGCATTTAAAAAGAATGATACGATAGGTAAAATATAAGTGATTGTGGAAAATCCATGAGCACTACTGCCTCCTTAGAGCCCTTGAAAGACAAGGGCCTGGAGGCATGTGCTATGCAAAACAATTATCGCAGTGGCATCCTCGCAAGTGAGGAGGCGCTACGAATTCATGGGACTAATAACATGTAAGACCACATCTTTAAGATAACCTAGCACTGTGTCTGTATTAAAAAGCGGTTCTGGACCAAGAAGCATTTCAGGATGAAGAGGAATGTGCTGTCGGTATGCTAATGAAAAATGTCTTTTTCTCTCAGATTCGGCTTCCCGACACACCAGGAGGACGTGGAGTACGGTCAGCCTCTCCCCGCATCTACCACAGGTTGCAGGCTCACTTCCGGTGAGTAGAAAATTATGGGTGCCGAACGTGTGTCCTATTCTGAGACGACAGAATAGGACATCTGTTCGGCGCGATTTTGTAGTAGACGGCCAAAATCCTAACTGTGGTTTTATCAGGTGAAGCTTATTATCCGTTTCCGCATCCCACATGTGTTGCCAGTGATCGCGCAGCCTCCTTCGCAAGAAAGGCCTCAGATCTGTGACAGGCACCGCAGAGGTAGGGTTAACAGCTTGCAATGTGATTGACGTGGCCATCTCGTCCGCTAGAACGTTACCTTCAATTCCCCTATGGCCAGGGACCCAGCATATTATGATATTCTGGTTAGATGATGATGATGATGATGTGTGTGGGTTAGTGGCGCAAGGGCCAGATATGGCCAAAGAGCGCCATGTCCGTGTTAATTTGTTTGCAGTGAAATAATGAGTACTAAGAAGTTGGTGTGCCGTGGCTGTAGAAGGGCCTTAAAAATGGTAGCGCTAAAGTGCGTAAAATCTGTATAATAAGATTATGGCGATGACTTATGAAGTGTACTATGAACAATAAGACAATTAAAAAGAATGATATGATGTCTAAAGATATATCAGGTTATATAAGATATGCTAGAGCACTAATGCCTCCTTAGAGCCCTTGAGACACAAGGGCCTGGAGGCATGTGCTATTTAAAACAATTATCGCAGCGGCATCCTCTGAAGCGAGGATGCTCTACGAATTTAATGGGCTTATGACGTGTAGAACTACATCTTTTAAGAAGTCGAGGACTGCCTTGGTATTAAAAAGCGGTTCATGACCAAGAAACATAGCCGGGTGCAGAGGGATGTAATAACGGTATGCTAGCGGAAAATGTTTCTTTCTTTCAGGTTCGGCTTTCCGACACTCCAAGAGGACATGGAGGACGGTCAGCCTCTCACCGCATCTACCACAGGTTGGAGGATCGTTTCCCGTGAGTAAAAAGTTGTGGGTCCCAAATGTGTGTCCTATTCTGAGGCGACAGAATAGGACTTCTGTTCGCCGAGATTTTGTTGGGGAGGGCCAAAAACCTAACCGGGGCTTTATAACGTGCAGTTTGTTATTTGTTTGCGCGTCCCACGTGCACTGCCAGTGACTTCGCAGTTTATTTCGTACGAAAGGCCTCAGGTCTGTGACAGGCACATCAGCGGTAGGGTTAACAGCTTGCGATGTGATTGACGTGGCCATCTCGTCCGCGAGAACGTTGCCTTCGATTCCCCTATGGCCAGGGACCCAGCATATTATGATATTCTGGTTAGATGAGTACGCTTTACATAATGCCGAATACCGTTCATTGAATACGGGATTTTTATGTTTGTAGAGTGACTTTAAGGCCTTCACGACGCTTAGAGAGTCTGTATAGATCGCTGCTTTTGAAAGTTTTGATCTTCTTATATGCTTCACGGCAGAGAGCAATGCGTAGGCCTCGGCCGTAAAGATGCTTGTTTCGGGATGGAGTACATCGGATTCCGAGAAGGATGGGCCGACTGCTGCATAGGATACCCCTGCATTTGACTTCGAAGCGTCTGTGTAGTACGCTGCGCAGGAGTGTTTGTACTCCAGTTCAAGGAAATGCATTCTAATTGCGATCTCTGGTGCGTGTTTTGTTATTTCTAAAAAGGATATGTCACATTCTATGACCTGCCACTCCCAAGGCGGTAACAACTTGGTTGGATGCATTAGGCGAAGCTGGAGGAGTGGGACATGTATCTCATCACTAAGCTCCCTCACTCGAAGCGAGAAAGGCTTTCTTACAGAAGGACGATTATGGAATAGTGTAGTGCAGGTCATATCGTTAACAGTGTTAAAACATGGATGTTGATGATTGGAGTGTATTTTTAGGAAATATGTAAGGCTTATGTAACTTCTCTGTAGATGGAGCGACCATTCATTTGATTCCGCGTATAAGCTTTCAATCGGGCTTGTTCTGAAAGCACCAGTGGCTAAGCGGATACCTAGATGGTGGATAGGATCTAGGATCTTTAGTGCGCTTGGAGCGGCAGAGTTATATACGACGGCACCATAGTCCAATCGTGATCGAATTAGGCTCTTATAAACATTCATCAGACACTTCCTGTCGCTACCCCATGTTGAGTGGGATAGAATTTTAAGTAGGTTCATTGTCCTTAGACATTTTTCTTTAAGATATTTAATGTGCTGTATAAAAGTAAGCTTGGAGTCTAGTATAATACCTAAAAATTTGTGTTCTTTGTTTATGGGTATTTGATGTCCACACAATTGAACACACGGATCTGGAACCAGGCCTCTCTTTCTAGTAAAAAGAACACAAGTGCTTTTGTGGGGGTTGATCTTAAATCCGTTTTCGTCAGCCCACTTGGAAACCTTGTTCAGGCCCTGCTGTACCTGTCTCTCGCATACTGCGAGGTTGCAGGATTTAAAGCCTATTTGTATATCGTCGACGTATACGGAATAAAAAATGGCCGGTGGGAGTGAAGCACGTAGTGTGTTCATCTTAACAATAAAAAGAGTGCAGCTTAGCACACCTCCCTGGGGTACACCAGTTTCCTGCGTAAAAGGACGTGACAGTGCATTACCGACTTTTACTCGGAAGGTACGATTGGACAAATAGCTTTCTATTAGGGCGAGCATATTGCCACGGATGCCCATTCCCGACAAGTCTCTCAAGATTCCGTAGCGCCACGTTGTGTCGTACGCCTTCTCCATATCTAGGAACACGGATAGGAAATATTGCTTATGTAGAAAGGCGTCGCGAATGTTTCCCTCAATGCGCACAAGGTGATCAATTGTGGACCGCCCTTCCCTGAAGCCACACTGAAAGGGATCAAGCATTTGATTTAATTCCAGGAAATGTATGAGCCGCCGATTAACCATTTTCTCAAACAGCTTACAAATGCAACTTGTGAGGGCTATCGGGCGGTAACTTGACGCCAACGAAGGATCTTTACCTTGCTTCAGAATGGGAATCACAATCGCTTCTCTCCATGCAAGTGGAAGATACCCAGCAGCCCAAATAGTGTTAAAAAGTGCAAGTAAAGTCAATTGTGTATCAGTGTGTACGTTCTTAATTATGTCGTACATAATTCTGTCAGGTCCTGGTGCAGAGCTCTTGCATGTGATCAAGGCAGCTCTTAGCTCGGCAATGCTAAAGGGACGGTTGTAAGGCTCATTCTCTCGACCTTTTCTTGTTAATGGCTTACGTTCTTCTGTTTCTTTGTATTTGAGAAAGGATTGTGTATAATTTGTTGGACTTGACACGCTCTCAAAATATTCCCCAAGTGAGTCTGCCTGGTCTTGCAGTGTATCTCCCTGTGTGTTTACCAGGGGGAGTGCATGTGTTTGCCGCCCTCTAATCCTATTTACTCTGTTCCAGGCTTTGGCCTCATCCCTGAACGAGTTAATACTTGATAAAAACTTGTGCCAGCTTTCTCTTCTGGCCTGTCGGCGGGTTTGCCTGCCTTCGGATTTTACTTTTTTAAAGTTAACTAGATTCTCTGCAGTGGGAGAAGCGCGTAGCAACCCCCACGCCTTGTTCTGATTCTTACGGGCGATCCTACATTCGCTGTTCCACCACGGCACACGTCGTTTGCATGCCAGACCACTCACTTCGGATATGCATTTTGATGCGGCATCTATTATGAATGATGTAAGATATTCCACAGCCGCATCAATTTCTAAAGAAGACATATCGGCCCATGAGATGTTAGTGAGAGTTCGAAATTTCTCCCAGTCGGCTGTATCTATCTTCCACCTAGGAGCTCGTGGAGGAAGTTCATTTTCTTTAGATGTTCTTAGCAATACGGGGAAGTGATCGCTCCCGTAAGGGTTTCTCGTAATTTCCCATTCGAGTTCGAGCAGTAAAGAGGCGGAAACTATACTAAGATCTATTGACGAAAAGGTTCTGTTCGCAAGAGAGTAATATGTGGGTTCTTTCTTATTTAGAAGGCACGCTCCAGAAGAGAAAAGGAACTGTTCAACGAGACGACCTCGCGCATCGATACGAGAGTCTCCCCACAAGGTGCTGTGTGCATTGAAATCGCCAAGAACAACATAAGGTTCTGGCAATTCATCTATGAAGGACTGAAATTCATGTTTGCTTAGTTTGTAGTGTGGGGGTATATAAATCGAGCAAATAGTGATAAGCCCGTTTAGCAAAACTATTCGAACCGCCACTGCTTCAAGGGCCGTTCGTAGCTGTAAATGTTGACATGCTATGCTCTTTTGGATTACAATTGCAACACCTCCCGATGATGCGATTGCATCATCGCGATCTTTGCGAAAACTAACATACTGTCGGAGAAAGTTTGTGTGTTGTGTTTTTAGGTGTGTTTCCTGTAGACACAGCACTTTTGGATTGTGTTTGTGTATAATCTCTTGCACATCATCGAGATTCCTGAGAAGACCTCTGACATTCCATTGGATGATTTGGGTATTCATATTTAAAGAAAAATTTGTGCTGTGTTCACGGAAACGGAGGTGATGCCTTAGGTTACAGAGCTCTTTCGAGGCCCTGTAACGGGAGTTCTGCCCTTTCTGGAGCGTTCGAGGGAGCCTCGCCGCTCCTTAGGCGCTTGGTGTGCCTTGAGGATAGGTGTTGTGTCCATTACCTCTTGTGAGGCTCCGGACACGTGCTCTTGCGAGCGAGAGGTTTTCAGGGTGAGTCCCGCCTTGGAGGGCAAGACCCCTGCGCCCACCAGCCCGGAGGTCGATGGGGCTCCCTGAGGGATTTGGCTGCGCCGACCGTTGCCAGCGCTGGAAGGGGCCTCTGAGGTTGGGGCAGCCTCGGCTGCACCCACCTTCGGGTTCGATGGCCCCGTCTGCTGGGTTGGCGGAGCAGCGCTAGCTGCAACCGCCGCGGGGGCAGATGGCATAGCTGCCGACTCACTGACTGTGGGCCGGACAGCCGCCGGAGGCCGTTGTGACGCTGCCCCCTGACGCGTCACATCGGCAAAGCTTTTCTTGGGCAGGTATGAAACCCGCTTGCGTGCCTCTTTGAAGGTGATATTTTCCGTGACTTTAATTGTAACAATTTCCTTTTCTTTCTTCCAGGATGGGCACGACCGCGAGTACGCGGCGTGCTCCCCATCACAGTTTACACAGCGGAGAGCATTCTCACAAGTTTCAGTGGTGTGTTCTTTGGCACTGCATTTAGCACAAGTTTGGCGGCCTCGGCAGCTCTGGGAGCTGTGGCCGAAGCGCTGGCATTTGAAACATCGGAGTGGATTAGGCACGTAAGGCCTGACACGGAGCTTTATGTACCCGGCCTCGATTGATTCGGGCAGGACACTTGAATTGAAGGTGAGAATTAGGTGTTTGGTTGGAATTTCTTTACCATCGCGCCTGATCTTTATTCTTTTCACATTAACAACATTTTGCTCATTCAAGCCCTCTAGGAGCTCTGCCTCTGTCAGCTGAAGCAGGTCATCATCTGAGACAACGCCGCGTGTAGTGTTCATAGTGCGGTGTGGAGTCACTGTCACTTGAAAGTCACCAAAAGACACTAGATTAGGTAGCTTGTCGTATTGTTTCAGGTCACGGAGCTCCAAAAGGAGATCTCCACTTGCCATCCTTGATGCCTTGTAACCTGGACCAAGAGCCTCGGTTAAAGACTTAGAAACTAGAAATGGGGAGATTGTGCGTACTTGTTTATCTGGCTTTTCTGAATGAATGACGTGAAATCGTGGGAAGTTGGGTCTTTGTCGTCCAAAAAACTGAAATAATTCATCGGTGCGCCCTCTTTCCTGAGGGCGATCAGGAAGTGGAGGGAAGGATGTTGCCATAAAGGAATTGAATTTTCGGCAATAACGCCAGCCACCCACCATGGAGTCCTACAAGGGGACGCTACAGAGACTGTAAGAACAGGTTCTGTAAACGCCAGCTGTACGTCATCACTATAACCAAATATGAAATAACCTAGGTTGGCTAATCACACAAGGTTAACCCTTGCTGCCTGGAAAATATGGAAGTAAGCGGAAGGAAGGAGAAGACAGGAAAGATGAAAAGTGAGAGAAAGACGAAGGCTGGAGGGAGAGAGAGACAGGAAAAGGCAACTACCGATTTCCCCCGGGTGGGTCAGTCCGGGGGTGCCGTCTGTGTGAAGCAGAGGCCAAAGAGGCGTGTTGCCTCCGCCGGGGGGCCTTAAAGGTCCAAACACCCGGCATTGGCTCAACCTCCAGGATCCCCCTTTCCCCAGACACGGCTAAGCCGCGCACGGCGACACGCGGGAGGGTCCAACCCTCGTGTGCTCGGGTACGTGGTGTCGCAACACACCAAACGCCTGCTGACGCAGACGCCCCTGCGGGGCTGGTTAGATGAGTACGCTTTGCACAAGACCGAATATAGTTCATTAAATACGGGATTTTTATGTTTGCTGAGTGACATTAAGGCCTTCACGACGCTGAGAGAGTCTGTATAGATCGCTGCTTTTGGAAGTTTCGATTTTCTTATGTGCTTTACAGCAGAGAGTAGTGCGTAGGCCTCGGCCGTAAAGATACTTGTTTCCGGATGCAGTACATCGGATTCCGAAAACGATGGGCCGACGGCTGCATAGGATACCCCGGCATTTGACTTGGAAGCGTCTGTGTAGAACTCTGCGCAGCAGTGCTTGTGTTGGAGTTCTAGGAAATGCATTCGGATTTCAGCCTCAGGAGCGTGCTTTGTAACATTTATAAAGGATATGTCACATTGTATCACCTGCCATTCCCGAGGAGGTAAGAGCTTGGTTAGGTGCATTAAGCGATGCTCGAGGAGCGGGACATGCATTTCATCGCTAAGCTGCTTCACACGCAGCGAGAAAGGCTGTCTTATGGAGGGACGATTGCTGAAAAGTGTAGGGCACGTCATATCGGTAACGTTATGAAAACATGGATGTTCAGGATTGGAGCGTGCTTTAAGGAAATATGTAAAGCTAATGAATGATCTGATGATGATGATGTGTAGTGTTTTATGGCGCAAGGGCCAGGTATGGCCAAAGAGCGCCATGACAAATGGTAGTGTTAACGATGTATAATGGAAGATGTGACTTGGCTGTAAAGTGGCCTAAAAACAGTCGCTGTAAAGTGCGTAAAATCTACGTGCTATAAAATTATGGCGATGATTAATGACGAAGACTGTGAAGATTAAAATCCATCGTAAAAGACTGATGCATTGTTTAAAATATGCGAGACGTTAAATTGCTTACAGCACTACAGCCTCGCCAGAGCCCTTGAACCACAAGGGCCTAGAGGCATGTGCTTATTCAAAATAATTATCGCAGCGACATCCTCAGAAGAGAGGAAGCGCTACGAACGTGTGGGGCTAATAACATGCAACACAACATCTTTCAAAAAACCTAAGACGGCGTTGGTGTCAAAGAGTGGTTCTGGACCAAGTAACATAACAGGATGAAGGGGGATGCGGTGCCTGTATGCTAAGAGAAAATGTTTTTTTCTTTCGGGTTCGGCTTCCCGACACTCCAGTAGGACGTGGAGGACGGTCAGCCTCTCCCCGCATCTACCACAGGTTGGAGGCTCGTTTCCCGTGAGTAAAAAGTTATGTGTGCCAAAAGTGTGTCCTATTCTTAGGCGGCAGAATAGCACATCTGTCCGGCGGCATTTTGTTACAAGAGGCCAGAAACCTAATTGTGGCTTTATTACATGCAGTTTATTATTTATTTCTTCGTCCCACATGCGTTGCCAGTGGCTTCGTAGTTTCCTTCTTAAGAAAGGCTTCAAGTCTGTGACAGGGACCGAAGCAGTAGGATTAACTGCATGCAATGAGATTGATGTGGCCATCTGGTCGGCTAGAACGTTTCCCTCGATGCCCCTGTGTCCAGGCACCCAGCATATGATCACATGTTGGTTAGATATATATGCTTTGCACAGTGCGGAGTAGAGTTCAATAAATACTGGATTTTTGTGATTACAGAAAGACATCAAGGCCTTCACAACACTGAGGGAGTCCGTATATATAACTGATTTCGGGAGTTGTGATTTGTTTATATGCTTTACGGCCGAGAGCAGTGCGTAGGCCTCAGCCGTAAAGATACTAGTTTCCGGGTGCAGTACGTCGGATTCCGAGAAGGATGGACCGACGGCTGCATAGGATACCCCGTCGTGTGACTTTGATGCGTCTGTGTAGAACTCCGTGCAGGAGTATTTGTGCTGGAGTTCACGGAAATGCATCTTGATTTCAATCTCTGGAGCATGCTTTGTGACTTCCACGAAAGATATATCACATTGTATGAGCTGCCACTCCCAAGGAGGTAGCAGCTTGGCTGGATGCATTAGGCGAAGCTCGAGGAGTGGAACGTGCATTTCTTCGCTAAGCTCCCTCACGCGCAGCGAGAAAGGCTGTCTTACGGACGGACGATTGCGAAAGAGTGTAGCACATGTCATGTCATTAATGGTACTAAAACAGGGATGTTGGGGGTTTGAGTGGACTTTCAGAAAATATGTATGGCTGATGTATGTTCTCTGCAGATGAAGTGACCACTCATTTGATTCTACATATAAACTTTGTATGGGACTCGTTCTGAAAGCGCCAGTGGCCAGTCGGATTCCTAGATGGTGGACTGGGTCTAGCATCCTTAGTGCGCTCGGGGCGGCAGAGTGGTAAATCACGGCGCCATAGTCTAGTCGTGATCGAATTAGGCTTTTATAGAGATTCATTAAGCACGTCCTGTCACTACCCCACGTAGTCTGGGATAGAAGTTTGATTATGTTCATTGTTTTTAGACACTTTTCTTTGAGATGTTTAATGTGGGGGACGAAGGTGAGTCTGTAGTCAAGTATGACACCTAGAAATTTGTGTTCTTTGTTTACAGGTATCTGTTGTCCACGCAGTTCTATGCAAGGATCTGGGATAAGTCCTCTCTTTCTTGTAAAAAGAACACAAGAGCTTTTGTTAGGATTGATCTTAAACCCATTCTTGTCTGCCCACATTGACACTTTGTTCAGGCCATGCTGTACCTGTCTCTCGCAGACTGTGAGGTTAAAAGATTTGAAAGCTATTTGAATGTCGTCCACGTAGACAGAGTAAAAGATGGCGGGTGGTAGTGAAGCACGGAGCGTGTTCATCTTCACGATAAATAGCGTGCAGCTGAGCACGCCTCCCTGGGGTACACCCGTTTCTTGCGAAAAAGGACGTGAGAGTGCATTGCCGACTTTTACCCGGAAGGTACGATTTGACAGATAGCTTTTTATTATATTAAACATATTACCGTGGATGCCCATTTCTGACAGGTCTCTTAAGATTCCGTAACGCCAAGTTGTGTCATACGCCTTTCCATATCGAGAAATATCGATAGGAAGAACTGTTTATGTATAAATGCGTCCCGGATATTCCCTTCAACACGCACGAGATGATCGGTTGTGGAGCGCCCTTCTCGGAAGCCGCACTGATAAGGATCAAGCATTTTGCTCTGTTCAAGGAAATGAATGAGTCGCCGATTTATCATTTTTTCGAACACCTTACAAATGCAACTTGTGAGGGCTATCGGGCGGTAACTTGCCACTGAGGAAGGGTCTTTGCCTTGTTTCAAAACAGGGACTACAGTGGCTTCCTTCCACGCGGTTGGAAGGTACCCTGCATCCCAGATGGTGTTGAAAAGTGTGAGTAGTGTAAGTTGCGTGTCATTGTGTAAGTTTTTGAGCATTTCATACATGATTCTATCAGATCCTGGTGCGGAACTCTTGCATGCGCTCAAGGCAGCTTTCAACTCGGCAGCACTAAAAGGGCAATTGTACGGTTCATTCTGTCGGCATTTATTGATGAGTGGCTTGCATTCTTCTATTTGTTTATATTTTAGGAAGGATTGCGAATAATGATTTGAGCTTGATACACTCTCAAAGTGCTCCCCAAGTGAGTTGGCCTGGTCTTGCAGTGTATCGCCCTGTGTGTTTACCAGGGGGACTGAGTATGTTTGCCTACCTCTAATCCTATTAACTCTGTTCCAGGCTTTGGCCTCATCCCTAAACGAGTTAATACTCGATAGATACTTTTGCCAACTTTCTCGTCTGGCCTGTCGGCGGGTTCGCCTGCCTTCGGATTTTACTTTTTTAAAGTTAACTAGATTCTCTGCAGTGGGAGAAGCGCGTAGCAACCCCCACGCCCTGTTCTGTTTTTTACGAGCGATCCTACAATCGTCGTTCCACCATGGGACACGCCGTTTGCAGGCCAAGCCTTTTACTTCTGATATGCATTTAAATGCGACATCTATTATGAATGCTGTAAAAAACTCGACTGCAGCGTCAATTCCTAACGAAGACAGGTCAGCCCATGACATACTAGTTAGAGATCGAAATTTCTCCCAATCAGCTGTCTCAATCTTCCACTTAGGAGCGTATGGTGGATATTCGTTTTCTTTATATGATCTTAGCAGTATAGGGAAGTGGTCGCTACCGTAAGGGTTGTCGGTAACTTCCCATTCAAGTTCAGGCAGTACAGACGGGGAGACTATACTAAGATCTATTGACGAAAAGTATCGGTTTGCAAGAGAGTAATACGTGGGTTCTTTCTTGTTGAGAAGGCACGCTCCGGAAGAAAAAAGGAACTGTTCAATAAGGCGACCTCGCGCATCTATACGAGAGTCGCCCCACAGGGAGCTGTGCGCATTGAAATCGCCAAGAACAGCATAAGGTTCTGGCAATTGATCGATCAAGGAGTGAAATTCATGTTTGTTCAGTTGGTAATGCGGGGGTATGTAAAGGGAGCAAATGGTGATGAGTTTGTTTAGTAGGACAACTCGAACCGCCACTGCTTCAAGGGGCGTTTGTAGCTGTAAAGGTTGACACGCAATACTTCTATGAGTAAGAATCGCAACACCACCCGATGATGCGACGGCATCATCGCGATCTTTGCGAAACGTAACATAAGTACGGAGAAAGTTTGTGTGTTTAGATTTTAAGTGTGTTTCCTGTAAACACAGCACTTTTGGATTATGTTTGTGGATGAGTTCTTGCAAATCATCAACGTTTCTAAGGAGACCTCTGATGTTCCATTGAATTATTTGTGTATCCATGTTTAAGGTAAATTGGTGCTGTGTTTACGGAAACGGAGTGGATACCTTATATTACAGAGCCCTTTCGAGGCCCTGTAATAGGTGTTTTGTTCTTTCTGAAGCGTTCGAGCGATTCTCGACGCTCCTTAGGCGTTTGGTGCGCCTTGGGGACAGGTGTAGTGTCCATTGCCTCGTGTGAGGCGCCGGACAAGCGCTCTTGCGAGCGAGAGGTTTTCAGAGGGAGTCCCGCCTTTGAGGGCAAGACCCCTGCGCCCACCAGCCCGGAGGTCGATGGGGCTCCCTGAGGGATTTGGCTGCGCTGGCCCTTGCCAGCGCTGGAAGGGGCCTCGGAGGTTGGGGCAGCCTCGGCTGCACCCACCTTCGGGGTGGATGGTCCCTTCTCCTCGGTTGACGAAGCAGCGCTAGCTGCAACCGCCGCGGGGGCAGATGGCGTAACTGCCGACTCACTGCCTGTGGGTCGGACAGCCGCCGGAGGCCGTTGTGACGCTGCCCCCTTACGCGCCACATCGGCAAAGCTGCTCTTAGACAGGTATGACACCCGCCTACGTGCCTCCTTGAAAGATATATTTTCTTTGACTTTGATTGTGACAATCTCTTTTTCTCTTTTCCAGGACGGGCAGGACCGCGAGTATGCGGCATGCTCGCCCTCACAGTTGACACAATGTGGAGTGTTCTGGCACGTTTCGGAGGAATGTTCTTTGTCACTGCACTTGGCACATGTCAGCCGGCCTCGACAGTTCTGTGAACTGTGGCCGAACCTTTGGCACTTAAAGCATCTGAGAGGATTGGGCACGTATGGCCTAACACGAAGTTTGATATAACCGGCCTCGACGGACTCGGGGAGGACACTTGAACCGAAAGTGAGTATCAGGTGTTTTGTATTGATCTCTTTACCGTCTCGCCTGATCTTAATTCGCTTTACATTTATGACATTCTGTTCACTGAAACCCTCCAAGAGTTCAGCTTCAGTGAGCTCTAGCATGTCATCGTCCGAGACAACGCCGCGTGTGGTGTTCATGGTTCGGTGCGGAGTAACTGTTATTTGGGTCTCCCCAAATGAGACAAGTTTCGGCAGTTTCTCGTACTGATTCTTATCGTGGAGCTCCAAGAGAAGATCACCACTTGTCATTCTGGACGCCTTATATCCTGTTCCAAAAACTTCAGTTAAAGACTTCGAAACAAGGAACGGTGAAATGTTACGCACTAGTTTCTCTGGGTTTTCTGAGTGGATTACATGATATCTGGGAAAGTTCTGGACTTGTCGTCCGAAAAACTGAAAGAGATCTTCGGTGCGCCCTCGTTTGTGAGGGCGATCAGGGAGTTTAGGAAAAGCGTTTTCCATGAGTACTGTAGGGTTTTCGGCCGCGATGCCGACCACCCACCATGGAGCCCAACAGGGGGACGTGACAGGAGTTCCTGCTAGAGGAACCCTGCCAACGCCAGCCGTACATCGCTGCTATAACCAAATACAGCATAACCAAGGCTGGCTAGCTACACAAGGTTAACCCTTGCCGCCGGGAGACTAGGAAGTTAGCAGAAGTGAAGAGAAGACAGGAAAGATGAAAAAGGCGAGAGAGAAAGACGAAGATTGGAGAGGAGGACAGGAAAAGGCGACTGCCGGTTTCCCCCGGGTGGGTCAGTCCGGGGGTGCCGTCTATGTGAAGCCGAGGCCGAAGAGGTGTGTTGCCTCCGCCGGGGGGCCTTAAAGGTCCAAACACCCATGATGATGATGATATGTAGTGTTTAATGGCGCAAGGGCCAGGTTTGGCCAAAGAGCGCCATGACAAGTGGTGATGTTGACGATGTATTATGGAGATGTGACTTGGCTGTAAAGTGGCCTAAAAATTGTCGCTGTAAAGTGCGTAAAATCTACGTGCTATAAAATTATGGCGATGACTAATGACGATTACTATGAACATTAAGATCCAGTGTAGAAGAATGATGCAAAATCAAAAATATGTAGGATGTTAAAATTACTTGGAGCACTGCTGCCTCGCCAGAGCCCTTGAAAGACAAGGGCCTAGAGGCATGTGCTATACTAAAGAGATATCGCAGCGGCATCCTCTAAAGAGAGGACCCGCTACGAACATGTGGGGCTAAAAACATGCAGGACGACATCTTTCAGGAAATTTAGTACTGTGTTGGTGTCAAATAAAGGTTCTGGGCCGAGTAGCATTACGGGATGTAGGGGGATGTGCTGCCGGTATGCTAGGGAAAAATGTTTCCTTCTTTCAGATTCGGCTGCCCGACACTCCAGGAGGACGTGGAGGACGGTCAGCCTCTCCCCGCATCTACCGCAGGTTGGAGGATCATTTTCAGTGAGTAAAAAGTTATGTGTGCCAAATGTGTGTCCTATTCTGAGGCGACAGAATAGGACATCTGTGCGGCGTGATTTTGTTACAGGAGGCCAGAAACCTAATTGTGGCTTTATTAAATGCAACTTATTATTTGTTTCCAGGTCCCACAATCGTTGCCAGTAGTTTCGCAGTTTCCTTCTTAAGAAGGGTTTCAGGTCTGTGACAGGGACTGCAGCAGTAGAATTAACAGTGTGTGATGCAATTGATGTGGCCATCTGGTCCGCTAGAACGTTACCCTGGATGCCCCTATGGCCAGGCACCCAGCATATAACCACATCCTGGTTAGATACATATGCTTTGCATAGGATGGAATAGAGTTGAATTATTATAGGATTTTTGTGCTTACAGAACGACATCAAAGACTTCACAACACTAAGGGAGTCCGTATATATAACTGACTTTTTGAGTTTTGATTTCCTTATATGCTTCACGGTCGACAATATTGCGTAGGCCTCAGCCGTGAAGATACTAGTTTCCGGATGCAGTAAATCGGATTCCGAGAAGGATGGACCGACGGCTGCATATGACACCCCCTCGCGTGACTTCGATGCGTCTGTGTAAAACTCCGTGCAGGAGTGTTTGTATTGCAGTTCCTGGAAATGCATCTGGATTTCAATCTCTGGAGCGTGTTTTGTAACCTGCATGAAAGATATGTCGCATTGTATCATCTGCCACTCCCAAGGAGGTAGCAGCTTAGCTGGAGGCATTAGGCGGAACTCGAGGAGTGGGACATGCATTTCATCACTAAGCTCCCTCACACGCAGCGAGAAAGGCTGTCTTACGGAGGGACGATTGCGAAAGAGTGTAGCATATGTCATGTCATTAACGGTTTTAAAACAGGGATGTTCAGGATTTGAGTGGACTTTCAGAAAATATGTTTGGCTGATGTACGTTCTCTGGATATGAAGTGACCATTCATTCGATTCTGCATATAAACTTTGTACGGGACTCGTTCTGAAAGCTCCTGTGGCTAAACGGATACCTAGATGGTGAACAGGGTCTAGCATCTTTAGCGCACTTGGAGCGGCAGAATGATAGATCACGGCACCATAATCTAATCGTGAACGGATCAGGCTCTTATAGAGATTAATTAAGCACTTCCTGTCACTACCCCACGATGTATGGGATAGAAGTTTCATTAGGTTCATTGTTTTCAGACATTTTTCTTTAATATGTTTAATGTGGGGGACGAAAGTGAGTCTGTAGTCTAATATAACACCTAAAAATTTGTGCTCTTTGTTTACGGCTATTTGTTGTCCACATAGTTCTAAGCAAGGATCTGGGATCATTCCTCTCTTTCTTGTAAAAAGAACGCAAGAGCTTTTGTTAGGATTGATCTTAAATCCATTATTGTCTGCCCACATTGAGACTTTGTTCAGGCCATGCTGTACCTGCCTCTCGCAGACTGCGAGGTTACAAGATTTGAAAGCTATTTGTATATCGTCCACGTAGACAGAATAAAAGATTGCCGGTGGTAATGAAGCGCGAAGCGTGTTCATCTTCACGATGAAAAGTGTGCAGCTGAGCACGCCTCCTTGGGGTACACCCGTTTCTTGCATAAAAGGTCGTGAAAGTACATTGCCGACTTTTACCCGGAAGGTACGACTGGACAGATAGCTTTCTATTAGGTTAAGCATATTTCCATGGATACCCATTTCTAACAAGTCTCTTAGGATTCCGTAACGCCACGTCGTATCGTACGCCTTCTCCATATCGAGGAATATGGATAAGAAGAATTGTTTGTGTACAAATGCGTCCCGGATATTTGCTTCTACACGTATAAGATGGTCATTTGTGGAGCGCCCTTCTCGGAAGCCGCACTGATAGGGATCAAGGATTTTGCTCTGTTCAAGGAAATGAATGAGTCGCCGGTTAATCATTTTTTCAAACACCTTACAAATGCAACTTGTGAGGGCTATCGGGCGGTAACTTGCCACTGAAGAAGGGTCTTTCCCTTGCTTCAAAACAGGGACCACAATGGCTTCTTTCCATGCCGTTGGAAGGTACCCTGCATCCCAAATGGTGTTGAAAAGTGTGAGTAGTGTAACCTGCGTGTCATTGTGTAAGTTTTTGAGCATCTCATACATGATTATATCAGATCCTGGTGCGGAGCTGTTGCATGCGCTCAAGGCAGCTCTCAATTCGGCAATACAAAAAGGACGGTTGTAAGGCTCATTCTTTCGACCTTTTCTTATTAATGGCTTACGTTCTTCTGTTTGTTTGTATTTGAGAAAGGATTGTGTATAATTTGTTGGACTTGACACGCTCTCAAAATGCTCCCCAAGCGAGTCCGCCTGATCTTGTAGGGTATCGCCTTCTGTGTTTACCAAAGGGAGTGCATGTGCTTGTCGCCCTCTTATCCTATTCACCCTGTTCCAGGCTTTCGCCTCATCTCTGAACGAGTTAATACTCGCTAGAAATTTCTGCCAACTTTCTCGTCTGGCCTGTCGGCGGGTTCGCCTGCCTTCGGATTTTACTTTTTTAAAGTTGACTAGATTCTCTGCAGTGGGAGAAGCGCGTAGCAACCCCCACGCCCTGTTCTGTTTTTTACGAGCGATCCTACAATCGTCGTTCCACCATGGGACACGCCGTTTGCAGGCCAAGCCTTTTACTTCTGATATGCATTTAAATGCGACATCTATTATGAATGCTGTAAAAAACTCGACTGCAGCGTCAATTCCTAACGATGACAGGTCAGCCCATGAGATACTAGTTAGAGATCGAAATTTCTCCCAATCAGCTGTCTCAATCTTCCACCTTGGAGCGTATGGTGGATATTCGTTTTCTTTATGTGATCTTAGCAGTATAGGGAAGTGGTCGCTACCGTAAGGGTTGTCGGTAACTTCCCATTCAAGTTCAGGCAGTACAGACGGAGACACTATACTAAGATCTATTGACGAGAAGGATCGGTTTGCAAGAGAGTAATATGTGGGTTCTTTCTTATTGAGAAGGCACGCTCCAGAAGAAAAAAGGAACTGTTCAACAAGGCGACCTCGCGCATCTATACGAGAGTCGCCCCACAGGGAGCTGTGCGCATTGAAATCGCCAAGAACAGCATAAGGTTCTGGCAATTGATCGATCAAGGAGTGAAATTCATGTTTGTTCAGTTGGTAATGTGGGGGTATGTAAAGGGAGCAAATGGTGATGAGTTTGTTTAGTAGGACAACTCGGACCGCCACTGCTTCAAGGGGCGTTTGTAGCAGTACAAGTTGACACGCAATACTTCCATGAGTAAGAATCGCAACACCACCCGATGATGCGACGGCATCATCGCGATCTTTGCGAAACGTAACATACGTACGGAGAAAGTTTGTGTGTTTAGATTTTAAGTGTGTTTCCTGTAAACACAGCACTTTTGGATTATGTGTGTGGATGAGTTCTTGCAAATCATCAAGGTTTCTAAGGAGACCTCTGATGTTCCATTGAATTATTTGTGTATCCATGTTTAAGGTAAATTGGTGCTGTGTTTACGGAAAAGGAGTGGATGCCTTATATTACAGAGCCCTTTCGAGGCCCTGTAATAGGTGTTTTGTTCTTTTTGAAGCGTTCGAGCGGTTCTCGACGCTCCTTAGGCGTTTGTTGCGCCTTGGGGACAGGTGTAGTGTCCATTGCCTCGTGTGAGACGCCGGACAAGCGCTCTTGCGAGAGAGACGTTTTTAGAGGGAGTCCCGCCTTGGAGGGCAAGACCCCTGCGCCCACCAGCCCGGAGGTCGATGGGGCTCCCTGAGGGATTTGGCTGCGCTGGCCGTTGCCAGCGCTGGAAAGGGCCGGGGAGGTTGGGACAGCCTCGGCGGCGGCCACCTTCGGCGTCGATGGTCCCTCATTCTGGGTCGACGGAGCAGCGCTATCTGCAACCGCCGCGGGGGCAGATGGCGTGACTGCCGACTCACTGCTTGTGGGTCGGACAGCCGCCGGAGGCCGTTGTGACGCTGCCCCCTGACGCGCCACTTCGGCAAAGCTTTTCTTTGGCAGGTATGCAACCCGCCTGCGTGCCTCCTTAAATGAGATATTTTCTTTCACTTTGATCGTTACGATTTCTTTTTCTTTCTTCCAGGATGGGCACGACCGTGAGTACGCGGCGTGATCCCCATCACAGTTTACACAGTGTAGAGAGTTCTTACATTCTTCAGTTGCGTGTTCAAGGGCACTGCATTTGGCGCATGTTTGGCGGCCTCGGCAGCTCTGCGAGCTGTGGCCAAAACGTTGGCATTTGAAACATCTCAAGGGATTTGGCACATACGGGCGTACACGAAGCTTGATGTACCCGGCCTCGATTGACTCGGGCAGGACACTTGAATTGAAGGTGAGTATTAGGTGTTTGGTTGGAATTTCTTTACCGTCTCGCCTTATCTTGATCCTTTTGACATTTATGACATTCTGTTCGCTGAAGCCCTCCAAGAGCTCAGCCTCAGAGAGCTCCAGCAAATCATCGTCCGAGACAACGCCGCGGGAAGTATTCATCGTGCGGTGCGGGGTTACTACTACTTGGGTCTCCCCAAATGATACTAGCTGAGGCAGTTTTTCAAATTGCTTCTGATCACGGAGCTCCAAGAGGAGGTCACCGCTGGCCATCCTCGACGCCTTATAACCTGGGCCAAAAACTTCGGTAAGGGTCTTAGATACAAGGAACGGGGAGATTGTTCGGACTTGTTTAGCAGGTTTTTCTGTGTGGATCACATGAAAACGAGGAAAATTGTGGACTTGGCGTCCGAAAAACTGAAATACTTCTTCGGTGCGCCCTCGTTTCTGAGGGCGATCAGGTAGTTTAGGAAACGCGTTTTCCATAGGTACAGTTGGGTTTTCGGCCGCGATGCCGACCACCCACCATGGAGCCCAACAGGGGGACGTGACAGAAGTTCCTGCTGGAGAAACCCTGCCAACGCCAGCCGTACATCGCTGCTATAACCAAATACAGCATAACCAAGGCTGGCTAGCTACACAAGGTTAACCCTTGCCGCCAGGAAACTAGGAAGTGAGGAGAAGTGATGAGAAGACAGGAAAGATAAAAAAGGCGAGAGAGAAAGACGAAGATTGGAGAGGAGGACAGGAAAAGGCGACTGCCGATTTCCCCCGGGTGGGTCAGTCCGGGGGTGCCGTCTATGTGAAGCCGAGGCCGAAGAGGTGTGTTGCCTCCGCCGGGGGGCCTTAAAGGTCCAAACACCCAGCTTCGGCTCAACCCCCAGGATCCCCTTTTCCCCAGACACGGCTAAGCCGCGCACGGCTACACGCGGGAGGGTCCAACCCTCGTGTGCTCGGGTCCGTGGTGTCGCAACACACCAAACGCCTGCTTACGCAGACGCCCCTGCGGGGTCCAAACACCCAGCTTCGGCTCAACCCCCAGGATCCCCTTTTCCCCAGACACGGCTAAGCCGCGCACGGCTACACGCGGGAGGGTCGAACCCTCGTGTGCTCGGGTCCGTGGTGTCGCAACACACCAAACGCCTGCTGACGCAGACGCCCCTGCGGGGAATGAATGATCTCTGTAGGTGGAGAGACCATTCATTTGATTCCACATATAGACTTTGTATGGGACTCGTTCTGAACGCGCCAGTGGCCAGTCGGATTCCCAGATGGTGGACTGGGTCTAGCATCTTTAGCGCGCTCGGGGCGGCAGAGTTATACACAACGGCACGATAATCCAATCGAGACCGAATTAGGCTCTTGTATAGGTTCATTAAACACTTCCTATCACTACCCCATGTAGTCTGGGATAGAAGTTTCAATAAGTTCATTGTTTTCAGACACTTTTCTTTAAGATGTTTGATGTGTGGGACGAAAGTAAGTTTATTGTCGAGTATAACACCTAGAAATTTGTGCTCTTTGTTTACAGGTATCTGATGTCCACACATTTCCAAGCAAGGATCCGGGACCAGGCCTCTTTTCCTTGTGAACAGCACACAAGAACTCTTTTCAGGATTGATTTTAAAACCATTTTTCTCTGCCCACCCTGGCACCTTGTTCAAACCATGCTGCACCTGTCTCTCGCATACTGCGAGGTTACAGGATTTGAAGCCTATTTGAATATCATCCACATAGACGGAATACAAAATGGCTGGGGGTAAGGAAGCACGAAGCGTTGTCATCTTAACAATAAAAAGTGTGCAACTGAGCACGCCTCCCTGGGGTACACCAGTTTCTTGTGTAAAAGGACGTGACAGCACATTGCCAACTTTCACCCGGAAGGTACGATTGGACAGGTAGCTTTTTATTACGTTGAGCATATTATCATGAATGCCCATTTCCGATAAGTCTCGCAAGGTGCCGTATCGCCACGCTGTGTCATACGCCTTTTCCATATCGAGAAATATCGAGAGGAAGAACTGTTTATGTATAAATGCGTCCCGGATATTTGTTTCAATACGTACAAGATGGTCGGTTGTGGAGCGCCCTTCTCGGAAGCCACACTGATAGGGATCAAGCATTTTGTTCTGTTCAAGGAAATGGATCAGTCGCCGATTTATCATTTTTTCAAATACCTTACACATGCAACTTGTGAGGGCTATCGGGCGGTAGCTTGCCACTAATGAAGGATCTTTGCCTTGTTTTAGCACAGGGATCACAATGGCTTCTTTCCATGCGGTCGGAAGGTACCCTGCGTCCCAGATAGTGTTGAAAAGTGTAAGTAGTGTCACTTGCGTGTCATTGTGTAGGTTTTTCAGCATTTCGTACATGATTCTATCAGATCCTGGTGCGGAGCTCTTGCATGCACTCAAGGCAGCTCTCAATTCGGCAATACTGAAAGGACGGTTGTAAGGCTTATTCTCTCGGCTTTTTCTTGTTAAAGGCTTACGTTCTTCTATTCCTTTATATATGAGAAAAGATTGCGAATAATTGTTTGAACTTGACACGCTCTGAAAGTGCTCCGCAAGTGAGTCTGCCTGATCTTGCAGTGTATCGCCTTGTGTATTTACCAGGGGGAGTGAATATGTTTCTCGCCCTCTAATTCTATTTACCCTGTTCCAGACTTTGGCCTCGTCTGTAAACGAGTTAATGCTCGATAAATACTTCTGCCAGCTTTCTCTTCTGGCCAGTCGGCGGGTTCTCCTGCCTTGGGATTTTATTTGCTTAAAGTTGACTAGATTCTCTGCAGTGGGAGAAGCGCGCAGCAACCCCCACGCTTTGTTTTGTTTCTTACGAGCGATCCTGCAGTCTTCGTTCCACCACGGGACCCGCCGTTTACATGCCAAGCCATGTGCTTCTGATATGCATTTAGATGCCATGTCTATAATGAAGCCTGTGAGATACTGCACAGCAGCATCAATTCCTAAACAAGACATGTCATTCCATGAGAGATTAGTTAAGTTTCGGAACTTCTCCCAGTCGGCTGTATCGATCCTCCACCTAGGAGCCTGTGGTAGACATTCTTTTTGTTTATGTGTTTTTAGCAGTATGGGGAAGTGGTCGCTTCCGTAAGGATCCTTGGTGACCTCCCATTCGAGTTCAGACAGCATACAAGGGGAAACTAGGCTGAGGTCAATTGAAGAAAATGTTCTGTTTGCGAGAGAATAATATGTGGGTGTCTTCTTATTCAGCAGACACGCACCGGACGAAAAAAGGAACTGTTCAACGAGGCGACCTCGCGCATCGATACGAGAGTCTCCCCACAGGCTGCTGTGCGCATTGAAATCCCCAAGCACAACGTAAGGTTCTGGCAATTCGTCTATGAAGGACTGAAATTCATGTTTAGTTAATTTGTAATGGGGGGGTATGTAGAGCGAGCACACAGTGATAAGTTTGTTAAGGAGAACAGCACGAACCGCTACTGCCTCAAGGGGCGTTTGTAGCTGCAAACGTTGACACGCTATGCCTTTCTGAATAACAATGGCAACACCGCCCGATGATGCGAGAGCATCATCGCGATCTCTGCGAAACGTAACATACTGTAGCAGGAAATTTGTGTGTTTAGATTTTAAGTGTGTTTCCTGTAGACACAGCACTTTTGGATTGTGTTTGTGGATGAGTTCCTGCACGTAATCAAGGTTTCTAAGAAGGCCTCTGACGTTCCATTGAATTATTTGTGTATCCATATTGGGCGTCAATAAGTGCTGTGTGTACAGAAACAGAAGTAGTGCTTATGGAAATTACAGAGATTAAATTACAGAGCCCTTTCGAGGCCCTGTAACGGGAGTTCTGCCCTTTCTGGAGCGTTCGAGCGAGCCTCGCCGCTCCTTAGGCGCTTGATGCGCCTTGAGGATAGGTGTAGTGTCCATTGCCTCTTGTGAGGCGCCGGACACGTGCTCTTGCGAGCGAGAAGTCACCAGGGAGAGTCCCGCCTTGGAGAGCAAGACCCCTGCGCCCACCAGCCCGGAGGTCGATGGGGCTCCCTGGGGGATTTGGCTGCGCCGGCTGTTGCCAGCGCTGGATGGGACCTGGGAGGTTGAGGCAGCCTCGGCTGCACCCACCTTCGGGGTCGATGGTCCCTTCTCCTCGGTTGGCGGAGCAGCGCTAGCTGCAACCGCCGCGGGGGCAGACGGCGTAACTGGCGACTCACTGACTGTGGGTCGGACAGCCGCCGGAAGCCTTTGTGTCGCTGCCCCCTGACGCGTCACATCGGCAAAGCTTTTCTTGGGCAGGTATGAAACCCGCCTGCGTGCCTCTTTGAAAGATATGTTTTCTTTAACCTTGATTGTAACTATTTCTTTTTCTTTTTTCCATGATGGACAGGACCGCGAGTACGCGGCATGTTCCCCATCACAGTTCACGCAGTGGAGAGAGTTCTCACAAGCTTCAGAGGTGTGTTCGTGGGCACTGCATTTCGCACAGGTTTGGCGGCCTCGGCAGCTCTGCGAGCTGTGGCCGAAACGTTGGCATTTGAAGCATCTCAGGGGGTTTGGCACATATGGCCTAACACGAAGCTTGATGTACCCGGCCTCTACAGACTCGGGCAGATTACTTGAGCCGAAATCAATATAAGGTGTTTTGTCTTGATTTCTTTGTTGTCACGCCTGATCTTAATTCTTTTAACATTGATAACATTCTGGTCACTGAAGCCCTCCAAGAGTTCATCCTCAGTGAGATCCAGCAAGTCATCGTCCGAGACAACACCGCGGCTGGTGTTCATCGTACGGTGCGGGGTTGCAATTACTTGGGTTTCCCCAAACGACTCTAGTTTTGTCAATTTCTCATATTGCTTCTGATCGCGGAGCTCCAAGAGGAGATCACCGCTTGCCATCCTCGACGCCTTATAACCTGGACCAAAGACTTCAGTCAAAGTCTTAGAAACAAGGAATGGTGAGATAGTTCGCACTGGTTTAGCTGGTTTTTCAGAGTGGATCACGTGAAAACGAGGGAAGGATTCCTTTTGCCGACCAAAAAACTGGAATACATCATCGGTGCGCCCTCTTTTCTGAGGGCGATCAGGAAGCGGAGGGAAAGAGGTTGCCATAAAGGGATTGAATTTTCGGCAATAACGCCAGCCACCCACCGGGGAGTCCTACAAGGGGACGCTACAGGGACTGTAAGAACAGGTCCTGCAAACGCCAGCTGTACGTTATCACTATAACCAAATATGAGATAACCTAGGTTGGTTATTCACACAAGGTTAACCCTTGCTGCCTGGAAAATTGGAAGTGAGAGGAAGATAGGAGAAGACAGGAAAGATGGAAAGTAAGAAAAAGACGAAGGTTGGAGGGAGAGCGAGAGACAGGAAAAGGCAACTACCGATTTCCCCCGGGTGGGTCAGTCCGGGGGTGCCGTCTACGTGAAGCAGAGGCCAAAGAGGTGTGTTGCCTCCGCCGGGGGGCCTTAAAGGTCCTAACACCCGGCATCGGCTCAACCTCCAGGATCCCCCTTTCCCCGGACACGGCTAAGCCGCGCACGGCTACACGCGGGAGGGTCCAACCCTCGTGTGCTCGGGTACGTGGTGTCGCAACACACCAAACGCCTGCTTGCGCAGACGCCCCTGCGGGGAGTATGCGTGATGTCCTTTGGCTGTGCAGTGTATCTTGAGGAAATGGTGGAGATTCTTGCAATACGTAGAATGACGAACAGAAGGTAAGCAATACTGGAGGCTTCAAAGCTGTTGAATGTAGACGCTATGTTCCTTCGTATAAGCAATATTGGAGCCAGCAAAGCTTTATAATGTAGACGCCAAGTTCATTCATGCAATGCGTATTTTATTTTTGGTTAAGGAAGCACTGTTATTAAGGATAAGAAACAAGGAACTTTCTACGGTAACGACTCCATACACAATTAAAACATGAAAACACGTATTTTCAGCCCAACGCAGAACAGCTAACAACGCTCGAGCGCATATAGCCTGCTACAGAGGTTGGGAGAGAGCGCATCATTGCCATACTGCAAATATTGCACTTGTACCGCTTTAGAAATAACTACATGCCTTTTGCAGAAGTAGAGCACCATACTTTTTCAGCAGTCGCCGCGCGTATCATAAAGCTCTCTGCCCCGAACGGCATGTGGTAATAGGCCACATTTCTTAATGAACCATTTTATTTTAATTTATAACTTCGTCATTGTATCGAACGTGCATCGCAGCACGGACGCTGCCGCATCACTGTTATCGCTAGCATCACCGCTTATTGCTGCACACAATAAGAGAATACGAAATGAAAATGAGCGTCCCAAATGGTCAGCAGCTGTTCATTGCTGCAAGGCCGCCATCACGCGTTCATGCGGCTAACAGTGACATAAAGAAATGTGAAGAGAATAACTCATTAATACCGCGCAAAAGAACTTGCTGTCGCCTTACCACGAAACGGCGACGAAGAAGGCGCTCTCAGAAGAACCCAACAACAATGCCAGGTGCATTTTATAGAAAGAGCCCGGCGGAGCGGTCTGACGAGGCTTCGCACATGTTGGGTCGTGTCCAGTGCTCGTGTGCCGCCTGTCAAACTGCTTGCCGCCGCCACAGCCGAATTTTTTTTTTGGTAGGCTCTGCCACATAGCGGAATCAGCGAAGTTCCATAGCTCGGCCGCGAAACGGCTCGAGTGTCCGCTCTTGTCGTTTACTATGTTACTCTATGTGCGTACAGCCCTCAGATGTTTTCCAAGCTGAGCCGACAGCCGTTTTTGTTGCTTTCGCGAACGTTAGCTTCTATAATTGCGCCGACACAGGCGTCCAATGCCAAGTCGTCACACTAGCTTTTGGAATAATATCACAAGCGTTTCACAAGCAGGAGCTGAATGAAATGATTATTTTCTAAAATTCTTTCTTTTTCTAGATGCCACCAAGTTACATAGCCTAAATTGTGTAGGTGTTGCCCGCCTCTTTTGCGCTGGCCGTGCGTTTTCTATTTTTCTCTGCTTTTTTTTCTGCTGAATACGGATGCTTTCGAGCGCTTGTGCTTTGTTGCGAATGCTATGGCGGAAAAGCTTCGCAAAATAAAATGGCGGGAAACTCTGCTCGATCGGCTTCGATGCACCACAACAATCACTGAAGCAATTTTAGAGGGCATGATGATTACTCGAAAACGTGGGGAATGTGGGGGTTCCAGCAATATGCGAGTGCGATCATTACACGGGTAAATAAGATATATCTTCGCACACAAGGCCATTTACTGGAAATCACGTGTTTCATCCTTTCACTGGGCGTTGGAACACGTGGCATTCGGTTTGCTGCGCGCGGCTTGGGACTGTACAGAATACGCAGCCATCCGCACTTTTCGCTGCAGTTCGATAATTAAAGACTGGTTTGTTGTCTTACTGCTAATCCTATCGTTGAACCGCCGACCTGTAGGTTAGGGCAAACATAGTCCTCTGCAAAAACATCGCGCCTGACTGCGTGGGAAAAGCAAGTTTCCAGATATCGTCGAACGAATCTGAGAACTAGGAGGAGGCGAGGGCAAGTTCTGTGTGCCCTTCAAAAATGCTTCCACAGTCATCTGTGAACAAATGTGAGCATCCAGGAAATTCCTGGAATCCAACTTTATCTGGTAAATTTAAGTACCCCTTGTAGATTAGGTAATCAATATAAGACAATCTTCATAGAATCGCAAAGAAGGGCTTGCTCCATGCTTATTGAAAACTTTAGTTTTTCATCTTGAACAGTTTTGCCCATTCTTCGGTAATGCGGGACCAACTATAAGCAGAAATTGCAAATAATAAGTAATAATGACTCATTCATGAACTGTACATCAGAAAAAATAACCAACCTCGCATGGATGATAAGTGCACTATAGCCTAGAAAAGCACTAAATATTATCGTTCTGCGACGGAAAGCAGAAACATATCCATTCATAAATTTTTGTTCTGCCCATTTTTATTAGAACCTGTATCAATTTCTAATTGCTTTACATCCGATATCTCTTTATAGAAACTTTGTATAACAATTCATTTAAAAGTACAGCAAACTTCATTTGTTATGTTCAGCAGGTTTCGCGGAAAACAGTGCAACGAAGTCTAGTACGGCAAAAAGGCCGTCTCCTTGCGCTCACTGTTTTGAGTACATCAGGTAACGCTTCGAACTAGGCAATATTATTAGGTGTAATTGGAAAGCACAGAAACTAAGCATTCTAAAGCAATATGATTCACATCCGTCCAATAAGCGCACAAACCACAGTGCGGCCTCAAACAATGACTAATAGGTGAGGCCCCTGCCACAGGAGTGGGACTGCCGCCTTAACATCGAAAACTACACTACCAAAACAAAATTTGAGCTGCGCGCCACGATGAAACTTAGAAGGCCGAGTTGAAACGGAGTGCGAAGTTACGCTTCTCTCAAACGCTCTCATTTCAACCCAGGCCTTCTCCTCGCGCTCTTCTGGAGGGTTTATTTCGTAATAACGCTGATTATTGCACTAGGCTGCTATTCCCCAATAGCTGACGTCAATCAAAAAGAGTGTGTGGTTTAGGGCGTCTTTTCTACTGTTACTGTGCACTTTCATTGACGAAGTTCAATTAAACAGGCTGAAGTAAGCGTACATGTACTTCCTGAACAAGCCGCCTGTTGTCTGATCACGCTTTGCCGCGGCAGCTCTCGTAGCAAATAAAGTTGGCCACCTTGCTTATCGGTGTCGTAGCCATCGAGTTTTGCCAACGACCACCAGTGTTGAACGCTCAATTAGTCTCGATCCACCGGCAACGTACAGTGAGACCATACTCACGCTTGCCAGCACGCGATCATCGTAGAAGCCCCTGCTAGACGCTTTGCCGGACTAAATGATAGCGCTAGAAATATGCTCAAGTTAGTTGTGGCTACCCGCCGTGGTTGCTCAGCGGTTATGGCGTTGGGCTGCTGAGCACGAGGTCGCGGGATCAAATCCCGGCCACGGCGGCCCCATTTCAATGGGGGCGAAATGCGAAAACACCCATGTACTTAGATTTACGTGCACGTTAAGGAACCCCAGGTGGTCGAAATTTCAGGAGTCCACCACTACGGCGTGCCTCATAATCAGAAAGTAGTTTTTAGCCACAACCGAAAGTAATTTTCGGTTGTGGCTAATGTCTGTCAGTCACGCTGGCGAAGGACCAAGCCGGCATGCACCAAGTAACATGGTCATATAGCTGCATATGTGGGTGAGCATGTACTCAAGCACTTGTCGGGGACGAATCTAAGGCTGCCCATGTGCATCACAGTTGCATTTAGCTGCGGTCTGCTCGTGGTTTAGATACCACGGCCGCCACGGGGTGCCGCGACGAGTCCACTGGTTAAGCCCAATACGCTCGCTGAGAAAATCGTGTTTGGTGCGTAGCGGGCGCCGAACTTGCAAATGGTTAGTTAGTTAATTCGGGTTTAATGGCGCAAAAGCGGCTAAGGCCATGCTGCGCCAGTCACAGGACAGTATAAGATCTAATGTTAAGGTAGTTATTGCTGTGTTACCTTAAAGTCGATGTAGATAATTGGTTTCACCTAAAAACTGGAACAGGTTGGTGAATGGCACTAGTGGATCATCGCCTAATATTAAAGCAGGGTGTAGAGGTATATGTAAGTGATACAAATTTTTGAAATGTTTCCGTCTCTGTGTTTCAGTGTGTGGGCATGATATAATGATGTGGGTTACTGTGAGTGTTTCGTGACATTTCGCGCATGTTGGTGGACTTTCGTTTCGAAGTAAAAAATTGTGTGTTAGATGCGTGTGTCCAATTCGAAGTCGACATAACATTACCTCATAGAATCGTTCTTGGTGAGTGCATGATTTCCACTCGCGAAGCAGGGGTTTAGTTATATGTAATTTGTTATTTACGCACGAGTTCCATTCTTGTTGCCATTTTGATGCTAGGGCCTTACGAACCGCTCTGATGCTGTCTTTGTATGGAAGTGTTATGTGTGTGATGCTTTTGTGCGCTGCCATGGATGCGCTTCTATCTGCAGCTTCATTCCCTGCTATCCCAATATGGCTTGGGACCCAGCAGAATCGTATGGTTCCTTCGTATTTCTTGTTAAACACTATGTTTAAGATATCCCCAAGCAGGGGTTCAGACGCGGAGTTTAAGTTAAGGGCTCTTAGGGCACTTAACGAGTCTGTATAAATAACAGCATTCTTCTGCTTGTCGGAAGTAATTTTTTTAACTGCCATCCATATCGCATAAACTTCGGCGGTAAGGACTGAAGAAAAATTATTTATGCGAATGCTATTTTCCCAATGTTTTGTTACGATCCCGACACCTACGTATTCTTGTGTTTTAGAGCCGTCAGTGTAAAATTCTGTGTAATTTTAGTTAGTTAGTTAGTTAAATGGGGTTTAATGGCGCAAAAGCAGCTAAGGCTATGCTGCGCCAAACACGAGGTATTTTAAAATCCAGTTTGTGAAGGAAAAGGCTTTGTTAATAACCTATATTTTATGTAAAAATCCAGTGTCGTGTAGAAATTTACGGACGTCACATAATGGGACTAGCGGATCATCACCTAAAATCAGAGCAGGGTGTAAAGGTATGTGTAGTTGATATAATTTGTGCAAAAGTGTTCGTCTGTGTGTTTCAGTCTGCGTACATGTGAGTAATATGTGCATAACTGTTAGTGGCTGTTGACATTTCTCGCATGTTGGTGTGTCTTCTTTCGTAAGTAAGTAATTGTGTGTGAGGTGTGTGTGCCCAATGCGTAGCCGGCATAAAACTACTTCGATGAACCGCTCTTGATGATAACACGACTTCCACTCGCCAACTATGGGTTTGGTGAGATGTAGCTTGTTGTCAGCACAATGGTCCCATTCGCGTTGCCATTTTACCGTGAAGGCTTTTCTAATTGCACGGATGCTATCACTATATGGGAGTGTCGTGTTTGTAATATCTTTGTGCGCTGCCATCAATGCACATCTATCAGCTGCTTCGTTACCTGGTATCCCAACATGGCTCGGGACCCAGCAGAAACGAATTGACCTCCCGTATTCGTTCAGCACCAACATGTTTAAAATGTCTCCTATCAGGGGTTCGCACTCACATTTCAGATGGAGAGCCTTCAGTGTACTTAAGGAATCCGTGTATATGACTGTGTTTTTGTGCTTGCCAGTGATAATCTTTTTAACTGCAACCCATACAGCTTAAACTTCAGCAGTGAAAACAGAAGCATGTATTGGTAGACGGACACTTGTTTCCCAATTTTCTGTTACGGCCCCTACACCCACGTGTTCCTTTGTTTTGGAGCCATCCGTGTAGAATTCCATGTGATTTTGATACTTGTCTTGAAGAGCACGGAATTCTTGCATGATGTGTTCGTGTGGAGTGTTTCTCTTCTTTAAATGTGTTAATGTCCAGTCACACAACTGCGTGAAATTGTACCATGGGGCCAACCGTTGTGGTTTCTTGGCGACCTGGAGGACTTCGTGGGGGATGTCATAATCCTGACAGTATTTCTCATACCGCAGGAGAAGTGGCCTAATCATGTTCGGTTTATTTGTGTAGTGTAAGCGTGAGTTGCACTGTGTGAGGATGTTATAGCATATGTGTTGCGGTGATGACTGAATTCTGAGTAGGTAAGAGAATGTTAATAAGGCTCTGCGCTGCTGTAATGAGGGTTCATTACACTCAACATATAAACTTTGAATGGGTGACGTTCTGTAGGCACCACTTGCCAGTCGCAATCCAAGGTTATGTACTGGATCAAGGAGTTGGACGTAGGACTGCCTGGCTGAGCCGTAAACCACGGAGCCGTAGTCTAAAAGGCTACGCACAAGAGACCGGTAAATACGTAAAAGACAGGTTCGGTCAGAACCCCAGTGCTTATGAGCCAGAACTTTTAGGATATTCAATGCTTTATTTGCCTTAATTTTTAGTGTTTTAATGTGGGCTAGGAAGTTTAGTTTTTTATCAAAGATTACCCCCAAGAATTTACATTCCTGTTTTACCGGCAGTGCGACATCATTCAATTTTAGAAGCGGGTCTAAGTACAGTCCTCGTTTTTGCGAGAATAGCACTGTAACGGTTTTTTGAGTAGAGAAGCGGAAGCCATTTTTCTCAGCCCACTCGGTTAGTTTATTAATTGTTATCTGGAGCTGTCTTTCACATGTTTGTAAGTTTGAGGCGCGGCACGCTATTTGCAGATCATCCACATATATGGAGTGCATAACAGAGGGGGGGATTGCTTTGTTAACAGAGTTCATTTTTACTATAAAGAGTGTTGTACTTAGTACGCATCCTTGTGGCACTCCATTTTCCTGGATGAATATACGTGACAGCGCCGTTCCTAAACGCACCTGGAATGTTCGGTCCGACATGAAATCGGCTAGACATTTGAGCATTCTACCTCGGATTCCTAAATCTGCTAAGTCCCTTAAGATACCAAACCTCCATGTTGTGTCGTAGGCCTTTTCTAAATCAAAGAAAACAGTGAGACAGTATTGTTTGTGTAGAAAGGCCGCACGTATCTCGTATTCTAGCCGGACTAGGTGATCTGTTGTGGAGCAACCTTTCTTGTATCCACACTGATGGTTATCTAGCATGTTCTCTGTTTCAAGGATGTATGTCAGTCTTATGTTGATGATGGCTTCATAGGACTTTGCAAGACAACTTGTGAGTGCTATGGGTCTATAACTGGTTGCTGTTGTGGGAGGTTTTCCAGCTTTCAAGAACGGGATTATGATAGCTTT
This sequence comes from Dermacentor variabilis, assembly GCF_050947875.1. Lineage (NCBI taxonomy): Eukaryota > Metazoa > Arthropoda > Arachnida > Ixodida > Ixodidae > Dermacentor > Dermacentor variabilis. The sequence goes on along the minus strand of NC_134575.1, from coordinate 110,506,839 downwards.
CTTCCATTCTTTCGGCATTTTTCCCGTTTCCCAGATTTTATTAAAGAAACGAAGCAAGGTTTCAACTGCATTAGGAGGTAGATGAGCGAGCATCGCGTAATGTACTCTGTCCGGACCAGGTGCTTTTTTTTGTCAGTTGTTAGTACTCTATTGATTTCCGGTAGTGTTAGAGCGGCATTATACGGTCTTTCTGAACTTCCTGTGGTCGGAAGCTTTAGTTTTTCTGCTAATTGCTTATGTTTTAGAAATGCAGCTGAATAGTTTACCGAGCTTGATATAGTATGGAAGTGTTCTCCCAATATGTCTGCTTGTTCGTCTATATTTGTTTGCGTGCCTGGAGGTGTTAGTATGGGGATAGTGTAAGAAGCGTAGTCGCCTCTAAACTTACGAACCTGATCCCACATTCGTTTGGATGTTATTGAACTATTTATAGACGAGACATAATTTTTCCAGGACTGTCTTTCGGCTTGTCTGCGTGTGTACCTGGCTTTCGCTTTTGCTTTTTTGAAGGAGAGTAGATTGTCTTGTGTTGGGTATCGCCGGAAGATACCCCACGCTTTGTTTTGTAGTTTTTTTGTTTGTGTACATTCCTTCGTCCACCAGGGTTTCAGATTTTTTCTTAATAGGCCAGAGGATTGTGGGATTGTTTCTGCTGCAGCAGCAAGTATACAGGCGGTGATCTTATCATTCATTTCATCTATGGTTAGCTCATCTGATATGTTATCTAGACTGGCCTTTTCAGTAAAGAGAGGCCAGTCTGCTAGGTGGAGTTTCCAACGGGGTGGTCTTAATGGTATGGTAGGAGAAGGAGATATTCTTTTAATAATAGCAGGCATATGGTCACTACCATAGGGGTTGTCAATAACACTCCATTGAAAATCGTCAAAGAGAGATGGAGAGCATAGTGCCAGATCTAAGCAACTCATAGCGCCTGTGCTTGGGGAGTAGTAAGTTGCCGCACCGGTGTTTAAAAGGCATATGTTATTTGTTAGGATAAAATCTTCAAGCGTTTGACCCCTGGTGTCAGATGTTTGACTACCCCACAACGTGTTATGTGAATTAAAATCACCGGCTAATAAAAATGGTTCGGGTAGCTGGTTTAAAATTAACTCTAGGTCTCTTACGGTAAAATGTAAATGCGGCGGAATGTATACTGAACAAATGGTGATGGTTTTGTGAGCTAAAACGGTGACAGCAACAGCTTCTATGTGAGTGTTAATGAGAACTTCTCTGGCTGCTATACCACCTGGCAGGACAATGGCTACACCACCTGACAGCCGGTTCGCCTGAGTACGGTCGCGCCGTACAACAGTGAAACCTTTCAAAATGTTTTTGTGTTTTTCGCCTAGGTTTGTTTCCTGTAAACACAGGGCTACAGGAGAGAAGTTTATTAATATGTCTTTAATGTCACCTAAGTTGTGTAAAAGCCCTCTACAATTCCAGTGGATAATAAAAGCCATTTTAAAATGGAAAGATAAGAAATGGCATTACGGAAAAATTAAGAGGTGTGGTATAGGTGACATGGATTAAAAAGGCTAATACAAATGAGCGATAACCTTTAGGTTAACGCTTTCTTATTTTGAGTTGTTATTGGGATTTTGTCCCTCTTACCGCGCTCGAGAGAGCGCTTATCCTTCGGTGTCAATGACACCGGAGTTTTTGTGTCGACCTCCATCGCTCTCTCTGAGGCGCTGGAGGACCGAGAGTTAGGCGCCGAGACACGTGCCTCGGGCCTTGGGGTTCGTTTGATTTTAGGGCCCTGCGGGGCTGGTGTCTGCAGGGCTGTCGTAGAGGGTGGAGCAGTACTGACTGCTTCCACCACGGGGGCGGGAGGAGTCACTGCGGCACCACTGCGCGTGGGCTCGGAGGACTCCGGAGGCCTCTGTGACGCTGCCCCCGCCTGCGTCACTTCGGCATAACTTCTTCGGGGAAGGTACGACAGTCTTTTTCTGGCTTCGAAGAACGAGATTTTTTCTTTAACAGTTAGTGCAATGACTTCTTTTTCTTTTTTCCAGCAAGGGCAGGACCGCGAATAAGCTGGGTGATCTCCCTTGCAGTTAACACAATGTGGCGAAGAAGTGCAATTCTCTGATTGGTGATCGTTGGAGCTGCATTTAGCACAAGTTGTTTGTCCTCGGCATGCATGTGAAGCATGTCCGAACCTTTGGCACTTAAAACATCGTCTAGGGTTCGGGATATATGCTCTGACATTGACTTTAACATAACCTGCATCGAGTGAAGTAGGCATTTCGCTTGTTCCAAAGGTGAGTATAACATGTTTGGTGGGGATTTCTTGGTTGTTTCTGCGGATTACTATTCTTTGTACTTTTGTCACATTTTGTTCTTGGAAACCCTCAAGGAGTTCCTCATCGCTCAGTCCAATAAAGTCTTCTTCAGATATTACTCCCCTGCTTGTATTAAGTGTTCTGTGGGCTGAAACAGTCACTGTCGCTTCGCCAATACTGGTAAGTTCAGAGAGCTTATCTGCTTGATCTTTGTTATTCAGTTCTAGGAGGAGGTCCCCGCTAGACATTTTGGATGCTTTGTATGTTGGTCCGATTTTGTCTTTCAGACACTTCGCTACCAGGAAAGGAGAGAGTTTCCTTACCGGAATGTTGCTTTCACTATGCACTACATAGTACTTTGGAAATGTTGGGGCGTTGCTTTGAAAGGAAAATTGAAATGGTACTTCGGTGCGGCATCTCTTCAGACGCCGATCATAAACAACAGAGGCTTGCGCTGCCATAGGAAAATGTGTATGTTCGGCAACAGCGCCGACCGCCCACCACGGAGCCCAACGAGGGGACGCGGCACAGCTTGTGTACAAGCCTGCACGACGCCAGCCGTACGCCATCACTATAACCCAATATGGTGTACCCAAGGTAGGATATCCACACAAGGTTAACCCTTGCCGCCGTGGAGAAAGGAAGTAAATGGAAGAGAGAAGAAGACAGGAAAGATGTAAAGTGAGAGATAAAGACGAAGGTTTGAGAAGAGAGACAGGAAAAGGCGACTACCGATTTCCCCCGGGTGGGTCAGTCCGGGGGTGCCGTCTACGTGAAGCAGAGGCCAAAGAGGCGTGTTGCCTCCGCCGGGGGGCCTTAAAGGTCCGAACACCCGGCATCGGCTCAACCTCCAGGATCCCCCTTTCCCCGGACACGGCTAAGCCGCGCACGACTACACGCGGGAGGGTCCAACCCTCGTGTGCTCGGGTCCGTGGTGTCGCAACACACCAAACGCCTGCTGACGCAGACGCCCCTGCGGGGTCTGTGTAATTTTAATATTTTTCTTGGATAGCTCGGAACTCCTGTATTATATGCTCTTGTGGAATGTCTTTTTTCTTTATATGTGTTAACGTCCAGTCACACAGCTGTGTAACATTGCACCACGGGGGCAATCTTGGTGGCCTTTCGGCAACCTGCAGGGCTTCGGGAGGAACATCATAGGTCTGACAATATTGTTCGTGTCTTAAGATGAGTGGCCGAATTATGTTTGGTTTATTTGTGTAGTGTATTCGTGATTGGCACTGTGTTACGATGTTGTAGCATATATGTTGTGGTGATGACCGAATTCTTAGTACATAGCAAAGTGTAAGTTGTGCTCTGCGGCGCTGTAATGAAGGCTCATTAGCGTCAACGTATAAACTTTGTACAGGCGATGTCCTGTAGGCACCGCTCGCCAGTCGTAGGCCAAGATTGTGAACTGGATCGAGTCGCTTAATGTAGGACTGCCTAGCTGCACCATAAACTACACTGCCGTAGTCGAGGACGCTACGTACGAGGGATCGGTATATACGTAGTAGACATGTTCGGTCAGATCCCCAGTGCTTATGTGATAAAACCTTTAGGATATTTAGCGCTTTGTTTGCTTTAATTTTGGTTGCGTTAATGTGGGCCAGGAAGTTCACTTTAGTGTCAAACGTTACGCCTAGAAATTTATAGTGTTCTTTGACCGGTAGCATTGTACCATGCAATGTGAGACCTGGAGTACACTGTAACCCTCGCTTCTGGGAAAAGAGAACTGTAACAGTTTTGTGTGTTGAGAACCGGAAACCATTTTTGTTGGCCCATTGTGTAAGATTATTTATTGTTATTTGTAGTTGTCGTTCACAGGTGGGTAAGCTTGAGGCGCGGCAAGCCATTTGCAAATCGTCGACATATATTGAGTGCATAACAGATGATGGGATGATCTTATTTACCGAGTTCATTTTGACTATGAAGAGCGTCGTGCTCAGAATGCAACCTTGTGGAACGCCATTTTCTTGTGTGAATGTGTGCGAGAGTGTTGTGCCGAGACATACTTGAAATGTTCGGTTTGACATGAAATCGCATAGACAATTTAGCATTCTTCCGCGAATTCCCATGTCAGCCAGGTCTCTCAAAATTCCGTATCGCCATGTGGTATCATATGCCTTTTCAAAATCAAAGAAAACCGCGAGGCAGTATTGCTTGTGAAGAAACGCGTCACGGATTTCTTGCTCTAGTCGCACGAGATGGTCAGTGGTGGAACAGCCCTTTTTGTATCCGCACTGGTGTTTGTCTATTAGGTTTCTTGTTTCTAGGATGAATGTGAGTCTTATGTTTATAATGCTCTCATAAGATTTGGCTAGGCAACTTGTTAGTGCAATGGGTCTATAGCTGCTAGGGGATGTAGCGGGTTTACCAGGTTTTAGAAAAGGAACTACCACTGCTTTTTTCCAATCTGTGGGCATTACTCCAGACTCCCATACCTTATTGAAAAATTTAAGAAGTGCCCCTACCGATGTTTGGGATAGGTGTGCCAGCATTGTGTAGTGCACACGGTCAGGACCTGTTGCCGTTTTTTTACCAGCAGAGAGGACTCTGTTCAATTCGTGTATTGTGAGGGGTTTATTGTACATTTCAGCTGAAGCCCCAGTGGTAGGCAGCCTCTCTTTCTCAGCCGATTCTTTATATTTTAAAAATGTATTTGAATAGTTTGCTGAGCTGGATATGTTATGAAAGTGTTCACCTAATAAGTTGGCCTGGTCCTGTAGTGTTGTTTGTGTGCCTGGACATGTAAGTAGTGGTATAGTGTATGATGAGTACTCTCCTCTAAATTTCCTCACCTGGTCCCACATTCGTTTTGATGTGACTGTACTATTGATTGAAGATATGTATTTTTGCCATGATAATTTTTCTGCATTTCTTCGAATATATCGTGCTTTGGCTTTGGCCTGTTTGAAATTTAGAAGGTTGTTATAAGTGGGGTACCTTCGTAGGATTCCCCAGGCCTTATTTTGTTCTTTTTTGGCTTTAGTACATTCGCTTGTCCACCAAGGATTTAGCTTTTTGCGCACAATACCGGAAGACTGCGGTATCGCCTTTTCTGCCGCTGTGATTATGACTTCAGTGATTTTTTTATTAAGTTCATCAATACTGAGCTCTGACGAAAAGACATTTTCCAGTTTCGCGTTCTGCATAAAAACCTGCCAGTCCGCGAGCTGTAATTTCCATCGGCGTGGTCTAGTTACTAGGGTTTGTGGTGATGATAGGTGTTTGATGAGTGCGGGTAAGTGATCGCTACCATATGAGGTGTCGAGAGCTTCCCATTTAAAATCAGCGAATAGAGAGGGTGAACAAAAAGCTAAATCTAAACAACTAAAAATGCGGGAAGTCGGTGAAAAATAAGTTGGCGCACCTGAGTTTAAAAGACAGATATCGTTTGACAGAATAAAATCTTCAACGAGTTGCCCTCTTTGGTCAGTTTTGACACTGCCCCAAAGAGTACAATGAGCATTAAAATCGCCTACTAAAACAAATGGTTCCGGTAATTGTTCTGTTAAATTTTCTAACTGTTTAGTAGTGAAGTGGGTGTGAGGTGGAATATACAGTGAACAAATGGTGATGGTTTTATAAGATAGAATGGTGACAGCTACGGCTTCTAAGGATGTATTCAATTGGACATTTCGGGTAGGAGGGCCGCCCTGCACGACTATAGCCACTCCGCCTGACAAACGGGTGGAACATTCGCGGTCCCTTCGGACAACGGTGAAACCTTTGAGAATTTGACTATTTTTCGCGCCGAGATTCGTTTCCTGAAGACATACAGCAACTGGTGAAAAGATGTTGATGATGTCTTTGATGTCACCTAAATTGTGTATGAGACCTCTACAATTCCAATGGATAATAAAAGCCATTTTGAAATTGAAAGGTAAGAATTGGCACTATGGAATGAATAAGAGGTGAGATGTTAGGTGACATGGAATTTAAAAGGCTTATACAAATGAGCGATAACCTTTAGGTTATCGCTTTCTTAATCTGAGTTGTTATTGGGATTTTGTCCCGCTTACCGCGCTCAAGAGAGCGCTTGTCTTTTGGTGTCAATGACACCGGGGTTTTTGCGTCGACCTCCATCGCTCTCTCTGAGGCGCTGGAGGATCGAGAGTTAGGCGCCGAGACACGTGTCTCGGGCCTTGGGGTTCGCTTGATCTTAGGGCCCTGCGGGACTGGTGTCTGCAGGGCGTTTGAAGAGGATGGAGCAGCGTCGGCTGCTTCCACCACGGGGGCGGGAGGGGTCACTGCGGGACCACTGCGCGTGGGCTCGGAGGACTCCTGAGGCCTCTGTGACGCTGCCCCCATCTGCGTCACATCGGCGTAACTTCTTCGCGGAAGGTACGACAGCCGCTTTCTAGCTTCATAGAACGAGATTTTTTCTTTGACTGTTAAAGCAATTACTTCTTTTTCTTTTTTCCAGCAAGGGCAGGACCGCGAATAAGCGGGATGATCTCCCTTGCAGTTGACACAAAGTGGAGAAGAGGTGCAATTGTCAGTTTGGTGATCGTTCGAACTGCATTTAGCACAAGTATTTCGTCCTCGACATGCATGCGAAGCATGTCCAAACCTTTGGCATTTGAAACATCGTCTGGGGTTCGGAATATATGGTCTAACATTTACCTTTACATAACCTGCATCCAGCGAGGTAGGCATTACACTCGTTCCAAAGGTGAGTATTACATGCTTTGTGGGGATTTCTTGGTCGTTCCTGCGGATGACAATTCTTTGGACTTTGGTAACATTTTGTTCCTGGAAACCTTCCAGCAGTTCTTCGTCGCTTAGGCCAATAAAATCTTCCTCTGATATTACACCCCTGCTTGTATTTAATGTTCTGTGCGGTGAAATTGTCACTGTTGCGTTACCAATACTGGTAAGTTCTGTGAGCTTTTGCGCTTGGTCTTTGTCATCGAGTTCTAGGAGGAGGTCCCCGCTAGACATTTTTGAAGCTTTGTATGTAGGTCCGATTTTTTCTTTTAGACACTTGGCCACTAGGAATGGAGAGAGCTTTCTCACTGGTACGTTGTTTTCGCTGTGCAGTACATAGAACTTAGGAAATGATGGAACATTGCTCCGAAAAGAGAACTGGAACGTTGCTTCGGTGCGGCATCTTTTCAGACGCCGATCATAGAGAATAGAGGTTTGCGCTGCCATGAGAAAAATGTGTATGTTCGGCAACAGCGCCGACCGCCCACCACGGAGCCCAACGAGGGGACGCGGCAGAGCTTGCGTACAAGTCTGCACGACGCCAGTCGTACGCCGTCACTATAACCGAATATGGTGTACCCAAGGTTGGATAGCCACACAGGGTTAACCCTTGCCGCCAGGAGAAAGGAAGTAAAAAGAAGAGAGAAGGAGACAGGAAAGGTCAAAAAGTGAGAGATAAAGACGAAGATTCGAGGAGGGAGAGACAGGAAAAGGCGACTGCCGATGTCCGCCAGGTGGGTCAGCCTGGAGGTGCCGTCTATGTGAAGCCGAGGCCGAAGAGGTGTGTTGCCTCCGCCGGGGGGCCTTAAAGGTCCAGACACCCAGCATCGGCTCAACCCCCAGGATCCCCTTTTCCCCAGACACGGCTAAGCCGCGCACGGCTACACGCGGGAGGGTCCAACCCTCGTGTGCTCGGGTACGTGGTGTCGCAACACACCAAACGCCTGCTCACGCAGACGCCCCTGCGGGGTAATCACTTGTAAGGTGTCCGTTTCAGTTAGAAAGTTTAATACTGATTGAAAAGTAAAAGGGGGTTCATTGCTGAGAAAGAATGCTGGGTGTAATGGTGTGTGTTGGAGATAAGCAGAGGGAAAGTACTTTTTTCTTTCTGCCTCTATTTCTGTGCATTGGATAAGAACATGGATAACTGTAAGCCTCTTGCCACATTTGGTACATGTCGGAGGTTCGCTTCTCGTCAAAAGGTAGGAGTGAGTGGCGTAAGTATGTCCTATTCTTAACCTACAAAGAAGCACTTCCTTATGTCTTGCTGTTCTTTCAGATATCCAGTTCCCTAATTTTGGTTTGATAACGTGTAGCTTATTCTCTACTGCATTATCCCATTGATGATGATGATATGTGGTGTTTAATGGCGCAAGGGCCAGGTGTGGCCAAAGAGCGCCATGACAAGTGGTGATGTTGACGATGTATTAGGGACATGTGACTTGGCTGTAAAGTGGCCTAAAAATAGTTGCTGTAAAGTGCATAAAATCTACGTGATATAAAATTATGGCGATGACTAATGACGAATACTGTGAAGATTAAAATCCATCGTAAAAGAATGATGCATTGTTTAAAATATGCGAGACGTTAAATTGCTTACAGCACTACAGCCTCGCCAGAGCCCTTGAACCACAAGGGCCTAGAGGCATGTGCTTATTCAAAATGATTATCGCAGCGGCATCCTCTGAAGAGAGGAGGCGCTACGAACATGTGGGGCTAAAAACATTCAACACAACATCTTTCAAAAAACCTAAGACGGCGTTGGTGTCAAAGATTGGTTCTGGACCAAGTAACATAACAGGGTGAAGGGGGATGTGGTGCCTGTATGCTAAGAGAAAATGTTTTTTTCTTTCGGGTTCGGCTTCCCGACACTCCAGTAGGACGTGGAGGACGGTCAGCCTCTCCCCGCATCTACCACAGGTTGGAGGCTCGTTTCCCGTGAGTAAGAAGTTATGTGTGCCAAAAGTGTGTCCTATTCTTAGACGGCAGAATAGGACGTCTGTCCGGCGGGATTTTGTTACAGGAGGCCAGAAACCTAATTGTGGCTTTATTACATGCAGTTTATTATTTATTTCTTCGTCCCACATGCGTTGCCAGTGGTTTCGTAGTTTCCTTCTTAAGAAAGCCTTCAGGTCTGTGACAGGGACCGAAGCAGTAGAGTTAACTGCATGCAATGAGATTGATGTGGCCATCTGGTCGGCTAGAACGTTTCCCTCGATGCCCCTATGTCCAGGCACCCAGCATATGATCACATGTTGGTTAGATATATATGATTTGCACAATGCGGAGTAGAGTTCATTAAATACTGGATTTTTGTGATTACGGAAAGACATCAAGGCCTTCACAACACTGAGGGAGTCCGTATATATAACTGATTTCGGGAGTTGTGATTTATTTATATGTTTTACGGCCGACAGGAGTGCGTAGGCCTCAGCCGTAAAGATGCTAGTTTCCGGATGCAGTACGTCGGATTCCGAGAAGGATGGACCGACGGCTGCATAGGACACCCCGTCGTGTGACTTTGATGCGTCTGTGTAGAACTCCGTGCAGGAGTATTTGTGCTGGAGTTCCCGGAAATGCATTAGGATTTCAATCTCTGGAGCATGCTTTGTGACTTCCACGAAAGATATATCACATTGTATGAGCTGCCACTCCCAAGGAGGTAGCAGCTTGGCTGGATGCATTAGGCGAAGCTCGAGGAGTGGAACGTCCATTTCTTCACTAAGTTCCCTCACACGCAGAGAGAAAGGCTGTCTTACGGAGGGACGATTGCGAAAGAGTGTAGCATATGTCATGTCATTAATGGTATTAAAACAGGGATGCTGAGGATTTGAGTGGACTTTCAGAAAATATGTATGGCTGATGTATGTTCTCTGCAGATGAAGTGACCACTCATTTGATTCTACATATAAACTTTGTATGGGACTCGTTCTGAAAGCGCCAGTGGCCAGTCTGATTCCTAGATGGTGCACTGGGTCTAGCATCTTTAGTGCGCTCGGGGCGGCAGAGTGATAAATCACGGCACCATAGTCTAGTCGCGATCGAATGAGGCTTTTATATAGATTCATTAAACATTTCCTGTCACTACCCCACGTAGTCTGGGACAGAAGTTTCATTATGTTCATTGTTTTCAGACATTTTTCTTTAAGATATTTAATGTGGGGGACGAAAGTGAGTCTGTAGTCAAGTATGACACCTAGAAATTTGTGTTCTTTGTTTACAGGTATCTGTTGTCCACGCAGTTCTATGCAAGGATCTGGGATAAGTCCTCTCTTTCGTGTAAAAAGAACACAAGAGCTTTTGTTAGGATTGATCTTAAACCCATTCTTGTCTGCCCACATTGACACTTTGTTCAGGCCATGCTGTACCTGTCTCTCGCAGACTGCGAGGTTACAAGATTTGAAAGCTATTTGAATGTCGTCCACGTAGACAGAGTAAAAGATGGCGGGTGGTAGTGAAGCACGAAGCGTGTTCATCTTCACGATAAATAGCGTGCAGCTGAGCACGCCTCCTTGGGGTACACCCGTTTCTTGCGTAAAAGGACGTGAAAGTGCATTGCAGACTTTTACCCGGAAGGTACGGTTTGACAGATAGCTTTTTATTATATTAAACATATTACCGTGGATGCCCATTTCTGACAGGTCTCTTAAGATTCCGTAACGCCACGTTGTGTCATACGCCTTTTCCATATCGAGAAATATCGATAGGAAGAACTGTTTATGTATAAATGCGTCCCGGATATTCCCTTCAACACGCACGAGATGATCGGTTGTGGAGCGCCCTTCTCGGAAGCCGCACTGATAAGGATCAAGCATTTTGCTCTGTTCAAGGAAATGAATGAGTCGCCGATTTATCATTTTTTCGAACACCTTACAAATGCAACTTGTGAGGGCTATCGGGCGGTAACTTGCCACTGAGGAAGGGTCTTTGCCTTGTTTCAAAACAGGGACTACAATGGCTTCCCTCCACGCGGTTGGAAGGTACCCTGCATCCCAGATGGTATTGAAAAGTGTGAGTAGTGTAAGTTGCGTGTCATTGTGTAAGTTTTTGAGCATTTCATACATGATTCTATCAGATCCTGGTGCGGAACTCTTGCATGCGCTCAAGGCAGCTTTCAACTCGGCAGCACTAAAAGGGCAATTGTACGGTTCATTCTGTCGGCATTTATTGATAAGTGGCTTGCATTCTTGTATTTGTTTATATTTTAGGAAGGATTGCGAATAATGATTTGAGCTTGATACACTCTCAAAGTGCTCCCCAAGTGAGTTGGCCTGGTCTTGCAGTGTATTGCCCTGTGTGTTTACCAGGGGGACTGAGTATGTTTGCCTACCTCTAATCCTGTTAACTCTGTTCCAGGCTTTGGCCTCATCCCTGAACGAGTTAATACTCGATAGATACTTTTGCCAGCTTTCTCTTCTGGCCTGTCGGCGGGTTCTCCTACCTTGGGATTTTATCTTTTTAAAGTTGACAAGATTTTCTGCAGTGGGCGAAGCGCGTAGCATCTCCCACGCTTTGTTCTGATTCCTACGTGCGATTCTGCATTCATTGTTCCACCACGGGACATGCCGTTTGCATGCCGAGCCGCTTAATTCACGTATGCATTTAGATGCGGCATCTATTATAAAGGCTGTGAAGTACTCCACAGCCGCATCGATTTCTAAAGAAGACATGTCGTCCCATGATATACTAGTTAAGTTTCGGAACCTCTCCCAGTCTGCTGTGTCAATATTCCACCTAGGAGCGTGTGGTGGATATTCATTTTCTTTAGGTGATCTTAGCAGTATAGGGAAGTGGTCGCTGCCGTAAGGGTTGTCGGCAACTTCCCATTCAAGTTCAGGCAATACAGACGGGGAGACTATACTAAGATCTATTGACGAAAAGGACCGGTTTGCAAGAGAGTAATACGTGGGTTCTTTCTTGTTGAGAAGGCACGCTCCGGAAGAAAAAAGGAACTGTTCAATAAGGCGACCTCGCGCATCTATACGAGAGTCGCCCCACAGGGAGCTGTGCGCATTGAAATCGCCAAGAACAGCATAAGGTTCTGGCAATTGATCCATCAAGGAGTGAAATTCATGTTTGTTCAGTTGGTAATGCGGGGGTATGTAAAGGGAGCAAATGGTGATTAGTTTGTTTAGTAGGACAACTCGAACCGCCACTGCTTCAAGGGGCGTTTGTAGCTGTAAAGGTTGACACGCAATACTTCTATGAGTAAGAATCGCAACACCACCCGATGATGCGACGGCATCATCGCGATCTTTGCGAAACGTAACATAAGTACGGAGAAAGTTTGTGTGTTTAGATTTTAAGTGTGTTTCCTGTAAACACAGCACTTTTGGATTATGTTTGTGGATGAGTTCTTGCAAATCATCAAGGTTTCTAAGGAGACCTCTGACGTTCCATTGAATTATTTGTGTATCCATGTTTAAGGTAAATTGGTGCTGTGTTTACGGAAACGGAGTGGATGCCTTATATTACAGAGCCCTTTCGAGGCCCTGTAATAGGTGTTTTGTTCTTTCTGAAGCGTTCGAGCGATTCTCGACGCTCCTTAGGCGTTTGGTGCGCCTTGGGGACAGGTGTAGTGTCCATTGCCTCGTGTGAGGCGCCGGACAAGCGCTCTTGCGAGCGGGAGGTTTTGAGAGGGAGTCCCGCCTTGGAGGGCAAGACCCCTGCGCCCACCAGCCCGGAGGTCGATGGGGCTCCCTGAGGGATTTGGCTGCGCTGGCCGTTGCCAGCGCTGGAAGGGGCCTCGGAGGTTGGGGCAGCCTCGGCTGCACCCACCTTCGGGGTGGATGGTCCCTTCTCCTCGGTTGACGAAGCAGCGCTAGCTGCAACCGCCGCGGGGGCAGATGGCGTAACTGCCGACTCACTGCCTGTGGGTCGGACAGCCGCCGGAGGCCGTTGTGACGCTGCCCCCTTACGCGCCACATCGGCAAAGCTGCTCTTAGACAGGTATGACACCCGCCTACGTGCCTCCTTGAAAGATATATTTTCTTTGACTTTGATTGTGACAATCTCTTTTTCTCTTTTCCAGGACGGGCAGGACCGCGAGTATGCGGCATGCTCGCCCTCACAGTTAACACAATGTGGAGTGTTCTGGCACGTTTCGGAGGAATGTTCTTTGTCACTGCACTTGGCACATGTCAGCCGGCCTCGACAGTTCTGTGAACTGTGGCCGAACCTTTGGCACTTAAAGCATCTGAGAGGATTGGGCACGTATGGCCTAACACGAAGTTTGATATAACCGGCCTCGACGGACTCGGGGAGGACACTTGAACCGAAAGTGAGTATCAGGTGTTTCGTATTGATCTCTTTACCGTCTCGCCTGATCTTAATTCGCTTTACATTTATGACATTCTGTTCACTGAAACCCTCCAAGAGTTCAGCTTCAGTGAGCTCTAGCATGTCATCGTCCGAGACAACGCCGCGTGTGGTGTTCATGGTTCGGTGCGGAGTAACTGTTATTTGGGTCTCCCCAAATGAGACAAGTTTCGGCAGTTTCTCGTACTGATTCTTATCGTGGAGCTCCAAGAGAAGATCACCACTTGTCATTCTCGACGCCTTATATCCTGTTCCAAAAACTTCAGTTAAAGACTTCGAAACAAGGAACGGTGAAATGTTACGCACTAGTTTGTCTGGGTTTTCTGAGTGGATTACATGATATCTAGGAAAGTTCTGGACTTGTCGTCCGAAAAACTGAAAGAGATCTTCGGTGCGCCCTCGTTTGTGAGGGCGATCAGGGAGTTTAGGAAAAGCGTTTTCCATGAGTACAGTAGGGTTTTCGGCCGCGATGCCGACCACCCACCATGGAGCCCAACTGGGGGACGTGACAGGAGTTCCTGCTAGAGAAACCCTGCCAACGCCAGCCGTACATCGCTGCTATAACCAAATACAGCATAACCAAGGCTGGCTAGCTACACAAGGTTAACCCTTGCCGCCGGGAGACTAGGAAGTTAGCAGAAGTGAAGAGAAGACAGGAAAGATGAAAAAGGCGAGAGAGAAAGACGAAGATTGGAGAGGAGGACAGGAAAAGGCGACTGCCGGTTTCCCCCGGGTGGGTCAGTCCGGGGGTGCCGTCTATGTGAAGCCGAGGCCGAAGAGGTGTGTTGCCTCCGCCGGGGGGCCTTAAAGGTCCAAACACCCAGCTTCGGCTCAACCCCCAGGATCCCCTTTTCCCCAGACACGGCTAAGCCGCGCACGGCTACACGCGGGAGGGTCCAACCCTCGTGTGCTCGGGTCCGTGGTGTCGCAACACACCAAACGCCTGCTGACGCAGACGCCCCTGCGGGGCATTATCCCATTGGTCCGGCCAGTGCTTCCTCTGTTTGTGGCGTAAGAATGGCTTAAGTTCTGTTGCTGCTATGGGTTTATTCATATCCGTTTCATTAAAGACGACTGACGTTGCACTTTCGTCTGCAGCTACATTACCTTTTATGCCCCTATGGCCAGGTACCCAACATAGGACTATGTTTCGGTTGTATGTTAAGGCTAAGCATAGTTCTGTGTATAGTTTATTAAAAATGGGGTTCTCATGTTTTCGAAAACTCATTAAGGCCCTTACTACGCTTAATGAATCTGTGAAAATGATGGCCTTATTGAGATTTCTTTGTCTGATATGTTTTACAGCTGAGAGTATCGCGTACGCCTCAGCCGTGAAAATACTTGTGTTAGGATTTAGAGAACCCGAGGTGGAAAAAAATGGCCCAAGAGCTGCATACGCGACACCAGCAGATGATCTGGAAGCATCTGTATAATATTGATGATATGTGGTGTTTAATGGCGCAAGGGCCAGGTATGGCCAAAGAGCGCCATGACAAGTGGTGATGTTGACGATGTATTATGGACATGTGACTTGGCTGTAAAGTGGCCTAAAAATAGTTGCTGTAAAGTGCATAAAATCTACGTGATATAAAATTATGGCGATGACTAATGACGAATACTGTGAAGATTAAAATCCATCGTAAAAGAATGATGCATTGTTTAAAATATTCGAGACGTTAAATTGCTTACAGCACTACTGCCTCGCCAGAGCCCTTGAACCACAAGGGCCTAGAGGCATGTGCTATTCAAAATAATTATCGTAGCGGCATCCTCTGAAGAGAGGAAGCGCTACGAGCATGTGGGGCTAATAACATGCAACACAACATCTTTCAAAAAAGCTAAGATGGCGTTGGTGTCAAAGAGTGGTTCTGGACCAAGTAACATAACAGGATGAAAGGGGATGTGGTGCCTGTATGCTAAGAGAAAATGTTTTTTTCTTTCGGGTTCGGCTTCCCGACACTCCAGTAGGACGTGGAGGACGGTCAGCCTCTCCCCGCATCTACCACAGGTTGGAGGCTCGTTTCCCGTGAGTAAGAAGTTATGTGTGCCAAAAGTGTGTCCTATTCTTAGACGGCAGAATAGGACATCTGTCCGGCGGGATTTTGTTACAGGAGGCCAGAAACCTAATTGTGGCTTTATTACATGCAGTTTATTATTTGTTTCCATGTCCCACGAGCGTTGCCAGTAGTTCCGCAGTTTTCTGCGCAAGTAGGGCCTCAGATCTGTGACAGGGACTGCTGCGGTAGGATTTACAGAATACGATGCAATTGATGTGGCCATCTGGTCCGCCAGAACATTGCCGTCGATGCCCCTATGACCGGGCACCCAGCATATGATGACATGCTGGTTACATATATACGTTTTACATAGGACGGAATAGAGTTCGTTGATGACTGGGTTTTTGTGCTTAGAAAATGCCATTAGGGCCTTCACAGCACTTAGGGAGTCCGTATATATAACTGATTTCTCGAGTTTTGATTTCTTTATATACTTTACAGCCGACAGCAGTGCGTAGGCCTCAGCCGTAAAGATGCTTGTTTCCGGATGCAGTACATCGGATTCCGAGAAGGATGGGCCGACGGCTGCATAGGACACCCCCTCGCGTGACTTCGATGCGTCTGTGTAGAACTCCGCGCAGGAGTGTTTGTATTGGAGTTCCCGGAAATGCATTTGTATTTCAATCTCTGAAGCGTGTTTTGTGACTTGCATGAATGATGTATCGCATTGTATCAACTGCCACTCCCAAGGAGGTAGCAGCTTAGCTGGAGGCATTAGGCGAAGCTCGAGGAGTGGAACATGCATTTCATGACTAAGCTCCTTAACACGAAGCGAGAAAGGCTGTCTTATGGAGGGACGATTATGAAAGAGTGTAGCATGTGTCATGTCATTAACGGTATTATAACACGGATGTTGAGGATTAGAGTGCACTTTCAGAAAATATGTGTGGCTGATGTATGTTCTCTGGAGATGAAGTGACCACTCGTTCGATTCTGCGTATAAACTTTCAACGGGACTTGTCCTGAAAGCGCCCGTGGCTAAGCGGATACCTAGATGGTGGACAGGGTCTAGCATCTTTAACGCACTCGGGGCGGCAGAATGATAGACCACGGCGCCATAGTCTAATCGTGATCGAATGAGGCTTTTATAGAGTTTCAATAAACAATTCCTGTCACTACCCCATCTAGTCTGGGATAGGAGTTTCATTATGTTCATCGTTTTTAGACATCTTTCTTTAAGATGTTTTATGTGGGAAACGAAAGTGAGCCTGTGGTCAAGTGTAACACCTAGAAATTTGTGCTCTTTGTTTACGGGTATTTGTTGTCCACCCAGTTCTAAGCTAGGATCTGGGATCATTCCTCTCTTTCTTGTAAAAAGAACGCAAGAGCTTTTGTTAGGATTGATCTTAAATCCATTCTTGTCTGCCCACATCGACACTTTGTTCAGGCCATGCTGTACCTGTCTCTCGCACACTGCGAGGTTACAGGATTTGAAAGCTATCTGAATGTCGTCCACGTAGACAGAGTAAAAGATGGCCTGAGGTAATGAAGCGCGAAGCGTGTTCATCTTCACGATGAAGAGCGTGCAGCTGAGCACGCCTCCTTGGGGTACACCCGTTTCTTGCGTAAAAGGACGTGAGAGTGCATTGCCTACTTTTACCCGGAACGTACGATTTGACAGATAGCTTTCCATTATGTTAAGCATATTACCGTGGATGCCCATTTCTGACAGGTCTCTTAAGATTCCGTAACGCCACGTTGTGTCATAGGCCTTTTCCATATCGAGAAATATCGATAGGAAGAACTGTTTATGTATGAATGCCTCCCGAATATTTGCTTCAACACGTACGAGATGATCGGTTGTGGACCGCCCTTCTCGAAAGCCGCATTGATAAGGATCAAGCATTTTGCTCATTTCAAGGAAATGGATCAGTCGCCGATTAATCATTTTTTCAAATACCTTACAAAGGCAACTTGTGAGGGCTATCGGGCGGTAACTTGCCACTGAGGAAGGATCTTTACCTTGTTTCAAAACAGGGACCACAATGGCTTCCTTCCATGCGGTTGGAAGGTACCCTGCATCCCAGATGGTGTTGAAAAGTGTGAGTAGTGTAACTTGCGTGTCATCGTGTAAGTTTTTGAGCATTTCATACATGATTCTGTCATCTCCCGGTGCAGAGCTCTTGCATGAGCTCAAGGCAGCTTTCAACTCGGCAATACTGAATGGGCAGTTGTAGGATTCACTCTGTGGACATTTTCTTTTGAGTGGCTTACATTCTTCTATTTGCTTATATTTCAGAAAGGATTTCGAATAATGTTTTGAACTTGACACACTCTCAAAGTGCTCCCCAAGTGAGTCTGCCTGATGTTGCAGCGTATCACCCTGTGTGTTTACCAGAGGGAGTGAATATGTTTGTCTCCCTCTAATTCTATTTACGCGGTTCCAGACTTTCGCCTCATCTGTAAACGAGTTGATGTTCGATAAAAACTTTTGCCAGCTCTCTCTTCTGGCCTGTCGGCGGGCTCTCCTGCCTTGAGACTTAACTTTCTTAAAGTTAACGAGATTCTCTGCAGTGGGCGAAGCGCGTAGCAACCCCCACGCTTTGTTTTGATTCCTACGTGCGACTCTACATTCATCGTTCCACCACGGGACATGCCGTTTGCATGCCGAGCCACTTACTTCACGTATGCATTTAGATGCGGCATCTATAATAGAAGCTGTAAGGTAATCCACAGCAGCATCAATTTGTAACGAGGACATGTCATCCCATGATATGCTAGTTATGGTTCGGAATTTCTCCCAGTCGGCTGTGTCGACCTGCCACCTAGGAGCCTGTGGTAGATATTCGTTTTCTTTAAGTGTTCTTAATAGTATGGGGAAGTGGTCGCTTCCGTAAGGATTGTTCGCAACTTCCCACTCCAGTTCAGGCAGTATAGACGGGGAAACTATGCTGAGATCAATTGAAGAAAAGGTATTATTTGCAAGACAGTAATAAGTGGGTTTCTTCTTATTCAAAAGGCACGAACCAGAAGAAAAAAGGAACTGTTCAACAAGACGACCTCGCGCATCTATACGACAGTCACCCCACAGGGAGCTGTGCGCATTTAGATCGCCAAGAACAACATAAGGTTCTGGCAATTCGTCTATAAATGACTGGAATTCATGTTTGTTTAATTTGTAGTGTGGGGGTACATAAAGCGAGCTAATGGTGATGAGTTTGTTTAGGAGGACAGCTCGAACTGCCACTGCTTCAAGAGGCGTTTGGAGCTGTAAATGTTGACACGCAATGCTTTTGTGGATAACTATAGCTACACCTCCCGATGATGCGATAGCATCATCGCGATCTTTGCGATAAGTTATATACTGTCGGAGAAAGTTTGTGTGTTTTGATTTTAGGTGTGTTTCCTGTAAACACAGCACTTTTGGGTTGTGTTTGTGTATGAGTTCTTGTACGTCATCCAGGTTTCTAAGAAGACCTCTGACGTTCCATTGGATAATTTGTGTATCCATATTTATTTTAAATAAGTACTGTGTCTACGGAAAGGGAGGTGATGCCTTAGGTTACAGAGCTCTTTCGAGGCCCTGTAACCGGGGTTTTGTTTTTTTCTGGAGCGCTCGAGGGAGCCTCGCCGCTCCTTAGGCGCTTGCTGCGCCGTAGGTATAGGTGTTGTGTCCATTGCCTCTTGTGAGGCGCCGGACACGCGCTCTTGCGAGCGAGAATTTTTTCGTGAGAGTCTCACCTCGGAAGGCAAGACCCCTGCGCCCACCAGCCCTGAGGTCGATGGGGCTCCCTGTGGGATTTGGCTGCGCCGGCTGTTGCCAGCGCTGGGAGGGGCCGGGGAGGTCGAGGCAGCCTCAGCTGCGCCTACCTTCGTGGCCGCTATCCGCCCTGCGGGATCGCTGCGTGCAGCGCAGGTTTCCGCAGATAACTCTTGTGGGACCGGCAACCCAAGGGTAGCCGGGCCTGGTTGCTGGTTGGATGGAGTAGGCTTACCTACTTCCACCCTGGGGGCAGGAGCCAAGGGTGCCTGCTCGCTGCACGCGGGCAGGGCACTCGGCGATTGCCGCTGCGACGCTGCCCCCCGACGCGCCGCATCAGCATAAGGTGTGCTGTGGAAAGGTGAGCACCGTTTACGGGCTTCCTTAAACGAAATATTTTCTTTGACTTTAAGGGTGATTATATCTTTTTCTTTCTTCCAGTTCGGACAGGAGCGTGAGTAAGCTGGATGGTCGCCACTGCAGTTCACACAGTGAGGTGTGCCACTGCAGTTCTCGGAGGGGTGGCCCTGCACCCCACACTTTGCACAAGTTGTCTGACCACGGCAGCTCTGCGAGCCATGGCCGAACCTCTGACATTTGAAACACCTTCTAGGGTTGGGGATATATGGTCGAACGTTTAATCTGATGTATCCTGTTTCAATCGTTTCTGGCAGTACGCTGGATGCAAATGTTAGGATAAGATGCTTTGTGGGGATTTCCTTATTGTCCCGTCTAATTATAATACGCTTTACATCGGTCACATTTTGATCTTTCCATCCTTCCAGCAGTTCAGCTTCTGTCAAATCCTGAAGGTCTCCCTCTGAGACGACTCCGCGTGAGCTGTTCATTGATCGGTGTGGCGTAACAGAAACTGGAATGTTGCCAAAGGTCACCAGTCTGTCTAGCTTTTCATATTGATTTTTCTGTGGGATCTCAAGAAGAAGATCTCCACTTGCCATTTTCGTCACCTTGTAACCTGACCCTAAGGCTTCGGTCAAAGATTTTGAAACTGTGAATGGTGAAATGAGTCTGGCCTGTTTTGCAGCATTCTCACTATGTACAACATGGTATTTCGGGTAGTTCTCTTTAGTGCGGGTCAAACATGTGCTGAATTCTTCGGTGCGTCCCCTCTTCTGAGGGTGACGATCAAGTAGGCGGGGAAAAGCGGGCGTTCCCATGGTATTTTGGTTTGTGTTCGGCAGCAATGGCGGCCACCCACCACGGAGCCCAACATGGGGACGCTGCAGGCCTTAACGCGTAAGGCTGCAGGCGCCAGCCGTACATTGCTACTATAACCCAATATATTATACCCAAGGGAGGGCAGATACACAAGGTTAACCCTTGCCGCCGTGGAGAAAGGAAGTAATAAGAAGTGAAGAGAAGACAGGAAAGATGTAAAAGTGGGAGAGAAAGTCGAAGATTGGAGAGGAGGACAGGAAGAGGCGACTACCGATTTCCCCCGGGTGGGTCAGTCCGGGGGTGCCGTCTATGTGAAGCAGAGGCCAAAGAGGTGTGTTGCCTCCGCCGGGGGGCCTTAAAGGTCCAAACACCCGGCATCGGCTCAACCCCCAGGATCCCCCTTTCCCCAGACACGGCTAAGCCGCGCACGGCTACACGCGGGAGGGTCCAACCCTCGTGTGCTCGGGTCCGTGGTGTCGCAACACACCAAACGCCTGCTTGCGCAGACGCCCCTGCGGGCTGTATAATATTCGGCACAGCAGTACTTCGCTTGGAGTTCGAGGAAGTGTGATCGTATGTGTGCCTCAGGTGCATGTTTTGTTATTTGATGATGATGATGTGTGGTGTTTTGTGGCGCAAGGGCCAGATTTGGCCAAAGAGCGCCATGACAAATGGTGGTGTTAGCGATGTAGTATGGAAGATGTGACTTGGCTGTAAAGTGTCCTAAAAATAGTCGCTGTAAAGTGCGTAAAATCTACGTGCTATAAAATTATGGCAATGACTAATGACGAAGACTGTGAAGATTAAAATCCGTCGTAAAAGAATGATGCATTGTTTAAAATATTCGAGACGTTAAATTGCTTACAGCACTACTGCCTCGCCAGAGCCCTTGAACCACAAGGGCCTAGAGGCGTGTGCTATTCAAAATAATTATCGCAGCGGCATCCTCTGAAGAGAGGAAGCGCTACGAACGTGTGGGGCTAATAACATGCAACACAACATCTTTCAAAAAAGCTAAGATGGCGTTGGTGTCAAAGAGTGGTTCTGGACCAAGTAACATAACAGGATGAAAGGGGATGTGGTGCTTGTATGCTAAGAGAAAATGTTTTTTTCTTTCGGGTTCGGCTTCACGACACTCCAGTAGGACGTGGAGGACGGTCAGCCTCTCCCCGCATCTACCACAGGTTGGAGGCTCGTTTCCAGTGAGTAAGAAGTTATGTGTGCCAAAAGTGTGTCCTATTCTTAGACGGCAGAATAGGACATCTGTCCGGCGGGATTTTGTTACAGGAGGCCAGAAAGCTAATTGTGGCTTTATTACATGCAGTTTATTATTTGTTTCCATGTCCCACGAGCGTTGCCAGTAGTTCCGCAGTTTTCTGCGCAAGTAGGGCCTCAGATCTGTGACAGGGACTGCTGCGGTAAGATTTACAGAATACGATGCAATTGATGTGGCCATCTGGTCCGCCAGAACATTGCCTTCGATGCCCCTATGACCGGGCACCCAGCATATGATGACATGCTGGTTACATATATACGTTTTACATAGGACGGAATAGAGTTCGTTGATGACTGGGTTTCTGTGCTTAGAAAATGACATTAAGGCCTTCACAGCACTTAGGGAGTCCGTATATATAACTGATTTCTCGAGTTTTGATTTCTTTATATACTTTACAGCCGACAGCAGTGCGTAGGCCTCAGCCGTAAAGATGCTTGTTTCCGGATGCAGTAAATCGGATTCCGAGAAGGATGGGCCGACGGCTGCATAGGACACCCCCTCGCGTGACTTCGATGCGTCTGTGTAGAACTCCGCGCAAGAGTGTTTGTATTGGAGTTCCCGGAAATGCATTTGTATTTCAATCCCTGGAGCGTGTTTTGTGACTTGCATGAAAGATGTATCGCATTGTATCAACTGCCACTCCCAAGGAGGTAGCAGCTTGGCTGGATTCATTAGGCGAAGTTCGAGGAGTGGAACATGCATTTCATGACTAAGCTCCCTCACACGCAGCGAGAAAGGCTGTCTTACGGAAGGACGATTACGAAACAGTGTAGCATATGTCATATCATTAACGGTGTTAAAACAGGGATGTTCAGGATTAGAAAGGACTTTCAAAAAATGTGTTTGGCTGATGTATGTTCTCTGGATATGAAGTGACCACTCATTCGATTCTGCATATAAACTTTGTACGGGACTCGTTCTGAAAGCTCCTGTGGCTAAACGGATATTCAGATGGTGAACAGGATCTAGCATATTTAGCGTGCTCGGGGCGGCATTTGACTTCGAAGCGTCTGTGTAGAACTCTGCACAGGAATGCTTGTGCTGGAGTTCTAGGAAATGCATTCTGATTTCGGCCTCAGGAGCGTGCTTTGTAACTTGAATGAAAGATGTGTCGCATTGTATCAGCTGCCACTCCCAAGGAGGTAGCAGCTTGGCTGGATGCATTAGGCGAAGCTCGAGGAGTGGGACATGCACTTCATTGCTAAGCTCCTTCACACGCAGCGAAAAAGGCTGCCTTATGGAGGGACGGTTGCTGAAAAGTGTAGCGCACGTCATATCGGTAACGGTATCAAAACATGGGTGTTCAGGATTAGAGCGTACTTTAAGGAAATATGTAAAGCTGTTGTATGATCTCTGTAGGTGGAGAGACCATTCATTCGATTCGGCATATACGCTTTCAATTGGGCTTGTTCTGAAAGCGCCCGTGGCTAAACGGATGCCTAAATGGTGAACCGGGTCTAGCATCTTTAGCGCGCTTGGGGCGGCAGAGTTATATACCACGGCACCATAGTCTAATCGTGACCGGATGAGGCTCTTATACAGATTCATTAGGCACTTCCTGTCACTACCCCACGTAGTCTGGGATAGAAGTTTCATTAGGTTCATTGTTTTCAGACACTTTTCTTTGAGTTGTTTAATGTGTGGGACGAAAGTGAGTCTATTGTCGAGTATAATACCTAGAAATTTGTGCTCTTTGTTTACAGGAATCTGTTGTCCACACATTTGTAAGCAAGGATCCGGAACTAGGCCTCTCTTCCTTGTAAACAGGACACAAGAACTTTTTTGAGGATTGATTTTAAAGCCATTTTTCTCTGCCCACCCTGACACCTTGTTCAAACCATGCTGTACCTGTCTCTCGCATACTGCGAGGTTACAGGATTTGAAGCCTATTTGAATGTCATCCACATAGACGGAATACAAAATGGCTGGTGGTAAGGACGCACGAAGCGTTGTCATTTTAACAATAAAAAGTGTGCAACTGAGCACGCCTCCCTGGGGTACACCAGTTTCTTGTGTAAAAGGACGTGACAGCACATTGCCGACTTTCACCCGGAAGGTACGACTGGACAAGTAGCTTTTTATTACGTTTAGCATATTACCATGAATGCCCATTTCCGACAAATCTCTCAAGATTCCGTAGCGCCAGGTCGTATCGTACGCCTTCTCCATATCGAGGAATATCGATAAGAGGAACTGTTTGTGTACAAGCGCGTCACGAATATGTCCTTCAATACGTACAAGATTGTCGATTGTGCAGCGCCCTTCTCGGAAGCCACACTGAAAGGGGTCAACCATTTTGTTTTGTTCAAGGAAATAGATGAGTCGCCGATTTATCATTTTTTCAAATTACTTACACATGCAGCTTGTGAGGGCTATCGGGCGGTAACTTGCCACTGAAGAAGGGTCTTTCCCTTCTTTCAAAACAGGGACCACAATGGCTTCTTTCCATGCCGTTGGAAGGTACCCTGCGTCCCAGATAGTGTTGAAAAGTGTAAGTAGTGTTACTTGCGTGTCATTGTGTAGGTTTTTGAGCATTTCATACATGATTCTATCGGATCCCGGTGAAGAGCTCTTGCATGCGCTCAAGGCATATTTCAACTCGGCAGCACTAAAAGGGCAATTGTACGGTTCATTATGTCGGCATTTATTGACGAGTGGCTTGCATTCTTCTATTTGTTTATATTTTAGGAAGGATTGCGAATAATGTGTTGAGCTTGATACACTCTCAAAGTGCTCCCCAAGTGAGTCGGCCTGATCTTTCAGTGTATCGCCCTGTGTATTTACTAGAGGGAGTGAATAAGTTTGTCGTCCTTTTATCCTGTTAACCCTGTTCCAGACTTTCCCCTCCTCAGTATAAGAGTTGATACCCGATAAAAACTTCTGCCAGCTCTCTCTTCTGGCCTGTCGGCGCGTTCTCCTTCCTTCAGATTTTGCTTTTTTAAAGTTAATAAGATTCTCCGCAGTGGGAGAGACGCGTAGCAACCCCCACGCTTTGTTTTGTTTCTTACGGGCGGTCCTACACTCGTCGTTCCACCACGGGACGCGCCGTTTGCATGCGAAAACACTTACTTCAGATATGCATTTTGATGCGGCATCTATAATGAAGGCTGTAAAATATTGAACGGCAGCATCAATTTCTAAAGAGGCCATGTCATTCCATGAGATCCTGGTGAGAGTTCTGAATTTCTCCCAGTCGGCTGTATCTATTTTCCACCTGGGAGCCTGTGGCAGACATTCGTTTTTTTTATATGTTCTTAGTAGTATAGGGAATTGGTCGCTTCCGTAAGGATTGTCGTTTACTTCCCATTCAAGTTCACACAGTAGTGACGGGGAGACTAGGCTAAGATCAATTGAAGAAAATGTTCTGTTTGCAAGAGAATAGTATGTCGCTTCCTTCTTATTCAGTAGACAAGCACCAGAAGAGAAAAGGAACTGTTCAACAAGACGTCCTCGCGCGTCTATACGAGGGTCGCCCCACAGGTAGTTGTGTGCATTGAAGTCGCCAAGAACCAGATAAGGTTCTGGCAATTCATCTGTAAAGGATTGAAATTCATGTTTAGTTAATTTGTGATGTGGGGGTATATAAAGCGAGCAAATAGTGATGAGTTTGTTTAACAGAACAGCTCGCACCGCCACTGCCTCTAGGGGCGTTCGTAGCTGTAAAGGTTGACGTGCTATACTTTTATGAGTGAGAATCGCCACACCACCCGATGATGCGACGGCATCATCGCGATCTTTGCGAAACGTAACATACGTACGGAGAAAGTTTGTGTGTTTGGATTTTAAGTGTGTTTCCTGTAAACACAGCACTTTTGGATTATGTTTGTGGATGAGTTCTTGCAAATCATCAAGGTTTCTAAGAAGACCTCGGACATTCCACTGAATTATTTGTGTATTCATTTTTAAAGTAAATTGGTGCTGTGTTTACGGAAACGGAAGAGATGCCTTAGATTACAGAGCTCTTTCGAGGCCCTGTAACCGGGGTTTTGCTTTTTCTGGAGCGTTCGAGGGAGCCTCGCCGCTCCTTAGGCGCTTGGTGCGCCTTGAGGGTTGGTGTAGTGTCCATTGCCTCTAGTGAGGCGATGGACACGTGCTCTTGCGAGCGAGATGTCAGGGAGGGTGCCGCCTTGGAGGGCAAGACCCCTGCGCCAACGAGCCCGGAGGTCGATGGGGGCACCCTGAGGAATTTGGGTGCGCCGGCTGTTGCCAGCGCTAGAAGGGGCGGGGGAGGGTGAGGCAGCCTCGGCTGCGCCCACCTTCGGGGTCGGTGGCCCCGTCTGCTGGGTAGACGGAGCAGCGCTAGCTGCAACCGCCGCGGGGGCAGATGGCGTAACTGCCGACTCACTGCTTGTGGGTCGGACAGCCGCCGGAGGCCGTTGTGACGCTGCCCCCTGACGCGCCACTTCGGCAAAGCTGGCCTTAGGAAGGTATGCAACCCGCCTGCGTGCCTCTTTGAATGATATGTTTTCTTTTACTTTGATTGTTACTATTTCTTTTTCTTTCTTCCAAGCCGGGCATGACCGCGAGTATGCGGCATGCTCGCCATCACAATTTACACAGTGGAAAGCATTCTCACAAGCTTCAGAGGAGTGTTCGTGCGCGCTGCATTTCGCACAAGTTTGGCGGCCTCGGCAGCTCTGCGAACTGTGGCCAAAACGCTGGCACTTGAAACATCGGAGGGGATTTGGCACGTATGGTCTTACACGGAGCTTGATGTACCCGGCCTCGATTGACTCGGGCAAGACACTTGAATTGAAGGTGAGTATTAGATGTTTGGTCGCAAGTTCTTTACCATCTCGCCTCATCTTGATTCTTTTGACATTTATAACATTTTGTTCAGTCAAGCCCTCCAAGAGCTCAGCCTCAGTGAGCTCCAGCAAATCATCATCCGAGACAACGCCGCGAGAGGTATTCATCGTGCGGTGCGGGGTTACTACTACTTGGGTCTCCCCAAATGATACTAGCTGAGGCAGTTTCTCAAATTGCTTCTGGTCGCGGAGCTCCAAGAGGAGGTTACCGCTAGCCATCCTCGACACCTTATATCCTGGCCCAAAAACTTCGGTAAGAGGCTTAGATACAAGGAATGAATGAATGAATGTTTGGTTTTTATTGGCGCAAGGGCCAGTAATGGCCAAAGAGCGCCAAGCCAGTGTTGATGAATTCGCAATGTAGTTATGAGTTCAATGAGCTTGATGTGACGTGGCTGTAAAAGGGCCTTAAAAATAGTCGCTCTAGAGTGCGTAAAATCTATGTGTTATAAGATTATGTCGATGATAGTGACGTGTTCAATGAGAAATAAAGTCCATTGTGAGAGAATGATGCATTATAAAAGATCTGTGAGATGGTAAAATTACCTGGAGCACTACTGCCTCGCCAGAGCCCTTGAAACACAAGGGCCTGGAGGCATGTGCTATACAGCATGACTGTCACAGCGGCATCCTCTCAAGAGAGGAAACGCTACGAATGTATGGGACTAATAACGTGTAGGACAACATCTCTGAGGAAACCTAGGACAGTGTTTGTATTAAAAAGCGGTTCTGGACCGAGAAACATTACAGGATGAAGAGGAATGTGTTGACGGTATGCTAAGAAAAAATGCCTCCTTCTCTCAGATTCGGCTTTCCGACACTCCAGGAGAACGTGGAGCACGGTCAGCCTCTCCCCGCATCGGCCACATGTTGGAGGGTCATTTCCGGTGAGTAAGAAGTTATGGGTGCCAAATGTGTGTCCTATTCTAAGACGACAGAATAGGACATCTGTCCGCCGTGATTTTATTGCAGAAGGCCAGAACCCTAATTGTGGCTTTATTACGTGCAGCTTATTATTTGTTTCCCTGTCCCACAAGCGTTGCCAGTAGTTTCGCAGTTTCCTGCGCAAGAAGGGCCTCAGATCTGTGACGGGGACTGCAGCAGTAGGATGAGCAGAATACGATGCAATTGATGTGGCCATCTGGTCCGCCAGAACGTTACCTTCGATGCCCCTATGACCCGGCACCCAGCATATGATGACATTCTGGTTACATATATATAATTTACATAGGACGGAATATAGTTCATTGATTACTGAATTTTTGTGCTTACAAAATGACATCAAAGCCTTCACAGCGCTTAGGGAGTCCGTATATATAACAGATTTTTTAAGTTTTGTTCTCCTTATATGCTTTACAGCCGACAGTAGTGCGTAGGCCTCAGCCGTAAAGATGCTTGCTTCCGGATGCAGTACATCGGATTCCGAGAAGGATGGGCCGACGGCTGCATAGGTCACCCCCTCGCGTGACTTTGATGCGTCTGTGTAGAACTCCGTGCAGGAGTGTTTGTATTGGAGTTCCCGGAAATGCATTTGTATTTCAATCTCTGGAGCGTGTTTTGTAACTTGCATGAAAGATATATCGCATTGTATCATCCGCCACTCCCAAGGAGGTAGCAGCTTAGCTGGAGGCATTAGGCGATGTTTGAGGATTGGGACATCCATTTCAAGACTAAGCTCCCTCACACGAAGTGAGAAGGGCTGTCTTACAGAGGGACGATTACGGAAGAGTGTATCATATGTCATATCGTTAAGGGTATTAAAACACGGATGTTCAGGATTAGAGTGGACTTTCAGGAAATATGTTTGGCTGATATATGTTCTCTGGAGATGGAGTGACCACTCATTTGATTCCACATACAAACTTTCAATGGGACTTGTTCTGAAAGCGCCAGTGGCCAGTCTAATTCCTAAATGGTGAACCGGATCTAGCATCTTTAGCGCGCTCGGGGCTGCAGAATGATAAATCACGGCACCGTAGTCCAATCGTGATCGAATGAGGCTTTTGTGAACATTCATCAAACATTTTCTGTCGCTGCCCCATGCTGTATGGGATAAAATTTTCAGCAAGTTCATTGTTTTTAAGCATTTCACCTTGAGATATTTTATGTGTGGAATAAATGTTAGTTTAGAGTCAAGTATGACACCTAGGAACTTGTGCTGTTTGTTCACAGGGATTTGCTGGCCATACATTTCGATATCGGGATCTGCAACGAGGCCTCTCTTTCTTGTGAAAAGCACACAGGAACTTTTGTTCGGGTTCACTTTAAATCCGTTTTCGTCTGCCCATTTGGATACTTTGTTCAAGCCCTGTTGTACTTGCCTCTCACACACTGCAAGGTTGCAGGATTTGAAACCTATTTGTATATCATCTACGTAAACAGAATAAAAAATGGCTGGCGGTAATGAAGCACGGAGGGTGTTCATTTTCACGATAAAGAGTGTGCAGCTAAGCACACCTCCTTGAGGTACACCATTTTCTTGTATAAAAGGTCGGGACAATACATTGCCGATTTTCACGCGGAAGGTACGTTTCGACAGATAGCTTTCTATTATATTTAACATATTTCCACGGATGCCCATCCCCGACAAGTCTCGTAAGATCCCGTATCGCCATGTCGTGTCGTACGCCTTCTCCATATCGAGGAATATCGATAAGAAGAACTGATTATGTACAAATGCGTCGCGGATATTTGCTTCAATGCGTACAAGATGATCAGTCGTGGACCGCCCTTCTCTGAAACCACACTGATAGGGATCAAGCATATTGTGCAGTTCAAGGAAATGTATTAGTCTACGATTAATAATTTTTTCGAATAGCTTACAAAGACAACTTGTAAGAGCTATCGGGCGATAACTTGCCGCCAAGGAAGGGTCTTTGTCCAGCTTCAAGACGGGAATAACAATAGCCTCCTTCCATGAGGACGGGAGGTATCCGGCAGCCCAGATAGAGTTGAAAAGTGCTAGAAGTGTCATTTGTGTGTCTTCGTGTAAGTTCTTAATCATGTCATAGATGATTCTATCAGCTCCCGGAGCAGAGCTTCTACATGTGCTCAATGCAGCTTTAAGCTCGGCAATGTTAAAAGGACGGTTATAAGGTTCATCCGGACGGCATTTACGATCAAGTGTCTTAAGTTCAGCTAAGTGTTTATATTTGAGGAATGATTTTGTGTAATGTGTGGAGCTTGATACATGTTCGAAGTGTTCGCCCAGAGCGTTCGCCTGGTCCTCCAAGGTAGTCCCTTGGTCGTCCACTAAGGGCAGAGGGTGGATTTGTTGCCCCTTTATCTTTCTTACACCAGTCCAAACTTTAGATTCTTGAGTGTAGGATGTAATGCCCGAGAGAAACCTCTCCCAGCTAGCTCTCCTTGCCTGTCTCCGCGTGCGCCTCCCTTGTGACTTTGCCAGTTTAAATTCAATAAGGTTTTCTGCAGTCGGGGACCGACGCAGCAAACCCCACGCTTTGTTTTGTTTCTTTCGTGCCAGTCTGCACTCTTCATTCCACCAGGGTACCCGTCTTTTACAAGAGAGACCTTGCGTTTGGGGAATGAACTTTTCAGCTGCGTCGAATATAAAAGAAGTAAAATATGCTACAGCATTGTCTATGTTAAAATCAGTGATAAAATCTCGTGATAAGTAAGTTGCTTCCTTAAAATCATTCCATTCGGCGGAGCCTAGTTTCCACCGGGGTGTATGTAGGGGGCATTCATGTTGAGGCATTGAATTTAACATTACAGGAAAGTGGTCACTTCCATATGGATTTTTTATTACATGCCATTGCAAGTCCGGGAAAATTGAAGCCGAGCCAATAGACAGGTCTATTGATGAATATGAATTGTTATGGATATTATAATAAGTTGGCTCCTTCTTGTTGAAGAGGCATGCACCGGAGTTCACAAGAAAATTTTCAATGAAACGGCCCCTCGCGTCACATCGCGAGTCTCCCCACATGGTGTGGTGTGCATTAAAATCGCCTGCCAGTATGTAAGGGTCCGGAAGCTGATCGATTAGGTTATAAAAATCGCTTTTTTCCAGATGAAAATTGGGGGGTATGTATAAGCAACATACAGTGATCAATTTATTAAAAAGAATTGTCCGAATTGACACTGCCTCAAGGGGCGTCCGAAGGGCGACCTGGTGACAGGCTACGGACTTATCTACAACTATTGCAACACCGCCAGACGAGGTATTCGCCTTGTTGCGGTCTTTACGGTAGATGGCGTACTGACAAAGAAAGTTTGTTTGTGTGCATTTAAGATGTGTCTCCTGAACACACAGCACCTTTGGGTTATGTTTATGTAAGAGTTCTTTAATGTCATCGAGGTTGTGGATAAGACCTCTAACGTTCCAGTGTATTATTTGTGTAGCCATATTGTTCGTGTTTTTATGCTGTGTGTCAAGAGGAGTTTAGAGAGAAGACTTACGGAGCCGTTTCAGGCCCCGTGATTATGGTACGGGTTCTGTCTTTCTTGGAGCGGTCGCGAGACTCGCGCTGCTCCCGAGGCGCTGGATGCGCCTTCTGGCTCGGGGTTGTGTCCATCGACTCCTGGGAGCCGCTGGACTTCCGCTCACTAGAGCGGGGTGTTTTCAGGGTAGGCCTTGCCTCGAAAAGCAGAGCCTTGGAGGCCACTAACCCAGAGGTCGATGGGCCCTCCTTTAGAGACGGCGCAGCAGCGCTCGCTACTGTCGCCTGGGGGGCTGAGGACACTGCCGTGGCCACACTCTTTGTGGGCCGGGCTGATGCCCCAGTCTGCTGCGGTGCTGCCCCCCTACGCGCCGCACCAGCATACCCTGCGGTATGGAGGAAAGAAATACGCTTTCGCGCTTCTTGAAAAGAAATGTTCTCCTTGATCTTTAATGTGATTATTTCCTTTTCCTTCTTCCAAGAAGGACATGACCGAGAGTATGCAGGGTGGTCACCCTCGCAGTTTGCACAGCGGTGTGCCTTAGTACAATTATCGGCAGGGTGTTCGTTTGAAGCGCACTTTGCACATGTGGTACGGCCCCGGCAGTTCTGAGAGCCGTGACCAAATCGCTGGCACTTAAAGCAGCGGCGTGGGTTCGGAATGTAGGGTCTTAGTTTTATTCTCATATAGCCTGTTTCAATATACTCTGGTAAAGTGCTTGTGCAGAATGTCAAAATTAGGTGTTTAGTGGGGATCTCTTTGTCATCCCGCCTGATCTTTATTCTTTGGACATTTGTCACGTGCTGTTCCTTCCAGCCTTCAAGCAGCTCGGTTTCACTCAAATCAAGGAGATCTTGTTCAGATACGACTCCGCGTGTGCTGTTCAAAGAACGATGCGGATTTATCGAGACGGGGGTACTATTAATTTCAACAAGTCCAGATAGATTCTCGTACTGTTTCTTGTCATTAACTTCGAGCAACAGATCACCGCTGGCCATTTTCGTGACCTTGTAGCCGGGACCTAGTTTCTCAGTAAGAGACTTCGCGACAACAAATGGTGATAGGGTTCTTGCTGTTTTATCAGGGTTTCCACAACTTAAGACATGGTACTTTGGAAATATTTCTTTGGTCTGGCCAAAAAGTTTCAGGGAGTCATCGGTGCGCCCTCTCTTGGAAAGAGGGCGATCAGGGAGTCGGGGGAATGATGAAAAAGCCATCAAAATAAATATCACTTCGGTAGCTATGCCAGCCGCCCACCACCGAGCCCAACAAGGGGACGTTACGAAGCCCAAAAGCTACGAAGACGCCAGCTGTACATAGTCACTATAACCTAATATACGATACCCAAGGCTGGATAACTACACCAGGTTAACCCTCGCCACCTGGGAGTCTGGAAGTAAGAAGAAGCGAAGAGAAGACAGGAAAGATTGAAAGTGAGAGAGAAAGATGAAGATTGAAGAGAAGGACAGGAAAAGGTGACTGCCGATTTCCTCCAGGTGGGTCAGCCTGGAGGTGCCGTCTATGTGAAGCCGAGGCCAAAGAGGTGTGTTGCCTCCGCCGGGGGGCCTTAAAGGTCCAAACACCCGGAATCGGCTCAACCGCCAGGATCCCCTTTTCCCCAGACACGGCTAAGCCGCGCACGGCTACACGCGGGAGGGTCCAACCCTCGTGTGCTCGGGTACGTGGTGTCGCAACGCACCAAACGCCTGCTGACGCAGACGCCCCTGCGGGGTTAGATACAAGGAACGGGGAGATTGTTCGCACTTGTTTAGCTGGTTTTTCTGCGTGGATGACATGAAAACGAGGAAAAATGTGGACTTGTCGTCCGAAAAACTGAAAAACTTCTTCGGTGCGCCCTCGTTTCTGAGGGCGATCAGGTAGTTTAGGATAAGCATGTTCCATAAGTAATGTTGCGTTTTCGGCCGCGATGCCGACCACCCACCATGGAGCCCAACAGGGGGACGTGACAGAAGTTCCTGGTAGAGAAACCCTGCCAACGCCAGCCGTACATCGCTGCTATAACCAAATACAGCATAACCAAGGCTGGCTAGCTACACAAGGTTAACCCTTGCCGCCGGGAAACTAGGAAGCGAGGAGAAGTGATGAGAAGACAGGAAAGATGAAAAAGGCAAGAGAGAAAGACGAAGATTGGAGAGGAGGACAGGAAAAGGCGACTGCCGATTTCCCCCGGGTGGGTCAGTCCGGGGGTGCCGTCTACGTGAAGCAGAGGCCAAAGAGGTGTGTTGCCTCCGCCGGGGGGCCTTAACGGTCCAAACACCCGGCATCGGCTCAACCCCCAGGATCCCCTTTTCCCCGGACACGGCTAAGCCGCGCACGGCTACACGCGGGAGGGTCCAACCCTCGTGTGCTCGGGTACGTGGTGTCGCAACACACCAAACGCCTGCTGACGCAGACGCCCCTGCGGGGGAGGTCAATTGATGAAAATGTTCTGTTGGCGAGAGAATAATATGTGGCTGCCTTCTTATTCAGCAGGCATGCACCAGAAGAGAAGAGGAACTGTTCAACAAGACGACCTCGCGCATCTATACGAGAGTCGCCCCACAGGCTGTTGTGCGCATTGAAATCCCCAAGTACAACGTAAGGTTCTGGCAATTCATCTACGAAGGACTGAAATTCATGTTTGCTTAGTTTGTAGTGTGGGGGTATATATATCGAGCAAATAGTGATAAGTTTGTTTAGCAAAACAATTCGAACCGCCACTGCTTCAAGGGCCGTTCGTAGCTGTAAATGTTGACAGGCTATACTTTTATGAGTGAGAATCTCAACACCACCGGATGATGCGACGGCATCATCGCGATCTTTGCGAAGCGTATCATACGTACGGAGAAAGTTTGTGTGTTTGGATTTTAAATGAGTTTCCTGTAAACACAGCACTTTTGGATTATGTTTGTGGATGAGTTCCTGCAAATCATCAAGGTTTCTCAGAAGACCTCTGACATTCCATTGTATGATTTGTGCATCCATATTTAAAGTGAATTTGTGCTGTGTTTACGGAAACGGAAGTGATGTCTTAGATTACAGAGCTCTTGCGAGGCCCTGTAACCGGGGTTCTGCCTTTTTTGGAGCGTTCGAGGGAGCCTCGCCGCTCCTTAGGCGCTCGGAGCGCCGTGGGGATAGGTGTTGTGTCCATTGCCTCATGCGAGGCGCCGGACACGCGCTCTTGAGAGCGAGAAGTTTTTCGAGAGAGTCTCACCTCGGAAGGCGAGACCCCTGCGCCCACCAGCCCGGAGGTCGATGGGGCTCCCTGAGGAATTTGGCTGCGCCGGCTGTTGCCAGCGCTGGAAGGGGCCTGGGAGGTTGGGGCAGCCTCGGCTGCGCCCACCTTCGGGGTCGATGGCCCCGTCTGCTGTGTTGGCGTAGCAGCGTCAGCTGCAGCCGCCGGGGGGGCGGATGGCGTCACTGCCGCCTCACTGGGTGTGGGTCGGACAGCCGCCGGAGACCGTTGTGGCGCTGCCCTCTGACGCGCCACATCGGCAAAGGTGTGCTTTGGCAGGAAGGATACCCGCCTGCGTGCTTCTTTGAAACTGATATTTTCTTTTACTTTCATCGTTACAATCTCTTTCTCTTTTTTCCAAGATGGGCACGACCGCGAGTACGCGGCGTGCTCCCCATCACAGTTCAAACAGTGGAGAGTGTTTTCACACGATTCAGCGGAGTGCTCATGAGCACTGCATTTTGCACAGGTTTGGCGGCCGCGGCAGTTCGATGAGCTGTGGCCAAATCGCTGGCATTTAAAACATCTCAGAGGGTTTGGGACATATGGTCTGACCCGAAGCTTTACATATCCTGTCTCAATACTCTCAGGGAGCACACTTGTACCAAAGGTGAGAATTAGATGTTTTGTTTTCATTTCTTTTCCATCGCGCCTTAGCAGAATTCTCTTAACATTGATTACGTTTTGATCACTCTAGCCTTCTAATAGTTCAGCGTCCGTAAGTTCCATCAGGTCATCATCCGAAACTACACCACGGGTGGTGTTCATCGTGCGGTGCGGGGTAACTGTGACTGGGACATCTCCAAATGATAGAAGGTTAGGCAGTTTCTCGTGTTGTTTTTTGTCGCGGAGCTCCAAAAGGAGATCACCGCTAGCCATCTTTGATGCTTTATATCCTGGTCCAAATGCCTGAGTTAGAGTTATTGAAACAACAAAAGGTGAGATTGTTCGTGCTTGTTTTCCTTGTTTTTCAGAATGGATTACATGGAATCGCGGGAAAGTGTCTTTTTGGCGTCCAAAAAATTCAAAAATATCTTCGGTGCGCCCCCTTTTCAGGGAGCGATCAGATAGTGGAGGGAAAGAACTAGCCATAAGTGGGAGTGTATTTTTCGGCAGTAGCGCCAGCCACCCACCATGGAGCCCAACAAGGGGACGCTGCAGGGCCGTGAAAAGACACGGCCTGCACACGCCAGCTGTACGACGCTACTATAACCAAATCTGTTATAACCAAGGTTGGCTATACCACACAAGGTTAACCCTTGCTGCCTGGGAAAAGTGGAAATAAAAAGGAAACTAGGAGGAGACAGGAAAGACCAAAAGCAAGAGAAAGACGAAGATTAAAGAGGAGGATAGGAAAAGGCAACTACCGATTTCCCCCGGGTGGGTCAGTCCAGGGGTGCCGTCTACGTGAAGCCGAGGCCAAAGGGGTGTGTTGCCGCCGCCGAGGGGCCGTAAAGGTCCGAGCACCCGGCATTGGCTCAACCCCCAGGATCCCCCTTTCCCCGGACACGGCTAAGCCGCGCACGGCTACACGCGGGAGGGTCCAACCCTCGTGTGCTCGGGTCCGTGGTGTCCCCAACACACCAAACGCCTGCTTGCGCAGGCGCCCCTGCGGGGCACGAGGGTTACTTCGCTCACTGCGGCTTCCACGCTTCCTCACCCCACCGTTCTGACAGCGAGTGGCCGCTGTCATTCAGTGTGATGTATTTATGTTTGTTTCTGCGTGCTTGGACCACGCTTGTCAATTTTGTTAGTAATCAACTGTTGATTAGTATATATGGCCATAAGCCTACTATCCTCATTTCGTATGGCTGTCTACTAATTTGCTATCGGAATCCTGTATTCGCCTATTGGGTGAAAGGGTGACTTTTCTTCCTTTGTAGCAGAAATTAAATCCCCAAACGCAATTGTTCACTAAGAATACCTCTAAAAGACCAAAAATAGTGGCATTGTCTGCGTTTCCATAGGGTTCGAGTTCATGCTTCCTTCCAGCATTATTCAAGGAAGCTCGTTACATGAGTTTACGAACTGTAACATGAACGCATTTCTTAACAACAAAATTTTATTTGTGAGCATTGTCTAACACTAATGAAACGTCGGTTCTCGCACACGGCTGTGGCCGTCAAGGTAGCGAATGACTAGTGTGGTGTCATTTCTTGTGCCTTTGACTATGTCGTAGTACTACGCCCTCTGAATTTAACCATGATGACAACGACTCCGCAACATGCAAGTTTTAATCCTGCCTCGAAGCCAGGACAGCTTTGACAGCTGCCTTTAAGAGTTTAAAGTTTTCTTTTTGTTTCTAAGTTCTTTCTTGTTGTTTTTTTTTTTTCAGGTGAACCCTTGAGGCCGACATGCAGAACGAGCAGCAGTCATCACGATGGCCGCTGAGAGGAACCGGTGCCTAGTGGTTCTTGTGAACAGAAATGCGATCCAGCATCCAAGAAAGTGTGCACTTCCTGACCGATGACATCTGCTCCCTTCGTTTTGTATGGACCAGTTCCATGTAATACGAAAGAGTGGGACTGGCTCCTTGTAGACTTCAATGAAATCCCTCCCGACGCCCCTGTGCCTGACCCTGACTTGTCTTTTCTGAAAGGACCACAAGCTGTATGAATATCCGTTTCAATTTATAAGTTCCCTTCTTTATTTAACGCAGTCTCTTAATCACACTGGTTGCGAATACCGAATGTTTTCACATTTCGAAACACATAGATTCAAAGTTAACATCAAGTTTTTGTTGTTACCAGTACAGTAATTATTTGCATTGATGAAATAATCGCGCTTCCAATGCCAATCACAAGTGAGGTCTATTAGAACTAGAAACTGCGTTTTTGCTATTACTCTTCTGGCGCTCCGTGTCAATGACAATGAATGACACAAGGGACAGCACGTCACCACATGAAATTAGAAAGAGTCAATAAGGGTAGTGCTATACCACCAAACATTGCTTTCATTGTGATGCAGACATAGTGAGACTCGTAAAACAGCAAACTCCTTTGCCAACTGTGATAACACACTTACACAACACAACTCCACCCGACCCAGGTTGATAATAGCTACCAAGGTAGTGAGCATGACTTTTGAGATTAGGGGGCCCCTACAGGGCGTTAAAACTCTTGGGTGTGCAACAATATCTGTTAAGCCTGCTTACCACCAGGTACATGCATCTGGTTTTAATGTACGTGCTATTGAAATGCTATCTGCTATTGAAATGCTAACTATGCTATAACTAGCACTGACGATTGATTCAGTAGTTTGTATTCTGTTAGCAAATTTTACGCCAGTGAAATTTTGTTGCAGTTTCCTTTAAGTATTGTGAACTGTGCTGTTAATAAACATAACCGTTAAACGGCAATATACATTACGCAATACGAAAACAAACAACTTTGTAGATCACATTAGGTTGTTCCCCATTTACTTCAAAACTTCTCTAAAGCTCCTCTTCAAGTAGATTCCAACATGTGAATGGCCCTGAATAATGCTTTTGGCCTTGGTCCTGAACACATTATAGCTCGACTTTCAAAAACAAGAAAGGGGCTGACAGATGGAATAGCACACTGTGGTATAAAGTTTGCAAACAGGGATAAGGTGCCTCAGAAAGGCTGGTCAACGTATCGATAGGAGGACCTATCTTCGCCAAAGGCGGCCTCGTCATCCTCGGCATGTTAGTTTTGAACGGTTAGTGCAGTGACGTCACGCGCGGGTGTTGTCGCTCGCTGCTGCTTTGAAAGGGAGAGACTTCAGAGGAAACGAGCGCAGTCGTCCGACGTCTGTGAGCTTCGTTTCCAAGAAGGGGGACAAGAGCCGGAGAGTGGGAGCGCGGGGAGAAAATAAAAGAAAGGCCCAGAGAAAAAAAAAAAAAAAGGAGGAGACGGGGGGGGGGGAAGCCAGGGTGACACCAAGACAGAAAAAAGGGAGTAAGAAAGAACAAGAAGGAAAAAATATTAAGAAAGACGGCAGCGCGTTGGGAGCGCGTTGGGAATGCGGGAAGTTAGGGCCGATTTACTCTCAAACCGCCCATGGCCGCACGCCGCACCGCAAGGCAGCGGTCCGCCAGCAATGGCCTACGTGACGTCACGAGAGGCGGTCGTGAACTTTTGCCTCCGTGCGGCGCCCGCATAAACATGGCGCTGGTTCGTAGCGAAGCGGAGTACAAGGCCTAGGCCCCTAGGCTGCAGCGACAGTTTCTTTTTTGTATGGTTTATTAATTGTGATCATTGCAAGAGCTATTCAGCACCTGCAAAGCTATTTGTCTAACGCAACAAGCAGCTGTGCTCTTCCTGACCTCTTCAGTACGTGCGATCGCCAAAGGAAACAGACGGATGTGTGTTGTGTTTACGCGAGGGTCGGAAGTTATGGAGCCGCCGAATTCGTGTGTTTTGCCGTTTTTTGCATGATGATGATATATGGGGTTTTGTGGCGCAAGGGCCAGGTATGGCCAAAGAGCGCCATGTCTGTGCTAATGATTTTGCGGTGTAATTATGATTACTATGAAGTTCGTGTGAGGTGGCTGTAAAGAGGCCTTAAAATATACGCTCTAAAGTGCGTAAAATCTGTATGATAAAATTATGGCGATGACGTGTGACTTGTACTATGAACATTTAGATGCATTTAAAAAGAATGATACGATAGGTAAAATATATGTGATTGTGAAAAATCCATGAGCACTACTGCCTCCTTAGAGCCCTTGAAACACAAGGGCCTGGAGGCATGTGCTATGCAAAACAATTATCGCAGTGGCATCCTCTCAAGAGAGGAGGCGCTACGAATTCATGGGACTAATAACATGTAAGACCACATCTTTAAGATAACCTAGCACTGTGTCTGTATTAAAAAGCGGTTCTGGACCAAGAAGCATTTCAGGATGAAGAGGAATGTGCTGTCGGTATGCTAATGAAAAATGTCTTTTTCTCTCAGATTCGGCTTCCCGACACTCCAGGAGGACGTGGAGTACGATCAGCCTCTCCCCGCATCTACCACAGGTTGGAGGCTCACTTCCGGTGAGTAGAAAATTATGGGTGCCGAACGAGTGTCCTATTCTGAGACGACAGAATAGGACATCTGTTCGGCGCGATTTTGTAGTAGAGGGCCAGAACCCTAACTGTGGTTTTATCAGGTGGAGCTTATTATCCGTTTCCGCATCCCACATGTGTTGCCAGTGATCGCGCAGCCTCCTTCGCAAGAAAGGCCTCAGATCTGTGACAGGCACCGCAGAGGTAGGGTTAACAGCTTGCAATGTGATTGACGTGGCCATCTCGTCCGCCAGAACGTTACCTTCAATTCCCCTATGGCCAGGGACCCAGCATATTATGATATTCTGGTTAGATGAGTACGCTTTGCACAAGACCGAATATAGTTCATTAAATACGGGATTTTTATGTTTCCTGAGTGACATTAAGGCCTTCACGACGCTGAGAGAGTCTGTATAGATCGCTGCTTTTGGAAGTTTCGATTTTCTTATGTGCTTTACAGCAGAGAGTAGTGCGTAGGCCTCGGCCGTAAAGATACTTGTTTCCGGATGCAGTACATCGGATTCCGAAAACGATGGGCCGACGGCTGCATAGGATACCCCGGCATTTGACTTGGAAGCGTCTGTGTAGAACTCTGCGCAGGAGTGCTTGTGCTGGAGTTCTAGGAAATGCATTCGGATTTCAGCCTCAGGAGCGTGCTTTGTAACTTTTATAAAGGATATGTCACATTGTATCACCTGCCATTCCCAAGGAGGTAAGTGCTTGGTTAGGTGCATTAAGCGATGCTCGAGGAGCGGGACATGCATTTCATCGCTAAGCTGCTTCACACGCAGCGAGAAAGGCTGTCTTATGGAGGGACGATTGCTGAAAAGTGTAGCGCACGTCATATCGGTAACGTTATGAAAACATGGATGTTCAGGATTGGAGCGTACTTTAAGGAAATATGTAAAGCTAATGTATGATCTCTGTAGGTGGAGAGACCATTCATTTGATTCCACATATAGACTTTGTATGGGACTCGTTCTGAAAGCGCCAGTGGCCAGTCGGATTCCCAGATGGTGGACTGGGTCTAGCATCTTTAGCGCGCTCGGGGCGGCAGAGTTATACACAACGGCACCATAATCCAACCGAGACCGAATTAGGCTCTTGTATAGGTTCATTAAACACTTCCTATCACTACCCCATGTAGTCTGGGATAGAAGTTTCATTAAGTTCATTGTTTTCAGACACTTTTCTTTAAGATGTTTAATGTGTGGGACGAAAGTAAGTTTATTGTCGAGTATAGCACCTAGAAATTTGTGCTCTTTGTTTACAGGTATCTGATGTCCACACATTTCCAAGCAAGGATCTGGGACCAGGCCTCTCTTCCTTGTGAACAGCACACAAGAACTCTTTTGAGGATTGATTTTAAAACCATTTTTCTCTGCCCACCCTGACACTTTGTTCAAACCATGCTGTACCTGTCTCTCGCATACTGCGAGGTTACAGGATTTGAAGCCTATTTGAATGTCATCCACATAGACGGAATACAAAATGGCCGGGGGTAAGGAAGCACGAAGCGTTGTCATCTTAACAATAAAAAGTGTGCAACTGAGCACGCCTCCCTGGGGTACACCAGTTTCTTGTGTAAAAGGACGTGACAGCACATTGCCAACTTTCACCCGGAAGGTACGATTGGACAAGTAGCTTTTTATTACGTTGAGCATATTATCATGAATGCCCATTTCCGATAAGTCTCGCAAGATGCCGTATCGCCACGTTGTGTCATACGCCTTTTCCATATCGAGAAATATCGAGAGGAAGAACTGTTTATGTATAAATGCGTCCCGGATATTTGTTTCAAAACGTACAAGATGGTCGGTTGTGGAGCGCCCCTCTCGGAAGCCACACTGATAGGGATCAAGCATTTTGTTCTGTTCAAGGAAATGGATCAGTCGCCGATTTATCATTTTTTCAAATACCTTACACATGCAACTTGTGAGGGCTATCGGGCGGTAGCTTGCCACTGATGAAGGATCTTTGCCTTGTTTTAGAACAGGGATCACAATGGCTTCTTTCCATGCGGTCGGAAGGTACCCTGCGTCCCAGATAGTGTTGAAAAGTGTAAGTAGTGACACTTGCGTGTCTTTGTGTAAGTTTTTCAGCATTTCGTACATGATTCTATCAGATCCTGGTGCGGAGCTCTTGCATGCGCTCAAGGCAGCTCTCAATTCGGCAAAACTGAAAGGACGGTTGTAAGGCTCATTCTCTCGGCTTTTTCTTGTTAAAGGCTTACGTTCTTCTATTTCTTTATATATGAGAAAAGATTGCGAATAATTGTTTGAACTTGACACACTCTCAAAGTGCTCCCCAAGTGAGTTGGCCTGGTCTTGCAGTGAATCGCCCTGTGTGTTTACCAGGGGGACTGAGTATGTTTGCCTACCTCTAATCCTATTAACTCTGTTCCAGGCTTTGGCCTCATCCCTAAACGAGTTAATACTCGATAGATGCTTTTGCCAGCTTTCTCTTCTGGCCTGTCGGCGGGTTCTCCTACCTTGGGATTTTACTTTTTTAAAGTTTACAAGATTTTCTGCAGTGGGCGAAGCGCGTAGCATCTCCCACGCTTTGTTCTGATTCCTACGTGCGATTCTGCATTCATGGTTCCACCACGGGACATGCCGTTTGCATGCCGAACCGTTTATTTCACGTATGCATTTAGATGCACCATCTATTATAAAGGCTGTGAAGTACTCCACAGCCGCATCGATTTCTAAAGAAGACATGTCGTCCCATGATATACTAGTTAAGTTTCGGAACCTCTCCCAGTCTGCTGTGTCAATATTCCACCTAGGAGCGTGTGGTGGATATTCATTTTCTTTAGGTGATCTTAGCAGTATAGGGAAGTGGTCGCTGCCGTAAGGGTTGTCGGCAACTTCCCATTCAAGTTCAGGCAGTACAGACGGGGAGACTATGCTTAGGTCTATGGAAGAATAGGTTCTATTTGCAAGAGAGTAATATGTGTGTTCCTTTTTATTCAACAGACAAGCACCAGAAGAAAAGAGGAACTGTTCGAGAAGACGTCCTCGCGCATCTATACGAGGGTCGCCCCACAGGTAGTTATGTGCATTGAAATCGCCAAGAACAACGTAGGGTTCTGGCAATTCATCAATAAAGGACTGAAATTCATGTTTGCTTAGTTTATAATGTGGGGGTATATAAAGTGAGCAAATAGTGATAAGCTTGTTTAGCAGAATGACTCGAACCGCCACTGCCTCAAGGGCCGTTCGTAGCTGCAAACGTTGACAGGCTATGCTTTTTTGAATTATAATTGCAACACCGCCCGATGATGCGAGAGCATCATCGCGATCTTTGCGAATAGTAACGTGTTGTCGAAGGAAATTTGTGTGTTTTGGTTTTAAGTGTGTTTCCTGTAAACACAGCACTTTCGGATTGTGTTTATGGATAAGTTCTTGCACATCATCGAGATTCCTAAGAAGACCTCTGACATTCCATTGAATGATTTGTGTATCCATATTTAAAGAAAAATTTGTGCTGTGTTTACGGAAATTGAGGTGATGCCGCTTAGGTTACAGAGCTCTTTCGAGGCCCTGTAACGGGGGTTCTGCCCTTTCTGGAGCGTTCGAGGGAGCCTCGCCGCTCCTTAGGCGCTTGGTGCGCCTTGAGAATAGGTGTAGTGTCCATTGCCTCTTGTGAGGCGCCGGACACCTGCTCTTGCGAGCGAGAAGTTTCCCGAGAGGGTCCCGCCTTGGAGGGCAAGACCCCTGCGCCCACCAGCCCGGAGGTCGATGGGGCACCCTGCGGGATTTGGCTGCGCCTGCTGTTGCCAGCGCTGGGAGGGGCCGGGGAGATTGGGGCACCCTCTGCTGCGCCCACCTTCGGGGTCGATGGTCCCCCCTGCTCTGTTGACGGAGCAGCGCTAGCTGCGACCGCCGCGGGGGCAGATGGCGTAACTGCCGACTCACTGCTTGTGGGTCGGACAGCCGCCGGAGGCCTTTGTGACGCTGCCCCCTTACGCGCCACATCGGCAAAGCTGCTCTTAGACAGGTATGACACCCGCCTCCGTGCCTCTTTGAAAGTGATATTTTCTTTTACTTTTATGGTCACAATTTCTTTTTCTTTTTTCCAGGACGGGCAGGCGCGCGAGTATGCGGCATGCTCGCCTTCACAGTTGACACAGTGTGGGGTGTTCTGGCACGTTTCGGAGGAATGTTCATTGTCACTGCACTTGGCACAAGTCAGCCGGCCTCGACAGTTCTGTGAACTGTGGCCGAAACGTTGGCACTTAAAGCATCTGAGAGGATTGGGAACGTATGGCCGAACACGAAGTTTGATATAACCAGCCTCGATGGACTCGGGAAGGACACTTGAGCCGAAAGTGAGTATCAGGTGTTTCGTCTTGATCTCTTTTCCATCTCGCCTAATCTTAATTCGTTTAACATTTATAACATTCTGGTCACTGAAGCCCTCCAAGAGTTCAGCCTCAGTGAGCTCCATCAAGTCATCGTCAGAGACAACACCACGGGTGGTGTTCATCGTGCGGTGCGGGGTTATAATTATCTGGGTTTCCCCAAATGACACTAGTGTTGACAATTTTTCATATTGTTTTTGATCGCGGAGCTCCAAGAGGAGATCCCCGCTTGCCATCCTCGACGCCTTATAGCCAGGACCAAAGGCTTCAGTCAATGACTTCGAAACAAGGAAGGGTGAGATAGTTCTTACTGGTTTATCTGGTTTTGCAGAATGGATAACATGGAAACGCGGGAACGATTCTTTTTGGCGGCCAAAAAATTGAAAGACTTCATCGGTGCGCCCTCTTTTCTGAGGGCGATCAGGTAGTGAAGGGAAGGAAGTAGCCATGTGTGGACGTGTAGTTTTCGGCAGCAACGCCAGCCACCCACCATGGAGTCCAACAAGGGGACGCTGCAGGGCCTGAAAAACAGGGCCTGCAAACGCCAGCTGTACGTTGCCACTATAACCCAATATGACATAACCAAGGTTGGCTACTCACACAAGGTTAACCCTTGCTGCCAAGAAGGTCGGAAGTAATAAAGAAATGAGAAGGAGACAGGACAGGCGGAAAGTAAGGGAAAGACGAAGGTAATAGGGAGAGAGAGACAGGAAAAGGCAACTACCGATTTCCCCCGGGTGGGTCAGTCCGGGGGTGCCGTCTACG
The DNA here is from genome assembly GCF_050947875.1 of Dermacentor variabilis. Taxonomy (NCBI): domain Eukaryota; kingdom Metazoa; phylum Arthropoda; class Arachnida; order Ixodida; family Ixodidae; genus Dermacentor; species Dermacentor variabilis. The sequence goes on along the minus strand of NC_134575.1, from coordinate 110,462,718 downwards.
TGAAGCAGAGGCCAAAGGGGTGTGTTGCCTCCGCCGGGGGGCCTTAAAGGTCCGAACACCCAGCATCGGCTCAACCCCCAGGATCCCCTTTTCCCCGGACACGGCTGAGCCGCGCACGGCTACACGCGGGAGGGTCCAACCCTCGTGTGCTCGGGTACGTGGTGTCGCAACACACCAAACGCCTGCTGACGCAGACGCCCCTGCGGGGCGTTTTTTGCATGTGCATTACAAACGCGCAGGCCATCGTATACACCTGCATTCTAAGCATGACACTAGTTCGGTACGCGGCAAAATGAAAAGATTGCGATCAACCTCCTCAGCAGATGGTGTTCGTAGGTGTTGTGTGTGCGCGCTTCATCGATACGAAGATTGCAAGTTTGTGTAGTACTGGTTTGTGTTTCAGAAGTGATGGCACGATGTGTAGCGATGAGCTTCATTATCGCCTCATCGAAGTCATTCGTAATGTGCTGTTTGTGTCTACCTTCGTGTGAGCTGTTTTGCGGGCTGCGATGCGCATTGGTGAACGCGAACACGTACAGAACGTTCGAGCGCTAGGGTTCTTGCTTTTACGAAGCGTAAGTGTACTGTGCTGTGTGCGTGCAAAGTGTCGCAGTGGTGCTAGCGTATAAGTGTTCGTTTCATGCAATATGCATATGTTCTGAAGTGAACCGTGCATAAGCGTCGCGGGTGAGTTTCGGTTCCGGCCCTTTCTGCCTCGCTCACGTATCTTGTGTGTTTTTCAGACGTTATTTCTGTGCTATGAAGGTGTTTATAATCGATGAGGGCAATATAAGGAGCAGCTTAAAAGTTACATGAGTACATGCGCACTGTCGTGAAATGTGGGCGCGCTTATATGCACTGTTCTCGTGAACGCAAATTTCAGGCACTGTACATTGTTGTCATGTGGACATTGGTGTGAACAGCAGAAATCCTGAGGCGTATTTCTAGATTAAGCAAAGTATACAGTATTATACTGAGGGATGTGAACGCCTTGCATGTGAAAGAAATTCTTTTTTCTCCTTGAGATAAAGACTTGCCATTAAGGCATAATTCTTGGTGCGTATATGTGTAGTATATGTGTGCTGTGAGGCCTGTGTTGTGTATGAATTGAAGCAGTGTTTTGTGGAATCTGTTATGTATCCAGCGGTCATAGCTGGTTGTGACACTGTAGCGGAGGCCGGCTTGCAGTAGGAGACGCGAGCGTTCCGACTGTAAACCCGTACATGTACATATTAGGTGGTATGCATCTGCTTCCACCACAAGAACGGAGCAGTATGGACACATAGCACCCAGTGGTAAATGCGACCAGTTCCACCTTGAGATAACAGCCGGTGTAAGGGCCACCCCGGCCCGAAGCCTCCTAAGCACAACTTCCTCCGCTCTAGTAAGGTGAAGGGGTAGGGAGCAGACACACCGTAGGATAAGAGCGCGTGTGTCCTGCCGGAGAAATTTTTTACGGGCTCGGAGCGATTTACGGTTGGGGTGGGAAGGGAATAGGTGGAGGATCAAGATTAGGAGGGCAGTGTGCCTGCTGGTAAGCAGCAATGTTGTGAGGGTTCGCCGAATGGCCTTGAATCCAGTGTACCTTGACACAAGTAGCTGTTTTACTATTCATGGTGCGTATTGTCTCGCAGATTTCCATCGCCTTATCAACCTTCCCGAGTTCCTGAATACCCGCTAAAGAATCAGTGAAGATACCTATTTGCTTGATGGTAGGCAGCTTAGATGTCGCATCTTGCACAGTGTCTTGGATGGCTTGAAGTTCCATTACTAGAGTGCTGGCTACCGTAGATAAATAGCGCTGGTGGCCGCTGATGAAATTATGTGTAGTACTCAGGAATGATGTGCTTCCGCCGACTGGGAGAATGGCAGCATCCGTATAGACTTTGCAGATGTTAGCGCATGATGCATCGGCGATATTGTGTTCGTCAATAATACCTGTTGTATCGCTGCGTCATAACTTCGTTGGCTTATTAGTTGTGATGTTGAGTTCCCAGCGAGGCATTGCATAGGGCTGATTGTCAATCCGAGAGCCGCGTTGAAAATTAGCATGCAACGCAGCGACAGCCGGAACAAGTTGCTTTTTTATTTCACGTGCTTTTTCACGTTGCAAAATTAACTCTGCAATTCTGTTGAGCTGGGCATGTTCCTGTAAGGTTGGTATCGGAGTGATGCGGGGCAGTGCTGTGATTGTGCGCATAGCATCGCGATTAATCGTCTCCAACTGTGCCAGCTGTGCCAAAGTCAGCCGTTGAAATTGTGCCTGACATAAAATTCGTGGCTACAAGACTGCACGCACCAACCGTCGAGCTACGTCAGTACGAGCTCCAGCTGCTTTTGCTGCAATGCGACGAATAAGGTGAAGTGTTTTTTGTCGAACTCTGTCTGGTTTTACGGAGCCAGTGTGCACCACTGCCGGAGTGGTGAATATCGAGACCCAGTATGCGGACCTCTGAGGCCTCAGGGATTGTCAATGCGCCGAGTTTAAATGTAAAGGGGTGCTGCGTGATTCTTGTGCGTCCTTTCTTGTTGGCCACCACAACGCAGCTTGATTTTTGGGCGGAAATCTCCAACCCTGCTTCTGAGCGTAGTTGTTCAGAACACCAAGGGCTTCATGAAGCTGTTGAGTTTGTCTAGATATATCTTCATGCACGGACCAAAGCATGACGTCATCCGCATTGATTAAGAACCTCACGTCTGGAATCCGATGCAGTTGCCAGGCTAGTGGTATTAGAGCAACGTTGAAGGGAAGAAGAGCCAAAACCGAACCTTGTGGGACTCCTCTGTTCGATGTGAAGTATCTTTCTTGCCTTCCATCTACTCTAATCGCAAATGTGCGATTCTGAAGGAATGTGTAGATGAATCTTATCACCCGTGGTGGAAGTCCCAGGTCGATGAGGTTGGCTATAATGATTTCATGGTCTATATTGTCATAAGCTTTCGTTATGTCTGTTGCTACTACCGTGCGCACAGCGTGACTGTGTGGTGAACCTGTAAAATATCGTCTGCTAATATACAAAGTCCGTCTTCAGTTCCCTATTAAGAACGGAATCCGACTTGAGCAGGATGACATTTATCGTGGCGTTCAAGCCACCAGGAAACACGTGTGGCCAGCATCTTTTCAGCGAGCTTGCAGACAGTTCAGGTTGCTGAAATGGGGCGTAAAGACTGCAGGCTATTTGGAGATGATGATGATGATGTTTGAGGTTTAATGGCGCAAGGGCCAGGTATGGCCAAAGAGCGCCATGCTAGTGGTAATGAATATGTCGTGGTCTGATGGGCTCTGTGAATTTAATGTGACTTGGCTGTAGAGGGGCCTAAAAGAGTTTGTGTAAATTGCATAAAAATTACCCGTAATAAAATTATGGCAATGATTAAAGACATGTACTATGATCACTAAAATACATTAAAAAGAATGATGCATTATATAAAATATGCGAGAGACTAGAATTGTCTAAGAGCACTACTGCCTCGCCAGAGCCCTTCAAACGCAAGGGCCGAGAGGCATGTGCTATACAAAATAGCTATCACAGCGGCATCCTCTGGAGAGAGGAGACGCTATGAACGTATAGGGCTAATTACATGTAACACAACATCTTTCAGGAAGTCTAGGACTGCGTTAGTGTCAAAGAGTGGTTCTGGGCCGAGTAACATTACAGGATGAAGGGGAATGCGCTGCCGGTATGCTAATGGAAAATGTTTCTTTCTCTCAGATTCGGCTTTCCGACACTCCAGGAGGACATGGAGGACGGTCAGCCTCTCCCCACATCTCCCACAGGTTGGGGGCTCATTTCCAGTAAGTAAAAAGTTATGCGTGCCAAAAGTGTGTCCTATTCTTAGACGACAGAATAGGACATCTGTCCTGCGTGATTTTGTTACAGGAGGCCAGAAACCTAGTTGTGGCTTTATTACATGCAGCTTATTATTTGTTTCCAGGTCCCACAAGCGCTGCCAGTAGTTTCGCAGTTTCCTTCTTAAGAAAGGCTTCAGGTCTGCGACAGGAACTGTAGCGGCAGAATTTACAGTGTGTGATGCAATTGATGTGGCCATTTGGTCGACTAACACGTTACCCTGGATGCCCCTATGTCCAGGCACCCAGCATATTATCACATGCTGGTTAGACACATATGCTTTACTTAGGGCGGAATAGAGTTCAATGATTATAGGATTTTTGTGCTTAAAGAACGATATCAAAGACTTCACAACACTTAGGGAGTCCGTATATATAATTGACTTTTTGAGTTTTGATTTCCTTATATGCTTCACGGTCGACAGTATTGCGTAGGCCTCAGCCGTGAAGATACTAGTTTCCGGATGCAGTAAATCGGATTCCGAGAAGGATGGACCGACGGCTGCATAGGACACCCCGTCGCGTGACTTCGATGCATCTGTGTAGAACTCAGTGCAGGAGTATTTGTACTGGAGTTCCCGGAAATGCATTTGGATTTCAATCTCTGGAGCATGCTTTGTGACTTCCACGAAAGATATATCACATTGTATGAGCTGTCACTCCCACGGAGGCAGCAGCTTGGCTGGATGCATTAGGGGAAGCTCGAGGAGTGGAACGTGCATTTCTTCACTAAGCTCCCTCACACGCAGCGATAAAGGCTGTCTTACGGAGGGACGATTGCGAAAGAGTGTAGCATATGTCATGTCATTAATGGTATTAAAACAGGGATGTTGTGGATTTGAGTGGACATTCAGAAAATATGTTTGGCTGATGTATGTTCTCTGCAGATGAAGTGACCACTCATTTGATTCTACATATAAGCTTTGTATGGGACTCGTTCTGAAAGCGCCAGTGGCCAGTCGGATTCCTTGATGGTGGACCGGATCTAGGATCTTTAGCGCGCTCGGGGCTGCAGAATGATAGATCACGGCACCATAGTCTAGTCGTGATCGAATGAGGCTGTTATAGATATTCATTAAACACTTTCTGTCACTACCCCATGTAGTCTGGGATAGAAGTTTGATTATGTTCATTGTTTTTAGACATTTTTCTTTAAGATTTTTCATGTGGGGGACGAAAGTGAGTCTGTAGTCAAGTATGACACCTAGAAATTTGTGTTCTTTGTTAACAGGTATCTGTTGTCCATGCAGTTCTATGCAAGGATCTGGACTAAGTCCTCTCTTTCTTGTAAAAAGAACACAAGAGCTTTTGTTAGGATTGATCTTAAATCCATTCTTGTCTGCCCACACTGAGACTTTGTTCAGGCCATGCTGTACCTGTCTCTCGCAGACTGCGAGGTTACACGATTTGAAAGCTATTTGAATGTCGTCCACGTAGACAGAGTAAAAGATGGCGGGTGGTAATGAAACACGAAGCGTGTTCATCTTCACGATAAAGAGCGTGCAGCTCAGCACGCCTCCTTGGGGTACACCCGTTTCTTGCGTAAAAGGGCGTGAGAATGCATTGCCGACTTTTACCCGGAAGGTACGATTTGACAGATAGCTTTCTATTATATTATGCATATTACCGTGGATGCCCATTTCTGACAAGTCTCTTAAGATTCCGTAACGCCACGTCGTATCGTACGCCTTCTCCATATCGAGGAATATGGATAAGAAAAACTGTTTGTGAACAAATGCGTCTCGGATATTTGCTTCTACACGTACGAGATGGTCAGTTGTGGAGCGCCCTTCTCGGAAGCCACACTGATAAGGATCAAGCATTTTGCTCTGTTCAAGGAAATGAACGAGTCGCCGATTAATCATTTTTTCGAATACCTTACAAAGGCAACTTGTCAGGGCTATCGGGCGGTAACTTGCCACTGAGGAAGGATCTTTGCCTTGTTTCAAAACTGGGATCACAATGGCTTCCTTCCACGCGGTTGGAAGGTACCCTGCATCCCAAATGGTGTTGAAAAGTGTGAGTAGTGTAACCTGCGTGTCATTGTGTAAGTTTTTGATCATTTCATACATGATTCTGTCAGATCCCGGTGCAGAGCTCTTGCATGCGCTCAAGGCAGCTCTCAACTCGGCAATGCTAAAAGGACAGTTGTATGGTTCATTCTGTTGACATTTTCTCATGAGTGGCTTACTTTCTTCTATTTGTTGATATTTCCGAAAGGATTGCGAGTAATGGTTGGCACTTGACACGCTCTCAAAGTGCTCCCCAAGTGAGTCCGCCTGATCTTGTAGGGTATCGCCTTCTGTGTTTACCAAAGGGAGTGCATGCGCTTGTCGCCCTCTTATCCTATTGACCATATTCCAGGCTTTCGCCTCATCTCTGAACGAGTTAATACTCGATAGAAATTTCTGCCAACTTTGTCGTCTGGCATGTCGGCGGGTTCGCCTGCCTTCGGATTTTGCTTTTTTAAAGTTGACTAGATTCTCTGCAGTGGGAGAAGCGCGTAGCAACCCCCACGCCCTGTTCTGTTTTTTACGAGCGATCCTACAATCGTCGTTCCACCATGGGACACGCCGTTTGTAGGCCAAGCCTTTTACTTCTGATATGCATTTAAATGCGACATCGATTATGAGTGCTGTAAAAACCTCGACTGCAGCGTCAGTTCCTAACGAAGACAGGTCAGCCCATGGGATACTAGTTAGAGATCGAAATTTCTCCCAATCAGCTGTCTCAATCTTCCACCTAGGAGCGTGTGGTGGATATTTGTTTTCTTTATGTGATCTTAGCAGTATAGGGAAGTGGTCGCTACCGTAAGGGTTGTCGGTAACTTCCCATTCAAGTTCTGGCAGTACAGACGGGGAGACTATAGTAAGATCTATTGACGAAAAGGATCGGTTTGCAAGAGAGTAATATGTGGGTTCTTTCTTATTGAGAACGCACGCTCCGGAAGAAAAAAGGAACTGCTCAACAAGACGACCTCGCGCATCTGTACGAGAGTCGCCCCACAGGCAGCTGTGCGCATTGAAATCGCCAAGAACAACATAAGGTTCTGGCAATTCGTCTATAAATGACTGAAATTCATGTTTGTTTAATTTGTAGTGTGGGGGTACGTAAAGCGAGCAAATGGTGACGAGTTTATTAAGGAAAACAGCTCGAACCGCCACTGCCTCAAGGGCCGTTCGTAGCTGTAAACGTTGGCACGCTACGCTTTTTTGAATTATAATTGCGACACCGCCCGATGATGCGACAGCATCATCGCGATCTTTCCGAAAAGTAACATATTGTCGAAGAAAGTTTGTGTATTTTGACTTTAAGTGTGTTTCCTGTAAACACAGCACTTTTGGATTATGTGTGTGGATGAGTTCTTGCAAATCATCAAGGTTTCTAACGAGACCTCTGACGTTCCATTGTATGATTTGTGTATCCATATTTAATGTAAATTAGTGCTGTGTGTACGGAAACGGAAAGATGCCTTAGATTACAGAGCCCTTTCGAGGCCCTGTAATAGGTGTTTTGTTCTTTTTGAAGCGTTCAAGCGATTCTCGACGCTCCTTAGGCGTTTGATGCGCCTTGGGGACAGGTGTAGTGTCCATTGCCTCGTGTGAGACGCCGGACAAGAGCTCTTGCGAGCGAGAGGTTTTCAGAGGGAGTCCCGCCTTGGAGGGCAAGACCCCTGCGCCCACCAGCCCGGAGGTCGATGGGACTCCCTGAGGGATTTGGCTGCGCTGGCCGTTGCCAGCGCTGGAAGGGGCCTCGGAGGTTGGGGCAGCCTCGGCTGCACCCACCTTCGGGGTGGATGGTCCCTTCTCCTCGGTTGACGGAGCAGCGCTAGCTGCAACCGCCGCGGGGGCAGATGGCGTGACTGCCGACTCACTGATTGTGGGTCGGACAGCCGCCGGAGGCCGTTGTGACGCTGCCCCCTGACGCGCCACTTCGGCAAAGCTGGCCTTAGGAAGGTATGCAACCCGCCGGCGTGCCTCTTTGAATGATATGTTTTCTTTTACTTTGATAGTGACTATTTCTTTTTCTTTTTTCCAAGACGGGCATGACCGCGAGTATGCGGCATGCTCGCCATCACAGTTCACGCAGTGTGGAGCGTTTTCGCACGTTTCAGAGGCATGGTCACGGGAACTACATTTTGCACATGTCTGGCGGCCTCGGCAGTTCTGTGAGCTGTGGCCGAATCGCTGGCACTTAAAGCATCGTAGGGGATTTGGAATGTACGGTCTCACTCGGATTTTCACATAGCCTGTCTCGATAGTGTCTGGTAGGTTGCTTGAGCCAAATGTAAGTATTAGGTGCATGGTATTGATTTCTTTTCCGTCACGTCTTATTTTAATTCTCTTAACATTGATCACGTTCTGATCATTCCAACCCTCTAGAAGTTCAGCTTCAGACAATTCAAGCAGATCAGCATCCGATGCAACGCCACGGGTAGTATTCATGGTACGGTGTGGGGTCACTGTGACTGGAACACCCCCAAAAGATACAAGTTTGGACAGTTTTTGAAATTGTTTCTGATCGCGGAGCTCTAGGAGAAGATCACCGCTAGCCATTTTCGATGCTTTGTATCCGGGACCAAAAACTTCTGTCAGAGATTTCGAAACAACGAAAGGTGAGATCATTCTTACAGTCTTCTCAGGCTTATCGGAGTGGATGACATGAAAGCGGGGAAAGTTCTGTGTACGATTGCCAAAAAACTTAAAGACATCTTCGGTGCGCCCTCGTTTCTGAGGGCGATCAGGAAGTTTGGGGAAACCAGTTTCTATGAAGATATATAAAAATTCGGCAACAGCGCCGACCGCCCACCACGGAGCCCAACGCGGGGACGCGGCAGAGCTTGCATACAAGTCTGCACGACGCCAGTCGTACGCCGCCACTATAACCAAATATGGTGTACCCAAGGTTGGATAGCCACACAGGGTTAACCCTTGCCACCAAGAAGAAGGAAGTAAATAGAAGAGAGAAGGAGACAGTTAGTTAGTTAATTCGGGTTTTATGGCGCAAAAGCAACTAAGGCCATGCTGCGCCAGCCACAAGATATTAAGGATTCAAATGTTAAACAGTGGAAGCAGCGTTATTTTAGAGTCTGTGTAAAAAACCGGTTTCTTCTAGAAAGCTGAACAAGTCAGCGAAAGGTACTAGCGGTTCATCTCCGACTATTGAGGCGGGGTGTAAAGGTATGTGTAAGTTATAGAGATTCTGTAAAAGCTTGTGTCTCTGTGTTTCAATATTTGGACATGTCATAAGAATATGCATAACGGTGAGTGGTTCATGGCACTTCTCGCAAGTTGGCGGGTTTTCGTTTTGAAGTAGAAAATTGTGGGTCAGGTGCGTATGCCCGATTCGGAGTCTACATAGGATCACCTCATAGAAGCGTTGCTGGTGACAGCACGACTTCCATTCTCTAAGCACGGGTTTTATTGTGTGTAACTTGTTATTTGTGCATGTGTCCCATTCTAGTTGCCACTTTAATGTTAGGGCCTTATGAATAGCTCGGATACTGTCTTGGTATGGAAGTGTTGTTTGCGTTATACCTTTATGTGCTGCCATGAACGCGCATCTATCTGCTGCTTCATTCCCTGGTATCCCGACATGGCTTGGAACCCAGCATAATCGTATTGTTCTTCCATATTCGTTATAAGCCAACATGTTTAGGATGTCACCAAGTAGGGGTTCGGACGCGGAGTTAAGGTTTAGAGCTCTGAGTGCGCTTAACGAATCGGTATATATGATAGCATTCGTCTGCTTGTCACTGGTAATTTTTTTAACTGCCGTCCATATTGCGAAAACTTCGGCGGTAAACACTGAAGAAAAGTTATTTATCCGAATGCTATTTTGCCAATTTTTCGTAATTATTCCGACACCTACGTATTCTTGTGTTTTGGAGCCGTCGGTGTAAAATTCCGTGTAATGTTTATATTTTTCTTGTATAGCTCGAAACTCTTGTATTATGTGTTCCTGTGGGATGTCTTTTTTCTTTAGATGTGTTAGTGTCCAGTCACATAGCTGTGAAAAGTTGTACCATGGTGGCAATCTTGGTGGCCTTTCAGCAACCTGCAGGGCCTCGTGAGGAACATCATAAGCTTCACAGTATTCTTCGTATCGTAAGATTAGTGGCCGAATCATGTTCGGTTTGCTTGTGTAGTGTATCCTTGATATGCACTGTGTAACGATGTTGTAGCATATATGTTGTGGTGATGATCGAACTCGTAGTACATAGGAAAGTGTAAGCAGTGCTCTGCGTTGCTGTAAGGACGGCTCATTGCAGTCAACATATAAACTTTGGACAGGCGATGTTCTGTAGGCACCGCTTGCCAGTCGTAGGCCGAGATTATGAACTGGATCGAGTCGCTTGATGTATGACTGCCTAGCTGCACCATAAACTACACTACCGTAGTCGAGGATGCTACGTACGAGGGACCGGTATATACGTAGTAGACAAGTTCGGTCAGATCCCCAGTGCTTGTGTGATAGCACCTTGAGGATATTTAATGCTTTATTTGCTTTAATTTTAGTTGTGTTAATGTGGGCCAAGAAGTTCAGCTTTGTGTCAAACGTTACGCCTAGAAATTTATAGTGTTCTTTGACCGGCAAGGTTGTACCATGCAATGTGAGAACTGGGTTCAAGTGTAATCCTCGTTTCTGGGAGAAGAGAACTGTAACAGTTTTGTCTGTTGAAAAACGGAATCCATTTTTGTCAGCCCATTGTGTAAGGTTATTTATGGTTATTTGTAGTTGTCTTTCGCAAGTGGATAGATTTGAGGCGCGGCAAGCAACTTGCAGATCGTCGACATATATGGAGTGCATAACAGAGGATGGTATGATCTTATTAACAGAGTTCATTTTGATTATGAAGAGTGTCGTGCTCAGAATACAACCCTGTGGAACGCCATTTTCCTGTGTAAATGTGCGTGAAAGTATTGCGCCGAGACGCACCTGAAATGTTCTATTTGCCATAAAATCAGATAGACAGTTTAGCATTCTGCCACGCACTCCCAATTCAGCCAGGTCTCTTAAAATTCCATACCGCCAAGTGGTATCATACGCTTTCTCTAGATCGAAAAATATTGTGAGACAGTGTTGTTTGTGTAGAAACGCGTTACGTATTTCATGTTCTAGTCGTACGAGGTGGTCAGTTGTTGAGCAGCCCTTTCTGTATCCGCACTGGTGCACGTCTATTAGATTCCGTGATTCAAGGATGAATGTGAGCCTTATGTTTATGATACTCTCGTAGGTTTTGGCTAGACAGCTTGTTAAGGCGATGGGTCTGTAGCTGCTTGGGGACGTTGAGGATTTACCTGATTTCAAAAAAGGCACTATTACTGCATTTTTCCAGTCTGTGGGCATTATTCCAGATTCCCAGATGTTGTTGAAGAATTTAAGAAGTGTTTCTGTTGATGCTTGAGAGAGGTGTGCCAACATTGTGTAGTGGACACGGTCAAGGCCTGTTGCTGTTTTTTTACCGGCAGAGAGAACCCTGTTCAATTCTTGCATTGTGAGGGCGTTATTATAAGATTCATTTGAAGCCCCAGTAGTGGGCAGTCTCTGTTTCTCCGCCGACATTTTATATTTTAAGAAGTCACTTGAGTAGTTTGCTGAGCTTGAGACCTTGTAAAAATGTTCGCCTAATAAGTTCGCCTGGTCCTGCAGTGTTGTTTGTGTGCCTGGACATGTGAGTAGTGGAATTGTGTATGATGTGTACTCTCCTCTAAACTTTCTTACCTGCTCTCACATTCGTTTTGACGTGACCGTATCATTAATTGAGGATACATATTTTTGCCATGACGATTTCTCTGCCTGCCTTCGAATAAATCGTGCTTTGGCTTTGGCCTGTTTGAAATTTAAAAGGTTGCTATAAGTGGGGTACCTACGTAGGATTCCCCAGGCCTTATTTTGTTTCTTTTTGGCTTCGGTACACTCGTTCGTCCACCAGGGATTTAACCTTTTGTGTACGATACCGGATGACTGGGGTATTGCCTTTTCTGCTGCAGAGATTATTACTTCAGTGATTTTTTTATTAAGTTCATCAATGCTTAGTTCTTGTGAAAAGACAACTTCCAGTCTCGCGTTTTCCGTAAAAAGCGGCCAGTTAGCGAGCTGTAATTTCCACTGGCGTGGCCTTGTGATTAAGGTTGGTGGTAATGATAAAGATTTGATGATTGCGGGCAAGTGATCACTGCCATAAGACTTGTCGGCGGTTTCCCATTTAAAATCATTAAAAAGAGATGGTGAGCAAAAAGCTAAATCTAAACAACTAAAAGTGCGGGAAGTTGGTGAAAAGTATGTCGGTGCACCTGAATTTAAAAGGCAGATATCATTGGATAGAATAAAACCCTCGACCATTTGCCCTCTTTGGTCAGTTTTAATACTGCCCCAAAGAGTACCGTGAGCATTAAAATCCCCCACTAAAACAAAAGGCTCCGGTAATTGACCTGTTATATTTTCTAAATGTTTAGTAGTAAAATGGGTGTGGGGTGGGATATACAGCGAGCAAATGGTGATGGTTTTGTGAGTTATAACAGTGACAGCAACGGCTTCTATGTGACTGGTAATCGGAACTTCTCTAACTGCAATACCGCCCTGCACAATAATGGCTACACCACCCGAAAGCCGGTTCATCTGAGTACGGTCGCGCCGTACAACAGTGAAACCTTTTAAAATATGTTTGTGTTTTTCACCTAGGTTTGTTTCCTGTAAGCATAAGGCCACAGGAGAGAAGTTAGATAACAGGTCTTTAATGTCACCTAGGTTATGTAAAAGACCTCTACAGTTCCAGTGAATAATAAAAGCCATTATGGAATTGAAGGCTAAAAAATAGCTTTAACAGTTAAATAGGAGGTAGGTAAGATATTAGGTGACGTTGATCTCAGGAAGGGTGATACAAAGGAGCGATAACCTTCAGGTTATCGCTTTCTTATTTTGGGTGGTTATTGGGATCTTGTCCCTCTTACCGCGCTCAAGAGAGCGCTTGTCCTTCGGTGTCAATGACACCGGGTTTTTTGTGTCGACCTCCATCGCTCTCTCTGAGGCGCTGGAGGACCGAGAGTTAGGCGCCGAGACACGTGCCTCGGGCCTTGGGGTTCGTTTGATTTTAGGGCCCTGCGGGGCTGGTGTCTGCAGGGCCGTCGAAGAGGGTGGAGCAGTACTGACTGCTTCCACCACGGGGGCGGGAGGAGTCACTGCGGCACCACTGCGCGTGGGCTCGGAGGACTCCGGAGGCCTCTGTGACGCTGCCCCCGCCTGCGTCACTTCGGCATAACTTCTTCGGGGAAGGTACGACAGTCTTTTCCTGGCTTCGAAGAACGAGATTTTTTCTTTAACAGTTAGTGCAATGACTTCTTTTTCTTTTTTCCAGCAAGGGCAGGACCGCGAATAAGCTGGGTGATCTCCCTTGCAGTTAACACAATGTGGCGAAGAAGTGCAATTCTCTGATTGGTGGTCATTGGAGCTGCATTTAGCACAAGTTGTTTGTCCTCGGCATGCATGTGAAGCATGTCCAAATCTTTGGCACTTGAAGCATCGTCTAGGATTCGGGATATACGGTCTCACATTGACTTTGACATAACCTGCATCGAGTGAAGTAGGCATTACGCTTGTTCCAAAGGTGAGTATAACATGTTTGGTGGGGATTTCTTGATCGTTTCTGCGGATTACTATTCTCTGTACTTTGGTAACATTTTGTTCCTGGAAACCTTCCAGCAGTTCCTCGTCGCTTAATCCAATAAAATCTTCTTCAGATATTACTCCCCTGCTTGTGTTGAGTGTTCTGTGGGCTGAAACAGTCACTGTCGCCTCGCCAATACTGGTAAGTTCTGACAGCTTATCTGCTTGATCTTTACTATTCAATTCTAGGAGGAGGTCCCCGCTAGACATTTTGGAGGCTTTGTATGTCTGTCCGATTTTATCTTTCAGGCATTTGGCGACCAGGAATGGAGAAAGCTTTCTAATAGGCGTGTTACTTTCACTGTGCACTACATAGTATTTGGGGAAAGATGGAGCGTTGCTTCGAAAGCAGAATTGAAATGGTACTTCGGTGCGGCATCTTTTGAGACGCCGATCATGGACAACAGAGATTTGAGCTGCCATAGGAAAGTGTGTGTGTTCGGCAACAGCGCCGACCGCCCACCACGGAGCCCAACGAGGGGACGCGGCAGGGCTTGTGTCCAAGCCTGCACGACGCCAGCCGTACGCCGTCACTATAACCAAATATGGTGTACCCAAGGTAGGATATCCACACAAGGTTAACCCTTGCCGCCGTGGAGAAAGGAAGTAAATGGAAGAGAGAAGAAGACAGGAAAGATAAAAAAGTGAGAGATAAAGACGAAGGTTTGAGGGAAGAGAGATAGGAAGAGGCGACTACCGATTTCCCCCGGGTGGGTCAGTCCGGGGGTGCCGTCTACGTGAAGCAGAGGCCAAAGAGGTGTGTTGCCTCCGCCGAGGGGCCTTAAAGGTCCGAACACCCGGCATCGGCTCAACCTCCAGGATCCCCCTTTCCCCGGACACGGCTAAGCCGCGCACGGCTACACGCGGGAGGGTCCAACCCTCGTGTGCTCGGGTCCGTGGTGTCGCAACACACCAAACGCCTGCTTATGCAGACGCCCCTGCGGGGAGAGAAGGAGACAGGAAAGTACTAAAAGTGGAAGGGAAAGACGAAGGTTTCAGGAGAGAGAGACAGGAAAAGGCGACTGCCGATTTCCCCCGGGTGGGTCAGTCCGGGGGTGCCGTCTACGTGAAGCAGAGGCCAAAGAGGTGTGTTGCCTCCGCCGGGGGGCCTTAAAGGTCCGAACACCCGGCATCGGCTCAACCTCCAGGATCCCCCTTTCCCCGGACACGGCTAAGCCGCGCACGGCTACACGCGGGAGGGTCCAACCCTCGTGTGCTCGGGCACGTGGTGTCGCAACACACCAAACGCCTCCTGACGCAGACGCCCCTGCGGGGGCTATTTGGAGACTTTCCTGGTTTCGGGATCGTGACAACAATTGAATGCTTCCAATCAGGTGGAACGTTTCCAGTCTCCCATACTTTGTTAATAGCCTGAAGAAGTGCGTCTAGAGCTGCTCCTTCCATGTTCTTGAAAACCTCATAAGGAATAACATCGGGACCAGGTGTTGTTCGTTGCTTCGAAGTTTCAATCGCCGCTAGTAGTTCGGCCATGCTGAAAGGGCTGGATATTTCGGATTTGGAAGTTGTGTCAGACTCATCAATTTCGGGGCAGTTTATAGGTGACGCGTGATCGTATTTCGGGTAAAACGCTCTAGCAGCGTGTGCTGCAAATTGATGTGGCGCACTCTGCATCGCTAACCTAACGCTCGCTGCAGGGTCTGGTTGCTTATGACCGCGTTCCATTGAGCGGAACGTACGCCAAAGCGCTCTGTTTCCAATGCCTGATCCAAGATTCTCGCACCACTCATACCATCGTCGTCGAGAAAGTTGCTTTTCGTGCCGACGCGCCTTCGCCGCCATATGGTTAGCACGTGCACGGCTACCTGGTGCATCGGGATTCCTTGACGCATACACTTCTGCCTGACGTCGCTTTGCCCAAAGTTGCAAAAGGGCGAGGTCCGGTTGAGGTTGCTCCTCGTCAACTGTGGTTACAGTGGTGTTCAGCTGCTTGTTTCTTGTTAGTATCTGAGTACACACTGTTAGTGCCAACACCAGTGGCACGGCATGACATATAATGTGTGAAAATTACATACTACCTTTTGATTCTTGACAATTTGGATTTTTTGATAAAAAGCCATATGCATGTAACAAAGCATGACGATGACAACACAACTGGTATGGTCGATATATGACTCCAGGATTGTAGCAGCAGAACTTAAGAAACACGGACAATATCTCTTATCTATCTGAGGCTGTCTCAAAACGGTGTCTTCCTTTCTTGTCAAGGCGATTGACCAGTGTCAAGGCAATTGATTGTCAAGGTGTACTTACACATTGCTCTCTTGTTTTACTTATCTCAAATGCCTCAAGAATCTCCTGAGTTAGCCTATTGTTGTTCCTTTTCAGGACTTGCACTTCATGAAATTTGGGGGTGCACGTGCTTACTCGGCTATCTTGTCAATTCTTGTTCATTGTGCAATGTTTGCAGGCAAGGCCAAATTGCTGCCAGGGGTCCCTGAAAGTGATAATGCGTGCACTCTTGTTCGATCATTAAGGCCTCTTCCTGTTTGCCCTATGTATTGCTTTCCACAGGACCGGGGGATGGTGTACACTGCTCCTTTGACGCAATCGCAGTATCTGCTCTGGTGCGTGATCTGGCACTGTGGTTCCTTTTTTCCCTGGTACTTCGTGTGCACATACTTTTTCCCTTGTATGGTGCTGAGCACACTACTTTTACCAATCTTGATGATATTGTGGGTCAGTCCATTCACATATGGAATTTTTGCTGAATTAGTTTTGGCATCCGCAGCTTCAGGTCCGCTTTAGCTCTCTTGTTTTCTTTTAATCTTCTCTACGAGGCCTTCAGCTATGCTGCATAGCATTGACACTGGGTACCCTGCATTTTTCAGCCCACTTAACCGCCGCTGAAAATTTTGTTCAGTTTGATGCTGATGATGATGATATGTGATGTTTAATGGCGCAAGGGCCAGGTGTGGCCAAAGAGCGCCATGACAAGTGGTGATGTTGACGATGTATTATGGAGATGTGACTTGGCTGTAAAGTGGCCTAAAAATAGTTGCTGTAAAGTGCATAAAATCTACGTGATATAAAATTATGGCGATGTCTAATGACGAATACTATGAACATTAAAATCCATCGTAGAAGAATGATGCATTGTTTAAAATATGCGAGATGTTGAATTGCTTACAGCACTACTGCCTCGCCAGAGCCCTTGAACCACAAGGACCTAGAGGCATGTGCTATTTAAAATAATTATCGCAGCAGCATCCTCTGAAGAGAGGAAGCGCTACGAACGTGTGGGGCTAATAACGTGCAATACAACATCTTTCAAAAAACCTAGGACGGCGTTGGTGTCAAAGAGTGGTTCTGGACCAAGTAACATAACAGGATGAAGGGGGATGTGTTGCCGGTACGCTAAGAGAAAATGTTTCTTTCTTTCAGATTCGGCTTCCCGACACTCCAGGAGAACGTGGAGGACGGTCAGCCTCTCCCCGCATCTACCACAGGTTGGAGGATCATTTCCAGTGAGTAGAAAGTTATGCGTGCCAAACGTATGTCCTATTCTGAGGCGACAGAATAGGACATCTGTTCGCCGTGATTTTGTTACGGAGGGCCAAGAACCTAACTGTGGCTTTATTACATGTAGTTTATTATTTACTTCTGCGTCCCACATACGTTGCCAGTGGTTTCGCAGTTTTCTTCTTAAGAAAGGCTTCAGGTCTGTGACAGGGACCGAAGCAGTAGGACAAACTGCATGCAATGAAATGGATGTGGCCATCTGGTCCGCTAGTACGTTTCCCTCAATGCCCCTATGTCCAGGCACCCAGCATATAATCACATGTTGGTTAGATATATATGCTTTACACAGTGCGGAGTAGAGTTCAATAAATACTGGATTTTTGTGGTTACAGAAAGACATCAAGGCCTTCACAACACTGAGGGAGTCCGTATATATAACTGATTTCTGGAGTTGTGATTTATTTATATGCTTTACGGCCGACAGCAGTGCATAAGCCTCAGCCGTAAAGATGCTAGTTTCCGGGTGCAGTATGTCGGATTCCGAGAAGGATGGACCGACGGCTGCATAGGACACCCCCTCGCGCGATTTCGATGCGTCTGTGTAGAACTCGGTGCAGGCATACTTGTACTGGAGTTCCCGGAAATGCATTTGGATTTCGATATCTGGAGCATGCTTTGTGACTTGCACAAAAGATATATCGCATTGTATGAGCTGCCACTCCCAAGGAGGTAGCAGATTGGCTGGATGCATTAGGCGGAGCTCGAGGAGTGGGACGTGCATTTGATCACTAAGCTCCCTCACACGCAGCGAGAAAGGCTGTCTTACGGAGGGACGATTATGAAAGAGTGTAGCACATGTCATATCGTTAATGGTATTAAAACACGGATGTTGAGGATTAGAGTGGACTTTCAGAAAATATGTTTGGCTGATGTATGTTCTCTGGATATGAAGTGACCACTCATTCGATTCTGCATATAAACTTTGTATGGGACTCGTTCTGAAAGCTCCTGTGGCTAAACGGATACCTAGATGGTGAACAGGGTCTAGCATCTTTAGCGCACTTGGAGCGGCAGAATGATAGATCACGGCACCATAATCTAATCGTGAACGAATCAGGCTCTTATAGAGATTAATTAAGCACTGCCTGTCACTACCCCACGAAGTATGGGATAGAAGTTTGATTAGGTTCATTGTTTTCAAACATTTTTCTTTAAGATGTTTAATGTGGGGGACGAAAGTGAGTCTATAGTCAAGTATGACACCTAGAAATTTGTGTTCTTTGTTAACAGGTATGTGTTCTCCATGCAGTTCTATGCAAGGATCCGGGATAAGTCCTCTCTTTCTTGTAAAAAGAACACAAGAGCTTTTGTTAGGATTGATCTTAAATCCATTCCTGTCTGCCCACATTGACACTTTGTTCAGGCCATGCTGTACCTGTCTCTCGCAGACTGCGAGGTTACAAGATTTGAAAGCTATTTGAATGTCGTCCACGTAAACAGAGTAAAAGATGGCGGGTGGTAGTGAAGCACGAAGCGTGTTCATCTTCACGATAAAGAGCGTGCAGCTAAGCACGCCTCCCTGGGGTACACCAGTTTCTTGTATGAAAGGACGTGACAGCACATTGCCGACTTTAACCCGGAATGTACGATTAGACAAGTAGTTTGTTATTATGTTTAGCATATTGCCATGAATGCCCATTTCTGACAAGTCTCTTAAGATGCCGTAGCGCCACGTTGTGTCATAGGCCTTCTCCATGTCGAGGAATATGGATAAGAAAAACTGCTTGTGTACAAATGCGTCCCGGATATTTGCTTCTACACGTACAAGATGGTCAGTTGTTGAGCGCCCTTCTCGGAAGCCGCACTGATAAGGATCAAGCATTTTGCTCTGTTCAAGGAAAAAGATGAGTCGCCGATTTATCATTTTTTCAAACACCTTACAAATGCAACTTGTGAGGGCTATTGGGCGGTAACTTGCCACTGAGGAAGGGTCTTTTCCTTGTTTCAAAACAGGGACCACAATGGCTTCCTTCCACGCGATTCGAAGGTACCCTGCATCCCAGATGGTGTTGAAAAGTGTGAGTAGTGTAACTTGCGTATCCGTGTGTAGATTTTTGAGCATTTCATACATGATTCGATCCGATCCTGGTGCGGAGCTCTTGCATGCGCTCAAGGCAGCTCTCAATTCAGCAATACTAAAAGGACGGTTGTAAGGCTCATTCTCTCGACCTTTTCTTGTTAATGGCTTACGTTCTTCTGTTTGTTTGTATTTGAGAAAGGATTTTGTATAATTTGTTGCACTTGACACGCTCTCAAAATATTCCCCAAGTGAGTCTGCCTGATCTTGTAGGGTATCGCCTTCTGTGTTTACCAAAGGGAGTGCATGTGCTTGTCGCCCTCTTATCCTATTGACCCTGTCCCAGGCTTTCGCCTCATCTCTGAACGAGTTAATACTCGATAGAAATTTCTGCCAACTTTCTCGTCTGGCCTGTCGGCGGGTTCGCCTGCCTTCGGATTTTACTTTTTTAAAGTTGACTAGATTCTCTGCAGTGGGAGAAGCGCGTAGCAACCCCCACGCCCTGTTCTGTTTTTTACGAGCGATCCTGCAATCGTCGTTCCACCATGGGACACGCCGTTTGCAGGCCAAGCCTTTTACTTCTGATATGCATTTAAATGCGACATCTATTATGAATGCTGTAAAAAACTCGACTGCAGCGTCAATTCCTAACGAAGACAGGTCAGCCCATGAGATACTAGTTAGAGATCGAAATTTCTCCCAATCAGCTGTCTCAATCTTCCACCTAGGAGCGTATGGTGGATATTCGTTTTCTTTATATGATCTTAGCAGTATAGGGAAGTGGTCGCTCCCGTAAGGATTGGTCGTAACTTCCCATTCAAGTTCAGGCAGTACAGACGGGGAGACTATACTAAGATCTATTGACGAAAAGGATCGGTTTGCAAGAGAGTAATATGTGGGTTCTTTCTTATTGAGAAGGCACGCTCCAGAAGAAAAAAGGAACTGTTCAACAAGGCGACCTCGCGCATCTATACGAGAGTCGCCCCACAGGGAGCTGTGCGCATTGAAATCGCCAAGAATAGCATAAGGTTCTGGCAATTGATCGATCAAGGAGTGAAATTCGTGTTTGTTGAGTTGGTAATGCGGGGGTATGTAAAGGGAGCAAATGGTGATGAGTTTATTTAGCAGGACAACTCGAACCGCCACTGCTTCAAGGGGCGTTTGTAGCTGTAAAGGTTGACACGCAATACTTCTATGAGTAAGAATCGCAACACCACCCGATGATGCGACCGCATCATCGCGATCTTTGCGAAACGTAACATAAGTACGGAGAAAGTTTGTGTGTTTAGATTTTAAGTGTGTTTCCTGTAAACACAGCACTTTTGGATTATGTTTGTGGATGAGTTCTTGCAAATCATCAAGGTTTCTAAGGAGACCTCTGATGTTCCATTGAATTATTTGTGTATCCATGTTTAAGGTAAATTGGTGCTGTGTTTACGGAAACGGAGTGGATGCCTTATATTACAGAGCCCTTTCGAGGCCCTGTAATAGGTGTTTTGTTCTTTCTGAAGCGTTCGAGCGATTCTCGACGCTCCTTAGGCGTTTGGTGCGCCTTGGGGACAGGTGTAGTGTCCATTGCCTCGTGTGAGGCGCCGGACAAGCGCTCTTGCGAGCGAGAGGTTTTCAGAGGGAGTCCCGCCTTGGAGGGCAAGACCCCTGCGCCCACCAGCCCGGAGGTCGATGGGGCTCCCTGAGGGATTTGGCTGCGCTGGCCGTTGCCAGCGCTGGAAGGGGCCTCGGAGGTTGGGGCAGCCTCGGCTGCACCCACCTTCGGGGGGGATGGTCCCTTCTCCTCGGTTGACGGAGCAGCGCTAGCTGCAACCGCCGCGGGGGCAGATGGCGTAACTGCCGACTCACTGCCTGTGGGTCGGACAGCCGCCGGAGGCCGTTGTGACGCTGCCCCCTTACGCGCCACATCGGCAAAGCTGCTCTTAGACAGGTATGACACCCGCCTACGTGCCTCCTTGAAAGATATATTTTCTTTGACTTTGATTGTGACAATCTCTTTTTCTCTTTTCCAGGACGGGCAGGACCGCGAGTATGCGGCATGCTCGCCCTCACAGTTGACACAATGTGGAGTGCTCTGGCACGTTTCGGAGGAATGTTCTTTGTTACTGCACTTGGCACATGTCAGCCGGCCTCGACAGTTCTGTGAACTGTGGCCGAACCTTTGGCACTTAAAGCATCTGAGAGGATTGGGCACGTATGGCCTAACACGAAGTTTGATGTAACCGGCCTCGATGGACTCGGGGAGGACACTTGAACCGAAAGTGAGTATCAGGTGTTTCGTATTGATCTCTTTACCGTCTCGCCTGATCTTAATTCGCTTAACATTTATGACATTCTGTTCACTGAGGCCCTCCAAGAGTTCAGCTTCAGTGAGCTCTAGCATGTCATCATCCGAGACAACGCCGCGGGTGGTGTTCATGGTACGGTGCGGGGTTACTGTTGCTTGGGTGTCCCCAAATGATACTAGCTGAGGCAGTTTCTCAAATTGCTTTTGATCGCGGAGCTCCAGGAGGAGGTCACCGCTAGCCATCCTCGACACCTTATATCCTGGACCAAAAAGTTCGGTAAGAGACTTAGATACAAGGAACGGGGAGATTGTTCGCACTTGTTTAGCTGGTTTTTCTGCGTGTATTACATGAAAACGAGGAAAATTCTGGACTTGGCGTCCGAAAAACTGGAAGATCTCTTCGGTCCGCCCTCGTTTCTGAGGGCGATCAGGGAGTTTAGGAAAAGCGTTTTCCATGAGTATAGTTGGGTTTTCGGCCGCGATGCCGACCACCCACCATGGAGCCCAACAGGGGGACGTGACAGGAGTTCCTGCTAGGGAAACACTGCCAACGCCAGTCGTACATCGCTGCTATAACCAAATACAGCATAACCAAGGCTGGCTAGCTACACAAGGTTAACCCTTGCCGCCGGGAAACTAGGAAGTGAGGAGAAGTGATGAGAAGACAGGAAAGATGAAAAAGGCGAGAGAGAAAGACGAAGATTGGAGAGGAGGACAGGAAAAGGCGACTGCCGATTTCCCCCGGGTGGGTCAGTCCGGGGGTGCCGTCTATGTGAAGCCGAGGCCGAAGAGGTGTGTTGCCACCGCCGGGGGGCCTTAAAGGTCCAAACACCCAGCTTCGGCTCAACCCCCAGGATCCCCTTTTCCCCAGACACGGCTAAGCCGCGCACGGCTACACGCGGGAGGGTCCAACCCTCGTGTGCTCGGGTACGTGGTGTCGCAACACACCAAACGCCTGCTGACGCAGACGCCCCTGCGGGGATCAGTTTGATGCTAGCATGATTTGTTTAGTGCTGAACTAAACGCTGCACTCGCTATTGCCATTTTTACAGTCTTGGAATGGATTGAAGTGATGGGAAGAAATTGTTTCTGTGCTCTGGGCTCGTACCCTCAGCATAGGCGTCCTGGTTGGAATTCTAGTAAAATGTCGAGGAACTACTAAGAACTGTCGTTCGGACGCTCATAAGTGAAGTTCAGCTCTGGGCACATTGATTGAAAGGACTCCAGTACGGTGTCCTTAAGTTGTTGGTCATCGGTTGCATTCTCTGTTTGGCAGTGTATCAAGAGGTCGTCCACGTATAGATAGATCCGTCTGACACGCCTTTCCTTGACGGATCCTTGAAGTTTCTTGTCGCATGCTGCCAGATACAAGTAACTCAGGGTTGGTGCTATTTTGATCCAATGCAGACCTTTATTTTTTTGGGCAAACAAGGTACCATCATGTACAGTGATTGCGGCAGCGAGATAGGCGCTCAACATCTGCAAGAAGGTTTCCACAGACATGCCTACCGAGTTTTGAAATGCATTGGCTCCTTGGTCCTCGGGGGTCTCTCTCAGTACATTCATCACATCCGCGTGGGGTATTAAATAGTACATGTATTCAATGTCAATCGAGAACCCGTACCAATATTTCATTTCGTATATTCTTATCTCGGAGGTTAGTTCTTCAGAGTTCCTAATCATGAACGGATCTTCTACCCTAACTTGGGAAAGTTGCTTGAAAAAGTATGACGAAAGCAGCGATCGCCATGTGCCTGCTTCCGATAAAACGGCACGGAGGGGGGTACCATATTTATGGGTTATTGCACTGAAGAACAGCGACAGCATGCTGGTTTTTGCTGCTTTAACCTTGTTGCACAGCTGGCTACCATTACTTACTTCTTCTAGAAGCATCTTGGACCTTTCTTTTCGCTTCCCTTAGGTCTTTATTTTGCCTTGCAGAAGTTCTTGTTGATGGCTTCTTATTTTCTGGCGTTTTAGCTGCTGGCATTGAGTACTACAAATCCTCCTTCTTTGTCTGAAAGGCACAATCTTAAGTTTTATTTTTCAATTTCTTTACATTTTTAATGAAACTCTGCACATGGCTTTCGCTTTCTTTTGAATGAACCCGTGTATCTACTCCTTCAGCCACAACTCTGCTAGCGTCCTCTTCATTCCCTTTTGCTGCGACTCGTCTGATAATGGCAAGCTGCCCTGCTGCATCTAGTCTCGGGGGAAGCGCAAATTTTGGATACGTCCTTAGAAAGTTGTGACAGCTTCACCTGTCCTACTGTGACCACTGGGTTCTTGCTTATCTTCTCGTACTCTCTTTGACCATGTATTGTTAACTTCAAAATTGGCAGGAACCACTTATTCCACATGTGTTCAGTGTTAAAACTGGCGCTGGCCAAGTGAAGACGATGAGATTTTTTTCACAGGATCTCGCCTTGGGGAAGTCGGTGAGTAGGCGAGTCTCTTTCCACATTTCAGCCCGCAGTATCTTCATAATTCTTCTTGCATGTCCTTGGGAAGGCGACAACATCCCGAGTAGCAACATAACGTCTTCCACCAAAACATTCTTTTTGATGAAACCTGAAAATAAGCGAGCCCAGCATGTGAAGAAGGCAATGTGAAGACATATTTGTCGTGGGTCAAGCAGATGTGGCCAACAAGTAGAAACGCTCAGAGTGCTGAAAATGAATGTCAGAAGGGTGTTCAACAGGGCCAGTTGGTTCATTCTTCGAGGATTGTAGCCGCAGAACTTAAGGAATGCGGACACAGAAGGGACAAGATAGCCAAGTAAGCATGTGCCCACCCAAATTTCATGAAGTGCAATTCCTGAAGAGGAACAATAGGCTAACTCGGAAGATTCTTGAGGCATTTGAGATAAGTAAAACAGGAGTGCAATGTGTAAGCACACCGTCAGTCACCTTGACAAGAAAGGAAGTCACCGTTTTGAGACAACCTAAGATAGATAAGAGATATGGCGACGAAATCAATAAGAGTGGGAATTTCAACAAAGAAATCAGTTGACAGTGCAACTGCATCCTCATCTAGTCGTTCCTTCTATGTCCGCATTCCTTAAGTTCTGCTGCTACAATCCTCGAAGAATGAACCAAATAGCCCAGTCAAAACACCCTTTTGTCAATATATGATGTTCTGTTGGCTGTTGGAGCATGCAGTGTGTATGCAAGCGTCGAAACCAATATTTGAAGCTGTCGATATTGCATAGGGATGTGCGAATATTTACAACTTTGTAATAATGCGTCGAATAGTGCCCCATTTGATTGGGTGGTCACTTTATGTAAATATGAATATTTTTTTCATTCCATGCTCTTCCCAGTCTACCCACGGCACCTATTGTCAGTCATTAAGCTAACCTCTTTGCTATGTGATGTAGATAGCACATGGGATCATCTTGTTGTTGTAGGCTTCCACAACTTCTCTTTTTCTTTGGTTACTACATTTCAGCAAGATCACCATCCTGTGGAAGATACACTTGCATGAAGCGCAATGTATGGCAAGGTTTCCGGGTGCTTGTATCCGACTGCAGTTGTATCGATGTTCGCACAGTCAATCATTTACGCACCTGCCTGTTTGGTCCACGTAATCAGCCCCACATGTCAAAGGTATCTTGTAGACCACATGTATCGTGCATTCAATCAACCCTTTAACGTGGTTTATAGTGCATGCATTCAGGGTATTCCTATCGACGGTTTCCCTCTAGCTTTTGTCGTGCTGAGAGGACCACTCTTTCGATCATTTAACCGAGCGAACGAGTTGAGCAAATGATGAGAGGGAACGCAGCATGCAGTGGGAGATAAAAAAAGTGCCAAGAGAGAAGAGGCACGAGGAGGAAAGCGGAGAGGAAGGTGCAGCAGAACCATGAGGCAGTAAGCAGAGTAGTGTATGGCAAACGCGTGAGAATAAAAGCAAAGTGGGGTAGTGATAATTATGAGATGGTGCCAAGTAGCACGCAATGTCTGGGAGGTTTGTTGGGGGCGGCTTCTGTGAATCAAGCCCACGCATCACCCATGCACTGGCTCACGTGATCTCCAGATTAGCAAGATGGCGGCGCCACACTTCGCTTCATTTGCAACATGTCGCACGAGGCCGATTGTCCACGCAAACTTCCGGTTGGCAGTCAGCGCTTGTTTGTGCTTGTCTGTGGTATTTGTTTCCTTGTCTCCTTGTTTTATTCGCGCTGTTTAACCTCAGTTCTAAATACACACGAGGTAAGGAGTAACATCCATATTGCTTATGGGTTTAACAGTTATCGCAGTGCATGATGATGGACGCTCTTTCGAATGATTATATTATCCACCTTATCTAACCCTTAACACGTGTATATGGTACCAAGGATCTGCCAGTGTCGCGGCGAGCCATCACTCGAGGAAATAATGAAGGGAAAGGAAACGTTAAATGGAACTGGCATTTTCTCCGGCTCCAACTCCTTTCACGAGCATATAGCCCAGCTTACTACGAAGTGAGTCCCTTTCCTGGTCCCTGGATGAGTCAAAACGGAGGAGGTTCGCAGCGAGCTATCACTCGAGGAAATAATGAAGCAGAACGAATAGCTAAATGGAGCTGGCGTTTCCTCAGGCCGCAGCTCGCTTCACGAGCGTACATCCCAGCTTACTACGAACTGAGTCCCTTTCCCGGTCCCAGGATGAGTCATCAGGATGAGTCGCTATCACTAAACTACTTCGCTTTGCCCGCTAAACTCCAGCTTTTTCTCTCTCTCTGTCTTTCTTACTGTGAGTATACTATAGTTTAGACCAGTTCTACTTCCCTTTTCCGGCGAAACTACAGCTTTCTCTTGTCTTTTGAACTGCGAGTCCGAGTATAAGCGCTTCTTCGGTGGTGGATGTGTCATCAGGCGTCCCTCAAGGCTCGGACCTCTACTTTTCTTACTATATATTAATGAGTTGCCACGCGAGATATCTAAAATTCGGATGTACGCAGATGACTGCGTATTGTATGACATCATTTCATCTCCCTCTGAGCATGTTCGACTTAGTGAATCATTCGTCAGATATTCTAAATGGTGTGAAACATGGCGAATGAATATTAACTTCCTTAAGTCTGTCGTTATGTCCTTCTCTAATAAAGCTAACCCGTTCCTTTTCAGCTACGGATTTAATGATAGTTTAATTCAACGCGTTTCTGAATATAAATATCTAGGTCTCACGTTCACCAATAACCTGTCCTGGTCAAAGCACATTGATTCCATTACGACTAAAGCTCTATAAAAACTCGGTTATTTACGTCGTACCCTGTCTAATTCTCCGCGCGACACTAAATTACTGTTATATAAAATTATTGTTCGCCCTATACTTGAATATGGTAGTATTGTTTGGGATCCCTAAAAGCAGTACGAAATAGACAGAGTTGAGGCCATACAAAGGAAAGCCTTTAGATTTGTTTACCGACGTTATGACCACCAGTTCTCACCATCGTCAGTCATGTCCTCACTCAACCTGACATCTCTCGCCGAACAGCGACACGTTAATTCTTTAAAATTTTTTCATGGCATTATTCACTCATCTTGTCGCCTCTCCAGTAATTAATATATCACCTTTGCAAAAATCTCTTCTTGTAGCAGACATCACGCGCTTAACATTACACCATTTTTTGCACGCACTAATACTTTTAAGTATAGCTTTTCCTCTAAAACAATTGAAACATGGAATTCGCTATTAGGAACTAAGCGTTCTCTCCCATTAAATTAATTCTTGTCTGTACTACCTCAACACTGCGCCTAAACTTTCTTTGTTGCCTATTGTATTTCTTTCTTGTATTGTATTATCCACTCCTGCTATAGCCCCAGCAGGGGCTGCAGTATGTGTATATAAATAAATAAATAAGCGATAAGTATAAGC
Source organism: Dermacentor variabilis (assembly GCF_050947875.1). Taxonomy (NCBI): domain Eukaryota; kingdom Metazoa; phylum Arthropoda; class Arachnida; order Ixodida; family Ixodidae; genus Dermacentor; species Dermacentor variabilis. The sequence goes on along the minus strand of NC_134575.1, from coordinate 110,435,488 downwards.
ACTTTTGACAGTGGGGGAGGTACAAGTGCCCCTCCCTACATTTCTTCGCTTTCCACTGATGGTATATAAGTAGAGGTATCGAGAAAGACATCCACCTCATCATCTTTCTGCTTCTGCTGGGGACGATGGAGTGCAGCAACATGTCGGACTGTTTGTTGCAATCGTCGACGCAGACTTTCCAAAGCTCGCAAACGGCGTGGGCTAACGACCACGTGGAAGAATTAATTAGCTTAGTGCGGTCGCATCCGCACTTGTATGATGTGACGGATGCCGATTACAAGGACCAATTCAAGCGGTCACTCACGTGGCAAGCCATCGGCAAGGAACTTGGCTTCACTGGTAAGCAATGATACCTTAGACAAGTGCATGCCTTTGTACCATTTCCAGTGATTAGTGCAATTTAATGATAACATAAGCACGCGTTCGTGTTCGCCTTGCGCGTATGATGTGCATGGTAGGCCTTCGCACACGTGCACTTGCACGTGAAGTACACGTGTTCGAAGCCCTGTCATCGAGGTATGGTTGCGCGAAAGGCAAATTGTCACGGAACACTTGCATGATTACTTATTATTGCACCGATTGACATGTGCTTGCTTGAAAATTGGCGACGTGCAGAATTGGTTTTCGCAGCCGGCCCTCGTAATGATGCCCGGCTCAAATCGGGTCACTCGAAATTCGCGCTCTTATGCTACTCGAGTATACTTTGTTGTGTCGTAACGGGTCATTACCGTGCCGTCGCGCAACCAGACGCGGCATAGGGGATCATGCATGAGGTGTGGCCTTGTAGTACAGCCCCTCATGCCAATGTATGCCAAGTAACCATGCGGCGGCACTGGTTCTTTATTTAGTTATTTTTTGTTTACTTAGTTTTTTTTTCTTTTGCAGCGCGTTTCGCCATGCGCACATATTGCACTACACGCAGGACATATAGATTTGAGCTGAAGAAATAACTGTAGAAACTGTGGTTGCTATTTGTCATTGCAGGTGAACAGTGCAAGAAAAAGTGGCAGTACTTACGCGATAAATTCACTAAGGAGGTGAACACAATTGAAAAATTAAAAGTAGTGCGCCAGCAACAAGAACGAAGCCGTGGATATTTTTTGAAATGCTCGAATGTCTAAGGAGCCTTGTGGTTGGTCGCAGGTAAGTCACCCTGTGTGCATGCATTTGGAATTCGTGCAATTTCTTAAATATCTTGAGCACCTGGTAAAAATACAATTCCTTTTTGTGCAGGAGGGCTCATTATAATAAGATGATTGCGGCTTCCTGTGCTACAAGTGTAGCAGAGGCAACTGCATATGCCAAGGTGACTGCAGAGAGTAAGTGACTGTTGCATGATGTATTTCCTATTACTCACGTTACTCATGCTCCTTGCATTCTTGGAGTGGGACCTAACATTCTGTAAAACTGCAATTGCGCTATGCAGGTATCCTCATGTCCGTCTCATGGGAGCACGCAGAGGAGCCATGCAGTGCCCAAGTCATCACTGGCGGTGTGACTGACAACTGACACCTGCACGAGGGGGGTCGCACTCCTGAAGAATTTCCTAATGACCTAATTCAAGACCTAGATTCAGAGTTCGAAGGCGTGAATGAGTAGTTACATGATTCCCCGTCTACCTCTCCTGAAACGGCAAGCCAGTGTTTATAAAATATTTTGGAATTAGTTACGGTAACGCCACATATGATTCGCTAGCATAACTTCTTGAAATCATTGTTCTTTCTAAAGGCTGCCTCACAAAGCACAGGTTCGAATGGAAACCGACTGCGGACTGACGGCCAGCGTGCAGACCTTGTTATTCCAGAGAGGACCCCCCCCCCCCCCCCCGTCTGGCAAAAGGCTGCAGAGGGATGATGATGTGTTGTGTTTTGTGGCGCAAGGGCCAGGTTTGGCCAAAGAGCGCCATGACACGTGGTAATGTTGAAGATGTATTATGGAAGATGTGACTTGGCTGTAAAGTGGCCTAAAAATATTCGCTGTAAAGTGCGTAAAATGTTCGTGCTATAAAATTATGGCGATGACTTATGACGAATACTATAAAGATTAAAATCCATCGTAGAAGAATGATGCAAATTATAAAATATATAAGATCGTAAAATTACTTGCAGCACTGCTGCCTCGACAGAGCCCTTGAAAGACAAGGGCCTAGAGGCATGTGCTATACTAAAGAGATATCGCAGCGGCATCCTCTGAAGAGAGGACCCGCTACGAACATGTGGGGCTAAAAACATGCAAGACAACATCTTTCAGAAAACTTAGGACGGCGTTGGTGTCAAATAAAGGTTCTGGGCCGAGTAGCATTGCGGGATGAAGGGGGATATGATGCCGGTATGCTAAAGGAAAATGTTTCTTTCTTTCATATTCAGCTTCCCGACACTCCAGGAGGACGTGGAGGACGGTCAGCCTCTCCCCGCATCTACCACAGGTTGGAGGCTCGTTTCCTGTGAGTAAAAAGTTATGTGTGCCAAAAGTGTGTCCTATTCTTAGACGGCAGAATAGGACATCTGTCCGGCGGGATTTTGTTACAGGAGGCCAGAAACCTAATTGTGGCTTTATTACATGCAGTTTGTTGTTTATTTCTTCGTCCCACATGTGTTGCCAGTAGTTTCGTAGTTTCCTTCTTAAGAAAGGCTTCAGGTCTGTGACAGGGACCGAAGCAGTAGGATTAACTGCATGAAATGAAGTTGATGTGGCCATCTGATCGGCTAGAACGTTTCCCTCGATGCCCCTATGTCCAGGCACCCAGCATATAATCACATGCTGGTTAGATACATATGCTTTACATAACACGGAATAGAGTTCAATTAAAACAGGATTTTTGCGCTTACAGAACGATATCAAAGCCTTCACAACACTTAGGGAGTCCGTAAAAATAACTGATTTTCTGAGTTTTGTTTTCCTTATATGCTTCACGGTCGACAATATTGCGTAGGCCTCAGCCGTAAAGATACTAGTTTCCGGATGCAGTACGTCGGATTCCGAGAAGGATGTACCGACGGCTGCATAGGACACCCCGTCGTGTGACTTCGATGCGTCTGTGTAGAACTCCGTACAGGAGTATTTGTGCTGGAGTTCCCGGAAATGCATTTGGATTGCAATCTCTGGGGCGTTTTTTGTAACTTCCATGAAAGATGTATCGCATTGTATCAACTGCCACTTCCAAGGAGGTAGCAGCTTGGCTGGATGCATTAGGCGAAGTTCGAGAAGTGGAACATGCATTTCATGACTAAGCTCCCTCACACGCAGCGAGAAAGGCTGTCTTACGGAAGGACGATTACGAAACAGTGTAGCATATGTCATGTCGTTAATGGTGTTAAAACAGGGATGTTCAGGATTAGAGTGGACTTTCAAAAAATATGTTTGGCTGATGTATGTTCTCTGGATATGAAGTGACCACTCATTCGATTCTGCATATAAGCTTTGTACGGGACTCGTTCTGAAAGCTCCTGTGGCTAAACGGATACCCAGATGGTGAACAGGGTCCAGCATCTTTAGCGCGCTCGGGGCGGCAGAGTGATAAATCACGGCACCATAGTCTAGGCGTGAACGAATGAGGCTTTTATAGAGTTTTAATAAAGACATCCTGTCACTACCCCATGTACTCTGGGATAGGAGTTTCATTATGTTCATCGTTTTTAGACATTTTTCTTTAAGATGTTTAATGTGGGGGACGAAAGTGAGTCTGTAGTCAAGTATGACACCTAGAAATTTGTGTTCTTTGTTTACAGGTATTTGTTGTCCACCCAGTTCTAAGCAAGGGTCTGGGATCATTCCTCTCTTTCTTGTAAAAAGAACGCAAGTGCTTTTGTTAGGATTGATCTTAAAGCCATTCCTGTCTGCCCACATTGAGACTTTGTTCAGGCCATGCTGTACCTGTCTCTCGCACACTGCGAGGTTACAGGATTTGAAAGCTATCTGAATGTCGTCCACGTAGACAGAGTAAAAGATGGCCTGAGGTAATGAAGCGCGAAGCGTGTTCATCTTCACGATGAAGAGCGTGCAGCTGAGCACGCCTCCTTGGGGTACACCCGTTTCTTGCGTAAAAGGACGTGAGAGTGCATTGCCTACTTTTACCCGGAACGTACGATTTGACAGATAGCTTTCCATTATGTTAAGCATATTACCGTGGATGCCCATTTCTGACAGGTCTCTTAAGATTCCGTAACGCCACGTTGTGTCATAGGCCTTTTCCATATCGAGAAATATCGATAGGAAGAACTGTTTATGTATGAATGCCTCCCGAATATTTGCTTCAACACGTACGAGATGATCGGTTGTGGACCGCCCTTCTCGAAAGCCGCATTGATAAGGATCAAGCATTTTGCTCATTTCAAGGAAATGGATCAGTCGCCGATTAATCATTTTTTCAAATACCTTACAAAGGCAACTTGTGAGGGCTATCGGGCGGTAACTTGCCACTGAGGAAGGGTCTTTACCTTGTTTCAAAACAGGGACCACAATAGCTTCCTTCCATGCGGTTGGAAGGTACCCTGCATCCCAGATGGTGTTGAAAAGTGTGAGTAGTGTAACTTGCGTGTCATCGTGTAAGTTTTTGAGCATTTCATACATGATTCTGTCAGATCCGGGTGCAGAGCTCTTGCATGAGCTCAAGGCACCTTTCAACTCAGCAATACTGAATGGGCAGTTGTAGGATTCACTCTGTGGACATTTTCTTTTGAGTGGCTTACATTCTTCTACTTGCTTATATTTCAGGAAGGATTTCGAATAATGTTTTGAACTTGACACACTCTCAAAGTGCTCCCCAAGTGAGTCTGCCTGATGTTGCAGCGTATCACCCTGTGTGTTTACCAGAGGGAGTGAATATGTTTGTCTCCCTCTAATTCTATTTACGCGGTTCCAGACTTTCGCCTCATCTGTGAACGAGTTGATGTTCGATAAAAACTTTTGCCAGCTCTCTCTTCTGGCCTGTCGGCGGGTTCTCCTGCCTTGAGACTTAACTTTCTTAAAGTTAACGAGATTCTCTGCAGTGGGCGAAGCGCGTAGCAACCCCCACGCTTTGTTTTGATTCCTACGTGCGACTCTACATTCATCGTTCCACCACGGGACATGCCGTTTGCATGCCGAGCCACTTACTTCACGTATGCATTTAGATGCGGCATCTATAATAAAAGCTGTAAGGTAATCCACAGCAGCATCAATTTGTAACGAGGACATGTCATCCCATGATATGCTAGTTATGGTTCGGAATTTCTCCCAGTCGGCTGTGTCGACCTGCCACCTAGGAGCCTGTGGTAGATATTCGTTTTCTTTAAGTGTTCTTAATAGTATGGGGAAGTGGTCGCTTCCGTAAGGATTGTTCGCAACTTCCCACTCCAGTTCAGGCAGTATAGACGGGGAAACTATGCTGAGATCAATTGAAGAAAAGGTATTATTTGCAAGACAGTAATAAGTGGGTTTCTTCTTATTCAAAAGGCACGCACCAGAAGAAAAAAGGAACTGTTCAACAAGACGACCTCGCGCATCTATACGACAGTCACCCCACAGGGAGCTGTGCGCGTTGAGATCGCCAAGAACAACATAAGGTTCTGGCAATTCGTCTATAAATGACTGGAATTCATGTTTGTTTAATTTGTAGTGTGGGGGTACGTAAAGCGAGCTAATGGTGATGAGTTTGTTTAGGAGGACAGCTCGAACTGCCACTGCTTCAAGAGGCGTTTGGAGCTGTAAATGTTGACACGCAATGCTTTTGTGGATAACTATAGCTACACCTCCCGATGATGCGATAGCATCATCGCGATCTTTGCGAAAAGTTATATACTGTCGGAGAAAGTTTGTGTGTTTTGATTTTAGGTGTGTTTCCTGTAAACACAGCACTTTTGGATTGTGTTTGTGTATGAGTTCTTGCAAATCATCAAGGTTTCTAAGGAGACCTCTGATGTTCCATTGAATGATTTGTGTATCCATGTTTAAGGTAAATTGGTGCTGTGTTTACGGAAATGGAGTGGATGCCTTATATTACAGAGCCCTTTCGAGGCCCTGTAATAGGGGTTTTGTTCTTTCTGAAGCGTTCGAGCGAGTCTCGACGCTCCTTAGGCGTTTGGTGCGCCTTGGGGACAGGTGTAGTGTCCATTGCCTCCTGTGAGACGCCGGACAAGCGCTCTTGTGAGCGAGAGGTTTTCACAGGGAGTCCCGCCTTGGAGGGCAAGACCCCTGCGCCCACCAGCCCGGAGGTCGATGGGGCACCCTGAGGGATTTGGTTGCGCTGGCCGTTGCCAGCGCTGGAGGGGGCCTCGACGGTTGGGGCAGCCTCGGCTGCGCCCACCTTCGGGGTCGATGGCTCCGTCTGCTCGGTTGGCGGAGCAGCGCTAGCTGCAACCACCGTGGGGGCAGATGGCGTGACTGCCGACTCACTGACTGTGGGTCGGACAGCCGCCGGAGGCCGTTGTGACGCTGCCCCCTGACGCGCCACATCGGCAAAGGTTTTCCTGGGCAGGTACGATACCCGCCTACGTGCCTCCTTGAAACTTATATTTTCCTTTACTTTTATTGTTACAATTTCCTTTTCTTTTTTCCACGATGGGCACGACCGCGAGTACGCGGCGTGCTCCCCATCACAGTTTACACAGTGGAGAGTGTTCGCACAAGCTTCAGTGGCGTGTTCAAGGGCACTGCATTTGGCGCATGTTTGGCGGCCTCGGCAGCTCTGCGAGCTGTGGCCAAAACGCTGGCATTTGAAGCATCTTAGAGGATTTGGCACATATGGTCTGACACGGAGCTTGATGTACCCGGCCTCTACAGACTCGGGCAGACTACTTGAACCGAATGTGAGTATCAGGTGCTTTGTTTGAATTTCTTTTCCATCCCTTCTTATCTTAATTCTTCTCACATTGACAACATTCTGATCACTGAAGCCCTCCAGGAGCTCAGCCTCTGTCAGCTGGAGCAAATCGTCATCCGAGACAACGCCGCGGGTGGTGTTGAGAGTGCGGTGTGGAGTCACTGTTAATGGAACATCTCCAAATGATACTAGACTGGGCAACTTATCGTACTGTTTCTGATCATGGAGCTCTAACAGGAGATCACCACTTGCCAGCCTTGATACCTTGTAGCCTGGACCAAGGACATCAGTTAAGGACTTTGAAACTAGAAAAGGGGAAATGTTTCGTACTTGTTTTTCTGATTTTTCTGAGTGGATCACATGGTAAAGTGGGAAGTTTTGTCTTTGTCGTCCAAGGAACTGGAAAACTTCATCGGTGCGCCCTCTTTTGTGAGGGCGATCAGGAAGCGGAGGGAAGGAGCTAGCCATAAAGGAATTGAATTTTCGGCAACAACGCCAGCCACCCACCATGGAGCCCTACAAGGGGACGTTACAGGGACTGTAAAAACAGCTCCTGCAAACGCCAGCTTTACGTTGTCACTATAACCAAATATGAGATAACCTAGGTTGGTTATTCACACAAGGTTAACCCTTGCTGCCTGGAAAAATTGGAAGTAAGCGGAAGCTAGGAGAAGACAGGAAAGATGAAAAGTAAGAGAAAGGCGAAGATTAGAGGGAGAGAGAGACAGGAAAAGGCAACTACCGATTTCCCCCGGGTGGGTCAGTCCGGGGGTGCCGTCTACGTGAAGCCGAGGCCAAAGGGGTGTGTTGCCGCCGCCGAGGGGCCGTAAAGGTCCAAACACCCGGCATTGGCTCAACCCCCAGGATCCCCTTTTCCCCGGACACGGCTGAGCCGCGCACGGCTACACGCGGGAGGGTCCAACCCTCGTGTGCTCGGGTACGTGGTGTCGCAACACACCAAACGCCTGCTGACGCAGACGCCCCTGCGGGGCATTCAGTTCTAGGAGGAGGTCCCCGCTAGACATTTTGGAGGCTTTGTACGTGGGTCCGATTTTTTCTTTCAGGCATTTGGCTACAAGGAATGGTGAGAGTTTTCTTACTGGCATGTTGCTTTCGCTGTGTACTACATAGAACTTGGGGAAGGATGGAGCGCTGCTCCGAAAGGAGAAATGGAATGGTACTTCGGTGCGGCATCTTTTCAGACGCCGATCATAGACGACAGAGGTTTGTGCTGCCATAGAAAATGAGTATGTTCGGCAACAGCGCCGACCGCCCACCACGGAGCCCAACGAGGGGACGCGGCAGATCTTGTGTACAAGCCTGCACGACGCCAGCCGTACGCCGTCGCTATAACCAAATATGGTGTACCCAAGGTAGGATAGCCACACAAGGTTAACCCTTGCCGCCGTGGAGAAAGGAAGTAAATGGAAGAAAGAAGAAGACAGGAAAGGTCAAAAAGTGAGAGATAAAGACGAAGATTTGAGGTGAGAGAGACAGGAAAGGGCGACTGCCGATTTCCCCCGGGTGGGTCAGTCCGGGGGTGCCGTCTACGTGAAGCAGAGGCCGAAGAGGTGTGTTGCCTCTGCCGGGGGGCCTTAAAGGTCCAAACACCCGGCATCGGCTCAACCCCCAGGATCCCCCTTTCCCCGGACACGGCTAAGCCGCGCACGGCTATACGCGGGAGGGTCCAACCCTCGTGTGCTCGGGTACGTGGTGTCGCAACACACCAAACGCCTGCTTGCGCAGACGCCCCTGCGGGGGCCTGGTGAAGCTGTCGAGCCACACCCCTTATGTGTACATAGCCTGTTTCTCTCTCTGCCTTCAGCATGAATGTTCTATGCGTGTTTGTAATTATTATAGTTGTGCTTTCTTTCTTTCTTTACTTGCTTGCTCGTGTTTTCTTTCTTTAGGTTGCAGCATCAAGTCAATGGGACCCTGGTGTTGCTGGTCATGGTGCTATTCAGTCAACAGATTCCTTCGCGTATCCTTTGGTTTCTACTAGCTTTGAAACTATTGTGTTGGTGCCATCTTACTTACGGCATCTTTGATCAAACGGCTGTAACACCAGACCATTACAGTGGGACTCTCGGCAGCACCTGCCTGCTAGAGAGCGCGGTTCCCAGGTGGCGGATGGGGGGCCTGCTTTTGCACATACGGCAAAGCAGTGGTGCTCGCACCTCGCGGACCGACAGGCTTTTTTTTTCCAGATTCTTTTAGGTACTCGAGCTGAGCTTTTGGTTGCAGAGCCAGTGTATGTTGTGGAGCTAAATAAACCTGATGTAGTCTTGTGACCTGTATTTCGTTCTGGTGACTGCAGCGCAGCCACTACCATGTGGCTGCTGCAAACCTTGCAAAACGCGACAAATATATGGTTTCCACGCTGCCCAGTACTCCATTGCACGTTTCTATTTGATGCCAGCAGTTGACAGCAAATGGTGATGACCATGAGTGCGTGCAGTTGCATGCAACATTGCTTGGCACACGGCAGCTAAGAAAACTGCAAATCGCAGATGCAGTTTGTATTTTAGGACATCTCTATCTCTGCAGGAATGGTGCATACTTTGCTGCATCTTAGCTGCCCGCATCTCAGTCCACTTGTTCTACAATCTTGCCGTCAATTAATAAAACGAAGCTTAGCTTTCTTTGCCTCTTGTTTCGACTTTCCCAGTGATGTGGCTGCTGCTGTCAGGAGCACCGCGTCGGAGGGGGGGGGGGGGAGGGGGGGTCATGCATGACAGGAGCGAGTGAGAGAGGAAAGGGGACACTAGAAACTCTTTTTCACCCCACCACGTCGAATGTGCACAATAACCTCTGGAACTCCCTGGTGGTCGCCACATTAGCCGCTTGACAGCTGTAATTATCCGCGACTCCCCTCAGAAGCATGGCATAAACTGCAGAGCTTCGCTTTCTACTGAGGTGCGAGTCCAGAGGCTGTAGGGACGAGGGAGAAGAGGCAGTTTGCATTCATATTTACGCTACATTCACGTTTTGTGTCTAAGGTACGCACCATACAGAGACATAAAATTATGAATGGGGAGTACTTTGGGTGAACTTTTTCTTTACTGTTATACCATAGCACAATGGCGTTGTTTTTCTTAATCTTCCGGCAACTGGTACCACAAATGTAATGAATGAATGAATGTTTGATGTTTTGTGGCGCAAGGGCCAAGTATGGCCAAAGAGCGCCATGTCCGTGTTAATGGGCTTGCAGTGAAATTATGAGTTCGATGAAGTTGGTGTGACGTGGCTGTAGAGGGGCCTTAAAAACGGTCGCGCTAAAGCGCGCAAAATCTGTATAGTAAGATTATGGAGATGACTTATGACGTGTACTATGAACATTAAGATACATTTAAATAGAATGATACGATGCGTAAAAATATCTAAGGTTATAAGATATGCTCGAGCACTACTGCCTCCTTAGAGCCCTTGAAAAAACAAGGGCCTGGAGGCATGTGCTAGGCAAAACTGTTATCGCAGCGGCATCCTCTGGAGCGAGGATGCTCTACGAATTTCTTGGGCATATAACGTGTAGTACGACATCATTTAAGAAGCTCAGGACTGTCTTGTTGTCAAAAAGCGGTTCCTTACCAAGAAACATAACCGGGTGTAGAGGGATGTGATGTTTGTAAGCAAGCGGAAAATGTTTCTTTCTCTCCGTTTCGGCTTCCCGACACTCCAGGAGCACGTGGAGGACAGTAAGCACCTCACCGCATCTACCACAGATTGGAGGTTCACTTCCAGTAAGCAGATAATTATGGGTGCCAAATGTGTGTCCTATTCTGAGGCGACAGAATAGGACATCTGTTCGCCGAGATTTTGTTGGGGAGGGCCAAAAACCTAACTGCGGCTTTATAACGTGCAGTTTATTATTTATCTCTGCGTCCCACATGCGTTGCCAGTGGTTTCGCAGTTTCTTTCGTATGTAAGGTTTCAGATCTGTGAGAGGCACCAAATCAGTATTATTAACAGCAGGGAGTGCAATTGACGTAGCCATCTGGTCTGCCAAGACGTTACCTTCGATTCCCCTGTGGCCGGGTACCCAGCATATGATGATTTGCTGGTTAGTGTTGTGTGTTGTGTTGGGTTTAATGGCGCATAAGCAACTCAGGCTATCATGCGCCAAACGCAAGGTGAAATTTCTTTTTTAAAAGTTGGGTCACCTCAGCGATGATCCTTGTCTGGGCAAGGATTTCGAGGATCCCAACAAACTAAAGACCTCAGTCTTCTTCTCATATATGAGAAGGTGGGTGAGGTGTATATCAAGATGAAGTTGGGAATAGGCTCATTTATAGTTTTTCAATGATACCTGCTTCTCTTAAGAAGCTAATAACATGTGTGGTATCCACAAGTGCGTCTTCGCCTAAAATCAATGCTGGGTGAAAGGGAATGTGCTGATTATAAAACGAAGTAAAGTGTTTTTTCCTTAGTGTTTCGAGTTTTACGCATGTTAATAAGATGTGGTTTACAGTAAGTTCATTTCCGCATTTTTCACAGCAAGGCTTGTCTTGTTTTGTCAGGAGGAAATTGTGTGTAAGGTGCGTGTGTCCTATGCGAAGACGACATAAAATTACTTCGATGAAGCGTTCTTGGTGTGAGCATGTCTTCCATTCTTTTATTACAGGTTTTACTAGGTGTAGTTTATTGGTTTCTTCATTATTCCATGTAGTCTGCCATTTATTCCTCAGTTTATGGTTCACTAATTTTATACAGTCCTTGTAGGGAATTCTTGTTTGGGTGATTTTTTTATGTCGAGCTTTCGCTGCGCATTCATCTGCTTTTTCGTTGCCGCTGATTCCGACGTGACTGGGCACCCAGCAAAATTTTATGTTGTGTCCTTTTCTAATGGTTTTTCTTATGTTATGTAGGATGTCGCCGATTAATGGTGTAATTGCATTTCTAGGGTGAAGTGCTGTTAGTACGCTTAGTGAATCTGTGTAAATTATGCTGTTTTCAATGTTCTCATTTAATATTTTTTCTACAGCTAGAGAAATTGCGTAGCACTCTGCAGTAAAAATGGATGCACACTGAGGTAGGCGTACCGTTTTTTCCCAAATGTTTTGTATCGCGGCACTGCCAACGTATCCTGCCGATTTGGAGCCATCAGTATAAAACGCTGTGTATTCCACGTATTTTTCGTTTAGTGCTAAAAATTCTTGTATTATGTGTTCATGTGGTGTTTGTTTTTTTTGAAGATGTGTTAATGTGAAGTCACACACTGAAGGCTGGCAATACCAAGGTGGGAGTGGATCGGGTTTTCGGGCTATCTGAGGCAGTGTGTCCCTTATATCTAGTTCTTGGCATCTTTCCTCGAAGCGGAGAAGAAGTGGTCTTATTGCTTGGGGTTTGTTTGCAAATAGTATTCGTGATGGGCACCTTGTAACTATTGGGTAGCAGATGTGTTTCGGCAGTGAACGAATTTTTAGGATGTATGAGCATGTAAGCATGGTTCTTCTGTCGGAAAGGGGTGGTTCATTTGTTTCTACATATAGACTGTGTATAGGAGACGTCCTGTATGCACCAGTTGAAAGACGTAAACCTAAATTATGTACTGGGTCAAGGCGGTTCAAATATGACTTCCTTGCTGAGCCATACACTATGGACCCATAGTCTAAGCAGGAGCGTATAACAGAACGGTAGATGTGTAGCAGGCATACCCTATCAGAACCCCAGTGTTTGCGTGAAAGGACCTTAAGTATGTTCAGGGATCGAGATGCTTTCTTTTTCAGCGCGTTGATGTGCGGAAGGAAGGTGAGTTTTTTGTCAAAAATTATGCCTAGAAATTTGTGCTCGTTTTGGACAGGTAATGTGGCTTCGTTCAGGTGTAGGGTGGGGTCTGTTTGTACTCCTCGTTTGAGTGAAAAGAGTATGACCACGGTTTTCTGTGGAGAAAAGCGGAAACCATTTCTGTCTGCCCATGTTGCTAGTTTATTTATTGTAAGCTGTACCTGTCTTTCGCATGTTGATATGTTTGATGATGTGCAGGCTATCTGAAGATCATCGACGTATACTGAATACATAATGGACTTGGGGATTATTTTACTAATGGAATTCATTTTGATAATAAAAAGTGTTGTGCTTAAAATACAGCCCTGAGGTATTCCATTTTCCTGAACGAATTTTTTCGACAGGGTTGAGCCTAGGCGCACATGGAACGAACGGTTAGACAAAAAATCTTTTATGCAGTTCAACATCCTGCCGTGGATGCCAAGATCGGCCAGGTCTTTAAGAATCCCAAACCTCCAGGTTGTGTCATATGCCCTCTCTAAATCGAAAAAAACAGCAAGGCAGTGTTGTTTGTGTATAAATGCTTCTCGTACTGTGTTTTCAAGACGAACTAGATGGTCATTAGTGGATGATCCCTTTTTAAAACCACATTGATGGATATCGAGCAGCTCACGGATTTCTAGCATGAAGGTTAATCTAATATTCAGGACATTTTCGAAGGACTTCGCAAGGCAGCTGGTAAGGGCTATAGGCCTATAGCTACTGGGGGAGGTTGGTGGTTTTCCGGGTTTCAAAAATGGAACAATTATAGCTTTCTTCCATGCTTCAGGTATCTTCCCCGATATCCAAATTTTGTTAAAAAAATTTAAAAGGGCTTTTACGGCATGTTCAGAGAGGTGGCCTAGCATTTGGTAATGTATTCTATCGGGGCCAGGTGCAGTTTTTTTACCAGCGGACAGTACCCTATGGATTTCTTGAATTTTAATTAAAGTATTGTATGGTTCATTTCTGCTGCTATTTATCGGTAGTCTTTGTTTCTCAGCTGTCTTTTTGATTTTTAGAAATGATTCTGTATAGTGTGATGAACTGGAAGCTGCTGAGAAATATTCACCTAGTATATCTGCCTGTTCTTCTATGCTTGTCTGTATACCGGGGGCTGTGAGAAGTGGAACTGTAAATGGGGAATAGCTGTTATTTAGCTTTCGCACCTTCTCCCACATTTGTTTTGATGTGGTTGAGCTGTTTATAGAGGACACGTAACTTGTCCATGAATTTTTTTCAGCACTGCGGCGGATATATCGAGCTTTTGCTCTCGCTTTTTTAAAGGTTATAAAGTTTTCTGCTGTTGGGTATCTGCGAAATATTCCCCAAGCTTTGTTTTGTTCTTTTTTCGCTTCTCTACATTCTTGTGTATACCAAATTTTCTGATATTGTTTTACTATTCCGGACGACTGAGGTATAGCTATGGTTGCAGCATCAATAATACAGTTTGTAAAAGCTTCATTTAGTTCGTCTATGGTGAGATTATCTGACACAATTTTTTCTAGGCTGGCTTTCTCTTCAAAAAGGGCCCAGTCGGCTAAATGGAGTTTCCACCGTTGTGGTTTTGTCGGGATTACTTCCGGTGAGGATTTTAAGCTGATTAGTATAGGTAGGTGATCACTTCCATATGGGTTGTCGAGTACGTCCCATTCTAATTCAGTGAAAATAGAGGGTGAACAAAAGGAGAGATCGATGCAGCTCATTTTTCCTGAGCTAGGTGAACAATAGGTTGGTTTTCCAGTGTTTAGTAAACATAGGTTATTATTCAGTATAAGATCCTCAATGATTTGGCCTCTTTTATCGGTTTTGTCACTACCCCAAAAGCTAGAGTGCGAGTTAAAATCTCCGACTATCAAATATGGCTCGGGTAACTGTTCTATAAGGTGCTCCAGTTCATCTATAGTTAATCCTAGATGTGGCTCCAGGTATAGACAGCATAATGTAATTGTTTTAAATGTGTGCAGGATGGCTGCCACAGCTTCTAATTTAGTGTTAAGATGGTGTTCTTTAGCTGCGATCCCCTCTTTAACTATAATAGCAACGCCACCTGAGAGCCTGTTTGCGTGCTCTCGGTCGCGGCGGAAGACTTTATACTTTTTGAGTATGTTTTTATGTTTGGAACCTAAGTTTGTTTCTTGGAGACATAGGGCCACGGGGGAGAGGGTGGTCAGTATGTCTTTTATGTCATTTATATTATGTAAAAGTCCCCTGCAATTCCAGTGTACGAAAGCCATTTTGTATTATATGTGTGGGGTGAAAGAGGATCTAAGTTTTGTTTTCAGGCCACTTGATTGGGAGCCTATCTTTATGGTGGCGATCCAAGGAGCCCCGCCGTTCACCCGACGTCGAAGGTACAGGGTTTCCTTGACTTGTGTCCATTGTATCCTCAGATACGCTGGACGCCCGTGCCGGACGCACGGTTTCGTTCGAGTTGGGCCTCGCCGTGTGGGGAGGGACCCTAGAGCCTGCTGACCTGGGGGTCCGCACGGCTTGTTTTTGACGTAGTGGCGCAACGCTAGTTGCGTCCACTGTGGGCGCTGGAGTCTCTGCCTGAGCCTCACTCTGTGTGACCTGGGCAGGCTGGGAAGGCCGCTGTGTTGCCGCGCCCTGTTGCAGCACAACGGAATAGCTTTTTTTTTGCACCAATGAAAGTCGCTTTCGCGCTTCCCTGAAAGTGATATTTTCTTTTACTTTGAGTGTGATGATCTCTTTTTCTTGTTTCCATGTTGGGCAGGCACGCGAGTAGGCAGGATGATTGCCCTCGCAGTTTATACAATGGTGTAATTCAACTTCACAGTTTTCTGAAGGGTGATCATGGGAAGCACACTTAGCGCATGTCGTTTGGCCCCGGCAGCTCTGTGAGCCGTGGCCGTACCTTTGGCATTTGAAACAGCGTCGCGGGTTGGGTATGTACGGTCGGAGTTTCAGATTGGTGTAGCCTACCTCCACAGATTCAGGCAGTGTGCTCAATGCGAACGTTAGGACGAAGTGCTTTGTTTCGATTTCCTTGTTTTCCCGTCTGATCTTTATTCTGTACACATCTGTGACATTTTGTTCTTTTAGTCCGTTAAGGAGTTCTTGTTCGGTCATATACTTAAGGTCATCGTCAGAAATGACGCCACGAACGGTATTCAGTGATCGGTGAGGGCTGATTGCTACGGGAATGTCACCAAAGGCTGTTACTCCTGAAAGTTTCTCGTACTGATGTTGGTACAACAATTCCAAAAGAAGGTCCCCATTTGCTAGTTTCTTTATTTTATATCCTTGTCCAATGGTGTCGGTTAGGGTCCTTGTAACATTGAAGGGAGAGACATATCGTGCAGAAATTTCCGAATGCTCGCTATGAACCACGTGGAATTTGGGAAAGTTGTTTTTGGTTTTCGTGAAGAACTGGGCAGTGACATCGGTGCGCCCTCTCTTGTTAGGAGGGCGATCGCTTGAAGCAAAAGAGTTGGCCATAAAAATTGTATTTTTCGGTCGCGGTACCAGCCGCCCACCACGGAGCCCAACGAGGGGACGGGACAGGAGCTTGCAAGCAAGCCCTGCCCACGCCAGCTGTATACTGCGGCTATAACCCAATATGGCGTAACTCAGGGTAGTTAGCCACACAAAGGTTAACCCTAGCCACCAGGAAAGGAAGGAACAAGAAGTAAAAAGAAGACAGGAAAGATGGAGAAGTGGGAGAGAAAGACGAAGAATGGAGAGGAGGACAGGAAAAGGCGACTGCCGATTTCCCCCGGGTGGGTCAGTCCGGGGGTGCCGTCTATGTGAAGCAGAGGCCAAAGAGGTGTGTTGCCTCCGCCGGGGGGCCTTAAAGGTCCAAACACCCAGCATCGGCTCAACCTCCAGGATCCCCCTTTCCCCAGACACGGCTAAGCCGCGCACGGCTACACGCGGGAGGGTCCAACCCTCGTGTGCTCGGGTACGTGGTGTCGCAACACACCAAACGCCTGCTGACGCAGACGCCCCTGCGGGGATTTGCTGGTTAGATAGATAAGTTTTGCATATGTCGGAATAGACCTCAGTAAGTACAGGATTTTTATGTTTGTAGGGTGACATTAAGGCCTTCACCACACTTAGGGAGTCTGTATATATTACGGCTTTTTGGAGTTTTGCTTTCTTTATATGCTTTACAGCCGACCATATAGCGTAGGCCTCTGCCGTAAAGATACTTGTTTCTGGATGTAGTACATCGCATTCCGAAAAAGAAGGACCGACGGCTGCATAAGATACTCCGGCATGTGACTTGGAAGCGTCTGTGTAGAACTCTGTGCACGAGTGTTTGTACTGAAGTTCTAGGAAATGCATTCGAATTTCTACATCTGGAGCATGCTTTGAAACTTTTAGAAAGGATACGTCACATTCTGTGACCTGCCAGTCCCAAGGAGGTAATAGCTTGGTTGGGCGCATTAAGCGGTGCTCCAGGAGTGGGACATGCATTTCATCGCTAAGCTCCTTCACACGCAGCGAGAAAGGCTGTCTTATAGACGGACGGTTGCGGAAAAGTGTAGCATACGTCATATCGGTAATGGTATTAAGACATGGGTGTTCAGGAATGGAATGCACTTTAAGGAAATAAGTAAAGCTGACGTATGATCTCTGTAAGCGGAGCGGCCACTCATTCGATTCGGCATATAGGCTTTCGATCGGGCTTGTTCTGAAAGCACCAGTGGCTAGGCGGATACCTAGATGATGGACAGGATCCAGCATCCTTAGCGCGCTCGGGGCGGCAGAGTTATACACTACGGCCCCATAATCCAATCGTGACCGTATTAGGCTCTTGTAGAGATTCATTAGACACTTTCTGTCACTTCCCCACGTAATGATGATGATATGTAGTGTTTAATGGCGCAAGGGCCTGGTCTGGCCAAAGAGCGCCATGACAAATGTTAGTGTTATCGATGTATTATGGAGATGTGACTTGGCTGTAAAGTGGCCTAAAAATTGTCGCTGTAAAGTGCGTAAAATCTACGTGCTATAAAATTATGGCGATGACTAATGACGATTACTAAGAACATTAAAATCCATCGTACAAGAATGATGCAAAATCAAAAATATGTAGGACGTTAAAATTACTTGGAGCACTGCTGCCTCGCCAGAGCCCTTGAAAGACAAGGGCCTAGAGGCATGTGCTATACTAAAGAGATATCGCAGCGGCATCCTCTGAAGAGAGGACCCGCTACGAACATGTGGGGCTAAAAACATGCAGGACGACATCTTTCAGGAAATTTAGTACTGTGTTGGTGTCAAATAAAGGTTCTGGGCCGAGTAGCATTACGGGATGTAGGGGGATGTGCTGCCGGTATGCTAGGGAAAAATGTTTCCTTCTTTCAGATTCGGCTGCCCGACACTCCAGGAGGACGTGGAGGACGGTCAGCCTCTCCCCGCATGTACCGCAGGTTGGAGGATCATTTTCAGTGAGTAAGAAGTTGTGTGTGCCAAATGTGTGTCCTATTCTGAGGCGACAGAATAGGACATCTGTTCGCCGTGATTTTGTTACGGAGGGCCAAGAACCTAGCTGTGGCTTTATCACGTGCAGTTTGTTATTTACTTCTGCGTCCCACTTACGTTGCCAGTGGTTTCGCAGTTTCCTTCTTAAAAAAGGCTTCAGATCCGTGACAGGGACCGAAGCAGTAGGGCTGACTGTATGCAATGAAATTGATGTGGCCATCTGGTCTGCTAGAACGTTACCCTCGATGCCCCTATGTCCAGGCACCCAGCATATAATGACATGCTGGTTAGACATATACGCACTACAGAGGACGGAATAGAGCTCAGTAATTACGGGGTTTCTGTGTTTACAGTGTGACATCAAGGCTTTTACGACGCTTAAGGAGTCTGTAAATAAAATTGTTTTTTGAATATTTGATTTTCTGATATGTTTCACAGCCGACAATAGTGCATGGGCCTCAGCCGTAAATATGCTTGTTTCAGGGTGCAGTACACCGGATTCCGAGAAGGATGGCCCAATGGCTGCGTAGGACACGCCGGCATGCGACTTAGAAGCGTCTGTATAAAACTCTGTGCACGAGTACTTGTACTGGAGCTCCAAGAAGTGCATTTTGATATGTGTCTCTGACGCATGTTTAGTGACCTGTACAAAGGATGTGTCACACTCTATCAGCTGCCACTCCCAGGGTGGTACTATCTTAGCTGGAGGCATTAGGCGTTGGTCGAGAACTGGGACATCCATTTCCGTGCTAAGTTCTCTTGCACGCAGTGAGAAAGGAAGTCTCATAGAGGGCCTGTTATGAAAAAGTGTTTCACATGTCAAGTCGTTAACGGTTGTGAAACACGGATGTTCCTTATTAGAGCGCACTTTGACAAAATAGTTGAAGCTGATGTAAGTTCTCCAAAAATGGAGTGACCACTCATCGGACTCAACATACAAACTTTCAACAGGGCTTGTTCTAAATGCGCCAGTGGCCAGACGGATTCCCAGATGGTGAACGGGGTCTAACATCTTAAGTGCGCTCGGTGCGGCAGAGTGATAAACTGCGGCTCCATAGTCTATTCGCGACCGAACTAGGCTCCTGTAAAGATTTAACAGGCACTTCCTGTCGCTACCCCATGTTGTGTGGGATAGGATTTTAAGTAGGTTCATTGTTTTTAGACATTTTTCTTTAAGATGTTTTATGTGAGGAATGAATGTGAGCCTAGAGTCAAGAATAACACCAAGGAATTTGTGTTCTTTGCTGACAGGAATTTGGTGTCCGCCCAGTTCTACACAAGGATCTGGGACCAGGCCTCTCTTTCTTGTGAAGAGAACACAAGAACTTTTGTGGGGGTTGACCTTAAATCCGTTTTCGTCTGCCCACTTGGAAACCTTGTTCAAGCCCTGCTGTACCTGTCTTTCGCATACTGTGAGGTTGCAGGATTTGAAGCCTATTTGTATATCATCTACGTATACGGAATAAAAAATGGCAGGTGGTAGTGAAGCACGTAGCGTGTTCATCTTGACGATAAAGAGAGTGCAGCTGAGCACGCCTCCCTGGGGTACACCAGTTTCCTGCGTAAAGGAACGTGAGAGTTCATTGCCGACTTTTACTCGGAAGGTACGATTTGACAAATAGCTTTCAATTGTGTTCAGCATATTTCCACGGATGCCAATTTCCGACAGGTCTCGCAAGATCCCGTAACGCCATGCCGTGTCATATGCCTTCTCCATATCGAGGAATATCGATAGAAAAAACTGCTTATGTATAAAGGCATCGCGGATATTTCCTTCCATGCGCACAAGGTGATCGGTTGTGGACCGCCCTTCTCGGAATCCACACTGATAAGGATCGAGTATATTGTTGAGCTCAAGGAAATGTATAAGTCTGCGATTTATCATTTTTTCAAGAAGCTTACACAGACAATTAGTTAGAGCTATCGGACGGTAACTAGCCGCCAAGGAAGGGTCTTTTCCCTGCTTTAGGACAGGAACCACAATCGCTTCTTTCCATGTGGATGGGAGGTATCCCGAAGCCCAAATAGTATTGTATAGTGTAAGAAGTGTAACTTGTGCGTCAGTATGTAGGTGTCTGATCATGTCATACATGACTCTGTCTGGTCCCGGTGCAGTGCTTTTACATGTGTTCAAGGCAGCTCTCAACTCGGCAATACCGAAAGGCCGGTTATACGGTTCATTCTGCCTGGATTTTCGTATGATTGGCTTACGTTCTATTACTTCTTTATGTTTAAGAAAGGACTGGGAATAATTGATTGAGCTTGACACACGCTCAAAGTGCTCCCCAAGTGAATCTGCCTGGTCTTGCAGGGTTTCGCCTTGTGTGTTTACTAAAGGGAGGGAGTATGTTTGTCGCCCTCTTATTCTACTAACCCTGTTCCAGACCTTGGCCTCATCTGTATACGAGTTGATACCTGTTAAAAAGTTCTGCCAGCTCTCTCTTCTGGCCTGTCGGCGGGTTCGCCTGCCTTGGGATTTTGCTTTTTTAAAATTGATAAGATTCTCAGCAGTGGGGGAGGCGCGTAGCAACCCCCACGCTTTATTTTGTTTCTTACGAGCGATCCTACAATCGTCGTTCCACCAGGGGACACGCCGTTTGCCTGCCAATCCATTTACTTGTGATATACATTTAGTTGCGGCATCTATGATGAAGGCTGTAAAGTACGCCACAGCTGCATCGATTTCTAAAGAAGACATATCAGCCAGCGAGATGTTAGTAAGAGTTCGAAATTTCTCCCAGTCAGCTGTATGTATCTTCCACCTAGGAGCTTGTGGAGGAAATTCATTTTCTTTAGATGTTCTTAGCAGTACGGGGAAGTGATCGCTCCCGTAAGGATTGCTCGTAACTTCCCATTCGAGTTCGGGCAGTATAGACGCGGAGACTATACTAAGGTCTATTGACGAAAATGTTCTGTTTGCAAGAGAGTAATATCTGGGTTCTTTCTTATTGAGAAGGCACGCTCCAGAAGAAAAAAGGAACTGCTCAACGAGACGACCTCGCGCATCAATACGAGAGTCTCCCCACAAGCTGCTGTGTGCATTGAAATCGCCAAGAACAAGATATGGTTCTGGCAATTCATCTATCAAGGACTGAAATTCATGTTTGTTTAGTTGGTAATGCGGGGGTACGTAAATCGAACAAATAGTGATGAGTTTGTTCAGTAGGACAACTCGAACCGCTACTGCTTCGAGGGCCGTTCGTAGCTGTAAACATTGACACGCTATGCTTTTTTGAATTACAATGGCAACACCGCCAGATGATGCCATAGCATCATCGCGATCTTTGCGGAAAGTTATGTGCTGTCGAAGAAAATTTGTGTGTTTTGGTTTTAAGTGTGTTTCCTGTAGACACAGCACCTTTGGATTGTGTTTTTGAATGAGCTCTTGCACGTCATCAAGGTTCCTAAGCAGACCTCTGACGTTCCATTGAATAATTTGTGTATCCATATTGAAAGTAAATATGTGCTGTGTGTATGGAAATGGAGGTGATGCTTTAGGTTACAGGGCTCTTTCGAGGCCCTGTAACGGGAGTTCTGCCCTTTCTGGAGCGTTCGAGGGAGCCTCGCCGCTCCTTAGGCGCTTGGCGCGCCGTGGGGATAGGTGTAGTGTCCATTGCCTCTTGTGAGGCGCCGGACACGTGCTCTTGTGAGCGAGAAGTTACCAGGGAAGGTCCCGCCTTGGGGGGCAAGACCCCTGTGCCCACCAGCCCGGAGGTCGATGGGGCTGCCTGAGGGATTTGGCTGCGCCGGCTGTTGCTAGCGCTGGAAGAGGCCGGGGAGGTTGGGGCAGCCTCGGCTGCGCCCACCTTCGGGGTTGATGGTCCCTTCTGCTCGGGTGGTGGGGCACCGCTAGCTGCGACCACCATGGGGGCAGATGGCGTAACTGCCGACTCACTGCTTGTGGGTCGGACAGCCACCGGAGGCCGTTGTGGCGCTGCCCCCTGACGCGCCACATCGGCAAAGCTTTTCCTTGGCGGGTTTGCTACCCGCCTTCGTGCCTCTTTGAACGATATATTCTCTTTTACTTTTATGGTTACAATTTCTTTTTCCTTCTTCCAGGAGGGGCACGACCGCGAGTACGCGGCGTGCTCCCCATCACAGTTTACACAGTGGGGAGCGTTCTCACACGTTTCAGTGGTGTGTTCTTGGGCACTACATTTAGCACAAGTTTGGCGGCCTCGGCAACTCTGCGAACTGTGGCCGAAGCGCTGGCACTTGAAACAGCGGAGTGGGTTGGGCACGTACGGCCTAACGCGGAGCTTGATGTACCCGGCCTCGATTGACTCGGGCAGGACACTTGAACCAAAGGTGATTATTAAGTGCTTCGTTTGAATCTCTTTACCATCTCGCCTTATCTTTATTCTTCTAACATTGATAACATTTTGCTCACTGAAGCCTTCCAGGAGCTCCGCCTCAGTCAGCTCAAGCAGATCATCATCGGAAACAACACCGCGGGTGGTGTTCATTGTGCGGTGTGGCGTTACTGTTATGTGGGTCTCCCCGAATGACACTAGTTTCTGTAGTTGCTTATATTGCTTCTGGTCGCGGAGCTCCAAGAGGAGGTCACCACTTGCCATCCTGGACACCTTGTAACCTGGTCCAAAAACATCAGTCAAGGACTTTGAGACAAGGAATGGTGATATGTTTCGCACTGCTTTGTTTGGCTTTTCAGAGTGAATGACGTGGAACCGGGGAAAATTCTGGATTTGGTGTCCGAAAAACTGAAAAACATCTTCGGTGCGCCCTCGTTTCGGAGGGCGATCAGGAAGTTTGGGGAAGGGAGTTTCCATGAGAATATATAAGATTCGGCAACAGCGCCGACCGCCCACCACGGAGCCCAACGAGGGGACGCGGCAGAGCTTGTGTACAAGCCTGCACGACGCCAGTCGTACGCCATTACTATAACCCAATATGGTGTACCCAAGGTAGGATATCCACACAAGGTTAACCCTTGCCGCCGTGGAGAAAGGAAGTAAATGGAAGAGAGAAGAAGACAGGAAAGATGTAAAGTGAGAGATAAAGACGAAGGTTTGAGAAGAGAGAGACAGGAAAAGGCGACTACCGATTTCCCCCGGGTGGGTCAGTCCGGGGGTGCCGTCTACGTGAAGCAGAGGCCAAAGAGGTGTGTTGCCTCCGCCGGGGGGCCTTAAAGGTCCAAACACCCGGCATCGGCTCAACCCCCAGGATCCCCCTTTCCCCGGACACGGCTAAGCCGCGCACGGCTACACGCGGGAGGGTCCAACCCTCGTGTGCTCGGGTACGTGGTGTCGCAACACACCAAACGCCTGCTTGCGCAGACGCCCCTGCGGGGACTTCCCCACGTAGTCTTGGATAGAAGTTTTATTAAGTTCATTGTTTTTAGACATTTTTCTTTGAGATATTTGATGTGTGGAATGAAAGTGAGTCTATCGTCAAGTATAATACCTAGGAATTTGTGCTCTTTGTTGATAGGAATTTGTTGTCCACACAGTTCTAAGCAAGGATCCGGGACCAGGCCTCTTTTTCGTTTAAAAAGTACACAAGAACTTTTGTGAGGATTGATTTTAAATCCGTTTTTTCTCTGCCCATTTTGATACTTTGTTTAAACCATGCTGTACCTGTCTCTCGCACACTGCGAGGTTACAAGATTTAAAAGCTATTTGAATGATGTCCACATAGATAGAGTAAAAAATGGCCGGAGGTAATGAAGCACGGAGCGTGTTCATCTTCACTATAAAGAGCGTGCAGCTAAGGACGCCTCCCTGGGGTACACCAGTTTCTTGTGTAAAAGGACGTGACAGTACATTGCCGACTTTTACACGGAATGTGCGATTGGACAAATAGCTTTCTATGAGGTTTAGGATATTACCATGAATGCCCATTTCTGACAGGTCTCTTAAGATGCCGTATCGCCACGTTGTGTCGTATGCCTTCTCCATATCGAGGAATACGGATAGGAAAAACTGTTTGTGTACAAATGCGTCACGGATGTTTGCTTCTATACGTACAAGGTGATCAGTTGTGGAGCGCCCTTCCCTGAAGCCACACTGATAAGGATCAAGTATTTTGTTCTGTTCAAGGAAATGGATCAGGCGCCGATTTATCATTTTTTCAAATACCTTACACATGCAACTTGTGAGGGCTATCGGGCGGTAGCTTGCCACTGAGGAAGGATCTTTGCCTTGTTTTAAAACAGGGACCACAATGGCTTCTTTCCATGCAGTCGGAAGGTACCCTGCGTCCCAGATAGTGTTGAAAAGTGTAAGTAGTGTAACTTGCGTGTCATTGTGTAAGTTTTTCAGCATTTCATACATGATTCTGTCAGATCCCGGTGCAGAGCTCTTGCATGCGCTCAAGGCAGCTCTGAACTCTGCAATACTAAAAGGACGGTTGTATGGTTGATTTTGACGACATTTTCTGTTGAAAGGCTTACGTTCTTCTATTTGCTTGTATTTGAGGAAGGATTGTGAATAATTTGACGAACTTGACACGTTCTCAAAATACTCCCCAAGTGAGTCTGCCTGGTCTTGTAGTGTATCGCCCTGTGTGTTTACCAGGGGGAGTGAATGTGTTTGCCGCCCTTTAATCCTATTAACTCTGTTCCAGGCTTTGGCCTCATCCCTAAACGAGTTAATACTCGTTAAAAACTTGTGCCAGCTTTCTCTTCTGGCCTGTCGGCGGGTTCGCCTGCCTTGGGACTTTATTTTTTTAAAGTTTATAAGATTCTCTGCAGTGGGAGAAGCGCGTAGCAACGCCCACGCCTTGTTCTGATTCTTACGGGCGATCCTACATTCGCTGTTCCACCACGGTACACGTCGTTTGCATGCCAGACCACTCACTTCGGATATGCATTTTGATGCGGCATCTATTATGAATGATGTTAGATACTCTACAGCAGCATCAATTTCTAGAGAAGACATGTCGGCCCATGAGATGTTAGTGAGAGTTAGAAATTTCTCCCAGTCTGCTGTGTCTACCTTCCACCTAGGAGCTTGCGGAGGATATTCGTTTTCTTTAGATGTTCTTATCAGTATGGGAAAGTGGTCGCTCCCGTAAGGATTCTTCGTAACTTCACATTCAAGTTCGAGCAGTATAGACGGGGAAACTATACTAAGATCTATTGAAGAAAATGTTCTGTTTGCTAGAGAGTAATATGTGGGTTCCTTTTTATTCAGCAAGCACGCACCGGAAGAAAAGAGGAACTGTTCAACAAGACGACCTCGCGCGTCTGTACGAGAGTCGCCCCACAGGGAGCTGTGCGCATTGAAATCGCCAAGAACAACATAAGGTTCTGGCAATTCGTCTATAAA
This sequence comes from Dermacentor variabilis, assembly GCF_050947875.1. Taxonomy (NCBI): domain Eukaryota; kingdom Metazoa; phylum Arthropoda; class Arachnida; order Ixodida; family Ixodidae; genus Dermacentor; species Dermacentor variabilis. Next base: position 110,410,183 of record NC_134575.1, on the reverse strand, counting down.
TGACTGAAATTCATGCTTGTTTAATTTGAAGTGTGGGGGTACATAAAGCGAGCAAATGGTGACGAGTTTATTTAAAAGAACAGCTCGAACCGCCACTGCTTCAAGGGGCGTTCGTAGCTGTAAACGTTGACAGGCTACACTTTTTTGAATTATAATTGCAACACCGCCCGATGATGCGACAGCATCATCGCGATCTTTCCGAAACGTAACATATTGTCGAAGAAAGTTTGTGTATTTTGATTTTAAGTGTGTTTCCTGTAAACACAGCACTTTTGGATTGTGTGTATGGATGAGTTCTTGCACATCATCAAGATTCCTAAGAAGACCTCTGACATTCCATTGAATGATTTGTGTATCCATATTTAAAGAAATATAGGTGCTGTGTTTACGGAAACGGAAGAGATGTCTTACTTTACAGAGCCCTTTCGAGGCCCTGTAATAGGTGTTTTGTTCTTTTTGAAGCGTTCGAGCGAATCTCGACGCTCCTTAGGCGTTTGGTGCGCCTTGGGGACAGGTGTAGTGTCCATTGCCTCCTGTGAGACGCCGGACAGGCGCTCTTGCGAGCGAGAGGTTTTCAGAGGGAGTCCCGCCTTCGAGGGCAAGACCCCTGCGCCCACCAGCCCGGAGGTCGATGGGGCTCCCTGAGGGATTTGGCTGCGCTGGCCGTTGCCAGCGCTGGAGGGGGCCTCGGAAGTTGGGGCAGCCTCGGCTGCGCCCACCTTCGGGGTCGATGGCTCCGTCTGCTCGGTTGGCGGAGCAGCCCTAGCTGCAACCACCGTGGGGGCAGATGGCGTAACTGTCGACTCACTGACTGTGGGTCGGACAGCCGCCGGAGGCCGTTGTGACGCTGCCCCCTGACGCGCCACATCGGCAAAGGTTTTCCTGGGCAGGTACGATACCCGCCTACGTGCCTCCTTGAAACTTATATTTTCCTTTACTTTTATTGTTACAATTTCCTTTTCTTTTTTCCACGATGGGCACGACCGCGAGTACGCGGCGTGCTCCCCATCATAGTTTACACAGTGGAGAGTGTTCGCACAAGCTTCAGTGGCGTGTTCAAGGGCACTGCATTTGGCGCATGTTTGGCGGCCTCGGCAGCTCTGCGAGCTGTGGCCAAAACGCTGGCATTTGAAGCATCTTAGGGGATTTGGCACATATGGTCTGACACGGAGCTTTATGTACCCGGCCTCTACAGACTCGGGCAGAATACTTGAACCGAATGTGAGTATCAGGTGCTTTGTTTGAATTTCTTTTCCATCCCTTCTTATCTTAATTCTTCTCACATTGACAACATTCTGATCACTGAAGCCCTCCAGGAGCTCAGCCTCTGTCAGCTGGAGCAAATCGTCATCCGAGACAACGCCGCGGGTGGTGTTGAGCGTGCGGTGTGGAGTCACTGTTAATGGAACATCTCCGAATGATACTAGACTGGGCAACTTATCGTACTGTTTCTGATCATGGAGCTCTAGCAGGAGATCACCACTTGCCAGCCTTGATACCTTGTAGCCTGGACCAAGGACATCAGTTAAGGACTTTGAAACTAGAAAAGGGGAAATGTTTCGTACTTGTTTTTCTGATTTTTCTGAGTGGATCACATGGTAACGTGGGAAGTTCTGTTTTTGTCGTCCAAGGAACTGGAAAACTTCATCGGTGCGCCCTCTTTTGTGAGGGCGATCAGGAAGCGGAGGGAAGGAGCTAGCCATAAAGGAATTGAATTTTCGGCAACAACGCCAGCCACCCACCATGGAGCCCTACAAGGGGACGTTACAGGGACTGTAAAAACAGGTCCTGCAAACGCCAGCTTTACGTTGTCACTATAACCAAATATGAGATAACCTAGGTTGGTTATTCACACAAGGTTAACCCTTGCTGCCTGGAAAAATTGGAAGTAAGCGGAAGCTAGGAGAAGACAGGAAAGATGAAAAGTCAGAGAAAGACGAAGATTAGAGGGAGAGAGAGACAGGAAAAGGCAACTACCGATTTCCCCCGGGTGGGTCAGTCCGGGGGTGCCGTCTATGTGAAGCCGAGGCCGAAGAGGTGTGTTGCCTCCGCCGGGGGGCCTTAAAGGTCCAAACACCCAGCTTCGGCTCAACCCCCAGGATCCCCTTTTCCCCAGACACGGCTAAGCCGCGCACGGCTACACGCGGGAGGGTCCAACCCTCGTGTGCTCGGGTACGTGGTGTCGCAACACACCAAACGCCTGCTGACGCAGACGCCCCTGCGGGGTACCACAAATGTGTCATCAGCCCATTTGTTTTATGCTGAAATAAATTACTGCATGTCCTGAATGCATACCAGTACTGTTAGCACCGTAAAATGTAAGAGGCCTTTCTGATCGCATCACGGCACAGTTGCTCTGAAATGCACATGCTAGTACCAGGCAGTGCTATGCCAAGAATGCTTTTGAATGCGTTGCGTGCAATGTTTTGCATGTAGACTGCAGAGATTTAGTAGTACTTAAGCAGGATCGAAAGCATTTGGCAGGAAGGACAGCATAGGTGGATCCTTTATTATAAACGCAATGCATGAAAATGGCATGCGACCAGCTGCATTGCTGGCAGTTTAACATCTTGCTCTTGTCATTTTACGTGGCATGTAGCGCAGAAATCTTGAAAAGATTTAACATGAAAATAAAGGTGGTAGAGGTTGTAGGCAGGCTACACCGGCCAGTGATTTCACACTTGTCCTTTAATTTCAGGGATTTCACGTCTCAAAACTAATGTCTGATTGCAAGACATGCCGTAGTGGAGGCTTCGCGATAGTTTTGTCCATGTTAACTTGTAACTTATAACTTGCTAGTTAACTGCAGCTCTCTCTCACGCTATAATACATATATATATATATATATATATATATGAAGCTGCAGTTAACTAGCCAGATATAAATCTATCGAGACAAGCCACCACCCGCCTTCAATAGGTATTCACTCATTGTCACAACTATGACATTGTGGCTATTGCCTTTGAATGATGTCTAGTGTCGCATGCGTCCCCTATCCGTTTGGGAGAGGGAGATAGAGAGACATACCGCCAGTAGGGATGTATTAGGTGACGTCATTTTCGGCGACAGTGCCGCCTAGCGTTAGGCGCGCGCTCATTGGCTGTTTCAGCAAAATTGGATGACGTAATGCTGAACAAGCCAATGAACGCGCGCATTATGGCCATGGCGATAGTATCGCCGAAATGAATGTTAAGAGCATACGTTCTCTAGCTTGGCTCACAACTGTAGAGATCGTCATGGAGACTGCAGGTCGAAATTGCCTTCGTGGGTCAATCGTAGGCGACCGCCAGCTAAAGTTCTTAAACCACACTAGGTTATATTTAGGGCCAACGTGTGCCACTTGTACATTCAGCTTTGGAGGTGCACTTGCATCTCGGCTTCCAGAAAAAATTGATCGACTCCGGCCTGGTCAGGACTTCATGGCTGTCTATGTCGGCGGCAACGACTTGGCGTCGGCTGACGTCGAGGAGGAGATAGCCGGTAATATAAAGGTAGGTTTATATTTTCCTTGTCATTTTTATAAATACCTGGCGTCATACGGTTTACAATAGGCATGCACATTAGCGCGACTGTAATGAACTGCGTGCATGTCATCAGGTGCGTAGCGCGCGTGTTCATTAATCTATCTACTGAATTGTTACTGCTGTATCATAGGTTTTAGAAATGTTTGCATCGGCCTGTAAAGAAAGGCCGCCTGGCGATTTACATAACGACGTATCTCTCAATAACAATGGTGAACCAGTTCCGAAGCATCTTTGCGCCTCAATCTTTAATGACACCTTTACAAACTTGTTCTGGGACCCAATATTCACTCTTCCTTCGTATCCGAGACCACATCTTACAGCAATGGATCCCATCATGCTTGACCCAGCCGGCATTCGTGCTATTATTAACAGAATAAAACGATCATCTTCATGTGGTCGGTATGGCATCAACGCTAAATTCTTGCAAAACACTAATGAGTACAGCTCTATCATTCTGAATTACATTTTCACCAAATCGCTCAACGATGGATGCTTGCCCAAGGATTGGAATGTAGCCAAGGTCGTGCCTTTCTACAAGTCTGGTGACGCACGCAACCCAAGCAATTATCGTGCGATATCACTAACATCTGTTCCCTGCAAAATATTAGAACATGTCATATTTACTCACTTAGTTAACTTCTTGGAGTCGAATAACTTTTTTCATCCATCCCAGCATGGTTTTCGTAAACATTTTTCTTGTGAAACACAGCTACTAACATTTACTAATGACCTTCACGCGTTCCTTGACGTCGGCCTCATCACTGATTGCATATACTTGGATTTTGCGAAAGCCTTTGATAGTGTAAACCATGAGCTCCTTATACAAAACTAACCAGCCTAAACATTGACCCTTTAGTACTGCACAGGATACGCGACTTTCTTTCTAACCAGACTCAATTCGTCACGGTGAATGGAACCGATTCCATGGAGGCACCTGTTTCCTCCGGAGTGCCACAGGGGTCAGTTTTAGGCCCATTACTATTTTTGATTTATATTAATGATTTACCTACTAGCATCGCTTCTTCTGTCTGTCTTTTTGCTGATGATTGTGTTATCTACCGCAACATTTCTAATTACACTGACACAATAATCCTTCAAAGTGACCTAAATAATATTTCTGCTTGGTGTCAAACGTGGAAAATGAAGCTTAACATTCTTAAATGTAAATCAATGAGGGTATCGCGTAATAACATGCCTTGCCCAAACTACCTTCTTCACAGCACGGCGTTAGAATCCGTAACTACCTATAAATACCTCGGTGTACATATTACTAATGACCTTTCATGGAAGTACCACATCGAGCACGTAACATCAAAGGCCAATCGCATGCTTGGTTACCTGAAAAGAAACTTCTCTCTCGCACCTTCATCACTCAAGCGACAGTTATATATATCTTATGTCCGATCTAATCTCGAATATGCATCGTCAATCTGGGACCCTGGCCTTGCAACTCTTACAAATAACTTGGAGGCAATGCAGAATCGCTCAGCACGTTTTATCCTAAGTAACTATCATCGAACTTCCAGCGTAACTAACATGAAATCGATACTTAATGATGATGTGTAGTGTTTTATGGTGCAAGGGCCAGGGATGGCCAAAGAGCACCATGACAAAGGTAATGTTAACAGTGCATTGTGAATGATGCAGGCAATGAATTAGACAATGAATTTCTCATGGTGTATGTGACATGGCTGTAAAAAGGCCTAAAATCGGTCGCTGTGGATGGCGTAAAATATATAGTCGCTAAAATAATGACTAACTAAAGCTGTGGGCTATGGTAATAGGGTTTCGTTAGAAGCATGATGCAATAAAACATAGCACTGACACTTAAGATTCAAGAAAGCCTTTGAATACAAGGCTGGTATACGTGAGCTAAAGATGTCCTGGCCAAATGATTTGGAGACTGTCTGTTTCAGCTAAAAACGCTAAAACTAGATTCGGATTAAAAAGCGGTTCATTGCCGAGAAAAAATTTCGGGTGAAGAGGAATATTTTCGCGATAGGCAGAAATGAAATACTTTTTCCTCTGTGTTTCTATTGCAGGGCATTGAATAAGAACGTGCAGGACTGTGAGGTTTTGACCGCACTTACTGCAAGTGGGAGGATCCCCCCCAGTCAAGAGGTAAGAGTGAGTGCCGTAAGTGTGTCCTATTCTTAATCGGCAAAGGAGGACTTCGTTATATCGTGACATTCTCTCCGATACCCAATATCCTAATTTAGGCTTTATCAAGTGCAGTTTATTCGATATCTCGGCATTCCACTGTTGCTGCCAACAGATTTTGAGCTTGTAACGCAAGTATGCTTTAAGATCTGGGGCTGGGATGGGTATGTCTATGTCCGTGTCACTAAAAGCTACTAAAGTAGCTTTCTCGTCAGCAGCTTCGTTGCCTTTTATGCCACAGTGGCCAGGTACCCAGCATAGGATGATCGTTTGTTTAGCACTATAAGCTGAGCATAGCAATGAATACAGTTCATTAAAGACAGTGTTTTTAGGTTTACGTACATTCATTAAAGCTCGCACTACACTCAGTGAGTCTGTGAACACTATAGCCTTAGTCAGATTTGTTTGCTTGATGTGCTTCACTGCAGAGAGGATTGCATATGCTTCCGCTGTGAAGATACATGTATGTGGGTTCAATGTACCGGATATTAAAAATGCTGGTCCTAGTGCTGCGTAAGCAACACCAGACGAAGACTTAGAGGCATCTGTGTAAAATTCAGCACAAGAATATTTCTCCTGAAGCTCAAGAAAATGTGACCGTATGTGTGCTTCAGGTGCTCGTTTTGATATTTCTGCAAACGAGATGTCACATTCGATAGTCTGCCACTCCCACGGCGGTGGAAGCCGCGTAGTTGCCATTATGACATTCTCTAATATCGGCACACCCGTTTCTTCAGACAATGCTTCCAACCGAAGGGACAGAGGAGGTCTAGTGCCTGGGCGGTTATGGAAAAGCCTAGCCGTAGACAGGTCGTAAATAATTGAATGGCATGGATGATGCAAATCTGATTTCACCTTGAGGGCGTAAGAAAGACTTAAATATGTTCTTTGAAGATACAGGGACCACTCGTTAGATTCAGCATACAGGCTTTGTACGGGGCTAGTCCTAAAGGCACCTGTAGCAAGGCGGATGCCTAAGTGATGAATAGGATCTAGCATTTTCAAAGCGCTAGGTGCAGCAGAATTATAAACTATTGCTCCATAGTCAAGCCGTGTTAATATTAGGCTTTCGTAAAGCTTTAAAAGGCACCGCCTGTCGCTTCCCCAAGATGTGCGCGACAAGAGCTTCAGCAGATTCATAGTCTTGAGGCACTTTGATTTCAGATACTTCAGATGTGGTACAAAAGTCAGCTTGCTGTCTAAACGGATTCCTAGAAATTTGTGTTCATGGCTCACAGATAGCCGTTCTCCATTCAGTTCTACTGCGGGGTCCGGAAGTATGCCTCTCTTGTTAGAAAACAGGACGCATGTACTTTTTTGTGGGTTTAGCTTGAAACCGTTTTGGTCCGCCCACTTAGATAATTTATTTATGCAAAGCTGCACATGTCGCTCGCAGATACTTAGGTTACATGATTTGAAACCTATCTGGATGTCGTCCACATATACAGAATAAAACATAGTATGTGGGATGGCAGACTGGATCGAGTTCATTTTTACAATAAAAAGAGTGCAGCTGAGCACACCACCTTGTGGAACACCAGTCTCTTGCGTAAATGGACGAGACAGAACGTTACCAACTCTAACCCGGAACGTGCGATTGGAGAGGTAACTCTGAATCGCGTTCAGCAAGCTGCCTCGAACTCCCATTTCAAACAGATCACGGAGAATTCCAAAGCGCCAGGTTGTGTCGTATGCCTTTTCCATATCAAAAAATACTGATAGGAAGAACTGTTTGTGGACAAAGGCATCACGGATATTTGTCTCGATGCGGACAAGGTGATCTGTTGTGGATCTACCCTCCCTAAAACCGCACTGAAATGGATCGAGTATCTTGTTGCTTTCAAGAAAATGGATGAGGCGACGGTTAATCATTTTCTCAAATAATTTGCATAGACAACTAGTCAGAGCTATAGGCCTGTAACTGTTGGGTGAGGAAGGGTCCTTGCCCTCTTTGAGAATAGGGATCACGATTGCTTCTTTCCAGACAGAAGGAATGTAGCCGGCAGAGAACATGGAATTGAAGAGTGACAGTAATGTTTTTTGGGTTTCAGGGTGTAGGTGTCTTATCATCTCATACATTATTCTGTCACTTCCTGGAGCGGACTTGTTGCAACAGTTCAGTGAGGCTTGGAACTCAGCCATACCAAATGGACGATTGTATCCTTCATTGGATGAGCTGTTCCGACCCAAATTCATCTGTTCTGCAAGCCGCTGGTATTTTAGAAATGTATCCGTGTAATGAGATGTACTGGAAATGTGCTCAAAATGTGATCCTAGACAATTTGCCTGATCCTCAAGAGTGTCTCCTTGTGTATTTAATAAAGGTAAGGAATGAGTTTCGCGGCCTTTTATTCTGTTCACCCTGTTCCAGGCTTTTCGTTCGTCTGTATATGAATTGATGCTGCTTATGTAGTTTTTCCAACTTTCCCGTTTAGCGCGGCGGCGCGTTCTTCTCCCTTGCGACTTGATTGCCTTGAAATTAATTAGATTCTCTGTGGTTGGTGAGTTACGGAGGAGATTCCAAGCCTTGTTTTGCTTTTTCCTGGCTTCCCTACACTCCTCATTCCACCATGGAATACGTCGTTTAGAGGACGACCCATTTGTTTGGGGAATGCATACTGATGCAGCCTCAATAATGAACGCGGTTATGTATGCTACTGCGTCGTCTAAGCTGAGTTCAGAGATATCATTCCAGGGCAGCTGCGTTAGTTCGCGGAACTTCGTCCAGTCGGCTGACTCAACGTTCCATCGAGGAAGATGTGCATGACACGGACTTTGTTTTTTAAGGTTTAGAACGATGGGGAAATGATCACTGCCATAAGGGTTATTAATGACATCCCACTGGAGATATGGCACAATTGTACTAGACGCTATGCTTAGGTCTATGGAAGAAAATGTTTTATGCGTAGGGCTGTAAAATGTTGGCTTTTTCTTGTTAAGCAAGCAGGAACTTGAAGTGAATAGGATGTTTTCTATAAGCCGTCCTCTCGCATCACAGCGTGAGTCGCCCCACAGTGTGCTATGCGCGTTTAGATCACCGACGACTATGTAAGGGTGACGCAGCTCATCAATAAAGCTTTGAAATGTTGTGCTAGAGAGTTGATAACTTGGGGGGATGTATACAGACGTGATGGTGACTAGTTTATTGAATATAACTGCTTCGATAGCCACTGCCTCAAGAGGAGTTTGGAGTTGCAGTTGCCGACAAGCAACGCCTCTGTCGACTATTATTGCTACGCCACCGGACGATGCAACAGCATCATCTCGGTCTTTCCGGAAAATAGCGTGTTGCCTAAGAAAGTTTGTTTGTGTAGATTTAAGATGTGTCTCCTGAACACACAGCACCTTTGGATTGTATTTGTGTAAGAGTTCTTTGACATCGTCGAGGTTGTGGATCAAGCCTCTCACGTTCCAGTGTAATATTTGTGTATCCATATTGTTTGTGTTTATGTGATGTGTGTCAAGAGATATCACTTAGGTTGGCTCAAGGGACCTTTCCAGGCCCCTGGATGCGGGGTATTTCTTTTTTCTTGACGCGCTCCAGGGAGCAACGCCGTTCCTTCGGCGTTTGAGACGCCGGAGAAGTTTTTGTTACATCCATCGCCTCGTCAGAGGCGCTGGATGACGCCCGTTCAGCGGGCACTCTCGGGGGTTTTTGGGGCCTGTCTGCTCGAGCAGTGGCCCTGGGACCGGCAGGCTCGGGGGTCTGCTGGCCCTTCGTGCTAGGGGGCGGAAGAGCAGTGGCTGCTCCCGCCAGGGGGGCTGATGGCGTAACCGCCGTCACACTCCGTGTGACTTGCGCGGCCGCCAGAGGATGTGGCACTGCCCCCCGGCGCGTCACATCACTGTAGGACGGATTTGATTGGTGGTGGACAGAAAAACGCTTCCGCGCTTCTGGAAAAGAAATGTTTAGTTTAACCTTCAGTTCGATTATTTGTTTTTCTTTCTTCCATGATGGGCACGATCGCGAATAGGCGGGGTGGTCTCCATCACAGTTAGTGCAGTGGGTCGCGGAAGAACAGTTATCTGATGTGTGGTCTTTAGATGCACATTTTGCACAAGTAGCACGCCCTCGGCAGCTCTGAGATGCATGCCCAAAACGCTGACACTTGAAGCATCGGCGCGGATTGGGGATATATGGTCGTACGCGAAGTTTGCAATATCCGGTCTCTATCGAATCAGGCAGTTCACTTGTTCCGAACGTTATTATTACATGCTTTGTTGGGATTTCCTTGTCATCGCGTCTTAACTTAATTCGCTGCACCTTTACAACGTTTTGGTCTTGCCATCCATCCAACAGCTCGCTTTCACTTAGTTCAAGGAGGTCGTCATCAGAAATGACACCACGCACAGTGTTCATTGACCGGTGGGGGCCCACAGAGACAGGAATGTCACCAAAGGCAACAAGTTTAGTCAGTTTACTGTATTGAAGCTTGTCACGCACTTCCAGAAGAAGGTCGCCGCTTCCCATCTTAGTAACTTTGTAACCAGAGCCGATTGCTTCTGTCAGACATTTTGCAACCACAAATGGGGATATTGTACGGACTGTCTTGGTTTCATGTTGACTATGTATTACGTGGTATTTGGGAAATATTTCTTTTGGTTTCATCAGAAAGTTGAACGTTTCATCGGTGCGCCCCCTCTTCAGGGAGCGATCAGGGAGTGTGGGGAAATTTGAAGCCATATATAGGATTACTTTATTCGGCAGGAATGCCCGCCGCCCACCCCGGAGCCCAACCTGGGGACGTCACAGGATTAGAAAACTTCTATTCTGCGTACGCCAGCGGTACGTTCCCACTATAACCTAATATACATATACCCGAGACTGGATATATTACACAAGGTTAACCCTTGCCGCCCAGAAAATAGGAAGTTAAAAGAAATGAATAGAAGACAGGAAAGATGGAAAAGTGGGAGAGAAAGGCGAAGATGAGGGTAGAGAGAGACAGGAAAAAGCGACTGCCGATTTCCTCCAGGTGGGTCAGTCTGGAGGTGCCGTCTATGCGAAGCAGAGGCCGAAGAGGTGTGTTGCCTCCGCCGGGGGGCCTTAAAGGTCCAAAACACCCAGCATCGGCTCAACCCCCAGGATCCCCTTTTCCCCAGACACGGCTAAGCCGCGCACGGCTACACGCGGGAGGGTCCAACCCTCGTGTGCTCGGGTCCGTGGTGTCGCAACGCACCAAACGCCTGCTTGCGCAGACGCCCCTGCGGGGGAAATCGATACTTAATCTGCCCCCGCTTGCACATAGACGGAAACTATCTCGACTTGCATTGTTTCATAAGATCTATCATCATAATCATGTTCTTAGGACCCGTCTGATTAAACCGCCTAATTTTGTTTCATCTCGACTTGATCACAACCATAAAGTCCATGTCCCTCACCAAAACACTGCAACATACTCGCACTCTTTCCTGCCCAAAACCAGCCTCGACTGGGACAATCTTCCCGCCTCATTAGTTAACATTACCAACTGTGACCCTTTTCGTGAAGCTCTTTCCAGCGGAATTTAACGCATTCCAACATTTTTTTTACTTCTCTATGTTGGTTGGAAACTTCATCTTTTAGTGTCTCAATCGGTTGCAATGGTATGTTCTTGCCGTAATCATTGTACAAGCCTTGCATGATAGCGTGAATTTTCGTTATAAGAATTTACATTCGTTCCCATTTTTTGAAATTTTTTAATTGTGTATGTGCAAATAACTGTATTTATGTTGAATGATTGACCCCCTCTCCTCTATAATGCTTGTATGCCTTGAGGGTACAATAAATAAATAAATAAATAAAAGGTACGAGCGCGTTGTAACGTGCGACATCGGCAATGCTAGCGGCCAGGCGCTCTCAGCGTGCGCGCATTGTTCGATGCGCAGCGTGTGTAGCGCCCCACGCAGCCGGAAATGCTGTGCGCGCGCATCGGCGCAAAACGCCTTTGAAGCTTAAGCTTGGGCACCAACTCCGACGCGGCCTTCTCGAATACATGTAAAATGCAAAAGCGTTTTTCTGAGATGACCGCTGGACCTATTTCAATGAAATTTGTTGCATTTCAGAGAGAAGATTAAATTCTAGTCACTGTTGGGAGCGGAATTTCGACTCAGGGACTGAAATTCGTTAATAGAATTTTCAAAAATCCCGGAAATATAGAAGCACGAAGTTTACAAATTAATAGCTCTGCATCAAGAACAGATATCGCGGTTCTGTAAACGGCACCCATAAGATCATTCAAAGCGGACAAATTCAATATCTCCATTCGTATCTTACATGAATTCGTTACGTTGTGTACAAGGGTTCTGCAATATCTGTATTTCCATATTACTGAATTTTTGAGATGCACATATAACATATCAATTTTGTCCGCTTTAGAGGTACTATTAGGTGCAATTCACAGAATTGTGATATCATTTTTTTTGCTGAGTTGCAGAGTTGTAAACATCACAGTTTCGTTTTCTGAAAATTTTTGATCTTTGGCAATTTTTAATGAAAAACCGTGATGAGCCTGCTCAGTCAAGGAACCAGCCGGTTGAAAGACATCGGTTCGCAGTGCCACCGTATGTGCATGATGTCTCCGATAGGCTAAAAAAGATTCGGCAACCTCCAGGAATCACAGTCCTTTTCTCAACCCCGGAAAAGCTGCAAAGCTCTGTAAGTGTAAACGCGCCTGGATCGCATCAGAGTTCTTGCTCTGTCGGGCACAGAAAACGTTTTGAGATATGCGCAACGAATTTCGTTTACCATATTCCCCTATTTTGAGGCATTAAATACGTTGGATAGACAGGCGGGTGCCTAAATGATCGTTTAAGAGTGCACTATAACGTCCATAACACTGTTCAAGGCCACTTCGGCATCCATTGCCCTGGAACTGGCTGCGTGCCCCTCTTTGAAGATACAGAAGTTTTAGCGAGACACAGGTCATCCGGGAAATTATAGAAGCAAATTTCACCAGAAAACTGGGTAGTGTGTGCGTTAGTGCCCCCTCTATCACGCTGACCCTAGTGAAGTATTGTATTTCATGAGATAGAAATTATAATGTTTTTTTTTCAGGTGACCACGTGCTTAGTACAATGACTTGCTGTTAGACGCCCCTTGTGACTCATTTTCTGCGCATGCCCGCTCTTGTATACATACACACAATGTGGCAACGCAATAAAATATTATTGGAAGTCAGCGCAGTCTGTCGTCTCTCGCAGACCTTGTAATTCACGCTGTACGTAATTTTTTCTCATTAATTGCCAACTATCCCAAGTAAGCACCTTTTTCAGTATATTTATAATGTTTGATACGACCATTTGCTGGCAAATGTTAACAGTGTGATATTTAACTTGATCTTTTACATGACTGCCTGTGTTCTTTTAGTAACCAGAGTATGGCTAATTTATTAAACCATATTTGCTAATTTGCATACTCACATGCTACAGCAAGCCCTAATCTTGTATATTGCATCTAAGTGCAAATAATTTAGAAATGTACTATGTATTTTAAAACACTGTCCACCTTTCGTGCTCAGCAAAATCGTTTACTCAACAGTGGTTTGCTTTTATCAGGCCTTCGACTGCACTTTGCACCCACACAATAGCAAATGTGGAATATTCACTCTTGATTTACAGTAAGAAAAGAACCTATTTTCAAACTACATATTGTATATGTACCAGTGCCTTCGGGTTACAAGACAAAAATTTATAGAAACTGGAATTGTAGTTAGAAAATCTGCTACACAGCACTTAGCACAGAGAACTCTCGTTTCACGAAAGAGGACAAACTACGTAGGCACTAAAAAATTCTACATATTTTTCGTGCTCAAGTAATCTTGTTAGAAATAGAAAATTAGCAATAATGCTGCTGGCTTAAGCCTCTCTTAAAGCACGTCTACGCTTGGAAAGTATTGTTTCAGTTCGAAAAATGTTGGCTAGTTATGCTTATATCGACTTTCCAACTTTTCATAATGCTTTGCGATTACATTAGCTTACAAAATAACAGGTGTCTTGTTCGTTTGCTCTGCATTTCAATTGCTTCCCTAATTCACCTTTGCAATATCCCTTTTTTTTTCAAGGCATCAAAACTTGAATTTTCTTTCATTGAGCCTTATACTGAAAATTTATTCCTTTATGTGGCCCGAAACACTGCGAGGTCAACTCAGGCTCTTTCAGTGCCGCTATACATAGTTTCTTCTCTAATAACAGATTTGATCAATACATATATTTTAGATACCTTTGTGGGAAATGTACATGTTCTTGTAGTTACCGATGTGTTTGGTGATTGTGCATATTTATATTTCCTGTGATTTATGTATATCTTGAATGAATGAATGTATGTGGTTTAGTGGCGCAAGGGCCAGATATGGCCAAAGAGCGCCAAGACAGTGTTAGTGATTTCGCGGTGGAATGATGAGTTCTGTGACGAAGATGTGACTTGGCTGTATAGTGGCCTAAAAACAGTCGCTGTAAAGTGCGTAAAATCTATGTGCTATAAAATTATGGCGATGATTAATGACGAGTACTATGAACATTAAAATCCATCGTAGAAGGATGATGCAAAATATAAAATATATAAGATGGTAAAATTTCTTGGAGCACTGCTGCCTCGCCAGAGCCCTTGAACCACAAGGGCCTAGAGGCATGTGCTATTTAAAATAGTTATCACAGCGCCATCCTCTGAAGAGAGGAGACGCTACGAACATGTGGGGCTAAAAACATGAAACACAACATCTTTCAGATAACTTAGGACCGCGTTGGTGTCAAATAGCGGTTCTGGGCCGAGTAACATTACTGGATGAAGGGGGATCTGCTGCCGGTATGCTATGGGAAAATGTTTCTTTCTTTCGTATTCGGCTTTCGGACACTCCAGAAGGACGTGGAGGACGGTGAGCCTCTCCCCGCATCTACCGCAGGTTGGAGGCTCGTTTCCGGTGAGTAAAAAGTTATGTGTGCCAAATGTGTGTCCTATTCTTAGACGACAGAATAGGACATCTGTCCGGCGTGATTTTGTTACGGAAGGCCAGAATCCTAACTGTGGCTTTATCCCGTGGAGCTTATTATTTGTTTCCGCGTCCCATAGGCGTTGCCAGTGGTTCCGTAGTTTCCTCCGTAAGAAGGGCTTCAGGTCTGTGACAGGGACCGAAGCAGTAGGGTTAACTGCATGCAATGAAATTGATGTGGCCATCTGGTCGACTAGAACGTTTCCCTCGATGCCCCTATGACCTGGCACCCAGCATATGATGACATGTTGATTACCTATATGGGCTTTACACAGAGCAGAATAGAGTTCGTTAATTACCGGATTTTTGTGGTTAGAGAATGATATCAAGGCCTTTACAACACTAAGGGAGTCCGTATATATGACTGATTTCTGGAGTTTTGATTTCCTGATATGCTTCACAGCCGACAAAAGTGCGTAGGCCTCAGCCGTAAAGATACTAGTTTCCGGGTGCAGTACGTCGGATTCCGAGAAGGATGGACCGACGGCTGCATAGGATACCCCGTCGTGTGACTTTGATGCGTCTGTGTAGAACTCCGTGCAGGAGTATTTGTGCTGGAGTTCCCGGAAATGCATCTTGATTTCAATCTCTGGGGCATGCTTTGTGACTTCCACGAACGATATATCACATTGTATGAGCTGCCACTCCCAAGGAGGTAGCACCTTGGCTGGATGCATTAGGCGAAGCTCGAGGAGTGGAACGTGCATTTCTTCGCTAAGCTCCCTCACACGCAGCGAGAAAGGCTGTCTTACGGACGGACGATTGCGAAAGAGTGTAGCACATGTCATGTCATTAATGGTACTAAAACAGGGATGTTGGGGGTTTGAGTGGACTTTCAGAAAATATGTATGGCTGATGTATGTTCTCTGCAGATGAAGTGACCACTCATTTGATTCTACATATAAACTTTGTATGGGACTCGTTCTGAAAGCGCCAGTGGCCAGTCGGATTCCTAGATGGTGGACTGGGTCTAGCATCTTTAGTGCGCTCGGGGCGGCAGAGTGATAAATCACGGCACCATAGTCTAGTCGCGATCGAATGAGGCTTTTATATAGATTCATTAAACACTTCCTGTCACTACCCCACGTAGTCTGGGACAGAAGTTTCATTATGTTCATTGTTTTCAGACATTTTTCTTTAAGATGTTTAATGTGGGGGACGAAAGTGAGTCTGTAGTCAAGTATGACACCTAGAAATTTGTGTTCTTTGTTTACAGGTATCTGTTGTCCACGCAGTTCTATGCAAGGATCTGGGATAAGTCCTCTCTTTCTTGTAAAAAGAACACAAGAGCTTTTGTTAGGATTGATCTTAAACCCATTCTTGTCTGCCCACATTGACACTTTGTTCAGGCCATGCTGTACCTGTCTCTCGCAGACTGCGAGGTTACAAGATTTGAAAGCTATTTGAATGTCGTCCACGTAGACAGAGTAAAAGATGGCGGGTGGTAGTGAAGCACGAAGTGTGTTCATCTTCACGATAAATAGCGTGCAGCTGAGCACGCCTCCTTGGGGTACATCCGTTTCTTGCGTAAAAGGACGTGAGAGTGCATTGCCGACTTTTACCCGGAAGGTACGATTTGACAGATAGCTTTTTATTATATTAAACATATTACCGTGGATGCCCATTTCTGACAGGTCTCTTAAGATTCCGTAACGCCACGTTGTGTCATACGCCTTTTCCATATCGAGAAATATCGATAGGAAGAACTGTTTATGTATAAATGCGTCCCGGATATTCCCTTCAACACGCACGAGATGATCGGTTGTGGAGCGCCCTTCTCGGAAGCCGCACTGATAAGGATCAAGCATTTTGCTCTGTTCAAGGAAATGAATGAGTCGCCGATTTATCATTTTTTCGAACACCTTACAAATGCAACTTGTGAGGGCTATCGGGCGGTAACTTGCCACTGAGGAAGGGTCTTTGCCTTGTTTCAAAACAGGGACTACAATGGCTTCCTTCCAGGCGGTTGGAAGGTACCCTGCATCCCAGATGGTGTTGAAAAGTGTGAGTAGTGTAAGTTGCGTGTCATTGTGTAAGTTTTTGAGCATTTCATACATGATTCTATCAGATCCTGGTGCGGAACTCTTGCATGCGCTCAAGGCAGCTTTCAACTCGGCAGCACTAAAAGGGCAATTGTACGGTTCATTCTGTCGGCATTTATTGATGAGTGGCTTCCATTCTTCTATTTGTTTATATTTTAGGAAGGATTGCGAATAATGATTTGAGCTTGATACACTCTCAAAGTGCTCCCCAAGTGAGTCCGCCTGATCTTGTAGGGTATCGCCTTATGTGTTTACCAAGGGGAGTGCATGTGCTTGTCGCCCTCTTATCCTATTGACCCTGTTCCAGGCTTTCGCCTCATCTCTGAACGAGTTAATACTCGATAGAAACTTCTGCCAACTTTCTCGTCTGGCCTGTCGGCGGGTTCGCCTGCCTTCGGATTTTACTTTTTTAAAGTTAACTAGATTCTCTGCAGTGGGAGAAGCGCGTAGCAACCCCCACGCCCTGTTCTGTTTTTTACGGGCGATCCTACAATCGTCGTTCCACCATGGGACACGCCGTTTGCAGACCAAGCCTTTTACTTCTGATATGCATTTAAATGCGACATCTATTATGAATGCTGTAAAAAACTCGACTGCAGCGTCAATTCCTAACGAAGACAGGTCAGCCCATGAGATACTAGTTAGAGATCGAAATTTCTCCCAATCAGCTGTCTCAATCTTCCACCTAGGAGCGTATGGTGGATATTCGTTTTCTTTATATGAGCTTAGCAGTATAGGGAAGTGGTCGCTACCGTAAGGGTTGTCGGTAACTTCCCATTCAAGTTCAGGCAGTACAGACGGAGACACTATACTAAGATCTATTGACGAAAAGGATCGGTTTGCAAGAGAGTAATATGTGGGTTCTTTCTTATTGAGAAGGCACGCTCCAGAAGAAAAAAGGAACTGTTCAACAAGGCGACCTCGCGCATCTGTACGAGAGTCGCCCCACAGGGAGCTGTGCGCATTGAAATCGCCAAGAACAACATAAGGTTCTGGCAATTCGTCTATAAATGACTGAAATTCATGTTTGTTTAATTTGTAGTGTGGGGGTACGTAAAGCGAGCAAATGGTGACGAGTTTATTAAGGAAAACAGCTCGAACCGCCACTGCCTCAAGGGCCGTTCGTAGCTGTAAACGTTGGCACGCTACACTTTTTTGAATTATAATTGCGACACCGCCCGATGATGCGACAGCATCATCGCGATCTTTCCGAAAAGTAACATATTGTCGAAGAAAGTTTGTGTATTTTGATTTTAAGTGTGTTTCCTGTAAACACAGCACTTTTGGATTATGTGTGTGGATGAGTTCTTGCAAATCATCAAGGTTTCTAACGAGACCTCTGACGTTCCATTGTATGATTTGTGTATCCATATTTAATGTAAATTAGTGCTGTGTGTACGGAAACGGAAAGATGCCTTAGATTACAGAGCCCTTTCGAGGCCCTGTAATAGGTGTTTTGTTCTTTTTGAAGCGTTCAAGCGATTCTCGACGCTCCTTAGGCGTTTGGTGCGCCTTGGGGACAGGTGTAGTGTCCATTGCCTCGTGTGAGACGCCGGACAAGAGCTCTTGCGAGCGAGAGGTTTTCAGAGGGAGTCCCGCCTTGGAGGGCAAGACCCCTGCGCCCACCAGCCCGGAGGTCGATGGGACTCCCTGAGGGATTTGGCTGCGCTGGCCGTTGCCAGCGCTGGAAGGGGCCTCGGAGGTTGGGGCAGCCTCGGCTGCACCCACCTTCGGGGTGGATGGTCCCCTCTCCTCGGTTGACGGAGCAGCGCTAGCTGCAACCGCCGCGGGGGCAGATGGCGTGACTGCCGACTCACTGCTTGTGGGTCGGACAGCCGCCGGAGGCCGTTGTGACGCTGCCCCCTGACGCGCCACTTCGGCAAAGCTGGCCTTAGGAAGGTATGCAACCCGCCTGCGTGCCTCTTTGAATGATATGTTTTCTTTTACTTTGATAGTGACTATTTCTTTTTCTTTTTTCCAAGACGGGCATGACCGCGAGTATGCGGCATGCTCGCCATCACAGTTCACGCAGTGTGGAGCGTTTTCGCACGTTTCAGAAGCATGGTCACGGGAACTACATTTTGCACATGTCTGGCGGCCTCGGCAGTTCTGTGAGCTGTGGCCGAATCGCTGGCACTTAAAGCATCGTAGGGGATTTGGAATGTACGGTCTCACTCGGATTTTCACATAGCCTGTCTCGATAGTGTCTGGTAGATTGCTTGAGCCAAATGTAAGTATTAGGTGCATGGTATTGATTTCTTTTCCGTCACGTCTTATTTTAATTCTCTTAACATTGATCACGTTCTGATCATTCCAACCCTCTAGAAGTTCAGCTTCAGACAATTCAAGCAGATCAGCATCCGATACAACGCCACGGGTAGTATTCATGGTACGGTGTGGGGTCACTGTGACTGGAACACCCCCAAAAGATACAAGTTTGGACAGTTCTTCAAATTGTTTCTGATCGCGGAGCTCTAGGAGAAGATCACCGCTAGCCATTTTCGATGCTTTGTATCCGGGACCAAAAACTTCTGTCAGAGATTTTGAGACAACGAAAGGTGAGATCATTCTTACAGTCTTCTCAGGCTTATCGGAGTGGATGACATGAAAGCGGGGAAAGTTCTGTGTACGATTGCCAAAAAACTTAAAGACATCTTCGGTGCGCCCTCGTTTCTGAGGGCGATCAGGAAGTTTGGGGAAACCAGTTTCCATGAAGATATATAAAAATTCGGCAACAGCGCCGACCGCCCACCACGGAGCCCAACGCGGGGACGCGGCAGAGCTTGCATACAAGTCTGCACGACGCCAGTCGTACGCCGCCACTATAACCAAATATGGTGTACCCAAGGTTGGATAGCCACACAGGGTTAACCCTTGCCACCAAGAAGAAGGAAGTAAATAGAAGAGAGAAGGAGACAGGAAAGTACTAAAAGTGGAAGGGAAAGACGAAGGTTTCAGGAGAGAGAGACAGGAAAAGGCGACTGCCGATTTCCCCCGGGTGGGTCAGTCCGGGGGTGCCGTCTACGTGAAGCAGAGTCCAAAGAGGTGTGTTGCCTCCGCCGGGGGGCCTTAAAGGTCCGAACACCCGGCATCGGCTCAACCTCCAGGATCCCCCTTTCCCCGGACACGGCTAAGCCGCGCACGGCTACACGCGGGAGGGTCCAACCCTCGTGTGCTCGGGTACGTGGTGTCGCAACACACCAAACGACTGCTGACGCAGACGCCCCTGCGGGGGGCCTTGAGGGTACCATAAATAAATAAATAAATAAATAAATAAATAAATTACCGGATTTTCGTGGCTACAGAAAGACATCAAGGCCTTCACAACACTAAGGGAGTCCGTATATATAACTGATTTCTGGAGTTTTGATTTATTTATATGCTTTACGACCGACAGCAGTGCGTAAGCCTCAGCCGTAAAGATACTAGTTTCCGGATGCAGTACATCGGTTTCCGAGAAGGATGGACCGACGGCTGCATAGGACACCCCGTCGTGTGACTTCGATGCGTCTGTGTAGAACTCCGTGCAGGAGTATTTGTGCTGGAGTTCCCGGAAATGCATTTGGATTTCAATCTCTGGAGCGTGTTTTGTAACTTGCATGAAGGATATATCGCATTGTATCAGCTGCCACTCCCAAGGAGGTAGCAGCTGGGCTGGATGCATTGGGCGAAGCTCAAGGATTGGGACACGCATTTCATCACTAAGCTCCCTCACACGCAGCGAGAAAGGCTGTCTTACGGAGGGACGATTATGAAAGAGTGTAGCATATGTCGTGTCTTTAATGGTATTAAAACATGGATGTTGAGGATTAGAGTGGACTTTCAAAAAATATGTTTGGCTGATGTATGTTCTCTGCAGATGAAGTGACCACTCATTTGATTCTGCATATAAGCTTTCAACAGGACTTGTTCTGAAAGCTCCAGTTGCCAGTCGGATTCCTAGATGGTGGACCGGATCTAGCATCTTTAGCGCGCTGGGGGCAGCAGAATGATAGATCACTGCACCGTAGTCCAAGCGTGATCGAATGAGGCTCTTGTAAAGATTCATTAAGCATTTCCTGTCGCTGCCCCATGTTGTGTGGGATAACACTTTAAGTAAGTTCATTGTTTTTAAGCATTTGACCTTGAGGTACTTTATGTGTGGGATAAAAGTTAATTTCGAATCAAGTATGATGCCTAAGAACTTGTGTTCTTTGTTCACAGGAATTTGCTGACCATACATTTCGATACTGGGTTCTGCAATGAGGCCTCTCTTTCTTGTGAAAAGCACACACGAACTTTTGTTGGGGTTAACTTTAAATCCATTTTCTTCTGCCCATTTGGACACTTTGTTCAAGCCCTGTTGAACTTGCCTCTCACATACTGTAAGGTTGCAGGATTTGAAACCTATCTGTATGTCGTCTACGTAAACAGAATAAGAAATGGCTGGCGGTAATGAAGCACGAAGGGTGTTCATTTTCACGATGAAGAGCGTGCAGCTAAGTACACCTCCTTGAGGTACACCAGTTTCCTGTATAAAAGGTCGCGACAATACATTGCCGACTTTCACGCGGAATGTACGGTTGGACAAATAGCTTTCTATTAGGACGAGCATATTGCCACGGATGCCAATTCCCGACAAGTCCCTCAAGATTCCATAGCGCCACGTAGTGTCGTACGCCTTCTCCATATCGAGGAATACGGATAAGAAATATTGTTTATGTAGAAAGGCGTCGCGAATGTTTCCCTCAATGCGCACAAGGTGATCGGTTGTGGACCGCCCTTTTCTGAAGCCACACTGAAAGGGATCGAGCATATTGTTGAGTTCCAGGAAATGTACAAGTCTGCGGTTAACCATTTTTCAAAAAGCTTACAAAGACAATTTGTAAGAGCTATCGGGCGGTAACTTGCCGCCAAGGAAGGGTCTTTACCCTGCTTAAGAACAGGGACCACAATTGCTTCTTTCCATGTGGAGGGGAGGTATCCCGCAGCCCAAATAGTGTTGAAAAGTGTGAGAAGTGTAAGTTGTGTGTCAGTATGTAAGTTTCTGATCATTTCGTACATGACTCTATCAGGTCCCGGTGCAGAACTTTTGCATGTGGTCAAGGCAGCTCTCAACTCAGCAATACTGAACGGCTGGTTATAAGGTTCATTCTGTCTGGATTTTCGTATTATTGGCTTACATTCTTCTATTTGTTTGTATTTCAAAAAGGATTGCGAATAATGGTTTGAACTCGACACGCTCTCAAAGTGTTCTCCAAGTGATTCTGCCTGATCTTTCAGTGTTTCACCTTGTGTGTTCACCAAAGGAAGTGAATATGTTTGTCGCCCTTTTATCCTATTAACCCTGTTCCAGACTTTGGCCTCATCTGTATAGGAGTTGATACCAGATAAAAACTTCTGCCAACTCTCTCTTCTGGCCTGTCGGCGGGTTCGCCTGCCTTGGGATTTTACTTGTTTAAAATTGATAAGATTCTCCGCAGTGGGGGAGGCGCGTAGCAACCCCCACGCTTTGTTTTGTTTCTTATGAGCGATCCTGCAATCGTCGTTCCACCACGGGACACGCCGTTTACTTGCCAATCCATTTACTTGTGATATACATTTAGTTGCGGCATCGATTATGAAGGCTGTAAAATATTCCACAGCAGCATCAATTCCTAACGCGGACATGTCATCCCATGATATGCTAGTTAAGGTTCGGAATTTCTCCCAATCTGCTGTGTCAGTCTTCCACCTAGGAGCATGTGGTGGATATTCGTCTGCTTTAAGTGTTCTTAATAGTATGGGGAAATTGTCGCTTCCGTAAGGATTGTTCGTAACTTCCCATTCGAGTTCAGGCAGTATGGACGGGGAAACTATGCTCAGATCAATTGAAGAAAAGGTATTGTTTGCAAGACAGTAATATGTGGGTTTCTTCTTATTCAGAAGGCACGCACCAGAAGAAAGAAGGAACTGTTCAAAAAGACGAACTCGCGCATCTATACGAGAGTCGTCCCAGAGGGAGCTGTGCGCATTGAAATCGCCAAGAACAACATAAGGTTCTGCCAATTGATCTATAAAGTAGCGTTTGTATATCTATAAGTATCTATAAGCGTTTGTAGCTGTAAACGTTGACAGGAGATATTTTTATGAATTAAAATGGCAACACCGCCTGATGATACGACAGCATCATCGCGATCTTTGCGGAACTTGACATACGGTCGGAGAAAGTTTGTGTGTTGTGGTGTTAAGTGTGTTTCCTGTAGACACAGCACTTTTGGATTGTGTTTTTGGATAAGCTCTTGTACGTCATCAAGGTTCCTAAGGAGACCTCTGACATTCCATTGAATTATTTGTGTAGCCATATTGGAAGGAAATAAGTGCTGTGTGTATGGAAAGGGAGGTGTTGCGTTAGGTTACAGAGCTCTTTCGAGGCCCTGTAACGGGAGTTCTGCCCTTTCTGGAGCGTTCGAGGGAGTCTCGACGCTCCTTAGGCGTTTGGTGCGCCTTGGGGATAGGTGTAGTGTCCATTGCCTCTTGTGAGGCGCCGGACACGTGCTCTTGCGAGCGAGAAGTTACAAGGGAGAGTCCTGCCTTGGAGGGCAAGACCCCTGCGCCCACCAGCCCGGAGGTCGATGGGGCACCCTGCCGGATTTGGCTGCGCCGGCTGTTACCAGCGCTGGAAGGGGCCGGGGAGGTTGGGGCAGCCTCGGCTGCGCCCACCTTCGGGCTCGATGGCCCCGTTTGCTGAGTAGGCGGAGCAGCGCTAGCTGCAACCACCGTGGGGGCAGATGGCGTAACTGCCGACTCACTGCCTGTGGGTCGGACAGCCGCCGGAGACCGTTGTGGCGCTGCCCCCTGACGCGCCACTTCGGCAAAGGTGTTCTTTGGCAGGAAGGACACCCGCCTGCGTGCCTCTTTGAACGATATGTTTTCCTTAACTTTGATTGTGACTATGTCTTTCTCTTTTTTCCAGGACGGGCACGACCGCGAGTATGCGGCGTGCTCGCCTTCACAGTTTACACAATGGGGAGTGTTCTTGCAAGCTTCAGAATTATGCTCGTGGGCACTGCACTTCGCACAGGTTTGACGGCCTCGGCAGCTCTGCGAACTGTGGCCGAAGCGTTGGCATTTGAAACATCTAAGGGGGTTTGGGACATATGGCCTAACAAGGAGCTTGATGTACCCGGCCTCTACAGATTCGGGCAGAATACTTGAACCGAAAGTCAGTATAAGGTGTTTGGTTTTGATTTCTTTGCTGTCACGCCTGATCTTAATTCTTTTAACATTGATAACATTCTGATCACTGAACCCCTCCAAGAGTTCATCCTCAGTGATGATGATGATGTGTGGTGTTTTTTGGCGCAAGGGCCAAGTGTGGCCAAAGAGCGCCAGGCCGGTGCTAATGTGTTCACAATGGAGCTATGATTGACGAATGCAGATGATACGGTGGCTGTATAGGAGCCTAAAAACAGTTGCTCTAGTGTGCATAAAAACCTATAGAAGATAAAATTATGCCAATGATTAATGGGCTGTACAATGAACAAGAAATATGCATTGTAAGATAATTATCACATAGTGACATATCTCATAGATATACTTTTTGCAATAAGCACTGCTGCCTTAACAGAGCCCTTGGGATGCAAGGGCCTGAAGGCACGTGCTTTGCAAGACAACCATCACAGCGGCATCCTCTAAGAAGAGGATGTGCTATGAATTTATGCGGCTAAAAACTTGCAAGTCTACATCGTTCAAGAAAGCTATGACGGCTGTGGTGTCAAAGAACGCTTCTTCACCAAGAAACATTGCTGGATGGAGAGGGGTGTGGTGGTGATATACAAGAGGAAAATGTCTCTTTCTCTCAGCTTCGCATTCCCGACACTCCAGGAGCACGTGAAGAACGGTCAGCCTCTCACCACATCTACCACACGTTGGAGGCTCATTTCCTGTCAGTAAAAAATTGTGGGTGCCATAGGTGTGTCCTATCCTGAGTCGACAGAATAGGACATCAGTACGTCGTGTTTTCGTTTTCGGGGGCCAGAAACCTAACTTTGGCTTAATCAAGTGAAGCTTATTCTTAGTTTCCATGTCCCATAAGCGTTGCCAGTGGCTTCGCAGATTCTTCCGTAAGAGAGGCTTCAGATCTGTAACAGGGACCGCAGCCGTAGGAATAATTGCATGTGAGGTGAGTGATGTAGCCATTTCGTCAGCTAGTACATTCCCCTCGATGCCTCTATGGCCAGGTACCCAGCATATGATGACATGCTGGCCAGAGATATACGCTCTACAGAGAATGGAATATAGCTCAGTAAGTACAGGGTTTTTGTGTTTACAGAGTGACTTCAATGCTTTTACGACGCTTAAGGAGTCTGTGAATATAATTGTTTTTTGAAGATTTGATTTTCTTATATGTTTCACAGCCGACAATAGTGCGTGGGCCTCAGCCGTAAATATACTTGTTTCAGGGTGCAGTACACCGGATTCAGAGAAAGATGTACCAATGGCTGCATAGGACACCCCGGCATGCGACTTAGAGGCGTCAGTGTAAAACTCTGTGCACGAGTACTTATACTGGAGCTCCAAGAAATGCATTTTGATATGTGTCTCTGGCGCATGTTTAGTGACCTCTACAAAGGATGTGTCACACTCTATCAGCTGCCACTCCCAGGGCGGTACTAGCTTAGCTGGAGGCATTAGGCGTTGTTCGAGAACTGGGACATCCATTTCCGTGCTAAGTTCTCTTGCACGCAAAGAGAACGGTCTTCTCGCTGCAGGTCGGTTATTGAAGAGCATGGCATCGGTCATATCGTTTACGCATAAATAAGAGGGGTGTTCAGGGTTTGAAATTACTTTGAGGAAATATGTAAAACTGCTATATGATCTCTGAAGATGGAGGGACCATACATTTGCTTCTGCATAAAGGCTTTGTACGGGGCTTGTCCTGAAGGCTCCGGTTGCGAGGCGGATTCCTAAATGATGGACAGGATCCAGCATCTTTAAAGCACTTGGTGTAGCGGACTGATATACTATAGCGCCGTAGTCAAGACGTGAGCCAACAAGACACCTATACAAGTTCAAGAGACATTTCCTGTCACTGCCCCATGTTGTACTTGATAGAAGTTTCAATAAGTTCATTGTCTTGAGGCACTTAGCCTTCAAGTATTTAATATGCGGGATGAATGTCAGTTTAGAGTCCAATATAATGCCGAGAAACTTTTGCTCGGCGCGTACCGGTAATCTGCTACCAGACAGCTCAATAGCAGGACATGATACTATTCCTCTCTTATTCGTGAAGAGAACGCATGTACTTTTCTGTGGGCTCAACCTAAAACCGTTTTCTTCAGCCCATTTTGCCACTTTATTTAGGGCATGCTGGACATGTCGTTCGCAGATAGTTAAGTTGCACGATTTAAAACCAAGCTGCACATCATCTACATACACAGAGTATGACATTGTTCGTGGGATAGCCATGCCCAAAGAATTTATTTTCACAATAAAGAGTGTGCAGCTTAGCACACCACCTTGTGGAACCCCAGTTTCCTGGGTGAAAGACCTTGACAAGGCATGGCCCACCCTAACACGAAATGTGCGGTTAGAAAGGTAACTTTCAATGATACTTAGCATACTCCCGCGGATACCCATAGCGGAAAGGTCTCGAATAATGCCGAAGCGCCATGTGGTGTCGTATGCTTTCTCCAAATCAAGAAATACGGAGAGAAAAAACTGTTTATGTATGAAGGCATCCCTTATATTTGCCTCAATGCGGACAAGGTGATCTACGGTCGATCTACCTTCTCTGAAACCACACTGGTGAGGATCTAGTAGTCCATTGCTCTCAAGGATATAGATTAGGCGACGGTTTATCATCTTTTCAAAGAGCTTGCAGAGACAGCTTGTCAAAGCGATAGGTCTGTAACTACAAGGTAGGGACGGGTCTTTTCCTTGTTTGAGTATGGGTATTATTATAGCTTCTTTCCATGAAGATGGCATATATCCAGCGGCCCACATTACATTAAAAAGTGAGAGGAGTGCTTTCTGTGTTTCAGGGTGCAAATATTTGACCATTTCATATATGATACGGTCACCACCTGGTGCTGAGCTGTTACAACAAGCAAGAGAATTTTTGAGCTCAGCTAGACTAAACGGGCGGTTGTAATCTTCATAATGGCCACATTTCCGATCAAGGGGCTGTCGCTCTGCACGTTCTTTGAACTTGAGGAAGGATTGTGTGTAGTGGGATGCACTGGATATATAGGCAAAATGTTCACCCGGGCAGTCTGCCTGGTCTTCCAGGCCATCTCCTTGGGTACTTAATAAGGGCAGGGGGTTCGTCTCCCGGCCTTTTAGTTTATTTACCCTATTCCACACCTTTGCCTCGTCTTTGTAAGAATTTATCCCAGATATGTACCGCTCCCAGCTCTCTCTCTTTGCACGTCGACGTGTTCTCCTGCCTTGTGATTTGACCTGTTTAAAATTAATAAGATTTTCAGCTGTTGGAGAATTGCGAAGCAATCCCCAAGCTTTGTTTTGATTTTTGCGTGCTTCTCGGCATTCGTCATTCCACCAAGGGATGCGACGGTTCTTTGCCCGTCCGTTAAATTGTTTAATGCACTCTGTTGCAGCGTCAATAATAAAACCTGTTAGGTATGCCACAGCATCGTCTATATTAAAATCGGAAATGTCGTACTCGCCTAAATATGTGAGTTCTCGAAACAGTTTCCAGTTTGCTGATTCGACGTTCCATCGAGGGAAATGGGGCGAGCATGTATCTGGTTTTGTTAGATTTAATGTAATTGGGAAGTGGTCACTCCCATAGGGGTTCTTGAGAACAGACCACTCCAGGTACGGAAATAATGAGCTGGAAGCTATGCTCAAGTCAATGGACGAGTACGTTTGATGTGTAACATTGTAGTACGTTGGTTCTTTTTTATTCAATAAACATGCACCTGAAGAAAATAGAAAGTTTTCCATCAGGCGCCCACGTGCATCGGAGCGCGTGTCTCCCCACAGAGGGCTATGTGCATTTAAATCACCAACGACTATATATGGCGGAGGGAGTTCATCGATGAAGCTTTCAAAGTCTGTTTTAGTAAGGTGACAAGAAGGAGAGACGTACAACGAACTAACCGTTATTAGTTTACCAAATAGCACAGCTCGTACTGCAACTGCCTCGAGGGGGGTTCGGAGACTTAATTGCTGACATGCAACACCCTGATCGACTATTATGGCTACACCCCCCGCGGAGGAGAGTCCATCATCACGGTCTTTGCGAAAAGTGGCATATTGCCTTAGAAAGTCGGTCTGCGTTAATTTTAGGTGTGTCTCTTGAACACACAGCAACTTGGGATTGTGTTTGTGTAGGAGTTCTCGAATGTCGTCGAGGTTATGGATAAGTCCTCTAACATTCCATTGTAGTATTTGTGTATCCATTATGCTATATGTGTAGGGTGCTGTGTGTTTAAGAGACTGAGATTAGTTCACGAGCGCTTTGCAGGCGCCGTGACGGGAGTTTTGTCTTTTCTGGAGCGGTCGAGTGATGCTCGCCGCTCCTTAGGCGCTGGTGGCGCCGTCTGGCTGGTCGTTGTGTCCATCGCCTCCTGCGATGCGCTGGACACGCGCTCTTCCGAGCGCTTTGTTTGGCGAGAAGGCCTCGGCGCGTTGGACGAGGCCTTTGGGGGCACCTGCCCGGAGGTGGATGGCCCCTTCTGCTGGGGTGACGGAGCAGCGCTAGCTGCAACCGCCGCGGGGGCAGGTGGCGTAACTGCCGACTCACTGCTTGTGGGTCGGACAGCTGCCGGAATCCGTTGTGGCGCTGCCCCCTGACGCGCCACATCGGCAAAGCTGTTTGGCAGGTTGAACACCCGCCTACGCGCTTCTTTGAATGAGAGGTTCTCCTTTACTTTAATTGCTACGATTTCTTTCTCTTTTTTCCAGGATGGACAAGACCGCGAGTATGCCGCGTGGTCCCCATCGCAGTTTACACAGTGTAGAGGTTTATCGCAGGATTCAGTGGGGTGTTCGTGTGCACTGCACTTAGCACAGGTCAATTGGCCTCGGCAGTTTTGCGAGCTGTGGCCGAATCTTTGGCACTTGAAGCAACGGAGAGGGTTAGGTATGTACTGCCTTACTCGGATCTTAATGTAACCTGCTTCTATTGTTTCTGGTAGTACACTGGAGCCAAATGTGAGAATTAGGTGTTTAGTATCGATTTCTTTACCGTCGCGCCTGATTCTAATTCGTTTTACGTTGATGATATTTTGATCTTTCCACTCTTCCAAAAGTTCAGCCTCGGTCAGGTTCATTAAGTCGTCTTCAGAGATCACACCACGGATGGTGTTCATGGTGCGGTGTGGGGTCACTGAAACAGGGGTGTCCCCAATAGACACTAGGTTACTTAGTTTTTGGTACTGGTTTTTGTCACGGAGTTCTAGGAGGAGGTCGCCACTTGCTAGCCTAGATGCATTATAGCCTGGGCCAAGAGCTTCAGTTAGACATTTGGAAACCAGGAAAGGCGAGATCATTCTCGTTGTCTTTCCAGGTTTCTCAGAATGTATGACTTGATAGCGGGGAAAGTTTTCAGTGTGTCGGCCAAAAAATTTAAATACTTCTTCGGTGCGCCCTCGCTTATGAGGGCGATCAGGGAGTTTTGGAAAGGAATAATCCATAAGGAAATGCTGTTTTCGGCAGTAACGGCAGCCGCCCACCATGGAGCCCAACAAGGGGACGCCACAGGTCTTATAAAGAAACAAGTCCTGCGGACGCCAACTGTACGTTTCCGCTATAACCAAATATGTACAACCAAGGTTGATTGCACCACACATGGTTAACCCTTGCTGCCGGGAAGCGCGGAAGTAAAAAAGAAATGAAGAGAAGACAGGAGAGATCAAAAGTTAGAGAGAAAGACGAAGATTTGAGAGAAGGACAGGAAAAGGCAACTACCGATTTCCCCCGGGTGGGTCAGTCCGGGGGTGCCGTCTACGTGAAGCCGAGGCCAAAGGGGTGTGTTGCCTCCACCGGGGGGCCTTAAAGGTCCGGACGCCCAGCATCGGCTCAACCCCCAGGATCCCCTTTTCCCCGGACACGGCTAAGCCACGCACGGTTAAACGCGGGAGGGTCCAACCCTCGTGTGCTCGGGTACGTGGTGTCGCAACACACCAAACGCCTGCTTGCGCAGACGCCCCTGCGGGGATCCTCAGTGAGCTCCAGCAAGTCATCGTCTGAGACAACACCGCGGCTTGTGTTCATGGTACGGTGCGGGGTTACTGTTACTTGGGTCTCTCCAAATGACACAAGTTTCGGCAGCTTCTCATACTGCTTCTGGTTTTGGAGCTCCAAAAGGAGATCCCCACTTGACATCCTCGACACCTTATATCCTGTACCGAAAACTTCGGTCAAAGACTTGGATACAAGGAACGGTGAAATGGATCGCACTAGTTTGTCTGGCTTTTCTGAGTGAATCACGTGGAATCGCGGAAAGTTGTGGACTTGTCGTCCGAAAAATTGGAAGAGATCTTCGGTGCGCCCTCGTTTCTGAGGGCGATCAGGAAGTTTGGGAAAAGAAGTTTCCATGAAATATATAAAAATTCGGCAACAGCGCCGACCACCCACCACGGAGCCCAACGAGGGGACGCGGCAGAGCTTGCATGCAAGTCTGCACGACGCCAGCCGTACGCCGCCACTATAACCAAATATGGTGTACCCAAGGTTGGATAGCCACACAGGGTTAACCCTTGCCGCCAAGAAGAAGGAAGTGAATAGAAGAGAGAAGGAGACAGGAAAGGTGGAAAGTAAGGGAAAGACGAAGGTTGTAGGAAGAGAGAGACAGGAAAAGGCGACTGCCGATTTCCCCCGGGTGGGTCAGTCCGGGGGTGCCGTCTACGTGAAGCAGAGGCCAAAGAGGTGTGTTGCCTCCGCCGGGGGGCCTTAAAGGTCCGAACACCCGGCATTGGCTCAACCCCCAGGATCCCCCTTTCCCCGGACACGGCTAAGCCGCGCACGGCTACACGCGGGAGGGTCCAACCCTCGGGTGCTCGGGTACGTGGTGTCGCAACACACCAAACGCCTGCTGACGCAGACGCCCCCGCGGGGATTAATAAAACGAAGCTTAGCTTTCTTTGCCTCTTGTTTCGACTTTCCCAGTGATGTGGCTGCTGCTGTCAGGAGCACCGCGTCGGAGGGGGGGGGGGAGGGGGGGTCATGCATGACAGGAGCGAGTGAGAGAGGAAAGGGGACACTAGAAACTCTTTTTCACCCCACCACGTCGAATGTGCACAATAACCTCTGGAGCTCCCTGGTGGTCGCCACATTAGCCGCTTGACAGCTGTAACTATCCGCGACTCCCCTCAGAAGCATGGCATAAACTGCAGAGCTTCGCTTTCTACTGAGGTGCGAGTCCAGAGGCTGTAGGGACGAGGGAGAAGAGGCAGTTTCCATTCATATTTACGCTACATTCACGTTTTGTGTCTAAGGTACGCACCATACAGAGACATAAAATTATGAATGGGGAGTACTTTGGGTGAACTTTTTCTTTACGGTTATACCATAGCACAATGGCGTTGTTTTTCTTAATCTTCCGGCAACTGGTACCACAAATGTGTCTTCAGCCCATTTGTTTTATGCTGAAATAAATTACTGCATGTCCTGAATGCATACCAGTACTGTTAGCACCGTAAAATGTAAGAGGCCTTTCTGATCGCATCACGGCACAGTTGCTCTGAAATGCACATGCTAGTACCAGGCAGTGCTATGCCAAGAATGCTTTTGAATGCGTTGCGTGCAATGTTTTGCATGTAGACTGCAGAGATTTAGTAGTACTTAAGCAGGATCGAAAGCATTTGACAGGAAGGACAGCATAGGTGGATCCTTTATTATAAACACAATGCATGAAAATGGCATGCGACCAGCTGCATTGCTGGCAGTTTAACATCTTGCTCTTGTCATTTTACGTGGCATGTAGCGCAGAAATCTTGAAAAGATTTAACATTAAAATAAAGGTGGTAGAGGTTGTAGGCAGGCTACACCGGCCAGTGATTTCACACTTGTCCTTTAATTTCAGGGATTTCACGTCTCAAAACTAATGTCTGATTGCAAGACATGCCGTAGTGGAGGCTTCGCGATAGTTTTGTCCATGTTAACTTGTTACTTATAACTTGCTAGTTAACTGCAGCTCTCTCTCACGCTATGATATTATATATATATATATATATATATATATATATATATATATATGAAGCTGCAGTTAACTAGCCAGATATAAATCTATCGAGACAAGCCACCACCCGCCTTCAATAGGTATTCACTCATTGTCACAACAATGACATTGTGGCTATTGCCTTTGAATGATGTCTAGTGTCGCATGCGTCCCCTATCGGTTTGGGAGAGGGAGATAGAGAGACATACCGCCAGTAGGGATGTATTAGGTGACGTCACTTTCGGCGACAGTGCCGCCTAGCGTTAGGCGCGCGCTCATTGGCTGTTTCAGCAAAATTGGATGACGTAATGCTGAACAAGCCAATGAACGCGCGCATTATGGCCATGGCGATAGTATCGCCGAAATGAATGTTAAGAGCATACGTTCTCTAGCTTGGCTCACAACTGTAGAGATCGTCATGGAGACTGCAGGTCGAAATTGCCTTCGTGGGTCAATCGTAGGCGACCGCCAGCTAAAGTTCTTAAACCACACAAGGTTATATTTAGGGCCAACGTGTGCCACTTGTACATTCAGCTTTGGAGGTGCACTTGCATCTCGGCTTCCAGAAAAAATTGATCGACTCCGGCCTGGTCAGGACTTCATGGCTGTCTATGTCGGCGGCAACGACTTGGCGTCGGCTGACGTCGAGGAGGAGATAGCCGGTAATATAAAGGTAGGTTTATATTTTCCTTGTCATTTTTATAAATACCTGGCGTCATACGGTTTACAATAGGCATGCGCATTAGCGCGACTGTAATGAACTGCGTGCATGTCATCAGGTGCGTAGCGCGCGTGTTCATTAATCTATCTACTGAATTGTTACTGCTGTATCATAGGTTTTAGAAATGTTTGCATCGGCCTGTAAAGAAAGGCCGCCTGGCGATTTACATAACGACGTATCTCTCAATAACAATGGTGAACCAGTTCCGAAGCATCTTTGCGCCTCAATCTTTAATGACACCTTTACAAACTTGTTCTGGGACCCAATATTCACTCTTCCTTCGTATCCGAGACCACATCTTACAGCAATGGATCCCATCATGCTTGACCCAGCCGGCATTCGTGCTATTATTAACAGAATAAAACGATCATCTTCATGTGGTCGGTATGGCATCAACGCTAAATTCTTGCAAAACACTAATGAGTACAGCTCTATCATTCTGAATTACATTTTCACCAAATCGCTCAACGATGGATGCTTGCCCAAGGATTGGAATGTAGCCAAGGTCGTGCCTTTCTACAAGTCTGGTGACGCACGCAACCCAAGCAATTATCGTGCGATATCACTAACATCTGTTCCCTGCAAAATATTAGAACATGTCATATTTACTCACTTAGTTAACTTCTTGGAGTCGAATAACTTTTTTCATCCATCCCAGCATGGTTTTCGTAAACATTTTTCTTGTGAAACACAGCTACTAACATTTACTAATGACCTTCACGCGTTCCTTGACGTCGGCCTCATCACTGATTGCATATACTTGGATTTTGCGAAAGCCTTTGATAGTGTAAACCATCAGCTCCTTATACAAAACTAACCAGCCTAAACATTGACCCTTTAGTACTGCACAGGATACGCGACTTTCTTTCTAACCAGACTCAATTCGTCACGGTGAATGGAACCGATTCCATGGAGGCACCTGTTTCCTCCATAGTGCCACAGGGGTCAGTTTTAGGCCTATTACTATTTTTGATTTATATTAATGATTTACCTACTAGCATCGCTTCTTCTGTCTGTCTTTTTGCTGATGATTGTGTTATCCACCGCAACATTTCTAATTACACTGACACAATAATCCTTCAAAGTGACCTAAATAATATTTCTGCTTGGTGTCAAACGTGGAAAATGAAGCTTAACATTCTTAAATGTAAATCAATGAGGGTATCACGTAATAACATGCCTTGCCCAAACTACCTTCTTCACAGCACGGCGTTAGAATCCGTAACTACCTATAAATACCTCGGTGTACATATTACTAATGACCTTTCATGGAAGTACCACATCGAGCACGTAACATCAAAGGCCAATCGCATGCTTGGTTACCTGAAAATGATGATGATGATGATGAGTTGGGATTTTTATGGCGCAGCAGCCGTGCAGACTATAATGCGCCAAGAACATGATTTTCGTATTAGCTTATTTGTTTAAATGCTGTAAAATGGTGTAAAAGGCCAGGTAAAATTATAAAACATGAAATGTGCTACAGTTCTTGTAGGATTCCTGTGGCTTTTAAGAAGTTAAAAGTATCTTCATGTGGGACCAGTGGCTCATCGCTCAATAAGAACATAGGATGGATCGGGATTCTTTTTTCGTAAAAAATCTTAAAATATCTTTCCCTCCATTTTTCTAAGCCAGGACATGTTATTAAAATATGTAGCACGGTTAAAATTTCACCGCAGTGTTGGCATGTTGGTTGTGGTTTGTTATTAATTAAGTAACTATGTGTCAGCCTTGTGTGACCGATTCTTAAGCGACATAAAACAATCTCGTAAAATCTTTGTCTGTGGCGACAACTCTGCCATTCTTGTAGAATAGGTTTTATGCAATGAAGCTTGTTAAATTTTTCTTGATCCCACACTTTCTGCCAGTGTTTCTTAACTGCTATTTTTAAACTGGCTTTATAATCTTGCCAAGGTAGGCCAACATCATGTAGCTCCAAATCTTTGGTACGGACTGCCATAAAATCTGCTCTTTCATTACCGGGAATTCCTACGTGACTAGGAATCCAGCAGAAAGTGACGTTTAACGCTCTCTTGTGACATGTTGTGTATTGTTTTTTTATTTTCCTCAGTAGATTATTTCTAGATGGTAACCTAGATGCGAGAGCTTGAAGAGAGCTCAAGGAGTCGCTAAATATAACAGATTGGTTATTTCCTCTTTTCAGGATGTCTTCAAGAGCTAACGAAATGGCATAAAGTTCTGCAGTAAAGACAGTAGCCTGAGTTGGAAGTCTCATTTGTTTTTCAAATTGATTTGATGTCACTGCAGCGCCTACATTGTCATTGCTTTTTGATCCATCTGTAAAGTATTTCACGCAGAAATTATATTCTGATTCTATTTCTAAATATTCGCTTAGTAACGCCTCTCTTGGTGAAAATTGTTTTCTGTTTTTTGTTAACCTAAAGTCGCATTGCGCATGTTTCATCTCCCAAGGAGCAAAAGAAGGTTCATCTTGCAAGAACTTATTTCTTACGTCGAAACATAGGTCCGCATTCAGCTTTTGGTACCTGATGAAAAAGGAAGGAATGATTGCCGGTTTGTTGCTAAAATGTATTTCAAAGCGCAGCCTTGTAAATAGTCGTCTACAAGGATGCGTTGAACAGGACAGTACTCTCATTATGTACATGTTTCCAAGAAATAGTCTTCTGTGTTCCAAAGACAGCTGGTTGGTTTCTGCATACAAGCTTTGTACGGGAGACGTACGAAACGCGCCGGAACACAGACGTAGTCCGAGGTGATGCACCGGATCAAGAACCTCTAATGCTGACTTTCCAGCTGAGCCGTACACAAAACATCCGTAGTCTAATTGTGACCGGACCACTGCATTGTATATGCGAAGCAGACATATTCTATCTGAACCCCATGATCGGTGGGATAGGAGCTTTATTAAATTTATGGATTTCAGAGATTTATGTTTTGCATAAGCGATGTGCGCTTTGAAGTTGAGTTTTTTGTCAAAGATCACACCAAGAAATTTGTGTTCGTTCTTTACTGTGATTTGTTGCCCTTTAATATGTAATGTTGGGTCCGGTGTGAGCCTTCGGTATTGACTGAAAGGAACGCATATTGTTTTTTCTGTGCAAAATTTAAAACCATTTTCGTTTGCCCATCGCACTATGGAGTTTACACCTAACTGCAGTTGGCGTTCGCAAGTAGCCATATTACAAGAGGAAAAACAAAGTTGAATGTCATCGACATACAAGGAATACATTAGGGAAGAAGGAATAACTGTACTTATCGAGTTGAGCTTCACTAAAAATAGTGTAACGCTCAATACTCCGCCTTGCGGCACTCCATTCTTCTGTACAAAACAGTTGGAGAAAGTTGGGCCAAACATCACCTGAAAAGTTCTGTCCTCCAGATAGCTTTTGATTATACCAAGCATGTGCCCTTTTATTCCGTATCTGTTCAAGTCAATTAAAATCCCATGTCTCCACGTCGTATCATATGCTTTTGATAAGTCAAAGACAACAGAGACGCAATGTTGCCTTTGGACGAAAGATTCACGGATTTGTGTTTCTAACCGGACTAATTGGTCGATTGTACTGCGATTGACTCTATAGCCACACTGGTACTGATCAAGTAACCCGTTACTTTCCAAAAGGTGTACAAGCCGTTTGTTAACCATTCTTTCGAATGTTTTTCCTAAACAACTGGTTAAGGCAATGGGACGATAACTGTTCGGGTCAGAGCGTGCCTTTCCAGGTTTTAGAAATGGTAGAACAATCGCTTTCTTCCATGCTTTTGGAAAATAGCCTTCCGCCCACAACCTGTTGAAGAGGTGAAGGATTGTGTCGTACGTGTTCATGTGTAGGTGTCGCAGCATTTCGTAGTGTATGTTGTCCGGACCTGCAGAATGGGTCTTCCCTATATATATCGCATCGAAGAGTTCAGTTTTTGTGAAAGGACAGTTATATGGCTCAGTGCTGTTCAGTGATATCCGAAGATCTTTCTTTTCTGCAGTGGCCTTTATCTTAAGGAACTCGGGCGTGTAGTGAGCGTCACTCGAAATTTCAGCAAAGTGCTCGCCAATTACATTTGCTTGGCCTTTAAGATCCCTTTCCTCGTCAAATATAGGGAGCGTGTATTCTGTATGAATACCGTCAATTTTTCTCACTTTCTCCCAGACTAATTTACTTGTTGTGTGACTGTTTATAGAGCTCACATATTTCACCCATGATGTCCTTTTTGCTATCCGTCTTTCCCTTCTAGCCTCACTGCGCTTTTGTTTAAAAAACAATAAATTTTCGAAAGTTGGGTACCTGTTTAGTCGAGACCATGCACAGTTTTGTTTCCTACGAGCTTTATCACACGCATCATTCCACCACGGTTTTGGTCTACGTGGCAGCTTCCCTTGTGAAAGTGGTATGGAGTTTTCAGCTGCATGTAATATTTGTTTCGTTATCGCATCACATAAATCGTCAATATTGAGTGCGATGACATCATCAATCCTTATTTCGGAGCTTTCCAAAAAAAGAGACCAGTCTGCTTTACCCAGCTTCCATCTCTGTCTTCGTGCTGGCATTGTTGGAGGCGCGTCGATCGGCTTGAGTATAATAGGGTAGTGGTCGCTGCCGCGTGGGTTTTCCCTCACGTCCCAAGTAAAAAACCCGGCAAGTGACGGCGTGCCACAGGAGAGGTCAATGCTTGAAGTAGATTGTGATTGAGCAATAAAATATGTTGGCTTTCCATCATTAAAAAGATACAAATTGCAGTTGTCTAAAAATTCTTCTACCATTTTGCCCCTTGCGTCAGTGTGGCTACTGCCCCAGATGTTATTATGAGCATTAATGATGATGATATGTGGTGTTTAATGGCGCAAGGGCCAGGTGTGGCCAAAGAGCGCCATGACCAGTGGTGATGTTGGCGATGCATTATGGAGATGTGACTTGGCTGTAAAGTGGCCTAAAAATAGTTGCTGTAAAGTGCATAAAATCTACGTGATATAAAATTATGGCGATGACTAATGACGAATACTATGAACATTAAAATCCATCGTAAAAAAATGACGTAGAACTGAAAGTATATGAGATGGTTAAAATGGCTGGAGCACTGTTGCCTCGCCGGAGCCCTTGAAACACAAGGGCCTAGAGGCACGTGCTATATGAAAGAACTATCACAGCGCCATCCTCTGAAGAGAGGAGGCGCTACGAACATGTGGGGCTAACAACATGCAATACAACATCTTTCAGATAACTTAAAAGTGCATTGGTGTCAAATAGCGGTTCTGGGCCGAGTAACATTAATGGGTGAAGGGGAATGTGCTGCCGATATGCTAAGGGAAAATGTCTCTTTCTCTCAGATTCGGCTTCCCGACACTCCAGGAGGACGTGGAGTACGGTCAGCCTCTCCCCGCATCTACCACAGGCTGGAGGCTCACTTCCGGTTAGTAGAAAATTATGTGTGCCAAACGTGTGTCCTATTCTGAGACGACAGAATAGGACATCTGTTCGGCGTGATTTTGTAGTAGAGGGCCAGAATCCTAACTGTGGTTTTATCAGGTGGAGCTTATTATCTGTTTCCGCGTCCCAGATGCGTTGCCAGTGATCTCGCAGCCTCCTTCGCAGGAAAGGCCTCAGATCTGTGACAGGCACCGCAGCGGTAGGGTTAACCTCTTGCATTGTGATTGACGTGGCCATCTCGTCCGCCAGAACGTTACCTTCAATTCCCCTATGGCCAGGGACCCAGCATATTATGATATTCTGGTTAGATGAGTACGCTTTGCACAAGACCGAATATAATTCATTAAATACGGGATTTTTATCTTTGCTGAGTGACATTAAGGCCTTCACGACGCTGAGAGAGTCTGTATAGATCGCTGCTTTTGGAAGTTTCGATTTTCTTATGTGCTTTACAGCAGAGAGTAGTGCGTAGGCCTCGGCCGTAAAGATACTTATTTCCGGATGCAGTACATCGGATTCCGAAAACGATGGGCCGACGGCTGCATAGGATACCCCGGCATTTGACTTCGAAGCGTCTGTGTAGAACTCTGCGCAGGAGTGCTTGCGCTGGAGTTCTAGGAAATGCATTCGGATTTCGGCCTCAGGAGCGTGCTTTGTAACTTTCATAAAGGATATGTCACATTGTATCACCTGCCACTCCCAAGGAGGTAAGAGCTTGGTTAGGTGCATTAAGCGATGCTCGATGAGTGGGACATGCATTTCATCGCTAAGCTCCTTCACACGCAGCGAGAAAGGCTGTCTTATGGAGGGACGATTGCTGAAAAGTGTAGCGCTCGTCATATCAGTAACGGTATCAAAACATGGATGTTCAGGATTAGAGCGTACTTTAAGGAAATATGTAAAGCTAATGTATGATCTCTGTAGGTGGAGAGACCATTCATTTGATTCTACATATAGACTTTGTATGGGACTCGTTCTGAAAGCGCCAGTGGCCAATCGGATTCCTAGATGGTGGACAGGATCTAGGATCTTTAGTGCGCTCGGGGCGGCAGAGTTATATACTACAGCACCATAATCCAATCGAGACCGAATTAGGCTCTTGTATAGGTTCATTAAACACTTCCTATCACTACCCCATGTAGTCTGGGATAGAAGTTTCATTAAGTTCATTGTTTTTAGACATTTTTCTTTCAGATATTTAATGTGTGGAATGAAAGTGAGTCTGTAGTCAAGTATGATACCTAAGAATTTGTGCTGTTTGCTGATAGGTATTCGTTGTCCACACAGTTCTAAGGAAGGATCCGGAACCAGGCCTCTCTTTCTTGTAAAAAGAACACAAGAGCTTTTGTTAGGATTGATCTTAAATCCATTCTTGTCTGCCCACATTGAGACTTTGTTCAGGCCGTGCTGTACCTGTCTCTCGCACACTGCGAGGTTACAGGATTTGAAAGCTATTTGTATGTCGTCCACGTAGACAGAATAAAAGATTGCCGGTGGTAATGAAGCGCGAAGCGTGTTCATCTTCACGATGAAGAGTGTGCAGCTGAGCACGCCTCCTTGCGGTACACCAGTTTCTTGCGTAAAAGGACGCGAAAGTACATTTCCTACTTTTACCCGGAAGGTACGACTGGACAGATAGCTTTCTATTAGGTTAAGCATATTTCCATGGATACCCATTTCTAACAAGTCTCTTAGGATTCCGTAACGCCACGTCGTATCGTACGCCTTCTCCATATCGAGGAATATGGATAAGAAGAATTGTTTGTGTACAAATGCGTCCCGGATATTTGATTCTACGCGTACAAGATGGTCAGTTGTGGAGCGCCCTTCTCGGAAGCCACACTGATAGGGATCAAGGATTTTGCTCTGTTCAAGGAAATGGATGAGTCGCCGATTAATCATTTTTTCAAACACCTTACAGATGCAACTTGTGAGGGCTATCGGGCGGTAACTTGCCACTGAGGAAGGGTCCTTGCCTTGTTTCAAAACAGGGACCACAATGGCTTCCTTCCATGCGGTCGGAAGGTACCCTGCATCCCAAATGGTGTTGAAAAGTGTGAGTAGTGTAACCTGCGTGTCGTTATGTAAGTTTTTGAGCATTTCATACATGATTCTATCAGATCCTGGTGCGGAGCTGTTGCATACGCTCAAGGCAGCTCTTAATTCAGCAATACAAAAAGGACGGTTGTAAGGCTCATTCTCTCGACCTTTTCTTCTTAATGGCTTACGTTCTTCTGTTTCTTTGTATTTGAGGAAGGACTGTGTATAATTTGTTGGACTCGACACGCTCTCAAAATATTCCCCAAGTGAGTCTGCCTGGTCTTGCAGTGTATCGCCCTGTGTGTTCACCAGGGGGAGTGAATGTGTTTGCCGCCCTCTAATCCTATTAACTCTGTTCCAGGCTTTGGCCTCATCCCTAAACGAGTTAATGCTCGATAGATACTTTTGCCAGCTTTCTCTTCTGGCCTGTCGGCGGGTTCTCCTACCTTGGGACTTTACTTTTTTAAAGTTGACAAGATTTTCTGCAGTGGGCGAAGCGCGTAGCAACCCCCACGCTTTGTTCTGATTCCTACGTGCGATTCTGCATTCATTGTTCCACCACGGGACATGCCGTTTGCATGCCGAGCCGCTTAATTCACGTATGCATTTAGATGCGGCATCTATTACGAAGGCTGTGAAGTACTCCACAGCAGCATCGATTTCTAAAGAAGACATGTCATCCCATGATATACTAGTTAAGCTTCGGAACCTCTCCCAGTCTGCTGTGTCAATCTTCCACCTGGGAGCCTGTGGCGGATATTCATTTTCTTTCAGTGTTCTTAATAGTATGGGGAAGTGGTCGCTTCCGTAAGGATTGTTCATAACTTCCCATTCGAGTTCAGGCAGAATGGACGAGGAAACTATGCCCAGGTCAATAGAAGAAAAGGTTCTGTTTGCTAGGGAGTAATACGTGGGTTCCTTCTTATTCAGCAAGCACGCACCTGAAGAAAAAAGGAACTGTTCAATAAGACGACCTCGCGCATCTACACGAGAGTCGCCCCATAGAGAGCTGTGCGCATTGAAATCGCCAAGAACAACATAAGGTTCTGGCAATTGATCTATAAAGGATTGGAACTCATGCTTCGTTAATTTGTAATGTGGGGGTATGTAAAGTGAGCTAATGGTAATGAGTTTGTTTAGGAGTACAGCTCGAACCGCCACTGCTTCGAGAGGCGTTTGTAGCTGTAAAAGTTGACAGGAAATACTTTTATGAAGAAAAATGGCAACACCGCCTGATGATACGACAGCATCATCGCGGTCTTTGCGGAACCTAACATAAGGTCGGAGAAAGTTAGTGTGTTGTGGTTTTAAGTGTGTTTCCTGTAGACACAGCACTTTTGGATTGTGTTTTTGGATAAGCTCTTGCACGTCATCAAGGTTCCTAAGAAGACCTCTAACGTTCCATTGAATAATTTGTGTATCCATATTGAAGGTTAAATGTGCTGTGTGTATGGAAACAGGTGATGCCTTAGGTTACAGAGCTCTTTCGAGGCCCTGTAACAGGGGTTCTGCCCTTTCTGGAGCGTTCGAGTGAGCCTCGCCGCTCCTTAGGCGCTTGGTGCGCCTTGGGGATAGGTGTAGTGTCCATTGCCTCTTGTGAGGCGCCGGACACGTGCTCTTGCGAGCGGGAAATTACCAGCGAGGGTCCCGCCTTGGAGGGCAAGACCCCTGCGCCCACCAGCCCGGAGGTCGATGGGGCTCCCAGAGGGATTTGGCTGCGCCGGCCGTTGCCAGCGCAGGAAGGGACCTGGAAGGTTGAGGCAGCCTCGGCTGCGCCCACCTTCGGGGTCGATGGTTCCTTCTCCT
This sequence comes from Dermacentor variabilis, assembly GCF_050947875.1. Classification (NCBI taxonomy): domain Eukaryota; kingdom Metazoa; phylum Arthropoda; class Arachnida; order Ixodida; family Ixodidae; genus Dermacentor; species Dermacentor variabilis. The sequence goes on along the minus strand of NC_134575.1, from coordinate 110,368,374 downwards.
CGGTTGACGGAGCAGCGCTAGCTGCAACCGCCGCGGGGGCAGATGGCGTTGCTGCCGACTCACGGCTTGTGGGTCGGACAGCCGCCGGAGGCCGTTGTGACGCTGCCCCCTGACGCGCCACTTCGGCAAAGCTAGCCTTAGGTAGGTATGCAACCCGCCTGCGTGCCTCTTTGAAAGATATATTTTCTTTAACCTTGATTGTAACTATTTCTTTTTCTTTTTTCCAAGACGGGCACGACCGCGAGTACGCGGCGTGCTCGCCATCACAGTTCACGCAGTGTGGAGCGTTTTCGCATGTTTCAGAGGTGTGTTCTTGGGCACTACATTTAGCACAAGTTTGGCGGCCTCGGCAGCTCTGCGAGCTGTGACCGAAGCGTTGGCATTTGAAACAACGCAGTGGGTTTGGCACGTACGGCCTAACGCGGAGCTTGATGTACCCGGCCTCGATTGACTCGGGCAAGATACTTGATCCAAAAGTAATTATTAGGTGCTTCGTCTGAATCTCTTTACCATCCCGCCTCATCTTAATTCTTCTGACGTTGATTACATTTTGTTCGCTGAAGCCCTCCAGGAGTTCCGCTTCAGTCAGCTCAAGCAAATCATCATCTGACACAACACCACGGGTGGTGTTCATTGTACGGTGAGGGCTTACTGTTATGGCGGTCTCCCCAAATGACACTAGTTGCGGTAGTTTCTCATATTGTTTTACATCGCGGAGCTCCAAGAGGAGGTCGCCGCTTACCATCCTCGACACCTTGTATCCTGGACCAAAAACATCATTGAGGGACTTTGAAACAAGGAATGGAGAAATGTTTCGCACTGCTTTGTTTGGCTTTTCGGAATGAATAACGTGGAAGCGGGGAAAATTCTGGGTTTGGCGTCCAAAAAACTTGAAGACATCTTCGGTGCGCCCTCGTTTCTGAGGGCGATCAGCAAGGGAAGGAAAAGAAGTTTCCATGGAAAAATGTATACATTCGGCAACAGCGCCGACTGCCCACCACGGAGCCCAACAAGGGGACGCGGCAGAGCTTGCATGCAAGTCTGCACGACGCCAGCCGTACGCCGTCACTATAACCGAATATGGTGTACCCAAGGTTGGATAGCCACACAGGGTTAACCCTTGCCGCCAGGAGAAAAGAAGTAATAAGAAGAGAGAAGGAGACAGGAAAGGTAAAAAAGTGGGAGATAAAGACGAAGATTCGAAGAGGGAGAGACAGGAAAAGGCGACTGCCGATGTCCTCCAGGTGGGTCAGTCTGGAGGTGCCGTCTATGTGAAGCCGAGGCCGAAGAGGTGTGTTGCCTCCGCCGGGGGGCCTTAAAGGTCCGAACACCCAGCATCGGCTCAACCCCCAGGATCCCCCTTTCCCCAGACACGGCTAAGCCGCGCACGGCTACACGCGGGAGGGTCCAACCCTCGTGTGCTCGGGTACGTGGTGTCGCAACACACCAAACGCCTGCTGACGCAGACGCCCCTGCGGGGATGAGCATTAAAATCACCCAATAAAAGGAAAGGTTCTGGAAGTTCTTCCACGAGATTTTCTAATTCTTTTCTTGTGATATTCTTACCTGGTGGTAAGTACAGGGAGCATACTGTTATTGTTTTTTCTATCTGAACCTTTACTGCAACAGCTTCTAGGTTGGTGTTAAGCTTCACTTCACGTACTGGGACTCCTTGAGCAACCACTATAGCGACTCCTCCGGATGCGACTGAAGACTGTTCCCTATCTTTTCGAAAGATGCCGTATCGACGCAGAGGTTGTTTATGGCAACCTTTCAAATGAGTTTCTTGCAAACACATAAGAGAAGCCTCAGCGTCCTCGAAAAGGTCGTAAATGTCATCTATATTAGTTCTTAAACCACGGCAGTTCCACTGCACAATAGTAACCATATTTGATGATGTGGATTATCAGATACTTCACGAAGAGATTCTATGTAAGAGGTCACAAAGTTAGTTAGTTAAATGGGGGTTTAATGGCGCAAAAGCGGCTGAGGCTATGCTGCGCCAAACACGAGGTGTTTAAAAATTACGTTTATGAAGGAAAAGGCTTTGTTAATCTATATTTTATGTAAAAACCCAGTGTCGTGTAGAAATTTACGGACGTCACATAATGGGACTAGCGGATCATCACCTAAAATTAGAGCGGGGTGTAAAGGTATGTGTAATTGATATAATTTGTGCAAAAGTGTTCGTCTGTGTGTTTCAGTCTGCATACATGTGAGTAATATGTGCATAACTGTTAGTGGCTGTTGACATTTCTCGCATGTTGGTGTGTCTTCTTTCGTAAGTAAGTAATTGTGCGTGAGGTGTGTGTGCCCAATGCGTAGTCGGCATAGAACTACTTCGATGAACCGCTCCTGATGATTGCATGACTTCCACTCGCCTACTATGGGTTTCGTGAGATGTAGCTTGTTGTCGGCACAACGGTCCCATTCGCGTTGCCATTTTGCCGTGAAGGCTTTTCTAATTGCACGGATGCTATCATTATATGGTAGTTTCGTGTTTGTAATATTTTTGTATGCTGCCATCAATGCACAGCTATCAGCTGCTTCGTTACCTGGTATCCCGACATGGCTTGGGACCCAACAGAAACGAATTGACCTCCCGTATTCGTTAAGCACCAACATGTTTAAAATGTCTCCTATCAGGGGTTCACACTCAGATTTCAACTGTAGAGCTTTCAGTGAGCTTAAAGAGTCAGTGTATATGACTGCATGTTCGTGTTTATCAGTTATAATCTTTTTAACAACAACCCAGATAGCATAAACTTCAGCCGTGAAAACAGAAGCGTGTTGTGGTAATCGAATACTTGTTTCCCACTTTTCCGCTACGGCCCCCACACCCACGTGGTCTTTTGTTTTAGAGCCATCAGTGTAATATTGCATGTTATTTTGATATTTGTCCTGAAGTGCACGGAATTCTTGTATAATGTGTTCGTGTGGGATGTCTCTTTTCTTTAGATGTGTTAACGTCCAATCACATAAGTGTGTGAAATCGTACCACGGAGCCAGCCGTTGTGGTTTCTTGGCAACCTGGAGGACTTCGTGGGGAATGTCATAATCCCGACAGTATTGCTCATACCGCAGGACAAGTGGCCTAATCGAGTTCGGTTTATTTGTGTAGTGTAAGCGTGTGTTGCATTGTGTGAGGATGTTGTAGCATATGTGTTGGGGTGATGACTGAATTTTGAGTACGTAGGAAAATGTGAGGAATGCTCTGCGCTGCTGTAAGGAGGGTTCATTACACTCGACGTATAAACTTGGAATAGGTGAAGTTCGGTAGGCACCACTTGCCAGTCGCAGTCCGAGGTTATGTACCGGATCAAGTCGTTGGATGTAGGACTGTCTGGCTGAACCGTAAACCACGGAGCCGTAGTCTAAAAGGCTACGCACAAGAGACCGGTAAACACGTAAAAGGCAGGTTCGGTCGGAACCCCAGTGCTTATGGGACAAAATTTTAAGAATATTTAGAGCTTTATTTGCTTTGATCTTTAGTGCTTTTATGTGAGTTAGGAAGTTCAGTTTAGTGTCAAAGGTTACTCCTAAAAACTTATGATCTTGTTTCACCGGCAGTATGGTGTCGTTCAATTTTAGAACTGGATCGCTGTGTAGCCCTCGTTTCTGAGAGAACAAAACAGTAACTGTTTTCTGTGTGGAGAAACGGAAACCATTTTTGTTAGCCCATTGTGTAAGCTTATTTATTGTCATTTGAAGTTGCCTTTCACAGGTTGGCAAATTTGAGGCGCGGCAAGCCACTTGGAGATCGTCTACGTAAACAGAGTGCATAAGAGACGACGGTATAATCTTATTAACTGAGTTCATTTTTACTATAAACAGTGTCGTGCTGAGAACACAGCCTTGTGGAACGCCATTTTCCTGCGTAAACGTATGAGAATGTACTGTACCCAGACGTACCTGAAATGTTCTATTAGATATAAAATCAGCTAGGCAACTTAGCATTTTACCACGGATGCCGAGGTCAGCGAGGTCTCTTAAAATTCCGTATCTCCATGTGGTATCATAGGCTTTTTCCAAATCGAAGAAAACTGCAAGACAGTGTTGTTTGTGTAAAAACGCATATCGAATTTCATGTTCTAGACGGACAAGATGGTCAGTAGTTGAACAGCCCTTTTGATATCCACACTGGTGGGGGTCTATGAGGTTTCTTGATTCTAAGATAAATGAGAGTCTAATATTGATAATGCTTTCATATGATTTTGCCAGACAGCTTGTGAGGGAAATGGGTCTGTAGTTGCTTGCGGATGTTGGGGATTTACCGGCTTTTAGAAATGGAACTACTATTGCTTTTTTCCATTCTTCGGGCATTATACCAGATTCCCAGATTATGTTGAAAAACTTAAGGAGAGCTTCTACAGATGCCTGGGATAGATGAGCCAGCATGGCGTAGTGGATACGGTCGTGTCCTGGCGCTGTGTTTTTACCTGCAGAAAGGACTCTGTTTATTTCTTGTTGTGTGAGGGGGGAATTGTACGGTTCATTTAACGCGCCAGTAGTGGGTAGCTTCTGTTTTTCAGCAGACTGTTTGTACTGTAAGAATTCCTTCGTATAATTTCCTGAACTGGATACATCACGGAAATGTTCGCCAAGTATATCTGCCTGTTCTTGTATTGTTGTTTGTGTGTCTGGACTTGTAAGTAACGGTATTGTGTAAGATGAGTAATCTCCCCGAAACTTTCCTACCTGTTCCCACATGCGTTTAGACGTAACTGTACTGTTTATGGAAGATACGTATTTCTTCCACGATGATTTTTCTGCCTGCCTTCTGATAAATCGTGCCTTGGCTTTGGCCTGTTTAAAGCATAAAAGGTTGGTATAGGTGGGGTGTCTTCGTAACATACCCCAGGCCCTATTTTGAAGCTTTTTGGTTTCTGTGCACTCGGGGGTCCACCAGGGGAAACTTTTTTTGCGCACAAGACTGGATGTTTGAGGTATTGCCTTTTCTGCCGCTGAAACTAAAACTGTAGTGAACTTCTCATTTATTTCATTTACATTGAGTTCATTTAAACAGACATCTTCAAGTTTTGCATGTTTCATAAAAAGCGGCCAGTCGGCAAGATGTATTTTCCAGCGACGTGGCTTAGAGTTTATTGTAGGTAATGTGGATGAGAGCTTGATAAATGCCGGCAAATGATCACTTCCATATGAAGTGTCGGGGACTTCCCATTTAAAATCGCTAAAAACAGACGGTGAGCAGAAGGCTAAATCTAGACAGCTGAATTTGCGTGAGCTTGGTGAGAAATATGTTGGTGAACCCGAGTTTAAAAGACATATGCTGTTGGACAAAATAAAATCTTCGATTACTTGCCCTCTTTGGTCTGTTCTATCGCTACCCCAGAGGCTACAATGGGCATTAAAATCTCCTACCAGAATAAAAGGCTCCGGCAACTGGTGTATTAGATTTTCCAGTTGTCTAATAGTAAAATGAGTATGGGGTGGGATGTAAAGTGAACAGATGGTGATGGTTTTATGCGATAGAACGGTGACGGCAACAGCCTCGAAAGAAGTATTCAGTTGAACATTTCGTGTAGGGGTGCCGCCCTGAACGACTATGGCGACTCCTCCTGACAAACGGCTAGAGTGTTCGCGGTCTTTTCGGACAACGGTGAAACCTTTGAGAATGTTAGTATTTTTTGGACCAAGATTCGTTTCTTGGAGACACACTGCAACTGGCCAAAAAGTGTTGATAATGTCTTTGATGTCACCTATATTGTGTATAAGACCTCTGCAATTCCAGTGAACAATGAAAGCCATGTTTCTAAAATGAAAAATGTAGTGGTGTTTGCGAACTTAAAAAACTAAAGGTGACATGCGATACGGGACGGTACACGTTTAATGGGCGGTAACCGTTCAGGTTGCCTGTCCCTTTTTCTGTAGAGTTATAAGGACCTTGTCCTTCTTAGGGCGCTCAGAAGAGCGCTGTTCTTTTGGCGTCAATGACGCCGGGGTTTTAGTGTCGACCTCCATTGCCTTCTCTGAGGCGCTGGATGATCGAGAGCCAGGCGCCGAGACACGCGCCTCGGGCCTTGGCGTTCTGTTTAGCCTGGGAACCTGCGCGACGACTGTCTGCAGGGCCGTCTTGGATGATGGTGGAGTAGCACTAGCTGCTGCCACCGAGGGGGCGGATGGAGTTGCTACAGGACCACTGACTGTGACCTCTGTAGACTCCTGAGACCGATGTGGCGCTGCCCCCTGTCGCGCCACATTGGCATAGCTTATTTGAGGTAAGAGTGAAAGCCTCTTCCTTGCTTCAAAAAATGAAATCTTTTCTTTTACTGTGAGAGCAATCACTTCCTTCTCCTTCTTCCAACAGGGACATGATCGTGAATACGCTGGATGATCCCCTTTGCAGTTCACACAGCGTGGGGGAGCGTTACAGTTTTCAGATGGGTGATCGTTGGCACTGCATTTCGCGCATGTTTCTTTGCCTCTGCATGATTGTGATGCGTGGCCGAACCTCTGGCACTTAAAACATCGCCTCGGGTTCGGTATATATGGCCTGACATTTATCTTTAGGTATCCTGCGTCGAGAGAAGTGGGAAGAATACTAGTACCAAATGTGAGGATCACATGTTTGGTCGGGAGTTGTTCATTGTTTCTTCGGATTGTAATTCTCTGTACTTTAATGACATTCTGTTCTTGGAACCCTTCGAGAAGTTCCTCGTCACTCAAGCTGAGAAAATCTTCCTCTGAGATAACGCCCCTGCTGGTGTTTAGGGAGCGATGGGGAGAAATTGTGACTTTGATTTCACCAATACTGGCGAGTTCGGACAGCTTTGGCACTTGTTCTTTGTTTCTCAGTTCTATAAGTAGGTCTCCACTGGTCATTTTCGAGGCTTTATAGTCTTTGCCAATTTTTTCTACGAGGCATTTCGCCACCAAGAAAGGAGATAGCTTACGCATGCTTTGTGATCCTTCACTATGCAAGACGTGGTAACGTTGGAAGTTGTCTATGTCGGTTCGGAGGGTGAATTGAAAAGGTGCATCGGTGCGGCCTCTTTTCAGAGGCCGATCTGGAAGTCGCGGAAAAGCTTCTGCCATAATATGGTTTGAAATTCGGCGGCGGTGGTAGCCACCCACCACCGAGCCCAACAAGGGGACGCTACAGGTTGTGAGCAACCTGCACACGCCAGCTATGCACCGCCACTATAACCTAATGCATATAACCAAGACTGGATATACTACACACGGTTAACCCTTGCCACCAGGAAATTCGGAAGTAAGAAGAAGTGAAAAGAAGACAGGAAAGATGAAAAGGCTAGAGAGAAAGTCGAAGATTGAAGAGGAGGACAGGAAAAGGCGACTGCCGATTTCCCCCGGGTGGGTCAGTCCGGGGGTGCCGTCTACGTGAAGCAGAGGCCAAAGAGGTGTGTTGCCTCCACCGGGGGGCCTTAAAGGTCCGAACACCCGGCATCGGCTCAACCCCCAGGATCCCCCTTTCCCCGGACACGGCTAAGCCGCGCACGGCTACACGCGGGAGGGTCCAACTCTCGTGTGCTCGGGTCCGTGGTGTCGCAACACACCAAACGCCTGCTTGCGCAGACGCCCCTGCGGGGAAGAGGTCACAAAGATGACATATGTGAATGAGCAAGAAACTTGCTAAAATGCTTTTTAGGTCACGTCTCCTTGGACGGGGGAATGACCGGTAGTCTACCCCCTTTGTGTTTTGCAGGGGCGATGCCCGACTTTTTGGTTTGCCTACCAGGTGTAGGCTCTTTTGTTTGATTCGTGTCCGGCGGACACACTTCCATCATATCATCGCCCTTTGGGCGTTCATCGTTGATGGTGCTTGATGAAGGTGCCGACTTCTTGGAAAGAAAGCGGTCCTTCGGCACCGATGTTGAGACCTTCGTGGCCTCTACCGCGTGCTGACCGACGTCAGCCCCAGCAGAAGCTTCTGGGCCTCTTGGGGGAGGTTTGCTATGAGCGTCTGTTTTTTCACTGGGTGAGGAGGGCTGGAGTGCTGACACTTTGTCCAGCAGCTCCACCTGTGTTCCAACTGACACCATCGGCGGCGCACGCCCTCTTTGCACAGCCTGTGCGTAAGTACCTCTATCGGCAAACGCGACTCTCTTTTTGGCTTCAATGTACGATATGTTCTCCCGTACCTTCAATGCGATCACTTCTTTTTCTTTTTTCCACTCAGGGCAAGATCTGGAAAACGCCGCGTGATGACCCGCGCAGTTTGCACAGCACATCTCGCTTGTGCACGTTTCATCACCATGGTCTGATTGACCGCATTTAGCACAGGTTGCTCTTCCGCGACATGACTGGGATCCATGCCCATATTTCTGACACCGAAAGCACCGGCGGGGATTGGGCAAATAAGGTCTTACTCTAAGGTACAGGTAAGCGGCCTTAACGGCACTTGGAAGCGTTAAGGAGTTGAAGGTCAGCACAATGTGTTTGGTCGGATTTTCAATGTTATTTTTTCTAAATTTAATTCGTCTTGCACATAGAACACCCTGATCTCTCAAGGCTTCTTCGATTTCCTCGTCTGTGCACTTTAGAAGTTCTGTGTCTGAAATCACACCCTTAGCGTAGTTCAGTGTACGATGTGGCGAGACAGACACACTGTTCTCACCGATCTTGTCAAGTTTCTTAATCTGCCTGCTATGCTCAGCCGTCATAACTTCGAGCAAGAGGTCTCCAGAATTCATTTTCTTTGCTTTGTATGTCTCACCAATACACTCGTTAAGTGCCTTGGCGATGAGGAAAGGGGACATGTCTTGAATTTTTCGTTCACTTTCAGAAGTGATGACAAAAAATTTTGTAAAGCTATCGCTAGCTATACTTAAGTTCATTACCTCGGTCCGGTGCCTTTTCGGCCTCCGATCAGGTTTTGCTGAAGAGGGGGTTCTATCCATGAAGTTACTTATACGTTCGGCAGATAAGCTGGCCGCCCACCATGGAGCCCAACATGGGAGTGTTTTAAAAACCACTAGCCATACATAACTGCTATAACCATATAACCATGACCAAGGAAGGCCACGACCACATGGTTAACCCTTGCCGCCTTGAAATTCGGAAGTGAGAAGAAGTGATAAGAAGACAGGAAAGAAGAGACAGCGAGAGAGAAAGACGAAGATTGAAGAGGAGGACAGGAAAAGGTGACTGCCGATTTCCCCCGGGTGGGTCAGTCCGGGGGTGCCGTCTACGTGAAGCAGAGGCCAAAGAGGTGTGTTGCCGCCGCCGAGGGGCCGTAAAGGTCCAAACACCCGGCATTGGCTCAACCCCCAGGATCCCCCTTTCCCCGGACACGGCTAAGCCGCGCACGGCTACACGCGGGAGGGTCCAACCCTCGTGTGCTCGGGTACGTGGTGTCGCAACACACCAAACGCCTGCTTGCGCAGACGCCCCTGCGGGGGTTACCTGAAAAGAAACTTCTCTCTCGCACCTTCATCACTCAAGCGACAGTTATATATATCTTATGTCCGATCTAATCTCGAATATGCATCGTCAATCTGGGACCCTGGCCTTGCAACTCTTACAAATAACTTGGAGGCAATGCAGAATCGCTCAGCACGTTTTATCCTAAGTAACTATCATCGAACTTCCAGCGTAACTAACATGAAATCGATACTTAATCTGCCCCCGCTTGCACATAGACGGAAACTATCTCGACTTGCATTGTTTCATAAGATCTATCATCATAATCATGTTCTTAGGACCCGTCTGATTAAACCGCCTAATTTTGTTTCATCTCGACTTGATCACAACCATAAAGTCCATGTCCCTCACCAAAACACTGCAACATACTCGCACTCTTTCCTGCCCAAAACCAGCCTCGACTGGGACAATCTTCCCGCCTCATTAGTTAACATTACCAACTGTGACCCTTTTCGTGAAGCTCTTTCCAGCGGAATTTAACGCATTCCAACATTTTTTTTACTTCTCTATGTTGATTGGAAACTTCATCTTTTAGTGTCTCAATCGGTTGCAATGGTATGTTCTTGCCGTAATCATTGTACAAGCCTTGCATGATAGTGTGAATTTTCGTTTAAGAACTTACATTCGTTCCCATTTTTTGAAATTTTTTAATTGTGTATGTGCAAATAACTGTATTTATGTTGAATGATTGACCCCCTCTCCTCTATAATGCTTGTATGCCTTGAGGGTACAATAAATAAATAAATAAATAAAAGGTACGAGCGCGTTGTAACGTGCGACATCGGCAATGCTAGCGGCCAGGCGCTCTCAGCGTGCGCGCATTGTTCGATGCGCAGCGTGTGTAGCGCCCCACGCAGCCGGAAATGCTGTGCGCGCGCATCGGCGCAAAACGCCTTTGAAGCTTTAGCTTGGGCACCAACTCCGACGCGGCCTTCTCGAATACATGTAAAATGCAAAAGCGTTTTTCTGAGATGACCGCTGGACCTATTTCAATGAAATTTGTTGCATTTCAGAGAGAAGATTAAATTCTAGTCACTGTTGGGAGCGGAATTTCGACTTAGGGACTGAAATTCGTTAATAGAATTTTCAAAAATCCCGGAAATATAGAAGCACGAAGTTTACAAATTAATAGCTCTGCATCAAGAACAGATATCGCGGTTCTGTAAACGGCACCCATAAGATCATTCAAAGCGGACAAATTCAATATCTCCATTCGTATATTACATGAATTCGTTACGTTGTGTACAAGGGTTCTGCAATATCTGTATTTCCATATTACTGAATTTTTGAGATGCACATATAACATATCAATTTTCTCCGCTTTAGAGGTACTATTAGGTGCAATTCACAGAATTGTGATATCATTTTTTTTGCTGAGTTGCAGAGTTGTAAACATCACAGTTTCGTTTTCTGAAAATTTTTGATCTTTGGCAATTTTTAATGAAAAACCGTGATGAGCCTGCTCAGTCAAGGAACCAGCCGGTTGAAAGACATCGGTTCGCAGTGCCACCGTATGTGCATGATGTCTCCGATAGGCTAAAAAAGATTCGGCAACCTCCAGGAATCACAGTCCTTTTCTCAACCCCGGAAAAGCTGCAAAGCTCTGTAAGTGTAAACGCGCCTGGATCGCATCAGAGTTCTAGCTCTGTCGGGCACAGAAAACGTTTTGAGATATGCGCAACGAATTTCGTTTACCATATTCCCCTATTTTGAGGCATTAAATATGTTGGATGGACAGGCGGGTGCCTAAATGATCGTTTAAGAGTGCACTATAACGTCCATAACACTGTTCAAGGCCACTACGGCATCCATTGCCCTGGAACTGGCTGCGTGCCCCTCTTTGAAGATACAGAAGTTTTAGCGAGACACAGGTCATTCGGGAAATTATAGAAGCAAATTTCACCAGAAAACTGGGTAGTGTGTGCGTTAGTGCCCCCTCTAACACGCTGACCCTAGTGAAGTATTGTATTTCATGAGATAGAAATTATAATGTTTTTTTTTCAGGTGACCACGTGCTTAGTACAATGACTTGCTGTTAGACGCCCCTTGTGACTCATTTTCTGCGCATGCCCGCTCTTGTATACATAAACACAATGTGGCAACGCAATAAATATTATTGGAAGTCAGCGCAGTCTGTCGTCTCTCGCAGACCTTGTAATTCACGCTGTACGTAATTTTTTCTCATTAATTGCCAACTATCCCAAGAAAGCACCTTTTTCAGTATATTTATAATGTTTGATACGACCATTTGCTGGCAAATGTTAACAGTGTGATATTTAACTTGATCTTTTACATGACTGCCTGTGTTCTTTTAGTAACCAGAGTATGGCTAATTTATTAAACCATATTTGCTAATTTGCAACTCACATGCTACAGCAAGCCCTAATCTTGTATTATTGCATCTAAGTGCAAATAATTTAGAAATGTACTATGTATTTTAAAACACTGTCCACCTTTCGTGCTCAGCAAAATCGTTTACTCAACAGTGGTTTGCTTTTATCAGGCCTTCTACTGCACTTTGCACCCACACAATAGCAAATGTGGAATATTCACTCTTGATTTACAGTAAGAAAAGAACCTATTTTCAAACTACATATTGATGATGATGATATGTGGTGTTTAATGGCGCAAGGGCCAGGTGTGGCCAAAGAGCGCCATGACCAGTGGTGATGTTGGCGATGCATTATGGAGATGTGACTTGGCTGTAAAGTGGCCTAAAAATAGTTGCTGTAAAGTGCATAAAATCTACGTGATATAAAATTATGGCGATGACTAATGACGAATACTATGAACATTAAAATCCATCGTAAAAAAATGACGTAGAACTGAAAGTATATGAGATGGTTAAAATGGCTGGAGCACTGTTGCCTCGCCGGAGCCCTTGAAACACAAGGGCCTAGAGGCACGTGCTATACGAAAGAACTATCACAGCGCCATCCTCTGAAGAGAGGAGGCGCTACGAACATGTGGGGCTAACAACATGCAATACAACATCCTTCAGATAACTTAAAAGTGCATTGGTGTCAAATAGCGGTTCTGGGCCGATTAACATTAATGGGTGAAGGGGAATGTGCTGCCGATATGCTAAGGGAAAATGTCTCTTTCTCTCTGATTCGGCTTCCCGACACTCCAGGAGGACGTGGAGTACGGTCAGCCTCTCCCCGCATCTACCACAGGCTGGAGGCTCACTTCCGGTTAGTAGAAAATTGTGTGTGCCAAACGTGTGTCCTATTCTGAGACGACAGAATAGGACATCTGTTCGGCGTGATTTTGTAGTAGAGGGCCAGAATCCTAACTGCGGTTTTATCAGGTGGAGCTTATTATCTGTTTCCGCGTCCCAGATGCGTTGCCAGTGATCTCGCAGCCTCCTTCGCAGGAAAGGCCTCAGATCTGTGACAGGCACCGCAGCGGTAGGGTTAACCGCTTGCAATGTGATTGACGTGGCCATCTCGTCCGCGAGAACGTTACCTTCAATTCCCCTATGGCCAGGGACCCAGCATATTATGATATTCTGGTTAGATGAGTACGCTTTGCACAAGACCGAATATAATTCGTTAAATACGGGATTTTTATGTTTGCTGAGTGACATTAAGGCCTTCACTACGCTGATAGAGTCTGTATAGATCGCCGCTTTTGGAAGTTTCGATTTTCTTATGTGCTTTACAGCAGAGAGTAATGCGTAGGCCTCGGCCGTAAAAATACTTGTTTCCGGATGCAGTACATCGGATTCCGAAAACGATGGGCCGACGGCTGCATAGGATACCCCGGCAATTGATTTCGAAGCGTCTGTGTAGAACTCTGCGCAGGAGTGCTTGTGCTGGAGTTCTAGGAAATGCATTCGGATTTCGGCCTCAGGAGCGTGCTTTGTAACTTTCATAAAGGATATGTCACATTGTATCACCTGCCACTCCCAAGGAGGTAAGAGCTTGGTTAGGTGCATTAAGCGATGCTCGATGAGTGGGACATGCATTTCATCGCTAAGCTCCTTCACACGCAGCGAGAAAGGCTGTCTTATGGAGGGACGATTGCTGAAAAGTGTAGCGCACGTCATATCAGTAACGGTATCAAAACATGGATGTTCAGGATTAGAGCGTACTTTAAGGAAATATGTATAGCTAATGTATGATCTCTGTAGGTGGAGAGACCATTCATTTGATTCTACATATAGACTTTGTATGGGACTCGTTCTGAAAGCGCCAGTGGCCAATCGGATTCCTAGATGGTGGACAGGATCTAGGATCTTTAGTGCGCTCGGGGCGGCAGAGTTATATACTACAGCACCATAATCCAATCGAGACCGAATTAGGCTCTTGTATAGGTTCATTAAGCACTTCCTATCACTACCCCATGTATTCTGTGATAGGAGTTTCATTAGGTTCATTGTTTTTAGACATTTTTCTTTCAGATATTTAATGTGTGGAATGAAAGTGAGTCTGTAGTCAAGTATGATACCTAAGAATTTGTGCTGTTTGCTGATAGGTATTCGTTGTCCACACAGTTCTAAGGAAGGATCCGGAACCAGGCCTCTCTTTCTTGTAAAAAGAACACAAGAGCTTTTGTTAGGATTGATCTTAAATCCATTCTTGTCTGCCCACATTGAGACTTTGTTCAGGCCGTGCTGTACCTGTCTCTCGCACACTGCGAGGTTACAGGATTTGAAAGCTATTTGTATGTCGTCCACGTAGACAGAATAAAAGATTGCCGGTGGTAATGAAGCGCGAAGCGTGTTCATCTTCACGATGAAGAGTGTGCAGCTGAGCACGCCTCCTTGCGGTACACCAGTTTCTTGCGTAAAAGGACGCGAAAGTACATTTCCTACTTTTACCCGGAAGGTACGACTGGACAGATAGCTTTCTATTAGGTTAAGCATATTTCCATGGATACCCATTCCTAACAAGTCTCTTAGGATTCCGTAACGCCACGTCGTATCGTACGCCTTCTCCATATCGAGGAATATGGATAAGAAGAATTGTTTGTTGGATATTTGCTTCTACACGTACAAGATGGTCAGTTGTGGAGCGCCCTTCTCGGAAGCCGCACTGATAGGGATCAAGGATTTTGCTCAGTTCAAGGAAATGGATGAGTCGCCTATTAATCATTTTTTCAAACACCTTACAGATGCAACTTGTGAGGGCTATCGGGCGGTAACTTGCCACTGAGGAAGGGTCCTTGCCTTGTTTCAAAACAGGGACCACAATGGCTTCCTTCCATGCGGTTGGAAGGTACCCTGCATCCCAAATGGTGTTGAAAAGTGTGAGTAGTGTAACCTGCGTGTCATTATGTAAGTTTTTGAGCATTTCATACATGATTCTATCAGATCCTGGTGCGGAGCTGTTGCATACGCTCAAGGCAGCTCTTAATTCAGCAATACAAAAAGGACGGTTGTAAGGCTCATTCTCTCGATCTTTTCTTCTTAATGGCTTACGTTCTTCTGTTTCTTTGTATTTGAGGAAGGACTGTGTATAATTTGTTGGACTTGACACGCTCTCAAAATATTCCCCAAGTGAGTCTGCCTGGTCTTGCAGTGTATCGCCCTGTGTGTTCACCAGGGGGAGTGAATGTGTTTGCCGCCCTCTAATCCTATTAACTCTGTTCCAGGCTTTGGCCTCATCCCTAAACGTGTTAATACTCGATAAAAACCTGTGCTAGCTCTCTCTTCTGGCCTGTCGGCGGGTTCTCCTACCTTGGGATTTTATTTTTTTAAAGTTGACAAGATTCTCAGCGGTGGGAGAAGCTCGCAGCAACCCCCACGCCTTGTTCTGATTCTTACGGGCGGTCCGACATTCGCTGTTCCACCACGGTACACGACGTTTGCATGCCAGACCACTCGCTTCGGATATGCATTTTGATGCGGCATCAATCATGAATGATGTAAGATACTCTACAGCAGCATCAATTTCTAGAGAAGACATGTCGGCCCATGAGATGTTAGTGAGAGTTCGAAATTTCTCCCAGTCGGCTGTGTCTATCTTCCACCTAGGAGCTTGTGGAGGACATTCGTTTTCTTTAGATGTTCTTATCAGTATCGGGAAGTGGTCGCTCCGGTAAGGATTGTTCATAACTTCCCATTCGAGTTCAGGCAGTATACACGTGGAAACTAGGCTGAGGTCAATTGATGAAAATGTTCTGTTGGCGAGAGAATAATATGTGGGTGCCTTCTTATTCAGCAGGCATGCACCAGAAGAGAAGAATGAATGAATGTATGTGGTTTAGTGGCGCAAGGGCCAGATATGGCCAAAGAGCGCCAAGACAGTGTTAGTGATTTCGCGGTGGAATGATGAGTTCTGTGACGAAGATGTGACTTGGCTGTATAGTGGCCTAAAAACAGTCGCTGTAAAGTGCGTAAAATCTATGTGCTATAAAATTATGGCGATGATTAATGACGAGTACTATGAACATTAAAATCCATCGTAGAAGGATGATGCAAAATATAAAATATATAAGATGGTAAAATTTCTTGGAGCACTGCTGCCTCGCCAGAGCCCTTGAACCACAAGGGCCTAGAGGCATGTGCTATTTAAAATAGTTATCACAGCGCCATCCTCTGAAGAGAGGAGACGCTACGAACATGTGGGGCTAAAAACATGAAACACAACATCTTTCAGATAACTTAGGACCGCGTTGGTGTCAAATAGCGGTTCTGGGCCGAGTAACATTACTGGATGAAGGGGGATCTGCTGCCGGTATGCTATGGGAAAATGTTTCTTTCTTTCGTATTCGGCTTTCGGACACTCCAGAAGGACGTGGAGGACGGTGAGCCTCTCCCCGCATCTACCGCAGGTTGGAGGCTCGTTTCCGGTGAGTAAAAAGTTATGTGTGCCAAATGTGTGTCCTATTCTTAGACGACAGAATAGGACATCTGTCCGGCGTGATTTTGTTACGGAAGGCCAGAATCCTAACTGTGGCTTTATCCCGTGGAGCTTATTATTTGTTTCCGCGTCCCATAGGCGTTGCCAGTGGTTCCGTAGTTTCCTCCGTAAGAAGGGCTTCAGGTCTGTGACAGGGACCGAAGCAGTAGGGTTAACTGCATGCAATGAAATTGATGTGGCCATCTGGTCGACTAGAACGTTTCCCTCGATGCCCCTATGACCTGGCACCCAGCATATGATGACATGTTGATTACCTATATGGGCTTTACACAGAGCAGAATAGAGTTCGTTAATTACCGGATTTTTGTGGTTAGAGAATGATATCAAGGCCTTTACAACACTAAGGGAGTCCGTATATATGACTGATTTCTGGAGTTTTGATTTCCTGATATGCTTCACAGCCGACAAAAGTGCGTAGGCCTCAGCCGTAAAGATACTAGTTTCCGGGTGCAGTACGTCGGATTCCGAGAAGGATGGACCGACGGCTGCATAGGATACCCCGTCGTGTGACTTTGATGCGTCTGTGTAGAACTCCGTGCAGGAGTATTTGTGCTGGAGTTCCCGGAAATGCATCTTGATTTCAATCTCTGGGGCATGCTTTGTGACTTCCACGAACGATATATCACATTGTATGAGCTGCCACTCCCAAGGAGGTAGCACCTTGGCTGGATGCTGTAGGCGAAGCTCGAGGAGTGGAACGTGCATTTCTTCACTAAGCTCCCTCACACGCAGCGAGAAAGGCTGTCTTACGGAGGGACGATTGCGAAGGAGTGTAGCATATGTCATGTCATTAATGGTATTAAAACAGGGATGCTGAGGATTTGAGTGGACTTTCAGAAAATATGTATGGCTGATGTATGTTCTCTGCAGATGAAGTGACCACTCATTTGATTCCACATATAAACTTTGCATGGGACTCGTTCTGAAAGCGCCAGTGGCCAGTCTGATTCCTAGATGGTGCACTGGGTCTAGCATCTTTAGTGCGCTCGGGGCGGCAGAGTGATAAATCACGGCACCATAGTCTAGTCGCGATCGAATGAGGCTTTTATATAGATTCATTAAACATTTCCTGTCACTACCCCACGTAGTCTGGGACAGAAGTTTCATTATGTTCATTGTTTTCAGACATTTTTCTTTAAGATGTTTAATGTGGGGGACGAAAGTGAGTCTGTAGTCAAGTATGACACCTAGAAATTTGTGTTCTTTGTTTACAGGTATCTGTTGTCCACGCAGTTCTATGCAAGGATCTGGGATAAGTCCTCTCTTTCTTGTAAAAAGAACACAAGAGCTTTTGTTAGGATTGATCTTAAACCCATTCTTGTCTGCCCACATTGACACTTTGTTCAGGCCATGCTGTACCTGTCTCTCGCAGACTGCGAGTTTACAAGATTTGAAAGCTATTTGAATGTCGTCCACGTAGACAGAGTAAAAGATGGCGGGTGGTAGTGAAACACGAAGCGTGTTCATCTTCACGATAAATAGCGTGCAGCTGAGCACGCCTCCTTGGGGTACACCCGTTTCTTGCGTAAAAGGACGTGAGAGTGCATTGCCGACTTTTACCCGGAAGGTACGATTTGACAGATAGCTTTTTATTATATTAAACATATTACCGTGGATGCCCATTTCTGACAGGTCTCTTAAGATTCCGTAACGCCACGTTGTGTCATACGCCTTTTCCATATCGAGAAATATCGATAGGAAGAACTGTTTATGTATAAATGCGTCCCGGATATTCCCTTCAACACGCACGAGATGATCGGTTGTGGAGCGCCCTTCTCGGAAGCCGCACTGATAAGGATCAAGCATTTTGCTCTGTTCAAGGAAATGAATGAGTCGCCGATTTATCATTTTTTCGAACACCTTACAAATGCAACTTGTGAGGGCTATCGGGCGGTAACTTGCCACTGAGGAAGGGTCTTTGCCTTGTTTCAAAACAGGGACTACAATGGCTTCCTTCCAGGCGGTTGGAAGGTACCCTGCATCCCAGATGGTGTTGAAAAGTGTGAGTAGTGTAAGTTGCGTGTCATTGTGTAAGTTTTTGAGCATTTCATACATGATTCTATCAGATCCTGGTGCGGAACTCTTGCATGCGCTCAAGGCAGCTTTCAACTCGGCAGCACTAAAAGGGCAATTGTACGGTTCATTCTGTCGGCATTTATTGATGAGTGGCTTGCATTCTTCTATTTGTTTATATTTTAGGAAGGATTGCGAATAATGATTTGAGCTTGATACACTCTCAAAGTGCTCCCCAAGTGAGTCCGCCTGATCTTGTAGGGTATCGCCTTGTGTGTTTACCAAAGGGAGTGCATGTGCTTGTCGCCCTCTTATCCTATTGACCCTGTTCCAGGCTTTCGCCTCATCTCTGAACGAGTTAATACTCGATAGAAACTTCTGCCAACTTTCTCGTCTGGCCTGTCGGCGGGTTCGCCTGCCTTCGGATTTTACTTTTTTGAAGTTAACTAGATTCTCTGCAGTGGGAGAAGCGCGTAGCAACCCCCACGCCCTGTTCTGTTTTTTACGAGCGATCCTACAATCGTCGTTCCACCATGGGACACGCCGTTTGCAGACCAAGCCTTTTACTTCTGATATGCATTTAAATGCGACATCTATTATGAATGCTGTAAAAAACTCGATGATGATGATGTGTGTGGGTTAGTGGCGCAAGGGCCAGATATGGCCAAAGAGCGCCATGTCCGTGTTAATTTGTTTGCAGTGAAATCATGAGTACTAAGAAGTTGGTGTGCCGTGGCTGTAGAAGGGCCTTAAAAATGGTAGCGCTAAAGTGCGTAAAATCTGTATAATACGATTATGGCGATGATTTATGAAGTGTACTATGAACAATAAGACAATTAAAAAGAATGATATGATGTCTAAAGATATATCAGGTTATATAAGATATGCTAGAGCACTAATGCCTCCTTAGAGCCCTTGAGACACAAGGGCCTGGAGGCATGTGCTATTTAAAACAATTATCGCAGCGGCATCCTCTGGAGCGAGGATGCTCTACGAATTTAATGGGCTTATGACGTGTAGAACTACATCTTTTAAGAAGTCGAGGACTGCCTTGGTATTAAAAAGCGGTTCATGACCAAGAAACATAGCCGGGTGCAGAGGGATGTAATAACGGTATGCTAGCGGAAAATGTTTCTTTCTTTCAGGTTCGGCTTTCCGACACTCCAAGAGGACATGGAGGACGGTCAGCCTCTCACCGCATCTACCACAGGTTGGAGGATCGTTTCCCGTGAGTAAAAAGTTGTGGGTCCCAAATGTGTGTCCTATTCTGAGGCGACAGAATAGGACTTCTGTTCGCCGAGATTTTGTTGGGGAGGGCCAGAAACCTAACCGGGGCTTTATAACGTGCAGTTTGTTATTTGTTTGCGCGTCCCACGTGCACTGCCAGTGACTTCGCAGTTTATTTCGTACGAAAGGCCTCAGGTCTGTGACAGGCACATCAGCGGTAGGGTTAACAGCTTGCGATGTGATTGACGTGGCCATCTCGTCCGCGAGAACGTTGCCTTCGATTCCCCTATGGCCAGGGACCCAGCATATTATGATATTCTGGTTAGATGAGTACGCTTTACATAATGCCGAATACAGTTCATTGAATACGGGATTTTTATGTTTGTAGAGTGACTTTAAGGCCTTCACGACGCTTAGAGAGTCTGTATAGATCGCTGCTTTTGAAAGTTTTGATCTTCTTATATGCTTCACGGCAGAGAGTAATGCGTAGGCCTCGGCCGTAAAGATGCTTGTTTCGGGATGCAGTACATCGGATTCCGAAAAGGATGGGCCGACTGCTGCATAGGATACCCCGGCATTTGACTTCGAAGCGTCTGTGTAGAAATCTGCGCAGGAGTGCTTGTACTGTAGTTCTAGGAAATGCATTCTGATTTCGATCTCTGGTGCGTGTTTTGTTATTTCTAAAAAGGATATGTCACATTCTATGACCTGCCACTCCCAAGGCGGTAACAACTTGGTTGGATGCATTAGGCGAAGCTCGAGGAGTGGGACATGTATCTCATCACTAAGCTCCCTCACTCGAAGCGAGAAAGGCTTTCTTACAGAAGGACGATTATGGAATAGTGTAGTGCAGGTCATATCGTTAACAGTGTTAAAACATGGATGTTGATGATTGGAGTGTATTTTTAGGAAATATGTAAGGCTTATGTAACTTCTCTGAAGATGGAGCGACCATTCATTTGATTCCGCGTATAAGCTTTCAATCGGGCTTCTTCTGAAAGCACCAGTGGCTAAGCGGATACCTAGATGGTGGACAGGATCTAGGATCTTTAGTGCGCTCGGAGCGGCAGAGTTATATACGACGGCACCATAGTCCAATCGTGATCGAATTAGGCTCTTATAAACATTCATCAGACACTTCCTGTCGCTACCCCATGTTGAGTGGGATAGAATTTTAAGTAGGTTCATTGTCCTTAGACATTTTTCTTTAAGATATTTAATGTGCTGTATAAAAGTAAGCTTGGAGTCTAGTATAATACCTAAAAATTTGTGTTCTTTGTTTATGGGTATTTGATGTCCACACAATTGAACACACGGATCTGGAACCAGGCCTCTCTTTCTAGTAAAAAGAACACAAGTGCTTTTGTGGGGGTTGATCTTAAATCCGTTTTCGTCAGCCCACTTGGAAACCTTGTTCAGGCCCTGCTGTACCTGTCTCTCGCATACTGCGAGGTTGCAGGATTTAAAGCCTATTTGTATATCGTCGACGTATACGGAATAAAAAATGGCCGGTGGGAGTGAAGCACGTAGTGTGTTCATCTTAACAATAAAAAGAGTGCAGCTTAGCACACCTCCCTGGGGTACACCAGTTTCCTGCGTAAAAGGACGTGACAGTGCATTACCGACTTTTACTCGGAAGGTACGATTGGACAAATAGCTTTCTATTAGGGCGAGCATATTGCCACGGATGCCCATTCCCGACAAGTCTCTCAAGATTCCGTAGCGCCACGTTGTGTCGTACGCCTTCTCCATATCTAGGAACACGGATAGGAAATATTGCTTATGTAGAAAGGCGTCGCGAATGTTTCCCTCAATGCGCACAAGGTGATCAATTGTGGACCGCCCTTCCCTGAAGCCACACTGAAAGGGATCAAGCATTTGATTTAATTCCAGGAAATGTATGAGCCGCCGATTAACCATTTTCTCAAACAGCTTACAAATGCAACTTGTGAGGGCTATCGGGCGGTAACTTGACGCCAACGAAGGATCTTTACCTTGCTTCAGAATGGGAATCACAATCGCTTCTCTCCATGCAAGTGGAAGATACCCAGCAGCCCAAATAGTGTTAAAAAGTGCAAGTAAAGTCAATTGTGTATCAGTGTGTACGTTCTTAATTATGTCGTACATAATTCTGTCAGGTCCTGGAGCAGAGCTCTTGCATGTGATCAAGGCAGCTCTTAGCTCGGCAATGCTAAAGGGACGGTTGTAAGGCTCATTCTCTCGACCTTTTCTTGTTAATGGCTTACGTTCTTCTGTTTCTTTGTATTTGAGAAAGGATTGTGTATAATTTGTTGGACTTGACACGCTCTCAAAATATTCCCCAAGTGAGTCTGCCTGGTCTTGCAGTGTATGTCCCTGTGTGTTTACCAGGGGGAGTGCATGTGTTTGCCGCCCTCTAATCCTATTTACTCTGTCCCAGGCTTTGGCCTCATCCCTGAACGAGTTAATACTTGATAAAAACTTGTGCCAGCTTTCTCTTCTGGCCTGTCGGCGGGTTCGCCTGCCTTGGGACTTTACTTTTTTAAAGTTCATAAGATTTTCCGCTGTGGGAGAAGCGCGTAGCAACCCCCACGCCTTGTTCTGATTCTTACGGGCGATCCTACATTCGCTGTTCCACCACGGCACACGTCGTTTGCATGCCAGACCACTCACTTCGGATATGCATTTTGATGCGGCATCTATTATGAGTGATGTAAGATATTCCACAGCCGCATCAATTTCTAAAGAAGACATATCGGCCCATGAGATGTTAGTGAGAGTTCGATATTTCTCCCAGTCGGCTGTATCTATCTTCCACCTAGGAGCTCGTGGAGGAAGTTCATTTTCTTTAGATGTTCTTAGCAATACAGGGAAGTGATCGCTCCCGTAAGGGTTTCTCGTAATTTCCCATTCGAGTTCGAGCAGTAAAGAGGCGGAAACTATACTAAGATCTATTGACGAAAAGGTTCTGTTCGCAAGAGAGTAATATGTGGGTTCTTTCTTATTTAGAAGGCACGCTCCAGAAGAGAAAAGGAACTGTTCAACGAGGCGACCTCGCGCATCGATACGAGAGTCTCCCCACAAGGTGCTGTGTGCATTGAAATCGCCAAGAACAACATAAGGTTCTGGCAATTCATCTATGAAGGACTGAAATTCATGTTTGCTTAGTTTGTAGTGTGGGGGTATATAAATCGAGCAAATAGTGATAAGTTTGTTTAGCAAAACTATTCGAACCGCCACTGCTTCAAGGGCCGTTCGTAGCTGTAAATGTTGACATGCTATGCTCTTTTGGATTACAATTGCAACACCTCCCGATGATGCGATTGCATCATCACGATCTTTGCGAAAAGTAACATACTGTCGGAGAAAGTTGGTGTGTTGTGTTTTTAGGTGTGTTTCCTGTAGACACAGCACTTTTGGATTGTGTTTGTGTATGAGTTCTTGTACGTCATCAAGGTTCCTAAGAAGACCTCTAACGTTCCATTGAATAATTTGTGTATCCATATTGAAGGTTAATAAGTGCTGTGTGTATGGAAACAGGTGATGCCTTAGGTTACAGAGCTCTTTCGAGGCCCTGTAACAGGGGTTCTGCCCTTTCTGGAGCGTTCGAGTGAGCCTCGCCGCTCCTTAGGCGCTTGGTGCGCCTTGGGAATAGGTGTAGTGTCCATTGCCTCTTGTGAGGCGCCGGACACATGCTCTTGCGAGCGAGAAGTTACTAGAGAGGGTCCCGCCTTGGAGGGCAAGACCCCTGCGCCCACCAGCCCGGAGGTCGATGGGGCTCCCCGAGAGATTTGGCTGCGCCGGCTGTTGCCAGCGCAGGAAGGGACCTGGGAAGTTGAGGCAGCCTCGGCTGCGCCCACCTTCGGGGTCGATGGTTCCTTCTCCTCGGTTGACGGAGCAGCGCTAGCTGCAACCGTCGCGGGGGCAGATGGCGTGACTGCCGACTCACTGCTTGTGGGTCGGACAGCCGCCGGAGGCCGTTGTGACGCTGCCCCCTGACGCGCCACTTCGGCAAAGCTTTTCTTTGGCAGGTATGCTACCCGCCTTCGTGCCTCTTTGAACGATATATTCTCTTTTACTTTTATGGTTACAATTTCTTTTTCCTTCTTCCAGGAGGGGCACGACCGTGAGTACGCGGCGTGATCCCCATCACAGTTTACACAGTGTAGAGAGTTATTGCATTCTTCTGTTGCATGTTCAAGGGCACTGCATTTCGCACATGTTTGGCGGCCTCGGCAGCTCTGCGAGCTGTGGCCAAAACGTTGGCATTTGAAACATCTCAAGGGATTTGGCACATACGGTCTTACACGGAGCTTGATGTACCCGGCCTCGATTGATTCGGGCAGGACACTTGAATTGAAGGTGAGGATTAGGTGCTTGGTCGCAATTTCTTTACCCTCGCGCCTTATCTTGATTCTTTTGACATTTATGACATTTTGATCACTGAAGCCCTCCAAGAGTTCAGCCTCAGTGAGCTCAAGCAAATCATCATCTGACACAACACCACGGGTGGTGTTCATTGTACGGTGCGGGGTTACTGTTATGGGGGTCTCTCCAAATGATACTAGTTGCGGTAGTTTCTCATACTGTTTTACATCGCGGAGCTCCAAGAGGAGGTCGCCGCTTGCCATCCTCGACACTTTGTAACCTGGACCAAAAATATCAGTTAGGGACTTTGAAACAAGGAATGGTGAGATGTATCGCACTGCTTTGTTTGGCTTTTCGGAATGAATAACATGGAAGCGGGGAAAGTTCTGGGTTTGGCGTCCAAAAAACTTGAAGACATCTTCGGTGCGCCCTCGTTTCTGAGGGCGATCAGTAAGGGAGGGGAAAGAAGTTTCCATGAAAAAATGTATGCTTTCGGCAACAGCGCCGACCGCCCACCACGGAGCCCAACGAGGGGACGCGGCAGAGCTTGCGTACAAGTCTGCACGACGCCAGTCGTACGCCGTCACTATAACCGAATATGGTGTACCCAAGGTTGGATAGCCACACAGGGTTAACCCGTGCCGCCAGGAGAAAGGAAGTAAAAAGAAGAGAGAAGGAGACAGGAAAGGTCAAAAAGTGAGAGATAAAGACGAAGATTCGAGGAGGGAGAGACAGGAAAAGGCGACTGCCGATGTCCTCCAGGTGGGTCAGCCTGGAGGTGCCGTCTATGTGAAGCCGAGGCCGAAGAGGTGTGTTGCCTCCGCCGGGGGGCCTTAAAGGTCCAGACACCCAGCATCGGCTCAACCCCCAGGATCCCCTTTTCCCCAGACACGGCTAAGCCGCGCACGGCTACACGCGGGAGGGTCCAATCCTCGTGTGCTCGGGTCCGTGGTGTCGCAACACACCAAACGCCTGCTTGCGCAGACGCCCCTGCGGGGGTAAAAAACTCGACTGCAGCGTCAATTCCTAACGAAGACAGGTCAGCCCATGAGATACTAGTTAGAGATCGAAATTTCTCCCAATCAGCTGTCTCAATCTTCCACCTAGGAGCGTATGGTGGATATTCGTTTTCTTTATATGAGCTTAGCAGTATAGGGAAGTGGTCGCTACCGTAAGGGTTGTCGGTAACTTCCCATTCAAGTTCAGGCAGTACAGACGGAGACACTATACTAAGATCTATTGACGAAAAGGATCGGTTTGCAAGAGAGTAATATGTGGGTTCTTTCTTATTGAGAAGGCACGCTCCAGAAGAAAAAAGGAACTGTTCAACAAGGCGACCTCGCGCATCTGTACGAGAGTCGCCCCACAGGGAGCTGTGCGCATTGAAATCGCCAAGAACAGCATAAGGTTCTGGCAATTGATCGATCAAGGAGTGAAATTCATGTTTGTTCAGTTGGTAATGTGGGGGTATATAAAGGGAGCAAATGGTGATGAGTTTGTTTAGTAGGACAACTCGAACCGCCACTGCTTCAAGGGGCGTTTGTAGCTGTAAAGGTTGACACGCAATACTTCTATGAGTAAGAATCGCAACACCACCCGATGATGCGACGGCATCATCGCGATCTTTTCGAAACGTAACATACGTACGGAGAAAGTTTGTGTGTTTAGATTTTAAGTGTGTCTCCTGTAAACACAGCACTTTTGGATTATGTTGGTGGATGAGTTCTTGCAAATCATCAAGGTTTCTAAGGAGACCTCTGATGTTCCATTGAATTATTTGTGTATCCATGTTTAAGGTAAATTTGTGCTGTGTTTACGGAAAAGGAGTGGATGCCTTATATTACAGAGCCCTTTCGAGGCCCTGTAATAGGTGTTTTGTTCTTTCTGAAGCGCTCGAGCGATTCTCGACGCTCCTTAGGCGTTTGGTGCGCCTTGGGGACAGGTGTAGTGTCCATTGCCTCCTGTGAGACGCCGGACAAGCGCTCTTGCGAGCGAGAGGTTTTCCTAGAGAGTCCTGCCCCGGAAGGCAAGACCCCTGCGCCCACCTGCCCGGAGGTCGATGGGGCTCCCTGAGGGATTTGGCTGCGCTGGCCGTTGCCAGCGCTGGAAGGGGCCTCGGAGGTTGGGGCAGCCTCGGCTGCACCCACCTTCGGGGTGGATGGTCCCTTCTCCTCGGTTGACGGAGCAGCGCTAGCTGCAACCGCCGCGGGGGCAGATGGCGTAACTGCCGACTCACTGCCTGTGGGTCGGACAGCCGCCGGAGGCCGTTGTGACGCTGCCCCCTTACGCGCCACATCGGCAAAGCTGCTCTTAGACAGGTATGACACCCGCCTACGTGCCTCCTTGAAAGATATATTTTCTTTTACTTTGATTGTCACAATCTCTTTTTCTCTTTTCCAGGACGGGCAGGCGCGCGAGTATGCGGCGTGCTCGCCATCACAGTTGACACAATGTGGAGTCTTCTGGCATGTTTCGGAGGAATGTTCAGTGTCACTACACTTGGCACATGTCAGCCGGCCTCGACAGTTCTGTGAACTGTGGCCGAACCTTTGGCACTTAAAGCATCTGAGAGGATTGGGCACGTATGGCCTAACACGAAGTTTGATATAACCGGCCTCGATGGACTCGGGGAGGACACTTGAACCGAAAGTGAGTATCAGGTGTTTCGTATTGATCTCTTTACCGTCTCGCCTGATCTTAATTCGCTTAACATTTATGACATTCTGTTCACTGAAGCCCTCCAAGAGTTCAGCTTCAGTGAGCTCTAGCATGTCATCATCCGAGACAACGCCGCGGGTAGTGTTCATGGTACGGTGCGGGGTTACTGTTACTTGGGTCTCCCCAAATGACACAAGTTTCGGCAGCTTCTCATACTGCTTCTGATTTTGGAGCTCCAAAAGGAGATCACCACTTGACATTCTCGACACCTTATATCCTGTACCGAAAACTTCGGTCAAGGACTTGGAAACAAGGAATGGTGAAATGGATCGCACTAGTTTGTCTGTCTTTTCTGAGTGAATCACGTGGAATCGAGGAAAGTTGTGGACTTGTCGTCCGAAAAATTGAAACAGATCTTCGGTGCGCCCTCGTTTCTGAGGGCGATCAGGAAGTTTGGGGAAGGCGTTTTCCATGAAGATGTATAAAAATTCGGCAACAGCGCCGACCGCCCACCACGGAGCCCAACGAGGGGACGCGGCAGAGCTTGCATGCAAGTCTGCACGACGCCAGTCGTACGCCGCCACTATAACCAAATATGGTGTACCCAAGGTTGGGTAGCCACACAGGGTTAACCCTTGCCGCCAAGGAGAAAGGAAGTAAACAGAAGAGAGAAGGAGACAGGAAAGGTGGAAAGTAAGGGAAAGACGAAGGTTGTAGGGAGAGAGAGACAGGAAAAGGCGACTGCCGATTTCCTCCAGGTGGGTCAGTCTGGAGGTGCCGTCTATGCGAAGCTGAGGCCGAAGAGGTGTGTTGCCTCCGCCGGGGGGCCTTAATGGTCCAAAACACCCAGCATCGGCTCAACCCCCAGGATCCCCTTTTCCCCAGACACGGCTAAGCCGCGCACGGCTACACGCGGGAGGGTCCAACCCTCGTGTGCTCGGGTCCGTGGTGTCGCAACACACCAAATGCCTGCTGACGCAGACGCCCCTGCGGGGCACCAGAAGAGAAGAGGAACTGTTCAACAAGACGACCTCGCGCATCTATACGAGAGTCGCCCCACAGGGAGCTGTGCGCATTGAAGTCGCCAAGAACAACATAGGGTTCTGGCAGTTCATCTATAAAGGACTGAAATTCATGTTTAGTTAATTTGTAATGTGGGGGTATATAAAGCGAGCGAATAGTGATGAGTTTGTTTAGCAGAACAACTCGCACCGCCACTGCTTCAAGGGGCGTTCGAAGCTGTAAAGGCTGACATGCTATACTTTTATGTGTGAGAATCGCAACACCACCCGATGATGCGATGGCATCATCGCGATCTTTACGAAACGTAACATACGTACGGAGAAAGTTTGCGTGTCTGGATTTTAAATGTGTTTCCTGTAAACACAGCACATTTGGATTATGTTTGTGGATGAGTTCTTGCAAATCATCAAGGTTTGTAAGGAGACCTCTAATGTTCCATTGAATGATTTGTGTATCCATATTTAAAATAAATTGGTGCTGTGTTTACGGAAACGGACGGGATGCCTTAGATTACAGAACCCTTTCGAGGCCCTGTAATAGGGGTTTTGTTCTTTCTGGAGCGTTCGAGGGAGCCTCGCCGCTCCTTAGGCGCTTGGTGCGCCTTGAGGATGGGTGTAGTGTCCATTGCCTCTTGTGAGGCGCCGGACACGTGCTCTTGCGAGCGGGAAGATTTCAGAGGGAGTCCCGCCTTGGAGGGCAAGACCCCTGCGCCCACCAGCCCGGAGGTCGATGGGGCTCCCAGAGGGATTTGACTGCGCCGGCTGTGGCCAGCGCTGGAAGGGGCCGAGGAGGTTGTGGCAGCCTCGGCTGCGCCCTCCTTCGGGGTCGATGGTTCCTTCTCCTCGGTTGACGGAGCAGCGCTAGCTGCAACCGTCGCGGGGGCAGATGGCGTGACTGCCGACTCACTGCTTGTGGGTCGGACAGCCGCCGGAGGCCGTTGTGACGCTGCCCCCTGACGCGCCACTTCGGCAAAGCTTTTCTTTGGCAGGTATGCAACCCGCCTGCGTGCCTCCTTAAATGAGATATTTTCTTTCACTTTGATCGTTACGATTTCTTTTTCTTTCTTCCAGGATGGGCACGACCGTGAGTACGCGGCGTGATCCCCATCACAGTTTACACAGTGTAGAGAGTTCTTACATTCTTCAGTTGCGTGTTCAAGGGCACTGCATTTGGCGCATGCTTGGCGGCCTCGGCAGCTCTGCGAGCTGTGGCCAAAACGTTGGCATTTGAAACATCTCAAGGGATTTGGCACATACGGGCGTACACGAAGCTTGATGTACCCGGCCTCGATTGACTCGGGCAGGACACTTGAATTGAAGGTGAGTATTAGGTGTTTGGTCGGAATTTCTTTACCGTCTCGCCTTATCTTGATCCTTTTGACATTTATGACATTCTGTTCGCTGAAGCCCTCCAAGAGCTCAGCCTCAGAGAGCTCCAGCAAATCATCGTCCGAGACAACGCCGCGGGAAGTGTTCATCGTGCGGTGCGGGGTTACTACTACTTGGGTCTCCCCAAATGATACTAGCTGAGGCAGTTTTTCAAATTGCTTCTGATCGCGGAGCTCCAGGAGGAGGTCTCCGCTAGCCATCCTCGACACCTTATATCCTGGACCAAAAACTTCGGTAAGAGACTTAGATACAAGGAACGGGGAGATTGTTCGCACTTGTTTAGCTGGTTTTTCAGAGTGGATCACGTGAAAACGAGGGAAGGATTCTTTTTGTCGACCAAAAAACTGGAATAAATCATCGGTGCGCCCTCTTTTCTGAGGGCGATCAGGAAGTGGAGGGAAGGATGTTGCCATAAAGGAATTGAATTTTCGGCAATAACGCCAGCCACCCACCATGGAGTCCTACAAGGGGACGCTACAGAGACTGTAAGAACAGGTCCTGTAAACGCCAGCTGTACGTCATCACTATAACCAAATATGAAATAACCTAGGTTGGTTAATCACACAAGGTTAACCCTTGCTGCCTGGAAACTATGGAAGTAAGCGGAAGGAAGGAGAAGACAGGAAAGATGAAAAGTGAGAGAAATACGAAGGCTGGAGGGAGAGAGAGACAGGAAAAGGCAACTACCGATTTCCCCCGGGTGGGTCAGTCCGGGGGGGCCGTCTATGTGAAGCAGAGGCCAAAGGGGTGTGTTGCGTCCGCCGGGGGGCCTTAAAGGTCCAGACACCCAGCATCGGCTCAACCCCCAGGATCCCCCTTTCCCCAGACACGGCTAAGCCGCGCACGGCTACACGCGGGAGGGTCCAACCCTCGTGTGCTCGGGTACGTGGTGTCGCAACACACCAAACGCCTGCTGACGCAGACGCCCCTGCGGGGTTCAAACTACATATTGTATATGTACCAGTGCCTTCGGGTTACAAGACAAAAATTTATAGAAACTGGAATTGTAGTTAGAAAATCTGCTACACAGCACTTAGCACAGAGAACTCTCGTTTCACGAAAGAGGACAAACTACGTAGGCACTAAAAAATTCTACATATTTTTCGTGCTCAAGTAATCTTGTTAGAAATAGAAAATTAGCAATAATGCTGCTGGCTTAAGCCTCACTTAAAGCACGTCTACGCTTGGAAAGTATTGTTTCAGTTCGAAAAATGTTGGCTAGTTATGCTTATATCGACTTTCCAAACTTTTCATAATGCTTTGCGATTACATTAGCTTACAAAATAACAGGTGTCTTGTTCGTTTGCTCTGCATTTCAATTGCTTCCCTAATTCACCTTTGCAATATCCCTTTTTTTTAAGGCATCAAAACTTGAATTTTCTTTCATTGAGCCTTATACTGAAAATTTATTCCTTTATGTGGCCCGAAACACTGCGAGGTCAACTCAGGCTCTTTCAGTGCCGCTATACATAGTTTCTTCTCTAATAACAGATTTGATCAATACATATATTTTAGATACCTTTGTGGGAAATGTACATGTTCTTGTAGTTACCGATGTGTTTGGTGATTGTGCATGTTTATATTTCCTGTGATTTATGTATATCTTGTACTCTGTATTGCAGCATGCAATAAATATGTTTCCATTCTTCTTGAAAATGCAGCATATATCGTACCAGTCTGTGTTGCATGTTATGTGGATCTGGAAATCGTGATAACCGTTGGTGTTGATATACATGCTCAAAAGTGACATTTGCTAGGTTGTATTTGTGCAGCGAAGACAGATTTTGCAATATACACCGTGAATTACTAATATGTAATGTGATCCACACGTATAGGTGTGTGTGTGCCCATCGAAGCTTCAAGGCCGGCTGTTCGATGGTGCATTTGGTAGCCGAACTTGAACCTTCGGACACACGCGAGAGTTACACGTGGATTGCTGTACATAGTAGTAATTGAAGGCGTGTACTGCCGAACCTGCCTTCCATGCACACTAGAAATAAAAGGGGTACACCCTTCCAACACCCACATAGATGGGTGTTAATATGGACTTGCACCCCTACACCCTAAATTTATTTTGCTGGACACCCTTCCTCTAGGGTGCTATAATGGCACCCCAACTGTAGGGTGTAGACAACAGCACCCTTAGGGTGTTCGTCTGGCGACAAACTGATTTACACCCTTAAGGGTGTTAAAATGTTTAGTGTGTACGTTCTCCTCGCCCGCAGGTCAAGTGCAGCACGCTTCTTCTGTTTTCGAAAACGGATATAGCTGTCTAAGAAAAACTGGCCATGATGCAGGTTGCTCAAACTGACATTTCCAACGGCGGGAACTGACAAGATCCGGGCGATCTCCACAACGAGAGCGTGTACGGCGAATCCCAAGCATCGTCCGGTACAGGGCGCCCCGAGAAGGCACAAAATACTATCCTCATGTTCCAAGCAGGGAGTGCGTAGTAAAGAAAGGCACTCTTTATGTGGCCACTGTAATAAAAAGAAAATTACGCGTCAGCTGCAGTTCTCGTTGGACTTTCCAGTGTGGACCCCAAAGTGCCCGCTTTGAAAAGTGGCGAGGAGGGGAGGGGGGCAAGAGACATACTTTGCCTCGACCGCGACTTCTGAGAGGGGCGGGGAAAGGGCCCCTATTGCCCTCCCGGTGGATAATCCTATGCATGCGCACCACCAGACCTCTATATGACAAAAAGAGAACGCGGTGTTTCATGGAGAAGGAAGTAGCTTAAAGGCAACGATTGTGTTCGCTAACGCCAGCCCTCCTTTCCAAAAGGAGGGTAACGCGAAGAATTGAGATTTCACCAGACAGTATCACGACTTCATAGTTTCCCCACTTTTGAGAAAAAGACAGGACTCTATTGTGTCCATTCGACCCCACTAATTACCTCGCAAACTCGGCAAGTGAGCCGTTCTTGCAAGGAAGCTGTTGAATGGGAACAGTACTTCATTCTAACGTTCTCAGGTTTGGAGTATTTTGTTGAGAAGGTACTTTCTGATGCATGACACGGCATTTGTACAAATATTAAAATTATGCAGATCCCACGCACTGTAGGAATCGATGTAAGTGAAGCTTTCTGTGCTGGTTGCCATGATTGATAATAATTAGTGGTCATGTTGACGGCGGTAGCTTAATTTCTTCGACGTCGACTCTAACACGAGAGTGGCAAGCTGATGTTAAATGTTAACTAGCATGTACCACTCCCGTTGGTCTCTGTAGCGCACAGAACACTAAGGGAGAGGTGTTTCCTTGTGGCGTTGCTGTGCTCCATGTTTCATAACCTTTGAGATGGTTGAACGTTGTCGTTGCCTCACGTGGCACATGACATCGTGGCAGAAGTATGAAACTTGGAATTGGATTATGGGACTGTACGTGCCAAGGTCACAATGGGATAATGAGGCATGCCGTAGTGGCGGACTCCAGATTAATTTTGACGCCGTGGTGTTCTTTAACGTCTCCCATAATCTAATTGCACGTGCGTTTTCATATTCGCCCCCATCCGAATGCGACTGCCACGGTCGGCATAAAATCGACGACATCTAGAAAAGCCATAGCCCCAAAGCTACCGCAGCCGGGATGGAAGCGTTTAATTGATGTGCGAGCACATGCGTAGTGTCGCCTAGACCCTGCGCTGAGCTTTAATTAATGGGTCTACGGTTGTGCACGCCTTGCGTAAGTTGTCCGCTTGACATATTAGCATGGTGTTTATTTTTCAGAGATAGCCTAGAAACGTACCGCACCATACTTTCAACTTAAGTTTAACCAGTTTCCCCACAACCGTTGTCGTATTTGTAGCAGTAGCGTTTCCTTGCTTTTTCACCTTAACTCAGCCCCCCTCCCCCCGTGACAGATTTATCGGAACTGCCTCTCCCCTCCCCTCTTCTCTAGAGTTCTCGGTACGTTTTCTCTGCACTCGCCCATGAGCACAAAGGTAAGCACTGCAGTTTCTGCAATGGTTTTAAGGGTGGTCATGGTTATTTACAGTTGTCAAAAGGCTAATGTGGCGATGCCCGGGAGCTCCACAGGGAATTCCGCCCATTCGACACAGTAGGCTTCCACGAATTTCTCGCTTCGCCTTCCCTTTCTGGTACTCACCTGTGATGTGTGCACAAGCCCTGAACCACCATTCGACGCGTTGTACCCTACAGCAGCAGAAACAGCTGCAGCGGGAAAGTCCAAGGAAGGGGGAAAGAAAGCTTCGCGTTAAAAAGATCCCTAGCTGTGTGTCACGGAGAAGACAGTAGTCTTGAAGCTACGATTGTGTTTGCAGCTGCACGTTTGCAATATAGTGGCTTCAGGTTGCGCTAACATGGACACCGAGATGGATGCCAATACATTGTCTCAAGCAGTCGACAAGGCCATAGCCGATATGAAGAAGGGCAGGAAAGATTTGGCAATACACAGGCACCTCCTACTGAAGACTTTTTTGCCGGGATTTCCGTGTCTGGAAGAAAAGGCGAAGCAGCCACAACGGGACAACGCCAAGAAGCGGCTTCCGCAAATTACGGGATCGTCTGGAGAGTGCCAACTGCAAAAGCGACGTGCAGAAGGATCGGAAGGTAGGCTGATTTTAGAGTACTTCATTATTAGGATAGCATCTATATGGAGACTACAGGCACATTTTTGTTATTGGCGTGATGTTCGTCCCGGCGCGCTTTATGTGCGAGTGATAGGCTGCGGTGATGAGCCTATGATTATGACTGATTGTCGCGCGCGCAAGGGAGGAAAGCGTTGAGGAAGCGCGCCGTGTTCCTTCGAGAGAGGGGCGTTCTGCTCCAGCAGCAGCGCTGTATAGCGGGGCCGCGCAAAGCCTATCTGAAAGGAGCCTTGAACCATCTCTCGGGCTCGGTTAAAAAAAAAACACATAATCCGGGAATGGCATACGCTGCTGTGAATATTTCAGCCCAGCTTTGCAATCGTGCGCGGCTCGTGGAGGTCACAAGCGGATCGTGTATTCACTCTTGTCTCAAACACTCTCATGTCAACATAAGCCCGCTCATCGCTCTATTCTGGACGCTTTATTTCGTAATAAAGGGGATTCCCATACGCGGCTGCTATTCGGCAATAACTGACGTTAATGAAAAGGAGTGTTTGGATCAGTCCGCTTCTTTCGGCAGTCACCATGCATGTTTACTGGTGAAATTCAATAAACAGGCATATGTAAACGAAAAGGTGCTACCGAAATTCGATATTAACTACTACCGGAGGAAGCCGAATATCGTCTGCTGAACTGGGCCGCGGCAGTTCGCGTAGGAAATAAACTATGATCATCCTGCTTATCGGCAGGATGATCATAGTTTCTACTAGTTTTGAACGCCCAACTACCCTCGATGCACGCGAAACTTAAGGCCAGACGATACTCATGCTTCCCATGGCGAGCTCAGTCGTGGCCACGCCTGGCCTCACCGTGTAGACGCCTTGGAAGATTAATTGAAAGCACTTCAAAAATATTCAGGTACATTGGACGCACTGTGGGAATCGATGTAAGCGAAGCTTTCTGTGTTGTTAGCTTTGATTGACAGTAATTTGCGGTCATGTTGACGGGGAATCTTTGATTTCATCCGTTTAATCCAACACGAGACGTGTCAAGTTGATGTTAAATGGTACCACACGTGCACCATTGCTACTTGTCCGCATAGTAGCCAGAACACACATGCGGAAGTGTATGCTTGAGGCGTTGTTGTGGGCCATACTTCATAAAATCTGAGAAGGTTGAACATACTCATTACTTCGTATGGCATATCGCATCGTGGCAGAAGTATAAAAGTTGAATGGAATTATGGGGCTGTACATTCCAAATCCACAATCAGACAAAATGTTGTTCTCCTGAGGTGTTGCTATATATATGTGTGTCCACGAGCGCTTCTTTATTTCGCCCCCGTCGAAATGCAGCGGCCACGGTCTGGATCAAACCCGCGACCTCAAGCGATCCTATAACTTTAAAGCTACGGCGGCGGGCACAGAACTGTTGATTTAACATCGGACCGCTTCAGTAGTGTTGCCTAGAACCAACGGTTTACATTGATGCGGCTTTGCTTATGCACGCCCTGCGTATGTTGTCCATTTGACAAATTTTCGAGGTGTTTATTTTGCAGAAATAGCCGAACCGTAGGGTACCATATCTTGAACTTCAATTTCTAGACTGGTAGCATTGCCTTCTCATGTCCCCTTTACACTCTCACCCTCCCCCCCCCCCTGCTTGTATGATAATTGCGAGCGAAGAGTGGCGATGAAGTTATGCACTCGTTGCGCGACTGCGTCGGTTCTACCCATTCTCTGCTTCCTCTCCACCGTTCTCTTTACCATTTATCAATATTTACTCTGGACGTGCACGTCACTAGAATGGTAAGTGCTACAGTTGCTGCAATGCTTTTGCGGGGGATCACGGATAATTACAGCTGTCAAGAGGCTAGCGCGGCCACGCCGAGGGAGCTCCAGAGGGCATTGTGTAAATTCGACACCGCACGATGTCAAACGAGTTTCTCGCGTCGCTTTTTCTCTCTGCCGTGGTCCTGTCATATATACACACGTTCTTAACTCCCCCTCCCTCGACGCGATGTGCCAGATAGCAGGAGTGCGAAACTCGAATTTGCTGCTTCAAGCTGTAACTTAGCGCAACAATCATGCCAACTGCTGAAGTAGAACTTTATCGCTTATGATATTGTACGTCTAGCAACTCACGCCAAAAGGTGTATCGTAAATAAATATGCCGTGTTCCTTAAATATAGATGAACATACTGCACAGTCAAGAACACGAAAATAGCAGACATTTTATTGCAGCAAGATTGTAAGAGGCAGATACATTAAAACGGGCAGAAACAGCGAAATGCAAATACGGGTGTCACACGGCGCACTTTTAAACGCGATCAAGCCCCATACGATTTCAATTTCTCAGTCACGATTGGTTCTTTTGCGCAAGCTGCGCGATGGCGCCAATATCAGTCGCGAATTTCAATCCGGTTCGGACTTGTTTGGGATCGAAAGTGGTCGTGTGACACCGGTATAATGGAGAATAGTCGGAAATGACTGGCGTGATGGCAATGACTTTGCACGAGCAAAACACATAGATGATGATGATATGTGGTGTTTATTGGCGCAAGGGCCAGGTTTGGCCAAAGAGCGCCATGACAAGTGGTGATGTTGACGATGTATTATGGAGATGTGACTTGGCTGTAAACTGGCCTAAAAATTGTCGCTGTAAAGTGCGTAAAATCTACGTGCTATAAAATTATGGCAGTGACTCATGACGAATACTTTGAACATTAAAATCCATCGTAAATGAATGATGCAGAATAAAAGATATAAGAGATAGTAAAATTACCTGGAGCACTACTGCCTCACCGGAGCCCTTGGAACACAAGGGCCTAGAGGCGCGTGCTGTAAGAAAGAGCTATCACAGCGGCATCCTCTGAAGAGAGGACCCGCTATGAACATGTGGGGCTAATAACATGTAATACAACATCTTTGAGGAAGCCCAGGACTGCGCTGGAGTCAAACAGCGGTTCTGGGCCTAGTAACATTACTGGATGAAGGGGGATGTGCTGGCGGTATGCTAAGGGAAAATGTTTCTTTCTCTCAGATTCGGCTTTCCGACACTCCAGAAGGACGTGGAGGACGGTCAGCCTCTCCCCGCATCTACCACAGGTTGGAGGCTCGTTTCCGGTGAGTAAAAAGTTATGTGTGCCAAATGTGTGTCCTATTCGTAGACGACAGAATAGGACATCTGTCCGGCGTGATTTTCTTACGGAGGGCGAAGAACCTAATTGTGGCTTTATCACATGCAGTTTGTTGTTTACTTCTGCGTCCCACTTACGTTGCCAGTGGTTTCGCAGTTTCCTTCTTAAAAAAGGCTTCAGGTCTGTGACAGGGACCGAAGCGGTAGGATTAACTGTATGCAATGAAATTGATGTGGCCATCTGGTCTGCTAGAACGTTACCCTCAATGCCCCTATGCCCGGGCACCCAGCATATAATGACATGCTGGTTAGACATGTATGCTCTACAGAGAATGGAATAGAGCTCGATTATTACGGGGTTTCTGTGTTTACAGTGTGACTTCAGGGCTTTAACGACACTTAAGGAGTCTGTAAATAAAATTGTTTTTTGAATATTTGATTTTCTGATATGTTTCACAGCCGACAATAGTGCATGGGCCTCAGCCGTAAATATACTTGTTTCAGGGTGCAGTACACCGGATTCCGAGAAGGACGGACCAATGGCTGCGTAGGACACACCGGCATGCGACTTAGAAGCGTCTGTGTAAAACTCTGTGCACGAGTACTTGTATTGGAGCTCCAAGAAATGCATTTTGATATGTGTCTCTGGCGCATGTTTAGTGACCTCTACAAAGGATGTGTCACACTCTATCAGCTGCCACTCCCAGGGCGGTACTAGCTTAGCTGGAGGCATTAGGCGTTGTTCGAGAACTGGGACATCCATTTCCGTGCTAAGTTCTCTTGCACGCAGTGAGAAAGGAAGTCTCATAGAGGGTCTGTTGTGAAAAAGTGTTTCACACCTCAAGTCGTTAGCGATTGTGAAACACGGATGTTCCTTATTAGAGCGAACCTTGAGAAAATACGTTAAGCTGATGTTTATTCTCTGAAGATGGAGTGGCCACTCATCTGACTCTACATATAGGCTTTCAACAGGGCTTGTCCTAAATGCGCCAGTGGCCAGACGGATACCCAGATGGTGAACGGGGTCTAACATCTTAAGTGCGCTCGGTGCGGCAGAGTGATATACTACGGCACCATAATCTAACCGTGATCGAACTAGGCTCTTGTAAATATTCAATAAACACTGTCTGTCGCTACCCCACGTTGTGTGGGATAGGATTTTAAGTAAGTTCATTGTTCTAAGACATTTTTCTTTAAGATGTTTTATGTGAGGTATGAAAGTGAGCCTGGAGTCAAGAATAACACCAAGGAATTTGTGTTCTTTGTTGACAGGGATTTGTTGTCCGCCCAGTTCTACACAAGGATCTGGGACCAGGCCTCTCTTTCTTGTGAAGAGAACACAAGAACTTTTGTGGGGGTTGACCTTAAATCCATTTTCGTCTGCCCACTTGGAAACCTTGTTCAAGCCCTGCTGTACCTGTCTTTCGCATACTGTGAGGTTGCAGGATTTGAAGCCTATTTGTATATCGTCTACGTATACGGAATAAAAAATGGCAGGTGGTAGTGAAGCACGTAGCGTGTTCATCTTGACGATAAAGAGAGTGCAGCTGAGCACGCCTCCCTGGGGTACACCAGTTTCCTGCGTAAAGGGACGTGACAGTGCATTGCCGACTTTTACTCGGAAGGTACGATTTGACAAATAGCTTTCAATTGTGTTCAGCATATTTCCACGGATGCCAATTTCCGACAGGTCTCGCAAGATACCGTAACGCCATGCCGTGTCATATGCCTTCTCCATATCGAGGAATATCGATAGGAAAGACTGTTTATGTATAAAGGCATCGCGGATATTTCCTTCCATGCGCACAAGATGATCGGTCGTCGACCGCCCTTCTCGGAATCCACACTGATAAGGATCGAGCACATTGTTGACCTCGAGGAAATGTACAAGTCTGCGATTTACCATTTTTTCAAAAAGCTTACACAGACAATTAGTTAGAGCTATCGGACGGTAACTTGCCGCCAAGGAGGGGTCTTTTCCGTGCTTCAGAACAGGGACTACAATCGCTTCTTTCCATGTGGATGGGAGGTATCCGGAAGCCCAAATAGTGTTGAATAGTGTAAGCATTTTAACTTGTGTGTCAGTATGTAGGTTTCTGATCATGTCATACATGACTCTGTCAGGTCCCGGTGCAGTGCTTTTGCATGTGTTCAAGGCAGCTTTCAACTCGGCAATACTGAAAGGCCGGTTATACGGTTCATTCTGCCTGGATTTTCGTATGATTGGCTTACGTTCTATTATTTCTTTATGTTTAAGAAAGGACTGGGAATAATTGATTGAGCTCGACACACGCTCAAAGTGCTCCCCAAGTGAATATGCCTGGTCTTGCAGAGTTTCGCCTTGTGTGTTTACCAAAGGGAGGGAGTATGTTTGTCGCCCTCTTATCCTACTAACCCTGTTCCAGACTTTCGCCTCATCTGTGTACGAGTTGATGCCCGATAAAAAGTTCTGCCAGCTTTCTCTTCTAGCCTGTCGGCGGGTTCGCCTGCCTTCGGATTTTACTTTTTTAAAGTTGATAAGATTTTCTGCAGTGGGAGAAGCGCGTAGCAAACCCCACGCTTTGTTCTGTTTTTTACGTGCGATCCTACAATCGTCGGTCCACCACGGGACGCGCCGTTTGCACGAGAGGCCATTTACTTGTGATGTGCAATTAGATGCGGCATCTATTATAAAGGCTGTAAAATACTCCACAGCAGCATCAATTTCTAACGAGGAGATGTTATGCCATGCGATACCAGTAAGAGTTCGAAATTTGTCCCAATCAGCTGTCTCAATCTTCCACCGAGGTGCCTGTGGTGGATATTCGTTTTCTTGAGGTGTTCTTAGTAGTATGGGGAAGTGATCGCTTCCGTAAGGGTTCTTTGTAACTTCCCATTCAAGTTCAGGCAGAATAGAAGGAGAAACTATGCTGAGATCGATTGAAGAAAAGGTTCTGTTTGCTAGAGAGTAATATGTGGGTTCCTTCTTATTCAAAAGGCACGCACCACAAGAAAAAAGGAACTGTTCAACAAGACGACCTCGCGCATCTATACGAGAGTCGCCCCACAGGGAGCTGTGCGCATTGAAGTCGCCAAGAACAACATAGGGTTCTGGCAGTTCATCTATAAAGGACTGAAATTCATATTTAGTTAATTTGTAATGCGGGGGTATATAAAGCGAGCAAATAGTGATGAGTTTATTTAGCAGAACAACTCGCACCGCCACTGCTTCAAGGGGCGTTCGAAGCTGTAAAGGTTGACATGCTATACTTTTATGAGTGAGAATCGCAACACCACCCGATGATGCGATGGCATCATCGCGATCTTTGCGAAACGTAACATACGTACGGAGAAAGTTTGCGTGTCTGAATTTTAAATGTGTTTCCTGTAAACACAGCACTTTTGGATTATGTTTGTGGATGAGTTCTTGCAAATCATCAAGGTTTGTAAGGAGGCCTCTAATGTTCCATTGAATGATTTGTGTATCCATATTTAAAATAAATTGGTGCTGTGTTTACGGAAACGGACGGGATGCCTTAGATTACAGAACCCTTTCGAGGCCCTGTAATAGGGGTTTTGTTCTTTCTGGAGC
The DNA here is from genome assembly GCF_050947875.1 of Dermacentor variabilis. NCBI lineage: Eukaryota > Metazoa > Arthropoda > Arachnida > Ixodida > Ixodidae > Dermacentor > Dermacentor variabilis. The sequence continues at coordinate 110,328,192 of NC_134575.1, read as the reverse complement.
GTTCGAGGGAGCCTCGCCGCTCCTTAGGCGCTTGGTGCGCCTTGAGGATGGGTGTAGTGTCCATTGCCTCTTGTGAGGCGCCGGACACGTGCTCTTGCGAGCGGGAAGTTTTCAGAGGGAGTCCCGCCTTGGAGGGCAAGACCCCTGCGCCCACCAGTCCGGAGGTCGATGGGGCTCCCAGAGGGATTTGGCTGCGCCGGCCGTTGCCAGCGCAGGAAGGGACCTGGAAGGTTGAGGCAGCCTCGGCTGCGCCCACCTTCGGGGTCGATGGTTCCTTCTCCTCGGTTGACGGAGCAGCGCTAGCTGCAACCGTCGCGGGGGCAGATGGCGTGACTGCCGACTCACTGCTTGTGGGTCGGACAGCCACCGGAGGCCGTTGTGACGCGGCCCCCTGACGCGCCACTTCGGCAAAGCTTTTCTTTGGCAGGTATGCTACCCGCCTTCGTGCCTCTTTGAACGATATATTCTCTTTTACTTTTATGGTTACAATTTCTTTTTCCTTCTTCCAGGAGGGGCACGACCGTGAGTACGCGGCGTGATCCCCATCACAGTTTACACAGTGTAGAGAGTTCTTACATTCTTCAGTTGCGTGTTCAAGGGCACTGCATTTCGCACATGTTTGGCGGCCTCGGCAGCTCTGCGAGCTGTGGCCAAAACGTTGGCATTTGAAACATCTCAAGGGATTTGGCACATACGGTCTTACACGGAGCTTGATGTACCCGGCCTCGATTGATTCGGGCAGGACACTTGAATTGAAGGTGAGAATTAGGTGCTTGGTCGCAATTTCTTTACCCTCGCGCCTTATCTTGATTCTTTTGACATTTATGACATTTTGTTCGCTGAAGCCCTCCAAGAGTTCAGCCTCAGTGAGCTCCAGCAAATCATCATCCGAGACAACGCCGCGGGTGGTATTCATCGTGCGGTGCGGGGTTACTACTACTTGGGTCTCCCCAAATGATACTAGCTGTGGCAGCTTCTCAAATTGCTTCTGGTCGCGGAGCTCCAGGAGGAGGTCACCGCTAGCCATCCTCGACACCTTATATCCTGGGCCAAAAACTTCGGTAAGGGACTTAGATACTAGAAATGGGGAGATTGTTCGTACTTGTTTAGCTGGTTTTTCTGCGTGGATTACATGAAAACGAGGAAAATTGTGGACTTGGCGTCCGAAAAACTGAAAGACTTCTTCGGTGCGCCCTCGTTTCTGAGGGCGATCAGGCAGTTTAGGAAAAGCGTTTTCCATAAGTACAGTTGGGTTTTCGGCCGCGATGCCGACCACCCACCATGGAGCCCAACAGGGGGACGTGACAGGAGCTTTTGCTATAGAAACCCTGCCAACGCCAGCCGTACATCGCTGCTATAACCAAATACAGCATAACCAAGGCTGGCTAGCTACACAAGGTTAACCCTTGCCGCCGAGAAACTAGGAAGTGAGCAGAAGTGATGAGAAGACAGGAAAGATGAAAAAGACGAGAGAGAAAGACGAAGATTGGAGAGGAGGACAGGAAAAGGCGACTACTGATTTCCCCCGGGTGGGTCAGTCCGGGGGTGCAGTCTACGTGAAGCGGAGGCCAAAGGGGTGTGTTGCCGCCGCCGAGGGGCCGTAAAGGTCCAAACACCCGGCATTGGCTCAACCCCCAGGATCCCCTTTTCCCCGGACACGGCTAAGCCACGCACGGCTACACGCGGGAGGGTCCAACCCCCATGTGCTCGGGTACGTGGTGTCGCAACACACCAAACGCCTGCTGACGCAGACGCCCCTGCGGGGAAAACACATAGAAGACGTGTTGCAACTATCCTGATAATGAAAAAGAAAACTGCAAATACACGACCGCAATTAATTGGCTCAATATGGGATTCTTTTAGAAAGAATAGAAATATGACGTTTTCTTTTCTTGTACTTCTGCAATGGAAGGTGAATTAGGGCAGCAGATTATGTGAATGGTAGCGTGCCGAAATAAAATGGCTGAAAAAATAATTGAGCACGCACCAACATCCTCATCTCGAATGTGTAAGCCAGTGTGTCCGTCATTACACAGCTGCAATTCAGCACTTCGTGTCAGGGGTCTTCACCTGCTGTCTTCGAATACTTGGAATTTCGCCCTTGAGTATGCGTGATGTCCTTTGGCTGTGCAGTGTATCTTGAGGAAATGGCGGAGATTCTTGCAATGCGTAGAATGACGAACAGAAGGTAAGCAATACTGGAGGCTTCAAAGCTGTTGAATGTAGACGCTATGTTCCTTCGTATAAGCAATATTGGAGCCTGCAATGCTTTATAATGTAGACGCCAAGTTCCTTCATGCAATGCGTATTTTATTTTTGGTTAAGGAAGCACTGTTATTAAGGATAAGAAACAAGGAACTTTCTACGGTAACGACTCCATACACAATTAAAACATGAAAACACGTATTTTCAGCCCAACGCAGAACAGCTAACAACGCTCGAGCGCACATAGCCTGCTACAGAGGTTGGGAGAGAGCGCATCATTGCCATACTGAAAATATTGCACTTGTACCGCTTTAGAAATAACTACATGCCTTTTGCAGAAGTAGAGCACCATACTTTTTCAGCAGTCGCCGCGCGTATCATAAAGCTCTCTGCCCCGAACGGCATGTGGTAATAGGCCACATTTCTTAATGAACCATTTTAATTTATAACTTCGTCATTGTATCGAACGTGCATCGCAGCACGGACGCTGCCGCATCGCTGTTATCGCTAGCATCACCGTTTATTGCTGCACACAAAAAGAGAATACGAAATGAAAGTGAGCGTCCCAAATGGTCAGCAGCTGATGATGATGATGATATGTGGTGTTTTGTGGCGCAAGGGCCAGGTTTGGCCAAAGAGCGCCATGATGATATGTAGTGTTTAATGGCGCAAGGGCCAGGTTTGGCCAAAGAGCGCCATGACAAATGGTAGTGTTATCGATGTATTATGGAGATGTGACTTGGCTGTAAAGTGGCCTAAAAATTGTCGCTGTAAAGTGCGTAAAATCTACGTGCTATAAAATTATGGCGATGACTAATGACGATTACTAAGAACATTAAAATCCATCGTACAAGAATGATGCAAAATCAAAAATATGTAGGATGTTAAAATTACTTGGAGCACTGCTGCCTCGCCAGAGCCCTTGAAAGACAAAGGCCTAGAGGCATGTGCTATACTAAAGAGATATCGCAGCGGCATCCTCTGAAGAGAGGACCCGCTACGAACATGTGGGGCTAAAAACATGCAGGACGACATCTTTCAGGAAATTTAGTACTGTGTTCGTGTCAAATAAAGGTTCTGGGCCGAGTAGCATTACGGGATGTAGGGGGATGTGCTGCCGGTATGCTAGGGAAAAATGTTTCCTTCTTTCAGATTCGGCTGCCCGACACTCCAGGAGGACATGGAGGACGGTCAGCCTCTCCCCGCATCTACCGCAGGTTGGAGGATCATTTTCAGTGAGTAAGAAGTTGTGTGTGCCAAATGTGTGTCCTATTCTGAGGCGACAGAATAGGACATCTGTTCGCCGTGATTTTGTTACGGAGGGCCAAGAACCTAACTGTGGCTTTATCACGTGCAGTTTGTTATTTACTTCTGCGTCCCACTTACGTTGCCAGTGGTTTCGCAGTTTCCTTCTTAAAAAAGGCTTCAGATCCGTGACAGGGACCGAAGCAGTAGGGCTGACTGTATGCAATGAAATTGATGTGGCCATCTGGTCTGCTAGAACGTTACCCTCGATGCCCCTATGTCCAGGCACCCAGCATATAATGACATGCTGGTTAGACATATACGCTCTACAGAGGACGGAATAGAGCTCAGTAATTACGGGGTTTCTGTGTTTACAGTGTGACTTCAAGGCTTTTACGACGCTTAAGGAGTCTGTAAATAAAATTGTTTTTTGAATATTTGATTTTCTGATATGTTTCACAGCCGACAATAGTGCATGGGCCTCAGCCGTAAATATGCTTGTTTCAGGGTGCAGTACACCGGATTCCGAGAAGGATGGCCCAATGGCTGCGTAGGACACCCCGGCATGCGACTTAGAAGCGTCTGTATAAAACTCTGTGCACGAGTACTTGTACTGGAGCTCCAAGAAGTGCATTTTGATATGTGTCTCTGACGCATGTTTAGTGACCTGTACAAAGGATGTGTCACACTCTATCAGCTGCCACTCCCAGGGTGGTACTATCTTAGCTGGAGGCATTAGGCGTTGGTCGAGAACTGGGACATCCATTTCCTTGCTAAGTTCTCTTGCACGCAGTGAGAAAGGAAGTCTCATAGAGGGTCTGTTATGAAAAAGTGTTTCACATGTCAAGTCGTTAACGGTTGTGAAACACGGATGTTCCTTATTAGAGCGCACTTTGAGAAAATAGTTGAAGCTGATGCAAGTTCTCCGAAAATGGAGTGACCACTCATCGGACTCAACATACAAACTTTCAACAGGGCTTGTTCTAAATGCGCCAGTGGCCAGACGGATTCCCAGATGGTGAACGGGGTCTAACATCTTAAGTGCGCTCGGTGCGGCAGAGTGATAAACTGCGGCTCCATAGTCTATTCGCGACCGAACTAGGCTCCTGTAAAGATTTAGCAGGCACTTCCTGTCGCTACCCCATGTTGTGTGGGATAGGATTTTAAGTAGGTTCATTGTTTTTAGACATTTTTCTTTAAGATGTTTTATGTGAGGAATGAATGTGAGCCTAGAGTCAAGAATAACACCAAGGAATTTGTGTTCTTTGCTGACAGGAATTTGGTGTCCGCCCAGTTCTACACAAGGATCTGGGACCAGGCCTCTCTTCCTTGTGAAGAGAACACAAGAACTTTTGTGGGGGTTGACCTTAAATCCGTTTTCGTCTGCCCACTTGGAAACCTTGTTCAAGCCCTGCTGTACCTGTCTTTCGCATACTGTGAGGTTGCAGGATTTGAAGCCTATTTGTATATCATCTACGTATACGGAATAAAAAATGGCAGGTGGTAGTGAAGCACTTAGCGTGTTCATCTTGACGATAAAGAGAGTGCAGCTGAGCACGCCTCCCTGGGGTACACCAGTTTCCTGCGTAAAGGGACGTGAGAGTTCATTGCCGACTTTTACTCGGAAGGTACGATTTGACAAATAGCTTTCAATTGTGTTCAGCATATTTCCACGGATGCCAATTTCCGACAGGTCTCGCAAGATCCCGTAACGCCATGCCGTGTCATATGCCTTCTCCATATCGAGGAATATCGATAGAAAAAACTGTTTATGTATAAAGGCATCGCGGATATTTCCTTCCATGCGCACAAGGTGATCGGTTGTGGACCGCCCTTCTCGGAATCCACACTGATAAGGATCGAGTATATTGTTGAGCTCAAGGAAATGTATAAGTCTGCGATTTATCATTTTTTCAAGAAGCTTACACAGACAATTAGTTAGAGCTATCGGACGGTAACTAGCCGCCAAGGAAGGGTCTTTTCCCTGCTTTAGGACAGGAACCACAATCGCTTCTTTCCATGTGGATGGGAGGTATCCCGAAGCCCAAATAGTATTGTATAGTGTAAGAAGTGTAACTTGTGCGTCAGTATGTAGGTGTCTGATCATGTCATACATGACTCTGTCTGGTCCCGGTGCAGTGCTTTTACATGTGTTCAAGGCAGCTCTCAACTCGGCAATACCGAAAGGCCGGTTATACGGTTCATTCTGCCTGGATTTTCGTATGATTGGCTTACGTTCTATTATTTCTTTATGTTTAAGAAAGGACTGGGAATAATTGATTGAGCTTGACACACGCTCAAAGTGCTCCCCAAGTGAATCTGCCTGGTCTTGCAGGGTTTCGCCTTGTGTGTTTACTAAAGGGAGGGAGTATGTTTGTCGCCCTCTTATTCTACTAACCCTGTTCCAGACCTTGGCCTCATCTGTATACGAGTTGATACCTGTTAAAAAGTTCTGCCAGCTCTCTCTTCTGGCCTGTCGGCGGGTTCGCCTGCCTTGGGATTTTGCTTTTTTAAAATCGATAAGATTCTCAGCAGTGGGGGAGGCGCGTAGCAACCCCCACGCTTTATTTTGTTTCTTACGAGCGATCCTACAATCGTCGTTCCACCAGGGGACACGCCGTTTGCCTGCCAATCCATTTACTTGTGATATACATTTAGTTGCGGCATCTATGATGAAGGCTGTAAAGTACGCCACAGCTGCATCGATTTCTAAAGAAGACATATCAGCCAGCGAGATGTTAGTAAGAGTTCGAAATTTCTCCCAGTCGGCTGTATGTATCTTCCACCTAGGAGCTTGTGGAGGAAATTCATTTTCTTTAGATGTTCTTAGCAGTACGGGGAAGTGATCGCTCCCGTAAGGATTGCTCGTAACTTCCCATTCGAGTTCGGGCAGTATAGACGCGGAGACTATACTAAGATCTATTGACGAAAAGGTTCTGTTTGCAAGAGAGTAATATGTGGGTTCTTTCTTATTGAGAAGGCACGCTCCAGAAGAAAAAAGGAACTGCTCAACGAGACGACCTCGCGCATCAATACGAGAGTCTCCCCACAAGCTGCTGTGTGCATTGAAATCGCCAAGAACAAGATAAGGTTCTGGCAATTGATCTATCAAGGACTGAAATTCATGTTTGTTTAGTTGGTAATGCGGGGGTACGTAAATCGAACAAATAGTGATGAGTTTGTTCAGTAGGACAACTCGAACCGCTACTGCTTCGAGGGCCGTTCGTAGCTGTAAACATCGACACGCTATGCTTTTTTGAATTACAATGGCAACACCGCCAGATGATGCCATAGCATCATCGCGATCTTTACGAAACGTGACATACGTACGGAGAAAGTTTGCGTGTCTGGATTTTAAATGTGTTTCCTGTAAACACAGCACTTTTGGATTATGTTTGTGGATGAGTTCTTGCAAATCATCAAGGTTTGTAAGGAGACCTCTAATGTTCCATTGAATGATTTGTGTATCCATATTTAAAATAAATTGGTGCTGTGTTTACGGAAACGGACGGGATGCCTTAGATTACAGAACCCTTTCGAGGCCCTGTAATAGGGGTTTTGTTCTTTCTGGAGCGTTCGAGGGAGCCTCGCCGCTCCTTGATGATGATGTATGGGGTTTTTTGGCGCAAGGGCCAGGTATGGCCAAAGAGCGCCATGTCTGTGCTAATCGGTTTGCAATGTACTAATGATTACTATGAGGTTGGTGTGACGTGGCTGTAAAGGGGCCTTAAAATATACGCAATAAAGTGCGTAAAATCTGTATAATAAAATTATGGCGATGACGTATGACTTGTACTATGAACATTTAGATGCATTTAAAAAGAATGATACGATAGGTAAAATATAGCAGATTATAAGAAATGCTAGAGCACTGCTGCCTCCATATGGCCCTTGAAAACACAAGGGCCTGGAGGCATGTGCTACTCAGAACAATTATCGCAGCAGCATCCTCTGGAGCGAGGATGCTCTACGAATTTATTGGGCTTATAACGTGTAGAACTACATCCTTTAAGAAGTCGAGGACTGCCTTGGTATTAAAAAGCGGTTCCTTACCAAGAAACATAGCTGGGTGAAGAGGTATGCAATGACGATATGCAAGAGGAAAATGCTTCTTTCTTTCAGGTTCGGCTTCGCGACACTCCAAGAGGACGTGGAGGACGGTCAGCCTCTCACCACATCGACCACAGGTTGGCGGTTCGTTTCCAGTAAGAAGAAAATGGTGTGTACCAAATGTGTGCCCTATTCTCAGGCGGCAAAATAGGACATCTGTTCGCCGTGATTTTGATGGGAAGGGCCAAAAACCTAGCTGTGGCTTTATAACGTGCAGTTTATTGTTTATTTCTGCGTTCCACATGCGTTGCCAGTGTTGTCGCAGTTTCTTACGCAAGAAAGGCTTCAGATCTGTGACCGGGACAGCAACTGCAGAAGAAGTGTTTAGTGATGTGAGTGATGTGGCCATTTGATCAGCCAGTACATTGCCCTCGATACCTCTGTGGCCAGGTACCCAGCATATTATAATGTTCTGGTTAGATGTGTACGCTTTACACAATACCGAATACAGTTCATTGAATACGGGATTTTTATGTTTGTAGAGTGACTTTAGGGCCTTCACGACGCTTAGAGAGTCTGTATAGATCGCTGCTTTTGGAAGTTTTGATCTTCTAATATGCTTCACAGCAGAGAGTAATGCGTAGGCCTCGGCCGTAAAGATGCTTGTTTCCGGATGCAGTACATCGGATTCCGAGAAGGATGGGCCGACGGCTGCATAGGATACCCCGGCATTTGACTTCGAAGCGTCTGTGTAGTACTCTGCGCAGGAGTGTTTGTACTGCAGTTCTAGGAAATGCATTCTGATTTCAGCCTCAGGAGCGTGCTTTGTAATTTTTATAAAGGATATGTCACATTGTATAACCTGCCACTCCCAAGGAGGTAAGAGATTGGTTAGGTGCATTAAGCGATGCTCGAGGAGTGGGACATGCATTTCATTGCTAAGCTCCTTCACACGCAGCGAAAAAGGCTGTCTTATGGAGGGACGGTTGCTGAAAAGTGTAGCGCACGTCATATCGGTAACGGTATCAAAACATGGGTGTTCAGGATTAGAGCGCACTTTAAGGAGATATGTAAAGCTGATGTATGACCTCTGTAGGTAGAGAGACCATTCATTGGATTCGGCATATAGGCTTTCAATCGGGCTTGTTCTGAAAGCGCCTGTGGCTAAACGGATACCTAGATGGTGAACAGGGTCTAGCATCTTTAGCGCGCTCGGGGCGGCAGAGTTATACACAACGGCACCATAATCCAATCGAGACCGAATTAGGCTCTTGTATAGGTTCATTAAACACTTCCTATCACTACCCCATGTAGTCTTGGATAGAAGTTTCAATTGGTTCATTGTTTTCAGACACTTTTCTTTAAGATGTTTAATGTGTGGGACGAAAGTAAGTCTATTGTCAAGTATAACACCTAGAAATTTGTGCTCTTTGTTTACAGGTATCTGTTGTCCACACAGTTCTAAGGAAGGGTCCGGAACCAGGCCTCTCTTTCTTGTAAACAACACACAAGAACTCTTGTGAGGATTGATTTTAAATCCATTTTTCTCTGCCCACCCTGACACCTTGTTCAAACCATGCTGTACCTGTCTCTCGCAGACTGCGAGGTTACAGGACTTGAAACCTATTTGAATGTCGTCCACATAGACAGAATACAGAATGGCCGGTGGTAAGGAAGCACGAAGTGTTGTCATCTTAACAATAAAGAGTGTGCAACTGAGCACGCCACCCTGGGGTACACCAGTTTCTTGCGTAAAAGGACGTGAGAGGACATTGCCAACTTTTACCCGGAAGGTGCGATTGGACAAGTAGCTTTTTATTACGTTTAGCATATTACCATGAATGCCCATTTCTGACAAATCTCTCAAGATTCCGTAGCGCCAGGTCGTATCGTACGCCTTCTCCATATCGAGGAATATCGATAAGAAGAACTGTTTGTGTACAAACGCGTCACGAATATGTCCTTCAATACGTACAAGATGGTCGGTTGTGCAGCGCCCTTCTCGGAAGCCACACTGATAGGGATCAAGCATTTTGTTCTGTTCAAGGAAATGGATGAGACGCCGATTTATCATCTTTTCAAATACCTTGCACATGCAGCTTGTGAGGGCTATCGGGCGGTAACTTGCCACTGAAGAAGGGTCTTTCCCTTGTTTCAAAACGGGGACCACAATGGCTTCTTTCCATGCCGTTGGAAGGTACCCTGCGTCCCAGATGCTGTTGAAAAGCGTAAGTAGTGTTACTTGCGTGTCATTGTGCGTGTTTTTGAGCATTTCGTACATGATTCTATCAGAGCCCGGTGCAGAGCTTTTGCATGCGCTCAAGGCAGCTCTCAACTCGGCAATGCTGAAAGGACAGTTGTATGGTTGATTCTGTTGACATTTTCTCATGAGTGGCTTACATTCTTCTATTTGTTTATATTTCAGAAAGGATTGCGAGTAATGGGTGGCACTTGACACGCTCTCAAAGTGCTCCCCAAGCGAGTCCGCCTGATCATGTAGGGTATCGCCTTCTGTGTTTACCAAAGGGAGTCCATGTGCTTGTCGGCCTCTTATCCTATTGACCCTGTTCCAGGCTTTCGCCTCATCTCTGAACGAGTTAATACTCGATAGAAATTTCTGCCAACTTTCTCGTCTGGCCTGTCGGCGGGTTCGCCTGCCTTCGGATTTTGCTTTTTTAAAGTTGACTAGATTCTCTGCAGTGGGAGAAGCGCGTAGCAACCCCCACGCCCTGTTCTGTTTTTTACGAGCGATCCTACAATCGTCGTTCCACCATGGGACACGCCGTTTGCAGGCCAAGCCTTTTACTTCTGATATGCATTTAAATGCGACATCTATTATGAATGCTGTAAAAAACTCGACTGCAGCGTCAATTCCTAACGAAGACAGGTCAGCCCATGAGATACTAGCTAGAGATCGAAATTTCTCCCAATCAGCTGTCTCAATCTTCCACCTAGGAGCGTATGGTGGATATTCGTTTTCTTTATATGATCTTAGCAGTATAGGGAAGTGGTCGCTACCGTAAGGGTTGTCGGTAACTTCCCATTCAAGTTCAGGCAGTACAGACGGAGACACTATACTAAGATCTATTGACGAAAAGGATCGGTTTGCAAGAGAGTAAAATGTGGGTTCTTTCTTGTTGAGAAGGCACGCTCCGGAAGAAAAAAGGAACTGTTCAATAAGGCGACCTCGCGCATCTATACGAGAGTCGCCCCACAGGGAGCTGTGCGCATTGAAATCGCCAAGAACAGCATAAGGTTCTGGCAATTGATCGATCAAGGAGTGAAATTTATGTTTGTTCAGTTGGTAATGCGGGGGTATGTAAAGGGAGCAAATGGTGATGAGTTTGTTTAGTAGGACAACTCGGACCGCCACTGCTTCAAGGGGCGTTTGTAGCTGTACAAGTTGACACGCAATACTTCTATGAGTAAGAATCGCAACACCACCCGATGATGCGACGGCATCATCGCGATCTTTGCGAAACGTAACATACGTACGGAGAAAGTTTGTGTGTTTAGCTTTTAAGTGTGTTTCCTGTAAACACAGCACTTTTGGATTATGTTTGTGGATGAGTTCTTGCAAATCATCAAGGTTTCTAAGGAGACCTCTGATGTTCCATTGAATTATTTGTGTATTCATGTTTAAGGTAAATTGGTGCTGTGTTTACGGAAACGGAGTGGATGCCTTAATTTACAGAGCCCTTTCGAGGCCCTGTAATAGGTGTTTTGTTCTTTTTGAAGCGTTCGAGCGGTTCTCGACGCTCCTTAGGCGTTTGTTGCGCCTTGGGGTCAGGTGTAGTGTCCATTGCCTCGTGTGAGACGCCGGACAAGCGCTCTTGCGAGAGAGAAGTTTTTAGAGGGAGTCCCGCCTTGAAGGGCAAGACCCCTGCGCCCACCAGCCCGGAGGTCGATGGGGCTCCCTGAGGGATTTGGCTGCGCTGGCCGTTGCCTGCGCTGGAAAGGGCCGGGGAGGTTGGGACAGCCTCGGCGGCGGCAACCTTCGCGGTCGATGGTCCCTCATTCTGGGTCGACGGAGCAGCGCTAGCTGCAACCGCCGCGGGGGCAGATGGCGTAACTGCCGACTCACTGCCTGTGGGTCGGACAGTTGCCGGAGGCCGTTGTGGCGCTGCCCCCTGACGCGCCACTTCGGCAAAGGTTTTCTTGGGCAGGTACGATACCCGCCTGCGTGCCTCCTTGAAACTTATATTTTCCTTTACTTTAACTGTTACAATTTCCTTTTCTTTTTTCCAGGATGGGCACGCACGCGAGTACGCGGCGTGCTCCCCATCACAGTTTACACAGTGGAGAGCATTCTCACAAGCTTCAGATGTGTGTTCGTGGGCACTGCATTTTGCACATGTTTGGCGGCCGCGGCAGCTCTGCGAACTGTGGCCGAAGCGCTGGCATTTGAAACATCGCAGTGGATTTGGCACGTACGGCCTGACACGGAGCTTGATGTACCCGGCCTCGATTGACTCGGGTAGGACACTTGAATTGAAGGTGAGTATTATGTATTTGGTCGCAATCTCTTTACCGTCGCGCCTCATCTTTATTCTTTTCACATTGACAACATTTTGCTCACTAAAGCCCTCCAAGAGCTCTGCGTCTGTTAGCTGAAGCAAATCATCGTCTGAGACAACGCCGCGGGTAGTGTTCATAGTGCGGTGCGGAGTCACTGTCACTTGAACGTCCCCAAATGACACGAGGCTGGGTAGCTTTTCAAATTGTTTCAGATTCTGGAGCTCCAAGAGGAGATCTCCACTTGCCATCCTTGTTGCCTTGTAACCTTGACCAAGAGCCTCAGTTAAAGACTTTGAAACTAGAAATGGGGAGATTGTGCGTACTTGTGTGTCTGACTTTTCGGAGTGAATCACGTGAAATCGTGGGAAGTTGGGTCTTTCACGACCAAAGAACTTGAATACATCTTCGGTGCGCCCTCTTTTCTGAGGGCGATCAAGGAGGGGTGGGAAGGAATTTGCCATAGGAGAACTTAATTTTCGGCAATAACGCCAGCCACCCACCGTGGAGCCCTACAGGGGGACGCTACAGGTACTGTAAAAAACAGGTCCTGTAAACGCCAGCTGTACGTTATCACTATAACCAAATATGAGATAACCTAGGTTGGCTATTCACACAAGGTTAACCCTCGCTGCCTGGAAAAATTGGAAGTAAATGGAAGCTAGGAGAAGACAGGAAAGATGAAAAAGTAAGAGAAAGACGAAGGCTGGAGGGAGAGAGAGACAGGAAAAGGCAACTGCCGATTTCCCCCGGGTGGGTCAGTCCGGGGGTGCCGTCTACGTGAAGCAGAGGCCAAAGAGGTGTGTTGCCTCTGCCGGGGGGCCTTAAAGGTCCAAACACCCGGCATCGGCTCAACCCCCAGGATCCCCCTTTCCCCGGACACGGCTAAGCCGCGCACGGCTACACGCGGGAGGGTCCAACCCTCGTGTGCTCGGGTACGTGGTGTCGCAACACACCAAACGCCTGCTGACGCAGACGCCCCTGCGGGGTCGCCGCTCCTTAGGCGCTTGGTGCGCCTTGAGGATGGGTGTAGTGTCCATTGCCTCTTGTGAGGCGCCGGACACGTGCTCTTGCGAGCGGGGAGATTTCAGAGGGAGTCCCGCCTTGGAGGGCAAGACCACTGCGCCCACCAGCCCGGAGGTCGATGGGGCTCCCAGAGGGACTTGGCTACGCCGGCCGTTGCCAGCGCATGAAGGAACCTCGGAAGTTGAGGCAGCCTCGGCTGCGCCCTCCTTCGGGGTCGATGGTTCCTTCTCCTCGGTTGACGGAGCAGCGCTAGCTGCAACCGTCGCGGGGGCAGATGGCGTGACTGCCGACTCACTGCTTGTGGGTCGGACAGCCGCCGGAGGCCGTTGTGACGCTGCCCCCTGACGCGCCACTTCGGCAAAGCTTTTCTTTGGCAGGTATGCAACCCGCCTGCGTGCCTCCTTAAATGAGATATTTTCTTTCACTTTGATCGTTACGATTTCTTTTTCTTTCTTCCAGGATGGGCACGACCGTGAGTACGCGGCGTGATCCCCATCACAGTTTACACAGTGTAGAGTGTTCTTACATTCTTCAGTTGCGTGTTCAAGGGCACTGCATTTGGCGCATGTTTGGCGGCCTCGGCAGCTCTGCGAGCTGTGGCCAAAACGTTGGCATTTGAAACATCTCAAGGGATTTGGCACATACGGGCGTACACGAAGCTTGATGTACCCGGCCTCGATTGACTCGGGCAGGACACTTGAATTGAAGGTGAGTATTAGGTGTTTGGTCGGAATTTCTTTACCGTCTCGCCTTATCTTGATCCTTTTGACATTTATGACATTCTGTTCGCTGAAGCCCTCCAAGAGCTCAGCCTCAGAGAGCTCCAGCAAATCATCGTCCGAGACAACGCCGCGGGAAGTATTCATCGTGCGGTGCGGGGTTACTACTACTTGGGTCACCCCAAATGATACTAGCTGAGGCAGTTTTTCAAATTGCTTCTGATCGCGGAGCTCCAGGAGGAGGTCTCCGCTAGCCATCCTCGACACCTTATATCCTGGACCAAAAACTTCGGTAAGAGACTTAGATACAAGGAACGGGGAGATTGTTCGCACTTGTTTAGCTGGTTTTTCAGAGTGGATCACGTGAAAACGAGGGAAGGATTCTTTTTGTCGACCAAAAAACTGGAATAAATCATCGGTGCGCCCTCTTTTCTGAGGGCGATCAGGAAGTGGAGGGAAGGATGTTGCCATAAAAGAATTGAATTTTCGGCAATAACGCCAGCCACCCACCATGGAGTCCTACAAGGGGACGCTACAGAGACTGTAAGAACAGGTCCTGTAAACGCCAGCTGTACGTCATCACTATAACCAAATATGAAATAACCTAGGTTGGTTAATCACACAAGGTTAACCCTTGCTGCCTGGAAACTATGGAAGTAAGCGGAAGGAAGGAGAAGACAGGAAAGATGAAAAGTGAGAGAAAGACGAAGGCTGGAGGGAGAGAGAGACAGGAAAAGGCAACTACCGATTTCCCCCGGGTGGGTCAGTCCGGGGGGGCCGTCTATGTGAAGCAGAGGCCAAAGGGGTGTGTTGCGTCCGCCGGGGGGCCTTAAAGGTCCAGACACCCAGCATCGGCTCAACCCCCAGGATCCCCCTTTCCCCAGACACGGCTAAGCCGCGCACGGCTACACGCGGGAGGGTCCAACCCTCGTGTGCTCGGGTACGTGGTGTCGCAACACACCAAACGCCTGCTGACGCAGACGCCCCTGCGGGGGAAAGAGCGCCATGACATGTGGTAATGTTGAAAATGTATTATGGAAGATGTGACTTGGCTGTAAAGTGGCCTAAAAATATTCGCTATAAAGTGCGTAAAATCTACGTGCTATAAAATTATGGCGATGACTTATGACGAATACTATGAAGATTAAAATCCATCGTAGAAGAATGATGCAAATTATAAAATATATAAGAACGTAAAATTACATGGAGCACTGCTGCCTCGACAGAGCCCTTGAAAGACAAGGGCCTAGAGGCATGTGCTATACTAAAGAGATATCGCAGCGGCATCCTCTGAAGAGAGGACCCGCTACGAAAATGTGGGGCTAAAAACATGCAAGACAACATCTTTCAGAAAACTTAGGACGGCGTTGGTGTCAAATAAAGGTTCTGGGCCGAGTAGCATTGCGGGATGAAGGGGGATGTGATGCCGGTATGCTAAAGGAAAATGTTTCTTTCTTTCATATTCAGCTTCCCGACACTCCAGGAGGACGTGGAGGACGGTCAGCCTCTCCCCGCATCTACCGCAGGTTGGAGGATCATTTTCAGTGAGTAAATAGTTATGCGTGCCGAACGTGTGTCCTATTCTGAGACGACAGAATAGGACATCTGTTCGGCGCGATTTTGTAGTAGACGGCCAAAATCCTAACTGTGGTTTTATCACGTGGAGCTTATTATTTGTTTCCGCGTCCCATAGGCGTTGCCAGTGATTTCGTAGTTTCCTCCGCAAGAAGGGCTTCAGATCTGTGACAGGAACTGCAGCGGTGGGATTAGCAGAATGCCATGCAACTGACGTGGCCATCTGGTCCGCCAGAACATTACCTTCGATGGCCCTATGTCCTGGCACCCAGCATATAATCACATGCTGGTTAGATATATATGCGTTACATAAGATGGAATAGAGTTCAATTATAACAGGATTTTTGTGCTTACAGAACGATATCAAAGCCTTCACAACACTTAGGGAGTCCGTATAAATAACTGATCTTTTGAGTTTTGATTTCCTTATATGCTTCACGGTCGATAATATTGCATAGGCCTCAGCCGAAAAGATACTAGTTTCCGGATGCAGTACGCCGGATTCCGAGAAGGACGGACCGACGGCTGCATAGGACACCCCGTCGTGCGACTTCGATGCGTCTGTGTAGAACTCCGTGCAGGAGTGTTTGTGTTGGAGTTCCCGGAAATGCATTTGGATTGCAATCTCTGGGGCGTTTTTTGTAACTTCCATGAAAGATGTATCGCATTGTATCAACTGCCACTTCCAAGGAGGTAGCAGCTTGGCTGGATGCATTAGGCGAAGTTCGAGAAGTGGAACATGCATTTCATGACTAAGCTCCCTCACACGCAGCGAGAAAGGCTGTCTTACGGAAGGACGATTACGAAACAGTGTAGCATATGTCATGTCGTTAATGGTGTTAAAACAGGGATGTTCAGGATTAGAGTGGACTTTCAAAAAATATGTTTGGCTGATGTATGTTCTCTGGATATGAAGTGACCACTCATTCGATTCTGCATATAAGCTTTGTACGGGACTCGTTCTGAAAGCTCCTGTGGCTAAACGGATACCCAGATGGTGAACAGGGTCCAGCATCTTTAGCGCGCTCGGGGCGGCAGAGTGATAAATCACGGCACCATAGTCTAGGCGTGAACGAATGAGGCTTTTATAGAGTTTCAATAAAGACATCCTGTCACTACCCCATGTACTCTGGGATAGGAGTTTCATTATGTTCATCGTTTTTAGGCATTTTTCTTTAAGATGTTTAATGTGGGGGACGAAAGTGAGTCTGTAGTCAAGTATGACACCTAGAAATTTGTGTTCTTTGTTTACAGGTATTTGTTGTCCACCCAGTTCTAAGCAAGGGTCTGGGATCATTCCTCTCTTTCTTGTAAAAAGAACGCAAGTGCTTTTGTTAGGATTGATCTTAAAGCCATTCCTGTCTGCCCACATTGAGACTTTGTTCAGGCCATGCTGTACCTGTCTCTCGCACACTGCGAGGTTACAGGATTTGAAAGCTATCTGAATGTCGTCCACGTAGACAGAGTAAAAGATGGCCTGAGGTAATGAAGCGCGAAGCGTGTTCATCTTCACGATGAAGAGCGTGCAGCTGAGCACGCCTCCTTGGGGTACACCCGTTTCTTGCGTAAAAGGACGTGAGAGTGCATTGCCTACTTTTACCCGGAACGTACGATTTGACAGATAGCTTTCCATTATGTTAAGCATATTACCGTGGATGCCCATTTCTGACAGGTCTCTTAAGATTCCGTAACGCCACGTTGTGTCATAGGCCTTTTCCATATCGAGAAATATCGATAGGAAGAACTGTTTATGTATGAATGCCTCCCGAATATTTGCTTCAACACGTACGAGATGATCGGTTGTGGACCGCCCTTCTCGAAAGCCGCATTGATAAGGATCAAGCATTTTGCTCATTTCAAGGAAATGGATCAGTCGCCGATTAATCATTTTTTCAAATACCTTACAAAGGCAACTTGTGAGGGCTATCGGGCGGTAACTTGCCACTGAGGAAGGGTCTTTACCTTGTTTCAAAACAGGGACCACAATAGCTTCCTTCCATGCGGTTGGAAGGTACCCTGCATCCCAGATGGTGTTGAAAAGTGTGAGTAGTGTAACTTGCGTGTCATCGTGTAAGTTTTTGAGCATTTCATACATGATTCTGTCAGATCCGGGTGCAGAGCTCTTGCATGAGCTCAAGGCAGCTTTCAACTCAGCAATACTGAATGGGCAGTTGTAGGATTCACTCTGTGGACATTTTCTTTTGAGTGGCTTACATTCTTCTATTTGCTTATATTTCAGGAAGGATTTCGAATAATGTTTTGAACTTGACACACTCTCAAAGTGCTCCGCAAGTGAGTCTGCCTGATGTTGCAGCGTATCACCCTGTGTGTTTACCAGAGGGAGTGAATATGTTTGTCTCCCTCTAATTCTATTTACGCGGTTCCAGACTTTCGCCTCATCTGTAAACGAGTTGATGTTCGATAAAAACTTTTGCCGGCTCTCTCTTCTGGCCTGTCGGCGGGTTCTCCTGCCTTGAGACTTAACTTTCTTAAAGTTAACGAGATTCTCTGCAGTGGGCGAAGCGCGTAGCAACCCCCACGCTTTGTTTTGATTCCTACGTGCGACTCTACATTCATCGTTCCACCACGGGACATGCCGTTTGCATGCCGAGCCACTTACTTCACGTATGCATTTAGATGCGGCATATATAGTTAGTTAGTTTAATGGGGTTTAATGGCGCAAAAGCAGCTAAGGCTATGCTGCGCCAAACACGAGGTGTTCTAAAATACAGTTTATAAAGTGAAAGCCTGTGTTAATAATCTATATTTTATGTAAAAATCCAGTGTCGTCTAAAAATTTAAGGACGTCACATAATGGGACTAGCGGGTCATCACCTAAAATTAAAGCAGGGTGTAAAGGTATGTGTAGTTGATATAATTTGTGCAAAAGTGTTCGTCTGTGTGTTTCAGTCTGCGTACATGTGAGTAATATGTGCATAACTGTTAATGGCTGTTGACATTTCTCGCATGTTGGTGTGTCTTCTTTCGTAAGTAAGTAATTGTGTGTGAGGTGTGTGTGCCCAATGCGTAGCCGGCATAAAACTACTTCGATGAACCGCTCTTGATGATAACACGACTTCCACTCGCCAACTATGGGTTTCGTGAGATGTAGCTTGTTGTCAGCACAATGGTCCCATTCGCGTTGCCATTTTACCGTGAAGGCTTTTCTAATTGCACGGATGCTATCACTATATGGGAGTGTCGTGTTTGTAATATCTTTGTGCGCTGCCATCAATGCACATCTATCAGCTGCTTCGTTACCTGGTATCCCAACATGGCTCGGGACCCAGCAGAAACGAATTGACCTCCCGTATTCGTTAAGCACCAACATGTTTAAAATGTCTCCTATCAGGGGTTCACACTCAGATTTCAGATGTAGTGCCTTCAGTGTGCTTAAAGAATCTGTGTATATGACTGCATGTTTGTGTTTATCAGTTATAATCTTTTTAACAACAACCCAGATAGCGTAAACTTCAGCCGTGAAAACAGAAGCATGTTCTGGTAATCGAATACTTGTTTCCCAATTTTCCGCTACGACCCCCACACCCACGTGATCTTTTGTTTTAGAGCCATCAGTGTAATATTGCATGTTATTTTGATATTTGTCCTGAAGAGCATTGAATTCTTGTACAATGTGTTCGCGTGGAGTATCTCTTTTCTTTAAATGTGCCAATGTCCAGTCGCACAACTGTGTGAAATCGTACCACGGGGCCAGCCGTTGTGGTTTCTTGGCAACCTGGAGGACTTCATGGGGAATGTCATAATCCCGACAGTATTGCTCATACCGCAGGACAAGTGGCCTAATCATGTTCGGTTTATTCGTGTAGTGTAAGCGTGAGTTGCATTGTGTGAGGATGTTGTAGCATATGTGTTGCGGTGATGACTGAATTCTGAGTACGTAGGAAAGAGTGAGTAATGCTCTGCGCTGCTGTAAGGAGGGTTCATTACATTCGACGTATAAACTTTCAATGGGTGAAGTTCTGTAGGCACCACTCGCCAGTCGCAGTCCAAGGTTATGTACTGGATCAAGTCTTTGGATGAAGGATTGTCTGGCTGAGCCGTAAACAATGGAGCCGTAATCTAAAAGGCTACGAACAAGAGACCGGTAAATACGTAAAAGACACGTTCGGTCGGAACCCCAGTGCTTATGAGATAACACTTTGAGGATATTCAATGCTTTATTTGCCTTAATTTTTAGTGCTTTAATGTGGGCAAGAAAGTTTAGTTTTTTGTCAAAGGTTACTCCCAGGAATTTATATTCTTGTTTTACCGGCAGCGCGACATCATTCAATCTTAAAACCGGGTCCAAGTACATCCCTCGTTTTTGCGAAAATAGCACTGTAACAGTTTTCTGAGTAGAGAAGCGGAAGCCATTTTTCTCAGCCCACTCCATTAGTTTATTTATTGTTATCTGGAGTTGCCTTTCACATGTTCGTAAGTTAGAGCCGCGGCACGCTATTTGTAGATCATCGACATATATGGAGTGCATAACAGAGGTGGGAATTACATTGTTGACAGAGTTCATTTTTATTATAAAGAGTGTTGTGCTAAGTACGCAACCTTGTGGCACGCCGCTCTCCTGGATAAATGTGCGCGAGAGCACAGTGCCTAGACGGATTTGGAATGTTCTGTTGGACATAAAATCAGCGAGACAGTTTAGCATTTTGCCACGGATTCCTAACGCGGCGAGGTCACGTAAGATTCCAAATCTCCACGTGGTGTCGTACGCTTTCTCAAGGTCGAAGAACACCGCCAGGCAGTGCTGTTTGTGTAAAAATGCTTCACGTATTTCGTGTTCAAGTCGGACGAGGTGGTCTGTCGTTGAACACCCTTTCTTATAGCCACACTGGTGAAAATCAATGGAGTTCCGTTTATCAAGCGTGAAGGTTAACCTTGCATTTACGACACTCTCGTACGATTTTGACAAACAACTTGTCAGGGCAATGGGTCGAAAGCTGCTTGGGGATGTGGGGGATTTTCCTGTTTTTAAAAAAGGCACAACTATTGCATTTTTCCAACATTTTGGCATGCTTCCGGATTCAAATACTTTGTTAAAAAATTTAAGGAGAGCATCTACGGATGCTTGGGACAGGTGTGCGAGCATAGAATAATGGATCTGGTCAGGACCTACTGCAGTTTTTTTGCCAGCACAGAGAACCCTGTTAAGCTCTTGTAACGTAAATGGAGCGTTGTATTCGTCCCTTGACGTACAAGTAGTTGGTAGTTTTTCTTTTTCTGCGGATAGTTTGTAGGTTAAGAACCTGTTTGTATAATTAGCCGAGCTAGAGACGTCATAGAAATGTTCCCCAAGTATATTCGCTTGTTCTTGTAGTGTTGTCTGAGTGCCTGAAGGTGTGAGTATGGGTATCGTGTATGGTGTGTAGTCCCCCTTAAACTTCCTGACCTGTTCCCACATCCTTTTGGATGTGACGGTGCTATTAATTGTTGATACATATTTTTGCCATGAAGATTTTTCTGCCTGTCTCCGAATGTATCGAGCTTTCGCTTTGGCTTGTTTAAAATTTAGAAGGTTGTTATGTGTTGGGTACCTGCGTAAGATTCCCCAGGCCCTATTTTGCAGCTTTTTTGCTATGGTACACTCGTGTGTCCACCAAGGATTTAGCTTTTTGCGAACAACGCCAGAAGATTGTGGAATGGCCTTTTCAGCTGCAGAAATAATACAGTTAGTAAATTTTTCATTAATTTCGTCGATGCTTAAGTTTGTTAAAGTGAGCTCCTCCAGCCTGGCACTTTCTGTAAAAACAGCCCAGTCTGCCATTTGTAACCTCCATCGGCGTGGCCTGTAGGATATAATGGGTAGCGTTGAGGTGAGGTTGATTATGGCAGGTAGATGATCACTGCCATATGAAGTCTCGAGTACATCCCATTTAAAATCTGTAAAAATGTCCGGAGAGCAAAAGGCTAAATCGAGGCAGCTAAAATTGCGTGAACTTGGTGAAAAATAAGTTGGCGCACCTGAGTTTAAAAGACAGATATCGTTTGACAGAATAAAATCTTCAACGAGTTGCCCTCTTTGGTCAGTTTTGACACTGCCCCAAAGAGTACAATGAGCATTAAAATCGCCTACTAAAACAAATGGTTCCGGTAATTGTTCTGTTAAATTTTCTAACTGTTTAGTAGTGAAGTGGGTGTGAGGTGGAATATACAGTGAACAAATGGTGATGGTTTTATAAGATAGAATGGTGACAGCTACGGCTTCTAAGGATGTATTCAATTGGACATTTCGGGTAGGAGTGCCGCCCTGTACGACTATAGCCACTCCGCCTGACAAACGGGTGGAACATTCGCGGTCCCTTCGGACAACGGTGAAACCTTTGAGAATTTGACTATTTTTCGCGCCGAGATTCGTTTCCTGAAGACATACAGCAACTGGTGAAAAGGTGTTGATGATGTCTTTGATGTCACCTAAATTGTGTATGAGACCTCTACAATTCCAATGGATAATAAAAGCCATTTTGAAATTGAAAGGTAAGAATTGGCACTATGGAATGAATAAGAGGTGAGATGTTAGGTGACATGGAATTTAAAAGGCTTATACAAATGAGCGATAACCTTTAGGTTATCGCTTTCTTAATTTGAGTTGTTATTGGGATTTTGTCCCGCTTACCGCGCTCAAGAGAGCGCTTGTCCTTTGGTGTCAATGACACCGGGGTTTTTGCGTCGACCTCCATCGCTCTCTCTGAGGCGCTGGAGGATCGAGAGTTAGGCGCCGAGACACGTGTCTCGGGCCTTGGGGTTCGCTTGATCTTAGGGCCCTGCGGGACTGGTGTCTGCAGGGCATTTGAAGAGGATGGAGCAGCGTCGGCTGCTTCCACCACGGGGGCGGGAGGGGTCACTGCGGGACCACTGCGCGTGGGCTCGGAGGACTCCTGAGGCCTCTGTGACGCTGCCCCCATCTGCGTCACATCGGCGTAACTTCTTCGCGGAAGGTACGACAGCCGCTTTCTAGCTTCATAGAACGAGATTTTTTCTTTGACTGTTAAAGCAATTACTTCTTTTTCTTTTTTCCAGCAAGGGCAGGACCGCGAATAAGCGGGATGATCTCCCTTGCAGTTGACACAAAGTGGAGAAGAGGTGCAATTGTCAGTTTGGTGATCGTTCGAACTGCATTTAGCACAAGTATTTCGTCCTCGACATGCATGCGAAGCATGTCCAAACCTTTGGCATTTGAAACATCGTCTGGGGTTCGGAATATATGGTCTAACATTTACCTTTACATAACCTGCATCCAGCGAGGTAGGCATTACACTCGTTCCAAAGGTGAGTATTACATGTTTTGTGGGGATTTCTTGGTCGTTCCTGCGGATGACAATTCTTTGGACTTTGGTAACATTTTGTTCCTGGAAACCTTCCAGCAGTTCTTCGTCGCTTAAGCCAATAAAATCTTCCTCTGATATTACACCCCTGCTTGTATTTAATGTTCTGTGCGGTGAAATTGTTACTGTTGCGTTACCAATACTGGTAAGTTCTGTGAGCTTTTGCGCTTGGTCTTTGTCATTGAGTTCTAGGAGGAGGTCCCCGCTAGACATTTTTGAAGCTTTGTATGTAGGTCCGATTTTTTCTTTTAGACACTTGGCCACTAGGAATGGAGAGAGCTTTCTCACTGGTACGTTGTTTTCGCTGTGCAGTACATAGAATTTAGGAAATGATGGAACATTGCTCCGAAAAGAGAACTGGAACGTTGCTTCGGTGCGGCATCTTTTCGGACGCCGATCATAGAGAATAGAGGTTTGCGCTGCCATGAGAAAATTGTGTATGTTCGGCAACAGCGCCGACCGCCCACCACGGAGCCCAACGAGGGGACGCGGCAGAGCTTGTGTACAAGCCTGCACGACGCCAGCCGTACGCCGTCACTATAACCAAATATGGTGTACCCAAGGTAGGATATCCACACAAGGTTAACCCTTGCCGCCGTGGAGAAAGGAAGTAAATGGAAGAGAGAAGAAGACAGGAAAGATAAAAAAGTGAGAGATAAAGACTAAGATTTGGGGAGAAAGAGACAGGAAGAGGCGACTATCGATTTCCCCCGGGTGGGTCAGTCCGGGGGTGCCGTCTACGTGAAGCTGAGGCCAAAGGGGTGTGTTGCCGCCGCCAAGGGGCCGTAAAGGTCCAAACACCCGGCATTGGCTCAACCCCCAGGATCCCCTTTTCCCCGGACACGGCTAAGCCACGCACGGCTACACGCGGGAGGGTCCAACCCCCATGTGCTCGGGTACGTGGTGTCGCAACACACCAAACGCCTGCTGACGCAGACGCCCCTGCGGGGTAATGTGGGGGTATATAAAGCGAGCAAATAGTGATGAGTTTGTTTAGCAGAACAACTCGCACCGCCACTGCTTCAAGGGGCGTTCGAAGCTGTAAAGGCTGACATGCTATACTTTTATGTGTGAGAATCGCAACACCACCCGATGATGCGATGGCATCATCGCGATCTTTACGAAACGTAACATACGTACTTAGAAAGTTTGCGTGTCTGGATTTTAAATGTGTTTCCTGTAAACACAGCACATTTGGATTATGTTTGTGGATGAGTTCTTGCAAATCATCAAGGTTTGTAAGGAGACCTCTAATGTTCCATTGAATGATTTGTGTATCCATATTTAAAATAAATTGGTGCTGTGTTTACGGAAACGGACGGGATGCCTTAGATTACAGAACCCTTTCGAGGCCCTGTAATAGGGGTTTTGTTCTTTCTGGAGCGTTCGAGGGAGCCTCGCCGCTCCTTAGGCGCTTGGTGCGCCTTGAGGATGGGTGTAGTGTCCATTGCCTCTTGTGAGGCGCCGGACACGTGCTCTTGCGAGCGGGAAGATTTCAGAGGGAGTCCCGCCTTGGAGGGCAAGACCCCTGCGCCCACCAGCCCGGAGGTCGATGGGGCTCCCAGAGGGATTTGACTGCGCCGGCTGTGGCCAGCGCTGGAAGGGGCCGAGGAGGTTGTGGCAGCCTCGGCTGCGCCCTCCTTCGGGGTCGATGGTTCCTTCTCCTCGGTTGACGGAGCAGCGCTAGCTGCAACCGTCGCGGGGGCAGATGGCGTGACTGCCGACTCACTGCTTGTGGGTCGGACAGCCGCCGGAGGCCGTTGTGACGCTGCCCCCTGACGCGCCACTTCGGCAAAGCTTTTCTTTGGCAGGTATGCAACCCGCCTGCGTGCCTCCTTAAATGAGATATTTTCTTTCACTTTGATCGTTACGATTTCTTTTTCTTTCTTCCAGGATGGGCACGACCGTGAGTACGCGGCGTGATCCCCATCACAGTTTACACAGTGTAGAGAGTTCTTACATTCTTCAGTTGCGTGTTCAAGGGCACTGCATTTGGCGCATGCTTGGCGGCCTCGGCAGCTCTGCGAGCTGTGGCCAAAACGTTGGCATTTGAAACATCTCAAGGGATTTGGCACATACGGGCGTACACGAAGCTTGATGTACCCGGCCTCGATTGACTCGGGCAGGACACTTGAATTGAAGGTGAGTATTAGGTGTTTGGTCGGAATTTCTTTACCGTCTCGCCTTATCTTGATCCTTTTGACATTTATGACATTCTGTTCGCTGAAGCCCTCCAAGAGCTCAGCCTCAGAGAGCTCCAGCAAATCATCGTCCGAGACAACGCCGCGGGAAGTGTTCATCGTGCGGTGCGGGGTTACTACTACTTGGGTCTCCCCAAATGATACTAGCTGAGGCAGTTTTTCAAATTGCTTCTGATCGCGGAGCTCCAGGAGGAGGTCTCCGCTAGCCATCCTCGACACCTTATATCCTGGACCAAAAACTTCGGTAAGAGACTTAGATACAAGGAACGGGGAGATTGTTCGCACTTGTTTAGCTGGTTTTTCAGAGTGGATCACGTGAAAACGAGGGAAGGATTCTTTTTGTCGACCAAAAAACTGGAATAAATCATCGGTGCGCCCTCTTTTCTGAGGGCGATCAGGAAGTGGAGGGAAGGATGTTGCCATAAAGGAATTGAATTTTCGGCAATAACGCCAGCCACCCACCATGGAGTCCTACAAGGGGACGCTACAGAGACTGTAAGAACAGGTCCTGTAAACGCCAGCTGTACGTCATCACTATAACCAAATATGAAATAACCTAGGTTGGTTAATCACACAAGGTTAACCCTTGCTGCCTGGAAACTATGGAAGTAAGCGGAAGGAAGGAGAAGACAGGAAAGATGAAAAGTGAGAGAAATACGAAGGCTGGAGGGAGAGAGAGACAGGAAAAGGCAACTACCGATTTCCCCCGGGTGGGTCAGTCCGGGGGGGCCGTCTATGTGAAGCAGAGGCCAAAGGGGTGTGTTGCGTCCGCCGGGGGGCCTTAAAGGTCCAGACACCCAGCATCGGCTCAACCCCCAGGATCCCCCTTTCCCCAGACACGGCTAAGCCGCGCACGGCTACACGCGGGAGGGTCCAACCCTCGTGTGCTCGGGTACGTGGTGTCGCAACACACCAAACGCCTGCTGACGCAGACGCCCCTGCGGGGTTCAAACTACATATTGTATATGTACCAGTGCCTTCGGGTTACAAGACAAAAATTTATAGAAACTGGAATTGTAGTTAGAAAATCTGCTACACAGCACTTAGCACAGAGAACTCTCGTTTCACGAAAGAGGACAAACTACGTAGGCACTAAAAAATTCTACATATTTTTCGTGCTCAAGTAATCTTGTTAGAAATAGAAAATTAGCAATAATGCTGCTGGCTTAAGCCTCACTTAAAGCACGTCTACGCTTGGAAAGTATTGTTTCAGTTCGAAAAATGTTGGCTAGTTATGCTTATATCGACTTTCCAAACTTTTCATAATGCTTTGCGATTACATTAGCTTACAAAATAACAGGTGTCTTGTTCGTTTGCTCTGCATTTCAATTGCTTCCCTAATTCACCTTTGCAATATCCCTTTTTTTTAAGGCATCAAAACTTGAATTTTCTTTCATTGAGCCTTATACTGAAAATTTATTCCTTTATGTGGCCCGAAACACTGCGAGGTCAACTCAGGCTCTTTCAGTGCCGCTATACATAGTTTCTTCTCTAATAACAGATTTGATCAATACATATATTTTAGATACCTTTGTGGGAAATGTACATGTTCTTGTAGTTACCGATGTGTTTGGTGATTGTGCATGTTTATATTTCCTGTGATTTATGTATATCTTGTACTCTGTATTGCAGCATGCAATAAATATATTTCCATTCTTCTTGAAAATGCAGCATATATCGTACCAGTCTGTGTTGCATGTTATGTGGATCTGGAAATCGTGATAACCGTTGGTGTTGATATACATGCTCAAAAGTGACATTTGCTAGGTTGTATTTGTGCAGCGAAGACAGATTTTGCAATATACACCGTGAATTACTAATATGTAATGTGATCCACACGTATAGGTGTGTGTGTGCCCATCGAAGCTTCAAGGCCGGCTGTTCGATGGTGCATTTGGTAGCCGAACTTGAACCTTCGGACACACGCGAGAGTTACACGTGGATTGCTGTACATAGTAGTAATTGAAGGCGTGTACTGCCGAACCTGCCTTCCATGCACACTAGAAATAAAAGGGGTACACCCTTCCAACACCCACATAGATGGGTGTTAATATGGACTTGCACCCCTACACCCTAAATTTATTTTGCTGGACACCCTTCCTCTAGGGTGCTATAATGGCACCCCAACTGTAGGGTGTAGACAACAGCACCCTTAGGGTGTTCGTCTGGCGACAAACTGATTTACACCCTTAAGGGTGTTAAAATGTTTAGTGTGTACGTTCTCCTCGCCCGCAGGTCAAGTGCAGCACGCTTCTTCTGTTTTCGAAAACGGATATAGCTGTCTAAGAAAAACTGGCCATGATGCAGGTTGCTCAAACTGACATTTCCAACGGCGGGAACTGACAAGATCCGGGCGATCTCCACAACGAGAGCGTGTACGGCGAATCCCAAGCATCGTCCGGTACAGGGCGCCCCGAGAAGGCACAAAATACTATCCTCATGTTCCAAGCAGGGAGTGCGTAGTAAAGAAAGGCACTCTTTATGTGGCCACTGTAATAAAAAGAAAATTACGCGTCAGCTGCAGTTCTCGTTGGACTTTCCAGTGTGGACCCCAAAGTGCCCGCTTTGAAAAGTGGCGAGGAGGGGAGGGGGGCAAGAGACATACTTTGCCTCGACCGCGACTTCTGAGAGGGGCGGGGAAAGTGCCCCTATTGCCCTCCCGGTGGATAATCCTATGCATGCGCACCACCAGACCTCTATATGACAAAAAGAGAACGCGGTGTTTCATGGAGAAGGAAGTAGCTTAAAGGCAACGATTGTGTTCGCTAACGCCAGCCCTCCTTTCCAAAAGGAGGGTAACGCGAAGAATTGAGATTTCACCAGACAGTATCACGACTTCATAGTTTCCCCACTTTTGAGAAAAAGACAGGACTCTATTGTGTCCATTCGACCCCACTAATTACCTCGCAAACTCGGCAAGTGAGCCGTTCTTGCAAGGAAGCTGTTGAATGGGAACAGTACTTCATTCTAACGTTCTCAGGTTTGGAGTATTTTGTTGAGAAGGTACTTTCTGATGCATGACACGGCATTTGTACAAATATTAAAATTATGCAGATCCCACGCACTGTAGGAATCGATGTAAGTGAAGCTTTCTGTGCTGGTTGCCATGATTGATAATAATTAGTGGTCATGTTGACGGCGGTAGCTTAATTTCTTCGACGTCGACTCTAACACGAGAGTGGCAAGCTGATGTTAAATGTTAACTAGCATGTACCACTCCCGTTGGTCTCTGTAGCGCACAGAACACTAAGGGAGAGGTGTTTCCTTGTGGCGTTGCTGTGCTCCATGTTTCATAACCTTTGAGATGGTTGAACGTTGTCGTTGCCTCACGTGGCACATGACATCGTGGCAGAAGTATGAAACTTGGAATTGGATTATGGGACTGTACGTGCCAAGGTCACAATGGGATAATGAGGCATGCCGTAGTGGCGGACTCCAGATTAATTTTGACGCCGTGGTGTTCTTTAACGTCTCCCATAATCTAATTGCACGTGCGTTTTCATATTCGCCCCCATCCGAATGCGACTGCCACGGTCGGCATAAAATCGACGACATCTAGAAAAGCCATAGCCCCAAAGCTACCGCAGTCGGGATGGAAGCGTTTAATTGATGTGCGAGCACATGCGTAGTGTCGCCTAGACCCTGCGCTGAGCTTTAATTAATGGGTCTACGGTTGTGCACGCCTTGCGTAAGTTGTCCGCTTGACATATTAGCATGGTGTTTATTTTTCAGAGATAGCCTAGAAACGTACCGCACCATACTTTCAACTTAAGTTTAACCAGTTTCCCCACAACCGTTGTCGTATTTGTAGCAGTAGCGTTTCCTTGCTTTTTCACCTTAACTCAGCCCCCCTCCCCCCGTGACAGATTTATCGGAACTGCCTCTCCCCTCCCCTCTTCTCTAGAGTTCTCGGTACGTTTTCTCTGCACTCGCCCATGAGCACAAAGGTAAGCACTGCAGTTTCTGCAATGGTTTTAAGGGTGGTCATGGTTATTTACAGTTGTCAAAAGGCTAATGTGGCGATGCCCGGGAGCTCCACAGGGAATTCCGCCCATTCGACACAGTAGGCTTCCACGAATTTCTCGCTTCGCCTTCCCTTTCTGGTACTCACCTGTGATGTGTGCACAAGCCCTGAACCACCATTCGACGCGTTGTACCCTACAGCAGCAGAAACAGCTGCAGCGGGAAAGTCCAAGGAAGGGGGAAAGAAAGCTTCGCGTTAAAAAGATCCCTAGCTGTGTGTCACGGAGAAGACAGTAGTCTTGAAGCTACGATTGTGTTTGCAGCTGCACGTTTGCAATATAGTGGCTTCAGGTTGCGCTAACATGGACACCGAGATGGATGCCAATACATTGTCTCAAGCAGTCGACAAGGCCATAGCCGATATGAAGAAGGGCAGGAAAGATTTGGCAATACACAGGCACCTCCTACTGAAGACTTTTTTGCCGGGATTTCCGTGTCTGGAAGAAAAGGCGAAGCAGCCACAACGGGACAACGCCAAGAAGCGGCTTCCGCAAATTACGGGATCGTCTGGAGAGTGCCAACTGCAAAAGCGACGTGCAGAAGGATCGGAAGGTAGGCTGATTTTAGAGTACTTCATTATTAGGATAGCATCTATATGGAGACTACAGGCACATTTTTGTTATTGGCGTGATGTTCGTCCCCGCGCGCTTTATGTGCGAGTGATAGGCTGCGGTGATGAGCCTATGATTATGACTGATTGTCGCGCGCGCAAGGGAGGAAAGCGTTGAGGAAGCGCGCCGTGTTCCTTCGAGAGAGGGGCGTTCTGCTCCAGCAGCAGCGCTGTATAGCGGGGCCGCGCAAAGCCTATCTGAAAGGAGCCTTGAACCATCTCTCGGGCTCGGTTAAAAAAAAAAACACATAATCCGGGAATGGCATACGCTGCTGTGAATATTTCAGCCCAGCTTTGCAATCGTGCGCGGCTCGTGGAGGTCACAAGCGGATCGTGTATTCACTCTTGTCTCAAACACTCATGTCAACATAAGCCCGCTCATCGCTCTATTCTGGACGCTTTATTTCGTAATAAAGGGGATTCCCATACGCGGCTGCTATTCGGCAATAACTGACGTTAATGAAAAGGAGTGTTTGGATCAGTCCGCTTCTTTCGGCAGTCACCATGCATGTTTACTGGTGAAATTAAATAAACAGGCATATGTAAACGAAAAGGTGCTACCGAAATTCGATATTAACTACTACCGGAGGAAGCCGAATATCGTCTGCTGAACTGGGCCGCGGCAGTTCGCGTAGGAAATAAACTATGATCATCCTGCTTATCGGCAGGATGATCATAGTTTCTACTAGTTTTGAACGCCCAACTACCCTCGATGCACGCGAAACTTAAGGCCAGACGATACTCATGCTTCCCATGGCGAGCTCAGTCGTGGCCACGCCTGGCCTCACCGTGTAGACGCCTTGGAAGATTAATTGAAAGCACTTCAAAAATATTCAGGTACATTGGACGCACTGTGGGAATCGATGTAAGCGAAGCTTTCTGTGTTGTTAGCTTTGATTGACAGTAATTTGCGGTCATGTTGACGGGGAATCTTTGATTTCGTTAGTTAGTTAGTTAGTTAGTTTGGGTTTAGTGGCACAAAGGCAACTAAGGCCATGCTGCGCCAGTCACAAGACAAAATAAAGAGAACCGTTATGGCAGGTAAACTTGCATTACATTATAGTTGGTGTAAATAACCAGTTTTTTCTAAAAACTCGAAGAGGTTAGGAAATGGCACTAGGGGGTCATCTGCTAGTAATAGGGTAGGGTGTAATGGGATGTGCAATTTATACAGGCTGTGTAAAAACCTCCGTCTCAGTGTGTCGATGTGTGGACATGTTATTAAGATGTGCATGACTGTAAGAGCTTCATTACATTTTTCGCAAGTTGGCGGGTTTTCTTTTCGGAGAAGGAAATTGTGCGTCAGATGTGTGTGTCCAATTCGAAGTCGACACAAGATCACCTCGTAGAATCGTTGCCGGTGACTGCATGATTTCCACTCTCCAATGACAGGTTTAATTAGATGAAGCTTGTTGCTTAAACAAGTGTCCCAATCGCGTTGCCATTTTGACATCAAGGCCTTCCGAATTGCATTGACACTGTCTTTATATGGAAGTGCTGTATTTTGAATGTTTTTGTACGCTGCCATTGATGCGCATCTATCCGCCGCTTCGTTACCCAATATTCCAACATGGCTTGGTACCCAGCAAAACTTTATTGATCTGCCATATTTGTTTGATGTTAATGCATTCAAAATATCGCCTAACAAGGGTTCACTTTGGGATTTCATGTGTAGAGCCTTCAGTACGCTTAATGAATCTGTGTATATGACAGTGTTTTCAAGTTTGTCAGCAATTATCTTTTGAACTACCGTCCATATCGCATACACTTCGGCTGTGTAGACAGAGGCATGCTGAGGTAATCGAATACATGTTTCCCAATTTTCTGTTACAGCCCCTACACCCACGTGTTTTTCCGTTTTAGAGCCATCAGTATAAAATTCTATGTAGTTTATATACTTGTCTTGAAGAGAGCGGAAATCTTGTATAATGTGTTGATGTGGTGTGTCTCTTTTCTTTAGATGTGTTAGTGTCCAATCACATAACGCTGTGAAATCACACCACGGGGGTAAACGTTCTGGCTTTCTGGCAACCTGGAGGACTTCCCGAGGGATGTCATAATCCCGACAGTATTCCTCGTATCGCAAGATAAGCGGCCTAATCATGTTTGGTTTATTTGTGTAATGTAAGCGTGAGCTGCACTTTGTGACGATGTTGTAGCATATGTGTTGTGGTGAGGATCGGATTCTGAGTATGTAGGAAAAAGTTAGTAGCGCTCTGCGATGCTGTAAAGGAGGTTCATTACATTCAACATGTAAGCTCTGTATAGGTGATGTTCTGTAAGCACCGCATGCTAGTCGTAGTCCTAAGTTGTGGACTGGATCAAGTCGTCGGACGTAAGATAGTCTGGCTGAACCATATGTAATGCTACCATAGTCTAATATGCTACGCACCAAAGTGCGGTAGATGTGTAGCAGGCATTTACGGTCAGAGCCCCACCGTTTCCGGGAGAGGATCTTTAGAATGTTAAGTGCATTGTTCGCTTTGATTTTAATACTATTGATGTGTGCGAGAAAGTTCAACTTTTTATCAAACAGAACACCCAGAAACTTGTGTTCTTGTTTCACGGGTAGTGTGGCATCCTGTAGTTTAAGGATGGGATCTGGTTGTAGGCCTCTTTTTTGTGTGAAGACAACACTAATCGTTTTTTCACTTGAGAAGCGAAAGCCGTTTTCAGATGCCCACTGCGTTAGTTTGTTTAGTGTAATTTGAATTTGTCGTTCGCAGGTTGCCATGTTTGATGCACGACATGCAATTTGAAGATCATCCACATATAGTGAATGCATTATAGAAGATGGAATTACATTATTGAGCGAGTTCATTTTTACCACAAACAGTGTTGTGCTCAATACGCATCCCTGAGGTACTCCGTTTTCCTGAATGAATACGCTGGACAGCACCGTTCCTAAACGCACCTGGAATGTTCGATCGGACATGAAATCAGCTAGACATTTAAGCATTCTGCCGCGGATCCCTAAATCCGCTAAATCCCTTAAAATACCGAACCTCCATGTTGTGTCGTACGCTTTTTCAAGATCAAAGAAAACTGTGAGACAATATTGCTTTTGTAGAAAGGCCGCACGTATCTCGTGTTCTAACCGAACTAGATGATCTGTTGTGGAGCAGCCCTTCTTGTACCCACACTGATGATTATCGAGCAGGTTCTCAGTTTCGAGGACGTATGCCAATCTGATGTTTATAATGGATTCATATGACTTGGCGAGACAGCTTGTGAGTGCTATAGGTCGGTAGCTGGTAGCTGTTGTAGGATGCTTTCCAGCTTTCAAGAAAGGGATTATAATGGCTTTTTTCCACGCATTCGGCATTTTTCCTGTTTCCCAGATTATGTTAAAGAAGCGGAGCAATGTCTTAACTGCTTTTGAGGAAAGGTGTGCGAGCATTGTGTAATGTATTCTGTCCGGACCTGGCGCTGTTTTTTTGCCAGTAGTGAGTACTCTGTTAATTTCGGAAAGTGTTAGGGGGGCATTATATGGTTTCTCGGAACTTCCTGATGTCGGAAGCTTTTGTTTTTCTGCTGATTGTTTATACTTTTGAAATTCAGTGGAGTAGTTTAGTGAGCTTGATATGTTATGGAAATGCTGTCCTAATATATCTGCTTGTTCTTTTAGATTCGTTTGTGTACCTGGCGGTGAGAGTATGGGGATCGTATAGGGAGCGTACTCGCTTCTAAACTTTCGAAGCTGATCCCACATTCTTTTGGATGTTATTGAGCTATTGATGGAGGATACATATGTTTGCCAAGACTGTCTTTCGGCTTGCCTACGCGTGTACCTGGCTTTCGCCTTAGCTTTTTTGAAATACAGGAGGTTGTCATGTGTTGGATATCGCCGAAAGATACCCCATGCTTTGTTTTGTGCTTTTTTGGTTTGAGTGCATTCATTCGTCCACCAGGGTTTTAGTTTTTTCCTTAAGAAGCCGGAGGATTGCGGGATCGTCTGTTCTGCTGCAGCAAGTATGGAGGCAACAATCTTTTCATTCATTTCGTCTATTGTTTGATGATCTGATATGTGATCAAGACTGGCCTTCTCGCTGAAGAGAGGCCAGTCTGCTAGATGGAGTTTCCAACGGGGAGGTCTTAATGGTACTGTAGGGAAAGGAGATGTGTTTTTAATAATGCCGGGCATATGATCACTACCATAAGGATTGTTGATAACACTCCATTTAAAATCGATCAACAGAGATGGAGTGCACAGCGCCAGATCAAGACAGCTCATGGCTCCTGTGCTTGGGGAGCAGTAGGTTGGCGCACCAGTGTTTAAAAGGCATACTTCGTTAGTCAGGATAAAATCTTCAAGTGTTTGTCCCCTGGTGTCAGTTGTTTTGCTACCCCATAATATGTTATGGGCGTTAAAATCACCTGCTATTAAAAAAGGTTTGGGTAGCTGGTTTAAAACTAGCTCCAGGTCTCCTACAGTAAAATGGGAATGTGGTGGAATGTACATTGAACAAATGGTAATGGTTTGATGTGCTAAAACCGTGACAGCAATGGCTTCCAAGTGAGTATTAATGGTAACTTCTCTAGCTGCAATGTCGTTCCGTAGAACTATAGCTACGCCACCCGAAAGCCGGTTCGCGTGAGTGCGATCGCGCCGTACAACAGTGAATCCTTTTAAAATGTTTTTGTGCTTTTCGCCTAAGTTTGTTTCTTGTAAGCACAAGGCCACAGGAGAGAAGTTACTTAACAAGTCTTTGATGTCACCTAAGTTGTTTAAAAGGCCTCTACAATTCCAATGAATAATAAAAGCCATCTTGAAATTGAAAGGTAAAAAATGGCACTACGAAAAACTAAGAGGTAGGGTTATAGGTGACATGGAGAAAAAGTCTACAAATGAGCGATAACCTTCAGGTTATCGCTTTCTTATTTTGGGTGGTTATTGGGATCTTGTCCCTCTTACCGCGCTCAAGAGAGCGCTTGTCCTTCGGTGTCAATGACACCGGGATTTTTGCGTCGACCTCCATCGCTCTCTCTGAGGCGCTGGAGGATCGAGAGTTAGGCGCCGAGACACGCGTCTCGGGCCTTGGGGTTCGCTTGATCTTAGGGCCCTGCGGGACTGGTGTCTGCAGGGCCGTCGAAGAGGGTGGAGCAGTACTGACTGCTTCCACCACGGGGGCGGGAGGAGTCACTGCGGCACCACTGCGCGTGGGCTCGGAGGACTCCGGAGGCCTCTGTGACGCTGCCCCCGCCTGCGTCACTTCGGCATAACTTCTTCGCGGAAGATACGAAAGCCGCTTTCGGGCTTCAAAGAACGAAATTTTTTCTTTTACAGTTAGAGCAATGACTTCTTTTTCTTTTTTCCAGCAAGGGCAGGACCGTGAATAAGCTGCGTGATCTCCCTTGCAGTTAACACAATGTGGGGAAGAAGTGCAATTCTCAGATTGGTGTTCGTTGGAGCTGCATTTAGCACAAGTTGTTTGTCCTCGACATGCATGTGAAGCGTGTCCAAACCTTTGGCACTTGAAACATCGTCTGGGGTTTGGAATATATGGTCTTACATTGACTTTAACATAACCTGCATCGAGCGAGGTAGGCATTACGCTTGTTCCGAAGGTGAGTATAACGTGTTTGGTGGGGATTTCTTGATCGTTTCTGCGGATTACTATTCTCTGTACCTTGGTAACATTTTGTTCCTGGAAACCTTCCAGCAGTTCCTCGTCGCTTAATCCAATAAAATCTTCTTCAGATATTACTCCCCTACTTGTATTGAGTGTTCTGTGGGCTGAAACAGTCACTGTCGCCTCGCCAATACTGGTTAGTTCAGACAGCTTATCTGCTTGATCTTTACTATTCAATTCTAGGAGGAGGTCCCCGCTAGACATTTTGGAGGCTTTGTATGTCTGTCCGATTTTATCTTTCAGGCATTTGGCGACCAGGAATGGAGAAAGCTTTCTAATAGGCGTGTTACTTTCACTGTGGACTACGTAGTATTTGGGGAAAGATGGAGCGTTGCTTCGAAAGGAGAACTGGAATGGTACTTCGGTGCGGCATCTTTTGAGACGCCGATCATGGACAACAGAGATTTGAGCTGCCATAGGAAAGTGTGTGTTTTCGGCAACAGCGCCGACCGCCCACCACGGAGCCCAACGAGGGGACGCGGCAGGGCTTGTGTCCAAGCCTGCACGACGCCAGCCGTACGCCGTCACTATAACCAAATATGGTGTACCCAAGGTAGGATATCCACACAAGGTTAACCCTTGCCGCCGTGGAGAAAGGAAGTAAATGGAAGAGAGAAGAAGACAGGAAAGAAAAAAGTGAGAGATAAAGACGAAGGTTTGAGGAGAGAGAGACAGGAAGAGGCGACTACCGATTTCCCCCGGGTGGGTCAGTCCGGGCGTGCCGTCTACGTGAAGCAAAGGCCAAAGAGGTGTGTTGCCTCCGCCGGGGGGCCTTAAAGGTCCGAACACCCGGCATCGGCTCAACCCCCAGGATCCCCCTTTCCCCGGACACGGCTAAGCCGCGCACGGTTAAACGCGGGAGGGTCCAACCCTCGTGTGCTCGGGTACGTGGTGTCGCAACACACCAAACGCCTGCTGACGCAGACGCCCCTGCGGGGAATCTTTGATTTCATCCGTTTAATCCAACACGAGACGTGTCAAGTTGATGTTAAATGGTACCACACGTGCACCATTGCTACTTGTCCGCATAGTAGCCAGAACACACATGCGGAAGTGTATGCTTGAGGCGTTGTTGTGGGCCATACTTCATAAAATCTGAGAAGGTTGAACATACTCATTACTTCGTATGGCATATCGCATCGTGGCAGAAGTATAAAAGTTGAATGGAATTATGGGGCTGTACATTCCAAATCCACAATCAGACAAAATGTTGTTCTCCTGAGGTGTTGCTATATATATGTGTGTCCACGAGCGCTTCTTTATTTCGCCCCCGTCGAAATGCAGCGGCCACGGTCTGGATCAAACCCGCGACCTCAAGCGATCCTATAACTTTAAAGCTACGGCGGCGGGCACAGAACTGTTGATTTAACATCGGACCGCTTCAGTAGTGTTGCCTAGAACCAACGGTTTACATTGATGCGGCTTTGCTTATGCACGCCCTGCGTATGTTGTCCATTTGACAAATTTTCGAGGTGTTTATTTTGCAGAAATAGCCGAACCGTAGGGTACCATATCTTGAACTTCAATTTCTAGACTGGTAGCATTGCCTTCTCATGTCCCCTTTACACTCTCACCCTCCCCCCCCCCTGCTTGTATGATAATTGCGAGCGAAGAGAGGCGATGAAGTTATGCACTCGTTGCGCGACTGCGTCGGTTCTACCCATTCTCTGCTTCCTCTCCACCGTTCTCTTTACCATTTATCAATATTTACTCTGGACGTGCACGTCACTAGAATGGTAAGTGCTACAGTTGCTGCAATGCTTTTGCGGGGGATCACGGATAATTACAGCTGTCAAGAGGCTAGCGCGGCCACGCCGAGGGAGCTCCAGAGGGCATTGTGCAAATTCGACACCGCACGATGTCAAACGAGTTTCTCGCGTCGCTTTTTCTCTCTGCCGTGGTCCTGTCATATATACACACGTTCTTAACTCCCCCTCCCTCGACGCGATGTGCCAGATAGCAGGAGTGCGAAACTCGAATTTGCTGCTTCAAGCTGTAACTTAGCGCAACAATCATGCCAACTGCTGAAGTAGAACTTTATCGCTTATGATATTGTACGTCTAGCAACTCACGCCAAAAGGTGTATCGTAAATAAATATGCCGTGTTCCTTAAATATAGATGAACATACTGCACAGTCAAGAACACGAAAATAGCAGACATTTTATTGCAGCAAGATTGTAAGAGGCAGATACATTAAAACGGGCAGAAACAGCGAAATGCAAATACGGGTGTCACACGGCGCACTTTTAAACGCGATCAAGCCCCATACGATTTCAATTTCTCAGTCACGATTGGTTCTTTTGCGCAAGCTGCGCGATGGCGCCAATATCAGTCGCGAATTTCAATCCGGTTCGGACTTGTTTGGGATCGAAAGTGGTCGTGTGACACCGGTATAATGGAGAATAGTCGGAAATGACTGGCGTGATGGCAATGACTTTGCACGAGCAAAACACATAGATGATGATGATATGTGGTGTTTATTGGCGCAAGGGCCAGGTTTGGCCAAAGAGCGCCATGACAAGTGGTGATGTTGACGATGTATTATGGAGATGTGACTTGGCTGTAAACTGGCCTAAAAATTGTCGCTGTAAAGTGCGTAAAATCTACGTGCTATAAAATTATGGCAGTGACTCATGACGAATACTTTGAACATTAAAATCCATCGTAAATGAATGATGCAGAATAAAAGATATAAGAGATAGTAAAATTACCTGGAGCACTACTGCCTCACCGGAGCCCTTGGAACACAAGGGCCTAGAGGCGCGTGCTGTAAGAAAGAGCTATCACAGCGGCATCCTCTGAAGAGAGGACCCGCTATGAACATGTGGGGCTAATAACATGTAATACAACATCTTTGAGGAAGCCCAGGACTGCGCTGGAGTCAAACAGCGGTTCTGGGCCTAGTAACATTACTGGATGAAGGGGGATGTGCTGGCGGTATGCTAAGGGAAAATGTTTCTTTCTCTCAGATTCGGCTTTCCGACACTCCAGAAGGACGTGGAGGACGGTCAGCCTCTCCCCGCATCTACCACAGGTTGGAGGCTCGTTTCCGGTGAGTAAAAAGTTATGTGTGCCAAATGTGTGTCCTATTCGTAGACGACAGAATAGGACATCTGTCCGGCGTGATTTTCTTACGGAGGGCGAAGAACCTAATTGTGGCTTTATCACATGCAGTTTGTTGTTTACTTCTGCGTCCCACTTACGTTGCCAGTGGTTTCGCAGTTTCCTTCTTAAAAAAGGCTTCAGGTCTGTGACAGGGACCGAAGCGGTAGGATTAACTGTATGCAATGAAATTGATGTGGCCATCTGGTCTGCTAGAACGTTACCCTCAATGCCCCTATGCCCGGGCACCCAGCATATAATGACATGCTGGTTAGACATGTATGCTCTACAGAGAATGGAATAGAGCTCGATTATTACGGGGTTTCTGTGTTTACAGTGTGACTTCAGGGCTTTAACGACACTTAAGGAGTCTGTAAATAAAATTGTTTTTTGAATATTTGATTTTCTGATATGTTTCACAGCCGACAATAGTGCATGGGCCTCAGCCGTAAATATACTTGTTTCAGGGTGCAGTACACCGGATTCCGAGAAGGACGGACCAATGGCTGCGTAGGACACACCGGCATGCGACTTAGAAGCGTCTGTGTAAAACTCTGTGCACGAGTACTTGTATTGGAGCTCCAAGAAATGCATTTTGATATGTGTCTCTGGCGCATGTTTAGTGACCTCTACAAAGGATGTGTCACACTATCAGCTGCCACTCCCAGGGCGGTACTAGCTTAGCTGGAGGCATTAGGCGTTGTTCGAGAACTGGGACATCCATTTCCGTGCTAAGTTCTCTTGCACGCAGTGAGAAAGGAAGTCTCATAGAGGGTCTGTTGTGAAAAAGTGTTTCACACGTCAAGTCGTTAGCGATTGTGAAACACGGATGTTCCTTATTAGAGCGAACCTTGAGAAAATACGTTAAGCTGATGTTTATTCTCTGAAGATGGAGTGGCCACTCATCTGACTCTACATATAGGCTTTCAACAGGGCTTGTCCTAAATGCGCCAGTGGCCAGACGGATACCCAGATGGTGAACGGGGTCTAACATCTTAAGTGCGCTCGGTGCGGCAGAGTGATATACTACGGCACCATAATCTAACCGTGATCGAACTAGGCTCTTGTAAATATTCAATAAACACTGTCTGTCGCTACCCCACGTTGTGTGGGATAGGATTTTAAGTAAGTTCATTGTTCTAAGAAATTTTTCTTTAAGATGTTTTATGTGAGGTATGAAAGTGAGCCTGGAGTCAAGAATAACACCAAGGAATTTGTGTTCTTTGTTGACAGGGATTTGTTGTCCGCCCAGTTCTACACAAGGATCTGGGACCAGGCCTCTCTTTCTTGTGAAGAGAACACAAGAACTTTTGTGGGGGTTGACCTTAAATCCATTTTCGTCTGCCCACTTGGAAACCTTGTTCAAGCCCTGCTGTACCTGTCTTTCGCATACTGTGAGGTTGCAGGATTTGAAGCCTATTTGTATATCGTCTACGTATACGGAATAAAAAATGGCAGGTGGTAGTGAAGCACGTAGCGTGTTCATCTTGACGATAAAGAGAGTGCAGCTGAGCACGCCTCCCTGGGGTACACCAGTTTCCTGCGTAAAGGGACGTGACAGTGCATTGCCGACTTTTACTCGGAAGGTACGATTTGACAAATAGCTTTCAATTGTGTTCAGCATATTTCCACGGATGCCAATTTCCGACAGGTCTCGCAAGATACCGTAACGCCATGCCGTGTCATATGCCTTCTCCATATCGAGGAATATCGATAGGAAAGACTGTTTATGTATAAAGGCATCGCGGATATTTCCTTCCATGCGCACAAGATGATCGGTCGTCGACCGCCCTTCTCGGAATCCACACTGATAAGGATCGAGCACATTGTTGACCTCGAGGAAATGTACAAGTCTGCGATTTACCATTTTTTCAAAAAGCTTACACAGACAATTAGTTAGAGCTATCGGACGGTAACTTGCCGCCAAGGAGGGGTCTTTTCCGTGCTTCAGAACAGGGACTACAATCGCTTCTTTCCATGTGGATGGGAGGTATCCGGAAGCCCAAATAGTGTTGAATAGTGTAAGCATTTTAACTTGTGTGTCAGTATGTAGGTTTCTGATCATGTCATACATGACTCTGTCAGGTCCCGGTGCAGTGCTTTTGCATGTGTTCAAGGCAGCTTTCAACTCGGCAATACTGAAAGGCCGGTTATACGGTTCATTCTGCCTGGATTTTCGTATGATTGGCTTACGTTCTATTATTTCTTTATGTTTAAGAAAGGACTGGGAATAATTGATTGAGCTCGACACACGCTCAAAGTGCTCCCCAAGTGAATATGCCTGGTCTTGCAGAGTTTCGCCTTGTGTGTTTACCAAAGGGAGGGAGTATGTTTGTCGCCCTCTTATCCTACTAACCCTGTTCCAGACTTTCGCCTCATCTGTGTACGAGTTGATGCCCGATAAAAAGTTCTGCCAGCTTTCTCTTCTAGCCTGTCGGCGGGTTCGCCTGCCTTCGGATTTTACTTTTTTAAAGTTGATAAGATTTTCTGCAGTGGGAGAAGCGCGTAGCAAACCCCACGCTTTGTTCTGTTTTTTACGTGCGATCCTACAATCGTCGGTCCACCACGGGACGCGCCGTTTGCACGAGAGGCCATTTACTTGTGATGTGCAATTAGATGCGGCATCTATTATAAAGGCTGTAAAATACTCCACAGCAGCATCAATTTCTAACGAGGAGATGTTATGCCATGCGATACCAGTAAGAGTTCGAAATTTGTCCCAATCAGCTGTCTCAATCTTCCACCGAGGTGCCTGTGGTGGATATTCGTTTTCTTGAGGTGTTCTTAGTAGTATGGGGAAGTGATCGCTTCCGTAAGGGTTCTTTGTAACTTCCCATTCAAGTTCAGGCAGAATAGAAGGAGAAACTATGCTGAGATCGATTGAAGAAAAGGTTCTGTTTGCTAGAGAGTAATATGTGGGTTCCTTCTTATTCAAAAGGCACGCACCACAAGAAAAAAGGAACTGTTCAACAAGACGACCTCGCGCATCTATACGAGAGTCGCCCCACAGGGAGCTGTGCGCATTGAAGTCGCCAAGAACAACATAGGGTTCTGGCAGTTCATCTATAAAGGACTGAAATTCATATTTAGTTAATTTGTAATGCGGGGGTATATAAAGCGAGCAAATAGTGATGAGTTTATTTAGCAGAACAACTCGCACCGCCACTGCTTCAAGGGGCGTTCGAAGCTGTAAAGGTTGACATGCTATACTTTTATGAGTGAGAATCGCAACACCACCCGATGATGCGATGGCATCATCGCGATCTTTGCGAAACGTAACATACGTACGGAGAAAGTTTGCGTGTCTGAATTTTAAATGTGTTTCCTGTAAACACAGCACTTTTGGATTATGTTTGTGGATGAGTTCTTGCAAATCATCAAGGTTTGTAAGGAGGCCTCTAATGTTCCATTGAATGATTTGTGTATCCATATTTAAAATAAATTGGTGCTGTGTTTACGGAAACGGACGGGATGCCTTAGATTACAGAACCCTTTCGAGGCCCTGTAATAGGGGTTTTGTTCTTTCTGGAGCGTTCGAGGGAGCCTCGCCGCTCCTTAGGCGCTTGGTGCGCCTTGAGGATGGGTGTAGTGTCCATTGCCTCTTGTGAGGCGCCGGACACGTGCTCTTGCGAGCGGGAAGTTTTCAGAGGGAGTCCCGCCTTGGAGGGCAAGACCCCTGCGCCCACCAGTCCGGAGGTCGATGGGGCT
This sequence comes from Dermacentor variabilis, assembly GCF_050947875.1. Taxonomy (NCBI): domain Eukaryota; kingdom Metazoa; phylum Arthropoda; class Arachnida; order Ixodida; family Ixodidae; genus Dermacentor; species Dermacentor variabilis. The sequence goes on along the minus strand of NC_134575.1, from coordinate 110,286,242 downwards.
CCCAGAGGGATTTGGCTGCGCCGGCCGTTGCCAGCGCAGGAAGGGACCTGGAAGGTTGAGGCAGCCTCGGCTGCGCCCACCTTCGGGGTCGATGGTTCCTTCTCCTCGGTTGACGGAGCAGCGCTAGCTGCAACCGTCGCGGGGGCAGATGGCGTGACTGCCGACTCACTGCTTGTGGGTCGGACAGCCACCGGAGGCCGTTGTGACGCGGCCCCCTGACGCGCCACTTCGGCAAAGCTTTTCTTTGGCAGGTATGCTACCCGCCTTCGTGCCTCTTTGAACGATATATTCTCTTTTACTTTTATGGTTACAATTTCTTTTTCCTTCTTCCAGGAGGGGCACGACCGTGAGTACGCGGCGTGATCCCCATCACAGTTTACACAGTGTAGAGAGTTCTTACATTCTTCAGTTGCGTGTTCAAGGGCACTGCATTTCGCACATGTTTGGCGGCCTCGGCAGCTCTGCGAGCTGTGGCCAAAACGTTGGCATTTGAAACATCTCAAGGGATTTGGCACATACGGTCTTACACGGAGCTTGATGTACCCGGCCTCGATTGATTCGGGCAGGACACTTGAATTGAAGGTGAGAATTAGGTGCTTGGTCGCAATTTCTTTACCCTCGCGCCTTATCTTGATTCTTTTGACATTTATGACATTTTGTTCGCTGAAGCCCTCCAAGAGTTCAGCCTCAGTGAGCTCCAGCAAATCATCATCCGAGACAACGCCGCGGGTGGTATTCATCGTGCGGTGCGGGGTTACTACTACTTGGGTCTCCCCAAATGATACTAGCTGTGGCAGCTTCTCAAATTGCTTCTGGTCGCGGAGCTCCAGGAGGAGGTCACCGCTAGCCATCCTCGACACCTTATATCCTGGGCCAAAAACTTCGGTAAGGGACTTAGATACTAGAAATGGGGAGATTGTTCGTACTTGTTTAGCTGGTTTTTCTGCGTGGATTACATGAAAACGAGGAAAATTGTGGACTTGGCGTCCGAAAAACTGAAAGACTTCTTCGGTGCGCCCTCGTTTCTGAGGGCGATCAGGCAGTTTAGGAAAAGCGTTTTCCATAAGTACAGTTGGGTTTTCGGCCGCGATGCCGACCACCCACCATGGAGCCCAACAGGGGGACGTGACAGGAGCTCTTGCTATAGAAACCCTGCCAACGCCAGCCGTACATCGCTGCTATAACCAAATACAGCATAACCAAGGCTGGCTAGCTACACAAGGTTAACCCTTGCCGCCGAGAAACTAGGAAGTGAGCAGAAGTGATGAGAAGACAGGAAAGATGAAAAAGACGAGAGAGAAAGACGAAGATTGGAGAGGAGGACAGGAAAAGGCGACTACTGATTTCCCCCGGGTGGGTCAGTCCGGGGGTGCCGTCTACGTGAAGCGGAGGCCAAAGGGGTGTGTTGCCGCCGCCGAGGGGCCGTAAAGGTCCAAACACCCGGCATTGGCTCAACCCCCAGGATCCCCTTTTCCCCGGACACGGCTAAGCCACGCACGGCTACACGCGGGAGGGTCCAACCCCCATGTGCTCGGGTACGTGGTGTCGCAACACACCAAACGCCTGCTGACGCAGACGCCCCTGCGGGGAAAACACATAGAAGACGTGTTGCAACTATCCTGATAATGAAAAAGAAAACTGCAAATACACGACCGCAATTAATTGGCTCAATATGGGATTCTTTTAGAAAGAATAGAAATATGACGTTTTCTTTTCTTGTACTTCTGCAATGGAAGGTGAATTAGGGCAGCAGATTATGTGAATGGTAGCGTGCCGAAATAAAATGGCTGAAAAAATAATTGAGCACGCACCAACATCCTCATCTCGAATGTGTAAGCCAGTGTGTCCGTCATTACACAGCTGCAATTCAGCACTTCGTGTCAGGGGTCTTCACCTGCTGTCTTCGAATACTTGGAATTTCGCCCTTGAGTATGCGTGATGTCCTTTGGCTGTGCAGTGTATCTTGAGGAAATGGCGGAGATTCTTGCAATGCGTAGAATGACGAACAGAAGGTAAGCAATACTGGAGGCTTCAAAGCTGTTGAATGTAGACGCTATGTTCCTTCGTATAAGCAATATTGGAGCCTGCAATGCTTTATAATGTAGACGCCAAGTTCCTTCATGCAATGCGTATTTTATTTTTGGTTAAGGAAGCACTGTTATTAAGGATAAGAAACAAGGAACTTTCTACGGTAACGACTCCATACACAATTAAAACATGAAAACACGTATTTTCAGCCCAACGCAGAACAGCTAACAACGCTCGAGCGCACATAGCCTGCTACAGAGGTTGGGAGAGAGCGCATCATTGCCATACTGAAAATATTGCACTTGTACCGCTTTAGAAATAACTACATGCCTTTTGCAGAAGTAGAGCACCATACTTTTTCAGCAGTCGCCGCGCGTATCATAAAGCTCTCTGCCCCGAACGGCATGTGGTAATAGGCCACATTTCTTAATGAACCATTTTAATTTATAACTTCGTCATTGTATCGAACGTGCATCGCAGCACGGACGCTGCCGCATCGCTGTTATCGCTAGCATCACCGTTTATTGCTGCACACAAAAAGAGAATACGAAATGAAAGTGAGCGTCCCAAATGGTCAGCAGCTGATGATGATGATGATATGTGGTGTTTTGTGGCGCAAGGGTCAGGTTTGGCCAAAGAGCGCCATGACATGTGGTAATGTTGAAGATGTATTATGGAAGATGTGACTTGGCTGTAAAGTGGCCTAAAAATATTCGCTATAAAGTGCGTAAAATCTACGTGCTATAAAATTATGGCGATGACTTATGACGAATACTATGAAGATTAAAATCCATCGTAGAAGAATGATGCAAATTATAAAATATATAAGAACGTAAAATTACATGGAGCACTGCTGCCTCGACAGAGCCCTTGAAAGACAAGGGCCTAGAGGCATGTGCTATACTAAAGAGATATCGCAGCGGCATCCTCTGAAGAGAGGACCCGCTACGAAAATGTGGGGCTAAAAACATGCAAGACAACATCTTTCAGAAAACTTAGGACGGCGTTGGTGTCAAATAAAGGTTCTGGGCCGAGTAGCATTGCGGGATGAAGGGGGATGTGATGCCGGTATGCTAAAGGAAAATGTTTCTTTCTTTCATATTCAGCTTCCCGACACTCCAGGATGATGATGATGATATGTAGTGTTTAATGGCGCAAGGGCCAGGTTTGGCCAAAGAGCGCCATGACAAATGGTAGTGTTATCGATGTATTATGGAGATGTGACTTGGCTGTAAAGTGGCCTAAAAATTGTCGCTGTAAAGTGCGTAAAATCTACGTGCTATAAAATTATGGCGATGACTAATGACGATTACTAAGAACATTAAAATCCATCGTAGAAGAATGATGCAAAATCAAAAATATGTAGGATGTTAAAATTACTTGGAGCACTGCTGCCTCGCCAGAGCCCTTGAAAGACAAGGGCCTAGAGGCATGTGCTATACTAAAGAGATATCGCAGCGGCATCCTCTGAAGAGAGGACCCGCTACGAACATGTGGGGCTAAAAACATGCAGGACGGACACTCCAGGAGGACGTGGAGGACGGTCAGCCTCTCCCCGCATCTACCGCAGGTTGGAGGATCATTTTCAGTGAGTAAATAGTTATGCGTGCCGAACGTGTGTCCTATTCTGAGACGACAGAATAGGACATCTGTTCGGCGCGATTTTGTAGTAGACGGCCAAAATCCTAACTGTGGTTTTATCACGTGGAGCTTATTATTTGTTTCCGCGTCCCATAGGCGTTGCCAGTGATTTCGTAGTTTCCTCCGCAAGAAGGGCTTCAGATCTGTGACAGGAACTGCAGCGGTGGGATTAGCAGAATGCCATGCAACTGACGTGGCCATCTGGTCCGCCAGAACATTACCTTCGATGGCCCTATGTCCTGGCACCCAGCATATAATCACATGCTGGTTAGATATATATGCGTTACATAAGATGGAATAGAGTTCAATTATAACAGGATTTTTGTGCTTACAGAACGATATCAAAGCCTTCACAACACTTAGGGAGTCCGTATAAATAACTGATCTTTTGAGTTTTGATTTCCTTATATGCTTCACGGTCGATAATATTGCATAGGCCTCAGCCGAAAAGATACTAGTTTCCGGATGCAGTACGCCGGATTCCGAGAAGGACGGACCGACGGCTGCATAGGACACCCCGTCGTGCGACTTCGATGCGTCTGTGTAGAACTCCGTGCAGGAGTGTTTGTGTTGGAGTTCCCGGAAATGCATTTGGATTGCAATCTCTGGGGCGTTTTTTGTAACTTCCATGAAAGATGTATCGCATTGTATCAACTGCCACTTCCAAGGAGGTAGCAGCTTGGCTGGATGCATTAGGCGAAGTTCGAGAAGTGGAACATGCATTTCATGACTAAGCTCCCTCACACGCAGCGAGAAAGGCTGTCTTACGGAAGGACGATTACGAAACAGTGTAGCATATGTCATGTCGTTAATGGTGTTAAAACAGGGATGTTCAGGATTAGAGTGGACTTTCAAAAAATATGTTTGGCTGATGTATGTTCTCTGGATATGAAGTGACCACTCATTCGATTCTGCATATAAGCTTTGTACGGGACTCGTTCTGAAAGCTCCTGTGGCTAAACGGATACCCAGATGGTGAACAGGGTCCAGCATCTTTAGCGCGCTCGGGGCGGCAGAGTGATAAATCACGGCACAATAGTCTAGGCGTGAACGAATGAGGCTTTTATAGAGTTTCAATAAAGACATCCTGTCACTACCCCATGTACTCTGGGATAGGAGTTTCATTATGTTCATCGTTTTTAGGCATTTTTCTTTAAGATGTTTAATGTGGGGGACGAAAGTGAGTCTGTAGTCAAGTATGACACCTAGAAATTTGTGTTCTTTGTTTACAGGTATTTGTTGTCCACCCAGTTCTAAGCAAGGGTCTGGGATCATTCCTCTCTTTCTTGTAAAAAGAACGCAAGTGCTTTTGTTAGGATTGATCTTAAAGCCATTCCTGTCTGCCCACATTGAGACTTTGTTCAGGCCATGCTGTACCTGTCTCTCGCACACTGCGAGGTTACAGGATTTGAAAGCTATCTGAATGTCGTCCACGTAGACAGAGTAAAAGATGGCCTGAGGTAATGAAGCGCGAAGCGTGTTCATCTTCACGATGAAGAGCGTGCAGCTGAGCACGCCTCCTTGGGGTACACCCGTTTCTTGCGTAAAAGGACGTGAGAGTGCATTGCCTACTTTTACCCGGAACGTACGATTTGACAGATAGCTTTCCATTATGTTAAGCATATTACCGTGGATGCCCATTTCTGACAGGTCTCTTAAGATTCCGTAACGCCACGTTGTGTCATAGGCCTTTTCCATATCGAGAAATATCGATAGGAAGAACTGTTTATGTATGAATGCCTCCCGAATATTTGCTTCAACACGTACGAGATGATCGGTTGTGGACCGCCCTTCTCGAAAGCCGCATTGATAAGGATCAAGCATTTTGCTCATTTCAAGGAAATGGATCAGTCGCCGATTAATCATTTTTTCAAATACCTTACAAAGGCAACTTGTGAGGGCTATCGGGCGGTAACTTGCCACTGAGGAAGGGTCTTTACCTTGTTTCAAAACAGGGACCACAATAGCTTCCTTCCATGCGGTTGGAAGGTACCCTGCATCCCAGATGGTGTTGAAAAGTGTGAGTAGTGTAACTTGCGTGTCATCGTGTAAGTTTTTGAGCATTTCATACATGATTCTGTCAGATCCGGGTGCAGAGCTCTTGCATGAGCTCAAGGCAGCTTTCAACTCAGCAATACTGAATGGGCAGTTGTAGGATTCACTCTGTGGACATTTTCTTTTGAGTGGCTTACATTCTTCTATTTGCTTATATTTCAGGAAGGATTTCGAATAATGTTTTGAACTTGACACACTCTCAAAGTGCTCCGCAAGTGAGTCTGCCTGATGTTGCAGCGTATCACCCTGTGTGTTTACCAGAGGGAGTGAATATGTTTGTCTCCCTCTAATTCTATTTACGCGGTTCCAGACTTTCGCCTCATCTGTAAACGAGTTGATGTTCGATAAAAACTTTTGCCAGCTCTCTCTTCTGGCCTGTCGGCGGGTTCTCCTGCCTTGAGACTTAACTTTCTTAAAGTTAACGAGATTCTCTGCAGTGGGCGAAGCGCGTAGCAACCCCCACGCTTTGTTTTGATTCCTACGTGCGACTCTACATTCATCGTTCCACCACGGGACATGCCGTTTGCATGCCGAGCCACTTACTTCACGTATGCATTTAGATGCGGCATCTATAATAAAAGCTGTAAGGTAATCCACAGCAGCATCAATTTGTAACGAGGACATGTCATCCCATGATATACTAGTTATGGTTCGGAATTTCTCCCAGTCGGCTGTGTCGACCTGCCACCTAGGAGCCTGTGGTAGATATTCGTTTTCTTTAAGTGTTCTTAATAGTATGGGGAAGTGGTCGCTTCCGTAAGGATTGTTCGCAACTGCCCACTCCAGTTCAGGCAGTATAGACGGGGAAACTATGCTGAGATCAATTGAAGAAAAGGTATTATTTGCAAGACAGTAATAAGTGGGTTTCTTCTTATTCAAAAGGCACGCACCAGAAGAAAAAAGGAACTGTTCAACAAGACGACCTCGCGCATCTATACGACAGTCACCCCACAGGGAGCTGTGCGCGTTGAGATCGCCAAGAACAACATAAGGTTCTGGCAATTCGTCTATAAATGACTGGAATTCATGTTTGTTTAATTTGTAGTGTGGGGGTACGTAAAGCGAGCTAATGGTGATGAGTTTGTTTAGGAGGACAGCTCGAACTGCCACTGCTTCAAGAGGCGTTTGGAGCTGTAAATGTTGACACGCAATGCTTTTGTGGATAACTACAGCTACACCTCCCGATGATGCGATAGCATCATCGCGATCTTTGCGAAAAGTTATATACTGTCGGAGAAAGTTTGTGTGTTTTGATTTTAGGTGTGTTTCCTGTAAACACAGCACTTTTGGATTGTGTTTGTGTATGAGTTCTTGCAAATCATCAAGGTTTCTAAGGAGACCTCTGATGTTCCATTGAATGATTTGTGTATCCATGTTTAAGGTAAATTGGTGCTGTGTTTACGGAAATGGAGTGGATGCCTTATATTACAGAGCCCTTTCGAGGCCCTGTAATAGGGGTTTTGTTCTTTCTGAAGCGTTCGAGTGAGTCTCGACGCTCCTTAGGCGTTTGGTGCGCCTTGGGGACAGGTGTAGTGTCCATTGCCTCCTGTGAGACGCCGGACAAGCGCTCTTGTGAGCGAGAGGTTTTCAGAGGGAGTCCCGCCTTGGAGGGCAAGACCCCTGCGCCCACCAGCCCGGAGGTCGATGGGGCACCCTGAGGGATTTGGCTGCGCTGGCCGTTGCCAGCGCTGGAGGGGGCCTCGACGGTTGGGGCAGCCTCGGCTGTGCCCACCTTCGGGGTCGATGGCTCCGTCTGCTCGGTTGGCGGAGCAGCGCTAGCTGCAACCACCGTGGGGGCAGATGGCGTGACTGCCGACTCACTGACTGTGGGTCGGACAGCCGCCGGAGGCCGTTGTGACGCTGCCCCCTGACGCGCCACATCAGCAAAGGTTTTCCTGGGCAGGTACGATACCCGCCTACGTGCCTCCTTGAAACTTATATTTTCCTTTACTTTTATTGTTACAATTTCCTTTTCTTTTTTCCACGATGGGCACGACCGCGAGTACGCGGCGTGCTCCCCATCACAGTTTACACAGTGGAGAGTGTTCGCACAAGCTTCAGTGGCGTGTTCAAGGGCACTGCATTTGGCGCATGTTTGGCGGCCTCGGCAGCTCTGCGAGCTGTGGCCAAAACGCTGGCATTTGAAGCATCTTAGAGGATTTGGCACATATGGTCGGACACGGAGCTTGATGTACCCGGCCTCTACAGACTCGGGCAGACTACTTGAACCGAATGTGAGTATCAGGTGCTTTGTTTGAATTTCTTTTCCATCCCTTCTTATCTTAATTCTTCTCACATTGACAACATTCTGATCACTGAAGCCCTCCAGGAGCTCAGCCTCTGTCAGCTGGAGCAAATCGTCATCCGAGCCAACGCCGCGGGTGGTGTTGAGAGTGCGGTGTGGAGTCACTGTTAATGGAACATCTCCAAATGATACTAGACTGGGCAACTTATCGTACTGTTTCTGATCATGGAGCTCTAACAGGAGATCACCACTTGCCAGCCTTGATACCTTGTAGCCTGGACCAAGGACATCAGTTAAGGACTTTGAAACTAGAAAAGGGGAAATGTTTCGTACTTGTTTTTCTGATTTTTCTGAGTGGATCACATGGTAAAGTGGGAAGTTTTGTCTTTGTCGTCCAAGGAACTGGAAAACTTCATCGGTGCGCCCTCTTTTGTGAGGGCGATCAGGAAGCGGAGGGAAGGAGCTAGCCATAAAGGAATTGAATTTTCGGCAACAACGCCAGCCACCCACCATGGAGCCCTACAAGGGGACGTTACAGGGACTGTAAAAACAGGTCCTGCAAACGCCAGCTTTACGTTGTCACTATAACCAAATATGAGATAACCTAGGTTGGTTATTCACACAAGGTTAACCCTTGCTGCCTGGAAAAATTGGAAGTAAGCGGAAGCTAGGAGAAGACAGGAAAGATGAAAAGTAAGAGAAAGGCGAAGATTAGAGGGAGAGAGAGACAGGAAAAGGCAACTACCGATTTCCCCCGGGTGGGTCAGTCCGGGGGTGCCGTCTACGTGAAGCCGAGGCCAAAGGGGTGTGTTGCCGCCGCCGAGGGGCCGTAAAGGTCCAAACACCCGGCATTGGCTCAACCCCCAGGATCCCCTTTTCCCCGGACACGGCTAAGCCGCGCACGGCTACACGCGGGAGGGTCCAACCCTCGTGTGCTCGGGTACGTGGTGTCGCAACACACCAAACGCCTGCTGACGCAGACGCCCCTGCGGGGTGGTCAGCAGCTGTTCATGGCTGCCATGCCGCCATCACTCGTTCATGCGGCTAACAGTGACATAACGAAATGTGAAGAGAATAACTCATTAATAACGCGCAAAAGAACTTGCTGTCGCCTTACCATGAAACGGCGATGAAGAAGGCGCTCTCAGAAGAACCCAACAACAATGGCAGGTGCATTTCATAGAAAGAGCCCGGCGGAGCGGTCTCACGAGGCTTCGCACATGTTGGGTCGTGTCCAGTGCTCGTGTGCCGCCTGTCAAACTGCTTGCCGCCGCCACAGCCGAATTTTTTTTTGTGGTAGGCTCTGCCACATAGCGGAATCAGGGAAGTTCCATAGCTCGGCCGCGAAACGGCTCGAGTGTCCGCTCTTGTCGTTTACTATGCTACTCTATGTGCGTACAGCCCTCAGATGTTTTCCAAGCTGAGCCGACAGCCGTTTTTGTTGCTTTCGCGAACGTTAGCTTCTATAATTGCGCCGACACAGGCGTCCAATGCCAAGTCGTCACACTAGCTTTTGGAATAATATCACAAGCGTTTCACAAGCAGGAGCTGAATGAAATGATTATTTTCTAACATTCTTTCTTTTTCTAGATGCCACGACGTTACATAGCCTAAATTGTGTAGGGGTTGTCTGCCTCTTTTGCGCTGTCCGTGCGTTTTCTATTTTTCTCTGCTTTTTTTTTCTGCTGAATACGGATGCTTTCGAGCGCTTGTGCTCTGTTGCGAATGCTATGGAGGAAAAGCTTCGCAAAATAAAATGGCGGGAAACTCTGCTCGATCGGCTTCGATGCACCACAACAATCACTGAAGCAATATTAGAGGGCATGATGATTACTCGAAAACGTGGGGAATGTGGGGGTTCCAGCAATATGCGAGTGCGATCATTACACGGGTAAATACGATATATCTTCGCACACAAGGCCATTTACTGGAAATCACGTGTTTCATCCTTTCACTGGGCGTTGGAACACTTGGCATTCGGTTTGCTGCGCGCGGCTTGGGACTGTACAGAATACGCAGCCATCCGCACTTTTCGATGCAGTTCGATAATTAAAGACTGGTTTGTTGTCTTACTGCTAATCCTATCGTTGAACCGCCGACCTGTAGGTTAGGGCAAACATAGTCCTCTGCAAAAAGATCGCGCCTGACTGCGTGGGAAAAGCAAGTTTCCAGATATCGTCGAACGAATCTGAGAACTAGGAGGAGGCGAGGGCAAGTTCTGTGTGCCCTTCAAAAATGCTTCCACAGTCATCTGTGAACAAATGTGAGCATCCAGGAAATTCCTGGAATCCTACTTTATCTGGTAAATTTAAGTACCCCTTGTAGATTAGGTAATCAATATAAGGCAATCTTCATAGAATCGCAAAGAAGGGCTTGCTCCATGCTTATTGAAAACTTTAGTTTTTCATCTTGAACAGTTTTGCCCATTCTTCGGTAATGCGGGACCAACTATAAGCAGAAATTGCAAATAATAAGTAATAATGACTCATTCGTGAACTGTACATCAGAAAAAAAAAACAACCTCGCATGGATGATAAGTGCACTATAGCCTAGAAAAGCACTAAATATTATCGTTCTGCGACGGAAAGCAGAAAGATATTCATTCATAAATTTTTGTTCTGCCCATTTTTATTAGAACCTGTATAAATTTCTAATTGCTTTACATCCGATATCTCTTTACAGAAACTTTGTATAACAATTCATTTAAAGGTACAGCAAACTTCATTTGTTATGTTCAGCAGGTTTCGCGGAAACACAGTGCAACGAAGTCTAGTACGGCAAAAAGGCCGTCTCCTTGCTCTCACTGTTTTGAGTACATCAGGTAACGCTTCGAACTAGGCAATAATATTAGGTGTAATTGGAAAGCACAGAAAGTAAGCATTCTAAAGCAATATGATTCACATCCGTCCAATAAGCGCACAAACCACAGTGCGGCCTCAAACAATGACTAATAGGTGAGGCCCCTGCCACAGGAGTGGGACTGCCGCCTTAACATGGAAAACTACACTACCAAAACAAAATTTGAGCTGCGCGCCACGATGAAACTTAGAAGGCCGAGTTGAAACTGAGTGCGAAGTTACGCTTCTCTCAAACGCTCTCATTTCAACCCAGGCCTTCTCCTCGCGCTCTTCTGGAGGGTTTATTTCGTAATAACGCTGATTATTGCACTAGGCTGCTATTCCCCAATAGCTGACGTCAATCAAAAAGAGTGTGTGGTTTAGGGCGTCTTTTCTACTGTTACTGTGCACTTTCATTGACGAAGTTCAATTAAACAGGCTGAAGTAAGCGTACATGTACTTCCTGAACAAGCCGCCTGTTGTCTGATCACGCTTTGCCGCGGCAGCTCTCGTAGCAAATAAAGTTGGCCACCTTGCTTATCGGTGTCGTAGCCGTCGAGTTTTTCCAACGACCACCAGTGTTGAACGCTCAGTTAGTCTCGATCCACGGGCAACGTACAGTGAGACCATACTCACGCTTGCCAGCACGCGATCATCGTAGAAGCCCCAGCTAGACGCTTTGCAGGACTAAATGATAGCGCTAGAAATATGCTCAAGTTAGTTGTGGCTACCCGCCGTGGTTGCTCAGCGGTTATGGCGTTGGGCTGCTGAGCACGAGGTCGCGGGATCAAATCCCGGCCACGGCGGCCCCATTTCAATGGGGGCGAAATGCGAAAACACCCATGTACTTAGATTTACGTGCACGTTAAGGAACCCCAGGTGGTCGAAATTTCAGGAGTCCACCACTACGGCGTGCCTCATAATCAGAAAGTAGTTTTTAGCCACAACCGAAAGTAATTTTCGGTTGTGGCTAATGTCTGTCAGTCACGCTGGCGAAGGACCAAGCCGGCACGCACCAAGTAACATGGTCATATAGCTGCATATGTGGGTGAGCATGTACTCAAGCACTTGTCGGGGACGAATCTAAGGCTGCCCATGCGCATCACAGTTGCATTTAGCTGCGGTCTGCTCGTAGCTTAGATACCACGGCCGCCACGGGGTGCCGCGACGAGTCCACTGGTTAAGCCCAATACGCTCGCTGAGAAAATCGTGTTTGGTGCCTAGCGGGCGCCGAACTTGCAAATGGTGTCGTCGTTAACATGCAGCACTGGACTACCAAAATGGAAATTAAACTTGCCGCCACGATGCCGTTTAGACAGCGGAGTGTCGTGGCAACGCCTCGCTCCAACGTAACCTTCTTTGGGCAAGGTGTTGAACAATGTGTGAACGCGCCGCGCAGGCCGTGTGTGATTGCCAATAACTCCGCTTCTGCTAAATACGCTAAAGTAATTTGTGCGGCAAAGTATTTCGGAAACAGCCTACGTTCACTTGAAATGTCTTTCTCCACTGCGATTAAGAGCGGTTCAGGGCCCCTTCGAAGCGATCTGTGAGGGGGGCAGAGCCTAGGTGCACCTATCCATTGTAGCTTCTTACGTGCTGTGTTTTCGCCCCTCCGTTTGTGTTAAAGGGATGGAAAGCACGAGGGTTACTTCGCTCACTGCGGCTTCCACGCTTCCTCACCCCACCGTTCTGACAGCGAGTGGCCGCTGTCATTCAGTGTGATGTATTTATGTTTGTTTCTGCGTGCTTGGACCACGCTTGTCAATTTTGTTAGTAATCAACTGTTGATTAGTTTATATGGCCATAAGCCTACTATCCTCATTTCGTATGGCTGTCTACTAATTTGCTATCGGAATCCTGTATTCGCCTATTGGGTGAAAGGGTGACTTTTCTTCCTTTGTAGCAGAAATTAAATCCCCAAACGAAATTGTTCACTAAGAATACCTCTAAAAGACCAAAAATAGTGGCATTGTCTGCGTTTCCATAGGGTTCGAGTTCATGCTTCCTTCAAGCATTATTCAAGGAAGCTCGTTACATGAGTTTACGAACAGTAACATGAACGCATTTCTTAACAACAAAATTTTATTTGTGAGCACTGTCTAACACTAATCAAACGTCGGTTCTCGCACACGGCTGTGGCCGTCAAGGTAGCGAATGACTAGTGTGGTGTCATTTCTTGTGCCTTTGACTATGTCGTAGTACTACGTCCTCTGAATTTAACCATGATGACAACGACTCCGGAACATGCAAGATTTAATCCTGCCTCGAAGCCAGGACAGCTCTGACAGCTGCCTTTAAGAGTTTAAAGTTTTCTTTTTGTTTCTAAGTTCTTTCTTGTTGTTTTTTTTTTCAGGTGAACCCTTGAGGCCGACATGCAGAACGAGCAGCAGTCATCACGATGGCCGCTGAGAGGAACCCGTGCCTAGTGGTTCTTGTGAACAGAAATGCGATCCAGCATCCAAGAAAGTGTGCACTTCCTGACCGATGACATCTGCTCCCTTCGTTTTGTATGGACCAGTTCCATGTAATACGAACGAGTGGGACTGGCTCCTTGTGGACTTCAATGAAATCCCTCCCGACGCCCCTTTGCCTGACCCTGACTTGTCTTTTCTGAAAGGACCACAAGCTGTATGAATATCCGTTTCAATTTATAAGTTCCCTTCTTTATTTAACGCAGTCTCTTAATCACACTGGTTGCGAATACCGAATGTTTTCACATTTCGAAACACATAGATTCAAAGTTAACATCAAGTTTTTGTTGTTACCAGTACAGTAATTATTTGCATTGATGAAATAATCGCGCTTCCAATGCCAATCACAAGTGAGGTCTATTAGAACTAGAAACTGCGTTTTTGCTATTACTCTTCTGGCGCTCCGTGTCAATGACAATGAATGACACAAGGGACAGCACGTCACCACATGAAATTAGAAAGAGTCAATAAGGGTAGTGCTATACCACCAAACATTGCTTTCATTGTGATGCAGACATAGTGAGACTCGTAAAACAGCAAACTCCTTTGCCAACTGTGATAACACACTTACACAACACAACTCCACCCGACCCAGGTTGATAATAGCTACCAAGGTAGTGAGCATGACTTTTGAGATTAGGGGGCCCCTACAGGGCGTTAAAACTCTTGGGTGTGCAACAATATCTGTTAAGCCTGCTTACCACCAGGTACATGCATCTGGTTTTTATGTACGTGCTATTGAAATGCTATCTGCTATTGAAATGTTAACTATGCTATAACTAGCACTGACGATTGATTCAGTAGTTTGTATTCTGTTAGCAAATTTTACGCCAGTGAAATTTTGTTGCAGTTTCCTTTAAGTATTGTGAACTGTGCTGTTAATAAACATAACCGTTAAACGGCAATATACATTACACAATATGAAAAGAAACAACTTTGTAGATCACATTAGGTTGTTCACCATTTACTTCAAAACTTCTCTAAAGCTCCTCTTCAAGTAGATTCCAACATGTGAATGGCCCTGAATAATGCTTTTGGCCTTGGTCCTGAACACATTATACCTCGACTTTCAAAATCAAGAAAGGGGCTGACAGATGGAATAGCACACTGTGGTATAAAGTTTGCAAACAGGGATAAGGTGCCTCAGAAAGGCTGGTCAACGTATCGATAGGAGGACCAATCTTCGCCAAAGGCGGCCTCGTCATCCTCGGCATGTTAGTTTTGAACGGTTAGTGCAGTGACGTCACGTGCGGGTGTTGTCGCTCGCTGCTGCTTTGAAAGGGAGAGACTTCAGAGGAAACGAGCGCAGTCGTCCGACGTCTGTGAGCTTCGTTCCCAAGAAGGTGGACAAGAGCCGGAGAGTGGGAGCGCGGGGAGAAAATAAAAGAAAGGCCCAGAGAAAAAAAAACAGAAAGGAAAGAAAGACGGGGGGGGGGAAGCCAGGGTGACAGCAAGGCAGAAAAAAGGGAGTAAGAAAGAACAAGAAGGAAAAAAAAATTAAGAAAGACGGGAGCGCGTTGGGAATGCGGGAAGTTAGGGCCGATTTACGCTCAAACCGCCAATGGCCGCACGCCGCACCGCAAGGCAGCGGTCCGCCAGCAATGGCCGACGTGACGTCACGAGAGGCGGTCGTGAACTTTTGCCTCCGTGCGGCGCCCGCATAAACATGGCGCTGGTTCGTAGCGAAGCGGAGTGCAAGGCCTAGGCCCCTAGGCTGCAGCGGCAGTTTCTTTTTTGTGTGGTTTATTGTGTTCATTGCAAGAGCTATTCAGCACCTGCAAAGCTATTTGTCTTACGCAACAAGCAGCTGTACTCTTCCTGACCTCTTCAGTACGTGCGATCGCCAAAGGAAACAGACGGATGTGTGTTGTGTTTACGCGAGGGTCGGAAGTTATGGAGCCGCCGATTTCGTGTGTTTTGCCGTTTTTTGCATGTGCATTACAAACGCGCAGGCCATCGTATACACCTGCATTCTAAGCATGACACTAGTTCGGTACGCGGCAAAATGAAAAGATTGCGATCGACCTCCTCAGCAGATGGTGTTCGTAGGTGTTGTGTGTGCGCGCTTCATCGATACGAAGATTGCAAGTTTGTGTAGTACTGGTTTGTGTTTCAGTAGTGATGGCACGTTGTGTAGCGATGAGCTTCATTATCGCCTCATCGAAGTCATTCGTAATGTGCTGTTTGTGTCTACCTTCGTGTGAGCTGTTTTGCGGGCTGCGATGCGCATTGGTGAACGCGAACACGTACAGAAAGTTCGAGCGCTAGGGTTCTTGCTTTTACGAAGCGTAAGTGTACTGTGCTGTGTGCATGCAAAGTGTCGCAGTGGTGCTAGGCGTATAAGTGTTCGTTTCATGCAATATGCATATGTTCTGAAGTGAACCGTGCATAAGCGTCGCGAGTGAGTTTCGGTTCCGGCCCTTTCTGCCTCGCTCACGTATCTTGTGTGTTTTTCAGACGTTATTTCTGTGCTATGAAGGTGTTTATAATCGATGAGGGCAATATAAGGAACAGCTTAAAAGTTACATGAGTACATGCGCACTGTCGTGAAATGTGGGCGCGCTTATATGCACTGTTCTCGTGAACGCAAATTTCAGGCACTGTACATTGTTGTCATGTGGACATTGGTGTGAACAGCAGAAATCCTGAGGCGTATTTCTAGATTAAGCAAAGTATACAGTATTATACTGAGGGATGTGAACGCCTTGCATGTGAAAGAAATTCTTTTTTCTCCTTGAGATAAAGACTTGCCATTAAGGCATAATTCTTGGTGCGTATATGTGTAGTATATGTGTGCGGTGAGGCCTGTGTTGTGTATGAATTGAAGCAGTGTTTTGTGGAATCTGTTATGTATCCAGCGGTCATAGCTGGTTGTGACACTGTAGCGGAGGCCGGCTTGCAGTAGGAGACGCGAGCGTTCCGACTGTAAACCCGTACATGTACATATTAGGTGGTATGCATCTGCTTCCACCACAAGAACGGAGCAGTATGGACACATAGCACCCAGTGGTAAATGCGACCAGTTCCACCTTGAGATAACAGCCGGTGTAAGGGCCACCCCGGCCCGAAGCCTCCTAAGCACAACTTCCTCCGCTCTAGTAAGGTGAAGGGGTAGGGAGCAGACACACCGTAGGATAAGAGCGCGTGTGTCCTGCCGGAGAAGTTTCTGAATACCCGCTAAAGAATCAGTGAAGATACCTATTTGCTTGATGGTAGGCAGCTTAGATGTCGCATCTTGCACAGTGTCTTGGATGGCTTGAAGTTCCATTACTAGAGTGCTGGCTACCGTAGATAAATAGCGCTGGTGGCCGCTGATGAAATTATGTGTAGTACTCAGGAATGATGTGCTTCCGCCGACTGGGAGAATGGCAGCATCCGTATAGACTTTGCAGATGTTAGCGCATGATGCATCGGCGATATTGTGTTCGTCAATAATACCTGTTGTATCGCTGCGTCATAACTTCGTTGGCTTATTAGTTGTGATGTTGAGTTCCCAGGGAGGCATTGCATAGGGCTGATTGTCAATCAGAGAGCCGCGTTGAAAATTAGCTTGCAACGCAGCGACAGCCGGAACAAGTTGCTTTTTTATTTCACGTGCTTTTTCACGTTGCAATATTAACTCTGCAATTCTGTTGAGCTGGGCATGTTCCTGTAAGGTTGGTATCGGAGTGATGCGGGGCAGTGCTGTGATTGTGCGTATAGCATCGCGATTAATCGTCTCCAACTGTGCCAGCTGTGCCAAAGTCAGCCGTTGAAATTGTGCCTGACATAAAATTCGTGGCTACAAGACTGCACGCACCAACCGTCGAGCTACGTCAGTACGAGCTCCAGCTGCTTTTGCTGCAATGCGACGAATAAGGTGAAGTGTTTTTGTCGAACTCTGTCTGGTTTTACGGAGCCAGTGTGCACCACTGCCGGAGTGGTGAATATCGAGACCCAGTATGCGGACCTCTGAGGCCTCAGGGATTGTCAATGCGCCGAGTTTAAATGTAAACGGGTGCTGCATGATTCTTGTGCGTCCTTTCTTGTTGGCCACCACAACGCAGCTTGATTTTTGGGCGGAAATCTCCAACCCTGCTTTCTGAGCGTAGTTGTTCAGAACACCAAGGGCTTCATGAAGCTGTTGAGTTTGTCTAGATATATCTTCATGCACGGACCACAGCATGACGTCATCCGCATAGATTAAGAACCTCACGTCTGGAATCCGATGCAGTTGCCAGGCTAGAGGTATTAGAGCAACGTTGAAGGGAAGAAGAGCCAAAACCGAACCTTGTGGGACTCCTCTGTTCGATGTGAAGTATCTTTCTTGCCTTCCATCTACTCTAATCGCAAATGTGCGATTCTGAAGGAATGTGTAGATGAATCTTATCACCCGTGGTGGAAGTCCCAGGTCGATGAGGTTGGCTATAATGATTTCATGGTCTATATTGTCATAAGCTTTCGTTATGTCTGTTGCTACTACCGTGCGCACAGCGTGACTGTGTGGTGAAACCTGTAAAATATCGTCTGCTAATATACAAAGTCCGTCTTCAGTTCCCTAATAAGAACGGAATCCGACTTGAGCAGGATGACATTTATCGTGGCGTTCAAGCCACCAGGAAACACGTGTGGCCAGCATCTTTTCAGCGAGCTTGCAGACAGTTCAGGTTGCTGAAATGGGGCGTAAAGACTGCAGGCTATTTGGAGACTTTCCTGGTTTCGGGATCGTGACAACACTTGAATGCTTCCAATCAGGTGGAACGTTTCCAGTCTCCCATACTTTGTTAATAGCCTGAAGAAGTGCGTCTAGAGCTGCTCCTTCCATGTTCTTGAAAACCTCATAGGAATAACATCGGGACCAGGTGTTGTTCGTTGCTTCGAAGTTTCAATCGCCGCTAGTAGTTCGGCCATGCTGAAAGGGCTGGATATTTCGGATTTGGAAGTTGTGTCAGACTCATCAATTTCGGGGCAGTTTATAGGTGACGCGTGATCGTATTTCGGGTAAAACGCTCTAGCAGCGTGTGCTGCAAATTGATGTGGCGCACTCTGCATCGCTAACCTAACGCTCGCTGCAGGGTCTGGTTGCTTATGACCGCGTTCCATTGAGCGGAACGTACGCCAAAGCGCTCTGTTTCCAATGCCTGATCCAAGATTCTCGCACCACTCATACCATCGTCGTCGAGAAAGTTGCTTTTCGTGCCGACGCGCCTTCGCCGCCATATGGTTAGCACGTGCACGGCTACCTGGTGCATCGGGATTCCTTGACGCATACACTTCTGCCTGACGTCGCTTTGCCCAAAGTTGCAAAAGGGCGAGGTCCGGTTGAGGTTGCTCCTCGTCAACTGTGGTTACAGTGGTGTTCAGCTGCTTGTTTCTTGTTAGTATCTGAGTACACACTGTTAGTGCCAACACCAGTGGCACGGCATGACATTTAATGTGTGAAAATTAGATACTTCCTTTTGATTCTTGACAATTTGGATTTTTTGATAAAAAGCCATATGCATGTAACAAAGCATGACGATGACAACACAACTGGTATGGTCGATATATGACTCCAGGATTGTAGCAGCAGAACTTAAGAAACACGGACAATATCTCTTATCTATCTGAGGCTGTCTCAAAACGGTGTCTTCCTTTCTTGTCAAGGCGATTGACCAGTGTCAAGGCAATTGATTGTCAAGGTGTACTTACACATTGCTCTCTTGTTTTACTTATCTCAAATGCCTCAAGAATCTCCTGAGTTAGCCTATTGTTGTTCCTTTTCAGGACTTGCACTTCATGAAATTTGGGGGTGCACGTGCTTACTTGGCTATCTTGTCCCTTCTTGTTCATTGTGCAATGTTTGCAGGCAAGGCCAAATTGCTGCCAGGGGTCCGTGAAAGTGATAATGCGTGCACTCTTGTTCGATCATTAAGGCCTCTTCCTGTTTGCCCTATGTATTGCTTTCCACAGGACCGGGGGATGGTGTACACTACTCCTTTGACGCAATCGCAGTATCTGCTCTGGTGCGTGATCTGGCACTGTGGTTCCTTTTTTCCCTGGTACATTCGTGTGCACATACTTTTTCCCTTGTATGGTGCTGAGCACACTACTTTTACCAATCTTGATGATATTGTGGGTCAGTCCATTCACATATGGAATTTTTGCTGAATTAGTTTTGGCATCCGCAGCTTCAGGTCCGCTTTTGCTCTCTTGTTTTCTTTTAATCTTCTCTACGAGGCCTTCAGCTATGCTGCATAGCATTGACACTGGGTACCCTGCATTTTTCAGCCCACTTAACCGCCGCTGAAAATTTTGTTCAGTTTGATGCTAGCATGATTTGTTTAGTGCTGAACTAAACGCTGCACTCGCTATTGCCATTTTTACAGTCTTGGAATGGATTGAAGTGATGGGAAGAAATTGTTTCTGTGCTCTGGGCTCGTACCCTCAGCATAGGCGTCCTGGTTGGAATTCTAGTAAAATGTCGAGGAACTACTAAGAACTGTCGTTCGGACGCTCATAAGTGAAGTTCAGCTCTGGGCACATTGATTGAAAGGACTCCAGTACGGTGTCCTTAAGTTGTTGGTCATCGGTTGCATTCTCTGTTTGGCAGTGTATCAAGAGGTCGTCCACGTATAGATAGATCCGTCTGACACGCCTTTCCTTGACGGATCCTTGAATTTTCTTGTCGCATGCTGCCAGATACAAGTAACTCAGGGTTGGTGCTATTTTGATCCAATGCAGACCTTTATTTTTTGGGCAAACAAGGTACCATCATGTACAGTGATTGCGGCAGCGAGATAGGCGCTCAACATCTGCAAGAAAGTTTCCACAGACATGCCTACCGAGTTTTGAAATGCATTGGCTCCTTGGTCCTCGGGGGTCTCTCTCAGTACATTCATCACATCCGCGTGCGGTATTAAATAGTACATGTATTCAATGTCAATCGAGAACCCGTACCAATAATTCATTTCGTATATTCTTATCTCGGAGGTTAGTTCTTCAGAGTTCCTAATCATGAACGGATCTTCTACCCTAACTTGGGAAAGTTGCTTGAAAAAGTATGCCGAAAGCAGCGATCGCCATGTGCCAGCTTCCGATAAAACGGCACGGAGGGGGGTACCATATTTATGGGTTATTGCACTGAAGAACAGCGACAGCATGCTGGTTTTTGCTGCTTTAACCTTGTTGCACAGCTGGCTACCATTACTTACTTCTTGTAGAAGCATCTTGGACCTTTCTTTTCGCTTCCATTAGGTCTTTATTTTGCCTTGCGGAAGTTCTTGTTGATGGCTTCTTATTTTCTGGCGTTTTAGCTGCTGGCATTGAGTACTACAAATCCTCCTTCTTTGTCTGAAAGGCTCAATCTTAAGTTTTATTTTTCAATTTCTTTACATTTTTAATGAAACTCGGCACATGGCTTTTGCTTTCTTTTAAATGAACCAGTGTATCTACTCCTTCAGCCACAACTCTGCTAGCGTCCTCTTCATTCCCTTTTGCTGCGACTCGTCTGATAATGGCAAGCTGCCCTGCTGCATCTAGTCTCGGGGGAAGCGCAAATTTTGGATACGTCCTTAGAAAGTTGTGACAGCTTCACCTGTCCTACTGTGACCACTGGGTTCTTGCTTATCGTCTCATACTCTCTTTGACCATGTATTGTTAACTTCAAAATTGGCAGGAACCACTTATTCCACATGTGTTCAGTGTTAAAACTGGCGCTGGCCAAGTGAAGACGATGAGATTTTTTTCACAGGATCTCGCCTTGGGGAAGTCGGTGAGTAGGCGAGTCTCTTTCCACATTTCAGCCCGCAGTATCTTCATAATTCTTCTTGCATGTCCTTGGGAAGGCGACAACATCCCGAGTAGCAACATAACGTCTTCCACCAAAACATTCTTTTTGATGAAACCTGAAAATAAGCGAGCCCAGCATGTGAAGAAGGCAATGTGAAGACATATTTGTCGTGGGTCAAGCAGATGTGGCCAACAAGTAGAAACGCTCAGAGTGCTGAAAATGAATGTCAGAAGGGTGTTCAACAGGGCCAGTTGGTTCGTTCTTCGAGGATTGTAGCCGCAGAACTTAAGGAATGCGGACACAGAAGGGACAAGATAGCCAAGTAAGCATGTGCCCACCCAAATTTCATGAAGTGCGATTCCTGAAGAGGAACAATAGGCTAACTCGGAAGATTCTTGAGGCATTTGAGATAAGTAAAACAGGAGTGCAATGTGTAAGCACACCGTCAGTCACCTTGACAAGAAAGGAAGTCACCGTTTTGAGACAGCCTAAGATAGATAAGAGATATGGCGACGAAATCAATAAGAGTGGGAATTTCAACAAAGAAATCAGTTGACAGTGCAACTGCATCCTCATCTAGTCGTTCCTTCTATGTCCGCATTCCTTAAGTTCTGCTGCTACAATCCTCGAAGAATGAACCAAATAGCCCAGTCAAAACACCCTTTTGTCAATATATGATGTTCTGTTGGCTGTTGGAGCATGCAGTGTGTATGCAAGCGTCGAAACCAATATTTGAAGCTGTCGATATTGCATAGGGATGTGCGAATATTTACAACTTTGTAATAATGCGTCGAATAGTGCCCCATTTGATTGGGTGGTCACTTTATGTAAATATGAATATTTTTTTCATTCCATGCTCTTCCCAGTCTACCCACGGCACCTATTGTCAGTCATTAAGCTAACCTCTTTGCTATGTGATGTAGATAGCACATGGGATCATCTTGTTGTTGTAGGCTTCCACAACTTCTCTTTTTCTTTGGTTACTACATTTCAGCAAGATCACCATCCTGTGGAAGATACACTTGCATGAAGCGCAATGTATGGCAAGGTTTCCGCGTGCTTGTATCCGACTGCAGTTGTATCGATGTTCGCACAGTCAATCATTTACGCACCTGCCTGTTTGGTCCACGTAATCAGCCCCACGTGTCAAAGGTATCTTGTAGACCACATGTATCGTGCATTCAATCAACCCTTTAACGTGGCTTATAGTGCATGCATTCAGGGTATTCCTATCGACGGTTTCCCTCTAGCTTTTGTCGTGCTGAGAGGACCACTCTTTCGATCATTTAACCGAGCGAACGAGTTGAGCAAATGATGAGAGGGAACGCAGCATGCAGTGGGAGATAAAAAAAGTGCCAAGAGAGAAGAGGCACGAGGAGGAAAGCGGAGAGGAAGGTGCAGCAGAACCATGAGGCAGTAAGCAGAGTAGTGTATGGCAAACGCGTGAGAATAAAAGCAAAGTGGGGTAGTGATAATTATGAGATGGTGCCAAGTAGCACGCAATGTCTGGGAGGTTTGTTGGGGGCGGCTTCTGTGAATCAAGTCCACGCATCACCCATGCACTGGCTCACGTGATCTCCAGATTAGCAAGATGGCGGCGCCACACTTCGCTTCATTTGCAACATGTCGCACGAGGCCGATTGTCCACGCAAACTTCCGGTTGGCAGTCAGCGCTTGTTTGTGCTTGTCTGTGGTATTTGTTTCCTTGTCTCCTTGTTTTATTGATGATGATGTATGGGGTTTTTTGGCACAAGGGCCAGGTATGGCCAAAGAGCGCCATGTCTGTGCTAATGGGTTTGCAATGTACTTATGATTACTATGAGGTTGGTGTGACGTGGCTGTAAAGGGGCCTTAAAATATACGCAATAAAGTGCGTAAAATCTGTATAATAAAATTATGGCGATGACGTATGACTTGTACTATGAACATTTAGATGCATTTAAAAAGAATGGTACGATAGGTAAAATATAGCAGATTATAAGAAATGCTAGAGCACTACTGCCTCCATATGGCCCTTGAAAACACAAGGGCCTGGAGGCATGTGCTATTCAGAACAATTATCGCAGCAGCATCCTTTGGAGCGAGGATGCTCTACGAATTTATTGGGCTTATAACGTGTAGAACTACATCCTTTAAGAAGTCGAGGACTGCCTTGGTGTTAAAAAGCGGTTCCTTTCCAAGAAACATTGCTGGGTGAAGAGGTATGCAATGACGATATGCAAGAGGAAAATGCTTCTTTCTTTCAGGTTCGGCTTCGCGACACTCCAAGAGGACGTGGAGGACGGTCAGCCTCTCACCACATCGACCACAGGTTGGCGGTTCGTTTCCAGTAAGAAGAAAATTGTGTGTACCAAATGTGTGCCCTATTCTGAGGCGGCAAAATAGGACATCTGTTCGCCGTGATTTTGATGGGAAGGGCCAAAAACCTAGCTGTGGCTTTATAACGTGCAGTTTATTGTTTATTTCTGCGTTCCACATGCGTTGCCAGTGTTGTCGCAGTTTCTTACGCAAGAAAGGCTTCAGATCTGTGACCGGGACAGCAACTGCAGAAGAAGTGTTTAGTGATGTGAGTGATGTGGCCATTTGATCAGCCAGTACATTGCCCTCGATACCTCTGTGGCCAGGTACCCAGCATATTATAATGTTCTGGTTAGATGTATACGCTTTACACAATACCGAATACAGTTCATTGAATACAGGATTTTTATGTTTGTAGAGTGACATTAGGGCCTTCACGACGCTTAGAGAGTCTGTATAGATCGCTGCTTTTGGAAGTTTTGATCTTCTAATATGCTTCACAGCAGCGAGTAATGCGTAGGCCTCGGCCGTAAAAATGCTGGTTTCCGGATGCAGTACATCGGATTCCGAGAAGGATGGGCCGACGGCTGCATAGGATACCCCGGCATTTGACTTCGAAGCGTCTGTGTAGTACTCTGCGCAGGAGTGTTTGTACTGCAGCTCTAGGAAATGCATTCTGATTTCAGCCTCAGGAGCGTGCTTTGTAATTTTTATAAAGGATATGTCACATTGTATAACCTGCCACTCCCAAGGAGGTAAGAGATTGGTTAGGTGCATTAAGCGATGCTCGAGGAGTGGGACATGGATTTCATCGCTAAGCTCCTTCACACGCAGCGAGAAAGGCTGTCTTATGGAGGGGCGATTGCTGAAAAGTGTAGCGCACCTCATATCGGTAACGGTATCAAAACATGGATGTTCAGGATTAGAGCGTACTTTAATGAATGAATGAATGTATGTGGTTTAGTGGCGCAAGGGCCAGATATGGCCAAAGAGCGCCAAGACAGTGTTAGTGATTTCGCGGTGGAATGATGAGTTCTGTGACG
The DNA here is from genome assembly GCF_050947875.1 of Dermacentor variabilis. Lineage (NCBI taxonomy): Eukaryota > Metazoa > Arthropoda > Arachnida > Ixodida > Ixodidae > Dermacentor > Dermacentor variabilis. Next base: position 110,261,874 of record NC_134575.1, on the reverse strand, counting down.
AAGATGTGACTTGGCTGTATAGTGGCCTAAAAACAGTCGCTGTAAAGTGCGTAAAATCTATGTGCTATAAAATTATGGCGATGATTAATGACGAGTACTATGAACATTAAAATCCGTCGTAGAAGGATGATGCAAAATATAAAATATATAAGATGGTAAAATTTCTTGGAGCACTGCTGCCTCGCCAGAGCCCTTGAACCACAAGGGCCTAGAGGCATGTGCTATTCAAAATAGTTATCACTGCGCCATCCTCTGAAGAGAGGAGACTAGAGCGTACTTTAAGGAGATACGTAAAGCTGATGTATGACCTCTGTAGGTAGAGAGACCATTCATTGGATTCGGCATATAGGCTTTCAATCGGGCTTGTTCTGAAAGCGCCTGTGGCTAAACGGATGCCCAAATGGTGGACAGGGTCTAGCATCTTTAGCGTGCTTGGGGCGGCAGAGTTATATATCACGGCACCATAATCTAATCGTGACCGGATTAGGCTCTTATAGAGATTCATTAGGCACTTCCTGTCACTACCCCACGTAGTCTTGGATAGAAGTTTTATTATGTTCATTGTTTTTAGACATTTTTCTTTCAGATGTTTAATGTGTGGGACGAAAGTGAGTCTATTGTCAAGTATAACACCTAGAAATTTGTGCTCTTTGTTTACAGGTATCTGTTGTCCACACAGTTCTAAGGAAGGGTCCGGAACCAGGCCTCTCTTTCTTGTAAACAACACACAAGAACTCTTGTGAGGATTGATTTTAAATCCATTTTTCTCTGCCCACCCTGACACCTTGTTCAAGCCATGCTGTACCTGTCTCTCGCAGACTGCGAGGTTACAGGACTTGAAACCTATTTGAATGTCGTCCACATAGACAGAATACAGAATGGCCGGTGGTAAGGAAGCACGAAGTGTTGTCATCTTAACAATAAAGTGTGTGCAACTGAGCACGCCACCCTGGGGTACACCAGTTTCTTGTGTAAAAGGACGTGAGAGGACATTGCCAACTTTTACCCGGAAGGTGCGATTGGACAAGTAGCTTTTTATTACGTTTAGCATATTACCATGAATGCCCATTTCTGACAAGTCTCTCAAGATTCCGTAGCGCCAGGTCGTATCGTACGCCTTCTCCATATCAAGGAATATCGATAAGAAGAACTGTTTGTGTACAAACGCGTCACGAATATGTCCTTCAATACGTACAAGATGGTCGGTTGTGCAGCGCCCTTCTCGGAAGCCACACTGATAGGGATCAAGCATTTTGTTTTGTTCAAGGAAATGGATGAGACGCCGATTTATCATTTTTTCAAATACCTTGCACATGCAGCTTGTGAGGGCTATCGGGCGGTAACTTGCCACTGAAGAAGGGTCTTTCCCTTGTTTCAAAACAGGGACCACAATGGCTTCTTTCCATGCCGTTGGAAGGTACCCTGCGTCCCAGATGGTGTTGAAAAGTGTAAGTAGTGTTACTTGCGTGTCATTGTGCGTGTTTTTGAGCATTTCGTACATGATTCTATCAGAGCCCGGTGCAGAGCTTTTGCATGCGCTCAAGGCAGCTCTCAACTCGGCAATGCTAAAAGGACAGTTGTATGGTTGATTCTGTTGACATTTTCTCATGAGTGGCTTACATTCTTCTATTTGTTTATATTGCAGAAAGGATTGAGAGTAATGGGTGGCACTTGACACGCTCTCAAAGTGCTCCCCAAGCGAGTCCGCCTGATCTTGTAGGGTATTGCCTTCTGTGTTTACCAAAGGGAGTCCATGTGCTTGTCGGCCTCTTATCCTGTTGACCCTGTTCCAGGCTTTCGCCTCATCTCTGAACGAGTTAATACTCGATAGAAACTTCTGCCAACTTTCTCGTCTGGCCTGTCGGCGGGTTCGCCTACCTTCGGATTTTACTTTTTTAAAGTTGACTAGATTCTCTGCAGTGGGAGAAGCGCGTAGCAACCCCCACGCCCTGTTCTGTTTTTTACGAGCGATCCTACAATCGTCGTTCCACCATGGGACACGCCGTTTGCAGGCCAAGCCTTTTACTTCTGATATGCATTTAAATGCGACATCTATTATGAATGCTGTAAAAACCTCGACTGCAGCGTCAATTCCTAATGAAGACAGGTCAGCCCATGGGATACTAGTTAGAGATCGAAATTTCTCCCAATCAGCTGTCTCAATCTTCCACCTAGGAGCGTGTGGTGGATATTCGTTTTCTTTATGTGATCTTAGCAGTATAGGGAAGTGGTCGCTACCGTAAGGGTTGTCGGTAACTTCCCATTCAAGTTCAGGCAGTACAGCCGGGGAGACTATAGTAAGATCTATTGACGAAAAGGATCGGTTTGCAAGAGAGTAATATGTGGGCTCTTTCTTATTGAGAAGGCACGCTCCGGAAGAAAAAAGGAACTGTTCAACAAGACGACCTCGCGCATCTATACGAGAGTCGCCCCACAGGGAGCTGTGCGCATTGAAGTCGCCAAGAACAACATAGGGTTCTGGCAGTTCATCTATAAAGGACTGAAATTCATGTTTAGTTAATTTGTAATGTGGGGGTATATAAAGCGAGCAAATAGTGATGAGTTTGTTTAGTAGAACAACTCGCACCGCCACTGCTTCAAGGGGCGTTCGAAGCTGTAAAGGTTGACATGCTATACTTTTATGTGTGAAAATCGCAACACCACCCGATGATGCGATGGCATCATCGCGATCTTTACGAAACGTAACATACGTACGGAGAAAGTTTGCGTGTCTGGATTTTAAATGTGTTTCCTGTAAACACAGCACTTTTGGATTATGTTTGCGGATGAGTTCTTGCAAATCATCAAGGTTTGTAAGGAGACCTCTAATGTTCCATTGAATGATTTGTGTATCCATATTTAAAATAAATTGGTGCTGTGTTTACGGAAACGGACGGGATGCCTTAGATTACAGAACCCTTTCGAGGCCCTGTAATAGGGGTTTTGTTCTTTCTGGAGCGTTCGAGGGAGCCTCGCCGCTCCTTAGGCGCTTGGTGCGCCTTGAGGATGGGTGTAGTGTCCATTGCCTCTTGTGAGGCGCCGGACACGTGCTCTTGCGAGCGGGTAGATTTCAGAGGGAGTCCCGCCTTGGAGGGCAAGACCCCTGCGCCCACCAGCCCGGAGGTCGATGGGGCTCCCAGAGGGACTTGGCTACGCCGGCCGTTGCCAGCGCATGAAGGAACCTCGGAAGTTGAGGCAGCCTCGGCTGCGCCCTCCTTCGGGGTCGATGGTTCCTTCTCCTCGGTTGACGGAGCAGCGCTAGCTGCAACCGTCGCGGGGGCAGATGGCGTGACTGCCGACTCACTGCTTGTGGGTCGGACAGCCGCCGGAGGCCGTTGTGACGCTGCCCCCTGACGCGCCACTTCGGCAAAGCTTTTCTTTGGCAGGTATGCAACCCGCCTGCGTGCCTCCTTAAATGAGATATTTTCTTTCACTTTGATCGTTACGATTTCTTTTTCTTTCTTCCAGGATGGGCACGACCGTGAGTACGCGGCGTGATCCCCATCACAGTTTACACAGTGTAGAGAGTTCTTACATTCTTCAGTTGCGTGTTCAAGGGCACTGCATTTGGCGCATGTTTGGCGGCCTCGGCAGCTCTGCGAGCTGTGGCCAAAATGTTGGCATTTGAAACATCTCAAGGGATTCGGCACATACGGTCTTATACGAAGCTTGATGTACCCGGCCTCGATTGACTCGGGCAGGACACTGGAGTTGAAGGTGAGTATTAGGTGTTTGGTCGCAATTTCTTTTCCGTCTCGCCTCATCTTAATTCTTCTGACATTTATGACATTCTGTTCGCTGAAGCCCTCCAAGAGCTCAGCCTCAGTCAGCTCCAGTAAATCATCATCGGAGACTACGCCACGGGTGGTATTCATGGTACGATGAGGAGTTACTGTTACTTTGGCGTCACCAAATGAAACTAGATTGGGTAGATTTTCATATTGTTTGTGGTTGCGGAGCTCCAAGAGGAGATCGCCGCTTGCCATCCTGGATGCTTTATAACCTGTACCAAAAACTTCGGTAAGAGACTTGGACACGAGGAATGGAGAGATTGTTCGCACGGGTTTGCCTGGTGTTTCAGAGTGCACTACATGGAAACGAGGAAAAGTTTCTTTTTGGCGGGCAAAAAATTCAAAGACATCATCGGTGCGCCCCCTCTTGAGGGAGCGATCAGGTAATGTGGGGAAAGAAGAAGCCATAAGAGATTGTAATTTCGGCAGTAACGCCAGCCACCCACCGTGGAGTCCTACAAGGGGACGCTGCAGGATCCGTAAAACACGGCCTGCAAACGCCAGCAGTACGTTACCACTATAACCAAATACGAAATAACCTAGTTTGGCTATTCACACAAGGTTAACCCTTGCTGCCTGGAAACTATGGAAGTAAGCGGAAGGAAGGAGAAGACAGGAAAGATGAAAAGTGAGAGAAAGACGAAGGCTGGAGGGAGAGAGAGACAGGAAAAGGCAACTACCGATTTCCCCCGGGTGGGTCAGTCCGGGGGTGCCGTCTACGTGAAGCCGAGGCCAAAGGGGTGTGTTGCCGCCGCCGAGGGGCCGTAAAGGTCCAAACACCCGGCATTGGCTCAACCCCCAGGATCCCCTTTTCCCCGGACACGGCTAAGCCGCGCACGGCTACACGCGGGATGATGATGTGTGTGGGTTAGTGGCGCAAGGGCCAGATATGGCCAAAGAGCGCCATGTCCGTGTTAATTTGTTTGCAGTGAAATCATGAGTACTAAAAAGTTGGTGTGCCGTGGCTGTAGAAGGGCCTTAAAAATGGTAGCGCTAAAGTGCGTAAAATCTGTATAATAAGATTATGGCGATGACTTATGAAGTGTACTATGAACAATAAGACAATTAAAAAGAATGATATGATGTCTAAAGATATATCAGGTTATATAAGATATGCTAGAGCACTAATGCCTCCTTAGAGCCCTTGAGACACAAGGGCCTGGAGGCATGTGCTATTTAAAACAATTATCGCAGCGGCATCCTCTGGAGCGAGGATGCTCTACGAATTTAATGGGCTTATGACGTGTAGAACTACATCTTTTAAGAAGTCGAGGACTGCCTTGGTATTAAAAAAAGCGGTTCATGACCAAGAAACATAGCCGGGTGCAGAGGGATGTAATAACGGTATGCTAGCGGAAAATGTTTCTTTCTTTCAGGTTCGGCTTTCCGACACTCCAAGAGGACATGGAGGACGGTCAGCCTCTCACCGCATCTTCCACAGGTTGGAGGATCGTTTCCCGTGAGTAAAAAGTTGTGGGTCCCAAATGTGTGTCCTATTCTGAGGCGACAGAATAGGACTTCTGTTCGCCGAGATTTTGTTGGGGAGGGCCAAGAACCTAACTGTGGCTTTATCACGTGCAGTTTGTTATTTACTTCTGCGTCCCACTTACGTTGCCAGTGGTTTCGCAGTTTCCTTCTTAAAAAAGGCTTCAGATCCGTGACAGGGACCGAAGCAGTAGGACTGACTGTATGCAATGAAATTGATGTGGCCATCTGGTCTGCTAGAACGTTACCCTCGATGCCCCTATGTCCAGGCACCCAGCATATAATGACATGCTGGTTAGACATATACGCTCTACAGAGGACGGAATAGAGCTCAGTAATTACGGGGTTTCTGTGTTTACAGTGTGACTTCAAGGCTTTTACGACGCTTAAGGAGTCTGTAAATAAAATTGTTTTTTGAATATTTGATTTTCTGATATGTTTCACAGCCGACAATAGTGCATGGGCCTCAGCCGTAAATATGCTTGTTTCAGGGTGCAGTACACCGGATTCCGAGAAGGATGGCCCAATGGCTGCGTAGGACACCCCGGCATGCGACTTAGAAGCGTCTGTATAAAACTCTGTGCACGAGTACTTGTACTGGAGCTCCAAGAAGTGCATTTTGATATGTGTCTCTGACGCATGTTTAGTGACCTGTACAAAGGATGTGTCACACTCTATCAGCTGCCACTCCCAGGGTGGTACTATCTTAGCTGGAGGCATTAGGCGTTGGTCGAGAACTGGGACATCCATTTCCGTGCTAAGTTCTCTTGCACGCAGTGAGAAAGGAAGTCTCATAGAGGGTCTGTTATGAAAAAGTGTTTCACATGTCAAGTCGTTAACGGTTGTGAAACACGGATGTTCCTTATTAGAGCGCACTTTGAGAAAATAGTTGAAGCTGATGTAAGTTCTCCGAAAATGGAGTGACCACTCATCGGACTCAACATACAAACTTTCAACAGGGCTTGTTCTAAATGCGCCAGTGGCCAGACGGATTCCCAGATGGTGAACGGGGTCTAACATCTTAAGTGCGCTCGGTGCGGCAGAGTGATATACTGCGGCTCCATAGTCTATTCGCGACCGAACTAGGCTCCTGTAAAGATTTAACAGGCACTTCCTGTCGCTACCCCATGTTGTGTGGGATAGGATTTTAAGTAGGTTCATTGTTTTTAGACATTTTTCTTTAAGATGTTTTATGTGAGGAATGAATGTGAGCCTAGAGTCAAGAATAACACCAAGGAATTTGTGTTCTTTGCTGACAGGAATTTGGTGTCCGCCCAGTTCTACACAAGGATCTGGGACCAGGCCTCTCTTTCTTGTGAAGAGAACACAAGAACTTTTGTGGGGGTTGACCTTAAATCCGTTTTCGTCTGCCCACTTGGAAACCTTGTTCAAGCCCTGCTGTACCTGTCTTTCGCATACTGTGAGGTTGCAGGATTTGAAGCCTATTTGTATATCATCTACGTATACGGAATAAAAAATGGCAGGTGGTAGTGAAGCACGTAGCGTGTTCATCTTGACGATAAAGAGAGTGCAGCTGAGCACGCCTCCCTGGGGTACACCAGTTTCCTGCGTAAAGGGACGTGAGAGTTCATTGCCGACTTTTACTCTGAAGGTACGATTTGACAAATAGCTTTCAATTGTGTTCAGCATATTTCCACGGATGCCAATTTCCGACAGGTCTCGCAAGATCCCGTAACGCCATGCCATGTCATATGCCTTCTCCATATCGAGGAGTATCGATAGAAAAAACTGTTTATGTATAAAGGCATCGCGGATATTTCCTTCCATGCGCACAAGGTGATCGGTTGTGGACCGCCCTTCTCGGAATCCACACTGATAAGGATCGAGTATATTGTTGAGCTCAAGGAAATGTATAAGTCTGCGATTTATCATTTTTTCAAAAAGCTTACACAGACAATTAGTTAGAGCTATCGGACGGTAACTAGCCGCCAAGGAAGGGTCTTTTCCCTGCTTTAGGACAGGAACCACAATCGCTTCTTTCCATGTGGATGGGAGGTATCCCGAAGCCCAAATAGTATTGTATAGTGTAAGAAGTGTAACTTGTGCGTCAGTATGTAGGTGTCTGATCATGTCGTACATGACTCTGTCTGGTCCCGGTGCAGTGCTTTTACATGTGTTCAAGGCAGCTCTCAACTCGGCAATACCGAAAGGCCGGTTATACGGTTCATTCTGCCTGGATTTTCGTATGATTGGCTTACGTTCTATTATTTCTTTATGTTTAAGAAAGGACTGGGAATAATTGATTGAACTTGACACACGTTCAAAGTGCTCCCCAAGTGAATCTGCCTGGTCTTGCAGGGTTTCGCCTTGTGTGTTTACTAAAGGGAGGGAGTATGTTTGTCGCCCTCTTATTCTACTAACCCTGTTCCAGACCTTGGCCTCATCTGTATACGAGTTGATACCTGTTAAAAAGTTCTGCCAGCTCTCTCTTCTGGCCTGTCGGCGGGTTCGCCTGCCTTGAGATTTTGCTTTTTTAAAATTGATAAGATTCTCCGCAGTGGGGGAGGCGCGTAGCAACCCCCACGCTTTATTTTGTTTCTTACGAGCGATCCTACAATCGTCGTTCCACCAGGGGACACGCCGTTTGCCTGCCAATCCATTTACTTGTGATATACATTTAGTTGCGGCATCTATGATGAAGGCTGTAAAGTACGCCACAGCTGCATCGATTTCTAAAGAAGACGTATCAGCCAGCAAGATGTTAGTAAGAGTTCGAAATTTTTCCCAGTCGGCTGTATGTATCTTCCACCTAGGAGCTTGTGGAGGAAATTCATTTTCTTTAGATGTTCTTAGCAGTACGGGGAAGTGATCGCTCCCGTAAGGATTGCTCGTAACTTCCCATTCGAGTTCGGGCAGTATAGACGCGGAGACTATACTAAGATCTATTGACGAAAAGGTTCTGTTTGCAAGAGAGTAATATGTGGGTTCTTTCTTATTGAGAAGGCACGCTCCAGAAGAAAAAAGGAATTGCTCAACGAGACGACCTCGCGCATCAATACGAGAGTCTCCCCACAAGCTGCTGTGTGCATTGAAATCGCCAAGAACAAGATAAGGTTCTGGCAATTGATCTATCAAGGACTGAAATTCATGTTTGTTTAGTTGGTAATGCGGGGGTACGTAAATCGAACAAATAGTGATGAGTTTGTTCAGTAGGACAACTCGAACCGCTACTGCTTCGAGGGCCGTTCGTAGCTGTAAACATTGACACGCTATGCTTTTTTGAATTACAATGGCAACACCGCCAGATGATGCCATAGCATCATCGCGATCTTTGCGGAAAGTTATGTGCTGTCGAAGAAAATTTGTGTGTTTTGGTTTTAAGTGTGTTTCCTGTAGACACAGCACTTTTGGATTGTGTTTTTGGATGAGCTCTTGCACGTCATCAAGGTTCCTAAGAAGACCTCTAACGTTCCATTGAATAATTTGCGTATCCATATTGAAGGTTAAAAGTGCTGTGTGTATGGAAACAGGTGATGCCTTAAGTTACAGAGCTCTTTCGAGGCCCTGTAACAGGGGTTCTGCCCTTTCTGGAGCGTTCGAGTGAGCCTCGCCGCTCCTTAGGCGCTTGGTGCGCCTTGGGGATAGGTGTAGTGTCCATTGCCTCTTGTGAGGCGCCGGACACATGCTCTTGCGAGCGGGAAATTACCAGCGAGGGTCCTGCCTTGGAGGGCAAGACCCCTGCGCCCACCAGCCCGGAGGTCGATGGGGCTCCCTGGGGGACTTGGCTGCGCCGGCCGTTGCCAGCGCTGGAAGGGGCCGGGGAGGTTGGGGCAGCCTCGGCTGCGCCCACCTTCGGGGTCGGTGGCCCCGTCTGCTGTGTTGACGGAGCAGCGCTAGCTGCAACCGCCGCGGGGGCAGATGGCGTTGCTGCCGACTCACGGCTTGTGGGTCGGACAGCCGCCGGAGGCCGTTGTGACGCTGCCCCCTGACGCGCCACTTCGGCAAAGCTAGCCTTAGGTAGGTATGCAACCCGCCTGCGTGCCTCTTTGTAAGATATGTTTTCTTTAACCTTGATTGTAACTATTTCTTTTTCTTTTTTCCAAGACGGGCACGACCGCGAGTACGCGGCGTGCTCGCCATCACAGTTCACGCAGTGTGGAGCGTTTTCGCATGTTTCAGAGGTGTGTTCTTGGGCACTACATTTAGCACAAGTTTGGCGGCCTCGGCAGCTCTGCGAGCTGTGACCGAAGCGTTGGCATTTGAAACAACGCAGTGGGTTTGGCACGTACGGCCTAACGCGGAGCTTGATGTACCCGGCCTCGATTGACTCGGGCAAGATACTTGATCCAAAAGTAATTATTAGGTGCTTGGTCTGAATCTCTTTACCATCCCGCCTCATCTTAATTCTTCTGACGTTGATCACATTTTGTTCGCTGAAGCCCTCCAGGAGTTCCGCTTCAGTCAGCTCAAGCAAATCATCATCTGACACAACACCACGGGTGGTGTTCATTGTACGGTGAGGGCTTACTGTTATGGGGGTCTCCCCAAATGACACTAGTTGCGGTAGTTTCTCATATTGTTTTACATCGCGGAGCTCCAAGAGGAGGTCGCCGCTTACCATCCTCGACACCTTGTATCCTGGACCAAAAACATCATTGAGGGACTTTGAAACAAGGAATGGAGAAATGTTTCGCACTGCTTTGTTTGGCTTTTCGGAATGAATAACGTTAAAGCGTGGAAAATTCTGGGTTTGGCGTCCAAAAAACTTGAAGACATCTTCGGTGCGCCCTCGTTTCTGAGGGCGATCAGCAAGGGAAGGGAAAGAAGTTTCCATGGAAAAATGTATACATTCGGCAACAGCGCCGACCGCCCACCACGGAGCCCAACAAGGGGACGCGGCAGAGCTTGCATGCAAGTCTGCACGACGCCAGTCGTACGCCGTCACTATAACCGAATATGGTGTACCCAAGGTTGGATAGCCACACAGGGTTAACCCTTGCCGCCAGGAGAAAAGAAGTAATAAGAAGAGAGAAGGGGACAGGAAAGGTCAGAAAGTGGGAGATAAAGACGAAGATTCGAAGAGGGAGAGACAGGAAAAGGCGACTGCCGATGTCCTCCAGGTGGGTCAGTCTGGAGGTGCCGTCTATGTGAAGCCGAGGCCGAAGAGGTGTGTTGCCTCCGCCGGGGGGCCTTAAAGGTCCAAAACACCCAGCATCGGCTCAACCCCCAGGATCCCCTTTTCCCCAGACACGGCTAAGCCGCGCACGGCTACACGCGGGAGGGTCCAACCCTCGTGTGCTCGGGTCCGTGGTGTCGCAACACACCAAACGCCTGCTTGCGCAGACGCCCCTGCGGGGCTACACGCGGGAGGGTCCAACCCTCGTGTGCTCGGGTACGTGGTGTCGCAACACACCAAACGCCTGCTTGCACAGACGCCCCTGCGGGGTCCTTGTTTTATTCGCGCTGTTTAACCTCAGTTCTAAATACACACGAGGTAAGGAGTAACATCCATATTGCTTATGGGTTTAACAGTTATCGCAGTGCATGATGATGGACGCTCTTTCGAATGATTATATTATCCACCTTAGCTAACCCTTAACACGTGTATATGGTACCAAGGATCTGCCAGTGTCGCGGCGAGCCATCACTCGAGGAAATAATGAAGGGAAAGGAAACGTTAAATGGAACTGGCATTTTCTCCGGCTCCAACTCCTTTCACGAGCATATAGCCCAGCTTACTACGAAGTGAGTCCCTTTCCTGGTCCCTGGATGAGTCAAAACGGAGGAGGTTCGCAGCGAGCTATCACTCGAGGAAATAATGAAGCAGAACGAATAGCTAAATGGAGCTGGCGTTTCCTCAGGCCGCAGCTCGCTTCACGAGCGTACATCCCAGCTTACTACGAACTGAGTCCCTTTCCCGGTCCCAGGATGAGTCATCAGGATGAGTCGCTATCACTAAACTACTTCGCTTTGCCCGCTAAACTCCTGCTTTTTCTCTCTCTCTCTCTCTTTCTTACTGTGAGTATACTATAGTTTAGACCAATTCTACTTCCCTTTTCCGACGAAACTACAGCTTTCTCTTGTCTTTTGAACTGCGAGTCCGAGTATAAGCGCTTCTTCGGTGGTGGATGTGTCATCAGGCGTCCCTCAAGGCTCGGTCCTCGGACCTCTACTTTTCTTACTATATATTAATGAGTTGCCACGCGAGATATCTAAAATTCGGATGTACGCAGATGACTGCGTATTGTATGACATCATTTCATCTCCCTCTGAGCATGTTCGACTTAGTGAATCATTCGTCAGATATTCTAAATGGTGTGAAACATGGCGAATGAATATTAACTTCCTTAAGACTGTCGTTATGTCCTTCTCTAATAAAGCTAACCCGTTCCTTTTCAGCTACGGATTTAATGATAGTTTAATTCAACGCGTTTCTGAATATAAATATCTAGGTCTCACGTTCACCAATAACCTGTCCTGGTCAAAGCACATTGATTCCATTACGACTAAAGCTCTATAAAAACTCGGTTATTTACGTCGTACCCTGTCTAATTCTCCGCGCGACACTAAATTACTGTTATATAAAATTATTGTTCGCCCTATACTTGAATATGGTAGTATTATTTGGGATCCCTAAAAGCAGTACGAAATAGACAGAGTTGAGGCCATACAAAGGAAAGCCTTTAGATTTGTTTACCGACGTTATGACCACCAGTTCTCACTATCGTCAGTCATGTCCTCACTCAACCTGACATCTCTCGCCGAACAGCGACACGTTAATTCTTTAAAATTTTTTCATGGCATTATTCACTCATCTTGTCGCCTCTCCAGTAATTAATATATCACCTTTGCAAAAATCTCTTCTTGTAGCAGACATCACGCGCTTAACATTACACCATTTTTTGCACGCACTAATACTTTTAAGTATAGCTTTTCCTCTAAAACAATTGAAACATGGAATTCGCTATTAGGAACTAAGCGTTCTCTCCCATTAAATTAATTCTTGTCTGTACTACCTCAACACTGCGCCTAAACTTTCTTTGTTGCCTATTGTATTTCTTTCTTCTATTGTATTATCCACTCCTGCTATAGCCCCAGCAGGGGCTGCAGTATGTGTATATAAATAAATAAATAAGCGATAAGTATAAGCACTTTTGACAGTGGGGGAGGTACAAGTGCCCCTCCCTACATTTCTTCGCTTTCCACTGATGGTATATAAGTAGAGGTATCGAGAAAGACATCCACCTCATCATCTTTCTGCTTCTGCTGGGGACGATGGAGTGCAGCAACATGTCGGACTGTTTGTTGCAATCGTCGACGCAGACTTTCCAAAGCTCGCAAACGGCGTGGGCTAACGACCACGTGGAAGAATTAACTTAGTGCGGTCGCATCCGCACTTGTATGATGTGACGGATGCCGATTACAAGGACCAATTCAAGCGGTCACTCACGTGGGAAGCCATCGGCAAGGAACTTGGCTTCACTGGTAAGCAATGATACCTTAGACAAGTGCATGCCTTTGTACCATTTCCAGTGATTAGTGCAATTTAATGATAACATAAGCACGCGTTCGTGTTCGCCTTGCGCGTATGATGTGCATGGTAGGCCTTCGCACACGTGCACTTGCACGTGAAGTACACGTGTTCGAAGCCCTGTCATCCAGGTATGGTTGCGCGAAAGGCAAATTGTCACGGAACACTTGCATGATTACTTATTATTGCACCGATTGACATGTGCTTGCTTGAAAATTGGCGACGTGCAGAATTGGTTTTCGCAGCCGGCCGGCGTAATGATGCCCGGCACAAATCGGGTCACTCGAAATTCGCGCTCTTATGCTACTCGAGTATACTCTGTTGTGTCGTAACGGGTCATTACCGTGCCGTCGCGCAACCAGACGCGGCATAGGGGATCATGCATGAGGTGTGGCCTTGTAGTACAGCCCCTCATGCCAATGTATGCCAAGTAACCATGCGGCGGCACTGGTTCTTTATTTAGTTATTTTTTGTTTACTTAGTTTTTTTCTTTTGCAGCGTGTTTCGCCATGCGCACATATTGCACTACACGCAGGAAATATAGGTTTGAGCTGAAGAAAGAACTGTAGAAGCTGTGGTTGCTATTTGTCATTGCAGGTGAACAGTGCAAGAAAAAGTGGCAGTACTTACGCGATAAATTCACTAAGGAGGTGAACACAATTGAAAAATTAAAAGTAGTGCGCCAGCAACAAGAACGAAGCCGTGGATATTTTTTGAAATGCTCGAATGTCTAAGGAGCCTTGTGGTTGGTCGCAGGTAAGTCACCCTGTGTGCATGCATTTGGAATTCGTGCAATTTCTTAAATATCTTGCGCACCTGGTAAAAATACAATTCCTTTTTGTGCAGGAGGGCTCATTATAATAAGATGATTGCGGCTTCCTGTGCTACAAGTGTAGCAGAGGCAACTGCATATGCCAAGGTGACTGCAGAGAGTAAGTGACTGTTGCATGATGTATTTCCTATTACTCACGTTACTCATGCTCCTTGCATTCTTGGAGTGGGACCTAACATTCTGTAAAACTGCAATTGCGCTATGCAGGTATCTTCATGTCCATCTCATGGGAGCACGCAGAGGAGCCATGCAGTGCCCAAGTCATCACTGGCGGTGTGACTGACAACAGACAGCTGCACGAGGGGGGTCGCACTCCTGAAGAATTTCCTAATGACCTAATTCAAGACCTAGATTCAGAGTTCGAAGGCGTGAATGAGTAGTTACAGGATTGCCCGTCTACCTCTCCTGAAACGGCAAGCCAGTGTTTATAAAATATTTTGGAATTAGTTACGGTAACGCCACATATGATTCGCTAGCATAACTTCTTGAAATCATTTTTCTTTCTAAAGGCTGCCTCACAAAGCACAGGTTCGAATGGAAACCGACTGCGGACTGACGGCCAGCGTGCAGACCTTGTTATTCCAGAGAGGACCCCCCCCCCCCCCCCGTCTGGCAAAAGGCTGCAGAGGGAGTTAACACGAGACACTGCGGAAGTCCTGATGGCATACTGCGCTTCACAAGTTGCCGCTCGAGACAATTTATGTGCATGTCCTCACAAACATGTACACGAACTGTCTAGAAACGAAAGGTTCCTACTAGATTTCGGGTAGATGTTTGATAATATACCGAGCGAAAGGCATAATGCCACAATTAGTACAATTTTTCGAGTTTTAGCTGATGCTGCAGAGCCCACGAATCCCAGCAGCCTGCAGTAATATGGTAATATAGCAATATTGTGCGGCATATTTAGGAATTCGAAAGACATCCCTCGTTATTGTGACAGCACGGCGCTAGGACGCGGTAGCTGCTGTTGGCTATTACTTGGGCTCCCCCGTTCCTCGAATTCCTAATGATGTCAATGTTCTGCGGCTTCTCGCCGGGCCACTGCTTGCGCCAGCATCCGAGCAGCCAAAGGCTCCCAACATGCGGTTGCTCGGGTGTGGGTACAGGTTAGTTGCAAACATGTCATGGCCTGGTGAAGCTGTCGAGCCACACCCCTTATGTGTACATAGCCTGTTTCTCTCTCTGCCTTCAGCATGAATGTTCTATGCGTGTTTGTAATTATTATAGTTGTGCTTTCTTTCTTTCTTTACTTGCTTGCTCGTGTTTTGCTTTCTTTAGGTTGCAGCATCAAGTCAATGGGACCCTGGTGTTGGTGGTCATGGTGCTATTCAGTCAACAGATTCCTTCGCGTATCCTTTGGTTTCTACTAGCTTTGAAACTATTGTGTTGGTGCCATCTTACTTACGGCGTCCTTGATCAAACGGCTGTAACACCAGACCATTACAGTGGGACTCTCGGCAGCACCTGCCTGCTAGAGAGCGCGGTTCCCAGGATGGGGGGCCTGCTTTTGCACATACGGCAAAGCAGTGGTGCTCGCACCTCGCGGACCGACAGGCTTTTTTTCCAGATTCTTTTAGGTACTCGAGCTGAGCTTTTGGTTGCAGAGCCAGTGTATGTTGTGGAGCTAAATAAACCTGATGTAGTCTTGTGACCTGTATTTCGTTCTTGTGACTGCAACGCAGCCACTACCATGTGGCTGCTGCAAACCTTGCAAAACGCGACAAATATATGGTTTCCACGCTGCCCAGTACTCCATTGCACGTTTCTATTTGATGCCAGCAGTTGACAGCAAATGGTGATGACCATGAGTGCGTGCAGTTGCATGCAACATTGCTTGGCACACGGCAGCTAAGAAAACTGCAAATCGCAGATGCACTTTGTATTTTAGGGCATCTCTATCTCTGCAGGAATGGTGATGATGATGATGTGTTGTGTTTTGTGGCGCAAGGGCCAGGTTTGGCCAAAGAGCGCCATGACACGTGGTAATGTTGAAGATGTATTATGGAAGATGTGACTTGGCTGTAAAGTGGCCTAAAAATATTCGCTGTAAAGTGCGTAAAATGTTCGTGCTATAAAATTATGGCGATGACTTATGACGAATACTATAAAGATTAAAATCCATCGTAGAAGAATGATGCAAATTATAAAATATATAAGATCGTAAAATTACTTGCAGCACTGCTGCCTCGACAGAGCCCTTGAAAGACAAGGGCCTAGAGGCATGTGCTATACTAAAGAGATATCGCAGCGGCATCCTCTGAAGAGAGGACCCGCTACGAACATGTGGGGCTAAAAACATGCAAGACAACATCTTTCAGAAAACTTAGGATGGCGTTGGTGTCAAATAAAGGTTCTGGGCCGATTAGCATTGCGGGATGAAGGGGGATATGATGCCGGTATGCTAAAGGAAAATGTTTCTTTCTTTCATATTCAGCTTCCCGACACTCCAGGAGGACGTGGAGGACGGTCAGCCTCTCCCCGCATCTACCACAGGTTGGAGGCTCGTTTCCTGTGAGTAAAAAGTTATGTGTGCCAAAAGTGTGTCCTATTCTTAGACGGCAGAATAGGACATCTGTCCGGCGGGATTTTGTTACAGGAGGCCAGAAACCTAATTGTGGCTTTATTACATGCAGTTTGTTGTTTATTTCTTCGTCCCACATGTGTTGCCAGTAGTTTCGTAGTTTCCTTCTTAAGAAAGGCTTCAGGTCTGTGACAGGGACCGAAGCAGTAGGATTAACTGCATGAAATGAAGTTGATGTGGCCATCTGATCGGCTAGAACGTTTCCCTCGATGCCCCTATGTCCAGGCGCCCAGCATATAATCACATGCTGGTTAGATATATATGCTTTACATAACACGGAATAGAGTTGAATTAAAACAGGATTTTTGCGCTTACAGAACGATATCAAAGCCTTCACAACACTTAGGGAGTCCGTAAAAATAACTGATTTTCTGAGTTTTGTTTTCCTTATATGCTTCACGGTCGACAATATTGCGTAGGCCTCAGCCGTAAAGATACTAGTTTCCGGATGCAGTACGTCGGATTCCGAGAAGGATGTACCGACGGCTGCATAGGACACCCCGTCGTGTGACTTCGATGCGTCTGTGTAGAACTCCGTACAGGAGTATTTGTGCTGGAGTTCCCGGAAATGCATTTGGATTGCAATCTCTGGGGCGTTTTTTGTAACTTCCATGAAAGATGTATCGCATTGTATCAACTGCCACTTCCAAGGAGGTAGCAGCTTGGCTGGATGCATTAGGCGAAGTTCGAGAAGTGGAACATGCATTTCATGACTAAGCTCCCTCACACGCAGCGAGAAAGGCTGTCTTACGGAAGGACGATTACGAAACAGTGTAGCATATGTCATGTCGTTAATGGTGTTAAAACAGGGATGTTCAGGATTAGAGTGGACTTTCAAAAAATATGTTTGGCTGATGTATGTTCTCTGGATATGAAGTGACCACTCATTCGATTCTGCATATAAGCTTTGTACGGGACTCGTTCTGAAAGCTCCTGTGGCTAAACGGATACCCAGATGGTGAACAGGGTCCAGCATCTTTAGCGCGCTCGGGGCGGCAGAGTGATAAATCACGGCACCATAGTCTAGGCGTGAACGAATGAGGCTTTTATAGAGTTTCAATAAAGACATCCTGTCACTACCCCATGTACTCTGGGATAGGAGTTTCATTATGTTCATCGTTTTTAGGCATTTTTCTTTAAGATGTTTAATGTGGGGGACGAAAGTGAGTCTGTAGTCAAGTATGACACCTAGAAATTTGTGTTCTTTGTTTACAGGTATTTGTTGTCCACCCAGTTCTAAGCAAGGGTCTGGGATCATTCCTCTCTTTCTTGTAAAAAGAACGCAAGTGCTTTTGTTAGGATTGATCTTAAAGCCATTCCTGTCTGCCCACATTGAGACTGTTCAGGCCGTGCTGTACCTGTCTCTCGCACACTGCGAGGTTACAGGATTTGAAAGCTATCTGAATGTCGTCCACGTAGACAGAGTAAAAGATGGCCTGAGGTAATGAAGCGCGAAGTGTGTTCATCTTCACGATGAAGAGCGTGCAGCTGAGCACGCCTCCTTGGGGTACACCCGTTTCTTGCGTAAAAGGACGTGAGAGTGCATTGCCTACTTTTACCCGGAACGTACGATTTGACAGATAGCTTTCCATTATGTTAAGCATATTACCGTGGATGCCCATTTCTGACAGGTCTCTTAAGATTCCGTAACGCCACGTTGTGTCATAGGCCTTTTCCATATCGAGAAATATCGATAGGAAGAACTGTTTATGTATGAATGCCTCCCGAATATTTGCTTCAACACGTACAAGATGATCGGTTGTGGACCGCCCTTCTCGAAAGCCGCATTGATAAGGATCAAGCATTTTGCTCATTTCAAGGAAATGGATCAGTCGCCGATTAATCATTTTTTCAAATACCTTACAAAGGCAACTTGTGAGGGCTATCGGGCGGTAACTTGCCACTGAGGAAGGGTCTTTACCTTGTTTCAAAACAGGGACCACAATAGCTTCCTTCCATGCGGTTGGAAGGTACCCTGCATCCCAGATGGTGTTCAAAAGTGTGAGTAGTGTAACTTGCGTGTCATCGTGTAAGTTTTTGAGCATTTCATACATGATTCTGTCAGATCCGGGTGCAGAGCTCTTGCATGAGCTCAAGGCAGCTTTCAACTCAGCAATACTGAATGGGCAGTTGTAGGATTCACTCTGTGGACATTTTCTTTTGAGTGGCTTACATTCTTCTATTTGCTTATATTTCAGGAAGGATTTCGAATAATGTTTTGAACTTGACACACTCTCAAAGTGCTCCCCAAGTGAGTCTGCCTGATGTTGTAGCGTATCACCCTGTGTGTTTACCAGAGGGAGTGAATATGTTTGTCTCCCTCTAATTCTATTTACGCGGTTCCAGACTTTCGCCTCATCTGTAAACGAGTTGATGTTCGATAAAAACTTTTGCCAGCTCTCTCTTCTGGCCTGTCGGCGGGTTCTCCTGCCTTGAGACTTAACTTTCTTAAAGTTAACGAGATTCTCTGCAGTGGGCGAAGCGCGTAGCAACCCCCACGCTTTGTTTTGATTCCTACGTGCGACTCTACATTCATCGTTCCACCACGGGACATGCCGTTTGCATGCCGAGCCACTTACTTCACGTATGCATTTAGATGCGGCATCTATAATAAAAGCTGTAAGGTAATCCACAGCAGCATCAATTCGTAACGAGGACATGTCATCCCATGATATGCTAGTTATGGTTCGGAATTTCTCCCAGTCGGCTGTGTCGACCTGCCACCTAGGAGCCTGTGGTAGATATTCGTTTTCTTTAAGTGTTCTTAATAGTATGGGGAAGTGGTCGCTTCCGTAAGGATTGTTCGCAACTTCCCACTCCAGTTCAGGCAGTATAGACGGGGAAACTATGCTGAGATCAATTGAAGAAAAGGTATTATGTGCAAGACAGTAATAAGTGGGTTTCTTCTTATTCAAAAGGCACGCACCAGAAGAAAAAAGGAACTGTTCAACAAGACGACCTCGCGCATCTATACGACAGTCACCCCACAGGGAGCTGTGCGCGTTGAGATCGCCAAGAACAACATAAGGTTCTGGCAATTCGTCTATAAATGACTGGAATTCATGTTTGTTTAATTTGTAGTGTGGGGGTACGTAAAGCGAGCTAATGGTGATGAGTTTGTTTAGGAGGACAGCTCGAACTGCCACTGCTTCAAGAGGCGTTTGGAGCTGTAAATGTTGACACGCAATGCTTTTGTGGATAACTATAGCTACACCTCCCGATGATGCGATAGCATCATCGCGATCTTTGCGAAAAGTAATATACTCTCGGAGAAAGTTTGTGTGTTTTGATTTTAGGTGTGTTTCCTGTAAACACAGCACTTTTGGATTGTGTTTGTGTATGAGTTCTTGCAAATCATCAAGGTTTCTAAGGAGACCTCTGATGTTCCATTGAATGATTTGTGTATCCATGTTTAAGGTAAATTGGTGCTGTGTTTACGGAAATGGAGTGGATGCCTTATATTACAGAGCCCTTTCGAGGCCCTGTAATAGGGGTTTTGTTCTTTCTGAAGCGTTCGAGCGAGTCTCGACGCTCCTTAGGCGTTTGGTGCGCCTTGGGGACAGGTGTAGTGTCCATTGCCTCCTGTGAGACGCCGGACAAGCGCTCTTGTGAGCGAGAGGTTTTCAGAGGGAGTCCCGCCTTGGAGGGCAAGACCCCTGCGCCCACCAGCCCGGAGGTCGATGGGGCACCCTGAGGGATTTGGCTGCGCTGGCCGTTGCCAGCGCTGGAGGGGGCCTCGACGGTTGGGGCAGCCTCGGCTGCGCCCACCTTCGGGGTCGATGGCTCCGTCTGCTCGGTTGGCGGAGCAGCGCTAGCTGCAACTACCGTGGGGGCAGATGGCGTGACTGCCGACTCACTGACTGTGGGTCGGACAGCCGCCGGAGGCCGTTGTGACGCTGCCCCCTGACGCGCCACATCGGCAAAGGTTTTCCTGGGCAGGTACGATACCCGCCTACGTGCCTCCTTGAAACTTATATTTTCCTTTACTTTTATTGTTACAATTTCCTTTTCTTTTTTCCACGATGGGCACGACCGCGAGTACGCGGCGTGCTCCCCATCACAGTTTACACAGTGGAGAGTGTTCGCACAAGCTTCAGTGGCGTGTTCAAGGGCACTGCATTTGGCGCATGTTTGGCGGCCTCGGCAGCTCTGCGAGCTGTGGCCAAAACGCTGGCATTTGAAGCATCTTAGAGGATTTGGCACATATGGTCTGACACGGAGCTTGATGTACCCGGCCTCTACAGACTCGGGCAGACTACTTGAACCGAATGTGAGTATCAGGTGCTTTGTTTGAATTTCTTTTCCATCCCTTCTTATCTTAATTCTTCTCACATTGACAACATTCTGATCACTGAAGCCCTCCAGGAGCTCAGCCTCTGTCAGCTGGAGCAAATCGTCATCCGAGACAACGCCGCGGGTGGTGTTGAGAGTGCGGTGTGGAGTCACTGTTAATGGAACATCTCCAAATGATACTAGACTGGGCAACTTATCGTACTGTTTCTGATCATGGAGCTCTAACAGGAGATGATGATGATGATGTATGGGGTTTCATGGCGCAAGGGCCAGGAATGGCCAAAGAGCGCCATGTCTGTGGTAGTGGGTGTGCAGTGTAACTATGATTACTATGAATTGGTGTGTCGTGGCTGTAAAGGGGCCTTAAAATATACGCTCTAAAATGCGTAAAATCTGTGTAATAATATTATGGCGATGACGTATGACTTGTACTATGAACATTTAGATGCATATAAAAAAATGATATGATAGCTAAAATATATCAGATTATGAGAAATGCCAGAGCACTACTGCCTCCTTAGAGCCCTTGAAACACAAGGGTCTGGAGGCATGTGCTATACCGTACAACTATCCCAGCGGCATCCTCTAAAGAGAGGAAGCGCTAGGAATGCATGGGGCTAATAACATGTAGGACCACATCTCTCAGAAAACCTAGGACTGTGTCTGTGTTAAAAAGCGGTTCTGGGCCGAGGAACATTACTGGATGAAGAGGGATGTGCTGTCTGTAAGCGAAGGAAAAATGTTTCATTCTTTCATATTCGGCTTCCCGACACTCCAGGAGGACGTGGAGTACGGTCAGCCTTTCCCCGCATCTACCACAAGTAGGAGGCTCACTTCCGGTGAGTAGAAAATTATGGTTGCCAAACGTGTGTCCTATTCTGAGACGACAGAATAGGACATCTGTTCGGCGCGATTTTATAGTAGAGGGCCAGAATCCTAACTGCGGTTTTATCAGGTGCAGCTTATTATTTGTTTCCGCGTTCCATATGTGTTGCCAGTGGGCTCGCAGCTTCCTTCGCAAGAAAGGCCTCAGATCTGTGACAGGCACCTCAGCGGTAGGAATAGCGGCTCGCGATGCGATGGACGTGGCCATCTCGTCCGCCAGAACGTTACCCTCAATGCTCCTGTGGCCAGGCACCCAGCATATAATGATACGCTGGTTAGATATGTACGCTTTACACAAGACGGAATATAGTTCATTAAGTACTGGATTTTTGTGTGTATAAAGTGACATCAGGCCCTTCACGACGCTTAGAGAGTCTGTATAAATCGCTGCTTTTGGAAGTTTTGATTTTCTTATATGCTTCACAGCAGAAAGTAATGCGTAGGCCTCAGCCGTAAATATGCTTGTTTCCGGATGCAGTACATCGGATTCCGAAAACGATGGGCCGACGGCTGCATAGGATACCCCGGCATTTGACTTGGAAGCGTCTGTGTAGAACTCTGCGCAGGAGTGCTTGTGCTGGAGTTCTAGGAAATGCATTCGGATTTCAGCCTCAGGAGCGTGCTTTGTAACTTTTATAAAGGATATGTCACATTGTATCACCTGCCATTCCCAAGGAGGTAAGAGCTTGGTTAGGTGCATTAAGCGATGCTCGAGGAGCGGGACATGCATTTCATCGCTAAGCTGCTTCACACGCAGCGAGAAAGGCTGTCTTATGGAGGGACGATTGCTGAAAAGTGTAGCGCACGTCATATCGGTAACGTTATGAAAACATGGATGTTCAGGATTGGAGCGTGCTTTAAGGAAATATGTAAAGCTAATGTATGATCTCTGTAGGTGGAGAGACCATTCATTTGATTCCACATATAGACTTTGTATGGGACTCGTTCTGAAACCGCCAGTGGCCAGTCGGATTCCCAGATGGTGGACTGGGTCTAGCATCTTTAGCGCGCTCGGGGCGGCAGAGTTATACACAACGGCACCATAATCCAATCGAGACCGAATTAGGCTCTAGTATATGTTCATTAAACACTTCCTATCACTACCCCATGTAGTCTGGGATAGAAGTTTCAATAAGTTCATTGTTTTCAGACACTTTTCTTTAAGATGTTTAATGTGTGGGACGAAAGTAAGTTTATTGTCGAGTATAACACCTAGAAATTTGTGCTCTTTGTTTACAGGTATCTGATGTCCACACATTTCCAAGCAAGGATCCGGGACCAGGCCTCTCTTCCTTGTGAACAGCACACAAGAACTCTTTTGAGGATTGATTTTAAAACCATTTTTCTCTGCCCACCCTGACACCTTGTTCAAACCATGCTGTACCTGTCTCTCGCATACTGCGAGGTTACAGGATTTGAAGCCTATTTGAATGTCATCCACATAGACGGAATACAAAATGGCCGGGGGTAAGGAAGCACGAAGCGTTGTCATCTTAACAATAAAAAGAGTGCAACTGAGCACGCCTCCCTGGGGTACACCAGTTTCTTGTGTAAAAGGACGTGACAGCACATTGCCAACTTTCACCCGGAAGGTACGATTGGACAAGTAGCTTTTTATTACGTTGAGCATATTATCATGAATGCCCATTTCCGATAAGTCTCGCAAGATGCCGTATCGCCACGTTGTGTCATACGCCTTTTCCATATCGAGAAATATCGAGAGGAAGAACTGTTTATGTATAAATGCGTCCCGGATATTTGTTTCAATACGTACAAGATGGTCGGTTGTGGAGCGCCCTTCTCGGAAGCCACACTGATAGGGATCAAGCATTTTGTTCTGTTCAAGCAAATGGATCAGTCGCCGATTTATCATTTTTTCAAACACCTTACACATGCAACTTGTGAGGGCTATCGGGCGGTAGCTTACCACTGATGAAGGATCTTTGCCTTGTTTTAGAACGGGGATCACAATGGCTTCTTTCCATGCGGTCGGAAGGTACCCTGCGTCCCAGATAGTGTTGAAAAGTGTAAGTAGTGTCACTTGCGTGTCATTGTGTAAGTTTTTCAGCATTTCGTACATGATTCTATCAGATCCTGGTGCGGAGCTGTTGCATGCACTCAAGGCAGCTCTCAATTCGGCAATACTGAAAGGACGGTTGTAAGGCTCATTCTCTCGGCTTTTTCTTGTTAAAGGCTTACGTTCTTCTATTTCTTTATATATGAGAAAAGATTGCGAATAATTGTTTGAACTTGACACGCTCTGAAAGTGCTCCGCAAGTGAGTCTGCCTGATCTTGCAGTGTATCCCCTTGTGTATTTACAAGGGGGAGTGAATATGTTTGTCGCCCTCTAATTCTATTTACCCTGTTCCAGACTTTGGCCTCGTCTGTAAACGAGTTAATGCTCGATAAATACTTCTGCCAGCTTTCTCTTCTGGCCAGTCGGCGGGTTCTCCTGCCTTGGGATTTTACTTGCTTAAAGTTGACTAGATTCTCTGCAGTGGGAGAAGCGCGTAGCAACCCCCAGGCTTTGTTTTGTTTCTTACGAGCGATCCTACAATCTTCGTTCCACCACGGAACCCGCCGTTTACATGCCAAGCCATGTGCTTCTGATATGCATTTAGATGCCATGTCTATAATGAAGCCTGTGAGATACTGCACAGCAGCATCAATTCCTAAACAAGACATGTCATTCCATGAGATATTAGTTAAGTTTCGGAACTTCTCCCAGTCGGCTGTATCGATCCTCCACCTAGGAGCCTGTGGTAGACATTCTTTTTCTTTATGTGTTTTTAGCAGTATGGGGAAGTGGTCGCTTCCGTAAGGATTCTTGGTGACCTCCCATTCGAGTTCAGACAGCATACAAGGGGAAGCTAGGCTGAGGTCAATTGAAGAAAATGTTCTGTTTGCGACAGAATAATATGTGGGTGTCTTCTTATTCAGCAGACACGCACCGGACGAAAAAAGGAACTGTTCAACGAGGCGACCTCGCGCATCGATACGAGAGTCTCCCCACAGGCTGCTGTGCGCATTGAAATCCCCAAGCACAACGTAAGGTTCAGGCAATTCGTCTATGAAGGACAGAAATTCATGTTTAGTTAATTTGTAATGGGGGGGTATGTAGAGCGAGCAGACAGAGATAAGTTTGTTGAGGAGAACAGCACGAACCGCCACTGCCTCAAGGGGCGTTTGTAGCAGCAAACGTTTACACGCTATGCCTTTCTGAATAACAATGGCAACACCGCCCGATGATGCGAGAGCATCATCGCGATCTCTGCGAAACGTAACATACTGTAGCAGGAAATTTGTGTGTTTAGATTTTAAGTGTGTTTCCTGTAGACACAGCACTTTTGGATTGTGTTTGTGGATGAGTTCCTGCACGTCATCAAGGTTTCTAAGAAGGCCTCTGACGTTCCATTGAATTATTTGTGTATCCATATTGGAGGTCAATAAGTGCTGTGTGTACAGAAACAGAAGTGGAGATTATGGAAATTACAGAGATTAAATTACAGAGCCCTTTCGAGGCCCTGTAACGGGAGTTCTGCCCTTTCTGGAGCGTTCGAGGGAGCCTCGCCGCTCCTTAGGCGCTTGATGCGCCTTGAGGATAGGTGTAGTGTCCATTGCCTCTTGTGAGGCGCCGGACACGTGCTCTTGCGAGCGAGAAGTCACCAGGGAGAGTCCCGCCTTGGAGGGCAAGACCCCTGCGCCCACCAGCCCGGAGGTCGATGGGGCTCCCTGGGGGATTTGGCTGCGCCGGCTGTTGCCAGCGCTGGATGGGACCTGGGAGGTTGAGGCAGCCTCGGCTGCGCCCACCTTCGGGGTCGATGGTCCCTTCTCCTCGGTTGGCGGAGCAGCGCTAGCTGCAACCGCCGCGGGGGCAGACGGCGTAACTGGCGACTCACTGACTGTGGGTCGGACAGCCGCCGGAAGCCTTTGTGTCGCTGCCCCCTGACGCGCCACTTCGGCAAAGGTGTTCTTTGGCAGGAAGGACACCCGCCTGCGTGCCTCTTTGAACGATATGTTTTCCTTAACTTCGATTGTGACTATGTCTTTCTCTTTTTTCCAGGACGGGCACGACCGCGAGTATGCGGCGTGCTCGCCTTCACAGTTTACACAATGGGGAGTGTTCTTGCAAGCTTCAGAATTATGCTCGTGGGCACTGCACTTCGCACAGGTTTGACGGCCTCGGCAGCTCTGCGAGCTGTGGCCGAAACGTTGGCATTTGAAGCATCTCAGGGGGTTTGGCACATATGGCCTAACACGAAGCTTAATGTACCCGGCCTCTACAGACTCGGGCAGATTACTTGAGCCGAAAGTCAATATAAGGTGTTTTGTGTTGATTTCTTCGCTGTCACGCCTGATCTTAATTCTTTTAACATTGATAACATTCTGGTCACTGAAGCCCTCCAAGAGTTCATCCTCAGTGAGCTCCAGCAAGTCATCGTCCGAGACAACACCGCGGCTTGTGTTCATGGTACGGTGCGGGGTTACTGTTACTTGGGTCTCTCCAAATGACACAAGTTTCGGCAGCTTCTCATACTGCTTCTGGTTTTGGAGCTCCAAAAGGAGATCCCCACTTGACATCCTCGACACCTTATATCCTGTACCGAAAACTTCGGTCAAAGACTTGGATACAAGGAACGGTGAAATGGATCGCACTAGTTTGTCTGGCTTTTCTGAGTGAATCACGTGGAATCGCGGAAAGTTGTGGACTTGTCGTCCGAAAAATTGGAAGAGATCTTCGGTGCGCCCTCGTTTCTGAGGGCGATCAGGAAGTTTGGGAAAAGAAGTTTCCATGAAATATATAAAAATTCGGCAACAGCGCCGACCACCCACTACGGAGCCCAACGAGGGGACGCGGCAGAGCTTGCACGCAAGTCTGCACGACGCCAGCCGTACGCCGCCACTATAACCAAATATGGTGTACCCAAGGTTGGATAGCCACACAGGGTTAACCCTTGCCGCCAAGAAGAAGGAAGTGAATAGAAGAGAGAAGGAGACAGGAAAGGTGGAAAGTAAGGGAAAGACGAAGGTTGTAGGAAGAGAGAGACAGGAAAAGGCGACTGCCGATTTCCCCCGGGTGGGTCAGTCCGGGGGTGCCGTCTACGTGAAGCAGAGGCCAAAGAGGTGTGTTGCCTCCGCCGGGGGGCCTTAAAGGTCCGAACACCCGGCATTGGCTCAACCCCCAGGATCCCCCTTTCCCCGGACACGGCTAAGCCGCGCACGGCTACACGCGGGAGGGTCCAACCCTCGTGTGCTCGGGTACGTGGTGTCGCAACACACCAAACGCCTGCTGACGCAGACGCCCCTGCGGGGATTAATAAAACGAAGCTTAGCTTTCTTTGCCTCTTGTTTCGACTTTCCCAGTGATGTGGCTGCTGCTGTCAGGAGCACCGCGTCGGAGGGGGGGGGGGGGGGGAGGGGGGGTCATGCATGACAGGAGCGAGTGAGAGAGGAAAGGGGACACTAGAAACTCTTTTTCACCCCACCACGTCGAATGTGCACAATAACCTCTGGAGCTCCCTGGTGGTCGCCACATTAGCCGCTTGACAGCTGTAATTATCCGCGACTCCCCTCAGAAGCATGGCATAAACTGCAGAGCTTCGCTTTCTACTGAGGTGCGAGTCCAGAGGCTGTAGGGACGAGGGAGAAGAGGCAGTTTCCATTCATATTTACGCTACATTCACGTTTTGTGTCTAAGGTACGCACCATACAGAGACATAAAATTATGAATGGGGAGTACTTTGGGTGAACTTTTTCTTTACGGTTATACCATAGCACAATGGCGTTGTTTTTCTAAATCTTCCGGCAACTGGTACCACAAATGTGTCTTCAGCCCATTTGTTTTATGCTGAAATAAATTACTGCATGTCCTGAATGCATACCAGTACTGTTAGCACCGTAAAATGTAAGAGGCCTTTCTGATCGCATCACGGCACAGTTGCTCTGAAATGCACATGCTAGTACCAGGCAGTGCTATGCCAAGAATGCTTTTGAATGCGTTGCGTGCAATGTTTTGCATGTAGACTGCAGAGATTTAGTAGTACTTAAGCAGGATCGAAAGCATTTGACAGGAAGGACAGCATAGGTGGATCCTTTATTATAAACACAATGCATGAAAATGGCATGCGACCAGCTGCATTGCTGGCAGTTTAACATCTTGCTCTTGTCATTTTACGTGGCATGTAGCGCAGAAATCTTGAAAAAGATTTAACATTAAAATAAAGGTGGTAGAGGTTGTAGGCAGGCTACACCGGCCAGTGATTTCACACTTGTCCTTTAATTTCAGGGATTTCACGTCTCAAAACTAATGTCTGATTGCAAGACATGCCGTAGTGGAGGCTTCGCGATAGTTTTGTCCATGTTAACTTGTTACTTATACTCTCTAGTTAACTGCAGCTCTCTCTCACGCTATAATATTATATATATATATATATATATATATATATGAAGCTGCAGTTAACTAGCCAGATATAAATCTATCGAGACAAGCCAC
The DNA here is from genome assembly GCF_050947875.1 of Dermacentor variabilis. Lineage (NCBI taxonomy): Eukaryota > Metazoa > Arthropoda > Arachnida > Ixodida > Ixodidae > Dermacentor > Dermacentor variabilis. Next base: position 110,234,018 of record NC_134575.1, on the reverse strand, counting down.
CACCCGCCTTCAATAGGTATTCACTCATTGTCACAACAATGACATTGTGGCTATTGCCTTTGAATGATGTCTAGTGTCGCATGCGTCCCCTATCGGTTTGGGAGAGGGAGATAGAGAGACATACCGCCAGTAGGGATGTATTAGGTGACGTCACTTTCGGCGACAGTGCCGCCTAGCGTTAGGCGCGCGCTCATTGGCTGTTTCAGCAAAATTGGATGACGTAATGCTGAACAAGCCAATGAACGCGCGCATTATGGCCATGGCGATAGTATCGCCGAAATGAATGTTAAGAGCATACGTTCTCTAGCTTGGCTCACAACTGTAGAGATCGTCATGGAGACTGCAGGTCGAAATTGCCTTCGTGGGTCAATCGTAGGCGACCGCCAGCTAAAGTTCTTAAACCACACAAGGTTATATTTAGGGCCAACGTGTGCCACTTGCACATTCAGCTTTGGAGGTGCACTTGCATCTCGGCTTCCAGAAAAAATTGATCGACTCCGGCCTGGTCAGGACTTCATGGCTGTCTATGTCGGCGGCAACGACTTGGCGTCGGCTGACATCGAGGAGGAGATAGCCGGTAATATAAAGGTAGGTTTATGATGATGATGTATAGGGTTTTGTGGCGCAAGGGCCAGTCATGGCCAAAGAGCGCCAAGCAATGGTGTTATGTACTCGGTGATAAAAGTAACAACAAAGGGTATGGTGGCTGTCTATGACGAGATAGTGTGGCTGTATAGAGGCATAAGACAAGAAGCAGGGTATGAACATGTTAACATAATGACAATGGTTCGTGAGGTGTGCTGTTAGCCTAAAAGTTATACCGTGAAGGTGTGAGGTACTAAAATGCATATATGTCAGTAGCACTACTGCCTCAACAAGGTCCTTAACTGAAAGGGCCCAGAGCCAAGTGCTATACAAAGCGCTGCTTTCGCAGCAGGAGCCTCTGATTAGAGGCCGTGCTACGAAACTTGTGGGCCTAGTATTTGTAATGTGTCAACATCCTGTAAAAAGTTAAAAACTGTTTTTGGGTTAAAAAGCGGGTCAGCACCAAGGAACATACATGGGTGTAAAGGGATCTGCTGTCGGTACGCTAGAGGGAAGTGCTTTTTTCTTTGAGATTCCGCTTCCCGACACTCCAGCAGGACATGGAGGACGGTCAGTGTTTCGCCACATTTACAACAGGTTGGAACTTCGCTACCGGTCAATAGATAAGAGTGTGTGCCATAGGTATGGCCTATCCTAAGGCGACAGAAAATGACTTCAGTTCGCCTTGTTTTCGTTAGTGGTGCGTAATTTCCTAAGTGTGGCTTAATTAAATGGAGTTTATTGGAAGTTTCGCTATCCCACATCTGTTGCCAATGCCTTCTAAGTTTTTTGCGCAAAAATAGCTTTAGGTCTGAAGGTGCGATACCTATGGAAGGGTTGCCAGCTTTTTTTGTAATGGATTTGGCAATTTCATCAGCGAGCGTGTTGCCCTCGATGCCCCTGTGCCCAGGCACCCAGCATACTATGACCTGTTTATTACACGAATATAATTTGCACAGGAGTGAATATAGATTAATGAGTATGGGATTCTTGAGGTTCTTGAGTGATATCAGAGATTTTACGACAGATAGGGAGTCTGTAAATACAATGGCTTTCTGTAGCTTTGTTTTCTTGATTTGTTGGACAGCAGACAGTATTGCGTAAGCCTCTGCGGTGAAGATGCTCGTTTCCGGGTGCATAACGTTGGATTCGGAAAACGATGGGCCGACAGCTGCATAGGAAACGCCAGCGTGCGACTTCGAAGCGTCAGTGTAAAATTCTGTGTACGGGTATTTGTGCTGGAGTTCTAAGAAATGCATTCTTATGTGTGCCTCTGGAGCGTGTTTTGTAACCTCTATGAAGGATGTATCGCATTCTATGTGCTGCCACTGCCACGGCGGCAGTGGCTTTGCTGGGGCCATAAGGTTTTGCTCAAGAGCCGGAACTTCCATTTCCTCAGAAAGTTTTCTAACGCGCAGAGAAAATGGTTCTCTAGCTGCAGGTCGATTATCAAACAGCGTTGCAGATGTAAGGTTGTTTATGGTTTCGTAACACGGATGGTCGCGGTTCGCGTTAACTTTCAGAAAGTAAAGGAAACTGCAGTACGACCTCTGAAGATGAAGCGACCACTCGTTGGCTTCAACGTAGAGACTCTCCACAGGACTCGTCCTGAAGGCACCGGTAGCCAGGCGGATGCCTAAGTGATGAATAGGGTCAAGAATCTTTAAGGCGCTTGGGGTGGCAGACTGGTAAACCACGGCCCCATAGTCTAGGCGCGTACGTATAAGGCTTTTGTAGACATTCATGAGGCATTTCCTGTCACTGCCCCATGTTGCATGCGACAAGATTTTTAGAATGTTCATTGTTTTTAGACATTTGTGCTTAAGATATCTTAGATGCGGAATGAAAGTTAATTTTTTATCCAGAATAATGCCCAGAAATTTGTGTTCTGTGTTTACAGGTATGCGCTGTCCATTTAAGTCTATATTGGGATCTGCGGTCAGTCCTCTCTTTCGTGTAAATAACACACATGAGCTTTTATTGGCATTTATTTTAAAGCCATTTTCTCTGGCCCATTTAGACACTTTGTTCAGTCCAATCTGGATGTGTCGTTCACAGATTGCGAGGTTACACGACTTGAAACCGATCTGTATATCATCTACATATAGGGAGTAGAACACGCCGGGTGGTATTGCTGAACGTAAGGAGTTCATTTTTATGATGAAAAGCGTACAGCTGAGTACGCCTCCCTGCGGCACCCCAGTTTCCTGTGTATATGGTCTGGACAGAGCATTCCCAACTCTAACGCGGAACGTGCGATTTGTTAAGTAGCTTTCTATTATGTTGAGCATATTCCCGCGGATACCAATTTCTGAAAGATCTCGTAATATTCCAAACCGCCACGTTGTATCATAAGCTTTTTCCATGTCGAGGAAGACAGACAGAAAAAACTGTTTATGTATAAAAGCTTCGCGGATGTTTGCTTCTATGCGAACAAGGCTATCTGTTGTAGAACGGCCTTCTCTAAAGCCGCACTGATAAGGATCGAGCAGTTTGTTTTCTTCAAGGAAATGTAAGAGCCTGCGGTTTATCATTTTTTCATAAAATTTGCAAAGACAACTTGTTAAAGCAATGGGACGGTAACTTTCCACTGAGGATGCATCTTTACCTTGTTTTAGAATGGGTACTACGATGGCTTCTCTCCATGCCAGTGGAAGGAACCCAGTTGCCCAAATAGTGTTAAAGAGGGACAGCAGAGCCATTTGAGCGCTAGAGTCCAGATGCTTTATCATCTCGTACATAATACGGTCGGCTCCGGGAGCAGAGCTTTGACAAGTGTTTAATGATGCTCTGAATTCCATAACACTGAAGGGACTGTTGTAAGGTTCGTTTTCTCGACACTTTCTATTGAGCGGCTTGCTTTCTGCAGATTTTTTTAGTTTGTGGAAAAGCTCCGAATAATGTTCGGCGCTGGACACATGTTCGAAATGCTGGCCAAGGGCGTTAGCCTGGTCTTCAAGGTTATTGCCTTGGACATCGACCAAAGGCAGGAGGTAAGGTTGGTGGCCTACTAATTTTTTCAGCCGACTCCATACTTTTCCTTCTTGTTTGTAGGAGTTAATACCGGAGATGTATTTTTCCCAGCTTTCCCTTTTAGCCGTGCGCCGTGTTCGTCTTCCTTGGGACTTTATGTGTTTGAAGTTAACAAGGTTCTCAGTTGTTGGAGAGCGGCGCAGCATGTCCCAGGCCTTATTCTGTCTTTTCCGTGCATTCCTGCAGTCCTCGTTCCACCAGGGCACTCTCCTTTTCTTCGGGGTCCCGTTTGTTTGTGGGATGCACTCCAATGCGGCGTCAATCATAAAAGCGGTAAAATAAGCAACAGCGTCGTTTATATTAAAATCGTTAAGAGTGTTTTGAGGCATATACGTAAGAGTTCTAAATTTTTCCCAGTCTGCAGATGCAATCTTCCATCGAGGGTCGTATGGGAGAGGATCATGTTCTTTTGTAGATTGGAGGATCACAGGAAAATGGTCACTGCCATAAGGGTTCTGAATAACTTTCCAATCTAAACGGGGCACTAAGGTGGGGGATACTATGCTTAAGTCTATGTAACTGTATGTGTTATGTGCAAGACTGTAAAATGTTGGTTGTTTCTTATTTAGAACGCAGGCGCCTGAAGAAAACAGGATTTGTTCTATTATTCGACCTCTGGCATCGCATCGGGAATCCCCCCAAAGAGTGTTGTGTGCATTGAAATCCCCAACCAGTATGTATGGGTCTGGCAGGGCATCTATAATACCCTCGAGTTCTGTTCGATGGAGCCGAAAGTTAGGTGGTATGTAGATAGAACAAATGCTAATTAATTTTCCAAACAGTAAGGCCCGAACCGCAACTGCCTCAAGAGGTGTTTGAAGTTCCAGAGCACGGCATGCAACGGACTTATGAGCTATTATTGCTACGCCACCGGAAGAGGTGTTGGCATCGTCACGGTCCTTGCGAAAAATGGCAAATTGCGTCAGAAAGCCTGACTGTGTTGGTTTTAGATGTGTTTCTTGTACACACAGCACCTTGGGATTATATTTATGTACGAGTTCTTTGACGTCGTCGAGGTTGCGGAGGAGACCTCTAACGTTCCAATGTAATATTGGTGTATCCATGTTGTTATTGATATGTGCTGTGTGTTTAGGAGAGAGAAGCTACTTTAGCCCACAGGGCTCTTTCCAGGCCCTGTGATGCGGGTTTTGTCCTTTTTGGCGCGCTCCTGAGAACTGCGCCGAGCCTTCGGCGTCTGGGACGCCGACGCACTTTGTGATGTATCCATCGCCTCCGCCGAGGCGTTGGATGTCCGCTCGCGGTGTCCGCTCGCGGGTGTTTCGGGCTTCTCTACGCGTGCACAAGCCCTTAAAGAACTAGAGACAGCAGACCCTGAGGGCTGCTGGATCTTGCTGGGCGGCAGGCCAGCACTAGCTGGTCCCGCAGTGGGGGCAAGTGGCGATGCCGCCGGTCCACTCTGGGTGGTCCTAAGCGCCGCCGAATACCGTTGTGGCCGTGCCCCCAGCCGTGCCACTTCGGAAAATGTTGGTCCCTGTGCAATAGAAAGACGCTTGCGCGCTTCTTTGAATGAGATATTTTCTTTTACTTTAAGTGTTATGATTTCTTTTTCCTTCTTCCATGAAGGACAGGAGCGAGAATAGGCGGCGTGTTCACCGTCACAGTTTGCACAGTGAAGTGGGTCGTTGCAGTTGTCCGCAGGGTGGTCATGGGACGCGCACTTTGCACAGGTGGTACGGCCTCGGCAGCTCTGAGAGCCGTGGCCGAATCTTTGGCACTTGAAACATCGTCGTGGATTTGGTATGTACGGTCTGACAGTAATTTTCATATAGCCTGTTTCGATGCTTTCAGGGAGAGTGCTGGTACAAAAGGTAAGGATCAGGTGTTTTGTGGGTATTTCCTTGTCATCTCGGCGGATTTTGATTCGTTGCACATTAGTGACATGCTGCTCCTTCCAGCCCTCTAGGAGCTCTGCCTCAGTCAGTTCTAGAAGGTCCTGCTCTGAAACTACACCTTTTGTGCTGTTGAGGGAACGGTGAGGGGTTATTGAAATTGGGGTTTCACCAAGTGAAACAAGATTTGTCAATTTGTCGTGTTGTATTTTGTCACGAACTTCAAGGAGAAGGTCGCCACTGGCCATTTTAGTAATTTTGTATCCAGGGCCCAGTGTGTCTGTGAGGCACTTCGCAACAACAAATGGAGAAAGCGTTCTTACGGTCCTTTGATTCGTTTCGGTATGGATCACGTGAAAATGTGGGAAAATATCTTTGCTCTTGGCGAAAAAGTTGAAGGGTTCATCGGTGCGGCCTCTTTTCAAAAGAGGTCGATCAGGTAGCTTGGGGAATGAGCTAAAAGCCATAGAAATTACTGAAATTTCGGCAGCTGTGCCAGCCACCCGCCATGGAGCCCAACGCGGGGACGTGACAAGATTCTGTATAAATGCAGCCTGCCAGCGCCAGCAGTACACAGCCACTATAACCTAATGCATATACCCAAGATTGGATACATTACACACGGTTAACCCTTGCCGCCAGGAAATACGGAAGCAAAAGAAGTGGAGAGAAGACAGGAAAGATGCAAAAGTGGCAGAGAAAGACGAAGATTGGAGAGGAGGACAGGAAAAGGCGACTGCCGATTTCCCCCGGGTGGGTCAGTCCGGGGGTGCCGTCTACGTGAAGCCGAGGCCAAAGGGGTGTGTTGCCGCCGCCGAGGGGCCGTAAAGGTCCAAACACCCGGCATTGGCTCAACCCCCAGGATCCCCTTTTCCCCGGACACGGCTAAGCCGCGCACGGCTACACGCGGGAAGGTCCAACCCTCGTGTGCTCGGGTACGTGGTGTCGCAACGCACCAAACGCCTGCTTGCGCAGACGCCCCTGCGGGGAATTATCGTGCGATATCACTAACATCTGTTCCCTGCAAAATATTAGAACATGTCATATTTACTCACTTAGTTAACTTCTTGGAGTCGAATAACTTTTTTCATCCATCCCAGCATGGTTTTCGTAAACATTTTTCTTGTGAAACACAGCTACTAACATTTACTAATGACCTTCACGCGTTCCTTGACGTCGGCCTCATCACTGATTGCATATACTTGGATTTTGCGAAAGCCTTTGATAGTGTAAACCATGAGCTCCTTATACAAAACTAACCAGCCTAAACATTGACCCTTTAGTACTGCACAGGATACGCGACTTTCTTTCTAACCAGACTCAATTCGTCACGGTGAATGGAACCGATTCCATGGAGGCACCTGTTTCCTCCGGAGTGCCACAGGGGTCAGTTTTAGGCCCATTACTATTTTTGATTTATATTAATGATTTACCTACTAGCATCGCTTCTTCTGTCTGTCTTTTTGCTGATGATTGTGTTATCTACCGCAACATTTCTAATTACACTGACACAATAATCCTTCAAAGTGACCTAAATAATATTTCTGCTTGGTGTCAAACGTGGAAAATGAAGCTTAACATTCTTAAATGTAAATCAATGAGGGTATCGCGTAATAACATGCCTTGCCCAAACTACCTTCTTCACAGCACGGCGTTAGAATCCGTAACTACGTATAAATACCTCGGTGTACATATTACTAATGACCTTTCATGGAAGTACCACATCGAGCACGTAACATCAAAGGCCAATCGCATGCTTGGTTACCTGAAAAGAAACTTCTCTCTCGCACCTTCATCACTCAAGCGACAGTTATATTTATCTTATGTCCGATCTAATCTCGAATATGCATCGTCAATCTGGGACCCTGGCCTTGCAACTCTTACAAATAACTTGGAGGCAATGCAGAATCGCTCAGCACGTTTTATCCTAAGTAACTATCATCGAACTTCCAGCGTAACTAACATGAAATCGATACTTAATCTGCCCCCGCTTGCACATAGACGGAAACTATCTCGACTTGCATTGTTTCATAAGATCTATCATCATAATCATGTTCTTAGGACCCGTCTGATTAAACCGCCTAATTTTGTTTCATCTCGACTTGATCACAACCATAAAGTCCATGTCCCTCACCAAAACACTGCAACATACTCGCACTCTTTCCTGCCCAAAACCAGCCTCGACTGGGACAATCTTCCCTCCTCATTAGTTAACATTACCAACTGTGACCCTTTTCGTGAAGCTCTTTCCAGCGGAATTTAACGCATTCCAACATTTTTTTTACTTCTCTATGTTGGTTGGAAACTTCATCTTTTAGTGTCTCAATCGGTTGCAATGGTATGTTCTTGCCGTAATCATTGTACAAGCCTTGCATGATAGTGTGAATTTTCGTTATAAGAATTTACATTCGTTCCCATTTTTTGAAATTTTTTAATTGTGTATGTGCAAATAACTGTATTTATGTTGAATGATTGACCCCCTCTCCTCTATAATGCTTGTATGCCTTGAGGGTACAATAAATAAATAAATAAATAAAAGGTACGAGCGCGTTGTAACGTGCGACATCGGCAATGCTAGCGGCCAGGCGCTCTCAGCGTGCGCGCATTGTTCGATGCGCAGCGTGTGTAGCGCCCCACGCAGCCGGAAATGCTGTGCGCGCGCATCGGCGCAAAACGCCTTTGAAGCTTTAGCTTGGGCACCAACTCCGACGCGGCCTTCTCGAATACATGTAAAATGCAAAAGCGTTTTTCTGAGATGACCGCTGGACCTATTTCAATGAAATTTGTTGCATTTCAGAGAGAAGATTAAATTCTAGTCACTGTTGGGAGCGGAATTTCGACTTAGGGACTGAAATTCGTTAATAGAATTTTCAAAAATCCCGGAAATATAGAAGCACGAAGTTTACAAATTAATAGCTCTGCATCAAGAACAGATATCGCGGTTCTGTAAACGGCACCCATAAGATCATTCAAAGCGGACAAATTCAATATCTCCATTCGTATATTACATGAATTCGTTACGTTGTGTACAAGGGTTCTGCAATATCTGTATTTCCATATTACTGAATTTTTGAGATGCACATATAACATATCAATTTTCTCCGCTTTAGAGGTACTATTAGGTGCAATTCACAGAATTGTGATATCATTTTTTTTTGCTGAGTTGCAGAGTTGTAAACATCACAGTTTCGTTTTCTGAAAATTTTTGATCTTTGGCAATTTTTAATGAAAAACCGTGATGAGCCTGCTCAGTCAAGGAACCAGCCGGTTGAAAGACATCGGTTCGCAGTGCCACCGTATGTGCATGATGTCTCCGATAGGCTAAAAAAGATTCGGCAACCTCCAGGAATCACAGTCCTTTTCTCAACCCCGGAAAAGCTGCAAAGCTCTGTAAGTGTAAACGCGCCTGGATCGCATCAGAGTTCTAGCTCTGTCGGGCACAGAAAACGTTTTGAGATATGCGCAACGAATTTGGTTTACCATATTCCCCTATTTTGAGGCATTAAATACGTTGGATGGACAGGCGGGTGCCTAAATGATCGTTTAAGAGTGCACTATAACGTCCATAACACTGTTCAAGGCCACTTCGGCATCCATTGCCCTGGAACTGGCTGCGTGCCCCTCTTTGAAGATACAGAAGTTTTAGCGAGACACAGGTCATCCGGGAAATTATAGAAGCAAATTTCACCAGAAAACTGGGTAGTGTGTGCGTTAGTGCCCCCTCTATCACGCTGACCCTAGTGAAGTATTGTATTTCATGAGATAGAAATTATAATGTTTTTTTTTCAGGTGACCACGTGCTTAGTACAATGACTTGCTGTTAGACGCCCCTTGTGACTCATTTTCTGCGCATGCCCGCTCTTGTATACATACACACAATGTGGCAACGCAATAAAATATTATTGGAAGTCAGCGCAGTCTGTCGTCTCTCGCAGACCTTGTAATTCACGCTGTACGTAATTTTTTCTCATTAATTGCCAACTATCCCAAGAAAGCACCTTTTTCAGTATATTTATAATGTTTGATACGACCATTTGCTGGCAAATGTTAACAGTGTGATATTTAACTTGATCTTTTACATGACTGCCTGTGTTCTTTTAGTAACCAGAGTATGGCTAATTTATTAAACCATATTTGCTAATTTGCATACTCACATGCTACAGCAAGCCCTAATCTTGTATTATTGCATCTAAGTGCAAATAATTTAGAAATGTACTATGTATTTTAAAACACTGTCCACCTTTCGTGCTCAGCAAAATCGTTTACTCAACAGTGGTTTGCTTTTATCAGGCCTTCGACTGCACTTTGCACCCACACAATAGCAAATGTGGAATATTCACTCTTGATTTACAGTAAGAAAAGAACCTATTTTCAAACTACATATTGTATATGTACCAGTGCCTTCGGGTTACAAGACAAAAATTTATAGAAACTGGAATTGTAGTTAGAAAATCTGCTACACAGCACTTAGCACAGAGAACTCTCGTTTCACGAAAGAGGACAAACTACGTAGGCACTAAAAAATTCTACATATTTTTCGTGCTCAAGTAATCTTGTTAGAAATAGAAAATTAGCAATAATGCTGCTGGCTTAAGCCTCACTTAAAGCACGTCTACGCTTGGAAAGTATTGTTTCAGTTCGAAAAATGTTGGCTAGTTATGCTTATATCGACTTTCCAACTTTTCATAATGCTTTGCGATTACATTAGCTTACAAAATAACAGGTGTCTTGTTCGTTTGCTCTGCATTTCAATTGCTTCCCTAATTCACCTTTGCAATATCCCTTTTTTTTCAAGGCATCAAAACTTGAATTTTCTTTGATTGAGCCTTATACTGAAAATTTATTCCTTTATGTGGCCCGAAACACTGCGAGGTCAACTCAGGCTCTTTCAGTGCCGCTATACATAGTTTCTTCTCTAATAACAGATTTGATCAATACATATATTTTAGATACCTTTGTGGGAAATGTACATGTTCTTGTAGTTACCGATGTGTTTGGTGATTGTTAGTTAGTTAGTTAGTTAAATGGGGTTTAATGGCGCAAAAGCAGCTAAGGCTATGCTGCGCCAAACACGAGGTGTTTTAAAATGTAGTTTGTGAAGGAAAAGGCTCGGTTAGTAATCTATATTTTATGTAAAAATCCAGTGTCGTGTAGAAATTTACGGACGTCATATAATGGGACTAGCGGATCATCACCTAAAATCAGAGCAGGGTGTAAAGGTATGTGTAGTTGATATAATTTGTGCAAAAGTGTTCGTCTGTGTGTTTCAATCTGCGTACATGTGAGTAATATGTGCATAACTGTTAGTGGCTGTTGACATTTCTCGCATGTTGGTGTGTCTTCTTTCGTAAGTAAGTAATTGTGTGTGAGGTGTGTGTGCCCAATGCGTAGCCGGCATAAAACTACTTCGATGAACCGCTCTTGATGATAACACGACTTCCACTCGCCAACTATGGGTTTGGTGAGATGTAGCTTGTTGTCAGCACAATGGTCCCATTCGCGTTGCCATTTTACCGTGAAGGCTTTTCTAATTGCACGGATGCTATCACTATATGGGAGTGTCGTGTTTGTAATATCTTTGTGCGCTGCCATCAATCCACATCTATCAGCTGCTTCGTTACCTGGTATCCCAACATGGCTCGGGACCCAGCAGAAACGAATTGACCTCCCGTATTCGTTCAGCACCAACATGTTTAAAATGTCTCCTATCAGGGGTTCACACTCAGATTTCAGATGGAGAGCCTTCAGTGTACTTAAGGAATCCGTGTATATGACTGTGTTTTTGTGCTTGCCAGTGATAATCTTTTTAACTGCAACCCATACAGCATAAACTTCAGCAGTGAAAACAGAAGCATGTATTGGTAGACGGACACTTGTTTCCCAATTTTCTGTTACGGCCCCTACACCCACGTGTTCTTTTGTTTTGGAGCCATCCGTGTAGAATTCCATGTGATTTTGATACTTGTCTTGAAGAGCACGGAATTCTTGCATGATGTGTTCGTGTGGAGTGTTTGTCTTCTTTAAATGTGTTAATGTCCAGTCACACAACTGCGTGAAATTGTACCATGGGGCCAACCGTTGTGGTTTCTTGGCGACCTGGAGGACTTCGTGGGGGATGTCATAATCCTGACAGTATTTCTCATACCGCAGGAGAAGTGGCCTAATCATGTTCGGTTTATTTGTGTAGTGTAAGCGTGAGTTGCACTGTGTGAGGATGTTATAGCATATGTGTTGCGGTGATGACTGAATTCTGAGTAGGTAAGAGAATGTTAATAAGGCTCTGCGCTGCTGTAATGAGGGTTCATTACACTCAACATATAAACTTTGAATGGGTGACGTTCTGTAGGCACCACTTGCCAGTCGCAATCCAAGGTTATGTACTGGATCAAGGAGTTGGACGTAGGACTGCCTGGCTGAGCCGTAAACCACGGAGCCGTAGTCTAAAAGGCTACGCACAAGAGACCGGTAAATACGTAAAAGACAGGTTCGGTCAGAACCCCAGTGCTTATGAGCCAGAACTTTTAGGATATTCAATGCTTTATTTGCCTTAATTTTTAGTGTTTTAATGTGGGCTAGGAAGTTTAGTTTTTTATCAAAGATTACCCCCAAGAATTTACATTCCTGTTTTACCGGCAGTGCGACATCATTCAATTTTAGAAGCGGGTCTAAGTACAATCCTCGTTTTTGCGAGAATAGCACTGTAACGGTTTTTTGAGTTGAGAAGCGGAAGCCATTTTTCTCAGCCCACTCGGTTAGTTTATTAATTGTTATCTGGAGCTGTCTTTCACATGTTTGTAAGTTTGAGGCGCGGCACGCTATTTGCAGATCATCCACATATATGGAGTGCATAACAGAGGGGGGGATGGCTTTGTTAACAGAGTTCATTTTTACTATAAAGAGTGTTGTACTTAGTACGCATCCTTGTGGCACTCCATTTTCCTGGATGAATATACGTGACAGCGCCGTTCCTAAACGCACCTGGAATGTTCGGTCCGACATGAAATCGGCTAGACATTTGAGCATTCTACCTCGGATTCCTAAATCTGCTAAGTCCCTTAAGATACCAAACCTCCATGTTGTGTCGTAGGCCTTTTCTAAATCAAAGAAAACAGTGAGATAGTATTGTTTGTGTAGAAAGGCCGCACGTATCTCGTCTTCTAGCCGGACTAGGTGATCAGTTGTGGAGCAACCTTTCTTGTATCCACACTGATGGTTATCTAGCATGTTCTCTGTTTCAAGGATGTATGTCAGTCTTATGTTGATGATGGCTTCATAGGACTTTGCAAGACAACTTGTGAGTGCTATGGGTCTATAACTCCCCGCAGGGGCGTCTGCGTCAGCAGGCGTTTGGTGTGCTGCGCCACCACGTACCCGAGCACACGAGGGTTGGACCCTCCCGCGTGTAGCCGTGCGCGGCTTAGCCGTGTCCGGGGAAAAGGGGATCCTGGGGGTTGAGCCGATGCCGGGTGTAAGGACCTTTACGGCCCCTCGGCGGAGGCAACACACCTCTTTGGCCTCGGCTTCACGTAGACGGCACCCCCGGACTGACCCACCCGGGGGAAATCGGCAGTCGCCTTTTCCTGTCTCTCTCTTCGCACACCTTCGTCTTTCCCTCTCACTTTTAGTCTTTCCTGTCTTCTTTTTTTTTCTGATAATTTCCAACATTCCTGGCGGCGAGGGTTAACCTGGTGTGGTATGACCTACCTTGGTTATAACATATGTGGTTATAGCGACGACGTACAGTTGGCATGGCAGGGCTTGTTTCACCACGTACCTTGCCTTGTCCCCTTGTTGGGCTCGGTGGTGGGTGACTGGCATCGTCGCTGAATACTCAACATATTTCATGGGAACTTCCAACCCTTTCTCAACCGATCGTCCCTCTAAAAGGGGGCGCACCGATGCTACATTTCAGTTCTCTCTCAAACCCACTCAGACATTCCCGAAATTTCACGTTGTACACAGTGATAAACCTGACAAGAAGGCAAGAACGATCTCACCATTCATTGTGGCGAAGTATCTCACAGAGACCATTGGAGGCGGCTATAAAATCACCAAGCTGGCCAGTGGGGACCTACTACTTGAACTGAAAGACAAAACACAACATGACAAGCTAACGAACCTTGTACAACTTGGAGACATCCCTGTCAGTGTAACAGCTCACTGAACCATGAATACGGCCAAAGGCGTAATCTCTGACATCGACTTGATGGACTTGACCGATGAAGAACTCCTGGAAGGATGGAAGGATGAAAATGTAATAAACGTACAAAGAATAAAGATCAGACGGGACAATAAGGAGCTGCCAACTAAACACTTGATAGTTACCTTTGGCTCTAGCACGTTACCAGAGACAATAGAAACTGGATATATCAAAATCAGAGTACGACCGTATATCCCCAACCCGCGACGCTGTTTTAAATGCCAGAGGTTTGGCCACGCTTCCCAGAGCTGCCGAGGGCGGCTAACATGTGCAAAATGCGGCATCAATGATCACTCTGCAGATGACTGTAAGGGTGAGCCCCGTTGTAGCAATTGTAACGGTGGCCACCCTGCATATTCTCGATCATGCGCGGTCTGGAAAAAAGAAAAAGAAATAATTACGATAAAGGTAACAGAAAACATAACTTTCAGAGAAGCAAGACAACGCATCTCACCAACATTTGCACAGAGCACATCTTTCGCCGAAGTGGTACGTCGGGGGGCAGTACCACAACGGCACTTGGCGGACGCCAGCGCCACGCATAGCGAGCGTGTGGCAACGCCACCCGCCCCCACGTTGGGAGCAGCGAAGGCTGCCCAACCTCTCCCGAATTTGACCCCAGCGGAGGCCGCTGCTAGTGCTGGCACCAGCCAGCACAGCTCAGAGGTAAACACAAGCCCATCAACCACCAGCACGGTGGCCTCCAAGGCCTTGTCTTCCGAGACAAGGCCTCCACGGAAAACGCACCGCTCGCAAGAGCACGTGTCCAGTGCCTCTCAAGAGGCCATGGACACAACACCCAGTCAGAAGGCGCAGTTGACGCCTAAGGAGCGGCGCGATTTTCTCGACCGCTCCAGGAAAGACAAAATTCCAATTACAGGACCCCAAAAGGGCACTGTAACCTAAACGATGTACATTCTCTTCGACACATAGCACAACATTTATTTCAATATGGATACACTAATTATTCAGTGGAATATCAGAGGCCTGCTTTGCAACCTCGATGATATCCAAGAAATCCTTAATGAACTAACTCCAAAAGTGCTGTGTGTCCAAGAGACTCACTTGAAATCTAAACACAAACACTTCCTTCGTCACTATGTTATTTTTCGGAAGGATCGCGATGATGCCCTCGCATCATCCGGCGGCGTAGCCATCATAGCTGACAAATCTATAGCCTGTCAGCACTTACAGCTACAAACAACCCTTGAGGCAGTGGCCATTCGAGCTGTACTGTTAAATAAGCTGATAACCATCTGCTCCCTATATATACCGCCGCATTTTCAGCTTCACAAACAAGAACTCCAGACATTAATAGATCAGTTGCCTGAGCCATATCTTGTGCTTGGAGATTTAAATGCGCACAGCAACCTATGGGGCGACTCGCGCTGTGACGCAAGAGGTCGCTTGATTGAACAGTTCCTTTTTTCTTCAGGTGCATGTCTTTTGAATGAGAAGGAGCCCACGTATTATAACATAGCAAACAAAACATACTCCTCAATAGATCTTAGCATTGCATCTCCTACCCTTCTACCTTACTTTAAATGGAAAGTTATTAAAAACCCATACGGGAGTGATCATTTCCCTGTAGTTCTAAGCACACCAATGGCTAATAAATACCTTCCACAATTACCCCGCTGGAGAACTGACTCAGCTGACTGGGAAAAATTCAAAAAGCTTGCTTCTTTATCCTGGGACGACATGTGTGCTTTAAGCATAGACGCTGCGGTTAATTATTTTACGGTTTTTCTACTTGACACCTCCTCCAAATGTATCCCTGTAACAAGTGGATTGTCCACAAAACGCCGTCTTCCGTGGTGGAACGATGACTGTCGAATAGCACGTAAGAAGCAGAACAAGGCATGGGCTTTACTTCGGGATTCTCCGACGGCCGAAAATCTAGTCAATTTCAAACAGGTCAAATCCCAGGGTCGGAGAACGCGGCGACAAGCTAGAAGAGAGAGTTGGAGAAAGTATATATCGGGCATTAACACTTATACTGATGAAACAAAGGTTTGGAATAGAGTGAAGAGAATAAATGGTCGACAGCCTTACTCGCTGCCTCTGGTAAATACTCAAGGCGACAGCATGGAAGATCAGGCGAACTTTCTTGGCGCACATTTCGAACAGATCTCCAGTTCGTCGCACTACTCTGAAACATTCCAAAGATACAAAAGGCAAATAGAAAGACAACCATTAGAACGGAAAAGCACAAAATGCGAGGCATACAATAGACCTTTTTCCATGGCGGAACTTCAGGCAGCACTAAATAGCTGCAACAAATCTGCCCCAGGTTCTGACCGCATCCTATATGAAATGCTAAAACACCTGCCGTCTGAATCACAAAAAGCCCTTCTTTGTCTCTACAATTCTATATGGTCTTCCGGCCACATTCCCTCTGCTTGGAAAGAGGCCATCATAATTCCTATTTTGAAACAGGGTAAGGACCCTTCTTTGGCAAATAGTTATAGGCCTATAGCATTGACGAGCTGCTTATGCAAAGTTTTTGAAAAGATGGTAAACAGTCGCCTGGTCCACTATCTAGAAATAAACAAGAAATTAGACCCATATCAATGTGGTTTCAGAGAAGGCAGATCGACAACAGATCAGCTTGTGCGCATTGAAATGTACATCAGGGATGCCTTTGTCCACAAACAGCATGTATTATCAGTATTTCTTGACATGGAGAAGGCGTATGATACTACGTGGCGCTTTGGGATCCTTCGTGATCTTTCTGCAATGGGTATTCGCGGCAACTTGCTGAGAATAACTGAAAGCTATCTCTCTGACAGGACATTTCGTGTTAGAGTTGGCAACGTGCAATCTCGACCATTCGTACAGGAGACAGGTGTACCGCAGGGTGGAGTACTGAGTTGTACGCTATTTATTGTTAAAATGAACTCCCTACACACCATATTACCTCGCACGCTCTTCTACTCCGTCTATGTGGACGATGTACAGATAGGGTTCAGGTCGTGTAACCTTAGCATTTGCGAGAGACAGCTACAGCTTGGCTTGAATAGATTCTCAAAGTGGGCGGATGAGAATGGTTTTAGATTGAACCCCCAAAAAAGCACATGTGTCCTGTTCTCAAACAAGAGAGGTGTACTACCAGAACCAGATATCAACCTTAAGGGAGAAAGACTAACTTTCAGCCCTGAACACAAATTCTTAGGTGTTATCCTGGACACAAAACTTAACTTCATTCCCCACCTAAAATATCTTAAAGAAAAGTGCCTGAAGACCATGAACCTCCTCAAGCTGCTCTCTCGAACAACCTGGGGCAGTGACAGGAAGTGTCTGCTTATCTTATACAAGAGTCTCGTACAATCACGCCTCGACTACGGAGCCGTGGTGTACCACTCCGCAACTGAGAGTGCGCTAAAGATTCTAGACCCAGTTCACAACCTCGGTATACGACTGGCAACAGGCGCCTTTAGAACGAGCCCCATTGAAAGTCTGTACGTCGAGTCCAATGAATGGTCCTTACATCTACGCAGGATATTCCTAAGTTTTTCATACTTCACAAAGGCAAAATCAGACACCGAACATCCATGCCATTCCATCGTTAGCGACCTGCGCGCTGCCACACTTTACAGTAACCGCCCACGCATTAGAACCCCTTTGAGCCTACGCTTGGAAGCAATGGCAGAAGAAGCAGACATCCATCTCCTAGAAAATATCCTAATGCCTCCCACTCGCCTTCCACCGCCTTGGGAATGGCAGACCATGGAGTGCGATATCTCGTTTGTCGAAATAACAAAACATGCACCTGAGGCACACATACTATCACACTTCCTCGAACTCCAAGCGAAGTACTGCTGTGCCGAATATTATACAGATGCTTCCAGATCATCTGCTGGTGTCGCGTATGCAGCTCTTGGGCCATTTTTTTCCACCTCGGGTTCTCTAAATCCTAACACAAGTATTTTCACGGCTGAGGCGTACGCGATACTCTCAGCTGTAAAACATATCAGACAAAGAAATCTCAATAGGGCCATCATTTTCACAGAATCATTAAGCGTAGTAAGGGCCTTAATGAGTTTTCGAAAACATGAGAACCCCATTTTTAATAAACTATACACAGAACTATGCTTAGCCTTAACATACAACCGAAACATAGTCCTATGTTGGGTACCTGGCCATAGGGGCATAAAAGGTAATGTAGCTGCTGACGAAAGTGCAACGTCAGTCGTCTTTAATGAAACAGATATGAATAAACCCATAGCAGCAACAGAACTTAAGCCATTCTTACGCCACAAACTGAGGAAGCACTGGCAGGACCAATGGGATAATGCAATAGAGAATAAGCTACACGTTATCAAACCAAAATTAGGGAACTGGATATCTGAAAGAACAGCAAGACATAAGGAAGTGCTTCTTTGTAGGTTAAGAATAGGACATACTTACGCCACTCACTCCTACCTTTTGACGGGAAGCGAACCTCCGACATGTACCAAATGTGGCAAGAGGCTTACAGTTATCCATGTTCTTATCCAATGCACAGAAATAGAGGCAGAAAGAAAAAAGTACTTTCCCTCTGCTTATCTCCAACACACACCATTACACCCAGCATTCTTTCTCAGCAATGAACCCCTTTTTACTTTTCAATCAGTATTAAACTTTCTAACTGAAACGGACACCTTACAAGTGATTTGGCCAGGCTACTTGTAGCACGGCCTCCACCTGGAGGTCGTAGCTGCAACGAAACCATTTTCTAGAGCACGTGTCTCCCAGCCCTTGCTTTCAAGGCCTTGCTGAGGCACTAGTGCTACAGATTTTACATATTTTACTGATCATCCCTATCTCGTGAAACATCTATTGTCATCGGAGAAACGATCAATCACTGTCATTTTTTATTATGTAGATATTCTTATTTTACGCACTTGAGAGCGAATAAATTTTAGGTCCTTTTACATCTTCATTGCACCACATGCATATTTGCACTTTTAGTGAATATTTTAGGCCACTATACAGCCGTGTTTTATTACTCCTCGCAATTAACACTCACATATCATTGAGAACCACTGATCATCGACTTGGCGCTCTTTGGCCACATCTGGCCCTTGCGCCAATAAACACTACTAATCAATCAATCAATGGGTCTATAACTGGTTGCTGTTGTGGGAGGTTTTCCAGCTTTCAAGAACGGGATTATGATAGCTTTCTTCCATTCTTTCGGCATTTTTCCCGTTTCCCAGATTTTATTAAAGAAACGAAGCAAGGTTTTAACTGCATTAGGCGGTAGATGAGCGAGCATCGCGTAATGTACTCTGTCCGGACCAGGTGCTGTTTTTTTGTCAGTTGTTAGTACTCTATTGATTTCCGGTAGTGTTAGAGCGGCATTATACGGTCTTTCTGAACTTCCTGTGGTCGGAAGCTTTAGTTTTTCTGCTAATTGCTTATGTTTTAGAAATGCAGCTGAATAGTTTACCGAGCTTGATATAGTATGGAAGTGTTCTCCTAATATGTCTGCTTGTTCGTCTATATTTGTTTGCGTGCCTGGAGGTGTTAGTATGGGGATAGTGTAAGAAGCGTAGTCGCCTCTAAACTTACGAACCTGATCCCACATTCGTTTGGATGTTATTGAACTATTTATAGACGAGACATAATTTTTCCAGGACTGTCTTTCGGCTTGTCTGCGTGTGTACCTGGCTTTCGCTTTTGCTTTTTTGAAGGAGAGTAGATTGTCTTGTGTTGGGTATCGCCGGAAGATACCCCACGCTTTGTTTTGTAGTTTTTTTGTTTGTGTACATTCCTTCGTCCACCAGGGTTTCAGATTTTTTCTTAATAGGCCAGAGGATTGTGGGATTGTTTCTGCTGCAGCAGCAAGTATACAGGCGGTGATCTTATCATTCATTTCATCTATGGTTAGCTCATCTGATATGTTATCTAGACTGGCCTTTTCAGTAAAGAGAGGCCAGTCTGCTAGGTGGAGTTTCCAACGGGGTGGTCTTAATGGTATGGTAGGAGAAGGAGATTTTGTTTTAATAATAGCAGGCATATGGTCACTACCATACGGGTTGTCAATAACACTCCATTGAAAATCGTCAAAGAGAGATGGAGAGCATAGTGCCATATCTAAGCAACTCATAGCGCCTGTGCTTGGGGAGTAGTAAGTTGCCGCACCGGTGTTTAAAAGGCATATGTTATTTGTTAGGATAAAATCTTCAAGCGTTTGACCCCTGGTGTCAGTTGTTTGACTACTCCACAACGTGTTATGTGAATTAAAATCACCGGCTAATAAAAATGGTTCGGGTAGCTGGTTTAAAATTAACTCTAGGTCTCTTACGGTAAAATGTAAATGCGGCGGAATGTATACTGAACAAATGGTGATGGTTTTGTGAGCTAAAACGGTGACAGCAACGGCTTCTATGTGAGTGTTAATGGGAACTTCTCTGGCTGCTATACCACCTGGCAGGACAATGGCTACACCACCTGACAGCCGGTTCGCCTGAGTACGGTCGCGCCGTACAACAGTGAAACCTTTCAAAATGTTTTTGTGTTTTTCGCCTAGGTTTGTTTCCTGTAAACACAGGGCTACAGGAGAGAAGTTTATTAATATGTCTTTAATGTCACCTAAGTTGTGTAAAAGCCCTCTACAATTCCAGTGGATAATAAAAGCCATTTTAAAATGGAAAGATAAGAAATGGCATTACGGAAAAATTAAGAGGTGTGGTGTAGGTGACATGGATTAAAAAGGCTAATACAAATGAGCGATAACCTTTAGGTTAACGCTTTCTTATTTTGAGTTGTTATTGGGATTTTGTCCCTCTTACCGCGCTCGAGAGAGCGCTTATCCTTCGGTGTCAATGACACCGGAGTTCTTGTGTCGACCTCCATCGCTCTCTCTGAGGCGCTGGAGGACCGAGAGTTAGGCGCCGAGACACGTGCCTCGGGCCTTGGGGTTCGTTTGATTTTAGGGCCCTGCGGGGCTGGTGTCTGCAGGGCTGTCGTAGAGGGTGGAGCAGTACTGACTGCTTCCACCACGGGGGCGGGAGGAGTCACTGCGGCACCACTGCGCGTGGGCTCGGAGGACTCCGGAGGCCTCTGTGACGCTGCCCCCGCCTGCGTCACTTCGGCATAACTTCTTCGGGGAAGGTACGACAATCTTTTTCTGGCTTCGAAGAACGAGATTTTTTCTTTAACAGTTAGTGCAATGACTTCTTTTTCTTTATTCCAGCAAGGGCAGGACCGCGAATAAGCTGGGTGATCTCCCTTGCAGTTAACACAATGTGGCGAAGAAGTGCAATTCTCTGATTGGTGATCGTTGGAGCTGCATTTAGCACAAGTTGTTTGTCCTCGGCATGCATGTGAAGCATGTCCGAACCTTTGGCACTTAAAACATCGTCTAGGGTTCGGGATATATGCTCTGACATTGACTTTAACATAACCTGCATCGAGTGAAGTAGGCATTTCGCTTGTTCCAAAGGTGAGTATAACATGTTTGGTGGGGATTTCTTGGTTGTTTCTGCGGATTACTATTCTTTGTACTTTTGTCACATTTTGTTCTTGGAAACCCTCAAGGAGTTCCTCATCGCTCAGTCCAATAAAGTCTTCTTCAGATATTACTCCCCTGCTTGTATTAAGTGTTCTGTGCGCTGAAACAGTCACTGTCGCTTCGCCAATACTGGTAAGTTCAGAGAGCTTATCTGCTTGATCTTTGTTATTCAGTTCTAGGAGGAGGTCCCCGCTAGACATTTTGGATGCTTTGTATGTTGGTCCGATTTTGTCTTTCAGACACTTCGCTACCAGGAAAGGAGAGAGTTTCCTTACCGGAATGTTGCTTTCACTATGCACTACATAGTACTTTGGAAATGTTGGGGCGTTGCTTTGAAAGGAAAATTGAAATGGTACTTCGGTGCGGCATCTCTTCAGACGCCGATCATAAACAACAGAGGCTTGCGCTGCCATAGGAAAATGTGTATGTTCGGCAACAGCGCCGACCGCCCACCACGGAGCCCAACCAGGGGACGCGGCACAGCTTGTGTACAAGCCTGCACGACGCCAGCCGTACGCCATCACTATAACCCAATATGGTGTACCCAAGGTAGGATATCCACACAAGGTTAACCCTTGCCGCCGTGGAGAAAGGAAGTAAATGGAAGAGAGAAGAAGACAGGAAAGATGTAAAGTGAGAGATAAAGACGAAGGTTTGAGAAGAGAGAGACAGGAAAAGGCGACTACCGATTTCCCCCGGGTGGGTCAGTCCGGGGGTGCCGTCTACGTGAAGCAGAGGCCAAAGAGGCGTGTTGCCTCCGCCGAGGGGCCTTAAAGGTCCGAACACCCGGCATCGGCTCAACCTCCAGGATCCCCCTTTCCCCGGACACGGCTAAGCCGCGCACGGCTACACGCGGGAGGGTCCAACCCTCGTGTGCTCGGGTCCGTGGTGTCGCAACACACCAAACGCCTGCTTGCGCAGACGCCCCTGCGGGGGTTTGGTGATTGTGCATGTTTATATTTCCTGTGATTTATGTATATCTTGTACTCTGTATTGCAGCATGCAATAAATATATTTCCATTTTTCTTGAAAATGCAGCATATATCGTACCAGTCTGTGTTGCATGTTATGTGGATCTGGAAATCGTGATAACCGTTGGTGTTGATATACATGCTCAAAAGTGACATTTGCTAGGTTGTATTTGTGCAGCGAAGACAGATTTTGCAATATACACCGTGAATTACTAATATGTAATGTGATCCACACGTATAGGTGTGTGTGTGCCCATCGAAGCTTCAAGGCCGGCTGTTCGATGGTGCATTTGGTAGCCGAACTTGAACCTTCGGACACACGCGAGAGTTACACGTGGATTGCTGTACATAGTAGTAATTGAAGGCGTGTACTGCCGAACCTGCCTTCCATGCACACTAGAAATAAAAGGGGTACACCCTTCCAACACCCACATAGATGGGTGTTAATATGGACTTGCACCCCTACACCCTAAATTTATTTTGCTGGACACCCTTCCTCTAGGGTGCTATAATGGCACCCCAACTGTAGGGTGTAGACAACAGCACCCTTAGGGTGTTCGTCTGGCGACAAACTGATTTACACCCTTAAGGGTGTTAAAATGTTTAGTGTGTACGTTCTCCTCGCCCGTAGGTCAAGTGCAGCACGCGTCTTCTGTTTTCGAAAACGGATATAGCTGTCTAAGAAAAACTGGCCATGATGCAGGTTGCTCAAACTGACATTTCCAACGGCGGGAACTGACAAGATCCGGGCGATCTCCACAACGAGAGCGTGTACGGCGAATCCCAAGCATCGTCCGGTACAGGGCGCCCCGAGAAGGCACAAAATACTATCCTCATGTTCCAAGCAGGAAGTGCGTAGTAAAGAAAGGCACTATTTATGTGGCCACTGTAATAAAAAGAAAATTACGCGTCAGCTGCAGTTCTCGTTGGACTTTCCAGTGTGGACCCCAAAGTGCCCGCTTTGAAAAGTGGCGAGGAGGGGAGGGGGGCAAGAGACATACTTTGCCTCGACCGCGACTTCTGAGAGGGGCGGGGAAAGTGCCCCTATTGCCCTCCCGGTGGATAATCCTATGCATGCGCACCACCAGACCTCTATATGACAAAAAGAGAACGCGGTGTTTCATGGAGAAGGAAGTAGCTTAAAGGCAACGATTGTGTTCGCTAACGCCAGCCCTCCTTTCCAAAAGGAGGGTAACGCGAAGAATTGAGATTTCACCAGGCAGTATCATGACTTCATAGTTTCCCCACTTTTGAGAAAAGGACAGGACTCTATTGTGTCCATTCGACCCCACTAATTACCTCGCAAACTCGGCAAGTGAGCCGTTCTTGCAAGGAAGCTGTTGAATGGGAACAGTACTTCATTCTAACGTTCTCAGGTTTGGAGTATTTTGTTGAGAAGGTACTTTCTGATGCATGACACGGCATTTGTACAAATATTAAAATTATGCAGATCCCACGCACTGTAGGAATCGATGTAAGTGAAGCTTTCTGTGCTGGTTGCCATGATTGATAATAATTAGTGGTGATGTTGACGGCGGTAGCTTAATTTCTTTGACGTCGACTCTAACACGAGAGTGGCAAGTTGATGTTAAATGTTAACTAGCATGTACCACTCCCGTTTGTCTCTGTAGCGCACAGAACACTAAGGGAGAGGTGTTTCCTTGTGGCGTTGCTGTGCTCCATGTTTCATAACCTTTGAGATGGTTGAACGTTGTCGTTGCCTCACGTAGCACATGACATCGTGGCAGAAGTATGAAACTTGGAATTGGATTATGGGACTGTACGTGCCAAGGTCACAATGGGATAATGAGGCATGCCGTAGTGGCGGACTCCAGATTAATTTTGACGCCGTGGTGTTCTTTAACGTCTCCCATAATCTAATTGCACGTGCGTTTTCATATTCGCCCCCATCCGAATGCGACTGCCACGGTCGGCATAAAATCGGCGACATCTAGAAAAGCCATAGCCCCAAAGCTACCGCAGCCGGGATGGAAGCGTTTATTTGATGTGCGAGCACATGCGTAGTGTCGCCTAGGCCCTGCGCTGAGCTTTAATTAATGGGTCTACGGTTGTGCACGCCTTGCGTAAGTTGTCCGCTTGACATATTAGCATGGTGTTTATTTTTCAGAGATAGCCTAGAAACGTACCGCACCATACTTTCAACTTAAGTTTAACCAGTTTCCCCACAACCGTTGTCGTATTTGTAGCAGTAGCGTTTCCTTGCTTTTTCACCTTAACTCAGCCCCCCTCCCCCAGTGACAGATTTATCGGAACTGCCTCTCCCCTCCCCTCTTCTCTAGAGTTCTCGGTACGTTTTCTCTGCACTCGCCCATGAGCACAAAGGTAAGCACTGCAGTTTCTGCAATGGTTTTAAGGGTGGTCACGGTTATTTACAGTTGTCAAAAGGCTAATGTGGCGACGCCCGGGAGCTCCACAGGGAATTCCGCCCATTCGACACAGTAGGCTTCCACGAATTTCTCGCTTCGCCTTCCCTTTCTGGTACTCACCTGTCATGTGTGCACAAGCCCTGAACCACCATTCGACGCGTTGTACCCTACAGCAGCAGAAACAGCTGCAGCGGGAAAGTCGAAGGAAGGGGGAAAGAAAGCTTCGCGTTAAAAAGATCCCTAGCTGTGTGTCACGGAGAAGACAGTAGTCTTGAAGCTACGATTGTGTTTGCAGCTGCACGTTTGCAATATAGTGGCTTCAGGTTGCGCTAACATGGACACCGAGATGGATGCCAATACATTGTCTCAAGCAGTCGACAAGGCCATAGCCGATATGGAGAAGGGCAGGAAAGATTTGGCAATACACAGGCACCTCCTACTGAAGACTTTTTTGCCGGGATTTCCGTGTCTGGAAGAAAAGGCGAAGCAGCCACAACGGGACAGCGCCAAGAAGCGGCTTCCGCAAATTACGGGATCATCTGGAGAGTGCCAACTGCAAAAGCGACGTGCAGAAGGATCGGAAGGTAGGCTGATTTTAGAGTACTTCATTATTAGGATAGCATCTATATGGAGACTACAGGCACATTTTTGTTATTGGCGTGATGTTCGTCCCCGCGCGCTTTATGTGCGAGTGATAGGCTGCGGTGATGAGCCTATGATTATGAATGATTGTCGCGCGCGCAAGGGAGGAAAGCGTTGAGGAAGCGCGCCGTGTTCCGTCGAGAGAGGGGCGTTCTGCTCCAGCAGCAGCGCTGTATAGCGGGGCCGCGCAAAGCCTATCTGAAAGGAGCCTTGAACCATCTCTCGGGCTCGGTTAAAAAAAAAAAAAAACACATAATCCGGGAATGGCATACGCTGCTGTGAATATTTCAGCCCAGCTTTGCAATCGTGCGCGGCTCGTGGAGGTCACAAGCGGATCGTGTATTCACTCTTGTCTCAAACACTCTCATGTCAACAAAAGCCCGCTCATCGCTCTATTCTGGACGCTTTATTTCGTAATAAAGGGGATTCCCATACGCGGCTGCTATTCGGCAATAACTGACGTTAATGAAAAGGAGTGTTTGGATCAGTCCGCTTCTTTCGGCAGTCACCATGCATGTTTACTGGTGAAATTCAATAAACAGGCATATGTAAACGAAAAGGTGCTACCGAATTTCGATATT
Organism: Dermacentor variabilis; assembly: GCF_050947875.1. Lineage (NCBI taxonomy): Eukaryota > Metazoa > Arthropoda > Arachnida > Ixodida > Ixodidae > Dermacentor > Dermacentor variabilis. The sequence goes on along the minus strand of NC_134575.1, from coordinate 110,208,268 downwards.
AACTACTACCGGAGGAAGCCGAATATCGTCTGCTGAACTGGGCCGCGGCAGTTCGCGTAGGAAATAAACTATGATCATCCTGCTTATCGGCAGGATGATCATAGTTTCTACTAGTTTTGAGCGCCCAACTACCCTCGATGCACGCGAAACTTAAGGCCAGACGATACTCATGCTTCCCATGGCGAGCTCAGTCGTGGCCACGCCTGGCCTCACCGTGTAGACGCCTTGGAAGATTAATTGAAAGCACTTCAAAAATATTCAGGTACATTGGACGCACTGTGGGAATCGATGTAAGCGAAGCTTTCTGTGTTGTTAGCTTTGATTGACAGTAATTTGCGGTCATGTTGACGGGGAATCGTTGATTTCATCCGTTTAATCCAACACGAGACGTGTCAAGTTGATGTTAAATGGTACCACACGTGCACCATTGCTACTTGTCCGCATAGTAGCCAGAACACACATGCGGAAGTGTATGCTTGAGGCGTTGTTGTGGGCCATACTTCATAAAATCTGAGAAGGTTGAACATACTCATTACTTCGTATGGCATATCGCATCGTGGCAGAAGTATAAAAGTTGAATGGAATTATGGGGCTGTACATTCCAAAACCACAATCCTCAGTGGCTATGGTGTTGGGCTGCTGAGCACGAGGTCGCGGGATCGAATCCCGGCCACGGCGGCCGCATTTCGATGGGGGCGAAATGCGAAAACACCCGTGTGCTTAGATTTAGGTGCACGTTAAAGAACCCCAGGTGGTCAAAATTTCCGGAGTCCTCCACTACGGCGTGCCTCATAATCAGAGAGTGGTTTTGGCACGTAAAACCCCAAATATTATTATTAAAACCACAATCAGACAAATTGTTGTTCTCCTGAGGTGTTGCTATATATATGTGTGCCCACGAGCGCTTCTTTATTTCGCCCCCGTCGAAATGCAGCGGCCACGGTCTGGATCAAACCCGCGACCTCAAGCGATCCTATAACTTTAAAGCTACGGCGGCGGGCACAGAACTGTTGATTTAACATCGGACCGCTTCAGTAGTGTTGCCTAGAACCAACGGTTTACATTGATGCGGCTTTGCTTATGCACGCCCTGCGTATGTTGTCCATTTGACAAATTTTCGAGGTGTTTATTTTGCAGAAATAGCCGAACCGTACGGTACCATATCTTGAACTTCAATTTCTAGACTGGTAAGCATTGCCTTCTCATGTCCCCTTTACACTCTCACCCTCCCCCCCCCTGCTTGTATGATAATTGCGAGCGAAGAGTGGCGATGAAGTTATGCACTCGTTGCGCGACTGCGTCGGTTCTACCCATTCTCTGCTTCCTCTCCACCGTTCTCTCCACCATTTATCAATATTTACTCTGGACGTGCACGTCAGTAGAATGGTAAGTGCTACAGTTGCTGCAATGCTTTTGCGGGGGATCACGGATAATTACAGCTGTCAAGAGGCTAGCGCGGCCACGCCGAGGGAGCTCCAGAGGCCATTGTGCAAATTCGACACCGCACGATGTCAAACGAGTTTCTTGCGTCGCTTTTTCTCTCTGCCGTGGTCCTGTCATATATACACACGTTCTTAACTCCCCCTCCCTCGACGCGATGTGCCAGATAGCAGGAGTGCGAAACTCGAATTTGCTGCTTCAAGCTGTAACTTAGCGCAACAATCATGCCAACTGCTGAAGTAGAACTTTATCGCTTATGATATTGTACGTCTAGCAACTCACGCCAAAAGGTGTATCGTAAATAAATATGCCGTGTTCCTTAAATATAGATGAACATACTGCACAGTCAAGAACACGAAAATAGCAGACATTTTATTGCAGCAAGATTGTAAGAGGCAGATACATTAAAACGGGCAGAAACAGCGAAATGCAAATACGGGTGTCACACGGCGCACTTTTAAACGCGATCAAGCCCCATACGATTTCAATTTCTCAGTCACGATTGGTTCTTTTGCGCAAGCTGCGCGATGGCGCCAATATCAGTCGCGAATTTCAATCCGGTTCGGACTTGTTTGGGATCGAAAGTGGTCGTGTGACACCGGTATAATGGAGAATAGTCGGAAATGACTGGCGTGATGGCAATGACTTTGCACGAGCAAAACACATAGATGATGATGATATGTGGTGTTTATTGGCGCAAGGGCCAGGTTTGGCCAAAGAGCGCCATGACAAGTGGTGATGTTGACGATGTATTATGGAGATGTGACTTGGCTGTAAACTGGCCTAAAAATTGTCGCTGTAAAGTGCGTAAAATCTACGTGCTATAAAATTATGGCAGTGACTCATGACGAATACTTTGAACATTAAAATCCATCGTAAATGAATGATGCAGAATAAAAGATATAAGAGATAGTAAAATTACCTGGAGCACTACTGCCTCACCGGAGCCCTTGGAACACAAGGGCCTAGAGGCGCGTGCTGTAAGAAAGAGCTATCACAGCGGCATCCTCTGAAGAGAGGACCCGCTATGAACATGTGGGGCTAATAACATGTAATACAACATCTTTGAGGAAGCCCAGGACTGCGCTGGAGTCAAACAGCGGTTCTGGGCCTAGTAACATTACTGGATGAAGGGGGATGTGCTGGCGGTATGCTAAGGGAAAATGTTTCTTTCTCTCAGATTCGGCTTTCCGACACTCCAGAAGGACGTGGAGGACGGTCAGCCTCTCCCCGCATCTACCACAGGTTGGAGGCTCGTTTCCGGTGAGTAAAAAGTTATGTGTGCCAAATGTGTGTCCTATTCTTAGACGACAGAATAGGACATCTGTCCGGCGTGATTTTCTTACGGAGGGCGAAGAACCTAATTGTGACTTTATCACATGCAGTTTGTTGTTTACTTCTGCGTCCCACTTACGTTGCCAGTGGTTTCGCAGTTTCCTTCTTAAAAAAGGCTTCAGGTCTGTGACAGGGACCGAAGCGGTAGGATTAACTGTATGCAATGAAATTGATGTGGCCATCTGGTCTGCTAGAACGTTACCCTCAATGCCCCTATGCCCGGGCACCCAGCATATAATGACATGCTGGTTAGACATGTATGCTCTACAGAGAATGGAATAGAGCTCGATTATTACGGGGTTTCTGTGTTTACAGTGTGACTTCAGGGCTTTAACGACACTTAAGGAGTCTGTAAATAAAATTGTTTTTTGAATATTTGATTTTCTGATATGTTTCACAGCCGACAATAGTGCATGGGCCTCAGCCGTAAATATACTTGTTTCAGGGTGCAGTACACCGGATTCCGAGAAGGACGGACCAATGGCTGCGTAGGACACACCGGCATGCGACTTAGAAGCGTCTGTGTAAAACTCTGTGCACGAGTACTTGTATTGGAGCTCCAAGAAATGCATTTTGATATGTGTCTCTGGCGCATGTTTAGTGACCTCTACAAAGGATGTGTCACACTCTATCAGCTGCCACTCCCAGGGCGGTACTAGCTTAGCTGGAGGCATTAGGCGTTGTTCGAGAACTGGGACATCCCTTTCCGTGCTAAGTTCTCTTGCACGCAGTGAGAAAGGAAGTCTCATAGAGGGTCTGTTGTGAAAAAGTGTTTCACACGTCAAGTCGTTAGCGATTGTGAAACACGGATGTTCCTTATTAGAGCGAACCTTGAGAAAATACGTTAAGCTGATGTTTATTCTCTGAAGATGGAGTGGCCACTCATCTGACTCTACATATAGGCTTTCAACAGGGCTTGTCCTAAATGCGCCAGTGGCCAGACGGATACCCAGATGGTGAACGGGGTCTAACATCTTAAGTGCGCTCGGTGCGGCAGAGTGATATACTACGGCACCATAATCTAACCGTGATCGAACTAGGCTCTTGTAAATATTCAATAAACACTGTCTGTCGCTACCCCACGTTGTGTGGGATAGGATTTTAAGTAAGTTCATTGTTCTAAGACATTTTTCTTTAAGATGTTTTATGTGAGGTATGAAAGTGAGCCTGGAGTCAAGAATAACACCAAGGAATTTGTGTTCTTTGTTGACAGGGATTTGTTGTCCGCCCAGTTCTACACAAGGATCTGGGACCAGGCCTCTCTTTCTTGTGAAGAGAACACAAGAACTTTTGTGGGGGTTGACCTTAAATCCATTTTCGTCTGCCCACTTGGAAACCTTGTTCAAGCCCTGCTGTACCTGTCTTTCGCATACTGTGAGGTTGCAGGATTTGAAGCCTATTTGTATATCGTCTACGTATACGGAATAAAAAATGGCAGGTGGTAGTGAAGCACGTAGCGTGTTCATCTTGACGATAAAGAGAGTGCAGCTGAGCACGCCTCCCTGGGGTACACCAGTTTCCTGCGTAAAGGGACGTGACAGTGCATTGCCGACTTTTACTCGGAAGGTACGATTTGACAAATAGCTTTCAATTGTGTTCAGCATATTTCCACGGATGCCAATTTCCGACAGGTCTCGCAAGATACCGTAACGCCATGCCGTGTCATATGCCTTCTCCATATCGAGGAATATCGATAGGAAAGACTGTTTATGTATAAAGGCATCGCGGATATTTCCTTCCATGCGCACAAGATGATCGGTCGTCGACCGCCCTTCTCGGAATCCACACTGATAAGGATCGAGCACATTGTTGACCTCGAGGAAATGTACAAGTCTGCGATTTACCATTTTTTCAAAAAGCTTACACAGACAATTAGTTAGAGCTATCGGACGGTAACTTGCCGCCAAGGAGGGGTCTTTTCCGTGCTTCAGAACAGGGACTACAATCGCTTCTTTCCATGTGGATGGGAGGTATCCGGAAGCCCAAATAGTGTTGAATAGTGTAAGCATTTTAACTTGTGTGTCAGTATGTAGGTTTCTGATCATGTCATACATGACTCTGTCAGGTCCCGGTGCAGTGCTTTTGCATGTGTTCAAGGCAGCTTTCAACTCGGCAATACTGAAAGGCCGGTTATACGGTTCATTCTGCCTGGATTTTCGTATGATTGGCTTACGTTCTATTATTTCTTTATGTTTAAGAAAGGACTGGGAATAATTGATTGAGCTCGACACACGCTCAAAGTGCTCCCCAAGTGAATATGCCTGGTCTTGCAGAGTTTCGCCTTGTGTGTTTACCAAAGGGAGGGAGTATGTTTGTCGCCCTCTTATCCTACTAACCCTGTTCCAGACTTTCGCCTCATCTGTGTACGAGTTGATGCCCGATAAAAAGTTCTGCCAGCTTTCTCTTCTAGCCTGTCGGCGGGTTCGCCTGCCTTCGGATTTTACTTTTTTAAAGTTGATAAGATTTTCTGCAGTGGGAGAAGCGCGTAGCAAACCCCACGCTTTGTTCTGTTTTTTACGTGCGATCCTACAATCGTCGGTCCACCACGGGACGCGCCGTTTGCACGAGAGGCCATTTACTTGTGATGTGCATTTAGATGCGGCATCTATTATAAAGGCTGTAAAATACTCCACAGCAGCATCAATTTCTAACGAGGAGATGTTATGCCATGCGATACCAGTAAGAGTTCGAAATTTGTCCCAATCAGCTGTCTCAATCTTCCACCGAGGTGCCTGTGGTGGATATTCGTTTTCTTGAGGTGTTCTTAGTAGTATGGGGAAGTGATCGCTTCCGTAAGGGTTCTTTGTAACTTCCCATTCAAGTTCAGGCAGAATAGAAGGAGAAACTATGCTGAGATCGATTGAAGAAAAGGTTCTGTTTGCTAGAGAGTAATATGTGGGTTCCTTCTTATTCAAAAGGCACGCACCACAAGAAAAAAGGAACTGTTCAACAAGACGACCTCGCGCATCTATACGAGAGTCGCCCCACAGGGAGCTGTGCGCATTGAAGTCGCCAAGAACAACATAGGGTTCTGGCAGTTCATCTATAAAGGACTGAAATTCATATTTAGTTAATTTGTAATGCGGGGGTATATAAAGCGAGCAAATAGTGATGAGTTTATTTAGCAGAACAACTCGCACCGCCACTGCTTCAAGGGGCGTTCGAAGCTGTAAAGGTTGACATGCTATACTTTTATGAGTGAGAATCGCAACACCACCCGATGATGCGATGGCATCATCGCGATCTTTGCGAAACGTAACATACGTACGGAGAAAGTTTGCGTGTCTGAATTTTAAATGTGTTTCCTGTAAACACAGCACTTTTGGATTATGTTTGTGGATGAGTTCTTGCAAATCATCAAGGTTTGTAAGGAGGCCTCTAATGTTCCATTGAATGATTTGTGTATCCATATTTAAAATAAATTGGTGCTGTGTTTACGGAAACGGACGGGATGCCTTAGATTACAGAACCCTTTCGAGGCCCTGTAATAGGGGTTTTGTTCTTTCTGGAGCGTTCGAGGGAGCCTCGCCGCTCCTTAGGCGCTTGGTGCGCCTTGAGGATGGGTGTTGTGTCCATTGCCTCTTGTGAGGCGCCGGACACGTGCTCTTGCGAGCGGGAAGTTTTCAGAGGGAGTCCCGCCTTGGAGGGCAAGACCCCTGCGCCCACCAGTCCGGAGGTCGATGGGGCTCCCAGAGGGATTTGGCTGCGCCGGCCGTTGCCAGCGCAGGAAGGGACCTGGAAGGTTGAGGCAGCCTCGGCTGCGCCCACCTTCGGGGTCGATGGTTCCTTCTCCTCGGTTGACGGAGCAGCGCTAGCTGCAACCGTCGCGGGGGCAGATGGCGTGACTGCCGACTCACTGCTTGTGGGTCGGACAGCCACCGGAGGCCGTTGTGACGCGGCCCCCTGACGCGCCACTTCGGCAAAGCTTTTCTTTGGCAGGTATGCTACCCGCCTTCGTGCCTCTTTGAACGATATATTCTCTTTTACTTTTATGGTTACAATTTCTTTTTCCTTCTTCCAGGAGGGGCACGACCGTGAGTACGCGGCGTGATCCCCATCACAGTTTACACAGTGTAGAGAGTTCTTACATTCTTCAGTTGCGTGTTCAAGGGCACTGCATTTCGCACATGTTTGGCGGCCTCGGCAGCTCTGCGAGCTGTGGCCAAAACGTTGGCATTTGAAACATCTCAAGGGATTTGGCACATACGGTCTTACACGGAGCTTGATGTACCCGGCCTCGATTGATTCGGGCAGGACACTTGAATTGAAGGTGAGAATTAGGTGCTTGGTCGCAATTTCTTTACCCTCGCGCCTTATCTTGATTCTTTTGACATCTATGACATTTTGTTCGCTGAAGCCCTCCAAGAGTTCAGCCTCAGTGAGCTCCAGCAAATCATCATCCGAGACAACGCCGCGGGTGGTATTCATCGTGCGGTGCGGGGTTACTACTACTTGGGTCTCCCCAAATGATACTAGCTGTGGCAGCTTCTCAAATTGCTTCTGGTCGCGGAGCTCCAGGAGGAGGTCACCGCTAGCCATCCTCGACACCTTATATCCTGGGCCAAAAACTTCGGTAAGGGACTTAGATACTAGAAATGGGGAGATTGTTCGTACTTGTTTAGCTGGTTTTTCTGCGTGGATTACATGAAAACGAGGAAAATTGTGGACTTGGCGTCCGAAAAACTGAAAGACTTCTTCGGTGCGCCCTCGTTTCTGAGGGCGATCAGGCAGTTTAGGAAAAGCGTTTTCCATAAGTACAGTTGGGTTTTCGGCCGCGATGCCGACCACCCACCATGGAGCCCAACAGGGGGACGTGACAGGAGCTCTTGCTATAGAAACCCTGCCAACGCCAGCCGTACATCGCTGCTATAACCAAATACAGCATAACCAAGGCTGGCTAGCTACACAAGGTTAACCCTTGCCGCCGAGAAACTAGGAAGTGAGGAGAAGTGATGAGAAGACAGGAAAGATGAAAAAGACGAGAGAGAAAGACGAAGATTGGAGAGGAGGACAGGAAAAGGCGACTACTGATTTCCCCCGGGTGGGTCAGTCCGGGGGTGCCGTCTACGTGAAGCGGAGGCCAAAGGGGTGTGTTGCCGCCGCCGAGGGGCCGTAAAGGTCCAAACACCCGGCATTGGCTCAACCCCCAGGATCCCCTTTTCCCCGGACACGGCTAAGCCACGCACGGCTACACGCGGGAGGGTCCAACCCCCATGTGCTCGGGTACGTGGTGTCGCAACACACCAAACGCCTGCTGACGCAGACGCCCCTGCGGGGAAAACACATAGAAGACGTGTTGCAACTATCCTGATAATGAAAAAGAAAACTGCAAATACACGACCGCAATTAATTGGCTCAATATGGGATTCTTTTAGAAAGAATAGAAATATGACGTTTTCTTTTCTTGTACTTCTGCAATGGAAGGTGAATTAGGGCAGCAGATTATGTGAATGGTAGCGTGCCGAAATAAAATGGCTGAAAAAATAATTGAGCACGCACCAACATCCTCATCTCGAATGTGTAAGCCAGTGTGTCCGTCATTACACAGCTGCAATTCAGCACTTCGTGTCAGGGGTCTTCACCTGCTGTCTTCGAATACTTGGAATTTCGCCCTTGAGTATGCGTGATGTCCTTTGGCTGTGCAGTGTATCTTGAGGAAATGGCGGAGATTCTTGCAATGCGTAGAATGACGAACAGAAGGTAAGCAATACTGGAGGCTTCAAAGCTGTTGAATGTAGACGCTATGTTCCTTCGTATAAGCAATATTGGAGCCTGCAATGCTTTATAATGTAGACGCCAAGTTCCTTCATGCAATGCGTATTTTATTTTTGGTTAAGGAAGCACTGTTATTAAGGATAAGAAACAAGGAACTTTCTACGGTAACGACTCCATACACAATTAAAACATGAAAACACGTATTTTCAGCCCAACGCAGAACAGCTAACAACGCTCGAGCGCACGTAGCCTGCTACAGAGGTTGGGAGAGAGCGCATCATTGCCATACTGAAAATATTGCACTTGTACCGCTTTAGAAATAACTACATGCCTTTTGCAGAAGTAGAGCACCATACTTTTTCAGCAGTCGCCGCGCGTATCATAAAGCTCTCTGCCCCGAACGGCATGTGGTAATAGGCCACATTTCTTAATGAACCATTTTAATTTATAACTTCGTCATTGTATCGAACGTGCATCGCAGCACGGACGCTGCCGCATCGCTGTTATCGCTAGCATCACCGTTTATTGCTGCACACAAAAAGAGAATACGAAATGAAAGTGAGCGTCCCAAATGGTCAGCAGCTGATGATGATGATGATATGTGGTGTTTTGTGGCGCAAGGGCCAGGTTTGGCCAAAGAGCGCCATGACATGTGGTAATGTTGAAGATGTATTATGGAAGATGTGACTTGGCTGTAAAGTGGCCTAAAAATATTCGCTATAAAGTGCGTAAAATCTACGTGCTATAAAATTATGGCGATGACTTATGACGAATACTATGAAGATTAAAATCCATCGTAGAAGAATGATGCAAATTATAAAATATATAAGAACGTAAAATTACATGGAGCACTGCTGCCTCGACAGAGCCCTTGAAAGACAAGGGCCTAGAGGCATGTGCTATACTAAAGAGATATCGCAGCGGCATCCTCTGAAGAGAGGACCCGCTACGAAAATGTGGGGCTAAAAACATGCAAGACAACATCTTTCAGAAAACTTAGGACGGCGTTGGTGTCAAATAAAGGTTCTGGGCCGAGTAGCATTGCGGGATGAAGGGGGATGTGATGCCGGTATGCTAAAGGAAAATGTTTCTTTCTTTCATATTCAGCTTCCCGACACTCCAGGAGGACGTGGAGGACGGTCAGCCTCTCCCCGCATCTACCGCAGGTTGGAGGATCATTTTCAGTGAGTAAATAGTTATGCGTGCCGAACGTGTGTCCTATTCTGAGACGACAGAATAGGACATCTGTTCGGCGCGATTTTGTAGTAGACGGCCAAAATCCTAACTGTGGTTTTATCACGTGGAGCTTATTATTTGTTTCCGCGTCCCATAGGCGTTGCCAGTGATTTCGTAGTTTCCTCCGCAAGAAGGGCTTCAGATCTGTGACAGGAACTGCAGCGGTGGGATTAGCAGAATGCCATGCAACTGACGTGGCCATCTGGTCCGCCAGAACATTACCTTCGATGGCCCTATGTCCTGGCACCCAGCATATAATCACATGCTGGTTAGATATATATGCGTTACATAAGATGGAATAGAGTTCAATTATAACAGGATTTTTGTGCTTACAGAACGATATCAAAGCCTTCACAACACTTAGGGAGTCCGTATAAATAACTGATCTTTTGAGTTTTGATTTCCTTATATGCTTCACGGTCGATAATATTGCATAGGCCTCAGCCGAAAAGATACTAGTTTCCGGATGCAGTACGCCGGATTCCGAGAAGGACGGACCGACGGCTGCATAGGACACCCCGTCGTGCGACTTCGATGCGTCTGTGTAGAACTCCGTGCAGGAGTGTTTGTGTTGGAGTTCCCGGAAATGCATTTGGATTGCAATCTCTGGGGCGTTTTTTGTAACTTCCATGAAAGATGTATCGCATTGTATCAACTGCCACTTCCAAGGAGGTAGCAGCTTGGCTGGATGCATTAGGCGAAGTTCGAGAAGTGGAACATGCATTTCATGACTAAGCTCCCTCACACGCAGCGAGAAAGGCTGTCTTACGGAAGGACGATTACGAAACAGTGTAGCATATGTCATGTCGTTAATGGTGTTAAAACAGGGATGTTCAGGATTAGAGTGGACTTTCAAAAAATATGTTTGGCTGATGTATGTTCTCTGGATATGAAGTGACCACTCATTCGATTCTGCATATAAGCTTTGTACGGGACTCGTTCTGAAAGCTCCTGTGGCTAAACGGATACCCAGATGGTGAACAGGGTCCAGCATCTTTAGCGCGCTCGGGGCGGCAGAGTGATAAATCACGGCACCATAGCCTAGGCGTGAACGAATGAGGCTTTTATAGAGTTTCAATAAAGACATCCTGTCACTACCCCATGTACTCTGGGATAGGAGTTTCATTATGTTCATCGTTTTTAGGCATTTTTCTTTAAGATGTTTAATGTGGGGGACGAAAGTGAGTCTGTAGTCAAGTATGACACCTAGAAATTTGTGTTCTTTGTTTACAGGTATTTGTTGTCCACCCAGTTCTAAGCAAGGGTCTGGGATCATTCCTCTCTTTCTTGTAAAAAGAACGCAAGTGCTTTTGTTAGGATTGATCTTAAAGCCATTCCTGTCTGCCCACATTGAGACTTTGTTCAGGCCATGCTGTACCTGTCTCTCGCACACTGCGAGGTTACAGGATTTGAAAGCTATCTGAATGTCGTCCACGTAGACAGAGTAAAAGATGGCCTGAGGTAATGAAGCGCGAAGCGTGTTCATCTTCACGATGAAGAGCGTGCAGCTGAGCACGCCTCCTTGGGGTACACCCGTTTCTTGCGTAAAAGGACGTGAGAGTGCATTGCCTACTTTTACCCGGAACGTACGATTTGACAGATAGCTTTCCATTATGTTAAGAGACCTGTCAGAAATGGGCATCCACGGTAATATGCTTAAGATTCCGTAACGCCACGTTGTGTCATAGGCCTTTTCCATATCGAGAAATATCGATAGGAAGAACTGTTTATGTATGAATGCCTCCCGAATATTTGCTTCAACACGTACGAGATGATCGGTTGTGGACCGCCCTTCTCGAAAGCCGCATTGATAAGGATCAAGCATTTTGCTCATTTCAAGGAAATGGATCAGTCGCCGATTAATCATTTTTTCAAATACCTTACAAAGGCAACTTGTGAGGGCTATCGGGCGGTAACTTGCCACTGAGGAAGGGTCTTTACCTTGTTTCAAAACAGGGACCACAATAGCTTCCTTCCATGCGGTTGGAAGGTACCCTGCATCCCAGATGGTGTTGAAAAGTGTGAGTAGTGTAACTTGCGTGTCATCGTGTAAGTTTTTGAGCATTTCATACATGATTCTGTCAGATCCGGGTGCAGAGCTCTTGCATGAGCTCAAGGCAGCTTTCAACTCAGCAATACTGAATGGGCAGTTGTAGGATTCACTCTGTGGACATTTTCTTTTGAGTGGCTTACATTCTTCTATTTGCTTATATTTCAGGAAGGATTTCGAATAATGTTTTGAACTTGACACACTCTCAAAGTGCTCCGCAAGTGAGTCTGCCTGATGTTGCAGCGTATCACCCTGTGTGTTTACCAGAGGGAGTGAATATGTTTGTCTCCCTCTAATTCTATTTACGCGGTTCCAGACTTTCGCCTCATCTGTAAACGAGTTGATGTTCGATAAAAACTTTTGCCAGCTCTCTCTTCTGGCCTGTCGGCGGGTTCTCCTGCCTTGAGACTTAACTTTCTTAAAGTTAACGAGATTCTCTGCAGTGGGCGAAGCGCGTAGCAACCCCCACGCTTTGTTTTGATTCCTACGTGCGACTCTACATTCATCGTTCCACCACGGGACATGCCGTTTGCATGCCGAGCCACTTACTTCACGTATGCATTTAGATGCGGCATCTATAATAAAAGCTGTAAGGTAATCCACAGCAGCATCAATTTGTAACGAGGACATGTCATCCCATGATATACTAGTTATGGTTCGGAATTTCTCCCAGTCGGCTGTGTCGACCTGCCACCTAGGAGCCTGTGGTAGATATTCGTTTTCTTTAAGTGTTCTTAATAGTATGGGGAAGTGGTCGCTTCCGTAAGGATTGTTCGCAACTGCCCACTCCAGTTCAGGCAGTATAGACGGGGAAACTATGCTGAGATCAATTGAAGAAAAGGTATTATTTGCAAGACAGTAATAAGTGGGTTTCTTCTTATTCAAAAGGCACGCACCAGAAGATGATGATGATGATGATGATATGTGGTGTTTTGTGGCGCAAGGGCCAGGTTTGGCCAAAGAGCGCCATGACATGTGGTAATGTTGAAGATGTATTATGGAAGATGTGACTTGGCTGTAAAGTGGCCTAAAAATATTCGCTGTAAAGTGCGTAAAATCTACGTGCTATAAAATTATGGCGATGACTTATGACGAATACTATGAAGATTAAAATCCATCGTAGAAGAATGATGCAAATTATAAAATATATAAGATTGTAAAATTACTTGGAGCACTGCTGCCTCGACAGAGCCCTTGAAAGACAAGGGCCTAGAGGCATGTGCTATACTAAAGAGATATCGCAGCGGCATCCTCTGAAGAGAGGACCCGCTACGAAAATGTGGGGCTAAAAACATGCAAGACAACATCTTTCAGAAAACTTAGGACGGCGTTGGTGTCAAATAAAGGTTCTGGGCCGAGTAGCATTGCGGGATGAAGGGGGATGTGATGCCGGTATGCTAAAGGAAAATGTTTCTTTCTTTCATATTCAGCTTCCCGACACTCCAGGAGGACGTGGAGGACGGTCAGCCTCTCCCCGCATCTACCGCAGGTTGGAGGATCATTTTCAGTGAGTAAATAGTTATGCGTGCCGAACGTGTGTCCTATTCTGAGACGACAGAATAGGACATCTGTTCGGCGCGATTTTGTAGTAGACGGCCAAAATCCTAACTGTGGTTTTATCACGTGGAGCTTATTATTTGTTTCCGCGTCCCATAGGCGTTGCCAGTGATTTCGTAGTTTCCTCCGCAAGAAGGGCTTCAGATCTGTGACAGGAACTGCAGCGGTGGGATTAGCAGAATGCCATGCAACTGACGTGGCCATCTGGTCCGCCAGAACATTACCTTCGATGGCCCTATGTCCTGGCACCCAGCATATAATCACATGCTGGTTAGATATATATGCGTTACATAAGATGGAATAGAGTTCAATTATAACAGGATTTTTGTGCTTACAGAACGATATCAAAGCCTTCACAACACTTAGGGAGTCCGTATAAATAACTGATCTTTTGAGTTTTGATTTCCTTATATGCTTCACGGTCGATAATATTGCATAGGCTTCAGCCGAAAAGATACTAGTTTCCGGATGCAGTACGCCGGATTCCGAGAAGGACGGACCGACGGCTGCATAGGACACCCCGTCGTGCGACTTCGATGCGTCTGTGTAGAACTCCGTGCAGGAGTGTTTGTGTTGGAGTTCCCGGAAATGCATTTGGATTTCAATGTCTGAAGCGTGCTTTGTAACTTGAACGAAAGATGTGTCGCATTGTATCAGCTGCCAGCACCAGAAGAAAAAAGGAACTGTTCAACAAGACGACCTCGCGCATCTATACGACAGTCACCCCACAGGGAGCTGTGCGCGTTGAGATCGCCAAGAACAACATAAGGTTCTGGCAATTCGTCTATAAATGACTGGAATTCATGTTTGTTTAATTTGTAGTGTGGGGGTACGTAAAGCGAGCTAATGGTGATGAGTTTGTTTAGGAGGACAGCTCGAACTGCCACTGCTTCAAGAGGCGTTTGGAGCTGTAAATGTTGACACGCAATGCTTTTGTGGATAACTACAGCTACACCTCCCGATGATGCGATAGCATCATCGCGATCTTTGCGAAAAGTTATATACTGTCGGAGAAAGTTTGTGTGTTTTGATTTTAGGTGTGTTTCCTGTAAACACAGCACTTTTGGATTGTGTTTGTGTATGAGTTCTTGCAAATCATCAAGGTTTCTAAGGAGACCTCTGATGTTCCATTGAATGATTTGTGTATCCATGTTTAAGGTAAATTGGTGCTGTGTTTACGGAAATGGAGTGGATGCCTTATATTACAGAGCCCTTTCGAGGCCCTGTAATAGGGGTTTTGTTCTTTCTGAAGCGTTCGAGTGAGTCTCGACGCTCCTTAGGCGTTTGGTGCGCCTTGGGGACAGGTGTAGTGTCCATTGCCTCCTGTGAGACGCCGGACAAGCGCTCTTGTGAGCGAGAGGTTTTCAGAGGGAGTCCCGCCTTGGAGGGCAAGACCCCTGCGCCCACCAGCCCGGAGGTCGATGGGGCACCCTGAGGGATTTGGCTGCGCTGGCCGTTGCCAGCGCTGGAGGGGGCCTCGACGGTTGGGGCAGCCTCGGCTGTGCCCACCTTCGGGGTCGATGGCTCCGTCTGCTCGGTTGGCGGAGCAGCGCTAGCTGCAACCACCGTGGGGGCAGATGGCGTGACTGCCGACTCACTGACTGTGGGTCGGACAGCCGCCGGAGGCCGTTGTGACGCTGCCCCCTGACGCGCCACATCAGCAAAGGTTTTCCTGGGCAGGTACGATACCCGCCTACGTGCCTCCTTGAAACTTATATTTTCCTTTACTTTTATTGTTACAATTTCCTTTTCTTTTTTCCACGATGGGCACGACCGCGAGTACGCGGCGTGCTCCCCATCACAGTTTACACAGTGGAGAGTGTTCGCACAAGCTTCAGTGGCGTGTTCAAGGGCACTGCATTTGGCGCATGTTTGGCGGCCTCGGCAGCTCTGCGAGCTGTGGCCAAAACGCTGGCATTTGAAGCATCTTAGAGGATTTGGCACATATGGTCGGACACGGAGCTTGATGTATCCGGCCTCTACAGACTCGGGCAGACTACTTGAACCGAATGTGAGTATCAGGTGCTTTGTTTGAATTTCTTTTCCATCTCTTCTTATCTTAATTCTTCTCACATTGACAACATTCTGATCACTGAAGCCCTCCAGGAGCTCAGCCTCTGTCAGCTGGAGCAAATCGTCATCCGAGACAACGCCGCGGGTGGTGTTGAGAGTGCGGTGTGGAGTCACTGTTAATGGAACATCTCCAAATGATACTAGACTGGGCAACTTATCGTACTGTTTCTGATCATGGAGCTCTAACAGGAGATCACCACTTGCCAGCCTTGATACCTTGTAGCCTGGACCAAGGACATCAGTTAAGGACTTTGAAACTAGAAAAGGGGAAATGTTTCGTACTTGTTTTTCTGATTTTTCTGAGTGGATCACATGGTAAAGTGGGAAGTTTTGTCTTTGTCGTCCAAGGAACTGGAAAACTTCATCGGTGCGCCCTCTTTTGTGAGGGCGATCAGGAAGCGGAGGGAAGGAGCTAGCCATAAAGGAATTGAATTTTCGGCAACAACGCCAGCCACCCACCATGGAGCCCTACAAGGGGACGTTACAGGGACTGTAAAAACAGGTCCTGCAAACGCCAGCTTTACGTTGTCACTATAACCAAATATGAGATAACCTAGGTTGGTTATTCACACAAGGTTAACCCTTGCTGCCTGGAAAAATTGGAAGTAAGCGGAAGCTAGGAGAAGACAGGAATGATGAAAAGTAAGAGAAAGGCGAAGATTAGAGGGAGAGAGAGACAGGAAAAGGCAACTACCGATTTCCCCCGGGTGGGTCAGTCCGGGGGTGCCGTCTACGTGAAGCCGAGGCCAAAGGGGTGTGTTGCCGCCGCCGAGGGGCCGTAAAGGTCCAAACACCCGGCATTGGCTCAACCCCCAGGATCCCCTTTTCCCGGACACGGCTAAGCCGCGCACGGCTACACGCGGGAGGGTCCAACCCTCGTGTGCTCGGGTACGTGGTGTCGCAACACACCAAACGCCTGCTGACGCAGACGCCCCTGCGGGGTGGTCAGCAGCTGTTCATGGCTGCAAGGCCGCCATCACTCGTTCATGCGGCTAACAGTGACATAACGAAATGTGAAGAGAATAACTCATTAATAACGCGCAAAAGAACTTGCTGTCGCCTTACCATGAAACGGCGATGAAGAAGGCGCTCTCAGAAGAACCCAACAACAATGGCAGGTGCATTTCATAGAAAGAGCCCGGCGGAGCGGTCTCACGAGGCTTCGCACATGTTGGGTCGTGTCCAGTGCTCGTGTGCCGCCTGTCAAACTGCTTGCCGCCGCCACAGCCGAATTTTTTTTTGTGGTAGGCTCTGCCACATAGCGGAATCAGGGAAGTTCCATAGCTCGGCCGCGAAACGGCTCGAGTGTCCGCTCTTGTCGTTTACTATGCTACTCTATGTGCGTACAGCCCTCAGATGTTTTCCAAGCTGAGCCGACAGCCGTTTTTGTTGCTTTCGCGAACGTTAGCTTCTATAATTGCGCCGACACAGGCGTCCAATGCCAAGTCGTCACACTAGCTTTTGGAATAATATCACAAGCGTTTCACAAGCAGGAGCTGAATGAAATGATTATTTTCTAACATTCTTTCTTTTTCTAGATGCCACGACGTTACATAGCCTAAATTGTGTAGGTGTTGTCTGCCTCTTTTGCGCTGTCCGTGCGTTTTCTATTTTTCTCTGCTTTTTTTTTCTGCTGAATACGGATGCTTTCGAGCGCTTGTGCTCTGTTGCGAATGCTATGGAGGAAAAGCTTCGCAAAATAAAATGGCGGGAAACTCTGCTCGATCGGCTTCGATGCACCACAACAATCACTGAAGCAATATTAGAGGGCATGATGATTACTCGAAAACGTGGGGAATGTGGGGGTTCCAGCAATATGCGAGTGCGATCATTACACGGGTAAATACGATATATCTTCGCACACAAGGCCATTTACTGGAAATCACGTGTTTCATCCTTTCACTGGGCGTTGGAACACTTGGCATTCGGTTTGCTGCGCGCGGCTTGGGACTGTACAGAATACGCAGCCATCCGCACTTTTCGATGCAGTTCGATAATTAAAGACTGGTTTGTTGTCTTACTGCTAATCCTATCGTTGAACCGCCGACCTGTAGGTTAGGGCAAACATAGTCCTCTGCAAAAACATCGCGCCTGACTGCGTGGGAAAAGCAAGTTTCCAGATATCGTCGAACGAATCTGAGAACTAGGAGGAGGCGAGGGCAAGTTCTGTGTGCCCTTCAAAAATGCTTCCACAGTCATCTGTGAACAAATGTGAGCATCCAGGAAATTCCTGGAATCCTACTTTATCTGGTAAATTTAAGTACCCCTTGTAGATTAGGTAATCAATATAAGGCAATCTTCATAGAATCGCAAAGAAGGGCTTGCTCCATGCTTATTGAAAACTTTAGTTTTTCATCTTGAACAGTTTTGCCCATTCTTCGGTAATGCGGGACCAACTATAAGCAGAAATTGCAAATAATAAGTAATAATGACTCATTCGTGAACTGTACATCAGAAAAAAAAAACAACCTCGCATGGATGATAAGTGCACTATAGCCTAGAAAAGCACTAAATATTATCGTTCTGCGACGGAAAGCAGAAAGATATTCATTCATAAATTTTTGTTCTGCCCATTTTTATTAGAACCTGTATAAATTTCTAATTGCTTTACATCCGATATCTCTTTACAGAAACTTTGTATAACAATTCATTTAAAGGTACAGCAAACTTCATTTGTTATGTTCAGCAGGTTTCGCGGAAACACAGTGCAACGAAGTCTAGTACGGCAAAAAGGCCGTCTCCTTGCTCTCACTGTTTTGAGTACATCAGGTAACGCTTCGAACTAGGCAATAATATTAGGTGTAATTGGAAAGCACAGAAAGTAAGCATTCTAAAGCAATATGATTCACATCCGTCCAATAAGCGCACAAACCACAGTGCGGCCTCAAACAATGACTAATAGGTGAGGCCCCTGCCACAGGAGTGGGACTGCCGCCTTAACATGGAAAACTACACTACCAAAACAAAATTTGAGCTGCGCGCCACGATGAAACTTAGAAGGCCGAGTTGAAACTGAGTGCGAAGTTACGCTTCTCTCAAACGCTCTCATTTCAACCCAGGCCTTCTCCTCGCGCTCTTCTGGAGGGTTTATTTCGTAATAACGCTGATTATTGCACTAGGCTGCTATTCCCCAATAGCTGACGTCAATCAAAAAGAGTGTGTGGTTTAGGGCGTCTTTTCTACTGTTACTGTGCACTTTCATTGACGAAGTTCAATTAAACAGGCTGAAGTAAGCGTACATGTACTTCCTGAACAAGCCGCCTGTTGTCTGATCACGCTTTGCCGCGGCAGCTCTCGTAGCAAATAAAGTTGGCCACCTTGCTTATCGGTGTCGTAGCCGTCGAGTTTTTCCAACGACCACCAGTGTTGAACGCTCAGTTAGTCTCGATCCACGGGCAACGTACAGTGAGACCATACTCACGCTTGCCAGCACGCGATCATCGTAGAAGCCCCAGCTAGACGCTTTGCAGGACTAAATGATAGCGCTAGAAATATGCTCAAGTTAGTTGTGGCTACCCGCCGTGGTTGCTCAGCGGTTATGGCGTTGGGCTGCTGAGCACGAGGTCGCGGGATCAAATCCCGGCCACGGCGGCCCCATTTCAATGGGGGCGAAATGCGAAAACACCCATGTACTTAGATTTACGTGCACGTTAAGGAACCCCAGGTGGTCGAAATTTCAGGAGTCCACCACTACGGCGTGCCTCATAATCAGAAAGTAGTTTTTAGCCACAACCGAAAGTAATTTTCGGTTGTGGCTAATGTCTGTCAGTCACGCTGGCGAAGGACCAAGCCGGCACGCACCAAGTAACATGGTCATATAGCTGCATATGTGGGTGAGCATGTACTCAAGCACTTGTCGGGGACGAATCTAAGGCTGCCCATGCGCATCACAGTTGCATTTAGCTGCGGTCTGCTCGTAGCTTAGATACCACGGCCGCCACGGGGTGCCGCGACGAGTCCACTGGTTAAGCCCAATACGCTCGCTGAGAAAATCGTGTTTGGTGCCTAGCGGGCGCCGAACTTGCAAATGGTGTCGTCGTTAACATGCAGCACTGGACTACCAAAATGGAAATTAAACTTGCCGCCACGATGCCGTTTAGACAGCGGAGTGTCGTGGCAACGCCTCGCTCCAACGTAACCTTCTTTGGGCAAGGTGTTGAACAATGTGTGAACGCGCCGCGCAGGCCGTGTGTGATTGCCAATAACTCCGCTTCTGCTAAATACGCTAAAGTAATTTGTGCGGCAAAGTATTTCGGAAACAGCCTACGTTCACTTGAAATGTCTTTCTCCACTGCGATTAAGAGCGGTTCAGGGCCCCTTCGAAGCGATCTGTGAGGGGGGCAGAGCCTAGGTGCACCTATCCATTGTAGCTTCTTACGTGCTGTGTTTTCGCCCCTCCGTTTGTGTTAAAGGGATGGAAAGCACGAGGGTTACTTCGCTCACTGCGGCTTCCACGCTTCCTCACCCCACCGTTCTGACAGCGAGTGGCCGCTGTCATTCAGTGTGATGTATTTATGTTTGTTTCTGCGTGCTTGGACCACGCTTGTCAATTTTGTTAGTAATCAACTGTTGATTAGTTTATATGGCCATAAGCCTACTATCCTCATTTCGTATGGCTGTCTACTAATTTGCTATCGGAATCCTGTATTCGCCTATTGGGTGAAAGGGTGACTTTTCTTCCTTTGTAGCAGACATTAAATCCCCAAACGAAATTGTTCACTAAGAATACCTCTAAAAGACCAAAAATAGTGGCATTGTCTGCGTTTCCATAGGGTTCGAGTTCATGCTTCCTTCAAGCATTATTCAAGGAAGCTCGTTACATGAGTTTACGAACAGTAACATGAACGCATTTCTTAACAACAAAATTTTATTTGTGAGCACTGTCTAACACTAATCAAACGTCGGTTCTCGCACATGGCTGTGGCCGTCAAGGTAGCGAATGACTAGTGTGGTGTCATTTCTTGTGCCTTTGACTATGTCGTAGTACTACGTCCTCTGAATTTAACCATGATGACAACGACTCCGGAACATGCAAGATTTAATCCTGCCTCGAAGCCAGGACAGCTCTGACAGCTGCCTTTAAGAGTTTAAAGTTTTCTTTTTGTTTCTAAGTTCTTTCTTGTTGTTTTTTTTTTCAGGTGAACCCTTGAGGCCGACATGCAGAACGAGCAGCAGTCATCACGATGGCCGCTGAGAGGAACCCGTGCCTAGTGGTTCTTGTGAACAGAAATGCGATCCAGCATCCAAGAAAGTGTGCACTTCCTGACCGATGACATCTGCTCCCTTCGTTTTGTATGGACCAGTTCCATGTAATACGAATGAGTGGGACTGGCTCCTTGTGGACTTCAATGAAATCCCTCCCGACGCCCCTTTGCCTGACCCTGACTTGTCTTTTCTGAAAGGACCACAAGCTGTATGAATATCCGTTTCAATTTATAAGTTCCCTTCTTTATTTAACGCAGTCTCTTAATCACACTGGTTGCGAATACCGAATGTTTTCACATTTCGAAACACATAGATTCAAAGTTAACATCAAGTTTTTGTTGTTACCAGTACAGTAATTATTTGCATTGATGAAATAATCGCGCTTCCAATGCCAATCACAAGTGAGGTCTATTAGAACTAGAAACTGCGTTTTTGCTATTACTCTTCTGGCGCTCCGTGTCAATGACAATGAATGACACAAGGGACAGCACGTCACCACATGAAATTAGAAAGAGTCAATAAGGGTAGTGCTATACCACCAAACATTGCTTTCATTGTGATGCAGACATAGTGAGACTCGTAAAACAGCAAACTCCTTTGCCAACTGTGATAACACACTTACACAACACAACTCCACCCGACCCAGGTTGATAATAGCTACCAAGGTAGTGAGCATGACTTTTGAGATTAGGGGGCCCCTACAGGGCGTTAAAACTCTTGGGTGTGCAACAATATCTGTTAAGCCTGCTTACCACCAGGTACATGCATCTGGTTTTTATGTACGTGCTATTGAAATGCTATCTGCTATTGAAATGTTAACTATGCTATAACTAGCACTGACGATTGATTCAGTAGTTTGTATTCTGTTAGCAAATTTTACGCCAGTGAAATTTTGTTGCAGTTTCCTTTAAGTATTGTGAACTGTGCTGTTAATAAACATAACCGTTAAACGGCAATATACATTACACAATATGAAAAGAAACAACTTTGTAGATCACATTAGGTTGTTCACCATTTACTTCAAAACTTCTCTAAAGCTCCTCTTCAAGTAGATTCCAACATGTGAATGGCCCTGAATAATGCTTTTGGCCTTGGTCCTGAACACATTATACCTCGACTTTCAAAATCAAGAAAGGGGCTGACAGATGGAATAGCACACTGTGGTATAAAGTTTGCAAACAGGGATAAGGTGCCTCAGAAAGGCTGGTCAACGTATCGATAGGAGGACCAATCTTCGCCAAAGGCGGCCTCGTCATCCTCGGCATGTTAGTTTTGAACGGTTAGTGCAGTGACGTCACGTGCGGGTGTTGTCGCTCGCTGCTGCTTTGAAAGGGAGAGACTTCAGAGGAAACGAGCGCAGTCGTCCGACGTCTGTGAGCTTCGTTCCCAAGAAGGTGGACAAGAGCCGGAGAGTGGGAGCGCGGGGAGAAAATAAAAGAAAGGCCCAGAGAAAAAAAAACAGAAAGGAAAGAAAGACGGGGGGGGGGAAGCCAGGGTGACAGCAAGGCAGAAAAAAGGGAGTAAGAAAGAACAAGAAGGAAAAAAAAATTAAGAAAGACGGGAGCGCGTTGGGAATGCGGGAAGTTAGGGCCGATGTACGCTCAAACCGCCAATGGCCGCACGCCGCACCGCAAGGCAGCGGTCCGCCAGCAATGGCCGACGTGACGTCACGAGAGGCGGTCGTGAACTTTTGCCTCCGTGCGGCGCCCGCATAAACATGGCGCTGGTTCGTAGCGAAGCGGAGTGCAAGGCCTAGGCCCCTAGGCTGCAGCGGCAGTTTCTTTTTTGTGTGGTTTATTGTGTTCATTGCAAGAGCTATTCAGCACCTGCAAAGCTATTTGTCTTACGCAACAAGCAGCTGTACTCTTCCTGACCTCTTCAGTACGTGCGATCGCCAAAGGAAACAGACGGATGTGTGTTGTGTTTACGCGAGGGTCGGAAGTTATGGAGCCGCCGATTTCGTGTGTTTTGCCGTTTTTTGCATGTGCATTACAAACGCGCAGGCCATCGTATACACCTGCATTCTAAGCATGACACTAGTTCGGTACGCGGCAAAATGAAAAGATTGCGATCGACCTCCTCAGCAGATGGTGTTCGTAGGTGTTGTGTGTGCGCGCTTCATCGATACGAAGATTGCAAGTTTGTGTAGTACTGGTTTGTGTTTCAGTAGTGATGGCACGTTGTGTAGCGATGAGCTTCATTATCGCCTCATCGAAGTCATTCGTAATGTGCTGTTTGTGTCTACCTTCGTGTGAGCTGTTTTGCGGGCTGCGATGCGCATTGGTGAACGCGAACACGTACAGAAAGTTCGAGCGCTAGGGTTCTTGCTTTTACGAAGCGTAAGTGTACTGTGCTGTGTGCATGCAAAGTGTCGCAGTGGTGCTAGGCGTATAAGTGTTCGTTTCATGCAATATGCATATGTTCTGAAGTGAACCGTGCATAAGCGTCGCGAGTGAGTTTCGGTTCCGGCCCTTTCTGCCTCGCTCACGTATCTTGTGTGTTTTTCAGACGTTATTTCTGTGCTATGAAGGTGTTTATAATCGATGAGGGCAATATAAGGAACAGCTTAAAAGTTACATGAGTACATGCGCACTGTCGTGAAATGTGGGCGCGCTTATATGCACTGTTCTCGTGAACGCAAATTTCAGGCACTGTACATTGTTGTCATGTGGACATTGGTGTGAACAGCAGAAATCCTGAGGCGTATTTCTAGATTAAGCAAAGTATACAGTATTATACTGAGGGATGTGAACGCCTTGCATGTGAAAGAAATTCTTTTTTCTCCTTGAGATAAAGACTTGCCATTAAGGCATAATTCTTGGTGCGTATATGTGTAGTATATGTGTGCGGTGAGGCCTGTGTTGTGTATGAATTGAAGCAGTGTTTTGTGGAATCTGTTATGTATCCAGCGGTCATAGCTGGTTGTGACACTGTAGCGGAGGCCGGCTTGCAGTAGGAGACGCGAGCGTTCCGACTGTAAACCCGTACATGTACATATTAGGTGGTATGCATCTGCTTCCACCACAAGAACGGAGCAGTATGGACACATAGCACCCAGTGGTAAATGCGACCAGTTCCACCTTGAGATAACAGCCGGTGTAAGGGCCACCCCGGCCCGAAGCCTCCTAAGCACAACTTCCTCCGCTCTAGTAAGGTGAAGGGGTAGGGAGCAGACACACCGTAGGATAAGAGCGCGTGTGTCCTGCCGGAGAAGTTTCTGAATACCCGCTAAAGAATCAGTGAAGATACCTATTTGCTTGATGGTAGGCAGCTTAGATGTCGCATCTTGCACAGTGTCTTGGATGGCTTGAAGTTCCATTACTAGAGTGCTGGCTACCGTAGATAAATAGCGCTGGTGGCCGCTGATGAAATTATGTGTAGTACTCAGGAATGATGTGCTTCCGCCGACTGGGAGAATGGCAGCATCCGTATAGACTTTGCAGATGTTAGCGCATGATGCATCGGCGATATTGTGTTCGTCAATAATACCTGTTGTATCGCTGCGTCATAACTTCGTTGGCTTATTAGTTGTGATGTTGAGTTCCCAGGGAGGCATTGCATAGGGCTGATTGTCAATCAGAGAGCCGCGTTGAAAATTAGCTTGCAACGCAGCGACAGCCGGAACAAGTTGCTTTTTTATTTCACGTGCTTTTTCACGTTGCAATATTAACTCTGCAATTCTGTTGAGCTGGGCATGTTCCTGTAAGGTTGGTATCGGAGTGATGCGGGGCAGTGCTGTGATTGTGCGTATAGCATCGCGATTAATCGTCTCCAACTGTGCCAGCTGTGCCAAAGTCAGCCGTTGAAATTGTGCCTGACATAAAATTCGTGGCTACAAGACTGCACGCACCAACCGTCGAGCTACGTCAGTACGAGCTCCAGCTGCTTTTGCTGCAATGCGACGAATAAGGTGAAGTGTTTTTGTCGAACTCTGTCTGGTTTTACGGAGCCAGTGTGCACCACTGCCGGAGTGGTGAATATCGAGACCCAGTATGCGGACCTCTGAGGCCTCAGGGATTGTCAATGCGCCGAGTTTAAATGTAAACGGGTGCTGCATGATTCTTGTGCGTCCTTTCTTGTTGGCCACCACAACGCAGCTTGATTTTTGGGCGGAAATCTCCAACCCTGCTTTCTGAGCGTAGTTGTTCAGAACACCAAGGGCTTCATGAAGCTGTTGAGTTTGTCTAGATATATCTTCATGCACGGACCACAGCATGACGTCATCCGCATAGATTAAGAACCTCACGTCTGGAATCCGATGCAGTTGCCAGGCTAGAGGTATTAGAGCAACGTTGAAGGGAAGAAGAGCCAAAACCGAACCTTGTGGGACTCCTCTGTTCGATGTGAAGTATCTTTCTTGCCTTCCATCTACTCTAATCGCAAATGTGCGATTCTGAAGGAATGTGTAGATGAATCTTATCACCCGTGGTGGAAGTCCCAGGTCGATGAGGTTGGCTATAATGATTTCATGGTCTATATTGTCATAAGCTTTCGTTATGTCTGTTGCTACTACCGTGCGCACAGCGTGACTGTGTGGTGAAACCTGTAAAATATCGTCTGCTAATATACAAAGTCCGTCTTCAGTTCCCTAATAAGAACGGAATCCGACTTGAGCAGGATGACATTTATCGTGGCGTTCAAGCCACCAGGAAACACGTGTGGCCAGCATCTTTTCAGCGAGCTTGCAGACAGTTCAGGTTGCTGAAATGGGGCGTAAAGACTGCAGGCTATTTGGAGTCTTTCCTGGTTTCGGGATCGTGACAACACTTGAATGCTTCCAATCAGGTGGAACGTTTCCAGTCTCCCATACTTTGTTAATAGCCTGAAGAAGTGCGTCTAGAGCTGCTCCTTCCATGTTCTTGAAAACCTCATAGGAATAACATCGGGACCAGGTGTTGTTCGTTGCTTCGAAGTTTCAATCGCCGCTAGTAGTTCGGCCATGCTGAAAGGGCTGGATATTTCGGATTTGGAAGTTGTGTCAGACTCATCAATTTCGGGGCAGTTTATAGGTGACGCGTGATCGTATTTCGGGTAAAACGCTCTAGCAGCGTGTGCTGCAAATTGATGTGGCGCACTCTGCATCGCTAACCTAACGCTCGCTGCAGGGTCTGGTTGCTTATGACCGCGTTCCATTGAGCGGAACGTACGCCAAAGCGCTCTGTTTCCAATGCCTGATCCAAGATTCTCGCACCACTCATACCATCGTCGTCGAGAAAGTTGCTTTTCGTGCCGACGCGCCTTCGCCGC
Organism: Dermacentor variabilis; assembly: GCF_050947875.1. Lineage (NCBI taxonomy): Eukaryota > Metazoa > Arthropoda > Arachnida > Ixodida > Ixodidae > Dermacentor > Dermacentor variabilis. Next base: position 110,182,410 of record NC_134575.1, on the reverse strand, counting down.
CATATGGTTAGCACGTGCACGGCTACCTGGTGCATCGGGATTCCTTGACGCATACACTTCTGCCTGACGTCGCTTTGCCCAAAGTTGCAAAAGGGCGAGGTCCGGTTGAGGTTGCTCCTCGTCAACTGTGGTTACAGTGGTGTTCAGCTGCTTGTTTCTTGTTAGTATCTGAGTACACACTGTTAGTGCCAACACCAGTGGCACGGCATGACATTTAATGTGTGAAAATTAGATACTTCCTTTTGATTCTTGACAATTTGGATTTTTTGATAAAAAGCCATATGCATGTAACAAAGCATGACGATGACAACACAACTGGTATGGTCGATATATGACTCCAGGATTGTAGCAGCAGAACTTAAGAAACACGGACAATATCTCTTATCTATCTGAGGCTGTCTCAAAACGGTGTCTTCCTTTCTTGTCAAGGCGATTGACCAGTGTCAAGGCAATTGATTGTCAAGGTGTACTTACACATTGCTCTCTTGTTTTACTTATCTCAAATGCCTCAAGAATCTCCTGAGTTAGCCTATTGTTGTTCCTTTTCAGGACTTGCACTTCATGAAATTTGGGGGTGCACGTGCTTACTTGGCTATCTTGTCCCTTCTTGTTCATTGTGCAATGTTTGCAGGCAAGGCCAAATTGCTGCCAGGGGTCCGTGAAAGTGATAATGCGTGCACTCTTGTTCGATCATTAAGGCCTCTTCCTGTTTGCCCTATGTATTGCTTTCCACAGGACCGGGGGATGGTGTACACTACTCCTTTGACGCAATCGCAGTATCTGCTCTGGTGCGTGATCTGGCACTGTGGTTCCTTTTTTCCCTGGTACATTCGTGTGCACATACTTTTTCCCTTGTATGGTGCTGAGCACACTACTTTTACCAATCTTGATGATATTGTGGGTCAGTCCATTCACATATGGAATTTTTGCTGAATTAGTTTTGGCATCCGCAGCTTCAGGTCCGCTTTTGCTCTCTTGTTTTCTTTTAATCTTCTCTACGAGGCCTTCAGCTATGCTGCATAGCATTGACACTGGGTACCCTGCATTTTTCAGCCCACTTAACCGCCGCTGAAAATTTTGTTCAGTTTGATGCTAGCATGATTTGTTTAGTGCTGAACTAAACGCTGCACTCGCTATTGCCATTTTTACAGTCTTGGAATGGATTGAAGTGATGGGAAGAAATTGTTTCTGTGCTCTGGGCTCGTACCCTCAGCATAGGCGTCCTGGTTGGAATTCTAGTAAAATGTCGAGGAACTACTAAGAACTGTCGTTCGGACGCTCATAAGTGAAGTTCAGCTCTGGGCACATTGATTGAAAGGACTCCAGTACGGTGTCCTTAAGTTGTTGGTCATCGGTTGCATTCTCTGTTTGGCAGTGTATCAAGAGGTCGTCCACGTATAGATAGATCCGTCTGACACGCCTTTCCTTGACGGATCCTTGAATTTTCTTGTCGCATGCTGCCAGATACAAGTAACTCAGGGTTGGTGCTATTTTGATCCAATGCAGACCTTTATTTTTTTGGGCAAACAAGGTACCATCATGTACAGTGATTGCGGCAGCGAGATAGGCGCTCAACATCTGCAAGAAAGTTTCCACAGACATGCCTACCGAGTTTTGAAATGCATTGGCTCCTTGGTCCTCGGGGGTCTCTCTCAGTACATTCATCACATCCGCGTGCGGTATTAAATAGTACATGTATTCAATGTCAATCGAGAACCCGTACCAATAATTCATTTCGTATATTCTTATCTCGGAGGTTAGTTCTTCAGAGTTCCTAATCATGAACGGATCTTCTACCCTAACTTGGGAAAGTTGCTTGAAAAAGTATGCCGAAAGCAGCGATCGCCATGTGCCAGCTTCCGATAAAACGGCACGGAGGGGGGTACCATATTTATGGGTTATTGCACTGAAGAACAGCGACAGCATGCTGGTTTTTGCTGCTTTAACCTTGTTGCACAGCTGGCTACCATTACTTACTTCTTGTAGAAGCATCTTGGACCTTTCTTTTCGCTTCCATTAGGTCTTTATTTTGCCTTGCGGAAGTTCTTGTTGATGGCTTCTTATTTTCTGGCGTTTTAGCTGCTGGCATTGAGTACTACAAATCCTCCTTCTTTGTCTGAAAGGCTCAATCTTAAGTTTTATTTTTCAATTTCTTTACATATTTAATGAAACTCGGCACATGGCTTTTGCTTTCTTTTAAATGAACCAGTGTATCTACTCCTTCAGCCACAACTCTGCTAGCGTCCTCTTCATTCCCTTTTGCTGCGACTCGTCTGATAATGGCAAGCTGCCCTGCTGCATCTAGTCTCGGGGGAAGCGCAAATTTTGGATACGTCCTTAGAAAGTTGTGACAGCTTCACCTGTCCTACTGTGACCACTGGGTTCTTGCTTATCGTCTCATACTCTCTTTGACCATGTATTGTTAACTTCAAAATTGGCAGGAACCACTTATTCCACATGTGTTCAGTGTTAAAACTGGCGCTGGCCAAGTGAAGACGATGAGATTTTTTTCACAGGATCTCGCCTTGGGGAAGTCGGTGAGTAGGCGAGTCTCTTTCCACATTTCAGCCCGCAGTATCTTCATAATTCTTCTTGCATGTCCTTGGGAAGGCGACAACATCCCGAGTAGCAACATAACGTCTTCCACCAAAACATTCTTTTTGATGAAACCTGAAAATAAGCGAGCCCAGCATGTGAAGAAGGCAATGTGAAGACATATTTGTCGTGGGTCAAGCAGATGTGGCCAACAAGTAGAAACGCTCAGAGTGCTGAAAATGAATGTCAGAAGGGTGTTCAACAGGGCCATGAATGAATGTTTGATGTTTTGTGGCGCAAGGGCCAAGTATGGCCAAAGAGCGCCATGTCCGTGTTAATGGGCTTGCAGTGAAATTATGAGTTCGATGAAGTTGGTGTGACGTGGCTGTAGAGGGGCCTTAAAAACGGTCGCGCTAAAGCGCGCAAAATCTGTATAATAAGATTATGGCGATGACTTATGACGTGTACTATGAACATTAAGATACATTTAAATAGAATGATACGATGCGTAAAAATATCTAAGGTTATAAGATATGCTCGAGCACTACTGCCTCCTTAGAGCCCTTGAAAAAACAAGGGCCTGGAGGCATGTGCTAGGCAAAACTGTTATCGCAGCGGCATCCTCTGGAGCGAGGATGCTCTACGAATTTCTTGGGCATATAACGTGTAGTACGACATCATTTAAGAAGCACAGGACTGTCTTGTTGTCAAACAGCGGTTCCTTACCAAGAAACATAACCGGGTGTAGAGGGATGTGATGTTTGTAAGCAAGCGGAAAATGTTTCTTTCTCTCAGTTTCGGCTTCCCGACACTCCAGGAGCACGTGTAGGACAGTAAGCACCTCACCGCATCTACCACAGATTGGAGGTTCACTTCCAGTAAGCAGATAATTATGGGTGCCAAATGTGTGTCCTATTCTGAGGCGACAGAATAGGACATCTGTTCGCCGAGATTTTGTTGGGGAGGGCCAAAAACCTAACTGCGGCTTTATAACGTGCAGTTTATTATTTATCTCTGCGTCCCACATGCGTTGCCAGTGGTTTCGCAGTTTCTTTCGTATGTAAGGTTTCAGATCTGTGAGAGGCACCAAATCAGTATTATTAACAGCAGGGAGTGCAATTGACGTAGCCATCTGGTCTGCCAAGACGTTACCTTCGATTCCCCTGTGGCCGGGTACCCAGCATATGATGATTTGCTGGTTAGACAGATAAGTTTTGCATATGTCGGAATAGACCTCAGTAAGTACAGGATTTTTATGTTTGTAGGGTGACATTAAGGCCTTCACCACACTTAGGGAGTCTGTATATATTACGGCTTTTTGGAGTTTTGTTTTCTTTATATGCTTTACAGCCGACCATATAGCGTAGGCCTCTGCCGTAAAGATACTTGTTTCTGGATGTAGTACATCGCATTCCGAAAAAGAAGGACCGACGGCTGCATAAGATACTCCGGCATGTGACTTGGAAGCGTCTGTGTAGAACTCTGTGCACGAGTGTTTGTACTGAAGTTCTAGGAAATGCATTCGAATTTCTACATCTGGAGCATGCTTTGAAACTTTTAGAAAGGATACGTCACATTCTGTGACCTGCCAGTCCCAAGGAGGTAATAGCTTGGTTGGGCGCATTAAGCGGTGCTCCAGGAGTGGGACATGCATTTCATCGCTAAGCTCCTTCACACGCAGCGAGAAAGGCTGTCTTATAGACGGACGGTTGCGGAAAAGTGTAGCATACGTCATATCGGTAATGGTATTAAGACATGGGTGTTCAGGAATGGAATGCACTTTAAGGAAATAAGTAAAGCTGACGTATGATCTCTGTAAGCGGAGCGGCCACTCATTCGATTCGGCATATAGGCTTTCGATCGGGCTTGTTCTGAAAGCACCAGTGGCTAGGCGGATACCTAGATGATGGACAGGATCCAGCATCCTTAGCGCGCTCGGGGCGGCAGAGTTATACACTACGGCCCCATAATCCAATCGTGACCGTATTAGGCTCTTGTAGAGATTCATTAGACACTTTCTGTCACTTCCCCACGTAGTCTTGGATAGAAGTTTTATTAAGTTCATTGTTTTTAGACATTTTTCTTTGAGATATTTGATGTGTGGAATGAAAGTGAGTCTATCGTCAAGTATAATACCTAGGAATTTGTGCTCTTTGTTGATAGGAATTTGTTGTCCACACAGTTCTAAGCAAGGATCCGGGACCAGGCCTCTCTTTCGTTTAAAAAGTACACAAGAACTTTTGTGAGGATTGATTTTAAATCCGTTTTTCTCTGCCCATTTTGATACTTTGTTTAAACCATGCTGTACCTGTCTCTCGCACACTACGAGGTTACAGGATTTAAAAGCTATTTGAATGTCGTCCACATAGATAGAGTAAAAAATGGCCGGAGGTAATGAAGCACGGAGCGTGTTCATCTTCACTATAAAGAGCGTGCAGCTAAGGACGCCTCCCTGGGGTACACCAGTTTCTTGTGCAAAAGGACGTGACAGTACATTGCCGACTTTTACACGGAATGTGCGATTGGACAAATAGCTTTCTATGAGGTTTAGGATATTACCATGAATGCCCATTTCTGACAAGTCTCTTAAGATTCCGTATCGCCACGTTGTGTCGTATGCCTTCTCCATATCGAGGAATACGGATAGGAAAAACTGTTTGTGTACAAATGCGTCACGGATGTTTGCTTCTATACGTACAAGGTGATCAGTTGTGGAGCGCCCTTCCCTGAAGCCACACTGATAAGGATCAAGTATTTTGTTCTGTTCAAGGAAATGGATGAGGCGCCGATTTATCATTTTTTCAAATACCTTACACATGCAACTTGTGAGGGCTATCGGGCGGTAGCTTGCCACTGAGGAAGGATCTTTGCCTTGTTTTAAAACAGGGACCACAATGGCTTCTTTCCATGCAGTCGGAAGGTACCCTGCGTCCCAGATAGTGTTGAAAAGTGTAAGTAGTGTAACTTGCGTGTCATTGTGTAAGTTTTTCAGCATTTCATACATGATTCTGTCAGATCCCGGTGCAGAGCTCTTGCATGCGCTCAAGGCAGCTCTGAACTCTGCAATACTAAAAGGACGGTTGTATGGTTGATTTTGACGACATTTTCTGTTGAAAGGCTTACGTTCTTCTATTTGCTTGTATTTGAGGAAGGATTGTGAATAATTTGATGAACTTGACACGTTCTCAAAATACTCCCCAAGTGAGTCTGCCTGGTCTTGTAGTGTATCGCCCTGTGTGTTTACCAGGGGGAGTGAATGTGTTTGCCGCCCTTTAATCCTATTAACTCTGTTCCAGGCTTTGGCCTCATCCCTAAACGAGTTAATACTCGATAAAAGCTTGTGCCAGCTTTCTCTTCTGGCCTGTCGGCGGGTTCGCCTGCCTTGGGACTTTATTTTTTTAAAGTTTATAAGATTCTCTGCAGTGGGAGAAGCGCGTAGCAACGCCCACGCCTTGTTCTGATTCTTACGGGCGATCCTACATTCGCTGTTCCACCACGGTACACGTCGTTTGCATGCCAGACCACTCACTTCGGATATGCATTTTGATGCGGCATCTATTATGAATGATGTTAGATACTCTACAGCAGCATCAATTTCTAGAGAAGACATGTCGGCCCATGAGATGTTAGTGAGAGTTCGAAATTTCTCCCAGTCTGCTGTGTCTACCTTCCACCTAGGAGCTTGCGGAGGATATTCGTTTTCTTTAGATGTTCTTATCAGTATGGGAAAGTGGTCGCTCCCGTAAGGATTCTTCGTAACTTCACATTCAAGTTCGAGCAGTATAGACGGGGAAACTATACTAAGATCTATTGAAGAAAATGTTCTGTTTGCTAGAGAGTAATATGTGGGTTCCTTTTTATTCAGCAAGCACGCACCGGAAGAAAAGAGGAACTGTTCAACAAGACGACCTCGCGCGTCTGTACGAGAGTCGCCCCACAGGGAGCTGTGCGCATTGAAATCGCCAAGAACAACATAAGGTTCTGGCAATTCGTCTATAAATGACTGAAATTCATGCTTGTTTAATTTGAAGTGTGGGGGTACATAAAGCGAGCAAATGGTGACGAGTTTATTTAAAAGAACAGCTCGAACCGCCACTGCTTCAAGGGGCGTTCGTAGCTGTAAACGTTGACAGGCTACACTTTTTTGAATTATAATTGCAACACCGCCCGATGATGCGACAGCATCATCGCGATCTTTCCGAAACGTAACATATTGTCGAAGAAAGTTTGTGTTTTTTGATTTTAAGTGTGTTTCCTGTAAACACAGCACTTTTGGATTGTGTGTATGGATGAGTTCTTGCACATCATCAAGATTCCTAAGAAGACCTCTGACATTCCATTGAATGATTTGTGTATCCATATTTAAAGAAATATAGGTGCTGTGTTTACGGAAACGGAAGAGATGTCTTACATTACAGAGCCCTTTCGAGGCCCTGTAATAGGTGTTTTGTTCTTTTTGAAGCGTTCGAGCGAGTCTCGACGCTCCTTAGGCGTTTGGTGCGCCTTGGGGACAGGTGTAGTGTCCATTGCCTCCTGTGAGACGCCGGACAGGCGCTCTTGCGAGCGAGAGGTTTTCAGAGGGAGTCCCGCCTTCGAGGGCAAGACCCCTGCGCCCACCAGCCCGGAGGTCGATGGGGCTCCCTGAGGGATTTGGCTGCGCTGGCCGTTGCCAGCGCTGGAGGGGGCCTCGGAAGTTGGGGCAGCCTCGGCTACGCCCACCTTCGGGGTCGATGGCTCCGTCTGCTCGGTTGGCGGAGCAGCCCTAGCTGCAACCACCGTGGGGGCAGATGGCGTAACTGTCGACTCACTGACTGTGGGTCGGACAGCCGCCGGAGGCCGTTGTGACGCTGCCCCCTGACGCGCCACATCGGCAAAGGTTTTCCTGGGCAGGTACGATACCCGCCTACGTGCCTCCTTGAAACTTATATTTTCCTTTACTTTTATTGTTACAATTTCCTTTTCTTTTTTCCACGATGGGCACGACCGCGAGTACGCGGCGTGCTCCCCATCACAGTTTACACAGTGGAGAGTGTTCGCACAAGCTTCAGTGGCGTGTTCAAGGGCACTGCATTTGGCGCATGTTTGGCGGCCTCGGCAGCTCTGCGAGCTGTGGCCAAAACGCTGGCATTTGAAGCATCTTAGGGGATTTGGCACATATGGTCTGACACGGAGCTTTATGTACCCGGCCTCTACAGACTCGGGCAGAATACTTGAACCGAATGTGAGTATCAGGTGCTTTGTTTGAATTTCTTTTCCATCCCTTCTTATCTTAATTCTTCTCACATTGACAACATTCTGATCACTGAAGCCCTCCAGGAGCTCAGCCTCTGTCAGCTGGATCAAATCGTCATCCGAGACAACGCCGCGGGTGGTGTTGAGCGTGCGGTGTGGAGTCACTGTTAATGGAACATCTCCGAATGATACTAGACTGGGCAACTTATCGTACTGTTTCTGATCATGGAGCTCTAGCAGGAGATCACCACTTGCCAGCCTTGATACCTTGTAGCCTGGACCAAGGACATCAGTTAAGGACTTGGAAACTAGAAAAGGGGAAATGTTTCGTACTTGTTTGTCGGATTTTTCTGAGTGGATCACATGGTATTGTGGGAAGTTTGGTCTTTGTCGTCCAAGGAACTGAAAAACTTCATCGGTGCGCCCTCTTTTGTGAGGGCGATCAGGAAGCGGAGGGAAGGAGCTAGCCATAAAGGAATTGAATTTTCGGCAACTACGCCAGCCACCCACCATGGAGCCCTACAAGGGGACGTTACAGGGACTGTAAAAACAGGTCCTGCAAGCGCCAGCTTTACGTTATCGCTATAACCAAATATGAGATAACCTAGGTTGGTTATTCACACAAGGTTAACCCTTGCTGCCTGGAAAAATTGGAAGTAAGCGGAAGCTAGGAGAAGACAGGAAAGATGAAAAGTAAGAGAAAGACGAAGATTAGAGGAAGAGAGAGACAGGAAAAGGCAACTACCGATTTCCCCCGGGTGGGTCAGTCCGGGGGTGCCGTCTACGTGAAGCCGAGGCCAAAGGGGTGTGTTGCCGCCGCCGAGGGGCCGTAAAGGTCCAAACACCCGGCATTGGCTCAACCCCCAGGATCCCCTTTTCCCCGGACACGGCTAAGCCGCGCACGGCTACACGCGGGAGGGTCCAACCCTCGTGTGCTCGAGTACGTGGTGTCGCAAGGCACCAAACGCCTGCTTGCGCAGACGCCCCTGCGGGGTTCAACAGGGCCAGTTGGTTCGTTCTTCGAGGATTGTAGCCGCAGAACTTAAGGAATGCGGACACAGAAGGGACAAGATAGCCAAGTAAGCATGTGCCCACCCAAATTTCATGAAGTGCGATTCCTGAAGAGGAACAATAGGCTAACTCGGAAGATTCTTGAGGCATTTGAGATAAGTAAAACAGGAGTGCAATGTGTAAGCACACCGTCAGTCACCTTGACAAGAAAGGAAGTCACCGTTTTGAGACAGCCTAAGATAGATAAGAGATATGGCGACGAAATCAATAAGAGTGGGAATTTCAACAAAGAAATCAGTTGACAGTGCAACTGCATCCTCATCTAGTCGTTCCTTCTATGTCCGCATTCCTTAAGTTCTGCTGCTACAATCCTCGAAGAATGAACCAAATAGCCCAGTCAAAACACCCTTTTGTCAATATATGATGTTCTGTTGGCTGTTGGAGCATGCAGTGTGTATGCAAGCGTCGAAACCAATATTTGAAGCTGTCGATATTGCATAGGGATGTGCGAATATTTACAACTTTGTAATAATGCGTCGAATAGTGCCCCATTTGATTGGGTGGTCACTTTATGTAAATATGAATATTTTTTTCATTCCATGCTCTTCCCAGTCTACCCACGGCACCTATTGTCAGTCATTAAGCTAACCTCTTTGCTATGTGATGTAGATAGCACATGGGATCATCTTGTTGTTGTAGGCTTCCACAACTTCTCTTTTTCTTTGGTTACTACATTTCAGCAAGATCACCATCCTGTGGAAGATACACTTGCATGAAGCGCAATGTATGGCAAGGTTTCCGGGTGCTTGTATCCGACTGCAGTTGTATCGATGTTCGCACAGTCAATCATTTACGCACCTGCCTGTTTGGTCCACGTAATCAGCCCCACATGTCAAAGGTATCTTGTAGACCACATGTATCGTGCATTCAATCAACCCTTTAACGTGGTTTATAGTGCATGCATTCAGGGTATTCCTATCGACGGTTTCCCTCTAGCTTTTGTCGTGCTGAGAGGACCACTCTTTCGATCATTTAACCGAGCGAACGAGTTGAGCAAATGATGAGAGGGAACGCAGCATGCAGTGGGAGATAAAAAAAGTGCCAAGAGAGAAGAGGCACGAGGAGGAAAGCGGAGAGGAAGGTGCAGCAGAACCATGAGGCAGTAAGCAGAGTAGTGTATGGCAAACGCGTGAGAATAAAAGCAAAGTGGGGTAGTGATAATTATGAGATGGTGCCAAGTAGCACGCAATGTCTGGGAGGTTTGTTGGGGGCGGCTTCTGTGAATCAAGTCCACGCATCACCCATGCACTGGCTCACGTGATCTCCAGATTAGCAAGATGGCGGCGCCACACTTCGCTTCATTTGCAACATGTCGCACGAGGCCGATTGTCCACGCAAACTTCCGGTTGGCAGTCAGCGCTTGTTTGTGCTTGTCTGTGGTATTTGTTTCCTTGTCTCCTTGTTTTATTGATGATGATGTATGGGGTTTTTTGGCACAAGGGCCAGGTATGGCCAAAGAGCGCCATGTCTGTGCTAATGGGTTTGCAATGTACTTATGATTACTATGAGGTTGGTGTGACGTGGCTGTAAAGGGGCCTTAAAATATACGCAATAAAGTGCGTAAAATCTGTATAATAAAATTATGGCGATGACGTATGACTTGTACTATGAACATTTAGATGCATTTAAAAAGAATGGTACGATAGGTAAAATATAGCAGATTATAAGAAATGCTAGAGCACTACTGCCTCCATATGGCCCTTGAAAACACAAGGGCCTGGAGGCATGTGCTATTCAGAACAATTATCGCAGCAGCATCCTTTGGAGCGAGGATGCTCTACGAATTTATTGGGCTTATAACGTGTAGAACTACATCCTTTAAGAAGTCGAGGACTGCCTTGGTGTTAAAAAGCGGTTCCTTTCCAAGAAACATTGCTGGGTGAAGAGGTATGCAATGACGATATGCAAGAGGAAAATGCTTCTTTCTTTCAGGTTCGGCTTCGCGACACTCCAAGAGGACGTGGAGGACGGTCAGCCTCTCACCACATCGACCACAGGTTGGCGGTTCGTTTCCAGTAAGAAGAAAATTGTGTGTACCAAATGTGTGCCCTATTCTGAGGCGGCAAAATAGGACATCTGTTCGCCGTGATTTTGATGGGAAGGGCCAAAAACCTAGCTGTGGCTTTATAACGTGCAGTTTATTGTTTATTTCTGCGTTCCACATGCGTTGCCAGTGTTGTCGCAGTTTCTTACGCAAGAAAGGCTTCAGATCTGTGACCGGGACAGCAACTGCAGAAGAAGTGTTTAGTGATGTGAGTGATGTGGCCATTTGATCAGCCAGTACATTGCCCTCGATACCTCTGTGGCCAGGTACCCAGCATATTATAATGTTCTGGTTAGATGTATACGCTTTACACAATACCGAATACAGTTCATTGAATACAGGATTTTTATGTTTGTAGAGTGACATTAGGGCCTTCACGACGCTTAGAGAGTCTGTATAGATCGCTGCTTTTGGAAGTTTTGATCTTCTAATATGCTTCACAGCAGCGAGTAATGCGTAGGCCTCGGCCGTAAAAATGCTGGTTTCCGGATGCAGTACATCGGATTCCGAGAAGGATGGGCCGACGGCTGCATAGGATACCCCGGCATTTGACTTCGAAGCGTCTGTGTAGTACTCTGCGCAGGAGTGTTTGTACTGCAGCTCTAGGAAATGCATTCTGATTTCAGCCTCAGGAGCGTGCTTTGTAATTTTTATAAAGGATATGTCACATTGTATAACCTGCCACTCCCAAGGAGGTAAGAGATTGGTTAGGTGCATTAAGCGATGCTCGAGGAGTGGGACATGGATTTCATCGCTAAGCTCCTTCACACGCAGCGAGAAAGGCTGTCTTATGGAGGGGCGATTGCTGAAAAGTGTAGCGCACCTCATATCGGTAACGGTATCAAAACATGGATGTTCAGGATTAGAGCGTACTTTAATGAATGAATGAATGTATGTGGTTTAGTGGCGCAAGGGCCAGATATGGCCAAAGAGCGCCAAGACAGTGTTAGTGATTTCGCGGTGGAATGATGAGTTCTGTGACGAAGATGTGACTTGGCTGTATAGTGGCCTAAAAACAGTCGCTGTAAAGTGCGTAAAATCTATGTGCTATAAAATTATGGCGATGATTAATGACGAGTACTATGAACATTAAAATCCGTCGTAGAAGGATGATGCAAAATATAAAATATATAAGATGGTAAAATTTCTTGGAGCACTGCTGCCTCGCCAGAGCCCTTGAACCACAAGGGCCTAGAGGCATGTGCTATTCAAAATAGTTATCACTGCGCCATCCTCTGAAGAGAGGAGACTAGAGCGTACTTTAAGGAGATACGTAAAGCTGATGTATGACCTCTGTAGGTAGAGAGACCATTCATTGGATTCGGCATATAGGCTTTCAATCGGGCTTGTTCTGAAAGCGCCTGTGGCTAAACGGATGCCCAAATGGTGGACAGGGTCTAGCATCTTTAGCGTGCTTGGGGCGGCAGAGTTATATATCACGGCACCATAATCTAATCGTGACCGGATTAGGCTCTTATAGAGATTCATTAGGCACTTCCTGTCACTACCCCACGTAGTCTTGGATAGAAGTTTTATTATGTTCATTGTTTTTAGACATTTTTCTTTCAGATGTTTAATGTGTGGGACGAAAGTGAGTCTATTGTCAAGTATAACACCTAGAAATTTGTGCTCTTTGTTTACAGGTATCTGTTGTCCACACAGTTCTAAGGAAGGGTCCGGAACCAGGCCTCTCTTTCTTGTAAACAACACACAAGAACTCTTGTGAGGATTGATTTTAAATCCATTTTTCTCTGCCCACCCTGACACCTTGTTCAAGCCATGCTGTACCTGTCTCTCGCAGACTGCGAGGTTACAGGACTTGAAACCTATTTCAATGTCGTCCACATAGACAGAATACAGAATGGCCGGTGGTAAGGAAGCACGAAGTGTTGTCATCTTAACAATAAAGTGTGTGCAACTGAGCACGCCACCCTGGGGTACACCAGTTTCTTGTGTAAAAGGACGTGAGAGGACATTGCCAACTTTTACCCGGAAGGTGCGATTGGACAAGTAGCTTTTTATTACGTTTAGCATATTACCATGAATGCCCATTTCTGACAAGTCTCTCAAGATTCCGTAGCGCCAGGTCGTATCGTACGCCTTCTCCATATCAAGGAATATCGATAAGAAGAACTGTTTGTGTACAAACGCGTCACGAATATGTCCTTCAATACGTACAAGATGGTCGGTTGTGCAGCGCCCTTCTCGGAAGCCACACTGATAGGGATCAAGCATTTTGTTTTGTTCAAGGAAATGGATGAGACGCCGATTTATCATTTTTTCAAATACCTTGCACATGCAGCTTGTGAGGGCTATCGGGCGGTAACTTGCCACTGAAGAAGGGTCTTTCCCTTGTTTCAAAACAGGGACCACAATGGCTTCTTTCCATGCCGTTGGAAGGTACCCTGCGTCCCAGATGGTGTTGAAAAGTGTAAGTAGTGTTACTTGCGTGTCATTGTGCGTGTTTTTGAGCATTTCGTACATGATTCTATCAGAGCCCGGTGCAGAGCTTTTGCATGCGCTCAAGGCAGCTCTCAACTCGGCAATGCTAAAAGGACAGTTGTATGGTTGATTCTGTTGACATTTTCTCATGAGTGGCTTACATTCTTCTATTTGTTTATATTGCAGAAAGGATTGAGAGTAATGGGTGGCACTTGACACGCTCTCAAAGTGCTCCCCAAGCGAGTCCGCCTGATCTTGTAGGGTATTGCCTTCTGTGTTTACCAAAGGGAGTCCATGTGCTTGTCGGCCTCTTATCCTGTTGACCCTGTTCCAGGCTTTCGCCTCATCTCTGAACGAGTTAATACTCGATAGAAACTTCTGCCAACTTTCTCGTCTGGCCTGTCGGCGGGTTCGCCTACCTTCGGATTTTACTTTTTTAAAGTTGACTAGATTCTCTGCAGTGGGAGAAGCGCGTAGCAACCCCCACGCCCTGTTCTGTTTTTTACGAGCGATCCTACAATCGTCGTTCCACCATGGGACACGCCGTTTGCAGGCCAAGCCTTTTACTTCTGATATGCATTTAAATGCGACATCTATTATGAATGCTGTAAAAACCTCGACTGCAGCGTCAATTCCTAATGAAGACAGGTCAGCCCATGGGATACTAGTTAGAGATCGAAATTTCTCCCAATCAGCTGTCTCAATCTTCCACCTAGGAGCGTGTGGTGGATATTCGTTTTCTTTATGTGATCTTAGCAGTATAGGGAAGTGGTCGCTACCGTAAGGGTTGTCGGTAACTTCCCATTCAAGTTCAGGCAGTACAGCCGGGGAGACTATAGTAAGATCTATTGACGAAAAGGATCGGTTTGCAAGAGAGTAATATGTGGGCTCTTTCTTATTGAGAAGGCACGCTCCGGAAGAAAAAAGGAACTGTTCAACAAGACGACCTCGCGCATCTATACGAGAGTCGCCCCACAGGGAGCTGTGCGCATTGAAGTCGCCAAGAACAACATAGGGTTCTGGCAGTTCATCTATAAAGGACTGAAATTCATGTTTAGTTAATTTGTAATGTGGGGGTATATAAAGCGAGCAAATAGTGATGAGTTTGTTTAGTAGAACAACTCGCACCGCCACTGCTTCAAGGGGCGTTCGAAGCTGTAAAGGTTGACATGCTATACTTTTATGTGTGAAAATCGCAACACCACCCGATGATGCGATGGCATCATCGCGATCTTTACGAAACGTAACATACGTACGGAGAAAGTTTGCGTGTCTGGATTTTAAATGTGTTTCCTGTAAACACAGCACTTTTGGATTATGTTTGCGGATGAGTTCTTGCAAATCATCAAGGTTTGTAAGGAGACCTCTAATGTTCCATTGAATGATTTGTGTATCCATATTTAAAATAAATTGGTGCTGTGTTTACGGAAACGGACGGGATGCCTTAGATTACAGAACCCTTTCGAGGCCCTGTAATAGGGGTTTTGTTCTTTCTGGAGCGTTCGAGGGAGCCTCGCCGCTCCTTAGGCGCTTGGTGCGCCTTGAGGATGGGTGTAGTGTCCATTGCCTCTTGTGAGGCGCCGGACACGTGCTCTTGCGAGCGGGTAGATTTCAGAGGGAGTCCCGCCTTGGAGGGCAAGACCCCTGCGCCCACCAGCCCGGAGGTCGATGGGGCTCCCAGAGGGACTTGGCTACGCCGGCCGTTGCCAGCGCATGAAGGAACCTCGGAAGTTGAGGCAGCCTCGGCTGCGCCCTCCTTCGGGGTCGATGGTTCCTTCTCCTCGGTTGACGGAGCAGCGCTAGCTGCAACCGTCGCGGGGGCAGATGGCGTGACTGCCGACTCACTGCTTGTGGGTCGGACAGCCGCCGGAGGCCGTTGTGACGCTGCCCCCTGACGCGCCACTTCGGCAAAGCTTTTCTTTGGCAGGTATGCAACCCGCCTGCGTGCCTCCTTAAATGAGATATTTTCTTTCACTTTGATCGTTACGATTTCTTTTTCTTTCTTCCAGGATGGGCACGACCGTGAGTACGCGGCGTGATCCCCATCACAGTTTACACAGTGTAGAGAGTTCTTACATTCTTCAGTTGCGTGTTCAAGGGCACTGCATTTGGCGCATGTTTGGCGGCCTCGGCAGCTCTGCGAGCTGTGGCCAAAATGTTGGCATTTGAAACATCTCAAGGGATTCGGCACATACGGTCTTATACGAAGCTTGATGTACCCGGCCTCGATTGACTCGGGCAGGACACTGGAGTTGAAGGTGAGTATTAGGTGTTTGGTCGCAATTTCTTTTCCGTCTCGCCTCATCTTAATTCTTCTGACATTTATGACATTCTGTTCGCTGAAGCCCTCCAAGAGCTCAGCCTCAGTCAGCTCCAGTAAATCATCATCGGAGACTACGCCACGGGTGGTATTCATGGTACGATGAGGAGTTACTGTTACTTTGGCGTCACCAAATGAAACTAGATTGGGTAGATTTTCATATTGTTTGTGGTTGCGGAGCTCCAAGAGGAGATCGCCGCTTGCCATCCTGGATGCTTTATAACCTGTACCAAAAACTTCGGTAAGAGACTTGGACACGAGGAATGGAGAGATTGTTCGCACGGGTTTGCCTGGTGTTTCAGAGTGCACTACATGGAAACGAGGAAAAGTTTCTTTTTGGCGGGCAAAAAATTCAAAGACATCATCGGTGCGCCCCCTCTTGAGGGAGCGATCAGGTAATGTGGGGAAAGAAGAAGCCATAAGAGATTGTAATTTCGGCAGTAACGCCAGCCACCCACCGTGGAGTCCTACAAGGGGACGCTGCAGGATCCGTAAAACACGGCCTGCAAACGCCAGCAGTACGTTACCACTATAACCAAATACGAAATAACCTAGTTTGGCTATTCACACAAGGTTAACCCTTGCTGCCTGGAAACTATGGAAGTAAGCGGAAGGAAGGAGAAGACAGGAAAGATGAAAAGTGAGAGAAAGACGAAGGCTGGAGGGAGAGAGAGACAGGAAAAGGCAACTACCGATTTCCCCCGGGTGGGTCAGTCCGGGGGTGCCGTCTACGTGAAGCCGAGGCCAAAGGGGTGTGTTGCCGCCGCCGAGGGGCCGTAAAGGTCCAAACACCCGGCATTGGCTCAACCCCCAGGATCCCCTTTTCCCCGGACACGGCTAAGCCGCGCACGGCTACACGCGGGAGGGTCCAACCCTCGTGTGCTCGGGTACGTGGTGTCGCAACACACCAAACGCCTGCTTGCACAGACGCCCCTGCGGGGTCCTTGTTTTATTCGCGCTGTTTAACCTCAGTTCTAAATACACACGAGGTAAGGAGTAACATCCATATTGCTTATGGGTTTAACAGTTATCGCAGTGCATGATGATGGACGCTCTTTCGAATGATTATATTATCCACCTTAGCTAACCCTTAACACGTGTATATGGTACCAAGGATCTGCCAGTGTCGCGGCGAGCCATCACTCGAGGAAATAATGAAGGGAAAGGAAACGTTAAATGGAACTGGCATTTTCTCCGGCTCCAACTCCTTTCACGAGCATATAGCCCAGCTTACTACGAAGTGAGTCCCTTTCCTGGTCCCTGGATGAGTCAAAACGGAGGAGGTTCGCAGCGAGCTATCACTCGAGGAAATAATGAAGCAGAACGAATAGCTAAATGGAGCTGGCGTTTCCTCAGGCCGCAGCTCGCTTCACGAGCGTACATCCCAGCTTACTACGAACTGAGTCCCTTTCCCGGTCCCAGGATGAGTCATCAGGATGAGTCGCTATCACTAAACTACTTCGCTTTGCCCGCTAAACTCCTGCTTTTTCTCTCTCTCTCTCTCTTTCTTACTGTGAGTATACTATAGTTTAGACCAATTCTACTTCCCTTTTCCGACGAAACTACAGCTTTCTCTTGTCTTTTGAACTGCGAGTCCGAGTATAAGCGCTTCTTCGGTGGTGGATGTGTCATCAGGCGTCCCTCAAGGCTCGGTCCTCGGACCTCTACTTTTCTTACTATATATTAATGAGTTGCCACGCGAGATATCTAAAATTCGGATGTACGCAGATGACTGCGTATTGTATGACATCATTTCATCTCCCTCTGAGCATGTTCGACTTAGTGAATCATTCGTCAGATATTCTAAATGGTGTGAAACATGGCGAATGAATATTAACTTCCTTAAGACTGTCGTTATGTCCTTCTCTAATAAAGCTAACCCGTTCCTTTTCAGCTACGGATTTAATGATAGTTTAATTCAACGCGTTTCTGAATATAAATATCTAGGTCTCACGTTCACCAATAACCTGTCCTGGTCAAAGCACATTGATTCCATTACGACTAAAGCTCTATAAAAACTCGGTTATTTACGTCGTACCCTGTCTAATTCTCCGCGCGACACTAAATTACTGTTATATAAAATTATTGTTCGCCCTATACTTGAATATGGTAGTATTGTTTGGGATCCCTAAAAGCAGCACGAAATAGACAGAGTTGAGGCCATACAAAGGAAAGCCTTTAGATTTGTTTACCGACGTTATGACCACCAGTTCTCACCATCGTCAGTCATGTCCTCACTCAACCTGACATCTCTCGCCGAACAGCGACACGTTAATTCTTTAAAATTTTTTCATGGCATTATTCACTCATCTTGTCGCCTCTCCAGTAATTAATATATCACCTTTGCAAAAATCTCTTCTTGTAGCAGACATCACGCGCTTAACATTACACCATTTTTTGCACGCACTAATACTTTTAAGTATAGCTTTTCCTCTAAAACAATTGAAACATGGAATTCGCTATTAGGAACTAAGCGTTCTCTCCCATTAAATTAATTCTTGTCTGTACTACCTCAACACTGCGCCTAAACTTTCTTTGTTGCCTATTGTATTTCTTTCTTGTATTGTATTATCCACTCCTGCTATAGCCCCAGCAGGGGCTGCAGTATGTGTATATAAATAAATAAATAAGCGATAAGTATAAGCACTTTTGACAGTGGGGGAGGTACAAGTGCCCCTCCCTACATTTCTTCGCTTTCCACTGATGGTATATAAGTAGAGGTATCGAGAAAGACATCCACCTCATCATCTTTCTGCTTCTGCTGGGGACGATGGAGTGCAGCAACATGTCGGACTGTTTGTTGCAATCGTCGACGCAGACTTTCCAAAGCTCGCAAACGGCGTGGGCTAACGACCACGTGGAAGAATTAACTTAGTGCGGTCGCATCCGCACTTGTATGATGTGACGGATGCCGATTACAAGGACCAATTCAAGCGGTCACTCACGTGGGAAGCCATCGGCAAGGAACTTGGCTTCACTGGTAAGCAATGATACCTTAGACAAGTGCATGCCTTTGTACCATTTCCAGTGATTAGTGCAATTTAATGATAACATAAGCACGCGTTCGTGTTCGCCTTGCGCGTATGATGTGCATGGTAGGCCTTCGCACACGTGCACTTGCACGTGAAGTACACGTGTTCGAAGCCCTGTCATCCAGGTATGGTTGCGCGAAAGGCAAATTGTCACGGAACACTTGCATGATTACTTATTATTGCACCGATTGACATGTGCTTGCTTGAAAATTGGCGACGTGCAGAATTGGTTTTCGCAGCCGGCCGGCGTAATGATGCCCGGCACAAATCGGGTCACTCGAAATTCGCGCTCTTATGCTACTCGAGTATACTCTGTTGTGTCGTAACGGGTCATTACCGTGCCGTCGCGCAACCAGACGCGGCATAGGGGATCATGCATGAGGTGTGGCCTTGTAGTACAGCCCCTCATGCCAATGTATGCCAAGTAACCATGCGGCGGCACTGGTTCTTTATTTAGTTATTTTTTGTTTACTTAGTTTTTTTCTTTTGCAGCGTGTTTCGCCATGCGCACATATTGCACTACACGCAGGAAATATAGGTTTGAGCTGAAGAAAGAACTGTAGAAGCTGTGGTTGCTATTTGTCATTGCAGGTGAACAGTGCAAGAAAAAGTGGCAGTACTTACGCGATAAATTCACTAAGGAGGTGAACACAATTGAAAAATTAAAAGTAGTGCGCCAGCAACAAGAACGAAGCCGTGGATATTTTTTGAAATGCTCGAATGTCTAAGGAGCCTTGTGGTTGGTCGCAGGTAAGTCACCCTGTGTGCATGCATTTGGAATTCGTGCAATTTCTTAAATATCTTGCGCACCTGGTAAAAATACAATTCCTTTTTGTGCAGGAGGGCTCATTATAATAAGATGATTGCGGCTTCCTGTGCTACAAGTGTAGCAGAGGCAACTGCATATGCCAAGGTGACTGCAGAGAGTAAGTGACTGTTGCATGATGTATTTCCTATTACTCACTTTACTCATGCTCCTTGCATTTTTGGAGTGGGACCTAACATTCTGTAAAACTGCAATTCCGCTATGCAGGTATCCTCATGTCCATCTCAGGGGAGCATGCAGAGGAGCCATGCAGTGCCCAAGTCATCACTGGTGGTGTGACTGACAACTGACACCTGCACGAGGGGGGTCGCACTCCTGAAGAATTTCCTAATGACCTAATTCAAGACCTAGATTCAGAGTTCCAAGGCGTGAATGAGTAGTTACAGGATTCCCCGTCTACCTCTCCTGAAACGGCAAGCCAGTGTTTATAAAATATTTTGGAATTAGTTACGGTAACGCCACATATGATTCGCTAGCATAACTTCTTGAAATCATTTTTCTTTCTACAGGCTGCCTCACAAAGCACAGGTTCGAATGGAAACCGACTGCGGACTGACGGCCAGAGGACCTCCCCCCCCGTCTGGCAAAAGGCTGCAGAGGGAGTTAACACGAGATACTGCGGAAGTATTGATGGCATACTGCGCTTCACAAGTTGCCGCTCGAGACAATTCATGTGCATGTCCTCACAAACATGTACACGAACTGTCTAGAAACGAAAGGTTCCTACTAGATTTCGGGTAGATGTTTGATAATATACCGAGCGAAAGGCATAATGCCACAATTAGTACAATTTTTCAAGTTTTAGCTGATGCTGCAGAGCCCACGAATCCCAGCAGCCTGCAGTAATATGGTAATATAGCAATATTGTGCGGCATACTTAGGAATTCGAAAGACATCGCTTGTTATTGTGACAGCACGGCGCTAGGACGCGATAGCTGCTGTTGGCTATTACTCGGGCTGCCCCGTTCCTCGAATTCCTAATGACGTCAGTGTTCTGCGGCTTCTCGCCGGGCCACTGCTTGCGCCAGCATCCGAGCAGCGAAAGGCTCGCAACATGCGGTTGCTCGGGTGTGGGTACAGGTTAGTTGCAAACATGTCATGGCCTGGTGAAGCTGTCGAGCCACACCCCTTATGTGTACATAGCGCGTTTCGCTCTCTGCCTTCAGCATGAATGTTCTATGCGTGTTTGTAATTATTATAGCTGTGCTTTCTTTCTCTCTTTACTTGCTTGCTTGTGTTTTGCTTTCTTTAGGTTGCAGCATCAAGTCAATGGGACCCTGGTGTTACTGGTCATGGTGCTATTCAGTCAAGAGATTCCTTCGCGTATCCTTTGGTTTCTACTAGCTTTGAAACTATTGTGTTGGTGCCATCTTACTTACGGCGCCCTTGATCAAACGGCTGTAAGACCAGACCATTACAGTGGGACTCTCGGCAGCACCTGCCTGCTAGAGAGCGCGGTTCCCAGGTGGCAGATGGGGGGCCTGCTTTTGCACATACGGCAAAAGCAGTGGTGCTCGCACCTCGCGGACCAACAGGCTTTTTTTCCAGATTCTTTTAGGTACTCGAGCTGAGCTTTTCGTTGCAGAGCCAGTGTATGTTGTGGAGCTGAATAAACCTGATGTAGTCTTGTGACCTGTATTTCGTTCTGGTGACTGCAACGCAGCCACTACCATGTGGCTGCTGCGAACCTTGCAAAACGCGACAAATATATGGTTTCCACGCTGCCCAGTACTCCATTGCACGTTTCTATTTGATGCCAGCAGTTGACAGCAAATGGTGATGACCATGAGTGCGTGCAGTTGCATGCAACATTGCTTGGCACACGGCAGCTAAGAAAACTGCAAATCGCAGATGCAGTTTGTATTTTAGGGCATCTCTATCTCTGCAGGAATGGTGCATACTTTGCTGCATCTTAGCTGCCCGCATCTCAGGCCACTTGTTCCACAATCTTGCCGTCAATTAATAAAGCGAAGCTTAGCTTTCTTTGCCTCTTGTTTCGACTTTCCCAGTGATGTGGCTGCTGCTGTCAGGAGCACCGCGTCGGGGGGGGGGGGGGGAGGGGGGTCATGCATGACAGGAGCGAGTGAGAGACGAAAGGGGACACTAGAGACTTTTTAACCCCACCACGTCGAATGTGCACAATACCCTCTGGAGCTCCCTGGTGGTCGCCACATTAGCCGCTTGACAGCTGTAATTATCCGTGACTCCCCTCAGAAGCATGGAATAAACTGCACAGCTTCGCTTTCTACTAAGGTGCGAGTCCAGAGGCTGTAGGGACGAGGGAGAAGAGGCAGTTTCCATTCATATTTACGCTACATTCACGTTTTGTGTCTAAGGTACGCACGATACAGAGACATAAAATTATGAATGGGGAGTACTTTGGGTGAACATTTTTTTTAAGGGTATACCATAGCACAATGGAGTTTTTTTTTTAATCTTCCGGCAACTGGTAACACAAATGTGTCATCAGCCCATTTGTTTTATGCTGAAATAAATTACTGCATGTCCTGAATGCATACCAGTACTGTTAGCACCGTAAAATGTAAGAGGCCTTTCTGATCGCATCACGGCACAGTTGCTCTGAAATGCACATGCTAGTACCAGGCAGTGCTATGCCAGGAAAGCTATTGAATGCATTCCGTGCAATGTTTTGCATGTAGACTGCAGAGATTTAGCAGTACTTAAGCAGCATCGAAAGCATTTGGCGGGAAGGACAG
Source organism: Dermacentor variabilis (assembly GCF_050947875.1). Lineage (NCBI taxonomy): Eukaryota > Metazoa > Arthropoda > Arachnida > Ixodida > Ixodidae > Dermacentor > Dermacentor variabilis. Next base: position 110,160,191 of record NC_134575.1, on the reverse strand, counting down.
CATTGGTGCATCCTTTATTGTAAACACCATGCATGAAAATGGGATGCGACCAGCTGCATTGCTGGCAGTTTAACATCTTGTTTTGAGCAACTGACATACTATTCCTTGACAACTTGCTCTTGTCATTTTACGTGGCATGTAGCGCAGAAATCTTTCGAAAAGATTTAACATGAAAATAAAGGTGGTAGAGGTTGTAGGAAGGCTACACTGGCCAGTGATTTCACACTTGTCCTTCAATTTCAGGGATTTCACCTCTCAAAACTAATGTCTGATTGCAAGACATGCCGTAGTGGAGGCTTCGCGATAGTTTTGTCCATGTTAACTTGTTACTTAGAACTTGCTAGTTAACTGCAGCTCTCTCTCACGCTATAATATATATATATATATATATATATATATATATATATATATATATATATATATATATATATATATATATATATATATATACACATATATGAAGCTGCAGTTAACTACCCAGATATAAAACTATCGAGACAAGCCACCACCCGGCTTCAATAGGTATTCACTCATTGTCACAACTATGACATTGTGGCTATTGCCTTTGAATGATGTCCAGTGTCGCATGCGTCCCCTATCGGTTTGGGAGAGGGAGATAGAGAGACATAACGCCTGTAGGGATGTATTATGTGACGTAACTTTCGGCGACAGTGCCGCCTAGCGTTAGGCGCGCGCTCATTGGCTGTTTCAGCAAAATTGGATGACGTAATGCTGAACAAGCCAATGAACGCGCGCATGATGGCCATGGCGATAGTATCGCCGAAATGAATGTTAAGAGTATACGTTCTCCAGCTTGGCTCACAACTGTAGAGATCGTCATGGAGACTGCAGGTCGAAATTGCCTTCGTGGGTCAATCGTAGGCGACCGAAAGCTAAAGTTCTTAAACCACACAAGGTTATATTTAGGGCCAACGTGTGCCACTTGCACATTCAGCTTTGCAGGTGCACTTGCATCTCGGCTTCCAGAAAAAATTCATCGACTCCGGCCTGGTCAGGACTTCATGGCTGTCTATGTCGGCGGCAACGACTTGGCGTCGGCTGACGTCGAGGAGGAGATAGCCGGTAATATAAAGGTAGGTTTATATTTTCCTTGTCATTTTTATAAATACCTGGCGTCATACGGTTTACAATAGGCATGCGCATTAGCGCGACTGTAATGAACTGCGTGCATGTCATCAGGTGCGTAGCGCGCGTGTTCATTAATCTATCTACTGAATTGTTACTGCTGTATCATAGGTTTTAGAAATGTTTGCATCGGCGTGTAAAGAAAGGCCACCTGGCGATTTACATAACGACGTATCTCTCAATAACAATGGTGAACCAGTTCCGAAGCATCTTTGCGCCTCAATCTTTAATGACACCTTTACAAACTTGTTCTGGGACCCAATATTCACTCCTCCTTCGTATCCGAGACCACATCTTACAGCAATGGATCCCATCATGCTTGACCCAGCCGGCATTCGTGCTATTATTAACAGACTAAAACGATCATCTTCATGTGGTCGGTATGGCATCAACGCTAAATTCTTGCAAAACACTAATGAGTACAGCTCTATCATTCTGAATTACATTTTCACCAAATCGCTCAACGATGGATGCTTGCCCAAGGATTGGAAAGTAGCCAAGGTCGTGCCTTTCTACAAGTCTGGTGACGCACGCAACCCAAGCAATTATCGTGCGATATCACTAACATCTGTTCCCTTCAAAATATTAGAACATGTCATATTTACTCACTTAGTTAACTTCTTGGTGTCGAATAACTTTTTTCATCCATCCCAGCATGGTTTTCGTAAACATTTTTCTTGTGAAACAGCTACTAACATTTACTAATGACCTTCACGCGTTCCTTGACGTCGGCCTCATCACTGATTGCATATACTTGGATTTTGCGAAAGCCTTTGATAGTGTAAACCATGAGCTCCTTATACTAAATCTAACCAGCCTAAACATTGACCCTTTAGTACTGCACTGGATACGCGACTTTCTTTCTAACCAGACTCAATTCGTCACGGTGAATGGAACCGATTCCATGGAGGCACCTGTTTCCTCCGGAGTGCCACAGGGTTCAGTTTTAGGCCCATTACTATTTTTGATTTATATTAATAATTTACCTACTAGCACCGCTTCTTCTGTCTGTCTTTTTGCTGATGATTGTGTTATCTACCGCAACATTTCTAATTACACTGACACAATAATCCTTCAAAGTGACCTAAATAATATTTCTGCTTGGTGTCAAACGTGGAATATGAAGCTTAACATTCTTAACTGTAAATCAATGAGAGTATCGCGTAATAACATGCCTTGCCCAAACTACCTTCTTCACAGCACGGCGTTAGAATCCGTAACTACCTATAAATACCTCGGTGTATATATTACTAATGACCTTTCATGGAAGTACCACATCGAGCACGTAACATCAAAGGCCAATTGCATGCTTGGTTACCTGAAAAGAAACTTCTCTCTCGCACCTTCATCACTCAAGCGACAGTTATATATCACTTATGTCCGATCTAATCTCGAATATGCATCGTCAATCTGGGACCCTGGCCTTGCAACTCTTACAAATAACTTGGAGGCAATGCAGAATCGCTCAGCACGTTTTATCCTAAGTAACTATCATCGAACTTCCAGCGTAACTAACATGAAATCGATACTTAATCTGCCCCCGCTTGCACATAGACGGAAACTATCTCGACTTGCATTGTTTCATAAGATTTATCATCATAATCATGTTCTTAGGACCCGTCTGATTAAACCGCCTAATTTTGTTTCATCTCGACTTGATCACAACCATAAAGTCCATGTCCCTCACCAAAACACTGCAACATACTCGCACTCTTTCCTGCCCAAAACCAGCCTCGACTGGAACAATCTTCCCGCCTGATTAGTTAACATTACCAACTGTGACCCTTTTCGTGAAGCTCTTTCCAGCGGAATTTAACGCATTCCAACATTTTTTTTACTTCTCTATGTTGGTTGGAAACTTCATCTTTTAGTGCCTCAATCGGTTGCAAGTGTATGTTCTTGCCGTAATCATTGTACAAGCCTTGCATGATAGTGTGAATTTTCGTTATAAGAACTTACATTCGTTCCCATTTTATGAAATTTTTTAATTGTGTATGTGCAAATAACTGTATTTATGTTGAATGATTGATCCCCTCTCCTCTATAATGCTTGTATGCCTTGAGGGTACAATAAATAAATAAATAAATAAATAAAAGGTACGAGCGCGTTGTAACGTGCGACATCGGCAATGCTAGCGGCCAGGCGCTGTCAGCGTGCGCGCATTGTTCGATGCGCAGCGTGTGTAGCGCCCCACGCAGCCGGAAATGCTGTGCGCGCGCATCGGCGCAAAACGCCTTTGAAGCTTCAGCTTGGGCACCAACTCCGACGCGGCCTTCTCGAATACATGTAAAATGCAAAAGCGTTTTTCTGAGATGACCGCTGGACCTATTTCAATGAAATTTGTTGCATTTCAGAGAGAAGATTAAATTCTGGTCACTGTTGGGAGCGGAATTTCGACTTAGGGACTGAAATTCGTTAAAAGAATTTTCAAAAATCCCGGAAATATAGAAGCACGAAGTTTACAAATTAATAGCTCTGCATCAAGAACAGATATCGCGGTTCTGTAAACGGCACCCATAAGATCATTCAAAGCGGACAAATTCAATATCTTCATTCGTATCTTACATGAATTTGTTACGTTGTGTACAAGGGTTCTGCAATATCTGTATTTCCATATTACTGAATTTTTGAGATGCACATATAACATATCAATTTTCTCCGCTTTAGAGGTACTATTAGGTGCAATTCACAGAATTGTGATATCATTTTTTTTTGCTGAGTTGCAGAGTTGTAAACATCACCGTTTCGTTTTCTGAAAATTTTTGATCTTTGGCAATTTTTAATGAAAAACTGACGACATAAATCAGAAATTCGAAACCAGCAGTCACTAGATTTCAAGTTTTTCTTTTAAATGGAACAAACTTCGCCACATTTGGTGCAGTGGTTGCCTAGAAAAACGAATTCTCCTTTTACATGTAAAACGTGAACAAGGTGAATGCAGGAGCCAACGTTTCGACAAGTGGACTTGTCTTCTTCGTCGAAACTTGTCGAAACGTTGGCTCCTGCATTCACCTTGTCCACGTGTTGCTCCATCGTCTTGAATTTCCATCTTCCGCATTCCCCGTCTTTTCCGTTTTACATGTAGTTAGATAGGAGCACCCGAGCTAAAGCATGCTCTTAAAACGTGTTTAGTTACGCTATAGTAAGCGCGCACAATCTTCCGCATAAGGTAGCTTCTTTCAACCACTGTGTCCCCGGAGCAGCCCAAGGGGTATCCCACATTGATTGATTGATGTTTGAGGCTTAATGGCGCAAGGGCCCGGTATGGCCAAAGAGCGCCATGCTAGTAGTAATGAATATGTCGTGGTTTGATGGGTTTTGTGAATTTAATGGGACGTGGCTGTAAAGGGGCCTAAAAGTGTAAATTGCATAAAAACTACATGAAATAAAATTATGGCAATGATCAATGACGTGTACTATGATCACTAAAATGCATTAAGAAAGAATAATGCATTATATAAAATAAGCGAGATGCTGAAATTGTCTAAGAGCACTACTGCCTCGCCAGAGCCCTTGAAACGCAAGGGCCGAGAGGCATGCGCTATACGAAACAGCTATCACAGCAGCATCCTCTGAAGAGAGGAGTCGCTACGAACGTATAGGGCTAATTACATGTAACGCATCTTTCAGGAAGTCTAGGACTGCGTTAGTGTTAAAAAGCGGTTCTGGACCAAGAAACATTGCCGGATGAAGAGGAATGTGCTGCCGGTATGCTAAAGGAAAGTGCCTCTTTCTGTCAGATTCGCCTTCCCGACACTCCAGGAGGACGTGGAGTACGGTGAACCTCTCCCCGCATCTACCACAAATTGGTGGCTCTCTTCCAGTAAGTAGAAAATTATGTGTGCCAAATGTGTGTCCTATGCTGAGACGACAGAATAGGATATCTGTTCGGCGCGATTTTGTTGTAGAGGGCCAGAGTCCTAACTGTGGCTTTACTAGGTGGAGCTTATTATCCGTTTCCGCGTCCCACATGCGTTGCCAGTGGGCCCGCAGCCTCCTTCGCAAGAGAGGCCTCCGATCTGTGACAGGCACCTCAGCGGTAGGGTTAACGGCTTGCGATGCTATAGACGTGGCCATCTCGTCCGCCAGAACGTTGCCCTCGATGCTCCTATGGCCAGGCACAAAGCATATAATGATATGCTGGTTAGATATGTACGCTTTACACAAGACGGTGTACAGTTCGTTAAGTACTGGATTTTTGTGTCTATACAGTGACATCAAGGCCTTCACGACGCTTATGCAGTCTGTATATATCGCTGATTTTTGAAGTTTTGATTTTCTTATATGATTTACAGAAGACAATACTGCGTAGGCCTCGGTCGTGAAGATACTTGTTTCCGGATGTAGTACACCAGATTCTGAGAAGGATGGGCCGAAGGCAGGATAAGACACCCCGGCATTTGACTTCGAAGCGTCTGTGTAGAACTCTGCGCAGGAGTGCTTGTGCTGCAGTTCTAGAAAATGCGTTCGGATTTCTATCTCTGGTGCGTGTTTTGTTACTTCTAAAAAGGATATGCCACATTCTATCAGCTGCCACTCTCAAGGTGGTAACAGCTTGGTTGGATGCATTAGGCGAAGCTCGAGGTGTGGGACACGCATTTCATCACTAAGCTCCCTCACACAAGCGAGAAAGGCTCTCTTACAGAGGAACGGTTATGGAAAAGTGTTGTACATGTCATGTCGTTAACAGTGTTAAAACATGGATGTTGATGATTGGTTTGTATATTCAGGAAATATGTAAGGCTGATGTAAGTTTTCTGTAGATGGAAGGACCATTCATTTGATTCCGCGTATAAGCTTTCTATCGGGCTTGTTCTGAAAGCGCCAGTGGCTAAGCGGATACCTAGATGGTGGACAGGATCTAGGATCTTTAGTGCGCTTGGAGCGGCAGAGTTATACAAGACGGCACCATAGTCCAATCGTGATCGAATTAGGCTCTTATAAACATTCATCAGACACTTCCTGTAGCTATCCCATGCTGAGTGGGATAGAATTTTAAGTAAGTTCATTGTCCTTAGACATTTTTCTTTGAGATATTTAATGTGCTATATAAAAGTAAGCTTGGAGTCTAGTACAATACCTACAAATTTGTGCTCTTTGTTGATAGGCATTTGATGTCCACACAGTTGAACACAGGGATCTGGAACCAGGCCTTTCTAGTAAAAAGAACACAAGAGCTTTTGTCGGGGCAGATTTTAAATCCATTTTCGTCAGCCCACTTGGAAACCTCGTTCAAGCCCTGCAGTACCTGTCTCTCGCACACTGCGAGGTCGCAGGATTTGAAGCCTATTTGTATATCGTCTACGTATACGGAATAAAAAATGGCCGGTAGCAGTAAAGAACGTAGTGTGTTCATTTTAACGATAAAGAGAGTGCAGCTGAGCACACCTCCCTGGGGTACACCAGTTTCCTGCGTAAAAGGACGTGACCGTGCATTACCGGCTTTTCTTGGAAGGTAGGATTTGACAAATAGCTTTCAATTGTGTTCGGCATATTTCCACGGATGCCAATTTCCGAAAGGTCTCGCAAGATCCCGTAACACCATGCCGTGTCATATGCCTTCTCCATATCGAGGAATATCGATAGGAAAAACTGTTTATGTATAAATGCATCGCGGATATTTTCTTCAATGCGCGCAAGATGATCGGTTGTTGACCGCCTTTCTCGGAAGGCACACTGACAAGGATCGATCATATTATTGAGCTGAAGGAAATGTATACGTCTGCGATTTATCATTTTTTCAAAAAGCTTACACAGACAATTTGTTAAAGCTATCGAACGATAACTTGCCGCCAAGGAGGGTTCTTTTCCCTGCTTCAGGACAGGAACCACAATCGCCTCTTTCCCTGTAGATGGGAGGTATACCGCAGTCCACAGAGTGTTGAAAAGTGTAAGTAGTTTAATTTGTGTGTCTATATGTAAGTTTGCGATCATGTAATACATGACTCTGTCAGGTCCCGGGGCAGTTCTTTTGCATGTGTTCAAGGCAGCTCTCAACTCGACAATACTGAAAGGCCGGTTATAGGCTTCATTCTGTCTGGATTTTCTAATTATTGGCTTACATCTTTCTGTTTATATTTGAGAAAGGACTGAGAATAATGGGTGGAGCTCGACACGCTCTCAAAGTGCTCCCCAAGTGAGTCTGCCTGATCTTGCAGGGTATCGCCTTGTGTGTTTACCAGAGGGAGTGATTGTGCTTGTCGCCCTATTATCCTGATAACCCTGTTCCAGACTTTGGCTTCATCTGTGTACGAGTTGATGCCCGATAAAAACTTCTGCCAGCTTTCTCTTCTGGCCTGTCGGCGGGTTTGATTGCCTTGGGACTTTACTTTCTTAAAGTTAACAAGATTCTCCGCAGTGGGAGAGGCGCGTAGCAACCCCCACGCTTTGTTCCGTTTTTTACGTGCGATCCTACAATCGTCGTTCCACAACGGGACACGCCGTTTGCACGACAGGCCATTTACTTGTGGTATGCATTTAGATGCGGCATCTATTATAAACGCTGTAAAATACTCCACAGCAGCATCGATTCCTAGCGAGGACATGTCATCCCATGAGATAGTAAAGAGTTCGGAATTTCTCCCAGTCTGCTGTGTCAATCTTCCACATAGGAGCCTGTGGTGGATTTTAGTTTTCTTTAAGTGTTCTTAATAGTATGGGGAAGTGGTCGCTTCCGTAATGATTGTTCGTAGCTTCCCATTCGAGTTCAGGCAGTATGGACGGAGAAACTATGTTCAGATCAATTGAAGAAAAGGTATTGTTTGCAAGACAGTAATATGTGGGCTTCTTATTCAGAAGGCAGGCACCAGAAGAAAAAAGGAATTGCTCAACGAGACGACCTTGCGCATCGATACGAGAGTCTCCCCACGAGCTGCTGTGTGCATTGAAATCACCCAGAACCACGTAAGGTTCTGGTAATTGATGTATAAAGGATTGGAATCCATGTTTCGTTAATTTGTAATGTGGGGGTATGTAAAGAGAGCTAATAGTGATGAGTTTCTTTAGGAGAACAGCTCGAACCGCCACTGCTTCAAGAGGCGTTTGTAGCTGTATATGTTGACACACAATGCTTTTATGGATGACAATGGCAACACCACCCCCTATGATGCGACACCATCATCGCAATCTTTACGAAAAGTTATATACTGTCGGAGAAAGTTTGCGTGTTTTGATTTTAGGTGTGTTTCCTCTAAACATAGCACTTTTGGATTGTATTGGTGGATGAGTTCTTGTACATCACCAAGGTTTCTCAGAAGACCTCTGACATTCCATTGTATGATTTGTGTATCCATATTTAAAGTAAATTGGTGCTGTGTACACGGAAACAGAAATGATGAATTAGATTACAGAGCTCTTGTGAGGCCCTGTAACCGGGGTTTTGCCTTTTTTTTTAGCGTTCGAGGGAGCCTCACCGCTCCTTAGGCGCCTGGTGCGCGGGCATAGGTGTTGTGGCCATTACCTCTTGTGAGGCGCCGGACACGCGCTCTTGAGAGCGAGTTTTCGAGAGTCTCACCTCGGAAGGCGAGACCCTGCGCCCACCAACCCGGAGGTGGATGGGGCTCCCAGAGGGATTTGGCGGCGCCGGCTGTTTCCAGCGCTGGAAGGGGCCGGGGAGGTTGAGGCAGCCTCGGCTGCGCCTACCTTTGTGGCCGCTATCGGTCCTGCGGGATCGCTGCGTGTAGCGCAGGTTGCCGCGGATAACTCTTGTGGGCCGGCAACCCAAGGATAGCCTGGCCGGTTTGCTGGTTGGATGGAGTAGGCTTACCTACTTCCACCCTGGGGGCAGGAGCCAAAGGTACCTGCTCGCTGCACGCGGGCTGGGTACTTGGCATTGGCCGCTGCGACGCTGCCCCCCGACGAGCCGCATCAGCATAAGGTGTGCTGTGAAAAGGTGAGCACCGTTTACGAGCTTCCTTAAACGAAATGTTTTCCTTGACTTTAAGGGTGATTATATCTTTTCCTTTCTTCCAGTTTGGACAGGAGCGTGAGTAAGCTGCATGGTCACCACTGCAGTTCACACAGTGAGGTGTGCCACTGCAGTTGTCTGAGGGGTGGTCCTGGACTCCACACTTTGCACAAGTTATTTGACCACGGCAGCTCTGCGAGCCATGGCCGAACCTCTGACATTTGAAACACCGTCTAGGGTTGGGGATATATGGTCGAACATTTAACCTGATATATCCTGTTTCGATGGCTTCTGGCAGTACGCTGGATGAAAATGTTAGGACAAGATGCTTAGTGGGGATTTCCTTGTTGTCTCGTCTAAGTATAATACGTTTTACGTCAGTGACATTTTGTTCTTTCCACCCTTCCAGGAGTTCAACTTCTGTCAAGTCTAGGAGGTCTGCCTCTGACACGACTCCCCGTGAGCTATTCATTGTTCGGTGTTGTGTAACAGAAATAGGAATGTTACCAAATGTCACGAGACTGCCAAGCTTCTCGAACTGATGTTTCTGAGGGATCTCAAGGAGAAGGTCCCCGCTAGCCATTTTCGTTACCTTATAACCTGACCCTAAGGCTTCGGTCAAAGTTTTTGCTACTGTGAATGGCGAAATGAATCTGGCTTGCTTTTCAGGATTTTCACTATGCACAACATGATATTTCGGGTAGTTCTCTTTTGTGCGGGTCAAACATGTGCTGAAGTCTTCTGGTGCGTCCCCTCCTCTGAGGGTGACGATCAAGTAGGCGGGGAAATGCAGGTGTTCCCATGGTATTTCGGTTCGTTTTCGGCAGCAATGGCGGCCCCCCACCACGGACCCCAACATGGGGACGCTGCAGGCCTTAACGCGTAAGGCTGCAGGCGCCAACCGTACATTGCCACTATAACCTAATATATTATACCCATGGGAGGGCACATACACAAGGTTAACCCTTGCTGCCAGGTAGGTCGGAAGTAATAAAGAAATGCGAAGGAGACAGGAAAGGTAGAAAGTAAGGAAAAGACGAAGGTTGCAGGGAGACGTAGAAGGAAAAGGCAACTACCGATTTCCCCCAGGTGGGTCAGTTCCCCCAGGTGGGTCTGGTGGGTCAGCAGAGGCCAAATAGGTGCGTTGCCTCCGCCGGGGGGCCTTAAAGGTCCTAACACCCGGCATCGGCTCAACCCCCAGGATCCCCCTTTCCCCAGACACGGCTAAGCCGCGCACGGCTACACGCGGGAGGGTGAGACCCTCATGTGCTCGGGTACGTGGTGTCGCAACACACCAAACGCCTGCTGACGCAGACGCCCCTGCGGGGGGCGTCTGCTGGGGCGTCTGCGTCCCGTAGCCATGCCGCATCCTTATTGCTGCCATAGCGTGTTCTTCAATTTCAGACCATGCAGCGCGTGTAAAAAATCGCCTGTGGTAGATATATAGCATAATGCTGGTCAATGAGCTAGATAAGTCAGAGGCGGACATTACCTGCACAAGAAATCAAAATACGTAACGTACTAATAAATAAAACACTAATCAAAATTTTAATTAATTACCTCACAGTGCATACTGCAACTTATGAACTGTGGCTGGCGTTAGAAAGATTTTTCAAGATCACACATATTTCTATATATTCATTCCCAAAGTGTGCACCAGGAATACATGGGCATATCACTTCCTTTTTGCTCGAATGCATGAAACGCATTGAGTTAAAAACGTAAATGAAACATTTGTGTGTTTTCCACAAAGTTTCACAGTGCATATCTCGAAACCCGCATTATCTTTATAGGTTGTTCAATGTTGCAAACTCACCGGCTACAATTCGTAAGTAGCTGTATGTGCCATACTGTATTAAGTAGCGAATTTTGGTTAATAAGTCGCTTAAGTATTTCAATTTGTCATGTAGGTAATGCCCTCTGCTTCCAGTAATGCATCTCGACTATTGCAATAATGCTATCTACCGCAGGTATTTTTTTAAAAACCGTGTGTAATCAAACACCTAAAAAAACATTGGTTTCGATCGCAGTCATGTGCAATGTTGGGACCGTTATGTTACACACATGCTGTTTTGTATTGTGCAGCATGTCCTGGAATGTGCCTCCAGTATCGCGAGCAAAATATTCTGGTTCATGATACCGCCACGACTACACGAGGACGCAGCCTCCAAGAAGAGGCGACAGATGGTGAACGCCATCATGAAACGATATGTGTCAAAGAAGGAAAACATGGTCTGCATCAATTTGGAAGTATGTCAACATGCTTCTTTGTTACATAGATATTGTATTACTAGCGGTGCACGAATATTTGAAATTTCTGTTATGGATTTAACCGTCTTTGCTGTTCACATTGGAAATTGCTGAGCATTAGAGTTAGCGGTACATGCACTGGAGTTTATAAAGGGAGAGCAATGCAGATAGGCACTGTTTCCCACAACTGTGCAGTGGGGAACTGCAGTTGTCGCACAGGTGCAGCAGTCCCTGAGTGACCAGGAGGGGCAGGTAACAACATTAGCTCAGTAATTTGTGGGAATTAAATCACTTTTCAGCAGCATATCTAAAATTTCTCGCCTACATTAAGGTGGTGCAACATATTCCTTGCCACCCACCGTGGTTGCTCGGTGGCCATGGTGTCGGGCTGCTGAGCACAAAGTCGCGGGATCGAATCTCGGCCACGGCGGCAGCATTTCAATGGGGGCGAAATGCGAAAACACCCTTGTACTTAGATTTAGGCGCACGTTAAAGAAGCCCAGGTTGTACAAATTTTCGGAGTCCTCCCCCACGGCGTGCCTCATAGTCAGAAACTGGTTTTGGCACATAAAACCACATAATTTAATCTTTAATTTAATATTCCTTGGCTGGACTCACCAATTACAATTACTGCAAAAAATGATCTCCACATATTTCACTAAAAATTCACACACTTTACAGCTAGCGTGGAATAGGTAATTCCAAGACGCCCTTGAGCCAGAAAGCAGCTCTGCCAGTAGACGCTCTTTCTCAGTCATCGCTTCAGCTACACATACAACTTAATGTATATCACATAATCAGCGTGACAAGCAATAGCACTAAGCCATAAAACCGAGTATACAAGCAAGGAAATGCTACCTCTGTTAGCAGAGATGTAGAGGTTCTGTTCTGGCTGCCACTACTTTCAATCTGTACTATACAGGTTGTCCCAGCTAACTTTAGCCAGAGCCTAAAAATATTGAATGCCACGTAGCTGGACAGAACCAAGGTAATGTTGTTTGCCGTCGCTTGGGGACATTCAAATTACTTTTCAATTCTGCCTCATTAGATAATTAGTCTTAGGTAACCAACTTCTCAAATATTATAAATTGATGAAAAGTGGCAACAGGAAAATTGTAGAGCAACATGAAAAACTCCCGACACCGATTTCTGTTGCTCAATACGTGCTACATGAAGGTTTTTGCGAGTGTGAAAGAAGGCTGCGAGTACACTCAAAGTGCTTCAAGCGGCCAGTCATGCGACAGGTTTGCGTGCATTTGCAGGCTTTTATGTAGCACGTATTGAGCAACAGAGTGTGGTATTGGAAGTTTTTCATGTCGATATACAATTTTCTCGTTTACACTTTTCATCAATTTATAATATTTGAGAAGCAGAAATATTATTAAAGACTAATTATCTAGTTACACATAATGACAAAAATAATTTGAGTCTCTCCAAGACGGCCAACAACATTACCTTGGTTCTTTCCAGCTAGGTGGCATTAGCATATTTTTAAACTCTGGCTAAAGCTAGCTGGGACACCCTGTATACTTTGCAGCCTCAACATGTAATACCCGATTTGCAAGTTATGCACAGTGAGTAAAGGCATGAACACTGTTAATGTCATATTGCTATCTTCCTATGTTTCTCCAGAGAGCATTTTGTATGTAGTATTCAGTAAAGGATATGTGGAATCAAGTAATGTTATTTTGAAGGCAATCATGCAGTCTTAGTGTCACCTTTCATACGACCACAGTCATACTCTCTGATACCAAACAGTACAGATAGTGCACTTGGCAAGCAACACTTACTCTACCTTTCTCAACATGTGTAGCATTAAAAAACATCAACTGCCTCTGTAAGTGAACATAATGAAGTGACAAGCAAAATTTGGTATTCTCTATACATCTCTTCAACTGTGTTTGTATTATTAAAACAAACAAGAAAACCCTAGTGCTTACAGTGGAAATACAATTTCAGTGGCTACTGCCATCACATTCCACCTAGTATTTAACCCAGTGACTTGCAAAAATTGGCCCTGTGTGCAGTGGTGCTGCAAGCAAAGCAGTTCCTGCGGACACAATTTAAAACTTGTTTTGAAATGGTGACGAAGCAGTGTTGATGACCGTTTGCTATATACAAAGAAATTGTCTGCATCGATTTTTTCTTGGACACCGTAATGTAATAGTCATTGCTTTTCTTTTTGCTTTGCTTCTATGCGTTAGTCATTGTCAAAGCATAATGTTGCTTTCATACATTATTTGTCTGGTTGTTTCATAGAGAAATGTGCAAATGTAAACATATGCCCCACAACTGTAATGTTACACTTAACAGAGAATGACGTTACAGCATGTTTATACCTTCTGCAAATTTAACAATTTGAATTTTTTGAAGATTATGAGTCTAGGTACAGCTGGCCAACAAGGGACGCCTCAGCCTGGTGCTGACAAGCTCCCAAGGAATCCTGTGTTTGCCAGCGTCTCCCTGGCAAAGCCAGGAACCATCGGTGTTAAATTGGTTGCAGCGAAAGCCTTTTCTTATACGCTTAATATTGGTCAGCTCAACTCAGCATCTCTCCATGATCTATTTTGCTTGCTAAGATTAACTTCACAGGGTTCACCTGCAAATGAAATGCTAATAAGTATTGTTCGCTATTGCAGGACAGGTTCCTTGGCAGAAGAAAGACTGGGAACGAGAACCACTATGGGACAGATGGATACCACGTCTCAAGGGGAGCCGGAATAAAGGCGCTGGCCGGATCATTGAGCCTGGCCGTCAGGGCTGCATTCCCGGATGAGTGGCAGCCAGTTGACATGGGGGTTCTGCCACAGCTATGGAAGGTATTGCACTGTACAGCCTGCAAGGCCAACGGGCATTTCAGTGGCAGCTGCAAAACCTTCCTGAGCGAAGCACAGCCCGTTTTAATGCAGTGATAGCTTTAGCTCCGGCATAAATTCTTCTTAAAAGCAAGCACTAGACTGATTTGAACACCATATGTCGAAATTGAGACAAAAAATTTAAATTATGGAATTTCAGACAAAAATTAAAATTAAATTATTGTTTTTACATGCCAAAACCTCGATCTGAATATGAGGCATGCCTTAGTGGGAGACTCCGGATTAATTTTCATCACCTAGGGTTCTTTAGCATGCACGCAAACCTAAGTACATGGGTATCTAACTACACATTTTGCGCCCATTGAAATGCGGTCACCATGGCCGGGATTTGCTCTCTCGACCAGCCATAAGCAGCCATGGCAGGTTGACAGTAAAAGTTAAATGCTAGTGATTGTAACAAGCAGAATTTCGATTTACATCTTGCATATTTTATAAAGACTGCCAGAAAAGTTGTGAAAAATTGACAAATTACTACCAAACAAAAAGATATTGCAGTTCTCTAAACTTCATCCGTTAGTACACCGAAATGGGCAAATTTGATATATGACTGTGCCAGTTAAGTGCAACTGCTGCAACAAATATGGGGGGATTTTTCAAAATTCTTACTGACAGATTAGTAGTGTAGTTCAGAGCAGTGTACTTAGCATCAATGTTTTGTTTGATTTAGGCATACTTTGCCTAATTGTGACATCACTTTTGTTGCAGAGTTAGAGCTGTAAGCATGATAAATTTTTTCTAGAACTACAGACGAAACTTAAAAACCACTTCCTAAAGGCAGTCTAGTTATGTTTTTTTTAATGTGAAAAATCCCTTCGAAGTTCGTGCAGTGATTGCTGAGAGAAACTAGTGCACTGTTTCTATGTGCTTACACAAGCCCCTGAGCTAAACCTTTCTCAAAGGCCAACCTCTAGTGCATTATCAAGGGTCTCAGAATTTCTTTTTGGCACTTTCGCTGTCATATTAGGAGAAGGCGTGTTGCTGTGGTCACTTAGTAATTTTGCATTAGCCGTTCTTGTAATATTTTTGATTTATTGCTTACTTATTAGGCAACACAATTTTTGTATGTGCCTTTTATTGTGTACTTGGTTAGGATAGTACGGAAGACGATGCACTTCATTGTATTTGTGGGTGGCGGAAGACGAGATGTCTGGTCAAATTAGGCCAGTGAAATGTGCAGTGGTGTTGTTTTCTCTATACTAGTGGAAACTGCCCACGGCAAGAGTTCGGCCAAGAATTTGTCCCAAGTGTTCATCAGCACTGCGGTGTACCTGAGATCTTCGTTTTTGTCATATTTTCAAAGGCTGTGCTGTTACAAAATGTTCTTATTGTGCTCTCATATGTAAGGCAACACAGCATTACATTTTATGTGGACACAAAAACTAGAACAATGTGGGTTAGAAAGCACATTTATATGCTGTATTTTTCTGTTTCATTTTATGTATAGGTGCTCTTTATTCGTTCACCAGGATCATTGCCCAGCTGACTGCGAGGCCAACCAATTACTGTGTGCTTCAGAGGGCACAAACTGTATGCCATGTATGAGAAACTCAGCATGAGCATGTGTGTCACAATATCTAATGGAGACGTGCACAACAGTTTTCAGCGTATGCTCCAAGAAATGTTTTATTTCATTCTTTTAAGTCTGTACAAGCATAGCACCAGTTGTATTGAATTTGTATTCCCCACATTTTTTGTTCACTGCTTGTTGACGTACAAAATTTGTGTTACAATTTCCTGTACCTCATTACATCAATGGCCTATGGCCATTAGCTGTACAATGAATAAAGACATACCATAACTGGCAAGCATACCAAATGAATTTTTTGAAGGCTCATTTGTGATCTCGTTCCACCCATTGAGTCACTTTCTGCAGGGTGGTATTGCATATCTGGTTTTGCCTAGCATTCATGAAAGAAAGCAGTTCACAACTTTCAGAAAAGATAAATGTTGAGGTTCTAGCAAGAGGCATGGCGATTACCATAGTGGCACAAACATAGCAAGTTTCTTTTTGAAATTGCCAGCCTCGGAACGCACCTACCACTATTTTTGGGTTGGTGAGATGTACATAACAGTAAAATACTTCTTTTTCTACGCAGAGACTGATGGTCGACCCTCGCTTGATATACATGAAAATATGGCACTAGTAATAACCAGTGGCAACAAACAATTCCTGCAAACCTTATTGAGGTGCTTTTGCGGCACATAATTGACTAATGTAAGTGTCAGGCAGTCAAAACTTGTCTGAATCCACACCCAAGAAATAGATTTTAGGCCCCAGAAGAATTGCAGAAAATGAAGCATTACTCAAGCTTGTAAAGCCAGTACACAGAAAAATAGGTGGCATGTTTAGCATCATTTTTAAGTTGTCGCCAGTGTCTGTACACACTTGCCACTTGAGATATGTGCCGAATATGTTGCAATATTGGTTAAAAAACTAAAAATTTCTTGCTAAATTTCGGTGCTTATCCCTGCTTGAGCCAGCCATAGCCAAATCTCCAATGACATTTTTTTCAATGCTAGAAGACATTAAAGGCGGGGGGGGGGGAGGGGGCAGATGAATTTGGCCAGAAATTGGCCCAACAATTGCATTTAGTCATTTTTGTTTTTTTGAGGCACCATCTCCTTTAGATTTTGTAATTTTTGTCCCTAACACATGCTTTAAAAAAGAAAGTTGGCTTTGGAGTGTATCCACAACCGTTAAGTAGAAGCAGACATTGACTGTAAACAAGATGCAAACAGCCCCTGCCTAAAATTGCCATTGCTGTCCAAAACACATAAAATGGCCAATGATGCGAGTGACATGCTTTTCCTTTATCAGCTTAATTGGTCCTACTGAAGGGCCATTCTTATTCAATAATTCTTGGGAAGTCCCGAGTTTCCTTGAACCCAACACTCTATCTCAGGCTAAATTACGTAATAAGCACATACATTGCACTGCACCCCTTGACAAGACCCAGTCTTGCAAACAAATCAATGGTTACTTAAGCAGTGTTCAGGATTGGTCCTCAGGTGAATGTCACTGTACACCGCAGTTATGGTCATTGGCGAAATGTGCAGTTCTCTGCAGTGTCACCGACAACTGTTGTAAAGATGCACATCAACAATGGAACATTAAGGAGGTATTTGCGACTCTCATGAGTTTTTTTCTTTTGCAGGAACTTCCAGCTGAACAAAAGAATCGGTCCGTGTGTGCTTTAGGCACATGAGAGCTCGAAGGTGATCCTCGAGACAGTTGATGTAACCTAAACAGTCGAAGAACTGTGTGCTGGTTAGTCAGAATGATGATATGTGGTGTTTAATGGCGCAAGGGCCAGGTGTGGCCAAAGAGCGCCATGACAAGTGGTGATGTTGGCGATGTATTATGGAGATGTGGCTTGGCTGTAAAGTGGCCTAAAAATAGTTGCTGTAAAGTGCATAAAATCTACGTGATATAAAATTATGGCAGTGACTCATGACGAATACTTTGGACATTAAAATCCATCGTAAAAGAATGACATAGAATTGAAAGTATATGAGATGGTTAAAATAGCTGGAGCACTACTGCCTCACCCGAGCCCTTGAACCACAAGGGCCTAGAGGCATGTGCTATTCAAAATAATTGTCGCAGCGGCATCCTCTGGAGAGAGGAAGCGCTACGAACGTGTTGGGTTAATAACATGCAACACAACATCTTTCAAAAAACCTAGGACGGCGCTGGTGTCAAAGAGTGGTTCTGGACCTAGTAACATAACAGGATGAAGGGGGATGTGGTGGCGGTATGCTAAGAGAAAATATTTTTTTCTTTCGGATTCGGCTTCCCGACACTCCAGTAGGACGTGGAGGACGGTCAGCCTTTCCCCGCATCTACCACAGGTTGGAGGCTCGTTTCCCGTGAGTAAAAAGTTATGTGTGCCAAAAGTGTGTCCTATTCTTAGACGGCAGAATAGGACATCTGTCCGGCGGGATTTTGTTACAGGAGGCCAGAAACCTAATTGTGGCTTTATTACATGCAGTTTATTATTTATTTCTTCGTCCCACATGTGTTGCCAGTGGTTTCGTAGTTTCCTTCTTAAGAAAGGCTTCAGGTCTGTGACAGGGACCGAAGCACTAGAGTTAACTGCATGCAATGAGATTGATGTGGCCATCTGGTCGGCTAGAATGTTTCCCTCGATGCCCCTATGTACAGGCACCCAGCATATGATCACATGTTGGTTAGATATATATGATTTGCACAGTGCGGAGTAGAGTTCATTAAATACTGGATTTTTGTGATTACGGAAAGACATCAAGGCCTTCACAACACTGAGGGAGTCCGTATATATAACTGATTTCGGGAGTTTTGATTTATTTATATGTTTTACGGCCGACAGGAGTGCGTAGGCCTCAGCCGTAAAGATGCTAGTTTCCGGATGCAGTACGTCGGATTCCGACAAGGATGGACCGACGGCTGCATAGGACACCCCGTCGTGTGACTTTGATGCATCTGTGTAGAACTCCGTGCAGGAGTATTTGTGCTGGAGTTCCCGGAAATGCATTAGGATTTCAATCTCTGGAGCATGCTTTGTGACTTCCACGAAAGATATATCACATTGTATGAGCTGCCACTCCCCAGGAGGTAGCAGCTTGGCTGGATGCATTAGGCGAAGCTCGAGGAGTGGAACGTCCATTTCTTCACTAAGCTCCCTCACGCGCAGCGAGAAAGGCTGTCTTACGGAGGGACGATTGCGAAAGAGTGTAGCATATGTCATGTCATTAATGGTATTAAAACAGGGATGCTGAGGATTTGAGTGGACTTTCAGAAAATATGTATGGCTGATGTATGTTCTCTGCAGATGAAGTGACCACTCATTTGATTCTACATATAAACTTTGTATGGGACTCGTTCTGAAAGCGCCAGTGGCCAGTCTGATTCCTAGATGGTGCACTGGGTCTAGCATCTTTAGTGCGCTCGGGGCGGCAGAGTGATAAATCACGGCACCATAGTCTAGTCGCGATCGAATGAGGCTTTTGTATAGATTCATTAAACATTTCCTGTCACTACCCCACGTAGTCTGGGACAGAAGTTTCATTATGTTCATTGTTTTCAGACATTTTTCTTTAAGATGTTTAATGTGGGGTACGAAAGTGAGTCTGTAGTCAAGTATGACACCTAGAAATTTGTGTTCTTTGTTTACAGGTATCTGTTGTCCACGCAGTTCTATGCAAGGATCTGGGATAAGTCCTCTCTTTCTTGTAAAAAGAACACAAGAGCTTTTATTAGGATTGATCTTAAACCCATTCTTGTCTGCCCACATTGACACTTTGTTCAGGCCATGCTGTACCTGTCTCTCGCAGACTGCGAGGTTACAAGATTTGAAAGCTATTTGAATGTCGTCCACGTAGACAGAGTAAAAGATGGCGGGTGGTAGTGAAGCACGAAGCGTGTTCATCTTCACGATAAATAGCGTGCAGCTGAGCACGCCTCCTTGGGGTACACCCGTTTCTTGCGTAAAAGGACGTGAAAGTGCATTGCAGACTTTTACCCGGAAGGTACGGTTTGACAGATAGCTTTTTATTATATTAAACATATTACCGTGGATGCCCATTTCTGACAGGTCTCTTAAGATTCCGTAACGCCACGTTGTGTCATACGCCTTTTCCATATCGAGAAATATCGATAGGAAGAACTGTTTATGTATAAATGCGTCCCGGATATTCCCTTCAACACGCACGAGATGATCGGTTGTGGAGCGCCCTTCTCGGAAGCCGCACTGATAAGGATCAAGCATTTTGCTCTGTTCAAGGAAATGAATGAGTCGCCGATTTATCATTTTTTCGAACACCTTACAAATGCAACTTGTGAGGGCTATCGGGCGGTAACTTGCCACTGAGGAAGGGTCTTTGCCTTGTTTCAAAACAGGGACTACAATGGCTTCCGTCCACGCGGTTGGAAGGTACCCTGCATCCCAGATGGTATTGAAAAGTGTGAGTAGTGTAAGTTGCGTGTCATTGTGTAAGTTTTTGAGCATTTCATACATGATTCTATCAGATCCTGGTGCGGAACTCTTGCATGCGCTCAAGGCAGCTTTCAACTCGGCAGCACTAAAAGGGTAATTGTACGGTTCATTCTGTCGGCATTTATTGATAAGTGGCTTGCATTCTTGTATTTGTTTATATTTTAGGAAGGATTGCGAATAATGATTTGAGCTTGATACACTCTCAAAGTGCTCCCCAAGTGAGTTGGCCTGGTCTTGCAGTGTATCGCCCTGTGTGTTTACCAGGGGGACTGAGTATGTTTGCCTACCTCTAATCCTATTAACTCTGTTCCAGGCTTTGGCCTCATCCCTAAACGAGTTAATACTCGATAGATACTTTTGCCAGCTTTCTCTTCTGGCCTGTCGGCGGGTTCTCCTACCTTGGGATTTTACTTTTTTAAAGTTGACAAGATTTTCTGCAGTGGGCGAAGCGCGTAGCATCTCCCACGCTTTGTTCTGATTCCTACGTGCGATTCTGCATTCATTGTTCCACCACGGGACATGCCGTTTGCATGCCGAGCCGCTTAATTCACGTATGCATTTAGATGCGGCATCTATTATAAAGGCTGTGATGTACTCCACAGCCGCATCGATTTCTAAAGAAGACATGTCGTCCCATGATATACTAGTTAAGTTTCGGAACCTCTCCCAGTCTGCTGTGTCAATATTCCACCTAGGAGCGTGTGGTGGATATTCATTTTCTTTAGGTGATCTTAGCAGTATAGGGAAGTGGTCGCTGCCGTAAGGGTTGTCGGCAACTTCCCATTCAAGTTCAGGCAGTACAGACGGGGAGACTATGCTAAGATCTATGGAAGAATAGGTTCTGTTTGCTAGAGAGTAATATGTGTGTTGCTTCTTATTCAACAGACACACACCAGAAGAAAAAAGGAATTGTTCGACAAGACGTCCTCGCGCATCTATATGAGGGTTGCCCCACAGGTAGTTATGCGCATTGAAATCGCCAAGAACAACATAGGGTTCTGGCAATTCATCTATAAAGGACTGAAATTCATGTTTGCTTAGTTTATAATGTGGGGGAATATAAACCGAGGAAATAGTGATAAGTTTCTTCAGCAGAATAGCCCGAACCGCCACTGCCTCAAGGGCCGTTCGTAGCTGTACACGTTGACAGGCTATGCTTTTTTTAATTATAATTGCAACACCACCCGATGACACGACAGCATCATCGCGATCTTTGCAAAATGTGACATACTGTTGAAGAAAGTTTGTGTATTTTGATTTCAAGTGTGTTTCCTGTAAACACAGCACTTTTGGATTGTGTTTATGGATGAGTTCTTGAACATCATCAAGATTCCTAAGTAGACCTCTGACATTCCATTGAATGATTTCTGTATCCATATTTTAAATTAAATTAGTGCTGTGTTTACGGAAAGGGAAGGGATGTCTTAGATTACAGAACCCTTTCGAGGCCCTGTAATAGGGGTTTTGCTCTTTCTGAAGCGTTCGAGCGAACCTCGGCGCTCCTTAGGCGTTTGGTGCGCCTTGAGGACAGGTGTAGTGTCCATTGCCTCCTGTGAGACGCCGGACAAGCGCTCTTGCGAGCGAGATGTTTTCTGCGAGAGTCCTGCCCCGGAAGGCAAAACCCCTGCGCCCCCCAGCCCGGAGGTCGATGGGGCTCCCTGAGGGATTTGGCTGCGCCGGCCGTTGCCAGCGCTAGAGGGGGCCTCGGAGGTTGGGGCAGCCTCGGCTGCGCCCACCTTCGGGTTCGATGGCCCCGTCTGCTGGGTTGGCGGAGCAGCGCTAGCTGCAACCGCCGCGGGGCAGATGGCGTAACTGCCGACTCACTGTTTGTGGGTCGGACAGCCGCCGGAGGCCGTTGTGACGCTGCCCCCTGACGCGCCACTTCGGCAAAGGTTTTCTTTGGCAGGTATGCTACCCGCCTTCGTGCCTCTTTGAACGATATATTCTCTTTCACTTTGATCGTTACTATTTCTTTTTCCTTCTTCCAGGAGGGGCACGACCGCGAGTATGCGGCGTGCTCCCCATCACAGTTTACACAGTGGGGAGCGTTCTCACACGTTTCGGTGGTGTGTTCTTGGGCACTACATTTAGCACAAGTTTGGCGGCCTCGGCAACTCTGCGAACTGTGGCCGAAGCGCTGGCACTTGAAACAGCGGAGTGGGTTGGGCACGTACGGCCTAACGCGGAGCTTGATGTACCCGGCCTCGATTGACTCGGGCAGCACACTTGAACCAAAGGTGATTATTAAGTGCTTCGTTTGAATCTCTTTACCATCTCTCCTTATCTTTATTCTTCTAACATTGATAACATTTTGCTCACTGAAGCCCTCCAGGAGCTCCGCCTCAGTCAGCTCAAGCAGATCATCATCGGAAACAACACCGCGGGTGGTGTTCATTGTACGGTGTGGCGTTACTGTTATGCGGGTCTCCCCGAATGACACTAGTTTCTGTAGTTGCTCATATTGCTTCTGGTCGCGGAGCTCCAAGAGGAGGTCACCGCTTGCCATCCTGGACACCTTGTAACCTGGTCCAAAAACATCAGTCAAGGACTTTGAGACAAGGAATGGTGATATGTTTCGCACTGCTTTGTTTGGCTTTTCAGAGTGAATGACGTGGAACCGGGGAAAATTCTGGATTTGGTGTCCGAAAAACTGAAAAACATCTTCGGTGCGCCCTCGTTTCGGAGGGCGATCAGGAAGTTTGGGGAAGGGAGTTTCCATGAAAATATATAAGATTCGGCAACAGCGCCGACCGCCCACCACAGAGCCCAACGAGGGGACGCGGCAGAGCTTGTGTACAAGCCTGCACGACGCCAGCCGTACGCCATCACTATAACCCAATATGGTGTACCCAAGGTAGGATATCCACACAAGGTTAACCCTTGCCGCCGTGGAGAAAGGAAGTAAATGGAAGAGAGAAGAAGACAGGAAAGATGTAAAGTGAGAGATAAAGACGAAGGTTTGAGAAGAGAGAGACAGGAAAAGGCGACTACCGATTTCCCCCGGGTGGGTCAGTCCGGGGGTGCCGTCTACGTGAAGCAGAGGCCAAAGAGGCGTGTTGCCTCCGCCGGGGCGCCTTAAAGGTCCGAACACCCGGCATCGGCTCAACCCCCAGGATCCCCCTTTCCCCGGACACGGCTAAGCCGCGCACGGCTACACGCGGGAGGGTCCAACCCTCGTGTGCTCGGGTCCGTGGTGTCGCAACACACCAAACGCCTGCTTGCGCAGACGCCCCTGCGGGGGGTTAGTCAGAATCGAATTATTATAACATAGTAGTTAACTCCTGCATATACGCAACTTCTGACGAATTTTCTCCACCAGCCAAGGTGCACATGCGCCTGTAAAGCTGAACGTGCAGCTTGCACACTTGGTTGCCACACAGTCGTCTGGTTTAAGAATTTCAGTTGGCTCTTGCCGACAACAGATCCTTGAAGCGGCTTTACATATGCAGCTGCCATGACTCAATCTGTTCAGTTGTAAGCCAAGCTAGGGGATGTATTCTGCAAAGATCCACTTGGACGATACTATTGCCTTGGCTATCAGGTCCAGGCTCATTGGCTGGTTGAGCATTACGTCATCCAATTTTGCTGAAACAACGGATCGGCATGCTGACTGTGCTGCCCAGTCAAGATGCAAGCTGTCTTCAATCTTTGCACAGCTCTCTCACTACTAGAAATAATAAGACGGAGGAAAAAAAGGCAGTGCAGACTGCTGCATGCACTTTGCACAGAAGTGGGTGGAACAAGTTCTGTTATGAAAGGTCGCACTCTTACAACCGCTACCACAGTCAATGTTTCCGCAACTTGCAAGGTCGATCCAAATAGGCCACCAAGCTTCGGGCAAAAAGCGGTTCAGCACAAATTGTCCCCGACATCAGCCAGGGTGGTTACAGGGAAAGCGATTGAAGTGCAAATATGCGAGGAGGGAACAAACATTGGGAAACGAAAAAGCGTTTTTTTTAAATTAAAGCGAGACAGATTCAGACAATGAAAGTAAAATGCCTAATAAATTTTATATGAGTGACAAGAAACGACAACTCTATTTCTTTTTATTATTATAAATAAGTACCCTTTTTCAGCGCCCAACCCAAGAGGAGCCATTGACGCCGCTAGCTCTTGCAATGCAATGCAGCTCTGGAAGTGTGCAGAAAGGCACACGTGTTAAGTTCACCTGTTGCAATATGCACCCCTGACATGTTCTACTGTGCTTGTCGCCGTTTGTCTGAATTTGGTGACGCGGGTAGCTTCAACGTATCTCAACCTGTTCTGTCGCAAGTAGGGAGTTGTGATCGTCACACAATTGTTGAGTTGTTTTCGTGCAACTGCGCTGGCCAACGGGCTTGGCGTCTAACGATAGGACCAGCCCCGTACAAGAAATATTATTGAGAAGGCATTCAACTCTCGCTGGTCAATGTTGAGCTTTCTATTGAGGAAATATTGAGAGTTTGTTGCAGAATTGTTGGGCTGAGTGTTGATGACTAGAATATTGGCCACTGAATTTGAAACACCATTGGATACCTCAATGTTAAATAATTGTTAAGTTACCATTGAAAGTTCATTGTGCTTAGACGGCCCGTTGTGTTCGTTTTGTTGAATGGTTGTTGAGTTACCATTGATTCTCCGTTGAACTGACGTGATAGTTCTGTTGACCTGTTGTTGAATTATTATTGCCACAGCACTGAAAAGCACATTGTCCCACAGTTGAGATGGCATTGAGATTTCAGAAGTTGCCATTGAAATATGATTGACGTTTTGTTGGGCTAGTGGATTTTTATTCATATATTGAAATTGCTTTGCTGTTCACACTTGCATGCCCCGGTGCCTGCTCATAACTTTCCCAAACACAAACAAAATCAAAGGAGAGACTGATCAACTTGAAGTACCTTTATTTACACTAAAGATGCGTGCACGTGAAACATTATTACAGTACATAAGGCACCACTACATCGAACCTGGAGACATAGGCTAGTACCTACAGCACTCTAGCGGTGTAAATACATCTGAAAAAACCTATACATATGAATTCAATCAAAACGACCATTGCGGTCTTCCCTTTCGACTTAAGTTTATGACTAGAAGGCAAAGCGACTCAAAAGGCAGGGCTTAAGCATACCCTTGTAACAACCAACTTTGAACACATGAACACTTGAAGCTGCTTGCGTGTGAATACACAAAATACATCTGAATATGTTACATTAAAATGTTTCGTACACTAACACATCACAGTAAGAGCTACAGCTGACTGTGAGAAGGCAAAATAACAGACTTGAAACAAATGACTTCACGTAAATATTGTGGGAGTTCCTTCGGTCTACCGGGGCGCAGTCGTTGCTGTGCCTAAGGCTCCGGACTTATTCGCCATTGCGAGGAAAACCCCTCCCAAATGCCTGCCCCTCGACCGCGCGCCGTTTTCCCCGGGCGCCGCGACCGCGTCCCGCGACGTCATGCTACGCGGCCCTGCGATTGGGTCGTGGGGGCGTGACGTAGGGAAGAAGCCCCGACTGGGGACGATCGCCGTGCGCGGGGGAGTCGGGCTGCGAGAGGGACGAGCGCCGGTCACGAGAGGCAAGCTGCAAGGTACGTGAGCGACCAGCTATTTGTGTCCCCAACGCCCCGACCTGGGGACGTTCACGTGCTTTGTCAGCTTGCGTAAGTGTGGCTTGCTGAGTGGCTCTGCGTTCCGCCCTTGCGGTAGTCGCAGGTGCTCAGTGCGTCACATTTTGCGTGTTCGAACCGTCGCAGACCATTGTCGGTGACTGGAAGCGCTAGGTAGCGTTTGCGAACGCATTTCGGCCCGCGCGCGCAAACCATTGTTCGACGCGGCGTGTAACCTGCCTTCCTCGCCATCGGGAACCGCGGGCGCCGAGTGTACTCCCTGTGTTTGGGTGCAGTCTGGTACATGTTGGCCATTTGTGATCAATAAACGCCTTAACTGTCCTGGACGCCTTGTGTTCCTGGGAGAGCGCCCATGCGTACGGCCAGAGCCGGCCAGGTCTTTCGGCTCGGTGCTCGAACCTGCGGTGGGTCTATCGCCGTGCGCAGGCGTGCCGCGTCGTGAGGCTCCACTTCTCGGGGGCCACTTGGCGACGCCGTGCGCGGAGACGTACACAGAGCCCACAATATATACAAGCTTTATCACACGTCTTTCACCGCAATTAAAACAACAGAGATGAGAGCTTGCTAGTGAATCAGCCACATATCAACGGGTGTCTCTTGCACGACGCCAAGGTGCTTTTGGCGTAGAACAATTTAGCGCGTGGGAATTTGCTGCATGGGTGACTTGTGAGAAGGGAATGTGGACAGAAAATGAGATTACGCCGATTAAGAATCTGCCACACAATGCACATAACTACGCACGAAATAGAAGTACACAATATACCGGCAAGTAAAAATTTGCGACTCTGTACGAGTGCCGTCGAGAAAAGGAAGAAATGGGTTGCTACGGTAAACGTTAACTAAAACACGCACAGCGATGTTTCACAGCGGGGCAAAATATTCCCGGCTCTCTCGCAGAACCAAAGACCACGCGACAGTGCATAGCCGATACCAAGCAGATATGGAATCTTCGGGTAGAAATACGGCAGAAGAAATGACATAAAGATGCGCCGAGAGCGATGCGAGCGTGAGCGTGCCTGTACGAGTGAGAACATGTACCGCTTCTTTAAAGCTAACCGATCCGGCGTGGCTCCGATCATCCCGCGCGATTTGGGTGCAGAACGTTGCGTGCACACCCTTGCGCGTTTTGCGCGGTAACGTCCGCGCAGTGAGCTAGCTTCATGCACGCGTCATTCTTCACCGCGCAAACGGCACTCGAGTGCGACGCTTAGCTCGAGGCGACAACGCGCCGATTGGCGCTCCTTTCGCTTCTGGAAGCAGTGCACATTCGGATCGGTCCAACTCAAAGAGGCAGCAGAGAACGGTGGCATGTTTCGGTTATCGCCTATTAAAATTGTACAGTGCGCCTTCAACGGCAACCCGCCGCGCTAGATAAAGATGCTTACTGCGTTAGTTTTGGCGGTGATAGGCGATAAGGTGAGCCCGTCGGTGGCTGTGTTTTTTGCCAACGTCGTCACCACACCTCTGTTCAATTGCGCTATGTATCCGTGTACAGTCACCGCGCGGAAGCTGTGACTAATCGGTAGGCCGTTCTCCGCAAATCCCAAAGAGGCGAAATATATTTCGCGGTGCGCCGCATCATTAGCCGCAACCTAAATCGAGGCGCGCTTAACCGTTCCGGCACAAAAGGTGATCACACTAACCGTACAGTATACGATGAGCCACTGCGAAAAAAAATAATTCTGATGTTCCACGTGCCAAACCAACGATCTGATTATGATGCACGTCGAAGTTGGGGACTCCGTATTAATTTTGACTTTCTGAAAATTTTTCACGCGCATACAATGCACAATACACTAGCGTTTTTGCGTTCCGCTCCTTTGGAATGCGGCCGCTGCAGGGATCGTATCCACGACCTCGAGCCCCAAATTGCCACGGCGGCCGCCATAGTTACGAAATGTGTAAGCGTGTAGTGCAACACTGTCTTCCGGTACGAGTGTGGTACAAGCGCAGCACAGCTGCACACTTGCTGCACAATTATTTGTCGCGGTTCTTCGAAGCACTGTAGTACCTGCCTAAATACCTTGAAAGGCAGCGCGCCTCTCACGTATCGGAAAGCCATAACAAGCGCTTAGACGGCCCACGTGAGCCCTCATGAAAGATGACGTGGCCACTGTACAAAATTATCACTGCGCAGAGAAGCCGATCCTTATGTTCCAATTGTGTTCTCTCATACAAATGAAGGAAACGTTATTAGACAGGAACAAATGAAGCAATGCAATTTTACACACATGGGGCGCCGCTGCTTCTTCGCCTACCATTGTGTCAAACGAAGTGACGGCGGCAGCGAGAGTTAATATCGCGCGCATTTGCTCCGGTGCATGCGGTTTGCTAGAAGAAACTGAACGGTGTGCTTAACATCTCACGCTCGTCAATGTTAAAATAGAAAAAGAGGCTACGTGCCTAAGAAAACGAGATTACTTACCTACCTTCAGAAGTGCGGCTGCGACTGTTTCTGGGTGCCTTCGCTCCAACAGGCATCATGACCTCTGCCGCGCAACTCATGAAAACGACCAGGCTCGCACATCAATAGAAGACTAGTAGCTGGGTGAGCCAACCACTTCAACGGATAAACGTCCCACTTATCGTCGTTAAAGCATTTCACTAAAATGTGCGCCATGATGTCCGAAAAGAAAAAAATACTTTCATCAAGAAGCACGAGGCGTCAACCACCGTACAACTGCAACCGAATAACTGAGTCCGAAAGCCGTTCACAGCTTCACTATCGTATTCAGTTATAAAAACCTTTCAAACACAAGATAACGGTACCTAAAAACCGCTAATTAATTAGCAATAATTTTTAATCAACTAACCTTTATAAATTTTTAAAAATAACCTAATTTGTAGCGTAAACAATAAATACTACGACCAAAAAATGCGACTACGAAACTACCGGTAACCGTGTGCACTCTTACAAAAGTGTGCGCAAAAGGAAGCTCAGTTGCACCCGCTTGCGCGCACACATACACACCCGAACGCTACCTTGACGTTTGTCGCGCCACCTAGAAATAAAGAGTACTACTAGTCTTGCTATTTTTACAAAAATAAAACTAAAATAGTTTGATGATGTGTGGAGTTTTATGGCGCAAGGGCCAGGTGTGGCCAAAGAGCGCCATGTCTGTGGTAATGAGTTTGCGGTGTAATTATGATTGCTATGAAGTTGGTGTGAGGTGGCTGTAAAGAGGCCTTAAAATATACGCTCTAAAGTGCGTAAAATCTGTATGATAAAATTATGGCGATGACGTATGACTTGTACTATGAATATTTAGATGTATTTAAAAAGAATGATACGATAGGTAAAATATATCACGATTATAAGAAATGCCAGAGCACTACTGCCTCCTTAGAGCCCTTGAAGCACAAGGGCCTGGAGGCATGTGCTACGCAAAACAATTATCGTAGTGGCATCCTCTCGAGAGAGGAGGCGCTACGAATTCATGGGACTAATAACATGTAAGACGACATCTCTGAGGAAACCTAGGACACTGTTTGTATTAAAAAGCGGTTCTGGACCGAGAAACATTAGAGGATGAAGAGGAATGTGTTGGCGGTATGCTAAGGAAAAATGTCTCCTTCTCTCAGATTCGGCTTCGCGACACTCCAGGAGGACGTGGAGTACGGTCAGCCTCTCCCCGCATCTACCACAGTTTGGAGGCTCACTTCCGGTCAGTAGAAAGTTATGGGTGCCATATGTGTGTCCTATTCTTAAACGACAGAATAGGACATCTGTTCGGCGCGATTTTGTTGTAGAGGGCCAGAGTCCTAACTGTGGCTTTATTAGGTGGAGCTTATTATCTTTTTCCGCGTCCCACATGCGTTGCCAGTGGGCCCGCAGCCGCCTTCGCAAGAAAGGCCTCAGATCTGTGACAGGCACCTCGGCGGTAGGGTTAACGGCTTGCGATGCTATAGACGTGGCCATCTCGTCCGCCAGAACGTTGCCCTCGATGTTTCTATGGCCAGGCACCCAGCATATAATGATATGCTGGTTAGATATGTACGCTTTGCACAAGACGGAATATAGTTCATTAAGTACTGGATTTTTGTGTCTATAGGGTGACATCAAGGCCTTAACGACGCTTAGGGAGTCTGTATATATCGCTGACTTTTGGAGTTTTGATTTTCTTATATGCTTCACAGCAGTCAGTAATGCGTAGGCCTCGGCCGTAAATATACTTGTTTCCGGATGTAGTACATCGGATTCTGAGAAGGATGGGCCGACGGCAGCATACGACACCCCGGCATTAGACTTCGAAGCGTCTGTGTAGAACTCGGCGCAGGAGTGCTTGTGCTGGAGTTCTAGGAAATGAATTCGTATTTCGATCTCTGGTGCGTGTTTTGTTACCTCTAAAAAGGATATGTCGCATTCTATGACCTGCCACTCCCAAGGCGGTAACAATTGTGTTGGATGCATTAGGCGAGGCTCGAGTAGTGGGACATGTATCTCTTCACTAAGCTCCCTCACTCGAAGCGAGAAAGGCTTTCTTACAGAGGGGCGATTATGGAAAAGTGTAGTGCAGGTCATATCGTTAACAGTGTTGAAACATGGATGTTGATTATTGGAGTGCACCTTAAGGAAGTATGTGAAGCTGATGTAAGATCTTTGCAGATTGAGTGGCCACTGATTCGATTCTACATATAAACTTTGTATGGGGCTCGTTCTGAAAGCGCCAGTGGCCAGTCGGATTCCTTGATGGTGGACCGGATCTAGCATCTTTAGCGCGCTCGGGGCTGCAGAATGGTAGATCACGGCACCATAGTCTAGTCGTGATCGAATGAGGCTGTTATAGATATTCATTAAACACTTTCTGTCACTACCCCATGTAGTCTGGGATAGAAGTTTGATTATGTTCATTGTTTTCAGACATTTTTCTTTAAGATATTTAATGTGGGGGACGAAAGTGAGTCTGTAGTCAAGTATGACACCTAGAAATTTGTGTTCTTTGTTTACAGGAATCTGTTGTCCACACATTTGTAAGCAAGGATCCGGAACTAGGCCTCTCTTCCTTGTAAACAGCACACAAGAACTTTTTTGAGGATTGATTTTAAAACCATTTTTCTCTGCCCACCCTGACACCTTGTTCAAGCCATGCTGTACCTGTCTCTCGCATACTGCGAGGTTACAGGATTTGAAGCCTATTTGAATGTCGTCCACATAGACGGAATACAAGATGGCTGGTGGTAAGGACGCACGAAGCGTTGTCATTTTAACAATAAAAAGTGTGCAACTGAGCACGCCTCCCTGGGGTACACCAGTTTCTTGTATAAAAGGACGTGACAGCACATTGCCGACTTTCACCCGGAAGGTACGACTGGACAAGTAGCTTTTTATTACGTTTAGCATTTTACCATGAATGCCCATTTCTGACAAATCTCTCAAGATTCCGTAGCGCCAGGTCGTATCGTACGCCTTCTCCATATCGAGGAATATCGATACGAAGAACTGTTTGTGTACAAGCGCGTCACGAATATGTCCTTCAATACGTACAAGATGGTCGGTTGTGCAGCGCCCTTCTCGGAAGCCACACTGAAAGGGATCAAGCATTTTGTTTTGTTCAAGAAAATGGATGAGTCGCCGATTTATCATTTTTTCAAATACCTTACACATGCAGCTTGTGAGGGCTATCGGGCGGTAACTTGCCACTGAAGAAGGGTCTTTCCCTTCTTTCAAAACAGGGACCACAATGGCTTCTTTCCATGCCGTTGGAAGGTACCCTGCGTCCCAGATAGTGTTGAAAAGTGTAAGTAGTGTTACTTGCGTGTCATTGTGTAAGTTTTTGAGCATTTCATACATGATTCTATCGGATCCCGGTGCAGAGCTCTTGCATGCGCTCAAGGCAGCTTTCAACTCAGCAGCACTAAAAGGGCAATTGTACGGTTCATTCTGTCGGCATTTATTGACGAGTGGCTTGCATTCTTCTATTTGTTTATATTTTAGGAAGGATTGCGAATAATGTTTTGAGCTTGATACACTCTCAAAGTGCTCCCCAAGTGAGT
Organism: Dermacentor variabilis; assembly: GCF_050947875.1. NCBI lineage: Eukaryota > Metazoa > Arthropoda > Arachnida > Ixodida > Ixodidae > Dermacentor > Dermacentor variabilis. The sequence goes on along the minus strand of NC_134575.1, from coordinate 110,128,431 downwards.
CGGCCTGATCTTTCAGTGTACCGCCCTGTGTATTTACTAGAGGGAGTGAATAAGTTTGTCGTCCTTTTATCCTGTTAACCCTGTTCCAGACTTTCCCCTCCTCAGTATAAGAGTTGATACCCGATAAAAACTTCTGCCAGCTCTCTCTTCTGGCCTGTCGGCGCGTTCTCCTTCCTTCAGATTTTGCTTTTTTAAAGTTAATAAGATTCTCCGCAGTGGGAGAGGTGCGTAGCAACCCCCACGCTTTGTTTTGTTTCTTACGGGCGGTCGTACACTCGTCGTTCCACCACGGGACGCGCCGTTTGCATGCGAAACCACTTACTCCAGATATGCATTTAGACGCGGCACCTATAATGAAGGCTGTAAAATACTGAACGGCAGCATCAATTTCTAAAGAGGACATGTCATCCCATGAGATCCTGGTGAGAGTTCGGAATTTCTCCCAGTCGGCTGTATCGATTTTCCACCTGGGAGCGTGTGGTAGACATTCGCGTTCTTTATATTTTCTTAGAAGTATAGGGAAGTGGTCGCTTCCATAAGGATTGTCGTTTACTTCCCATTCAAGTTCAGACAGTAGTGACGGGGAGACTAGGCTAAGATCTATTGAAGAAAATGTTTTGTTTGCGAGAGAATAGTATGTCGCTTCCTTCTTATTCAGAAGACAAGCACCAGAAGAGAAAAGGAACTGTTCAACGAGACGACCTCGCGCGTCTGTACGAGAGTCGCCCCACAGGCAGCTGTGCGCATTGAAATCGCCAAGAACAACATAAGGTTCTGGCAATTCGTCTATAAATGACTGGAATTCATGTTTGTTTAATTTGTAGTGTGGGGGTACGTAAAGCGAGCTAATGGTGATGAGTTTGTTTAGGAGGACAGCTCGGACTGCCACTGCTTCAAGAGGCGTTTGGAGCTGTAAATGTTGACACGCAATGCTTTTGTGGATAACTATAGCTACACCTCCCGATGATGCGATAGCATCATCGCGATCTTTGCGAAAAGTTATATACTGTCGGAGAAAGTTTGTGTGTTTTGATTTTAGGTGTGTTTCCTGTAAACACAGCACTTTTGGATTGTGTTTGTGTATGAGCTCTTGTACGTCATCAAGGTTTCTAAGGAGACCTCTGACGTTCCATTGTATGATTTGTGTATCCATATTTAATGTAAATTAGTGCTGTGTCTACGGAAACGGAAAGATGCCTTAGATTACAGAGCCCTTTCGAGGCCCTGTAATAGGTGTTTTGTTCTTTTTGAAGCGTTCGAGCGATTCTCGACGCTCCTTAGGCGCCTGGTGCGCCTTGAGGATAGGTGTGGTGTCCATTGCCTCTTGTGAGGCGCCGGACACGTGCTCTTGCGAGCGGGAAGTTTTCAGAGGGAGTCCCGCCTTGGAGGGCAAGACCCCTGCGCCCACCAGCCCGGAGGTCGATGGGGCTCCCAGAGGGATTTGGCTGCGCTGGCCGTTGCCAGCGCTGAAAGGGGCCTCGGAGGCTGGGGCAGCCTCGGCTGCGTCCACCTTCGGGGTCGATGGCCCCGTCTGCTGGGTAGACGGAGCAGCGCTAGCTGCAACCGCCGCGGGGGCAGATGGCGTAACTGCCGACTCACTGCCTGTGGGTCGGGCAGCCGCTGGAGGCCGTTGTGGCGCTGCCCCCTTACGCGCCACATCGGCAAAGCTACTCTTTGACAGGTATGACACCCGCCTACGTGCCTCCTTGAAAGGTATGTTTTCTTTGACTTTGATTGTCACAATCTCTTTTTCTCTTTTCCAGGACGGGCAGGCGCGCGAGTATGCGGCGTGCTCGCCATCACAGTTGACACAGTGTGGAGTCTTCTGGCATGTTTCAGAGGAATGTTCAGTGTCACTACACTTGGCACATGTTAGCCGGCCTCGACAGTTCTGTGAACTGTGGCCGAACCTTTGGCACTTAAAACATCTGAGGGGATTGGGCACGTACGGCCTAACACGAAGTTTGATGTAACCGGCCTCGATGGACTCGGGGAGGACACTTGAGCTAAAAGTGAGTATCAGGTGTTTTGTTTGGATTTCTTTTCCATCTCGCCTAATCTTGATTCTTTTGACATTTATGACATTTTGTTCGCTGAAGCCCTCCAAGAGTTCAGCCTCAGTGAGCTCCAGCAAATCATCGTCCGAGACAACGCCTCGGCTGGTATTCATCGTGCGGTGCGGGGTTACTACTACATGGGTCTCTCCAAATGATACTAGTTTAGGCAGTTTCTCAAATTGTTTCTGATCGCGGAGCTCCAAGAGGAGGTCACCGCTGGCCATCCTCGACGCCTTATAACCTGGGCCAAAAACTTCGGTAAGGGTCTTAGATACCAGGAACGGGGAGATCGTTCGGACTTGTTTCGCTGGTTTTTCTGTGTGGATCACATGAAAACGAGGGAAGGATTCTTTTTGTCGACCAAAAAACTGGAATAAATCATCGGTGCGCCCTCTTTTCTGAGGGCGATCAGGAAGTGGAGGGAAGGATGTTGCCATAAAGGAATTGAATTTTCGGCAATAACGCCAGCCACCCACCATGGAGTCCTACAAGGGGACGCTACAGAGACTGTAAGAACAGGTCCTGTAAACGCCAGCTGTACGTCATCACTATAACCAAATATGAAATAACCTAGGTTGGTTAATCACACAAGGTTAACCCTTGCTGCCTGGAAACTATGGAAGTAAGCGGAAGGAAGGAGAAGACAGGAAAGATGAAAAGTGAGAGAAAGACGAAGGCTGGAGGGAGAGAGAGACAGGAAAAGGCAACTACCGATTTCCCCCGGGTGGGTCAGTCCGGGGGTGCCGTCTACGTGAAGCAGAGGCCAAAGAGGTGTGTTGCCTCCGCCGGGGGGCCTTTAAGGTCCAAACACCCGGCATCGGCTCAACCCCCAGGATCCCCCTTTCCCCGGACACGGCTAAGCCGCGCACGGCTACACGCGGGAGGGTCCAACCCTCGTGTGCTCGGGTACGTGGTGTCGCAACACACCAAACGCCTGCTTGCGCAGACGCCCCTGCGGGGACTAAAATAGTTTGTAATGCCTTTGCAGATAACGAGGTGACAAGTGAGGCATAATAACAGTCCGTTACCTGTTTTTCTTTCATTTCCCTCTGGTGTTCTTAACTGAATATACGAGACCTGCAGGCTATTGAGATGACGACAGTTCGGCGAGGCTCAAATAAATCGCGTGGAAGGTCGATTCAAATAGGTCGCGAAGCTTCGGGCGAAAAGCGGTTCAGTACAGATTGTCACCGACATCAGCATGGGGGGTTATGGGAGCAGCGATTGAAGCGCGACTAGGTTTGGAGGGAACAAACATTGGGAAAGAAAAACGCGTTTTTTAATTCAAACGAGACACAGTTGGATTCATTCAAGGAAAATAAATTTCCTAGTCAATTTTATATATTCGTGACGAGTTAAGAAAATACAAGTTCAATTTTATTATTATTAATAAATGCATTTCTTTTCAGCGCCCATCGCTACAGGGGGCGTTGACGCCACTATCACTCGCAATGCCATGCACGTCTTGAAATGGGCAGAAAGGCGCACTCGTATCAGCTGTTGAAATACGCCCCCCTCACAGTTTGTGCTTTCTTGCGTGTCGAAGTTTGTCTGAATTTGGTGACACGGGTAGCTTCATTGCTTCTGAATCTCTTCAGTCAAAAGTAGTGAGTTACGACCGCCAGATAATTGTGTAGTTGTTTTCGTGCGACTGCGCTGCCCGACGGGCTTGGGATCCAGCAATAGGATCAGCACTGTACACCTAAAGCTTTCGTCGGCCTCCAAAGAAAGTATGTTCTGTGCAGGGATGCGATTTTGACAACCGTACGGCTGGCCTTTTCCTGCATCGCTTTCATCGCTGAAAGCTCGAAACGCCCATCAAGTCGAATGGCGGGGCATTTGAATATATAGCTCCAAAGGAAAAACAACAAAACAAATTTCGCGCCTTCGAAAACAAAATGACGTCACTTGTGCTTTTAACGGACATGGCGTCACATTATTTTTTCTTCCGCCGGAAGTGTTCCCACCACATACAGATGGCGCTAAGCCCCATGGACCGCCGATGGACCGCCATGTTTTGAACGTATGGGCTCCTATGGAAGCTTCGCTACCAGGTATACTTACCTTGTCGCGTGCTTCTTGCAAGGCGAGAGACGGGAGCAGCCGTAGATACAGCGATTAGCTGTGATACTGTTGCGGCCGTTGCTGAATCTGAAGCTCTTTCAAGTCAATGGTTATTGCGGCTGCGCGCTGCGATGTCAAAGCGCGTTCGTTCTTTGATCTCTAGTACCACGCACATTGGCTTTGTTTGTCCCCATAAAAGAAAAAGAAAGAAAAAGAAAGTGGGGAAACCCGCACTTTCTTTCGCAGGGTACGTCGTAGGAAATTCTAAGACCTCACCCGTGTATGTTTGTAGCTGCGCGCTTGCATCATACGGTTCCCACAGCGCGTCCGATGCTCGAAGGTAGCGTCGTCGCCTGTCGGCACCTGTCTTATCGCCGGCCGCGCTGCCGCCGTGTCTACTTTTGGGGAACTCCACATGCGCGTAGTCACCGTGTTTGCAAGTGAATTTCGCATTCTTCTGCTCCCCGAAACGTGCTCATTTCGGATCGTACCAATGGGTCTGTCATCTAGTGTATGTTAAAACGACGATGGCATTTGTACAGCGGCGAAGAAATAAATCGTTATGAACTTGGGCGGTCATGAATCTTGTCTAACGTTGCAGTTTTTACGAAGCGAAAATGGCTAAGAAAGTGGGGCGGTCCTGGGGATAGGCGCTTCAAAGCGCCAGCTGTAGCTTCAGCACCAGGAAGTGGCACGCGGCGCACGCACCAAGCATTTCAGAGCTTACTGGCTTCGAATGAGAGGAGTATGCGCGCGCTCGTGGCCTATTTGTTAGAGTACCGGGCTCGACGGCCGACCTTCAATTCCACCCCATCGGTCACACATTATTTTGTTTTAATGAAAGCGAGGCGAAAGAAGGACCTACCTGCCGCAAAGTGAGAGGAATGAGGTAGGAACGCATCGAAATAAATGTTTGGAATGTCTTCATATGCGAGTCCTAATTGTTTACTGGACTCAACTGAGACACAACAAAAAACAACTAGAAAAATCAACACAAATTGCCCAATAAATTGTTTATTGAGAACACTCAACGGTAATACTGTTGTGCAAGGGTTGAGTGAACTCAATTGCTCTTGATAATTTGTTGGAGTCCGTTGTTCCAACAATTCCCCAACAATATATGAATGGTTATTCAACAGTCATTTTTGTACGAGCTAGCACTCTACATCTAATGTTTTCGTCGGTCTCCAAAGAAAGTATGTTCTGTGCAAGGGTTTGATTTCGACACCCACAGGGCTGGCCTTTTCCTGTGTTGCATTCCACGATGAATGCTTGAAATGCGACACCCATCAAGTCGAATAGCGGGGCATTTGAATATACAGTTCTAATGGCAGTCCACCAAAACAAATTTTTTGCCGAGAACAAAATGACATCGTGTATGTTTTTAATGGATGTGGCATTGCATTATTGCTTTTTTTCCCGCCGAAATGTACCTTCGTCACACCGATGGTGCTAGGTCCCATGAGCTCCCGACGAACCGCCATGTTTTGAATGTATACGCTTCTGTGTAACCTTTGCTACCAGGGATACCTACCTTGGCGATGCTATCGGCAAGGCGACGCTGTCGCCGAAAGTGATCGTCCTAGAATACGCCCCTACTGGCGTGATGACTATCTCTCTCCCAAACCAATAGGGGACACTTGCAACACCAGACATGATTCAAAGTGAATAGCCACACTGTCATTGTCGTGATGATGAGTGAATACATCACGAAGCCAGGTGGTGGCTTGTCCCAATAGAGTTATAACTTGCTGGTTAACTGCAGCTTTACATATACACACACATATGCGGCACGTAGACGATGCTCTCTGGGTGTACTTAGGTGATTACGTAACCTTAGGTGGACAAAATTATTGCGAAGCCTCCACTACGGCATGTCTTGCAATCAGCCATTGGTTTTGAGACGTGAAATCCCAGAAATTAAAGGACAAGTGTGAAATCACTGGCAGGTGTAACCTTCCTACAACCTCTATCACCTTTACTTTCATGTTAAATCTTTTCAAAAGATTTCTGCGCTACATGCCACGTAAAATGACAAGAGCAAGTTGTCAAGGAGTAGTATGTCAGTTGCTCAAAACGAGATGTTAAACTGCCAGCAATGCAGCTGGTCGCATCCCATTTTCATGCATGGTGTTTACAATAAAGGATGCACCTATGCTGTCCTTCCCGCCAAATGCTTTCGATGCTGCTTAAGTACTACTAAATCTCTGCAGTCTACATGCAAAACATTGCACGGAATGCATTCAATAGCTTTCCTGGCATAGCACTGCCTGGTACAAGCATGTGCGCTTCAGAGCAACTGTGCCGTGATGCGATTAGAAAGGCCTCTTAAATTTTACGGTGCTAACAGCACTGGTATGCATTCAGGACATGCAGTAATTTATTTGAGCATAAAACAAATGGGCTGATGACACATTTGTGTTACCAGTTGCCGGAATATTCAGAAAAGCAACACCATTGTGCTATGGTGTACCCGTAAAAAAATGTCCACCCAAAGTACTCCCCATTCATAATTTTATGTCTCTGTATGGTGCGTACCTTAGACACAAAACGTGAATGTAGCGTAAATATGAATGGAAACTGCTTCTGCTCCCTCCTCCCTAAAGCCTCTGGACTCGCACCTCAGTAGAAAGCGAAGCTCTGCAGTTTATTCCATGCTTCTGAGGGGAGTCACGGATAATTACAGCTGTCAAGCGGCTAATGTGGCGACCACCAGGGAGCTCCAGAGGGTATTGTGCATATTCGACGTGGTGGGGTGAAAAAGAGTTTCTAGTGTCCCCTTTCCTCTCTCACTCGTTCCTGTCATGCATGACCCCCCCTCCGCCCCCCCCCAACGCGGTGCGCCTGACAGCAGCAGCCACAGCACTGGAAAAGTCGAAAGAAGAGGCACAGAAAGCTAAGCTTAGCTTTATTAATTGGCGGCAAGATTTTGGAACAAGTGGACTGAGATGCGGGCAGCTAAGATGCAGCAAAGTATGCACCATTCATGCAGAGATAGAGATACCCTAAAATACAAACTGCATCTGCGATTTGCAGTTTTCTTAGCTGCCGTGTGCCAAGCAATGTTGCATGCAACTGCACGCACTCATGGTCACCACCTTTTGCTGTCAACTGTTGGCATCAAATCGAAACGTGCAATGGAGTACTGGGCGGCGTGCAAACCATATATTTGTCGCGTTTTGCAATGTTTGCAGCAGCCACATGGTAGTGGCAGAGTTGCAGTCAATAGAACGAAATACAGGTCACAAGACTGCCTCAGGTTTATTCAGCTCCACAACATACACTGGCTCTACAACCCAAAGCTCAGCTGGAGTACCTAAAAGAAACGGGGAAGAAAGCCTGTTGGTCCGCGAGGTGCGAGCACCACTGCTTTTGCCGTATGTGCAAAAGCAGGCCCCCCATCCGCCTCCTGGAGACCGCGCTCTCTAGCAGGAAGGTGCTGCCGAGAGTGCCACTGTAATGGTCTGGTGTTACGGCCGTTTGATCAAGGACACCGTAAGTAAGATAGCACCAACACAATAGTTTCAAAGCTAGAAGAAACCAAAGGATACGCGAAGGAATCTTGACTGAGTAGCACCATGACCAGCAACACGAGGATTCCATTGACCTGATGCTGCAACATAAAGAAAGCAAAGCACAAGCAAGCAATCAAAGAAAGAAAGAAAGCACAACTAAAATAATTACAAACATGCATAGAACATTCATGCTCAAGGCAGAGAGAAAAACATGCTATGTACACATAAGGGATGTGGCTCGACAGCTTCACCAGGTCATGACATGTTTGCAACTAACCTGTACCCACACCCGAGCAACCGCATGCTGCGAGCCTTTGGCTGCTCGGATGCTGGCGCAAGCAGTGGCCCGGTAAGAAGCCACAGAACACTGACACCATTAGGAATTCGAGGAACGGGGGAGCCCGAGTAATCGCCAACAGCAGCTATAGCGTCCTAGCGCCGTGCCGTCACAATAACAAGGGACGTCTTTCGAATTCCCAACCAGATGATGATGATATGTGGTTTTTAATGGCGCAAGGGCCAGTTATGGCCAAAGAGCGCCATGACAAATGGTAATTTAAAGAATTCATTCTGAATGGCGTGGACAGTGAATTTATTATGGTAGGTGTGACATGGCAGTATAAGGGCCTAAAACTTTCGCTCTAAATGACGTAAATATATAGCTAGTAAAATAATGACACTGATTAATTCTGGACGTGGACGATGGCAGTTGTGTTTTGATAAAAACATAAGACCAGACAACAGTTACACTCAATCATCAAGACGGCCCTCGAATGCAAGGGCTGGTAATCACGTGTTAAAATTGCCTGGCCAAATTATTTTCAGAATGTCGGTTTCAGCTAAGAAATCTAAAACTATTTGCAGTTTAAAAAGCGGTTCATCACTAAGAAAAAATGCAGGGTGAAGTGGTATATTTTCCCGATATGCAGAAGGGAAATACTTTTTCCTCTCTGTTTCTATTGCTGGGCACTGGATAAGAACATGGAGGACAGTCAGGCTATCGCCGCACCTACTACAAGTAGGAGGATCGCCGCCAGTCAATAGGTAGGAGTGAGTACTGTAAGTGTGTCCTATTCTTAAACGGCAAAGAAGTACTTCCCTGTACCGTGCTGTTTTGTCACTTATCCAATTCCGCAATGTTGGTTTTATAATGTGTAACTTATTCAGTGTTTGTGTATCCCACTCTGCTTGCCAATGTTTCCTCAATTTACGGCGCAAAAAGGGCTTTAGGTCTGCGGCAGGAATAGGGATATTTCTATCTGTGTCGCTAAAACTCACTGACGTAGCGTTTTCATCAGCAGCTACGTTACCTTTTATACCTTTATGGCCAGGTACCCAGCATAGGATAATCGGTTGGTTGCAGATATATGCGGAGCACAACAAGCTATACAGCTCATTCAAAACGGGATTCTTATGCTTTCGTAAGCTAATGAGGGCTCTCACGACACTTAATGAGTCTGTAAAGACAACAGCCTTAGCGACATTTCTGCGCCTTATGTGTTTAACAGCCGAAAGTATACCGTATGCTTCTGCCGTAAAGATACTGGTGTGTGGGTTTAGTGGCCCTGATGTTGAAAATGAGGGTCCGAGAGCTGCGTAAGCAACACCAGCTGGAGACTTCGAAGCATCTGTGTAATATTCGTCACAGGAATACTTCTCTTTAAGTTCAAGAAAATAAGATTGTATGTGAGCCTCAGGTGCTTGTTTGGATATTTCTAAGAAAGAGATGTCACATCTTATAGTCTGCCACTCCCAAGGCGGTGGAAGCCGCGTAGGAGCCATTAGGACATTGTGTAAAAGAGGGATCCCTGTATTTTCTGAGAGTGCTTCCAACCGGAGGGACAGAGGAGGCCTAGTGGCCGAGCGGTTACGAAACAGCCTTGCAGTCGACAAGTCGCATATAGTGCAATGACAAGGATGTTTAACATCTGATCTAGCTTTCAAGGCGTAGGAGAAAGTTAAATATGTGCTTTGGTAGTGTAATGACCATTCGTTTGACTCGACGTAGAGGCTTTGCACAGGGCTAGTCCTAAAGGCGCTTGTAGCAAGGCGGATACCCAGGTGGTGGATGGGATCTAGCATTTCCAAGGCGCTTGGTGCAGCAGAATTATAGACTATTGATCCGTAGTCAAGCCGTGTTAATATTAGACTTTTGTAAAGTTTTAGAAGGCACCGTCTGTCGCTTCCCCAAGATGTACGTGATAAGAGTTTCAGAAGATTCATAGTCTTGAGGCACTTTGATTTCAGATACTTCAGGTGGGGTACAAAATTAAGCTTACTGTCTAAAATGATTCCTAGAAATTTGTGTTCATGGCTTACAGATAGCCGCTCTCCATTTAGATCTATTGCGGGGTCCGCAAGTATACCTCTCTTGTTAGAAAACAGGACGCATGTACTTTTTTGTGGGTTTAGCTTGAAACCGTTTTTGTCCGCCCACATACATAATTTATTTATGCAAAGCTGTACTTGCCGCTCGCACGTACTTAGGTTACATGATTTGAAACCTATCTGAATGTCATCCACATATACAGAATAAAACATGCTACGTGGTATGGCAGTCAGGATCGAGTTCATTTTGACAATGAAAAGAGTGCAGCTCAGCACACCACCCTGTGGAACACCAGCCTCTTGCGTAAATGGACGAGACAGAGCGTTACCAACTCTAACACGGAACGTGCGATTGGAGAGGTAACTCTGAATCACGTTCAGCAAGTTGCCTCGAACTCCCATTTCAGACAGGTCACGGAGGATTCCATAGCGCCAGGTTGTGTCGTATGCCTTTTCCATATCTAAAAATACCGATAGAAAAAATTGTTTGTGGACAAAGGCATCTCGGATATTTGTCTCTATGCGGACAAGGTGATCTGTTGTGGATGTACCCTCCCTAAAACCGCATTGAAAGGGATCGAGTATCTTGTTGCTTTCAAGAAAATGGATGAGGCGGCGGTTAATCATTTTCTCAAATAATTTACATAGACAACTTGTCAGAGCTATAGGCCTATAACTGTTGGGTGAGGAAGGGTCCTTGCCCTCTTTTAAAATAGGGATTACAATTCCTTCTTTCCAGGCAGAAGGAATGTAGCCGGCAGAGAACATGGAATTGAAGAGTGACAGTAGTGTTTTTTGGGTTTCAGGGTGTAAGTGTCTGATCATCTCATACAATATTCTGTCACTTCCTGGAGCGGACTTGTTGCAACAGTTCAGTGAAGCCTGGAACTCAGCCATTCCAAATGGACGATTGTATGCTTCTTTGGATGTGCCCTTCCGACTCAAATGCAGCTGTTCTGCTAGTCGCTGGTATTTTAGGAATGTATCTGTATAATGAGATGTACTGGAAATGTCCTCGAAATTTGCTCCTAGACAATCAGCTTGTTCCTCAAGAGTGTCTGCTTGTGTGTTCACTAATGGTAGTGGATGAGTTTCACGGCCTTTTAGTTTGTTTACCCTGTTCCAGGCTTTTCTTTCGTCTGTATACGAATTAATGCCGGAAATATATTTTTGCCAGCTATCCCTTTTGGCACGGCGGCGCGTTCTTCTTCCTTCTGACTTTATTTTCTTAAAGCTGATAAGGTTCTCGATTGTCGGAGAGTCACGGAGCTGATTCCAGGCCTTATTCTGTTTCTTTCGCGCTTGCTTACATTCATCGTTCCACCAGGGATAACGTCGTTTATTAGGCGATGCATTTGTTTGTGGGATACATATTGACGCTACGTCGAGAATAAATGCGGTTAAATATGAGACTGCATCGTCAATACTGAGTGCACGAATATCATCCCAGGTCATATATGTTAGTTCTCTGTATCGCTGCCAGTTGGCTGAGTCAACTTTCCACTGGGGTACATGTGGAGAACATTCGTCCCGTTTCCTTAATTTTAAAACAATCGGGAAATGATCACTCCCGTATGGGTCCTTATGTACATGCCACTCCAAGTACGGCACGACTGTACTTGAAACAATGGATAGATCTATAGATGAAAATGTCTTGTGTGCAATGCTGTAAAAAGTTGGCTCCTTCTTATTTAGCAAGCATGCACCCGTACTGAATAGGAAATTTTCAATCAGACGCCCTCTGGCATCACACCTAGAGTCGCCCCACAAGGTATGATGGGCATTTAAGTCTCCAACGACAATGTAGGGTTCCGGGAGTTGCGCAATAAAGCTATCAAATTCAGTTTTGGAGAGTTGACAGTTGGGAGGAATCTATAAAGATGCAATTGTCAGCAGCTTACTAAAAAGCACTGCTCTGACTGCCACTGCCTCTAGGGGCGTTTTAAGGGGTAACTGCAGGCAAGCAACATACTTATCTACTATTATTGCCACACCGCCCGACGAGGCAAGGGCCTCGTTGCGGTCTTTTCGGAAAATGGCATACATTCGAAGGAAGTTTGTTTGCGAAGGTTTAAGATGTGTTTCTTGGACACACAGCATCTTTGGACTGTACTTATGCAAAAGTTCTTTAATGTCGTCTAGGTTGTGGAGTAAACCCCGGACATTCCATTGTATAATCTGTGTATCCATAATGTATGTGTTTTGTGCTGTGTGTCTAAGAAATATGGATTAGATTATCTCACGAGACCTTTCCAGGCCCCGTGAAACGCGATCTCTCTAACTTTCGGGCGCGCTCGAGGGAGCTGCGCGGTTCCTTCGGCGTCTGAGACGCCGGATTGGTATTTGTATCCATCACCTCGTCTGAGGCGGTGGATAGCGCCTGCGCAGCGGGCACGTTCGCGGGGGTGGTAGGCCTATCTGCACGCGCAGTGGCCTTGGGTCCAACAGGCCCGAGGGTCTGCTGGTCCTCCTTTGTGGGGGCCGGTACAGCGCTGGCTGTTCCAGCCGGGGGGGCTGATGGCGTGACCGCCGTCACACTCCGTGTGACTTGGGCGGCCGCCGAAGGATGTAGCGCTGCCCCCCGGCGCGCCACATCGGTGTAAGACGGACTAGACTGGTTCATCGAGAAGCGCTTGCGCGCCTCTTGGAAGGAAAGGTTCAGTTTGATTTTGATTTCGATGATTTGTTTTTCTTTTTTCCAGGATGGGCAAGAACGAGAGTACGCTGGGTGATCCCCGTCACAGTTAGCACAATGGGTGGTGGAAGTGCAAGTGTCGGATGAGTGCTCGTTTGATGCACACTTTGCACAAGTAGTGCGCCCTCGGCAGCTTTGTGAACCGTGCCCGAATCGCTGACACTTGAAGCATCGGCGTGGGTTAGGTATGTATGGTCTTACACGGAGTTTGCAGTATCCTGTTTCTATTGAGTCTGGTAAAGTGCTAGTTCCAAAAGTTAAGATTATGTGTTTTGTGGGGATTTCCTTGCCGTCGCGCCTAATCGTTATTCTCTGGACCTTTACTACATTTTGATCTTGCCATCCCTCAAGTAGGTCACTTTCACTAAGATCAAGCAGGTCATCTTCAGAGACGACACCGCGGACAGTGTTCAAAGATCTGTGTGGGCCTACTGAAACTGGAATGTCCCCAAAAGCAATTAGTTTTGACAATTTACTGTACTGCGTCTTGTCACGAAGTTCAAGAAGAAGATCGCCGCTTCCCATTTTAGTTACTTTGTAACCTGGGCCGATGGAGTTTGCCAATGATTTTGCCACAACAAAAGGAGATATTGTTCGGACTGTCTTGCTTTCATGTTGACTGTGAATGACATGGTATTTTGGGAATGTTTCTTTGTGACTCATGAAGTTGAAGGAACCTTCGGTGCGCCCCCTCTTGAAGGAGCGATCAGGGAGTGGAGGGAAATTTGATTCCATAAGTAATATTAATATTCGGCAGGGATGGCCGCCACCCACCATGGAGCCCAACCAGGGGACGACACAGGACGGGAAGTATACAGTTCTGCGCACGCCAGCGGTACATCCCCACTATAACCAAATACCTATACCCGAGGTTGGGCATAATGCACAAGGTTAACCCTTGCCGCCAAGGAAATACGGAAGTAATAAGAAGTGAAGAGAAGACAGGAAAGATGAAAAGGCGAGAGAGAAAGACGAAGATTGGAGAGGAGGACAGGAAAAGGCGACTACCGATTTCCCCCAGGTGGGTCAGTCCGGGGGTGCCGTCTACGTGAAGCAGAGGCCAAAGAGGTGTGTTGCCTACGCCGGGGGGCCTTAACGGTCCGAACACCCGGCATCGGCTCAACCTCCAGGATCCCCCTTTCCCCGGACACGGCTAAGCCGCGCACGGCTACACGCGGGAGGGTCCAACCCTCGTGTGCTCGGGTACGTGGTGTCGCAACGCACCAAACGCCTGCTGACGCAGACGCCCCTGCGGGGAATTCCCAACCAGGGCCATTAGGATGATGATATGTAGTGTTTATTGGCGCAAGGGCCAAATGTGGCCAAAGAGCGCCAAGGCAGTGGTAAAGAGTACTGAATGAACTAATGGCTGATGTGATGTGGCTGTAGAGAGGCCTAAAACTAAGAGCTATAAGTTGCATAAAATAGTCAAGCAATAAATGTATGAGAATGGCTGAAGTAGGGTATGCTATAAGTATGGGATGTACAAGAATGGTGTAATAGTATTACATGAATAAAAATGGAAAGGTGATTGTTGTTGACGAATAGCACAACAGCCTCAGTTCATCCCTTGAGTACAAGGGCCTGGAGGCATGTGCTAGAGCAAAGGTTCACTTCGCAACAGTGGCTTCTCGCAAGAGGCCGTGTTACGAATTTCTTGTACAGAAAACGTGCAGCGTGTCAACGTCGCTTAAATAGGCTAAGGTAGATTGCATGTGAAATAGCGGTTCTCTGCCTAGAAACAGTGCCAGGTGAAGTGGTATACACTGACTGTATGCTAAAGGGAAGTGTTTTTTCCTCTCGACTAGTGTTTCGCGGCATTCTAGGAAGACATGCTGAACACTGAGTGTCTCCCCACATCTACTACATATTGGACGTTCACCGCCACTCAACAGAAAGTTATGTGTACCGTAAGTGTGCCCTATTCTGAGACGACAGAATAGGACATCACTTCGTCTGGACTTGGTCATGATGATGATGTGTGGTGTTTTATGGCGCAAGGGCCAGGTTTGACCAAAGAGCGCCATGACATGTGGTAATGTTGACGATGTATTGTGGATGACATGCACAATGAACTCATCATGGTAGATGTGATATGGCTGTAAAAGGGCCTAAAAAGACTTACGCTGTAAGTGGAGTGGAATATATAGGTGGTAAAATAATGACGGTGACTAGGATGTGATGTGGGCTATTGCAATGGGCTTTCGTTAAAAGGTGATGTAATAAAACCATAACACTGACTCCAGAGCTTAAAGAGAGCCCTTGAATGCAGGGCTGTTAGTCGTGTGCTTAAAAGTTGCCTGGCCAAATGATTTTCAGGGTGTCCGTTGCGGCTAAAAACTCTAAGACTGTTTGGAGATTAAAAAGAGGTTCATCGCTAAGAAAAAATGCAGGGTGAAGGGGTAAATTCTCGCGATATGCAGCAGGGAAATACTTTTTCCTGTCTGTTTCTATTTCAGGGCACTGAATAAGAGCATGGAGGACAGTGAGATTATTGCCGCACTTAACACAGGTTGGAGGATCGCCCCCAGTCAAGAGATGAGAGTGGGTGCCGTATGTGTGGCCTATCCTTAATCGGCAAAGAAGTACCTCCTTGTACCTTGCTATTTTCCCATTTATCCAGTTCCCCAGTTTTGGTTTTATTATGTGAAGCTTATTCATTGCTTGTTTATCCCATTCGCCTTGCCAATGATTCCGCAATTTACTGCGTAGAAAAGGCTTTAGGTCTGTGGCAGGGATGGGGATATTTGAATCTGCATCGCTAAAAGTTACTGACCCAGCGCTTTCGTCAGCAGCTTCGTTGCCTTCTATACCTTTGTGACCAGGTACCCAGCATATCACTGTCACTTGATTGCACATATATAGGGAGCACAACAGACTGTACAGCTCACTAAAAACTGAGTTTTTATATTTTCTTGGTCTAAGTAGGGCTCTGACTACACTTAATGAGTCTGTAAATACAATAGCCCTAGCAAGTTTTGTGAGCTTTATGTTTTGAACAGCCGAGAGTATAGCGTAGGCTTCAGCTGTAAATATACTTGTGTGTGGATTTAGTGCTCCAGATACTGAAAATGAAGGTCCCAGAGCTGCATAGGAAACTCCTTTAGAGGACTTGGAAGCGTCTGTATAATATTCTGTACAGGAGTACTTCTCCTGAAGTTCACGAAAATGGAATTGTATATGTGCTTCTGGTGCCCTCTTAGATATTTCTACAAAAGAGACGTCGCATTCAATGGTCTTCCATTCCCATGGTGGGAGCAGGCGAGTGGGTGCCATTAGGACATTCTCTGGGACTAAGACGCCTGTTTCTTCTGCCAGTGTTGTCAAACGAAGGCTCAACGGAGGTGTAATAGCTGGGCGGTTACGAAATAATCTGGCTGTAGACACTTCATGAATAGATGAGTGAGATGGATGCTGAACATCTGATTTGACCTTGAGAGCATAGGAAAAAGTTAAATATGTCCTTTGGAGATGTAATGACCATTCATTACACTCCACATACAGGCTTTCTACGGGACTTGTCCTAAAAGCGCCTGTAGCCAGGCGTATACCCATGTGGTGAATGGGATCTAGCATCTTTAAAGCACTAGGCGCAGCAGAGTTATATACTATTGCTCCATAGTCGAGGCGGGACCGTATAAGGCTTTTGTAGAGGCTCAAAAGGCACCTCCGGTCACTTCCCCAAGATGTGCGGGATAAGAGCTTTAGTAAATTCATTGTCTTCAGACATCTCGCTCTCAGATACCTAAGGTGAGGGACAAATGTTAGTTTCGTGTCTAAGATGATTCCTAAAAATTTATGTTCGTGGCTGACAGGTAGCCGTTGTCCATTAAGATAGATAGCAGGATCAGGTAATATACCTCTCTTTTTAGAAAATAGAAGGCATGTGCTTTTTTGGGGGTTTAACTTGAAACCATTCTCGTCAGCCCACTTAGATATCTTGTTTAGACCAAGCTGTATATGTCGCTCACAGATAGAAATATTGCATGATTTAAATCCAATCTGTACGTCATCCACATACACTGAATAAAACATTGTTCGTGGTATGACGCTATAGAGGGAATTCATTTTTACGATGAAGAGCGTGCAGCTCAGTACACCTCCTTGTGGCACACCTGTTTCCTGCTTAAATTGACGAGATAGCACTTTGCCAACCCTCACACGGAACGTACGATTAGAGAGGTAGCTTTGGATCAGATTCAAGAGATTGCCTCTGACACCCATACAAGCCAGATCACGAAGAATTCCATAACGCCAGGTTGTGTCGTATGCCTTTTCCATATCTAAAAATACGGCTAATAGAAACTGCTTGTGCACGAAGGCATCTCGGATATTCGCCTCCATACGCACAAGGTGATCTGTCGTACATCTACCCTCCCTAAAACCACACTGCAAGGGGTCTAGTATTTTGTTGCTCTCAAGATAATGAATTAGGCGTCTGTTTACCATTTTCTCAAAGAGTTTGCATAGGCAGCTTGTCAGGGCTATAGGCCTGTAGCTGCAGACCAAAGTTGGATCCTTGCCCTCTTTGAGAATAGGAATGACGACTGCTTGCTTCCAGGCAGATGGAATGTAACTGGCAGAGAATATGGAATTAAAGAGTGCTAGTAGTGTTTTGTGTGTTTCGGCGTGTAGGTGTTCTATCATCTCATAAACTATTCGATCGCCTCCAGGAGCTGATTTATTGCAACAGTCCAATGCTGCCTGCAATTCGACCATGTTAAATGGCCGGTTGTAAGGTTCATTTTTATTTCCTTTCCGGTTCAGAGGCTGGCGTTCCGCTTGTCGCTGATATCTTAGAAATGTATCTGAGTAATGGGATGAGCTCGAGATGTACTGGAAATGTGCCCCTAGCGAATCAGCTTGGTCCTCAATAGTGTCTCCTTGTGTGTTTACTAAAGGTAGAGGGTGAGTTTCACGGCCTTTTATTTTGTTGACCCTATTCCAGGCTTTCCGTTCGTCTGTATATGAACTGATGCTACTGATGTATTTTTGCCAACTTTCCCGTTTGGCCCGGCGGCGCGTTCTTCTACCTAGTGACTTTATTTTCTTGAAATTGATAAGGTTCTCGGCAGTTGGAGATTCGCGAAGGTGACTCCAAGCCTTATTTTGATTTTTACGAGCTTCTTTGCACTCCGCATTCCACCAGGGAACACGTCGCCTAGTGGATGATCCATTTGATTCGGGGATACACAGTGACGCCGCATCAACTATAAATGCTGTCAGATATGCCACGGCGTCATCAATAGAAAGTGCAGAGATGTCTTCCCAGGTCATGCGGGTAAGTTCTTTATAATGTTTCCAGTCGGCTGACTCGACTATCCAGTGGGGGATGCATGGGGAGCATTGATCATGTTTCGTTGATTTTATGATAATTGGAAAATGGTCGCTCCCATATGGGTTTTTAAGCACGTTCCACTCTAGATACGGAACCAGTGTACCAGATGCAAGGCTCAAATCGATCGATGAAAATGTTTTGTTTGCCACGCTATAGAATGTAGGCTCTTTATTATTTAGCAAACATGCACCTGTAGTGAAGAGGAGGCTTTCTACTAGGCGTCCCCTGGCATCACAACGACAACCTCCCCAAAGGGTGTGGTGTGCATTGAAATCTCCGACGACAATATAAGGTTCGACCAGTTCATTAATAAAGCTTTGAAATTCTGTTTTTGAAAGATGGCAATTCGGAGGGATGTATACTGAGGAAATCGTTACTAATTTATTAAACAGTATCGCACGAACTGCAACTGCTTCTAGGGGTGTTTGAAGCTGTAGTTGTCGGCAAGCAACACCCTTATCTACAATTATTGCCACACCGCCAGACGAGGCAAAAGCGTCGTTGCGGTCTTTTCGGTATATGGCATACTGCCGGAGAAAGTTCGTGTGTGAAGGATTAAGATGTGTTTCTTGGACACACAGCATCTTTGGATTATACTTATTTAAGAGTTCCTTAATGTCGTCCAGGTTGTGGAGTAAACCCCTGACGTTCCATTGTATTATCTGCGTATCCATAATGTATGTGTTTTGTGCTGTGTGTCTAAGAAATATAGATTATATAAGCTCACGAGACCTTTTCAGGCCCCTTGATACGAGCTCGCTCTTTCTTCCCGGCGCGCTCGAGGGAGCTGCGCCGTTCCTTGGGCGTCTGAGACGCCGGATTTGTGCTTGTATCCATCACCTCGTCTGAGGTGGTGGATACTGCCCGCGGAGCAGGCACTTTCGCGAGAGTTGTGGGCCGATCTGTACGAGCAGTGGCCCTGGGTACAACAGGCCCGGAGACCTGCTGGCCCTCATTTGCGGGAGACGGAACAGCGTTGGCTGTTCCAGTCAGGGGGGCGGATGGCGTGACCGCCGTCACTCTCCGAGTGACTTGGGCGGCCGCCGAACGATGTGGCGTTGCCCCCCGGCGTGCCACATCGGTGTAAGAAGGACTGGTCTGATTGTTGGAATGGAAACGCTTGCGTGCCTCTGGGAAAGTCAGATTTAGTTTTACCTTGAGTTCTATTATTTGTTTTTCTTTTTTCCATGAAGGGCAGGATCGCGAGTAAGCTGGGTGGTCTCCTTCACAGTTGGCACAGTGGGTTGCTGAACTGCAAACGTCAGAAGAGTGTTCGATGGAGCTACACTTGGCACAAGTAGCACGCCCTCTGCAGGTTTGGGACCCGTGGCCAAAACGTTGACACTTAAAACATCGACGTGGGTTTGGAATGTATGGCCTCACACGTAGCTTGCAGTAACCGGTCTCGATTGATTCAGGAAGAATGCTGGTTCCAAAAGTTATGATAATATGCCTAGTTGGTATTTCTTTGTCATCTCGTCTTATTTTAATCCTTTGCACCTTGACAACGTTCTGTTCTTGCCATCCTTCTAGTAATTCACTTTCACTAAGTTCCAGAAGGTCATCTTCCGAGATGACCCCGCGCACTGTATTCATTGTCCTGTGTGGGCCTACTGAGACGGGAATGTCCCCAAACGCTACAAGTTTTGAGAGTCTGTCGTACTGTGGCTTGTCGCGAACTTCGAGAAGAAGGTCACCGCTTCCCATCTTTGTTACTTTATACCCTGGGCCTATTGCTTCAGTGAGGGATTTCGCTACCAGAAAAGGTGATATCATTCGTACCGTCTTAGTTTCGTGTTGGCTGTGAACGACGTGGTATTTCGGGAAGGACTCTTTTGGTTGCATAAAAAAGCTGAAAGGTTCATCGGTGCGCCCCCTCTTCAGGGAGCGATCAGGTAATAGGGGAAAAGCTTCAGCCATAAAAATTGGAAAATTCGGCGGCGATGGTGGCCACCCACCACCGAGCCCAACAAGGGGACGCTACAAGGTCGGGAAAATACCTGCAGACGCCAGCCATGCATCGCCGCTATAACCTAATATACGATACCCAAGGTTGGATAACTACACCAGGTTAACCCTCGCCACCTGGAAGTCTGGAAGTAATAAGAAGCGAAGAGAAGACAGGAAAGATTTAAAGTAAGAGAGAAAGACGAAGATTGAAGAGAAGGACAGGAAAAGGTGACTGCCGATTTCCTCCAGGTGGGTCAGCCTGGAGGTGCCGTCTATGTGAAGCCGAGGCCGAAGAGGTGTGTTGCCTCCACCGGGGGGCCTTAAAGGTCCAAACACCCAGCATCGGCTCAACCTCCAGGATCCCCTTTTCCCCAGACACGGCTAAGCCGCGCACGGCTACGCGCGGGAGGGTCCAACCCTCGTGTGCTCGGGTACGTGGTGTCGCAACACACCAAACGCCTGCTCACGCAGACGCCCCTGCGGGGTCTGGACTTGGTCAGTGATGGCCAGTATCCTAAATGTGGCTTAACTGTGTGGAGTTTATTATTTGTTTCAGAGTCCCATTTATGCTGCCAGTAGGTTCTGAGTTTTTTCCGTAAGTATGGCTTTAGGTCTGAGACCGGAACGGCTGCGGACATGTTGGAAGCTTTTGTGTCTAAGGAGGTCGCAATTCGGTCTGCCAAGGCGTTACCTTCAATACCTCTGTGTCCAGGCACCCAGCATATCGTTACATGTTGGCCAGAGGCATAAATGGTACAGAGGAGAGAGAAAAGATCTGCAATTACTGGATTTGTGTGGTTGAAGCATGACATCAATGTTTTCACAACGCTTAATGAGTCTGTGTATATGACCGCCTTATGTAATTTTAACTGTTTAATGTGTTTCGCAGCCGACCACAGTGCATACGCCTCTGCTGTAAAGATGCTTGTTTGAGGGTGCAGAACATCGGACTCGGAAAAGGATGGGCCGACGGCTGCGTATGACACGCCAGCATGTGATTTAGACGCATCTGTGTAATACTCTGGACAAGGGTATTTAAATTGTAATTCCAGAAAATGCATATGAATGTGCGCCTCTGGAGCGTGCTTCGTTACCTCCACAAATGACGTATCACAGTCAATGATTCGCCACAACCACGGTGGAAATGGCTTGGCAGAAGCCATTAGACTATTTTCACGGATAGGAACATCCATCTCCTCGCTCAGCTTTGTCACACGGATCGAGAATGGCTCTCTCGCTGTAGGTTTGTTATGAAAGAGTGTTGCAGAGGTCATATCGTTTATGGTGGGATAACAAGGATGGTTTTTGTTAGCATGTACTTTCAGAAAATAATTAAATGTAGAATATGACCGCTGCAGATCGAGCGACCATTCATTCGATTCGACATAGAGGCTTTGAATCGGACTCGTCCTAAAGGCGCCGGTGGCGAGGCGGATACCAAGATGATGCACAGGGTCCAGCATCTTCAGAGCACTGGGTGTAGCTGAGTGATACACAACGGCACCGTAGTCTAAGCGCGATCGTACAAGGCTCCTGTAGAGGTTCATGAGGCATTTCCTGTCGCTTCCCCATGTTGTATGTGACAGTATTTTCAGGATGTTCATTGTTTTGAGGCATTTAGCTTTCAAATACTTGATATGAGGAATGAAGGTTAGTTTTGAGTCGAGTATTATGCCTAAAAATTTATGTTCAGTGTTGAGTGGTATGTGTTGTCCATGCAGCATAATATCAGGATCTTGTATCAAGCCTCTCTTTCTAGAAAAAAGTACACAGGAGCTTTTGAGGGGGTTTAGCTTGAAGCCATTTTCGTTTGCCCACGTTGAGACCTTGTTCAGTCCTAGTTGGACTTGGCGCTCGCAGACAGCAAGGTTACAAGACTTAAATCCTAATTGCACATCATCAACATATATTGAATAAAACATTGAGGATGGAATGACTTTGTGGAGGGAATTCATTTTCACAATGAAGAGGGAGCAGCTAAGCACGCCTCCTTGTGGCACACCAGTCTCTTGAGTGTATAGCCTGGACAGGGCATTGCCCACTCTAACACGGAACGTGCGGTTAGTCAAATAGTTTTCTATCATATTTAGCATGTTGCCACGTACGCCCATCGCAGATAGGTCTCGCAGGATTCCGAATCGCCATGTTGTGTCATAGGCTTTCTCCAAGTCCAGAAATACAGAGAGAAAAAATTGTTTGTGTATGTAAGCCTCTCTAATATCTACCTCAATGCGAAAAAGGTGGTCTATTGTTGACCTACCCTCCCTGAAGCCACATTGAAGGGGATCAAGTAGACGGTTGCTTTCGAGGAAATAGATTAGACGCCGATTAACCATTTTTTCATATAATTTACACATGCAGCTCGTTAGTGCTATTGGCCTATAACTACTGGCTAATGCGGGGTCTTTGCCTTGCTTATGAATTGGGATGACAATCGCTTCTTTCCATGAGGATGGAATATGCCCAGATACCCACATGGTGTTGTATAGAGACAGAAGTGTGTTCAATGTTTCTGGATGCATATTCCTGATCATTGCATACATTATGCGGTCACCACCTGGTGCTGAGTTGCCACAGGAACTGAGAGCAGCCTTCAGTTCAGCGAGACTAAACGGACGGTTATAAGGTTCATCTGCTGCGCATTTTCGTTCAAGGCGCTCTCGCTCTATGCGTTCCTTAAATTTTAGGAAAGTTGGCGCATAGTGTGATGCACTAGAAATATTTTGAAAATGCTTGCCCAGCGAGTCTGCCTGATCTCTCATGGTGTCGCCTTGGGCGTTTACTAAAGGAAGCGGTTGTGTTTCCATGCCCTTTATACTGTTTACCCTGTTCCGTACCTTACCCTCATCCTTGTACGAATTTATCCTACATATGTACCTTTCCCAGCTTTCTCGCTTAGCATGTCGTCGTGTTCTCCTGCCCTGTGATTTTGCCTTCTTGAATTCAATTAGATTCTCCGCATTTGGTGATCGACGAAGCCTGCCCCATGCCCTATTCTGCCTCTTTCGCGCTTCTTAGCAATCTTCGTTCCACCACGGGACACGTCTTTTGGATGAAAGACCATTTGTTTGTGGTATACACTTTTGCGCTGCGTCGATAATAAAATGAGTAAAATATGATACGGCATCATCTATAGTATAGTATTCTAAAAAGTCCCGCGGTAAATAAGTACATTCTTGAAAACTTTTCCAATCGGCTGAGGCTAATTTCCATCGAGGGACATGCGGTGGAGAATCATACTGTGTTGTTAAGTTTAGAGTGACTGGGAAGTGATCACTTCCAAAAGGGTTCTTGATGACATCCCATTTCAGGTGAGACAGAAGACTAGCAGTACCAATTGCTAAGTCTATAGATGAGTATGTGTTGTGATGCACACTGTAATAAGTCGGCTCCTTCTTATTAAATAGGGATGCACCGGATGTCAAAAGAAAATCTATCAGCCGACCTCTCGCGTCACAACGGGAATCTCCCCAACGAGTGTTGTGGGCATTAAAATCACCCACGAGTACGTAGGGTTCCGGAAGCTGATTGATGAGGTTGTAGAAGTCTGTTTTGTGAAGGTGATAGTTTGGGGGTATGTAAATGGAGCAAACAGTAACCAACTTATTAAAAAGAACTCCTCGCACTGATACTGCTTCGAGGGGTGTCTGTAGGGCTACATGATGACAAGCTATAGACTTGTCTACGACAATTGCTACGCCACCGCACGACGCGTTAGCCTCGTCACGGTCTTTTCTGAAGATGGAGTAGATACGAAGAAAGTTTGTTTGTGTGCTTTTCAGATGAGTCTCTTGAACACACAGCACCTTTGGATTATGTTTATGTAGGAGTTCCTTGACATCATCTTGATTGTGAAGAAGACCCCTGACATTCCAATATAATATTTGTGTATCCATAGTGAAAGTGTATGGTGATGTGTGTTCAAGAGAGGAAAACTATGTTATCCCACAGGAACCTTGCCAGGCCCTGTGATGCGGGATTTGCTTTTTTTGGGCAGCTCCTGAGAGCTTCGCCGATCCTTCAGCGTCCGAGACGCCGATACACTTGATGTATCCATCGCCTCCATAGAGGCGCTGGATGCCCGCTCGCGGTGTACGTTCGCGGGTGTTTCGGGCTTCTCTGTGCGAACAGAGGCTCTAGAAGTCGTGGAGCCCGCAGGTCCGGTGGACTGCTGGCTCTTGCTGGGTTGCGGAACAGCACTAGCTGATCCCGCAGTGGGGGCGAGTGGCGCTACCGTCGGTCCACTTTGCGTGGTCCTAACGGCCGCCGAGAACCGTTGTGGCACTGCCCCCTGCCGTGCCTCGTCGGAGAAAGAAGGCCCCACAAACGAGAGGCGTTTTCTAGCTTCTTTGAAGGAAATATTTTCTTTTACTTTGAGCGTGATAATTTCTTTTTCTTTTTTCCATAAGGGACAAGAGCGAGAGTATGCCGGGTGTTCACCGTCACAATTTGCACAGTGCGGTGGATCATTGCAATTATCTGCAGGGTGCTCATGTGATGCGCACTTTGCACAGGTGGTACGGCCCCTGCAGCTCTGAGAGCCGTGACCGAATCTTTGGCACTTAAAACAGCGTCGGGGGTTTGGAATGTATGGTCTTACATTTATTTTCATGTAGCCTGTTTCGATTTGTTCAGGGAGTGTGCTCGTACAAAAGGTAAGTATCAGGTGTTTTGTCGGAATTTCTTTGTCGTCACGTCGGATCTTAATTCGCTGTACATTCGTAACGTGTTGCTCTTTCCAGCCTTCTAGGAGCTCTGTCTCAGTCAGTTCCAGCAGGTCCTGATCTGATACTACCCCTCGTGTAATATTCAATGAACGATGAGGACTTACAGAGATTTGGGTGTCGCCAAGCGAGATGAGCTTTTGCAGAATTTCATGCTGAGCTTTATCACGGACTTCAAGGAGAATGTCACCACTGGCCATTTTCGTGACTTTGTATCCTGCACTTAGGGTCTCAGTTAGGCATTTCGCGACAACGAATGGTGATACAGTTCTTACTGTCTTGTCGGGGGTTTCGCTGTGAATCACGTGGAAACGTGGAAAAATTTCAGTGGGCTTATTGAAGAAGTTGAAACATTCTTCGGTGCGCCCTCTTTTTGTGAGAGGGCGATCAGGAAGCCTGGGGAAGGAAGAAGCCATAAAAATTGGAGTAATTTCGGCAGTGGTGTCAGCCACCCACCATGGAGCCCAACAAGGGGACGTGACAGGCCTTGTAAATAAATGAGGCCTGCCATCGCCAGCTGTACACAACCACTATAACCAAATATGATATAACCGAGCTTGGTTATTTCACACAAGGTTAACCCTAGCTGCCAGAAGGATCAGAAATTCAGAAATGAGAAGAAGACAGGAACGCTGGAAAGTGAGAGAAAGACGAAGGGTCGAAGGAGAGAGAGACAGGAAAAGGCAACTACCGATTTCCCCCGGGTGGGTCAGTCCGGGGGTGCCGTCTACGTGAAGCAGAGGCCAAAGAGGTGTGTTGCCTCCGCCGGGGGGCCTTAAAGGTCCGAACACCCGGCATCGGCTCAACCCCCAGGATCCCCCTTTCCCCGGACACTGCTAAGCCGCGCACATCTACACGCGGGAGGGTCCAACCCTCGTGTGCTCGGGTACGTGGTGTCGCAACACACCAAATGCCTGCTGACGCAGACGCCCCTGCGGGGAGGGCCATTAGGAATTCGAGGAACGGGGGAGCCCGAGTAATCGCCAACAGCAGCTATCGCGTCCTAGCGCCGTGCTGTCACAATAACAAGGGATGTCTTTCGAATTGCCAACTAGGGCACCGACACACACACACACACTTACGAGAGAAATGTGCTGTACTAGAAGAGAAAATTGGGCTAGTTGATAGTAATTCATGTTTTGGAATGTAACAGTGCTAGACAGACAAGGACGAAGGAAAAAAACTGGCACTGACTCACAACTGAAGTTTATTTTGAGGAAAGTGACATTATTATGCACCGGCCAACATGTCAATAACTAAACTAAGTGACTTTATATGCACATTAGGAGCCATCCTGCTGACTTTTCAAAGCACGTGCAATACATCAGTGTAGAATAACATAAACACATAAAGCCAATAGACGACTTCTCTGTCAAACTTAACAGCAACCTACCATGAAACGCTTTCTATCAAATATCTCAATGCTTTTGGTCTAAGAGAGACAGCTTACTGTTGCACCTTCCCCCTTCCCTACGAATATGAAAAGCTTCCATGATCTCCCTTGTGTTTCGATCTTTATGCCTAAACAAAGTTTTTGCCGCTAACTCTCTGCACCCACCCTCTACAATATAAAGGAAAGTGCAGAGCCTCTGTACCTTTTAATGACAAGTGCTCGTTTAATCGAATGTTGACGCACCAGCCGGTCTGGCTCTCATAAACCTTCCCACATGACAGAGGTAACCTGTGCACAACTGAATATCTACACATAATGCATATTTGTTAACCTCTCTCAACAGGAACTGAATTCTTTGCCATGGCCCAATAATTTTTTGTCCAACCTTGAACAAATCCTAGCAAATTTGTTGTACGTGGAAATGACTACATGCACGCTCGAATAACGCTTCGCCTGTGAATTCTGTTCAATTTTTGGAGAGGAACAAGCTCAGAATAGCTCAGTGTCGGATAAGGGAGGAATGTTTGCAGTAATGCGGAAAGGTGTTTTGGGAAAATTCTGAAAAGCAGTTTTAAAGAAATTTTGAGGAATTTTAACCATCAAAGTTTAAGCAGCAGGCCCTTGCGATGCTACAGGATAGAAATCTGGAAGGCCTGACGTCTTGAGTCAAGAAGACTGATGGTTTAAAATTGCAGGTATTTTTTTTTCAGTTAAAACCCATAAACCAGATCTCCCATTCCGGGCCCCAAATAAGGGGTATTTGCAAAAAACAGCTGGAGGCTCTTAACATTGTTGGCCCTTTTTATGTTAGGAGCTCGGATAACCTGGCCAAGTTTCTCAAGACAGAATCCTGGATCATGTTCGGTTTTAGTATTGACATTAAAGATATGTTTTATTCACTACTGCATAATCAACTTATGAAGAGTGTCAGGTCTTGTGTGGTTAATCCTAATGTCGAAGCCAGGTTTGTTGGGGAATTGCAAAAAAAAATTAAATAATGAGGTTTTACGCACCAAAACCACTTTTTGATTATGAGGCACGCCGTAGTGAGGCACTCCGCAAATTTGGACCACCTGGGGTTCTTTAGCGTTCACCTAAATCTAAGTACACGGGTGTTTTTGTATTTCGCCCCCATCGAAATGCGGCCGCCGTGGCCGGGATTTGATCCTGTGACGGGGAATTGCAGAACATCTGTGGAAAGTTGTTTAGGATAGTAATTTTATTTGCGCTCTATGTATGTTGAATGGAAAGGGAGCACGCTGTTAATAGAAGTCTGGAATTTGTATAGGGTCGAGGGTGGCCCCAGCCTTAAGCCATATTTTCCTTAGTCGAGTTGATAATTTAGGAAGTTTGGCCCCTAATGTTTTTATGTACCTTGATTTCTTGATCATCACAGAATTAACCTAAATAGTTAAGTAACTGGTTTCTTAGTTTCTTCAGGAGCGCTGTGAAGGTTTAAAATTTACTTTTGAGTTGCCTCCCAAAGATGAGCTTTAATTCCTGGATATTAGAACAAAGTTTTGGGAGGATCATCTGTGTTGGATATATAAGCCTCGTTGGGCAAAGGCGCTTTTAAATTTTGCTTCAGGACACACTAATATAGAAAAAACCGGTATTGTTTACGCAGCGCTGCGAGCGCTGTTACAGAAGACGTGAGCATTAGTTGACGTAGAGTTTCCTTGGCCAGATTCAGAGATTACAGAACGCTGGTTATTCTGAAAGGGAAATATTGAGGGCGTGTCGTAATCTTATTAAGTAGGTAAAGGGTACTTATAAGGTAAGGAAAAATCAAAGGATTCTGCGCGCAATGAAGAAAGACCGGTGGTGGTGCCATATTTGCACAATTTTTCGCATTGCTTGAAGAATGTGGCTAGTAGCTATGGGGGGCGTGTGGTCATGTGTGCGTCCAAGAAATTTGCTAGAATTTCGTTCGCGGTTGCAAAAAAAATTATTGGCCCATGGCAAGGAATGCAGCTTCTGTTGCAAGAAGTTAAAAAATATATACGTAACATGTAAATCTTCTGTTGCGTACAGGTTGCCGCTGTCATGCGGGAAGGTTTATGTGGGCCAGACCAGCCGCTGTGTGAACATTAGATTGAATGCGCACCTGTCTATGAAAGATACAGGGGCTTTGCAATTGCCTTTACGTTGTAGAGAGTGTGGGTGCCAAGTGTTAACGGAAAAGAACTCTTTGTTCAGGCGTAAATACCGAACCACAAGGGAGACTATGGAAGCTTTTCATATTGATAGGGAATGGGAAAGGTACATTAGTAAGCCGCCAGTCACTCTTAGTAAAAAATAATTGAGATATTTGAAAGAAAGTGTTTCACGAAGTATTGCTATTAAGTTTCATAGGAAAATCATCTATTGGCCTTGTGTATTTCTTATGCTATGACACACTGATTTCTTTCCACACGTATTTCGACAAGTGACCAGGAGGACCCCTAATGCGCATGTACAGTCACTTAGCTGTTGACATGTTGGCCTGTGTATATCAACATAGACTTCAGCTGTGAGTGAGCGCCAGTGTCGTGTTCTTGTTTTCCTTTTCTGTTTAGTGCTGTTAATTTCCGAAACATGAAATGCGCTGCGTACACAGCAGAGGTGTGGCTCGACAGCTTCACCAGGCATTCTGATGCAAGCAGTGGCTTGACGACAGGCCGCACAACACAGGCACAATATGCTGCGCAAGGTAGCAAAATCCAAAGAGTACCGAACGGCATCAATTTTGGCTTTGCATCACGCTGCATATGGGCCTTCGAAAACAACATGACAGTAACTGAATTGTACCAAGCAACGCATTCCTGTGCCAAGGCAACCAGAAAGTGCTGGAAGGCTTCCCCTCCATTGTTCTTGGAGTGTTATTTAGGGACAAGTAAATTTCGAAGATTTTTCTCATACAAACGAACAGCTCGAGCGCCATAAGGACCACTTGAGTATTAGCAATTGGAAGCACAGTGGGAAGGCTGCACACTTTCACAAGCCTACATGCAGCACCTTTTCTTGCCACGGCCCACGCCCCTCAGAAGACTGAAAGCACGCTTTGAAGGCTTCTCGCACTGCCTTCACTCGGACGCTGCGATTGTGACTTCCAGAAAATTGGATGTTCTCGGGCAGCCCTCCAGTAGACGGAGCATCTGATCTCCATCTGCCAGGAATCAACTGACCGTTCGGACTAATTCTACCGACATCACTGTCGGAACAGTACTTAAAGCTATCGGAGCCTTGCAAATCACGAGTCCTAAGGTAGTTGTGTAGAAGTACTGTAGCCCACATAAATGTGATCTACAGTTTCTACAGCCGCTCGGATATCTTGACGGAGAATTCTCCACCTGTTTGCAATAATGCCAAATGTGTTTTCGATGGTGCGCATAGCTCGACTCAACCTGTAGTTAAATACCCTGCACTCAGCATCAATGCTGGAACCAGGGAACGGCCGCATGAGGTTTTCCATTAAAGGAAATGCCTCATCACCAACAAATACGTGGGGCAAGTTCACCGAAGAACCTGGTACCTTGCTTTGTGGGGAAATTTTTAGTAGTCCGGCTTTCAGTTTCATTCCTAGTTGGCATTCACTAAACAGGCCTGCATCGCCGCGCGGTCCACACTCGCCAATGTCCACCATCGTTAAGCTATACCTGGCATCACACACAGCAAGGAGGGTTATGTTAAAACGTCCGTTGTATATATATAGTTATGAAAAATGGAACCTGAGTGCGCTGGAGCTTCTATGTAAACATGCTTTCCATCAACTGCACGAATGCAATTTGGGAATTGCAACAGTGCCTCAAAATCCATGGTTACCTTCTTCCATTGGGCTGTAGTTGGCATGGCTGGAAACATAGGCTCCAGAACCTGGCAGGTTTGCCTAATTACTAGGGTGGCTGTGGCGTCAGAGATGCGGTTTGATTTAGCGATGATCGACATGGTGGAGCCATGAGCAAGGTACCTGTAAATGGCAGAAGGGAGAAATATGCAGAAGACTGCAAAGCAAGCACTAAACTGTGCACCATTTGCAAATAGAAGAAACAACTAAAGCTGTTACCCTGTAGCCACAGAAAGTGATGACCACAGCATTCAAGGAATGCCACAAGACAAAAGCATGGAAAAGCTAAAATTTGTTGTCATAATTTTGCAATTGTTTCAAAAGTGTTTCTTGATAGCATTAGCATAGCGAACTTAATATACCTACAAAGCAGGGAGCAGGCGAGATGTTTCCAATGGAACTTTTTTATTTGCTCATATTCTTGAGAGACCAACTGCTCCAGAAAGGTGTTGATCCGAGGATTGATGGCCAGACTAGGAATTGCAAAGCGTTCCAAGAAGCCGGTATTGGTTTGCATGCTTTGTACTACTCTTCGGTGAAGGAAAAGTATTCCTGTACTGAGGCTTGCTCCACCTTTCAGAATCCCTCCGAAACTAATTTCACTGATTTGATTATGTTTTGCTGCCAACTTGGACAGAACTTTAGAATGAAATTCTGATGTATTTCCACTCAATGTGATGGACGTGTTAATTATTGAATGGTATTTTGATTATTGAATTTTACAATGAAAAAGAAAATCCCTTCCAGTACGTTAGCTACGCATTGTGTATTCCAAAGCAATTTTTTTTACAGTGAAGCGGTTTATGTTTAGGGTTTCGTGCATTTTTGTTTGGTTCTGTGTGTGCAAAAACCATAGGCCAATTTCGAGATAGTGCAATGCCAGGACGACCCACAGAGGAGGTGAAGCAGGCTTCAAGCACTTCGCCAACTTGCAAAAATAAGTTTAATATCTTGGTTCCATGTAGAACCCCTGTCAGATATTAAGCTCATAAGAACAGATACACTTTGACCTGCATTGGCCATGTGTACGTTTGAATTGCCCTCTTTTTGTCGACGTTCCAAGCGCTTGCGTCTCTACTCTCTATTCCTTACCCTCTCCCGTGGTGCCAGTGCCATCGAAACGTAATGTGCGTCTAGTTTCCTTCAGACCCTCGGGGCAGCAGTTCCATCGTCCACGTGAATATATATATAAAGCTCACGATAAATGAGTTTGTACTTTTCTTCAAAATTCTTTGTCAATGCTGTGTCGTGTACTAAACAACTCTGCTCGGCACCAGCTTCACAGAGTGGAATGGCTCATGACTTTTTTGTTTTGGGGATGTTGCAATTGCAAAGGTTTTAATAACTCGCTAACCAGTGTCTTCGGTTTTTTAGAGTGTGATCCACTGCTACTTCAACCCTAAACAATTATTAGACAAGGCAAATGCTGTAAAACTCCTTGACAAGCTGGTTCAGGACAACTATTATCTGACGGTAAAATTGTCTACTTTGTCGTGACTAGGGGTGTGCAAACAGTAGTTTGTGAGATTGAACAGAACGCAAATTATATTAGTGGCAGAAGTGAACAGAATCAAATACTTTTGAGTAGTTTTTGACCAATTAACAACTGTGACGACAAAACTAAGTTCACATCCTAGTGCCAATAACGTCGGTAAGCGTCTCATACATTACACGTTGAAGTCTTGGCTATAAATTGTGCAAATGGAGCACATAAACAAATTAGTAGTTCACATACGTAAAACATTGCCGTGCACAGTTGATTTTTAATTAAAGAAGTGTTCGAAAAATATTCATATTTACGAATAGTGAGTATTCTATGTGAACACCGAATTGAATACAATATTCTATTATATTCTTTGTCCTAAAGTTTCTGATACAGATTTTGATAACTCGTTAGTGAATTCAATAGCACAGCCTTATCTTTTGTTTTCCTTATAAAATAGGTTGGAGCATCACCTTCTAAATGTACTAGATGGATGTGAATTTAATTTGTGCAATCAGACATCTTGCCAAGAGAATTTGATGATGATGATGATGTTTGAGGTTTAATGGCGCAAGGGCCAGGTATGGCCAAAGAGCGCCATGCTAGTGGTAATGAATATGTCGTGGTGTGATGGGCTCTGTGAATTTAATGTGACCTGGCTGTAAAGGGGCCTAAAAGAGTGTAAATTGCATAAAAATTACAGGTAATAAAATTATGGCAATGATTAATGACATGTACTATGATCACTGAAATGCATTAAAAAGAATGCTGCATTATATAAAATATGCGAGATGCTAAAATTTGTCTAAGAGCACTACAGCCTCGCCAGAGCCCTTGAAACGCAAGGGCCGAGAGGCATGTGCTATGCGAAATAGCTTTCACAGCGGCATCCTCTAGAGAGAGGGGACGCTATGAACGTATAGGGCTAATTACATGTAACACAACATCTTTCAGGAAGTCTAGAACTGAGTTAGTGTCAAAGAGCGGTTCTGGGCCGAGTAACATTACAGGATGAAGGGGAATGTGCTGCCGGTATGCTAACGGAAAATGTTTCTTTCTGTCAGATTCGGCTTTCCGACACTCCAGGAGGACATTGAGGACGGTCAGCCTCTCCCCGCATCTCCCACAGGTTGGGGGCTCATTTCCAGTGAGTAAAAAATTGTGGGTGCCAAATGTGTGTCCTATTCTTAGACGGCACAATAGGACATCTGTTCGGCGTGATTTTGTTGCAGAAGGCCAGAACCCTAATTGTGGCTTTATTATGTGCAATTTATTATTTGTTTCCATGTCCCACGAGCGTTGCCAGTAGTTTCGCAGTTTTCTGCGCAAGTAGGGCCTCAGATCTGTGACAGCGACTGCTGCGGTAGGATTTACAGAATACGATGCAATTGATGCGGCCATCAGGTCCGCCAGAACATTGCCTTCGATGCCCCTATGACCCGGCACCCAGCATATGATGACATGCTGGTTACATATATACGTTTTACATAGGACGGAATAAAGTTTATTAATTACCGGATTTTTGTGGTTACAGAATGACAGCAAGGCCTTCACAACACTTAGGGAGTCCGTATATATAACTGATTTCTCGAGTTTTGATTTCTTTATATACTTTACAGCCGATAACAGTGCGTAGGCCTCGGCCGTAAAGATGCTTGTTTCCGGATGCAGTACATCGGATTCCGAGAAGGATGGGCCGACGGCTGCATAGGACACCCCCACGCGTGACTTTGATGCGTCGGTGTAGAACTCCGTGCAGGAGTGTTTGTATTGGAGTTCCCGGAAATGCATTTGTATTTCAATCTCTGGAGCGTGTTTTGTAACTTGCATGAAGGATGTATCGCATTCTATTATCTGCCACTCCCAAGGAGGTAGCATCTTAGCTGGAGGCATTAGGCGATGTTTGAGGATTGGGACATCCATTTCAACACTAAGCTCCCTCACACGCATCGAGAAAGGTTGTCTTACGGTGGGACGATTCCGGAAGAGTGTAGAATTTGTCATATCATTAGCGGTATTAAAACACGGATGTTGGGGATTAGAGTGCACTTTCAGAAAATATGTTTGGCTGATGTATGTTCTCTGCAGATGAAGTGACCACTCATTTGATTCTACATATAAACTTTCAATGGGACTTGTTCTGAAAGCGCCCGTGGCTAAGCGGATTCCTAGATGGTGGACCGGATCTAGCATCTTTAGCGCACTCGGGGTGGCAGAATGATAGATCACGGCACCATAATCTAGTCGTGACCGAATCAGGCTCTTATAGAGATTCATTAAGCACGTCCTGTCACTACCCCACGTAGTCTGCGATAGAAGTTTAATTAGGTTCATTGTTTTCAGACATTTTTCTTTAAGATGTTTAATGTGTGGGATGAAAGTGAGTCTATTGTCAAGTATAACACCTAGAAATTTGTGTTCTTTGTTTACAGGTATCTGTTGTCCACACAGTTCTAGGCAAGGATCCGGAACCAGGCCTCTCTTTCTTGTAAACAGAACACAAGAACTCTTGTGAGGATTGATTTTAAAGCCATTTTTCTCTGCCCACTGTGACAACTTGTTCAAACCATGCTGTACCTGTCTCTCACAGACTGTGAGGTTGCAGGATTTAAAACCTATTTGCATATCGTCTACGTAGACGGAATAGAAAATAGCTGGTGGTAAAGATGCACGAAGCATGTTCATCTTTACGACAAAGAGCATGCAGCTGAGTACGCCACCCTGGGGTACCCCAGTTTCCTGTATAAATGTACGCGACAGTGCAGGACCTATTTTCACTCGAAATGTACGGTTCTCTAGGTAGCTCTCTATAGTATTGAACATGTTGCCGCGGATACCTAGCGCGGAAAGATCGCGCAGGATTCCGTACCGCCAGGTTGTGTCGTACGCTTTTTCCATATCGAGAAATACAGATAAGAAAGATTGCTTGTGCACGAAGGCATCGCGAATGCTCGCTTCGATGCGCACAAGATGGTCAGTTGTAGATCGCCCTTCCCGAAAACCGCATTGAAATGGGTCAAGCATTTTACTTGACCCTAGGAGATGCACGAGACGGCGATTGATCATTTTTTCAAATACCTTACAAAGGCAACTTGTCAGGGCTATTGGGCGGTAACTAGCCACTGAGGAAGGATCTTTGCCTTGTTTCAAATCCGGGATCACAATGGCTTCTTTCCATGCAGTCGGGAAGTATCCCGCAGCCCAAATGGTGTTGAAAATTGTGACTAGTGTAACTTGGGTGTCTTTATGTAAGTTTTTGATCATTTCATACATGATTCTGTCAGATCCCGGTGCAGAGCTCTTGCATGCGCTCAAGGCAGCTCTCAACTCGGCAATGCTAAAAGGACAGTTGTATGGTTCATTCTGTTGACATTTTCTCATAAGTGGCTTACATTCTTCTATTTGTTTATATTTCATAAAGGATTGCGAGTAATGGTTGGCACTTGACACGCTCTCAAAGTGCTCCCCAAGTGAGTCCGCCTGAGCTTGTAGGGTATTGCCTTCTGTGTTTACCAAAGGGAGTGCATATGCTTGTCGCCCTCTTATCCTATTCACCCTGTTCCAGGCTTTGGCCTCATCTCTGAACGAGTTAATACTCGATAGAAACTTCTGCCAACTTTCTCGTCTGGCCTGTCGGCGGGTTCGCCTGCCTTCGGATTTTGCTTTTTTAAAGTTGCTAAGATTCTCCGCAGTGGGAGAAGCGCGTAGCAACCCCCACGCCCTGTTCTGTTTTTTACGAGCGATCCTACAATCGTCGTTCCACCACGGG
Source organism: Dermacentor variabilis (assembly GCF_050947875.1). Taxonomy (NCBI): domain Eukaryota; kingdom Metazoa; phylum Arthropoda; class Arachnida; order Ixodida; family Ixodidae; genus Dermacentor; species Dermacentor variabilis. Next base: position 110,093,289 of record NC_134575.1, on the reverse strand, counting down.
ACACGCCGTTTGCAGGCCAAGCCTTTTACTTCCGATATGCATTTATATGCGACATCTATTATGAAGGCTGTAAAGAACTCGACTGCAGCATCAATTCCTAACGAAGACAGGTCAGCCCATGAGATACTTGTAAGAGATCGAAATTTATCCCAATCAGCTGTCTCAATCTTCCACCTAGGAGCGTGTGGTGGATATTCGTTGTCTTTAGGTGATCTTAGCAGTATAGGAAAGTGGTCGCTGCCGTAAGGGTTGTCGGTAACTTCCCATTCAAGTTCAGGCAGTACAGACGGGGAGACTATGGTAAGATCTATGGAAGAGTAGGTTCTGTTTGCAAGAGAGTAATATGTGTGTTGCTTCTTATTCAACAGACACGCACCCGAAGAAAAAAGGAACTGTTCGAGAAGACGTCCTCGCGAATCTATGCGAGGGTCGCCCCACAGGGAGTTATGTGCATTGAAGTCGCCAAGAACAACATAGGGTTCTGGCAATTCATCTATAAAGGTCTGAAATTCATGTTTGCGTAGTTTATAATGTGGAGGAATATAAAGCGAGCAAATAGTGATAAGTTTGTATAGCAGAATAACTCGAACCGCCACTGCCTCAAGGGCCGTTCGTAGCTGTACACGTTGACAGGCTATGCTTTTTTGAATTATATTTGCAACACCGCCAGATGCGACAGCATCATCGCGATCTTTGCGAAAAGTAACATACTGTCGAAGAAAGTTTGTGTATTTTGATTTCAAGTGTGTTTCCTGTAAACACAGCACTTTTGGATTGTGTTTACGGATGAGTTCTTGAACATCATCAAGATTCCTAAGTAGACCTCTGACATTCTATTGAATGATTTGTGTATCCATATTTTAAATTAAGTTGGTGCTGTGTTTACGGAAACGGAAGGGATGTCTCAGATTACAGAGCCCTTTCGAGGCCCTGTAACCGGGGTTCTGCTCTTTTTGAAGCGTTCGAGGGAACCTCGCCGCTCCTTAGGCGCCTGGTGCGCCTTGAGGATAGGTGTAGTGTCCATTGCCTCTTGTGAGGCGCCGGACACGTGCTCTTGCGAGCGAGAAGCTTCCCGAGAGGGTCCCGCCTTGGAGGGCAAGACCCCTGCGCCCACCAGCCCGGAGGTCGATGGGGCTCCCTGGGGGATTTGGATGCGCCGGCCGTTGCCAGCGCTGGAAGGGACCTGGGAGGTTGAGGCAGCCTCGGCTGCGCCCACCTTCGGGGTCGATGGTTCCTTCTCCTCGGTTGACGGAGCAGCGCTAGCTGCAACCGTCGCGGGGGCAGATGGCGTAACTGCCGACTCACTGCTTGTGGGTCGGACAGCCGCCGGAGGCCGTTGTGACGCTGCCCCCTGACGCGCCACATCGGCAAAGGTTTTCTTGGGCAGGTATGATACCCGCCTTCGTGCCTCTTTGAACGATATATTCTCTTTTACTTTTATAGTTACAATTTCTTTTTCCTTCTTCCAGGAGGGGCACGACCGCGAGTACGCGGCGTGATCCCCGTCACAGTTTACACAGTGGAGAGAGTTATTACATGCTTCAGTGGCGTGTTCAAGGGCACTACATTTCGCACATGTTTGGCGGCCTCGGCAGCTCTGCGAGCTGTGGCCGAAACGCTGGCATTTGAAACATCTCAAGGGATTTGGCACGTACGGTCTTACACGAAGCTTGATGTACCCGGCCTCGATTGACTCGGGCAGGACACTTGAATTGAAGGTGAGTATTATGTGTTTGGTCGCAATTTCTTTACCGTCTCGCCTCATCTTGATTCTTTTGACATTTATGACATTTTGTTCACTGAAGCCCTCCAACAGTTCAGCCTCAGTGAGCTCCAGCAAATCATCGTCGGAGACAACGCCGCGGGAGGTATTCATCGTGCGGTGCGGGGTTACTACTACTTGGGTCTCACCGAATGATACTAGTTTAGGTAGTTTCTCAAATTGTTTCAGGTCGCGGAGCTCCAAGAGGAGGTCACCGCTAGCCATCCTCGACACCTTATATCCTGGGCCAAAAACTTCGGTAAGAGACTTAGACACAAGGAACGGGGAGATTGTTCGAACTTGTTTAGCTGGTTTTTCTGCGTGGATGACATGAAAACGAGGGAAATTGTGGACTTGGCGTCCGAAAAATTGAAAGACCTCTTCGGTGCGCCCTCGTTTCTGAGGGCGATCAGGGATTTTAGGAAAAGCGTTTTCCATAAGTACAGTTGGGTTTTCGGCCGCAATGCCGACCACCCACCATGGAGCCCAACAGGGGGACGTCACAGGAGCTCCTGCTATAGAAACCCTGCCAATGCCAGCCGTACATCGCTGCTATAACCAAATACAGCATAACCAAGGCTGGCCAGCTACACAAGGTTAACCCTTGCCGCCGGGAAACTAGGAAGTGAGGAGAAGTGATGAGAAGACAGGAAAGATGAAAAAGGCGAGAGAGAAAGACGAAGATTGGAGAGGAGGACAGGAAAAGGCGACTGCCGATTTCCCCCGGGTGGGTCAGTCCGAGGGTGCCGTCTATGTGAAGCAGAGGCCAAAGAGGCGTGTTGCCTCCGCCGGGGGGCCGTAACGGTCCAAACACCCAGCTTCGACTCAACCCCCAGGATCCCCTTTTCCCCAGACACGGCTAAGCCACGCACGGCTACACGCGGGTGGGTCCAACCCTCGTGTGCTCGGGTACGTGGTGTCGCAACACACCAAACGCCTGCTGACGCAGACGCCCCTGCGGGGGCCAAGAGAATTTGACAGCTTAAAGAGTTGCAGATAAATTGAATCAAGGGAAATAATGCCTCTAGAAAATGAGCCCAAAAGTCGTACTACTTTTATCTAAGGAATAGCTGTTAAAAATGTTCCTAAACGCAAGGTAAACGATGCAATCTGTGCCAACTCTGAAAGATGTGGTAGTTCACTTGCTGTGATTCAAAGGCATACAAGAAAAGCAGAACTATTGAACAATACTGCACATATATATCAAAGATCATTGTTACCATTACAATTAACGAAAGGGCCAGTTCCTGTCAACGTGTAAGCCCAAACATCCATAAACTAGGGAAAGCACAGCTGCCAGAGTTTTTTCCCAAATGACAGAGGACATTACCAGGACAGCCGTCCACCTTAGTGGTCAGCTATAAAGGCCAGATTCTATTTATTATAATAACTCATGCCAACATTCTATTCTTAGGGAAGGAACATGAAAAACATGAAAGATTGTAGAAAAACTGCAGAGAATTAATGTGCCACATGAATGCGGCACCAAACTATGTGGCAGATGATTCACCTAATAGTGCTGCATTTTGGTGATTAAATTTGTCCCGTTTGTCTGCAAAGTGAAACAACATATGCCTGCACGTCTGGAATTTACTCTTAGTATGTGGTGATAGCTTGATAGACTTGTACGGCTCTGAATGCTAACCAATAAAAATAGTGCCAGTGAGTACCACTTCTCTTAATAAACCACGACTTAAACACTGTAATGTGACGTTAGCTGATATGCAACTGCTTCTTAGGCTCCCTCAAAAGCCTCAAGAATGGCTTTGTGCTGTTGTAGCCCTAGTGCCACAAAAGCCGTAAATGTATTAACACACGTCATAGTTATCTGTGCCCCCCCCCCCCATTTTCCACTTGCCTTCTTTCCCTTGTGTCAGCATCACATTCCGACTAATTCTCACCTGACTTGTGTTTATACGCACGTCTTGTAATGAAAGTTGTGACATGCGCGGTGCATGGAAAAAAGCATTACATAGCATGGAAACAATATGTAATTACAATCATGCTATTAAAGTGCCTAATGAACTGCTCGACTAAACCTTTGCTTCTAACACTGAGTTGGAATTTTTTTATTTAGGGGTATTGATGCCCAGAAAGAAAACTCTACCTTTTTCACCCTAACCGTTATTCCTCTTGAAGGTACCGCAACTATAGAACTTCAAGCATAGCAGTGTGACAGCTCGTGCGCAATATAACTTCATCAATAGCCTCTATTAGGAAACACGTTAAATCTCTGTTAATGAAAGACGACGACAAAATGCGGCGAAAGGAAACATGTCAGTTAATACATTGCGAATAGGCGCCGCGTACGAATCGTTGTATAAGTATCATACAAAACCTACCTCAACGTGAATGAAAGTTTTTCGCCGGCTGACAACGTGTTGCAGGTGACCTTTTTGGCCGTAGCAGCGGCTCCACGAGCGCCAGAAGACGATCAAACCTGTAGTTACAAGATTTTAAAGTACTACATAATAAAAGTCGCCCGATAAGAACATGCAGTGGCCAGAAGAGGGTGCAGTATGATGACTGTCATTTATTTACAGTAACGGAGTAATGCACTACAAATAAAGCACTATTTAAGCGCACACTAGCCCCTGTTCTTTCATCAAATGTTGATGCCTCGTGCAAGCATCGGAGTCATTTACACGTGCAGCAAGCAGCGATAAATTAGCAGCAGAATGCAGAAGAGAAACGCTGGAATATAACGAGTGCATGAATACTGAGCGGTTTACCAACACATCGGTACGTTCCTTTGTAGCACTTATTGCGATACCCCGAACTGACGTGATCAAATGAGCGCACGCACAGGTCAAGCAAGCGCACGTAAAAAACAAACTGCAAAATGCGTATTTACCTTTTGACAGACATCCGGAAGTACCCGAAGAAGTACTGGTCGCCTTGACAACGCATTTCTTGCGCCAGAGTGAAATATTCGCTGAACTGACGTCGTTGTTTCAATATTCGTCGGACGGGTTTGCGTTTCCGCTTCGACTGCTCGTTGAGTAGGTCTGCAGCCATTATCATAGACGCCCGCAGCCAGTCTACCCTAGAGGTGTTGGACATGTATTTGAGCAAAAAATCTGCAGTTTTATCACTCACCTTGTAATTAACGGGAGCCATAGCTGACAAGAGCAACACGTGCGTTAGGTGCATCGCAGCCAATCAATCCAACCGTGCGGGCTGAAACGTGGGCACGTCACTGATGCTGATGCCACATGCGCTGCCGGGGCAAAGCAGCTGCCTGATGGCGATGGTGATCGTTGCCACCTGTATCGTGTCACCGTAGCCTGTCCATGTGTGCAAACCGGAGTGAACACTAAAGAAAAACAGCGAACTAATAAAAAATAACTAATGAGAGAGCAAACGTAATAGCAAAATTCTGGCACGGCGCGAAATTGTGCTGGTCGCCAGCACACGAGACTGCCAAATCGCTGATGCATGTTGCCAGTAGCTGGTTGCCTATTTGGACAACCAGAGGGCGCATGCGATCCGCACCGCATTCTGCGGTTTCAGCGTAAATGCAATTTTGTGACCGATCGCGACGACCGCCCTTTTTTCACGAATCACATGCATGCGGTGCGGCGTGCGGCGATGGGCGGTTTGAGCGTAAATCGGCCCTTACGAAGCATTTAGGGGTATCGTTGGCGGCACGTTCTTGTGGCATTAGAAGAAACGGTCAGGCGGTCAGTGCGCGAGTGACACAAAATAAACATAAAAACATCATGAGTTGAAAGAGTGCCTTGAGTAGCATAGACGCAATACGTGGAGTAATTTTGAAGTAGCTAAGAAGGCGACGAGGAGTCTGCGGTGCAATGTATGGGATGATTGAAAGGCAGCGGCATGGTCTTTGAGGGGGCATTGCCCCAGTCGCTCAGTGTAGGTGTCGTTACGGCGGCATCCAGAAATGGCGATACCCTGATTTGAGGCGCCGAAAAAGGCATATTGACTTGGGAGTGTGTTTGTGAGGGGGTTTCAAAAATATATAAAAAAAGAGTGGAAAAGAGAGGGGGGACCGAAACCGGAATAAACAGGAGGGTGACGTGCGCAGAAGCGGGCGGGGGCAAGTGTACATGGGGGAATGGGTTTGTAGAGTTGACATAGGCGTAAAAACTTGAAACAGTATGTTAAATCGAGTTGTAGGCTGGAAAAAAAAATTTTTGCAAATGGAAGAGTAGGTGAGGTTAAGAATTAAGGTTAGCTGGTGGCATTATGTGTTTTGTGTCTTGGTTGATGATATGAGAAGTTCAGATTTATGTTGCCGCTTTTAAAGATTCCAAGTTGACGCGTGCCAAATTAATTCCAGTCGGGTGTAGGCAATTAAGCTTGTGTATGAGGTATATTTCCGTATACTTCCTTTCGCGAGGGGAACGGAAATTTGTAATATATAGAGCCTTGCTTTGTCAAATATATGACCATGTTCATTAATTTGGCTGGCCACTGCTTTGGGTAAATTGTGTTTTGTGTCCGCACGATGACCGCTGAGTCCTGTATGAATTTGTTGTCCAGTTTCACTTATGTATTGATTGCTACAAGCGGCGCATTCTAGACAGAAGACTACGTTGCTTGATGTGCAGGTGAAAGCCGAAGTTACCTTGTGTGCGTAATTTGACGCTGTACTTTTTACTCTAGTAGCAGACTGAATATGTTTGCATGTAGAGCACCTGGGGCGGCCACAGGGATTGGTTCCCAACTTCCTCTTTGTCTTTAGTTTGGCGTGTACAAGAACATCTTTAAAATTAGTGTTGCGACTGTAGGCTACTCTGCGAGCGTCAGGAAAGATTTTAGTAAGTTTCTGGTTGCTGGTGAGAATTGGGTAGTATTTACTGATGATGTTATTCAGGTTTGGGAGTGCGTTTAAGAATTTAGTAGTGAGAAGAGGCGTTGTCGTTCTTGTGATTCTCGGGCGGGGCTTGAGAACCTCTGCTCGATCAAGTTTGGTTGCAGCGGTGTAGGCTGTTTGAAGGCCCCGGTTTGGGTGGTTCCTGTTTGATAGGGTTTCTTTAAGGTGATCTAGTCTATCTATGTAGTCTTCGTTTTCAACGCAAATGCCACGTAGTCGTGTGGCTTGGCCTTTAAAGATGCCTTTTTTGCAATGTGTAGGATAGTGGCTGGTATATTCTAGGTATTGTTGTTTGTCGAAAGTTTCCTATACAGAGTTGTCTTTAGCTCCCCATTGTGGATGTATATTGTTGTGTCCAGAAAGTTTATGCGCTCAATTGAGGATTCTGATGTGAATTTTATTGTTCGGTGAACAGAGTTTAGAAATGCTACATATTTATCTAGACTGTCTTGACCACGTCGCCATATTATGAGTATGTCGTCTATGTATTGTAGGTATGTGTGGGGCTTGGCAGTGCAGCGCGCTAGGAAATCTGTTTCTAGATTCCCCATAAATATGTTCGCGTAGGTTGGTGCAAAAGGCGTACCCACGCTTGTACCATGTATCTGTAGGTAGTAACGCTCCTAAAATTCGAAGTAATGTGCTAGAACTAATTCAAGGAGAGACTAGTAGACTTTAGTAGAGTGTTGTGCATTGTGTTTAGACAGCGTTTGTTTTATCGAAGATAAACCATCAGGGATTGGAATGTTGGTGTACAGCGCCGTTACGTCTAGTGTTGCGAGAATTGTGTTGTGGAGTAGTGTGCCTTTAGTATTATTGTCCTCTATAATTCTCAGCAGGTGGCGCGTATCTTGTACAAATGACGGATGTGCTTTTGGCAAGTCACCAAGGTAGTGGTTAAGGAATGTGGGCACGCTCTCCTTCGGGGTGTTGTCGTTTGATACTACCGGACGGGCTGGGATAATACCAGTTTATAGTTCAGCGGATGGAATTTTATGAATTTTTGGAAGGAGCTAAAACGCCCGGCAGTTTTGTTGCTTGGTTTAGGAAATTTGTATTCTGATGGTGTTATCAATTCATCAGCCAAAAGTGATTTCACCCTGTTGGCAATTGTCACTGTGTAGGACAATGGCGGATCGATATCTAGATTGTGGTAATGTTCTGGGTTGTTTAATTGTCTGTAAGCTTCGTGCTTCTATTTTTCTGCCGACATTGGAATTATTGTGAAAAAGCTGAAGTATCGACACTTGATGTCCAGTCAGCCTCCTCAGAAATGTACGGTGAGATATTCTCTGCAGCAGTGGCCCTTTTTATTCTACACTCCTGCAACAAAATGGCCCCCGGCTCTCTTGCAGTTTACTGTCCAAACCGCTTAACATATCACAAAAGACTTGTTTTGCGCAAGGTGATCTTTTTCACAGTTCTAAATATGAGGGTTACTTCAACAATGTGCTAGCTTAGGCCAACCGGTATATACAGGTCAGACACGAGCAATGTTGTTGTTGTTGTTGTTGTTGTGCATTGCAATGTTGTTGTGCATTGCATTTTCGGGAACTGTGGCCTGCAAGCAGCTGTCGCATCACACTGTTCAGTGAATCAAGGTAGTTCATGAAGACTTCAAGGGACGAATCTGCCAGCACATAAGAACATACTACAGTGTAACCTTTGAAGAGCTCTGTTCTCTGAATGCTAATAAAACATCCCAAGTATTTTGGACATCAGGCGTTTCTGGATTTTGTTTTCTGAATTTTGCATTGCAGGAGATTTGCATTATTTCTTTTATCTCACCTAACGCCGGTGATTTGTTTAGGTTTGCAGTGGCAACACGTGTGAACGTTACTTTATTCAGCACGCTACAAAAAACTGTTGTTGCATACTAACTCGAAATGCAGTGTTAATTAGTCACATCTATACATTGCTTTCTCGAGGTGTGGGTGCAGCAAACTTAAATATTTCTGAAATAAAAAGGTAATTCTAACTCAAACCATCAATATGCCGATATGCTTGCTTCCTGTCAGACACCACAATTTAATTGCCACAAATCATGACCACTGTTCAGGTTCTGCAATCAGTGTGGGCTGTATCGAAACATCGATGCAGCAAATCTGTTTCCATTGGGCCTAACTATCACAAAAAAGTCGCAGTGCAGCACTTTCTTTTGGCAACCTATGCCGCAGCTAGGAAACAAAAAAGTCAAGCCATTGAATCCCATGAGCATACGATAAGTGAAAACTTGTTTAACACATGTCAAAATTTTCCAGCAAGTTCTAAATGACATGAGCCAAATTTGTAACTCTCTTCTAATTAAAAAAAAATACTGTGCACATTTGCGTACATCAAGTGCAGCATGTAGCTTGAAGTAAACATGATCGAAGCAATTCACTGTTCGATTCTCTTGAATATCGAAAGTGAGTGGCAGGCACCTAACAAAAACTAATGAAGATATAGACATGCACTTCGTACTTTTTTGCATTTTTAATGAATGTTTAATGTTTTATGGCGCAAGGGCCAAGTATGGCCAAAGAGCGCCATGTCAGTGATAATGAGTTTGCAGTGAAATCATGAGTTTTATGAAGTTGGTGTGACGTGGCTGTAGAGGGGCCTTAAAAATGGTCACGCTAAAGTGCGTAAAATCTGTATCATAAAAGAATGGCGATGACTTATGGCGTGTACTATGGACAATAAGACGCATTTAAAAAGAATGATATGATGTATAAAGATATATCAGGTTATATAAGATATGCTAGAGCACTACTGCCTCCTTAGAGCCCTCGAACACAAGGGCCTGGAGGCATGTGCTATTCAAAACCATTATCGCAGCGGCATCCTCTGGAGCGAGGATAAAGATGATGTGTGGTGTTTAATGGCGCAAGGGCCAGGTTTGGCCAAAGAGCGCCATGACAGGTGGTAATGTTGACGATGTGTTGTGGGTGACGTGCACAATGAACTCATCATGGTAGATGAGATATGGCTGTAAAAGGGCCTAAAAACTTCCGCTGTAAGTGGAGTAGAATGCATAGGTGCTAAAATAATGACGATGACTAGGGTGTGATATGGGCTATGGCAATGGACTTTCGTTAAAACATGATGCAATAAAACTTAACACTGGCAAGAGAGTTTCAAGAGAGCCCTTGAATGCAGGGCTGTTAGTCGTGTGCTAAAAGTTGCCTGGCCAGATGATTTTCAAGGTGTCGTTTCGGCTAAAAACTCTAAGACTGTTTGCAGATTAAAAAGCGGTTCATCGCTAAGAAAAAATGCAGGGTGAAGGGGTAAATTCTCGCGATATGCAGCAGGGAAACACTTTTTCCTGTCTGTTTCTATTGCAGGGCACTGAATAAGAACATGCAGGACTGTGAGACTATTGCCGCACTTAACACAAGTTGGAGGATCGCCCCCAGTCAAGAGATGAGAGTGGGTACCGTATGTGTGGCCTATCCTTAAACGGCAAAGAAGTACTTCCTTGTAACGTGCTGTTTTCCCACTTATCCAGTTCCCCAGTTTTGGTTTTATTATGTAAAGCTTATTCATTACTTGTGTATCCCACTTGCCTTGCCAATAATTCCTTAATTTACGGCGTAGAAAAGGCTTTAGGTCTGTGGTAGGGATGGGAATATTTCTATCTCTGTCGCTAAAGGTTACTGATGTAGCGCTTTCGTCAGCTACTTCGTTCCCTTTTATACCTTTGTGACCGGGTACCCAGCATATGACAATCACTTGATTGCACATATATAGGATGCACAATAAATTATACAGCTCATTCAAAACGGAATTCTTATGTTTTTGTAAACTAATCAGTGCTTTCACGACACTTAATGAGTCTGTGAAGAGAACAGCCTTAGCGATGTTTGTGAGTCTGATGTGTTTAATAGCCGAGAGTATAGCGTATGCTTCCGCTGTAAAGATACTTGTGTATGGGTTTAGTGTCCCAGATATTGAAAATGATGGTCCAAGAGCTGCGTAAGCAACACCATCAGCAGATTTCGAAGCATCCGTGTAAAATTCAGCACAGGAATACTTCTCTTTTAGTTCAAGGAAATGTGATTGTATGTGAGCCTCAGGCGCTCGTTTCGATATTTCTAAGAATGATATGTCACATTGGATAGTTTGCCACTCCCAAGGCGGTGGGAGCCGAGTAGGAGCCATTGGGATATTTTCTAGAAAAGGGACGCCTGTTTCTTCTGACAGTGCTTCCACTCGGAGGGATAGAGGAGGCCTGATGATGATATGTAGTGTTTAATGGCGCAAGGGCCAGGTTTGGCCAAAGAGCGCCATGACAAATGGTAGTGTTATCGATGTATTATGGAGATGTGACTTGGCTGTAAAGTGGCCTAAAAATTGTCGCTGTAAAGTGCGTAAAATCTACGTGCTATAAAATTATGGCGATGACTAATGACGATTACTAAGAACATTAAAATCCATCGTAGAAGAATGATGCAAAATCAAAAATATGTAGGATGTTAAAATTACTTGGAGCACTGCTGCCTCGCCAGAGCCCTTGAAAGACAAGGGCCTAGAGGCATGTGCTATACTAAAGAGATATCGCAGCGGCATCCTCTGAAGAGAGGACCCGCTACGAACATGTGGGGCTAAAAACATGCAGGACGACATCTTTCAGGAAATTTAGTACTGTGTTGGTGTCAAATAAAGGTTCTGGGCCGAGTAGCATTACGGGATGTAGGGGGATGTGCTGCCGGTATGCTAGGGAAAAATGTTTCCTTCTTTCAGATTCGGCTGCCCGACACTCCAGGAGGACGTGGAGGACGGTCAGCCTCTCCCCGCATCTACCGCAGGTTGGAGGATCATTTTCAGTGAGTAAAAAGTTATGTGTGCCAAATGTGTGTCCTATTCTGAGGCGACAGAATAGGACATCTGTCCGGCGTGATTTTGTTACAGGAGGCCAGAAACCTAATTGTGGCTTTATTAAATGCAACTTATTATTTGTTTCCAGGTCCCACAATCGTTGCCAGTAGTTTCGCAGTTTCCTTCTTAAGAAGGGTTTCAGGTCTGTGACAGGGACTGCAGCAGTAGAATTAACAGTGTGTGATGCAATTGATGTGGCCATCTGGTCCGCTAGAACGTTACCCTGGATGCCCCTATGGCCAGGCACCCAGCATATAACCACATCCTGGTTAGATACATATGCTTTGCATAAGACGGAATAGAGTTCAATTATTATAGGATTTTTGTGCTTATAGAACGACATCAAAGACTTCACAACACTAAGGGAGTCCGTATATATAACTGATTTTTGGAGTTTTGATTTCCTTATATGCTTCACGGTCGACAATATTGCGTAGGCCTCAGCCGTGAAGATACTAGTTTCCGGATGCAGTAAATCGGATTCCGAGAAGGATGGACCGACGGCTGCATATGACACCCCCTCGCGTGACTTCGATGCGTCTGTGTAAAACTCCGTGCAGGAGTGTTTGTATTGCAGTTCCTGGAAATGCATCTGGATTTCAATCTCTGGAGCGTGTTTTGTAACCTGCATGAAAGATATGTCGCATTGTATCATCTGCCACTCCCAAGGAGGTAGCAGCTTAGCTGGAGGCATTAGGCGGAACTCGAGGAGTGGGACATGCATTTCATCACTAAGCTCCCTCACACGCAGCGAGAAAGGCTGTCTTACGGAGGGACGATTGCGAAAGAGTGTGGCATATGTCATGTCATTAACGGTTTTAAAACAGGGATGTTCAGGATTTGAGTGGACTTTCAGAAAATATGTTTGGCTGATGTACGTTCTCTGGATATGAAGTGACCATTCATTCGATTCTGCATATAAACTTTGTACGGGACTCGTTCTGAAAGCTCCTGTGGCTAAACGGATACCTAGATGGTGAACAGGGTCTAGCATCTTTAGCGCACTTGGAGCGGCAGAATGATAGATCACGGCACCATAATCTAATCGTGAACGGATCAGGCTCTTATAGAGATTAAATAAGCACTTCCTGTCACTACCCCACGACGTATGGGATAGAAGTTTCATTAGGTTCATTGTTTTCAGACATTTTTCTTTAATATGTTTAATGTGGGGGACGAAAGTGAGTCTGTAGTCTAATATAACACCTAGAAATTTGTGCTCTTTGTTTACGGGTATTTGTTGTCCACATAGTTCTAAGCAAGGATCTGGGATAAGTCCTCTCTTTCTTGTAAAAAGAACACAAGAGCTTTTGTTAGGATTGATCTTAAATCCATTCTTGTCTGCCCACATTGACACTTTGTTCAGGCCATGCTGTACCTGTCTCTCGCACACTGCGAGGTTACAAGATTTGAAAGCTATTTGTATGTCGTCCACGTAGACAGAATAAGAGATTGCCGATGGTAATGAAGCGCGAAGCGTGTTCATCTTCACGATGAAGAGTGTGCAGCTGAGCACGCCTCCTTGGGGTACTCCAGTTTCTTGCGTAAAAGGACGCGAAAGTACATTACCGACTTTTACGCGGAAGGTACGAGTGGACAGATAGCTTTCTATTAGGTTTAGCATATTGCCATGGATGCCCATTTCTGACAAGTCTCTTAAAATTCCGTAACGCCACGTCGTATCGTACGCCTTCTCCATATCGAGAAATATTGATAAGAAGAACTGTTTATGTATAAAGGCGTCCCGGATATTTCCTTCAATACGTACAAGATGGTCGGTAGTGGAGCGCCCTTCTCGGAAGCCACACTGATAGGGATCAAGCATTTTGTTCTGTTCAAGGAAATGGATGAGTCGCCGATTTATCATTTTTTCAAATACCTTACACATGCAACTTGTGAGGGCTATCGGGCGGTAGCTTGCCACTGAGGAGGGATCTTTGCCTTGTTTTAAAACAGGGACCACTATGGCTTCTTTCCATGCGGTCGGAAGGTACCCTGCGTCCCAAATGGTGTTGAAAAGTGTGAGTAGTGTAACCTGCGTGTCATTGTGTAAGTTTTTGAGCATTTCGTACATGATTCTGTCAGATCCCGGTGCAGAGCTCTTGCATGAGCTCAAGGCAGCTCTCAACTCGGCAATACTGAAAGGGCAATTGTACGATTCATTCTGTAGACATTTTGTTTTGAGTGGCTTACATTCTTCTATTTGCTTATACTTCAGGAAGGATTTCGAATAATGTTTTGAACTTGACACACTCTCAAAGTGCTCCCCAAGTGAGTCTGCCTGATGTTGCAGCGTATCACCCTGTGTGTTTACCAGAGGGAGTGAATATGTTTGTGTCCCTCTAATTCTATTTACGCGGTTCCAGACTTTCGCCTCATCTGTAAACGAGTTGATGTTCGATAAAAACTTTTGCCAACTCTCTCTTCTGGCCTGTCGGCGAGTTCTCCTGCCTTGAGACTTAACTTTCTTAAAGTTAACAAGATTCTCTGCAGTGGGTGAAGCACGTAGCAACCCCCACGCTTTGTTTTGATTCCTACGTGCGACTCTACATTCATCGTTCCACCACGGGACATGCCGTTTGCATGCCGAGCCACTTACTTCACGTATGCATTTAGATGCGGCATCTATAATGAAAGCTGTAAAGTAATCCACAGCAGCATCAATTTCTAACGAGGACATGTCATCCCATGATATGCTAGTTAAGGTTCGGAATTTCTCCCAGTCGGCTGTATCGATTTTCCACCTAGGAGCCTGTGGTAGACATTCGTTTTCTTTATATGTTCTTAGTAGTATCGGGAAGTGGTCGCTCCCGTAAGGATTGTCGTTAACTTCCCATTCAAGTTCAGAGAGCAGTGACGGGGAGACTAGGCTAAGATCTATTGAAGAAAATGTTCTGTTTGCAAGAGAATAGTATGTCGCTTCCTTCTTATTCAGAAGACAAGCACCAGAAGAGAAAAGGGACTGTTCAACGAGACGACCTCGCGCGTCTGTACGAGAGTCGCCCCACAGGGAGCTGTGCGCATTGAAATCGCCAAGAACAACATAAGGTTCTGGCAACTGATCTATATAGGATTGAAATTCTTGTTTCGTTAATTTGTAATGTGGGGGTATGTAAAGAGAGCTAATGGTGATGAGTTTGTTAAGGAGAACAGCTCGAACCGCCACTGCTTCGAGAGGCGTTTGTAGCTGTAAAAGTTGACACGCAATGCTCTTATGGATAACAATGGCGACACCGCCCGATGATGCAACAGCATCATCGCGATCTTTACGAAAAGTTATGTACTGTCGGAGAAAGCTTGTGTGTTTGGATTTTAAGTGTGTTTCCTGTAAACACAGCACTTTTGGATTGTATTGGTGGATCAGTTCTTGTACATCATCAAGGTTTCTAAGGAGACCTCTGACGTTCCATTGTATGATTTGTGTATCCATATTTAAAGCGAATTGGTGCTGTGTTTACGGAAACGGAAGTGATGCCTTAGATTACAGAGCTCTTGCGAGGCCCTGTAACCGGGGTTCTGCCTTTTTTGGAGCGTTCGAGGGAGCCTCGCCGCTCCTTAGGCGCTTGGAGCGCCTTGGGGATAGGTGTTGTGTCCATTGCCTCTTGTGAGGCGCCGGACACGCGCTCTTGAGAGCGAGAAGTTTTTCGAGAGATTCTCACCTCGGAAGGCGAGACCCCTGCGCCCACCAGCCCGGAGGTCGATGGGGCTCCCTGAGGGATTTGGGTGCGCCGGCTGTTGCCAGCGCTGGAAGGGGCCGGGGAGGTTGGAGCAGCCTCGGCTGCGCCCACCTTCAGGGTTGATGGTCCCCTTTGCAGTGTTGACGGAGCAGCGCTAGCTGCAACCGCCGCAGGGGCAGATGGCGTAACTGCCGACTCACTGCTTGTGGGTCGGACAGCCGCCGGAGGCCGTTGTGACGCTGCCCCCTTACGCGCCACATCGGCAAAGCTGCTCTTAGACAGGTATGACACCCGCCTACGTGCCTCTTTGAAAGATATGTTTTCTTTGACTTTGATTGTCACAATCTCTTTTTCTCTTTTCCAGGACGGGCAGGCGCGCGAGTATGCGGCATGCTCGCCATCACAGTTCACACAATGTGGAGTGTTTTGGCACGTTTCGGAGGAATGTTCGTTGTCACTGCACTTGGCACAAGTCAGCCGGCCTCGACAGTTCTGTGAAGTGTGGCCAAAACGTTGGCACTTAAAGCATCTGAGAGGATTGGGAACGTATGGCCGAACACGAAGTTTGATATAACCAGCCTCGATGGACTCGGGAAGGACACTTGAGCCGAAAGTCAGTATCAGGTGTTTCGTCTTGATCTCTTTTCCATCTCTCCTCATCTTAATTCGTTTAACATTGATAACATTCTGGTCACTGAAGCCCTCCAAGAGTTCAGCCTCAGTGAGCTCCATTAAGTCATCGTCAGAGACAACACCACGGGTGGTGTTCATCGTGCGGTGCGGTGTTATAATTATTTCGGTTTCCCCAAATGACACTAGTGTTGACAATTTATCATATTGTTTTTGATCGCGGAGCTCCAAGAGGAGATCGCCGCTTGACATCCTCGACGCCTTATATCCAGGACCAAAGGCTTCAGTCAGTGACTTGGAAACTAGGAAGGGTGAGATAGTTCTTACTGGTTTATCTGGTTTTGCAGAGTGGATGACATGGAAACGCGGGAAGGATTCTTTTTGGCGGCCAAAAAATTGGAAGACTTCATCGGTGCGCCCTCTTTTCTGAGGGCGATCAGGTAATGGAGGGAAAGAGGTAGCCATGAGTGGACATGTAGTTTTCGGCAGCAACGCCAGCCACCCACCATGGAGTCCAACAAGGGGACGCTGCACGGCCTGAAAAACAGGGCCTGCAAACGCCAGCTGTACGTTGCCACTATAACCCAATATGAAATAACCAAGGTTGGCTACTCACACAAGGTTAACCCTTGCCGCCAAGAAGAAGGAAGTAAATAGAAGAGAGAAGGAGACAGGAAAGTGGGAAAGTAAGGGAAAGACGAAGGTTGTAGGAAGAGAAAGACAGGAAAAGGCGACTGCCAATTTCCTCCAGGTGGGTCAGTCTGGAGGTGCCGTCTATGTGAAGCCGAGGCCGAAGAGGTGTGTTGCCTCCGCCGGGGAGCCTTAAAGGTCCGAGCACCCAGCATCGGCTCAACCCCCAGGATCCCCTTTTCCCCAGACACGGCTAAGCCGCGCACGGCTACACGCGGGAGGGTCCAACCCTCGTGTGCTCGGGTACGTGGTGTCGCAACACACCAAACGCCTGCTTGCGCAGACGCCCCTGCGGGGGAGGAGGCCTGATGGCTGGGCGGTTACGGAATAGCCTGGCAGTTGACAAGTCGCTAATTGCAAAATGACATGGATGCTGAATGTCTGATTTAACTTTCAAGGCGTAAGAAAAAGATAGATATGCCCTTTGTAGATGAAGAGACCATTCGTTGGATTCAACGTACAGGCTCTCTACAGGACTAGTCCTGAAGGCACCTGTAGCAAGACGGATACCCAAGTGGTGAATCGAATCTAACATCTTCAAGGCACTAGGCGTAGCAGAGTTATAAACTATAGCACCATAGTCAAGGCGTGACCTTATCAAACTTTTATATATGCTCAAAAGGCATCTTCTGTCACTTCCCCAGGATGTACGGGACAAGAGCTTCAGAAGATTCATTGTCTTCATGCACTTCGCCTTCAGATATTTCAGGTGGGGGATAAATGTTAATTTAGTGTCTAATATGAGGCCCAAAAATTTATGTTCATGGCTCACTGGGAGCTGTTGTCCATGAAGGTAAATAGCGGGTTCAGGAAATATACCTCTCTTGTTCGAGAACAGAACACACGTACTTTTTTGCGGGTTTAATTTAAACCCATTCTCGTCAGCCCACATTGACAATTTGTTTAGCCCAAGCTGTACATGTCGCTCACAGATGGAAAGACTGCATGATTTAAAACCTATTTGTACGTCATCTACATACACAGAATAAAACATTGTACGTGGTATGATAGTGTAGAGTGAGTTCATTTTTATAACGAATAGAGTGCAGCTAAGCACGCCACCTTGTGGTACACCTGTTTCCTGTGTAAATAGACGAGATAGCACATTACCAACTCTGACGCGGAACGTGCGGTTAGACAGGTAACTTTGGATGACATTCAGCAAATTACCTCGGACTCCCATTTCGGCCAGGTCACGGAGAATTCCGAACCGCCACGTGGTGTCGTAAGCCTTCTCCATGTCAATAAATACCGACAAAAAGAACTGCTTGTGCACAAAAGCATCACGAATATTCGTCTCGATGCGGACAAGGTGATCAGTTGTGGATCTACCTTCCCTGAAACCACACTGTAGGGGATCTAATAGTTTGTTACTTTCAAGAAAATGAAGGAGACGCCGGTTAACCATTTTTTCAAAGAGTGTACATAGGCAACTTGTCAACGCTATAGGCCTATAGCTGTTGACTGAAGTTGGGTCCTTGCCGTCTTTTAGTATTGGAATAATTATTGCTTCCTTCCAGGCGGATGGAATGTAACCAGCGGAGAACACAGAGTTGAAGAGTGACAGTAGTGTTTTGTGGGTTTCAGGGTGTAGGTGTTTGATCATTATATACAATATTCTGTCACTTCCTGGAGCAGACTTGTTACAGCCATTCAGCGCAGCCTGAAATTCCGCCATGCTAAATGGGCGGTTGTAAGGTTGGTTGCTATTGCCTTTCCTACCCAGAGGCAGTCGTTCCGCTTGTTGTCGGTATCTCAGAAATGTGTCTGAATAGTGGGATGAGCTAGAAATCCTTTCAAAATGTACCCCTAGAGAGTCGGCTTGGTCAATGAGGGTGTCTCCTTGTGTATTTACCAATGGTAGAGGATGAGTTTCGCGGCCTTTTATTTTGTTTACCCTGTTCCAGGCTTTTCCCTCGTCTGTATAAGAATTAATACTAGAGATGTATTTTTGCCAGCTTTCCCTTTTGGCAAGGCGGCGCGTTCTTCTACCTTCTGATTTTATTTTCTTAAAGCTGATCAAGTTCTCGGTAGTTGGGCAGTCGCGAAGGCGACCCCAAGCCTTATTTTGATTTTTGCGGGCTTCCTTACACTGCTCATTCCACCAAGGAATACGCCGTTTAGAGGGTGATCCATTCGTTTGAGGGATACATATTGACGCAGCATTAGTTATAAATGCCGTCAAATATGATACTCTATCATCGATTGAGAGGGTACAGATGTCATCCCAGGTCAAATGCGTCAGCTCTCTGTATCGTTTCCAGTCAGCACAGTCGACCTTCCAACGTGGCAGATGTGGGGAACACTTATCGCCTTGTGTTAATTTTAAGAGAATTGGGAAATGGTCACTACCATATGGATTTTTGATCACGTTCCACTCCAGATATGGCACTAGTGTACTTGATGTTATGCTTAAGTCAATAGATGAGAATGTTTTATTTGCCACGCTGTAGAATGTAGGTTCTTTCTTGTTCAATATGCATGCATTGGAAGATAAAAGGAACTTTTCTAATAAACGCCCTCTTGCATCACAACGAGAATCTCCCCAGAGGGTGTTGTGTGCATTTAAATCACCTACTACAATGTAAGGTTCGGGGAGTTCTTCGATAAAACTCTGGAATTCTGTTGTAGAAAGTTGATGGCATGGAGGGATATACAAAGAGCTAACGGTTACTAACTTATCAAATAGCACGACTCTGATCGCCACTGCCTCAAGGGGTGTTTGCAGATGTAAATGTTGGCAGGCGATACCCTTACCAACTATAATAGCAACACCACCTGACGAAGCGAGAGCGTCACTGCGATCTGTGCGGTAAATGGCATATTGTTTCAGAAAGTTAGTATGTGAAGGTTTGAGGTGTGTCTCTTGCACACACAGCACCCTTGGGTTAAACTTGCGAAGGAGTTCCTTAATATCATCAAGATTGTGTATTAAACCTCTCACATTCCAATGCATTATCTGTGTGTCCATATTGGAAGTGTTTTATGGTGTGTGTGAAGAGATATTAGGTTGGCTCAAGGGACCTTTCCAGGCCCCTTGATGCGGGGTATTTCTTTTTTGTGGGCGCGCTCCAGGGAGCAACGCCGTTCCTTCGGCGTCTGAGACGCCGGAGAAGTTTTTGTTACATCCATCGCCTCGTCAGAGGCGCTGGATGAAGCCCGCCCAGCGGGCACTCTCGGGACTTTTTCGGGCCTATCTGCACGAGCAGTGGCCCTGGGAGCGGCAGGCTCGGAAGTCTGCTGACCCTTCGTGGTAGGGGGCGGAAGAGCAGTGGCTGCTCCCGCCAGGGGGGCTGATGGCGTAACCGCCGTCACACTCCGTGTGACTTGCGCGGCCGCCAGAAGATGTGGCGCTGCCCCCCGGCGCGTCACATCACTGTAGGACGGATTCGATTGATTGTGGACACTAAAACGCTTGCGCGCTTCTGGAAAAGTGATGTTTAGTTTTACCTTGAGTGCGATTATTTGTTTTTCTTTCTTCCATGACGGGCACGATCGCGAATAGGCGGGGTGGTCTCCGTCACAGTTAGCGCAGTGGGTTGGAGAAGAACAGTTGTCTGAAGCGTGGTCTTTAGATGCACATTTTGCACAAGTGGCACGCCCTCGGCAGCTCTGAGACCCATGCCCAAAACGCTGACACTTGAAGCATCGGCGCGGATGGGGAATGTACGGTCGTACGCGTAGTTTACAATATCCCGTCTCTAATGAATCAGGTAGTTCACTTGTTCCAAATGTTAATATTAGATGCTTTGTTGGAATTTCCTTGTCGTCACGCCTTAACTTAATTCGTTGCACCTTTACCACGTTTTGGTCTTGCCATCCGTCCAACAGCTCGCTCTCACTAAGATCAAGGAGGTCGTCATCAGAAATGACACCACGCACAGTGTTCATAGTCCGGTGGGGGCCCACAGATACAGGGATGTCACCAAACGCAACAAGTTTGGTCAGTTTGCTGTATTGGAGCTTGTCACGCACTTCGAGAAGAAGGTCGCCGCTTCCCATCTTAGTTACTTTGTAACCAGAGCCGATTGCTTCAGTCAGACATTTTGCGACCACAAATGGGGATATTGTGCGAACTGTCTTGGTTTCATGCTGGCTATGTATTACATGGTATTTGGGGAAAATTTCTTTCGGTTTCAAGAGGAAGTTGAAAGTTTCATCGGTGCGCCCCCTCTTCAGGGAGCGATCAAGGAGTGGGGGGAAATTTGAAGCCATATATAGAATTGCTGTATTCGGCAGGAATGCCCGCCGCCCACCTCGGAGCCCAACCTGGGGACGTCACAGGATTAGAAACATTCTATTCTGCGTACGCCAGCGGTACAATCCCACTATAACCTAATATATATACCCAAGACTGGATATATTACACAAGGTTAACCCTTGCCGCCAGGAAATAAGGAAGTAATAAGAAGTGAAGAGAAAACAGGAAAGATGAAAAAGGCGACAGAGAAAGACGAAGATAGGAGAAAAGGACAGGAAAAGGCGACTGCCGATTTCCTCCAGGTGGGTCAGTCTGGAGGTGCCGTCTATGTGAAGCCGGGGCCGAAGAGGTGTGTTGCCTCCGCCGGGGGGCCTTAAAGGTCCAAACACCCAGCTTCGGCTCAACCCCCAGGATCCCCTTTTCCCCAGACACGGTTAAGCCGCGCACGGCTACACGCGGGAGGGTCCAACCCTCGTGTGCTCGGGTACGTGGTGTCGCAACACACCAAACGCCTGCTGACGCAGACGCCCCTGCGGGGCTGGAGCGAGGATGCTCTACGAATTTAATGGGCTTATTACGTGTAGAACTACATCCTTTAAGAAGTCGAGGACTGCCTTGGTGTTAAAAAGCGGTTCCTTACCAAGAAACATAGCCGGGTGTAAAGGGATGTAATAACGGTATGCAAGCAGAATATGTTTCTTTCTTTCAGGTTCGGCTTTCGGACACTCCAAGAGGACATGGAGGACGGTCAGCCTCTCACCGCATCTACCACACGTTGGATGTTCACTTCCAGTGAGCAGAAAATGATGGGTGCCAAATGTGTGTCCTATTCTGAGGCGACAGAATAGGACATCTGTTCGCCGAGATTTTGTTTGGGAGGGCCAAAAACCTAACTGTGGCTTTATAACGTGCAGTTTATTATTTATTTCTGCCTCCCACATGCGTTGCCAGTGGCTTCGCAGTTTCTTTCGTATGTAAGGTTTCAGATCTGTGAGAGGCACCAAAGCAGTATTATTAACAGCAGGGAGTGCAATTGACGTAGCCATCTGGTCTGCCAAAACGTTACCTTCGATTCCCCTGTGGCCGGGTACCCAGCATATGATGATTTGCTGGTTAGATAGATAAGCTTTGCACACGTCGGAATAGACCTCAGTAAGTACAGGATTTTTATGTTTGTATGGTGACATTAAGGCCTCCACCACACTTAGGGAATCTGTATATATAACAGCTTTTTGGAGTTTTCCTTTCTTTATATGCATTACAGCCGACCATATAGCGTAGGCCTCTGCCGTAAAGATACTTGTTTCTGGATGTAGTACATCGGATTCCGAAAAAGAAGGCCCGACGGCTGCATAGGATACTCCGGTATGTGACCTGGAAGCGTCTGTGTAGAACTCTGTGCATGAGTGTTTAAACTGAAGTTCTAGGAAATGCATTCGAATTTCTACCTCTGGAGCATGCTTTGAAATTTTTAGAAAGGATACGTCACATTCTGTAACCTGCCAGTCCCAAGGAGGTAATAGCTTGGTTGGGCGCATTAAGTGGTGCTCCAGGAGTGGGACATGCATTTCATCGCTAAGCTCCTTCACACGCAGCGAGAAAGGCTGTCTTATAGACGGACGGTTGCGGAAAAGTGTAGCATACGTCATATCGGTAATGGTATTAAAACATGGGTGTTGAGGAATGGAATGCACTTTAAGGAAATAAGTAAAGCTGACGTATGATCTCTGTAAGTGGAGCGGCCACTCATTCGATTCGGCATATAGGCTTTCGATCGGGCTTCTTCTGAAAGCACCAGTGGCTAGGCGGATACCTAGATGATGGACCGCATCCAGCATCCTTAGCGCGCTCGGGGCGGCAGAGTTGTACACTACGGCCCCATAGTCCAATCGTGACCGTATTAGGCTCTTGTAGAGATTCATTAGACACTTTCTGTCACTACCCCACGTAGTCTTGGATAGAAGTTTAATTAAATTCGTTGTTTTTAGACATTTTTCTTTGAGATATTTGATGTGTGGAATGAAAGTGAGTCTATCGTCAAGTATAATACCTAGGAATTTGTGCTCTTTGTTGATAGGAATTTGATGTCCACACAGTTCTAAGCAAGGATCCCGGACCAGGCCTCTCTTTCGTTTAAGAAGAACACAACAACTTTTGTGAGGATTGATCCTAAATCCGTTTTTCTCTGCCCATTTCGATACTTTGTTCAAACCATGCTGTACCTGTCTCTCGCACACTGCGAGGCTACAGGATTTTAAAGCTATTTGAATGTCGTCTACATAGATAGAGTAAAAAATGGCCGGTGGTAATGAAGCACGAAGCGTGTTCATCTTCACTATAAAGATCGTGCAGCTAAGCACGCCTCCCTGGGGTACACCCGTTTCTTGTGTAAAAGGATGTGACAGTACATTGCCGACTTTTACACGGAATGTGTGATTGGATAAATAGCTTTCTATGAGGTTTAGCATATTACCATGAATGCC
Organism: Dermacentor variabilis; assembly: GCF_050947875.1. Classification (NCBI taxonomy): domain Eukaryota; kingdom Metazoa; phylum Arthropoda; class Arachnida; order Ixodida; family Ixodidae; genus Dermacentor; species Dermacentor variabilis. The sequence goes on along the minus strand of NC_134575.1, from coordinate 110,070,146 downwards.
CATTTCTGCCAAGTCTCTTAAGATTCCGTAGCGCCACGTTGTGTCGTATGCTTTCTCCATATCGAGGAATATGGATAGGAAAAACTTTTGTGTACAAATGCGTCACGTATGTTTCCTTCGATGCGTACAAGATGGTCAGTTGCGGGGCGTCTTTCTCTGAAACCACACTGATAGGGATCAAGCATGTTGTTCAGTTCAAGGTAATGTACGAGTCTGCGATTAATCATTTTTTCGAATACCTTACAAAGGCAACTTGTGAGGGCTATCGGGCGGTAACTTGCCACTGAGGAAGGGTCTTTGCCTTGTTTCAAAACAGGGACCACAATGACTTGTTTCCATGCGGTTGGAAGGTATCCCACAGCACAAATAGTGTTAATAATATTTGGGGTTTTACGTGCCAAAACCACTCTCTGATTATGAGGCACGCCGTAGTGGAGGACTCCGGAAATTTTGACCACCTGGGGTTCTTTAACGTGCACCTAAATCTAAGCACACGGGTGTTTTCGCATTTCGCCCCCATCGAAATGCGGCCGCCGTGGCCGGGATTCGATCCCGCGACCTCGTGCTCAGCAGCCCAACACCATAGCCACTGAGCAACTACGGCGGGTCCAAATAGTGTTAAAAAGTGCGAGTAGTGTAACTTGCGTGTCATTGTGTAGGTTTTTGATCATTTCATACATTCTGTCAGATCCAGGTGGAGAGCTATTGCATGCGCTCAAGGCAGCTCTAAACTCCGCAATACTAAAAGGACGGTTGTATGGTTGATTTTGAATGAATGAATGTGTAGTTTTTAATGGCGCAAGGGCCAGGTATGGCCAAAGAGCGCCATGCAAGTGTTAGTGATGTCGCAGTGGAGTTATGAATTCTGTGAAGTTGATGTGACGTGGCTGTAAAGGGGCCTAAAATATAGTCACTGTAAAGTGCGTAAAATGTACGTGTAATAAAATTATGGTGATGACTTATGAAGTGTACTATGAACAATAAGACGCATTTAAAAAGCCTGATATGATGTCTAAAAAATACATCAGGTTATATAAGAGATCCTAGAGCACTACTGCCTCCTAAGAGCCCTTGAAACACAAGGGCCTGGAGGCATGTGCCATTCAAAACAATTATCGCAGCGGCATCCTCTGGAGCTAGGATGCTCCACGAATTTAATGGGCTTATAACGCGTAGAACTACATCGTTTAAGAAGTCGAGAACTGCCTTGGTGTTAAAAAGCGGTTCCTTACCAAGAAACATAGCCGGGTGTAGAGGGATGTTATAACGTGTATGGTTGATGATGATGATGATGATGATATGTGGTGTTTAACGGTGCAAGGGCCAGGTGTGGCCAAAGAGCGCCATGACAAGTGGTGATGTTGGCGATGTATTATGGAGATGTGACTTGGCTGTAAAGTGGCCTAAAAATAGTTGCTGTAAAGTACATAAAATCTACGTGATATAAAATTATGGCGATGACTAATGACGAATACTATGAACATTAAAATCCATCGTAAAAGAATGACATAGAATTGAAAGTATATGAGATGGTTAAAATAGCTGGAGCACTGTTGCCTCGCCGGAGCCCTTGAAACACAAGGGCCTAGAGGCACGTGCTATATGAAAGAACTATCACAGCGCCATCCTCTGAAGAGAGGAGGCGCTACGAACATGTGGGGCTAACAACATGCAATACAACATCTTTCAGATAACTTAAAAGTGCATTGGTGTCAAATAGCGGTTCTGGGCCGAGTAACATTAATGGGTGAAGAGGAAAGTGCTGCCGATATGCTAAGGGAAAATGTCTCTTTCTCTCAGATTCGGCTTCCCGACACTCCAGGAGGACGTGGAGTACGGTCAGCCTCTCCCCGCATCTACCACAGGCTGGAGGCTCACTTCCGGTTAGTAGAAAATTATGTGTGCCAAACGTGTGTCCTATTCTGAGACGACAGAATAGGACATCTGTTCGGCGTGATTTTGTAGTAGAGGGCCAGAATCCTAACTGTGGTTTTATCAGGTGGAGCTTATTATCTGTTTCCGCGTCCCAGATGCGTTGCCAGTGATCTCGCAGCCTCCTTCGCAGGAAAGGCCTCAGATCTGTGACAGGCACCGCAGCGGTAGGGTTAACCTCTTGCATTGGGATTGACGTGGCCATCTCGTCCGCCAGAACGTTACCTTCAATTCCCCTATGGCCAGGGACCCAGCATATTATGATATTCTGGTTAGATGAGTACGCTTTGCACAAGACCGAATATAATTCATTAAATACGGGATTTTCATGTTTGCTGAGTGACATTAAGGCCTTCACGACGCTGAGAGAGTCTGTATAGATCGCTGCTTTTGGAAGTTTCGATTTTCTTATGTGCTTTACAGCAGAGAGTAGTGCGTAGGCCTCGGCCGTAAAGATACTTGTTTCCGGATGCAGTACATCGGATTCCGAAAACGATGGGCCGACGGCTGCATAGGATACCCCGGCATTTGACTTCGAAGCGTCTGTGTAGAACTCTGCGCAGCAGTGCTTGTGCTGGAGTTCAAGGAAATGCATTCGGATTTCGGCCTCAGGAGCGTGCTTTGTAACTTTCATAAAGGATATGTCACATTGTATCACCTGCCACTCCCAAGGAGGTAAGAGCTTGGTTAGGTGCATTAAGCGATGCTCGATGAGTGGGACATGCATTTCATCGCTAAGCTCCTTCACACGCAGCGAGAAAGGCTGTCTTATGGAGGGACGATTGCTTAAAAGTGTAGCGCACGTCATATCAGTAACGGTATCAAAACATGGATGTTCAGGATTAGAGCGTACTTTAAGGAAATATGTATAGCTAATGTATGATCTCTGTAGGTGGAGAGACCATTCATTTGATTCTACATATAGACTTTGTATGGGACTCGTTCTGAAAGCGCCAGTAGCCAATCGGATTCCTAGATGGTGGACAGGATCTAGGATCTTTATTGCGCTCGGGGCGGCAGAGTTATATACTACAGCACCATAATCCAATCGAGACCGAATTAGGCTCTTGTATAGGTTCATTAAACACTTCCTCTCACTACCCCATGTAGTCTGGGATAGAAGTTTTATTAAGTTCATTGTTTTTAGACATTTTTCTTTCAGATATTTAATGTGTGGAATGAAAGTGAGTCTGTAGTCAAGTATGATACCTAAGAATTTGTGCTGTTTGCTGATAGGTATTCGTTGTCCACACAGTTCTAAGGAAGGATCCGGAACCAGGCCTCTCTTTCTTGTAAAAAGAACACAAGAGCTTTTGTTAGGATTGATCTTAAATCCATTCTTGTCTGCCCACATTGAGACTTTGTTCAGGCCGTGCTGTACCTGTCTCTCGCACACTGCGAGGTTACAGGATTTGAAAGCTATTTGTATGTCGTCCACGTAGACAGAATAAAAGATTGCCGGTGGTAATGAAGCGCGAAGCGTGTTCATCTTCACGATGAAGAGTGTGCAGCTGAGCACGCCTCCTTGCGGTACACCAGTTTCTTGCGTAAAAGGACGCGAAAGTACATTTCCTACTTTTACCCGGAAGGTACGACTCGACAGATAGCTTTCTATTAGGTTAAGCATATTTCCATGGATACCCATTTCTAACAAGTCTCTTACGATTCCGTAACGCCACGTCGTATCGTACGCCTTCTCCATATCGAGGAATATGGATAAGAAGAATTGTTTGTGTACAAATGCGTCCCGGATATTTGCTTCTACACGTACAAGATGGTCAGTTGTGGAGCGCCCTTCTCGGAAGCCGCACTGATAGGGATCAAGGACTTTGCTCACTTCAAGGAAATGGATGAGTCGCCGATTAATCATTTTTTCAAACACCTTACAGATGCAACTTGTGAGGGCTATCGGGCGGTAACTTGCCACTGAGGAAGGGTCCTTGCCTTGTTTCATGATGATGATGTGTGGAGTTTTATGGCGCAAGGGCCAGGTGTGGCCAAGGAGCGCCATGTCTGTGGTAATGAGTTTGCGGTGTAATTATGATTGCTATGAAGTTGGTGTCAGGTGGCTGTAAAGAGGCCTTAAAATATACGCTCAAAAGTGCGTAAAATCTGTATGATAAAATTATGGCGATGACGTATGACTTGTACTATGAAAATTTAGATGCATATAAAAATAATGATACGATAGGTAAAATATGTCAGGATTATAAGAAATACCAGAGCACTACTGCCTCCTTAGAGCCCTTCAAGCACAAGGGCCTGGAGGCATGTGCTACGCAAAAACAATTATCGCAGTGGCATCCTCTCGAGAGAGGAGGCGCTACGAATTCATGGGACTAATAATATGTAAGACGACATCTCTGAGGAAACCTAGGACTGTGTCTGTGTTAAAAAGCGGTTCTGGGCCGAGGAACATTACTGGATGAAGAGGGATGTGCTGTCTGTAAGCTAAGGAAAAATGTTTCATTCTTTCAGATTCGGCTTCCCGACACTCCAGAAGGACGTGGAGCACGGTCAGCCTCTCCCCGCATCTACCACAGGTTGGAGGTTCACTTCCAGTAAGCAGATAATTATGGGTGCCGAACGTGTGTCCTATTCTGAGACGACAGAATAGGACATCTGTTCGGCGCGATTTTGTAGCAGAGGGCCAGAATCCTAACTGTGGTTTTATCAGGTGGAGCTTATTATTCGTTTCCGCGTCCCACATGCGTTGCCAGTGGTCCCGCAATCTCCTTCGCAAGAAAGGCCTCAGGTCTGTGACAGGCACCGCAGCGGTAGGGTTTACATTTTGCGATGCGATTGACGTGGCCATCTCGTCCGCCAGAACGTTACCCTCAATGCTCCTGTGGCCAGGCACCCAGCATATAATGATACGCTGGTTAGATATGTACGCTTTACACAAGACGGTGTAGAGTTCACAAAGTACAGGATTTTTGTGTGTATAGACTGACATCAAGGCCTTCACGACGCTTAGGGAGTCTGTATAGATCGCTGCTTTTGGAAGTTTTGATTTTCTTATATGCTTCACAGCAGAAAGTAATGCGTAGGCCTCAGCCGTAAATATGCTTGTTTCCGGATGCAGTACGTCGGATTCCGAGAAGGATGGGCCGACGGCTGCATAGGATACCCCGGCGTTTGACTTCGAAGCGTCTGTGTAGAACTCTGCACAGGAATGCTTGTGCTGGAGTTCTAGGAAATGCATTCTGATTTCGGCCTCAGGAGCGTGCTTTGTAACTTGAATGAAAGATGTGTCGCATTGTATCAGCTGCCACTCCCAAGGAGGTAGCAGCTTGGCTGGATGCATTAGGCGAAGCTCGGGGAGTGGGATATGTATCTCATCACTAAGCTCCCTCACTCGAAGCGAGAAAGGCTTTCTTACAGAAGGACGATTATGGAATAGTGTAGTGCAGGTCATATCGTTAACAGTGTTAAAACATGGATGTTGATGATTGCAGTGTATTTTTAGGAAATATGTAAGGCTGATGTAAGTTCTCTGTAGATGGAGCGACCATTCATTTGATTCCGCGTATAAGCTTTCAATCGGGCTTGTTCTGAAAGCACCAGTGGCTAAGCGGATACCTAGATGGTGGATAGGATCTAGGATCTTTAGTGCGCTCGGAGCGGCAGAGTTATATACGACGGCACCATAGTCCAATCGTGATCGAATTAGGCTCTTATAAACATTCATCAGACACTTCCTGTCGCTACCCCATGTTGAGTGGGATAGAACTTTAAGCAAGTTCATTGTCCTTAGGCATTTTTCTTTAAGATATTTAATGTGCTGTATAAAAGTGAGCTTCGAGTCAAGTATAATACCTAAAAATTTGTGTTCTTTGTTGACAGGTATTTGATGTCCACTCAGTTGAACACAAGGATCTGGAACCAGGCCTCTCTTTCTAGTAAAAAGAACACAAGAGCTTTTGTGGGGGTTGATCTTAAATCCGTTTTCGTCAGCCCACTTGCAAACCTTGTTCAGGCCCTGCTGTACCTGTCTCTCGCATACTGCGAGGTTGCAGGATTTAAAGCCTATTTGTATATCGTCGACGTATACGGAATAAGAAATGGCCGGTGGCAGTGAAGCACGTAGTGTGTTCATCTTAACAATGAAAAGAGTGCAGCTGAGCACACCTCCCTGGGGTACACCAGTTTCCTGCGTAAAAGGACGTGACAGTGCATTACCGACTTTTACTCGGAAGGTACGGTTGGACAAATAGCTATCTATTAGGGCGAGCATATTGCCACGGATGCCCATTCCCGACAAGTCTCTCAAGATTCCGTAGCGCCACGCTGTGTCGTACGCCTTCTCCATATCGAGGAACACGGATAAGAAATATTGCTTATGTAGAAAGGCGTCGCGAATGTTTCCCTCCATGCGCACAAGGTGATCAATTGTAGCCCGCCCTTCCCTGAAGCCACACTGAAAGGGATCAAGCATTTGGTTTAATTCCAGGAAATGTATGAGTCGCCGATTAACCATTTTCTCAAACAGCTTACAAATGCAACTTGTGAGGGCTATCGGGCGGTAACTGGACGCCAACGAAGGATCTTTACCTTGCTTCAGAATGGGAATCACAATCGCTTCTCTCCATGCAAGTGGAAGATATCCAGCAGCCCAAATAGTGTTAAAAAGTGCAAGTAAAGTCAATTGTGTATCAGTGTGTACGTTCTTAATTATGTCGTACATGATTCTGTCAGGTCCTGGTGCAGAGCTCTTGCATGTGATCAAGGCAGCTCTTAGCTCGGCAATGCTAAAGGGACGGTTGTAAGGCTCATTCTCTCGACCTTTTCTTGGTAATGGCTTACGTTCTTCTGTTTCTTTGTGTTTGAGAAAGGATTGTGTGTAATTTGTTGGACTTGACACGCTCTCAAAATATTCCCCAAGTGAGTCGGCCTGGTCTTGCAGTGTATCTCCCTGTGTGTTTACCAGGGGGAGTGAATGTGTTTGCCGCCCTCTAATCCTATTTACTCTGTTCCAGGCTTTGGCCTCATCCCTAAACGAGTTAATACTTGATAAAAACTTGTGCCAGCTTTCTCTTCTGGCCTGTCGGCGGGTTCGCCTGCCTTGGGACTTTATTTTTTTAAAGTTCATAAGATTCTGTGCAGTGGGAGAAGCGCGTAGCAACCCCCACGCCTTGTTCTGATTCTTACGGGCGATCCTACATTCGCTGTTCCACCACGGCACACGTCTTTTGCATGCCAGACCACTCACTTCGGATATGCATTTAGATGTGACATCTATGATGAATGCTGTAAAGAACTCGACTGCAGCATCAATTCCTAACGGAGACAAGTCAGCCCATGAGATACTAGACAGAGATCGAAATTTCTCCCAATCAGCTGTCTCAACCTTCCATCTAGGAGCGTGTGGTGGATATTCATTTTCTTTCGGTGATCTTAGCAGTATAGGGAAGTGGTCGCTGCCGTAAGGGTTGTCGGTAACTTCCCATTCAAGTTCAGGCAGTACAGACGGGGAGACTATGCTTAGGTCTATGGAAGAATAGGTTCTATTTGCAAGAGAGTAATATGTGTGTTCCTTTTTATTCAACAGACAAGCACCAGAAGAAAAGAGGAACTGTTCGAGAAGACGTCCTCGCGCATCTATACGAGGGTCGCCCCACAGGTAGTTATGTGCATTGAAATCGCCAAGAACAACGTAGGGTTCTGGCAATTCATCAATAAAGGACTGAAATTCATGTTTGCTTAGTTTATAATGTGGGGGTATATAAAGTGAGCAAATAGTGATAAGCTTGTTTAGCAGAATGACTCGAACCGCCACTGCCTCAAGGGCCGTTCGTAGCTGCAAACGTTGACAGGCTATGCTTTTTTGAATTATAATTGCAACACCGCCCGATGATGCGAGAGCATCATCGCGATCTTTGCGAATAGTAACGTGTTGTCGAAGAAAATTTGTGTGTTTTGGTTTTAAGTGTGTTTCCTGTAAACACAGCACTTTCGGATTGTGTTTATGGATAAGTTCTTGCACGTCATCGAGATTCCTAAGAAGACCTCTGACATTCCATTGAATGATTTGTGTATCCATATTTAAAGAAAAATTTGTGCTGTGTTTACGGAAATTGAGGTGATGCCGCTAGGTTACAGAGCTCTTTCGAGGCCCTGTAACGGGGGTTCTGCCCTTTCTGGAGCGTTCGAGGGAGCCTCGCCGCTCCTTAGGCGCTTGGTGCGCCTTGAGGATGGGTGTAGTGTAGTAGGGTCCCGCCTTGGAGGGCAAGACCCCTGCGCCCACCAGCCCGGAGGTCGATGGGGCACCCTGCGGGATTTGGCTGCGCCGGCTGTTGCCAGCGCTGGGAGGGGCCGGGGATGTTGGCGCAGCCTCGGCTGTGCCCACCTTCGGGGTCGATGGTCCCCTCTGCTGTGTTGACGGAGCAGCGCTAGCTGCAACCGCCGCGGGGGCAGATGGCGTAGCTGCCGACTCACTGCCTGTGGGTCGGACAGCCGCCGGAGGCCTTTGTGACGCTGCCCCCTTACGCGCCACATCTGCAAAGCTGCTCTTAGACAGGTATGACACCCGCCTCCGTGCCTCTTTGAAAGTGATATTTTCTTTTACTTTTATGGTCACAATTTCTTTTTCTTTTTTCCAGGACGGGCAGGCGCGCGAGTATGCGGCATGCTCGCCATCACAGTTGACACAGTGTGGGGTGTTCTGGCACGTTTCGGAGGAGTGTTCATTGTCACTGCACTTGGCACAAGTCAGCCGGCCTCGACAGTTCTGTGAACTGTGGCCGAAACGTTGGCACTTAAAGCATCTGAGAGGATTGGGAACGTATGGTCGAACACGAAGTTTGATATAACCAGCCTCGATGGACTCGGGAAGGACACTAGAGCCGAAAGTGAGTATCAGGTGTTTCGTCTTGATCTCTTTTCCATCTCGCCTCATCTTAATTCGTTTAACATTTATAACATTCTGGTCACTGAAGCCCTCCAAGAGTTCAGCCTCAGTGAGCTCCATCAAGTCATCGTCAGAGACAACACCACGGGTGGTGTTCATCGTGCGGTGCGGGGTTATAATTATCTGGGTTTCCCCAAATGACACTAGTGTTGACAATTTTTCATATTGTTTTTGATCGCGGAGCTCCAAGAGGAGATCCCCGCTTGCCATCCTCGACGCCTTATATCCAGGACCAAAGGCTTCAGTCAATGACTTCGAAACAAGGAAGGGTGAGATAGTTCTTACTGGTTTATCTGGTTTTGCAGAATGGATAACATGGAAACGCGGGAACGATTCTTTTTGGCGGCCAAAAAATTGAAAGACTTCATCGGTGCGCCCTCTTTTCTGAGGGCGATCAGGTAGTGAAGGGAAGGAAGTAGCCATGTGCGGACGTGTAGTTTTCGGCAGCAACGCCAGCCACCCACCATGGAGTCCAACAAGGGGACGCTGCAGGGCCTGAAAAACAGGGCCTGCAAACGCCAGCTGTACGTTGCCACTATAACCCAATATGACATAACCAAGGTTGGCTACTCACACAAGGTTAACCCTTGCTGCCAGGAAGGTCGGAAGTAATAAAGAAATGAGAAGGAGACAGGAAAGGCGGAAAGTAAGGGAAAGACGAAGGTAATAGGGAGAGAGAGACAGGAAAAGGCAACTACCGATTTCCCCCGGGTGGGTCAGTCCGGGGGTGCCGTCTACGTGAAGCAGAGGCCAAAGAGGTGTGTTGCCTCCGCCGGGGGGCCTTAAAGGTCCAAACACCCGGCATCGGCTCAACCCCCAGGATCCCCCTTTCCCCGGACACGGCTAAGCCGCGCACGGCTACACGCGGGAGGGTCCAACCCTCGTGTGCTCGGGTACGTGGTGTCGCCACACACCAAACGCCTGCTGACGCAGACGCCCCTGCGGGGATGGTTGATTTTGACGACATTTTCTGATGAAAGGCTTACATTCTTCTATTTGTTTGTATTTAAGAAAGGATTGTGAATAATTTGTTGAACTTGACACGCTCTAAAAATACTCCCCAAGTGAGTCTGCCTCGTCTTGAAGTGTATCGCCCTGTGTGTTTACCAGAGGGAGTGTGTTTACCAGAGGGACCACAATGGCTTCCTTCCATGCGGTTGGAAGGTACCCTGCATCCCAAATGGTGTTGAAAAGTGTGAGTAGTGTAACCTGCGTGTCATTATGTAAGTTTTTGAGCATTTCATACATGATTCTATCAGATCCTGGTGCGGAGCTGTTGCATACGCTCAAGGCAGCTCTTAATTCATCAATACAAAAAGGACGGTTGTAAGGCTCATTCTCTCGACCTTTTCTTCTTAATGGCTTACGTTCTTCTGTTTCTTTGTATTTGAGGAAGGACTGTGTATAATTTGTTGGACTTGACACGCTCTCAAAATATTCCCCAAGTGAGTCTGCCTGGTCTTGCAGTGTATCGCCCTGTGTGTTCACCAGGGGGAGTGAATGTGTTTGCCGCCCTCTAATCCTATTAACTCTGTTCCAGGCTTTGGCCTCATCCCTAAACGAGTTAATACTCGATAAAAACCTGTGCCAGCTCTCTCTGCTGGCCTGTCGGCGGGTTCTCCTACCTTGGGATTTTATTTTTTTAAAGTTGACAAGATTCTCAGCGGTGGGAGAAGCTCGCAGCAACCCCCACGCCTTGTTCTGATTCTTACGGGCGGTCCGACATTCGCTGTTCCACCACGGTACACGTCGTTTGCATGCCAGACCACTCGCTTCGGATATGCATTTTGATGCGGCATCCATCATGAATGATGTAAGATACTCTACAGCAGCATCAATTTCTAGAGAAGACATGTCAGCCCATGAGATGTTAGTGAGAGTTTGAAATTTCTCCCAGTCGGCTGTGTCTATCTTCCACCTAGGAGCTTGTGGAGGACATTCGTTTTCTTTAGATGTTCTTATCAGTATCGGGAAGTGGTCGCTCCCGTAAGGATTGTTCATAACTTCCCATTCGAGTTCAGGCAGTATACACGTGGAAACTAGGCTGAGGTCAATTGATGAAAATGTTCTGTTGGCGAGAGAATAATATGTGGGTGCCTTCTTATTCAGCAGGCATGCACCAGAAGAGAAGAGGAACTGTTCAACAAGACGACCTCGCGAATCTATACGAGAGTCGCCCCACAGGGAGCTGTGCGCATTGAAGTCGCCAAGAACAACATAGGGTTCTGGCAGTTCATCTATAAAGGACTGAAATTCATGTTTAGTTAATTTGTAATGTGGGGGTATATAAAGCGAGCAAATAGTGATGAGTTTGTTTAGCAGAACAACTCGCACCGCCACTGCTTCAAGGGGCGTTCGAAGCTGTAAAGGTTGACATGCTATACTTTTATGTGTGAGAATCGCAACACCACCCGATGATGCGATGGCATCATCGCGATGTTTACGAAACGTAACATACGTACGGAGAAAGTTTGCGTGTCTGGATTTTAAATGTGTTTCCTGTAAACACAGCACTTTTGGATTATGTTTGTGGATGAGTTCTTGCAAATCATCAAGGTTTGTAAGGAGACCTCTAATGTTCCATTGAATGATTTGTGTATCCATATTTAAAATAAATTGGTGCTGTGTTTACGGAAACGGACGGGATGCCTTAGATTACAGAACCCTTTCGAGGCCCTGTAATAGGGGTTTTGTTCTTTCTGGAGCGTTCGAGGGAGCCTCGCCGCTCCTTAGGCGCTTGGTGCGCCTTGAGGATGGGTGTAGTGTCCATTGCCTCTTGTGAGGCGCCGGACACGTGCTCTTGCGAGCGGGAAGATTTCAGAGGGAGTCCCGCCTTGGAGGGCAAGACCCCTGCGCCCACCAGCCCGGAGGCCGATGGGGCTCCAAGAGGGACTTGGCTACGCCGGCCGTTGCCAGCGCATGAAGGAACCTCGGAAGTTGAGGCAGCCTCGGCTGCGCCCTCCTTCGGGGTCGATGGTTCCTTCTCCTCGGTTGACGGAGCAGCGCTAGCTGCAACCGTCGCGGGGGCAGATGGCGTGACTGCCGACTCACTGCTTGTGGGTCGGACAGCCGCCGGAGGCCGTTGTGACGCTGCCCCCTGACGCGCCACTTCGGCAAAGCTTTTCTTTGGCAGGTATGCAACCCGCCTGCGTGCCTCCTTAAATGAGATATTTTCTTTCACTTTGATCGTTACGATTTCTTTTCCTTTCTTCCAGGATGGGCACGACCGTGAGTACGCGGCGTGATCCCCATCACAGTTTACACAGTGTAGAGAGTTCTTACATTCTTCAGTTGCGTGTTCAAGGGCACTGCATTTGGCGCATGTTTGGCGGCCTCGGCAGCTCTGCGAGCTGTGGCCAAAACGTTGGCATTTGAAACATCTCAAGGGATTTGGCACATACGGGCGTACACGAAGCTTGATGTACCCGGCCTCGATTGACTCGGGCAGGACACTTGAATTGAAGGTGAGTATTAGGTGTTTGGTCGGACTTTCTTTACCGTCTCTCCTTATCTTGATCCTTTTGACATTTATGACATTCTGTTCGCTGAAGCCCTCCAAGAGCTCAGCCTCAGAGAGCTCCAGCAAATCATCGTCCGAGACAACGCCGCGGGAAGTATTCATCGTGCGGTGCGGGGTTACAACTACTTGGGTCTCCCCAAATGATACTAGCTGAGGCAGTTTTTCAAATTGCTTCTGATCGCGGAGCTCCAGGAGGAGGTCTCCGCTAGCCATCCTCGACACCTTATATCCTGGACCAAAAACTTCCGTAAGAGACTTAGATACAAGGAACGGGGAGATTGTTCGCACTTGTTTAGCTGGTTTTTCAGAATGGATCACGTGAAAACGAGGGAAGGATTCTTTTTGTCGACCAAAAAACTGGAATAAATCATCGGTGCGCCCTCTTTTCTGAGCGCGATCAGGAAGTGGAGGGAAGGATGTTGCCATAAAGGAATTGAATTTTCGGCAATAACGCCAGCCACCCACCATGGAGTCCTACAAGGGGACGCTACAGAGACTGTAAGAACAGGTCCTGTAAACGCCAGCTGTACGTCATCACTATAACCAAATATGAAATAACCTAGGTTGGTTAATCACACAAGGTTAACCCTTGCTGCCTGGAAACTATGGAAGTAAGCGGAAGGAAGGAGAAGACAGGAAAGATGAAAAGTGAGAGAAAGACGAAGGCTGGAGGGAGAGAGAGACAGGAAAAGGCAAGTACCGATTTCCCCCGGGTGGGTCAGTCCGGGGGGGGCCGTCTATGTGAAGCAGAGGCCAAAGGGGTGTGTTGCGTACGCCGGGGGGCCTTAAAGGTCCAGACACCCAGCATCGGCTCAACCCCCAGGATCCCCCTTTCCCCAGACACGGCTAAGCCGCGCACGGCTACACGCGGGAGGGTCCAAGCCTCATGTGCTCGGGTATGTGGTGTCGCAACACACCAAACGCCTGTTTACGCAGACGCCCCTGCGGGGATGGTTGATTTTGACGACATTTTCTGATGAAAGGCTTACATTCTTCTATTTGTTTGTATTTAAGAAAGGATTGTGAATAATTTGTTGAACTTGACACGCTCTAAAAATACTCCCCAAGTGAGTCTGCCTCGTCTTGAAGTGTATCGCCCTGTGTGTTTACCAGAGGGAGTGAATATGTTTGCCGCCCTCTAATCCTATTAACCCTGTTCCAGGCTTTGGCCTCATCTCTGAATGAGTTAATACTTGACAAAAACTTGTGCCAACTTTCTCTTTTGGCTTGTCGGCGGATTCGCCTGTCTTAGGACTTTGCTTTTTTAAAGTTCATAACATTCTCTGCAGTAGGAGAAGCGCGTAGCAACCCCTACGGCTTGTTCTGATTCTTACGGGCGATCCTTCATTCGCTGTTCCACCATGTTTCACGTCGTTTGCATGCCAGACCACTCACTTCGGATATGCATTTTGATGCGGCATCTATTATGAATGATGTAAGATACTCCACAGCAGCATAAATTTCTAAAGAAGACATATCGGCCCATGAGATGTTAGTGAGAGTTCGAAATTTCTCCCAGTCGGCCGTGTCTATCTTCCACCTAGGAGCTTGTGGAGGATATTCGTTTTCTTTAGATGTCCTTATCAGTATAGGGAAGTGGTCGCTCCCGTAAGGATTGTTCATAACTTCCCATTCGAGTTCGGGCAGTACGGACGGAGAAGCTATGCTAAGATCTATTGAAGAAAAGGTTCTGTTTGCTAAGGAGTAATACGTGGGTACCTTCTTATTCAGCAAGCACAAACCTGAAGAAAAGGGAACTGTTCAACAAGACGACCTCGCGCGTCTGTACGAGAGTCGCCCCACAGGAAGCTGTGCGCATTGAAATCGCCAAGAACAGCATAAGGTTCCGGCAATTCGTCTATAAATGACTGAAATTTATGTTTGTTTAACTTGTAGTCTGGGGGTACATAAAGCGAGCAAATGGTGACGAATTTATTTAAAAGAACAGCTCGAACCGCCACTGCTTCAAGGGGCGTTTGTAGCTGTAAACGCTGACAGCAAATACTTTTATGAATTAAAATGGCAACACCGCCTGATGATACGACAGCATCATCGCGATCTTTGCGAAACTTGACATACGGTCGGAGAAAGTTTGTATGTTGTTGTTTTAGGTGTGTTTCCTGTAGACACAGCACTGTTGGATTGTGTTTTTGGATAATCTCTTGCAGATCATCAAGGTTCCTAAGAAGACCTCTGATGCTCCACTGAATTATTTGTGTATCCATATTGGAGGTCAGTAGGTGCTGTGTGTACAGAAAGAGAAGCAGTGACTATGAAAATTACAGAGATTAAATTACAGAGCCCTTTCGAGGCCCTGTAACGGGAGTTTTGCCCTTTCTGGAGCGTTCGAGGGAGCCTCGCCGCTCCTTAGGCGCTTGGCGCGCCTTGAGGATAGGTGTTGTGTCCATTGCCCCTAGTGAGGCTCCGGACACGTGCTCTTGCGAGCGAGAAGTCTTCAGAGGGAGTCCCGCCTTGGAGGGCAAGACCCCTGCGCCCACCAGCCCGGAGGCCGATGGGGCTCCCAGAGGGACTTGGCTACGCCGGCCGTTGCCAGCGCATGAAGGAACCTCGGAAGTTGAGGCAGCCTCGGCTGCGCCCTCCTTCGGGGTCGATGGTTCCTTCTCCTCGGTTGGCGGAGCAGCGCTAGCTGCAACCACCGTGGGGGCAGATGGCGTAACTGCCGACTCACTGCGTGTGCGTCGGACAGCCGCCGGAGGCCGTTGTGACGTTGCCCCCTGACGCGCCACTTCGGCAAAGCTTTTCTTTGGCAGGTATGCTACCCGCCTACGTGCCTCTTTGAACGATGTATTTTCCTTAACTTTGATTGTGACTATTTCTTTTTCTTTTTTCCTTGATGGACAGGACCGCGAGTACGCGGCGTGTTCTCCATCACAGTGCACGCAGTGTGGATCATTCTCGCAATTGTCAGATGGGTGTTCTTGGGCACTACATTTTGCGCAAGTCTGGCGGCCTCGGCAGTTCTGTGAACTGTGGCCAAATCTTTGACACTTAAAGCATCGGAGAGGATTGGGGATGTACGGTCTGACTCGGATCTTTATGTAGCCAGCCTCAATGGTCTCAGGTAGCATACTTGATGCAAAAGTTAGAATTAAGTGCTTTGTCTCAATCTCCATGCCATCGCGCCTGATCTTTATTCTCTTGACATTGGTCACATTTTGATCTCTACAGCCCTCCAGTAGTTCGGCTTCAGTCAGTTCCATGAGATCGGCATCGGAAACGATTCCGCGGGTGATGTTCATTGTGCGGTGTGGTGTGACCGTCACTGGAAGATTCCCAAAGGATACTAGATTAGAGAGTTTCTCGTACTGTGTCTTATCACGCAGCTCTAAGAGGAGGTCGCCACTTGCCAACTTAGAGAATTTACAACCTGGGCCAAAAGCGTCACTAAGTGTCTTCGAAACAAGAAAAGGTGAGATCATTCTCGCTGCCTTTTCTTTTTTCTCTGAATGTACAACATAAAATCTTGGAAAATTGTCATTATTTCGCCCAAAAAACTTTGACTTCTTCGTTGCGCCCTCCTTTATGAGGGCGATCAGGAAGTGTTGGAAAAGAACTCGCCATAGATATGTGTGAAAATTCAGCAGCGCCGCCAGCCACCCAGCATGGAGCCCAACAAGGGGACGCTGAAGGACCGTGAAAAGACGGCCTGCATGCGCCAGCTGTACGACACTACTATAACCAAATCTGTTATAACCAAGGTTGGCTATCTCACACAAGGTTAACCCTTGCCGCCGAGGAGAATGAAGCAAATGGAAGAGAGGAGAAGACAGGAAAGGTCAAAAAGTAAGTTAGTTAGTTAATTCGGGTTTTATGGCACAAAAGCAACTAAGGCCATGCTGCGCCAGCCACAAGATATTAAGGATTCAAATGTTAACCAGTGGAAGCAGCGTTATTTTAGAGTCCGTGTAAAAAACCGGTTTCTTCTAGAAAGCTGAACAAGTCAGCGAAAGGTACTAGCGGTTCATCTCCGACTATTGAGGCGGGGTGTAAAGGTATGTGTAAGTAAGTTATAGAGATTCTGTAAAAGCTTGTGTCTCTGTGTTTCAATATTTGGACATGTCATAATAATGTGCATAACGGTGAGTGGTTCATGGCACTTCTCGCAAGTTGGCGGGTTTTCGTTTTGAAGTAGAAAATTGTGGGTCAGGTGCGTATACCCGATTCGGAGTCTACATAGGATCACCTCATAGAAGCGTTGCTGATGACAGCACGACTTCCATTCTCTAAGCACGGGTTTTATTGTGTGTAACTTGTTATTTGTGCATGTGTCCCATTCTAGTTGCCACTTTAATGTCAGGGCCTTATGAATAGCTCGAACACTGTCTTGGTATGGAAGTGTTGTTTGCGTTATACCTTTGTGTGCTGCCATGAACGCGCATCTGTCTGCTGCTTCATTCCCTGGTATCCCGACATGGCTTGGGACCCAGCATAATCGTATTGTTCTTCCATATTCGTTATAAGCCAACATGTTTAGGATGTCACCAAGTAGGGGTTCGGACGCGGAGTTAAGGTTTAGAGCTCTGAGTGCGCTTAACGAATCGGTATATATGATAGCATTCGTCTGCTTGTCACTGGTAATTTTGTTTACTGCCGTCCATATTGCGAAAACTTCGGCGGTAAACACTGAAGAAAAGTTATTTATCCGAATGCTATTTTGCCAATTTTTCGTAACTATTCCGACACCTACGTATTCTTGTGTTTTGGAGCCGTCGGTGTAAAATTCCGTGTAATGTTTATATTTTTCTTGTATGGCTCGAAACTCTTGTATTATGTGTTCTTGTGGGATGTCTTTTTTCTTTAGATGTGTTAGTGTCCAGTCACATAGCTGTGAAAAGTTGTACCATGGTGGCAATCTTGGTGGCCTTTCAGCAACCTGCAGGGCCTCGTGAGGAACATCATAAGCCTGACAGTATTCTTCATATCGTAAGATTAGTGGCCGAATCATGTTCGGTTTGCTTGTGTAGTGTATCCTTGATGTGCACTGTGTAACGATGTTGTAGCATATATGTTGTGGTGATGATCGAACTCGTAGTACATAGGAAAGTGTAAGCAGTGCTCTGCGTTGCTGTAAGGACGGCTCATTGCAGTCAACATATAAACTTGGGACAGGCGATGTTCTGTAGGCACCGCTTGCCAGTCGTAGGCCGAGATTATGAACTGGATCGAGTCGCTTGATGTATGACTGCCTAGCTGCACCATAAACTACACTACCGTAGTCGAGGATGCTACGTACGAGGGACCGGTATATACGTAGTCGACAAGTTCGGTCAGATCCCCAGTGCTTGTGTGATAGCACCTTGAGGATATTTAATGCTTTATTTGCTTTAATTTTAGTTGTGTTAATGTGGGCCAGGAAGTTCAGCTTTGTGTCAAACGTTACGCCTAGAAATTTAGAGTGTTCTTTGACCGGCAAGATTGTACCATGCAATGTGAGAACTGGGTTCAAGTGTAATCCTCGTTTCTGGGAGAAGAGAACTGTAACAGTTTTGTCTGTTGAAAAACGGAATCCATTTTTGTCAGCCCATTGTGTAAGGTTATTTATGGTTATTTGTAGTTGTCTTTCGCAAGTGGATAGATTTGAGGCGCGGCAAGCAACTTGCAGATCGTCGACATATATGGAGTGCATAACAGAGGATGGTATGATCTTATTAACAGTGTTCATTTTGATTATGAAGAGTGTCGTGCTCAGAATACAACCCTGTGGAACGCCATTTTCCTGTGTAAATGTGTGTGAAAGTATTGCGCCCAGACGCACCTGAAATGTTCTATTTGCCATAAAATCAGATAGACAGTTTAGCATTCTGCCACGCACTCCCAATTCAGCCAGGTCTCTTAAAATTCCATACCGCCAAGTGGTATCATACGCTTTCTCTAGATCGAAAAATACTGTGAGACAGTGTTGTTTGTGTAGAAACGCGTTACGTATTTCATGTTCTAGTCGTACGAGGTGGTCAGTTGTTGAGCAGCCCTTTCTGTATCCGCACTGGTGCACGTCTATTAGATTCCGTGATTCAAGGATGAATGTGAGCCTTATGTTTATGATACTCTCGTAGGTTTTGGCTGGACAGCTAGTTAAGGCAATGGGTCTGTAGCTGCTTGGGGACGTTGTGGATTTACCTGATTTCAAAAAAGGCACTATTACTGCATTTTTCCAGTCTGTGGGCATCATTCCAGATTCCCAGATCTTGTTGAAAAATTTAAGAAGTGTTTCTGTTGATGCTTGAGAGAGGTGTGCCAACATTGTGTAGTGGACGCGGTCAAGGCCTGTTGCTGTTTTTTTACCGGCAGAGAGAACCCTGTTCAATTCTTGCATTGTGAGGGCGTTATTACAAGGTTCATTTGAAGCCCCAGTAGTGGGTAGTCTCTGTTTCTCCGCCGACATTTTATATTTTAAGAAGTCACTTGAGTAGTTTGCTGAGCTTGAGACCTTGTAAAAATGTTCGCCTAATAAGTTCGCCTGGTCCTGCAGTGTTGTTTGTGTGCCTGGACATGTGAGTAGTGGAATTGTGTATGATGTGTACTCTCCTCTAAACTTTCTTACCTGGTCCCAGATTCGTTTTGACGTGACCGTATTATTAATTGAGGATACATATTTTTGCCATGACAATTTCTCTGCCTGCCTTCGAATAAATCGTGCTTTGGCTTTAGCCTGTTTGAAATTTAAAAGGTTGCTATAAGTGGGGTACCTACGTAGGATTCCCCAGGCCTTATTTTGTTTCTTTTTGGCTTCGGTACACTCGTTTGTCCACCAGGGATTTAACCTTTTGTGTACAATACCGGATGACTGGGGTATTGCCTTTTCTGCTGCAGAGATTATTACTTCAGTGATTTTTTTATTAAGTTCATCAATGCTTAGTTCTTGTGAAAAAACAACTTCCAGTCTCGCGTTTTCCGTAAAAAGCGGCCAGTCAGCGCGCTGTAATTTCCACTGGCGTGGCCTTGTGATTAAGATTGGTGGTAATGATAAAAATTTGATGATTGCGGGCAAGTGATCACTGCCATAAGACTTGTCGACGGTTTTCCATTTAAAATCATTAAAAAGAGATGGTGAGCAAAAAGCTAAATCTAAACAACTAAAAGTGCGGGAAGTTGGTAAAAGTATGTAGGTGCACCTGAATTTAAAAGGCAGATATCATTGGATAGAATAAAACCCTCAACCATTTGCCCTCTTTGGTCAGTTTTGATACTGCCCCAAAGAGTACCGTGAGCATTAAAATCCCCAACTAAAACAAATGGCTCCGGTAATTGACCTGTTATATTTTCTAAATGTTTACAAGGTAAAATGGGTGTGGGGTGGGATATACAGCGAGCAAATGGTGATGGTTTTGTGAGTTATAACAGTGACAGCAACGGCTTCTATGTGACTGGTAATCGGAACTTCTCTAACTGCAATACCGCCCTGCAGAATAATGGCTACACCACCCGAAAGCCGGTTCATCTGAGTACGGTCGCGCCGTACAACAGTGAAACCTTTCAAAATGTTTTTGTGTTTTTCACCTAGGTTTGTTTCCTGTAAGCATAAGGCCCCAGGAGAGAAGTTAAATAACAGGTCTTTAATGTCACCTAAGTTATGTAAGAGACCTCTACAGTTCCAGTGAATAATAAAAGCCATTATGGAAGTGAAGGGTAAAAAATGGCGTTAACAGTTGAATAGGAGGTAGGTGAGATATTAGGTGACGTTGATCTCAGGAAGGGTGATACAAAGGAGCGATAACCTTCAGGTTATCGCTTTCTTATTTTGGGTGGGTATTGGGATCTTGTCCCTCTTACCGCGCTCAAGAGAGCGCTTGTCCTTCGGTGTCTATGACACCGGGTTTTTTGTGTCGACCTCCATCGCTCTCTCTGAGGCGCTGGAGGACCGAGAGTTAGGCGCCGAGACAGGTGCCTCGGGCCTTGGGGTTCGTTTGATTTTAGGGCCCTGCGGGGCTGGTGTCTGCAGGGCCGTCGAAGAGGGTGGAGCAGTACTGACTGCTTCCACCACGGGGGCGGGAGGAGTCACTGCGGCACCACTGCGCGTGGGCTCGGAGGACTCCGGAGGCCTCTGTGACGCTGCCCCCGCCTGCGTCACTTCGGCATAACTTCTTCGGGGAAGGTACGACAGTCTTTTCCTGGCTTCGAAGAACGAGATTTTTTCTTTAACAGTTAGTGCAATGACTTCTTTTCTTTTTTCCAGCAAGGGCAGGACCGCGAATAAGCTGGGTGATCTCCCTTGCAGTTAACACAATGTGGTGAAGAAATGCAATTCTCTGATTGGTGGTCGTTGGAGCTGCATTTAGCACAAGTTGTTTGTCCTCGGCATCCATGTGAAGCATGTCCAAATCTTTGGCACTTGAAACATTGTCTAGGATTCGAGATATACGGTCTCACATTGACTTTGACATAACCTGCTTCGAGTGAAGTAGGCATTACGCTTGTTCCGAAGGTGAGTATAACATGTTTGGTGGGGATTTCTTGATCGTTTCTGCGGAATACTATTCTCTGTACTTTGGTAACATTTTGTTCCTGGAAACCTTCCAGCAGTTCCTCGTCGCTTAATCCAATAAAATCTTCAGATATTACTCCCCTGCTTGTGTTGAGTGTTCTGTGGGCTGAAACAGTCACTGTCGCCTCGCCAATACTGGTAAGTTCAGACAGCTTATCTGCTTGATCTGTACTATTCAATTCTAGGAGGAGGTCCCCGCTAGACATTTTGGAGGCTTTGTATGTCTGTCCGATTTTATCTTTCAGGCATTTGGCGACCAGGAATGGAGAAAGCTTTCTAATAGGCGTGTTACTTTCACTGTGGACTACATAGTATTTGGGGAAAGATAGAGCGTTGCTTCGAAAGGAGAATTGAAATGGTACTTCGGTGCGGCATCTTTTGAGACGCCGATCATGGACAACAGAGATTTGAGCTGCCATAGGAAAGTGTGTGTGTTCGGTAACAGCGCCGACCGCCCACCACGGAGCCCAACGAGGGGACGCGGCAGGGCTTGTGTCCAAGCCTGCACGACGCCAGCCGTACGCCGTCACTATAACTAAATATGGTGTACCCAAGGTAGGATATCCACACAAGGTTAACCCTTGCCGCCGTGGAGAAAGGAAGTAAATGGAAGAGAGAAGAAGACAGGAAAGATAAGAAAGTGAGAGATAAAGACGAAGGTTTGAGGGGAGAGAGATAGGAAGAGGCGACCACCGATTTCCCCCGGGTGGGTCAGTCCGGGGGTGCCGTCTACGTGAAGCAGAGGCCAAAGAGGTGTGTTGCCTCCGCCGAGGGGCCTTAAAGATCCGAACACCCGGCATCGGCTCAACCTCCAGGATCCCCCTTTCCCCGGACACGGCAAAGCCGCGCACGGCTACACGCGGGAGGGGCCAACCCTCGTGTGCTCAGGTACGTGGTGTCGCAACACACCAAACGCCTGCTGACGCAGACGCCCCTGCGGGTTTTCTTTTCAGAAGGGCATCGCGACACGTTTTGAACGTAGAAAATGCCGCCACGAACATGTGAACCAAATATTACTCCTTTGCATGCTTCAGGAGCCTACGATGTTGCATAAAAGGTCGCTCTTGCCTGTAGCTCTTGCGCCCTTTACCGTTTATTGCAACGCACCTAAGATATCCCCGACAGGCTATAGACACTGCCAAGGGGGCAGTCGTACATGACCATGGGTTCGTACATACACACCCATAAGATATTTGAGCAAACGGGGGAGCTATTTTCAGCACTTTCCGCTTGTATTGTCACCGCCCTTTTGTTGCTCTGTGGCACCTTTGTTGAGGCTTGACCTTGAAGGTCTATCATGAGTGCACCACATAAAGAAGAAATATAAGAATGAAGGAACAGGCAGGACGCTGCTGTTGGCACTTCAGCTGAGAGGGAAGTTGGCGTTGTGGTTTAACCGCAACGTAAACATTACACTTACTATATGTCTGCAATCGGTTCAATAATTTCTGTGAGAATATACTTATTGAAAGGTATTGTACGCGCTTTTGTGGGTTCTCAGTTTTGAAGAGAATCTGTTGTGGGAAAAATAGCTTCATTTGTGCGAATTGGTTCGTCTTGACAGTTCGCATCAAAAAGCGCATAAGACGAAGAAACACATAGGACAGGACAGCGCGTGTCCTCTCCTATGTGTTGCTTCGTCTTCGTCTTAAGCGCTTTTTTTATGAAACCGGTGTTGTGCGGCAACAGGTTACCCTGAAAATCTCGTCAAGCTAAGAGTACAGCTATTCAGATGCGTGCCAGCAGTAATGCGCGTTAAAGACATGTATTATCAAAAAAACAATGAGAGGCAGCCATAAAGTGCGTCTGTAAACACACAGTACAAGAGAATTGTTCAAGAAACTGTGAAATGAGAGGGGCAACACATTAACTTAAGAAACTGCAACTGGTATGCGACAAATAGCTGGGGAAACATGGGTTGTCCACACTGCAGCAACCGCACAGAGATTAACGCCGAGCTACCTTTCTGCAAACAAAATTTACACCTCCCTCATTAGTTCAACGGTGGACCAGCAATGATTCGTTAATGGGTGCAAGAGCAATTTTGTTGCAAGAACATCAAACAGACTGGGCCACATTTCACATCATAAAGGAAAGGTTGTAGGGAGGGCAAATAGGTGCTGGCACAAATGCTTGCTTTATTTAATACCTGAATGACATTATAAGCACTTGCCTTGTTACACTAGATTTGAAAAGAAGGTTCATTTCAGACGAAAACACAGCTACTGCAATACAGTAAGACTACAGCTCCAGTGTAGCAGCCAACCCATTCTATGCATTCAATAACTTTTGTTTGACTTTTAATAAGCTATGGTGGCTTATTGGTAACATTTGCAATGTCACTGCATATGTGTTCGACAGCATTTTCTCTAAACTACTTCCCATTTCAGAGAAATTCATCTTGTAATATGGGCTTACTGCGCTATAAACACACGGACAGTAGAAGTGGACGGGATGCGCGAGTCCGGTCAACTTGCATTGTCCTTGTTTTTATAGCGCAGTAATCCCGTATTACAAGATGAACTTTCGCAAAATGGCCCAACTTGACGTTCTACAGCGGACGAATTCAGTTACTATGTTTGAAAATGAGCAAAGATTAAGCTTCATAAGCCAATGCACTTAATGTAACGATAGTTCAAATATAACACTTGCACACCTTGAGGCTTTTTTAATGACATGCACTGCAAAATGGTGTATGTTACTAAAAAGTTATACGAAATGCCAGCATGCTGTTCTGGGAAAGGTATACGTGGGAAAGAACTTTTCAAACAGCTGAACTATGTACATGCAATCTCAGTGTTGCAGGAGCGTATACGTACATTTTGTAAGAGAGAAAAAAAGCTGTAATAACATATATTACCAAGTACACATACAGATTGTGAACAAGACTCGTATATCTACATATGAAAGCCTGTAGGAATAGTGCGAGAACATACAAATGCAAATAAATTGTTTTATGTATATTGCAAGTACACAAAAAGGAACAAATGAAAAGCAGCATTACAAAAGCACTTCAATCATAACAGTGGTAAAGCTGACTGCACTCGGTGCAGAAAAATGAACAATTGTGCTCACTATTTCAGCAGATGTACTGTTACTTTGATCGCTCCCGAAGACGCTAAAAATATGTCAAGATACAATTTAAAATGGGCATATTCAGTGCATTAAGCCCGAGAGGCCGCGACAGCGGTCGTTTAGCTTATGTAGCCCATATATCGTGCATATTGGCCATTTAGCCGTTAACATAACGCAGTGGTACCGAATCAAGACCCTCTTTAACTGCAGCATTCGCTCGCCCTTCGCCACTTTTCCGTCGCCCAGAGAATCCGCGATGATTGTTCACTATATCAATTCATTTTACTTTTGAGGCCACTCTGCTGTTGCAAGGATCGAAACTATAAGCTACAGGGATGAAGTCTTTGCTTGCAAAACACGTCCGCATGCGTACGTGAACAATAGCTTTAGTGCACTTGGCTAGTGCGTCGCCAGTTTTCTGTATGATGCAACTCTTACAAAAATGGTTGTTGAATTTCCATTGTTGATTTGCTGTACTATTAGAGGTTCAGTGAAAACTCCACAAAATTTACACACTCATTGAGCCAGCATCATGCTACTTCAACAAATTTTTATTGATAACTACAAAGTAATCTTTATTGATGAAATAATATCGATTTTCCATTGTGAAATGCCAACAACTGGACCGAGTAAAAGAGGCGACATACAATTTACAGGAAAAAAAGCACTAAAATTCTTTTGTTTAGGCTGCAACATGAAATGGCGTAATTAGGCTGGCCAGACCTTGAACCTATTAAATATTTTGTTGCACAGGTTCAAGTACGTTCAAGTGCAGAATTAAGGCCACTGCAAAATAATGCACTCTCTCGGTATTTACCCACTGTAGCCCCAAATGCAGTCCCCGGAGTTGTTCACCTTGCTTTAAATAATGTGGATATTGCAATGTGTAAAGTATACACAGAAAGTGGCTGTGCAGTATCAGCAGGGCCACAATGGCTGAGGCAAAATAGTGCACAATAGACTAATAAAAGCTATCCTTAATGGTGTGTATACACCAATAAGGTTACATGTAGGTATACATATTGCGCGCGTTGAAATTATCTAGAACGTCTGGCATTATGCAGATCCTTACA
The DNA here is from genome assembly GCF_050947875.1 of Dermacentor variabilis. Lineage (NCBI taxonomy): Eukaryota > Metazoa > Arthropoda > Arachnida > Ixodida > Ixodidae > Dermacentor > Dermacentor variabilis. The sequence goes on along the minus strand of NC_134575.1, from coordinate 110,045,133 downwards.
GCTCTCGAAACTGTCAGGAGGGTGTCAATATAGTGAATCGAAATGTCATGTATAAATATTATAGGAAAAAATGGTCTTCCCGGTACATTCTTGTACCAGTCGCGCAAAGTTTTTCTAGAAAAGACACAAAGCACTTGTAGTGCCCATCCTACTTCTGTGTCCTGGTGTTTCACTCTACCTTTATCACTGAACTGTACCAATTCGCCCAAATGTAAACCTTGCCGAAGTTCCATCCTTTTTGAAATGACAGGAAGGCACGGGTGCACCGCTAAGTATGTTGTTACGCATGTCTTGCTATATGTGGGTGGAGTTAGGGACAACTAGCAGCACGCCTTTTGTAGTTTCACTGCATGCCAGTCATAACACTTAATTGCAAGGTGTGTGGTGAAACTTGTGCAGAAATTCAAATTTAAATGTGTGCATAGTCAAATTGCATTTGTACTTTAATAATGAAGTATGATGAAGCGAGTCATGCTTCGAATATAGGCTTCAAATATAATGTAGCAGTTTAAACGTTTTAGCATCCTTAAATATATGAAAGGTTATGCTATGAACCTACCTTGCACGGTTCATTGGTGTGTGAGTGGTAGCAACAATACTGATGTAAGAAATTTTGTATTCTTGATGCACAAAATTGTAATCGACGATGCAGCATTTAAACTGTAATTGCCAAGTGCACTTGATCCAACATTAGGGTTTCTTGATTTATACTCACGATCACAAATACCAACATTAGGTTTTCTTGATTTATACTGACGATCACAAATACATTCAATCACAGACATCGGGATACGATGTGTTTAAGGCTGTATGGATCATGCACATAGTTTCTGAGCACTGCATAGTGCACCACAATAAAATGATTTGTATTTCTTGGCTTCAGGACAGGGCCCACAACGTTTGTTATCTATAAGTGAAAAAATTGAACATCAGTAACATACGATACTTCAACCAATAGATCAGTAATATCAACAGAAACCTTACAAAACACTATTCCTTTCATAAGTGCTCAAAATACTCGGAAGCGTACAGGCTGCGCACATTCAAGTTCTACCATTAGGTTATATTCAAAGGTAGCGTTGGGTGAAAACGCTCTCACCACTCAATGTAGCCAGCTTGCACTTGATATTACTTAACACACATGAAAATCACTGACAATACATAACTTGGAAGTTTGACCATCCAAACTTTCAGCATGTAAAACACATACGCTGCAGTGCCACTGCACAATTTTTATAAACCAACCATCCAGTAAACCCCGACTACACTGGTCTCACAAATTTTTAACCATTTACAGGCTGATGTCGCAAAGTCGAACGTTGAATTAATATTCATACGGAACAGCCGCCACAGTGTGACTGCACTGAGGAGGAAGAAGACGACTCGTGCCCGCTTGATATAGCGTCACCATTTTGGCCTCGGTTTGTTCCCCTATAAATAATTTGTAAATAGCATTGGGCATCAGCTACAGGTAACATTAATTTGGTGGAGGCGGACATTCCCCGTACCCTTCATGGAGCTCCGCCGCGGTCGCAACCGCGACAGTGCAACTTCGGCTCCTGCTGGCGACACTTCATCTACGTAAGCGTCTCCGCCTGCAGCCCCGACCCTCGAGGCCGTTTGCCCCCCTCACGATCCTAGTGTTTTCACCAGAGTCGCCAGTCCTGATGTTGACGACTGGCTCCGCTTATACGAACGTGTCAGCACCAGTCACATGTGGGATCCGGCTATTATGCTTGCCAACGTTCTTTTCTACCTATACGGAGCTCCACTGGCATGGTTCCAGACTCACGAAGAGGAGATCTCGAGCTAGGAACTCTTCAAAGAGAAGCTGCGCGATCTTTTTGGCAATCCGTTCGGTCGCCAAGTCAGTGCCAAGAAAGCCCTTGCAACTAGTGTACAGACATCGACCGAGTCCCACGTGTCGTACATTCTCGACATCTTGGCCCTTTGTGCCAAGGCTAACCCTAACATGTCTGAGAAGATAAGGTTAATCGCGTCTTCAAAGTCATTGCTACCGACGCCTTCAATTTACTGGTATTTACGAACGTCACCAGCGTCGACACAATCCTCAAGGAGTGCCGCCGTCTCGAGCATGCTAAAAGCCGCCAGGTATCCCAGCACACCACGCGACTTCCCAACACAGCTGCTACGTCATCGTGTGACGACCTCTTCCACCTGCCGTCGCGATGTGACAACTTGACCCGCATCATTCGTTGTGCGGTCGAAGCATCACAACCGGCGGCCCTTTCATTCCCGTCACCTGATCATGCTCTGATGAAAATCTACTTGATCCAAGCCGTCGTCCGTCAAGAGTTGTCCAACGTCGGCCTGCAATCTATTCGTTCCGTGCGCTCGGAACCTCTTTCTCCACGCACGTCCGCACCCCGCTCTTCTTCCTCTTCAGTGCAGCCACACTGTGGCGGCTGTTCCGTATCAATATATTTATCATTGCTTGGATCTTTTAACTGCAGTAATATTTCTTATGGGTCTACACACGGGATGTAAATAGTGAATGTAAAACATAATTTGCCATCGCAACACAGATATGAATTTAAACATGAATGTATACACTATCTTAGATTGCATAAGGCTCGAAGCTCAGAGCAATACTACATGATGTGTATATGCCTTCTAGCGTTAGCACATCTACAAATTTGGTGCAGTCTTATTTTTTTAAAGGAAAAAAAAAGCTTAGTCCTTATCCATACTTACGAATGCTTTGACCATCTTCCGTTTTGGAAACGTTGGAATTGAGCAGCATTTCTTTAGAGGCATTTCTTCTGGGATTGCTTAAACATTTTGTTTACTAGCAGCACTCATATAAGGCTAAAACCTAGTTCATTGACAAGTATTACGTTGGTATAGCATAGATAATATTTCGATGCTAAGAACACGTTGTGGTAAGCTCGAACGAAACATTTGAATGTCTTTGTACTTGCACTCACAATGCACTTCTATGATGTGATATTTTGCATACCCTGATAGAATTCTAACTGTATTTTTGCTTCATCATTCTGAAAAAAGACATTACACTAGTTTCAGGTCACGTGGCTCTTTCTTTTGCTATTATGAAGCACTTTCTTAGACGATATGAGGAAGTGGGGGCACATTTAATAATTATTGTACAGTATGGACAAAAGAAAGCTTCAACTTCTAGCTGCTGCCTCAAAAGATCGAAATACTGAAGACTCCATAAAAAGCTGATTTGCGCAATGTATGGCCACGCCAAATTTCCACAATGCAGCGACAGGGATGGTGCAAACATCAACTCATGGGCTACAATTGAAAATAGACAAGTGGCAACTAGTTTTCAGAACAAGTGACACCTAACAAGCAACCTGAATTTCTCATAGATGGCACTGAAACACAGTACACGCAACACAGTACAAAGCAAAATATTCACTGCAGAGGCGCTGCAGAGGCGCTGCAGATAAAAGAATGTGGATCTTTCAAAACACCTCAGCAAAGTATTCTAATTAAGGAGTAAGCAACGTCTCTGTACTGGATTCTCAGGAGCTATCAGCAAGAGTTTGGAAGCAACAAATGGTGGTGAAATAATTTCAGCAATGCGTTTGGCATGGTTTAACTAGCCGTCAGCTAGCTCCTTCACTGACTTTCACAAGAGTAGGAAAGCATTAATATTTGATTTGAATTTCATATTTCAAGTTGTCATTGCAAAATATGAAGTGGACACGATCTGTCAATCCTTGTCAACCTTTTACGTCATGTACACGAGGCATCAAACATAATTGTTGTAAGAATTGTATTACAAATGAGTAACCATATCAGATACAAGGACAGTTTGTTTTGTAATCTAGTAAAAGATGTCATTTGATTCATCCTTTCAGGTACAAGTAATGTTGGCTACCTTTTTGCTGAAGCAGTAGCTGTGGCACTTCTTAGAACTTTGAAAAATAATGTTGGTCAATATGCACAAGGACAAACGTGCGAACATTGGGCAATTATGTATTTTAGCCATCATTTTAATTCTTCACAGACCCGATAGCACAATGGTCATACCATCAGCACATGCAGGTAATGAATTCATATTTTTGTCCTGCTTTTACTAATGAGCTTAACCATGGAGTACGTTTTTCACCTCACATGTTCACAAAGATGTCGTCTATTACAATCACAGCTGAAGGTAAAGTGGAAATTACTGGTAAACTCAAGATGTCAAGTGCCCCAATAACATAACTGCTAAATTGCTGAAACTACCAAATCAGTTTCCAGCTTGATATTGCAAATTATTTTTGATGGGTCCCTTGCCACCAGCTTGACTCTCATACATGGTTTGGGTACACGCTAGTTGGTATTCTATTGATGGGTCCATTGCCACCAGCTTGACTCTCATACATGGTTTGGGTACGGGCTAGATGGTATTCTATTCAGCACTTTTCTTCGTCGTCCTTTTGGTTCCTCTATCTGTGTACGCGATGTAAGTGATGTTTGCAATGTAATACCAACTAGCTCGTACCCAAATCCTGCTTCAGTATACTTCTAGTTCGTCGGGCATTGCTACACAGCGCTTGTCCTTGTCGTTCTTTCGGTCCCTCTGTCTATGTACGTGCTGTAAGTGATGCTGTAAGTGATGAAAAATTAGCCATATTGTACTGGTGCATAAACATTCTAATCCATTCAATTAATGTCCAATTTCCTACACATGCACCTTTTGCACAGTTATGGAACATATACTCCCACGTAGTTTCTCACCTCGATAATCCCTCATTTTTTCCTGTCAACATGGCTTTGGCAAGGCCTGCCATGTCAAACTCGGTTTTTTACTTTACCAGTAAGATTCACCTAAATCTTTATTTTTGCATCTGAGCTTCTTTAAGGCATTTCACCGTGTTGCACATGGTCAACTACCGAGCAAACTTTATTGCCCCCACTTTGATACATTGATACTATGATGGAATGAATGTTTTCTTTCTAACCTGTCACAATAAATAGTCATCGATGACCATAGTTTGGAAAGTAACGAAGTGATCTCCGGCGTTCAATAATCAGACCTTGGTCCTGTTTTGCTCTTAATCTTTATTAACGGTTTCCTTATACTTTGTTCCATGCGTAGCAGTAAACGCGGTGAAGGCGACAGAGGCTTCTTTGAGTGGCTTCGTTCGCACTTGGGTATAGTTAAATGTTCTTTTTTTTACCGCAATTGCGTGTAACTGTTTTTTATATAGGCTCATTACTGAATGAAACAAGATTTAATCTTTAGAAACAAACACATTGTAGTATATGGCTGCTAATGCGCTGTTATAGAACATTTTTATTTTTGGTGCGCTTTTCGCTTTTTTATTTACAACCCATTGCGTGGAGCCTCAGGTACATGCTTGCGCAAGCGAACGCTATTGGCGCACAGCCAAGCATGGACGGAATGCGCGGAGTGATAACTTTTCTAGTCTGAACTCCTTGCGTAGCTCCCACAACGTTGACTGCTATGTATGGAACGGGGTATAATAAGTTATCCTCAGTCCAACTCTTTGCAGACGACTACGTCTTGTATCAGCACATATTGTTCAAAATGAACGTCTATTACAACGAAATGACCTCAACAAGATTCCTAACTGTACATGCAGGCTTATGGTACTAAACATTTCTAACTGTTCATGCACACCTTCCGTAAACAAAATAACAGCCAGTTAAAAGCATTCCCTTTACTCTACAGTTGTAACACCATCTGATACAAACCACTACCAGTGTTATTATAGTCTTCAGCCACTTCATGTGGTCTGACCACATGTTAAAACTTGCTGCTTACTGTTCAAAACCGCTCAGCTTGATCAAAAGGTCGCTAATAATATCAGCCTTTCCTATCTGGAAGCTTGTTTATCAAATGTTCATCAGTACTAAACTCGAAGTTGCGTCCCAAATTTGGAGGCATAATCAGACTTGCTAAATAAATATGTCGGAAGCTATCTAAAATTGCACTAATCTCTTCTCAGAATGGCTGTCACAAAAGTGTTAGCACTATCGTCTCACCTCTGCTCTCTGTCAACACACCACAAGATTGCATAACTGTCTTTTCCACAAACTTTACTACTAGTTCTCACACTTGTATACCTTGCATAATACTTTATTCCTTCCTCCTCATTGACCTTCTTGCTTACTATTCACCGGCCAAAGTGCACAGTGCCTGCATGGCACTACCAGCACATATTGTTCTTGTCCATCAGTATACAGCAGCGGAACAATCTGCCAGACTCAGTAGTCAATAGCAGCGTTTACATGAATGCGACAACTGGCGCATTTCATCGAATCCCATCAACTTTCTAGGGTATCGCATCCATGCAAGCGGGGCTAATGCGCCGCTTAGCTTGAGATGAGTAAATTGAATTTCGCAGTGCATGGAAATGCGACTGCATCACATGAAGAATTCTGGGAAATATAGCTGATACAGACCTGCTGCACTCGCCGAGCTGTGGCGTGCCATAGGAAGCGTCTGATGCACTCCTTTGTTTTCGATGTGCCACACTTTGTGCGACCACAATCACATTACTCGCGATGCGTTAAAAAACGCGATGCACTACTGTTGCATTAATTTAAATGTGGCTACTGAACATGATTCACAAAAAATTTAAGCACTTACTGACATAAAGATTGTGTTGGGCAATAAAATCTAATGAAAAATAAAAATATTTAAAATAAAAACTAAGCCCTGCCTGCTGCACCTAAGTATTGCAGGCTAGCACTGACTCACAGCCCATTTTCAGAACTAATATTACTTTAAGAACAAATCCTTCTGCCTTAACGTCTACTTTCGCTTTCTGGAATGCCCATACCATTACCGCCCCTAAATTGTTTGCCATTTCTTTTTCTGTTGTTGCTGTTTTCATGACTACTGTGATTGCTAGTGTACATGCTCCCCCATATACAATACTCTGCATGGCGCCTTTAAGGGACAATAAATTATGATTCCAACATTTCAATAAAAACAGATAACTTCCTGAATGCTTTCCTTCCCTTCATTGCATCTTAGCTTGCCTTAGCATGGTCTCGTAGAATCCTGAACAAGTTGTTTGCCCAGACATCTTTCTACATGCAGCTAGCACTAGAAAAGCTGCGGCAGGCAATGCAGGTCTGTGTTGCCGCTAGGTAAAGATTTACAAAAAAATTTCAGCTCGCAAGTCTCTTTTTTGTAAACAACCGTTCAGCAAAGTTTGAAGCTGACAGGCCCGTTTCTGTACGTTCAACAAAGACATGTACAAAAGAAATTCTCACAAACTCACACGGTTTCCAGTACCATGTTGTCATGCAGTGAGCACAAAAAAAGTGACCCCGCGTGATTCAAGAAGATACACTTGTCTAGGCATCTTGCCTTGACAACACAGCTCTGAACAGTAGGAATTACCTCAACGAACTGCAAGACCTTTCTTCAGGAAGGCTGTTCAGCAACTTCTGCTTGACATTCAAAATTTCCATGCAAACTTCCACTTCCTGGCTACCGTGTACTGCTGAGCTGCTGTCCTTGAGAAAAATCTGAACAACGCGCCCAAAATACCTTTCGCGTGTACGTAAGAATTTGTCTTTTCCATTTGTCAAGACGTGCTGTGCAGAAACGAAACGACCCAATTACCATCTTGCGAAATTCTTTCCTGTCGGCTTTATGATCTCCCTTGCCTAGCAGTAACACAGAACCAAATATAACAACATTCTTTCGCAGGGGGTAGCCTTTCACAAGTGATGATGATGATGATGATGATGTGTGGTGTTTTATGGCGCAAGGGCCAGGTTTGGCCAAAGAGCGCCATGACAAGTGGTAATGTTGACGATGCATTATGGAAGATCTGACTTGGCTGCAAAGCGGCCTAAAAATAGTCGCTGTAAAGTGCGTAAAAACTACGTGCTCTAAAATTATGGCGATGACCAAGGACGAATACTATGTACATTAAAATCCATCGTAGAAGAATGATGCAAAATATAAAAAATATAAGATGATAAAATTACTTGGAGCACTGCTGCCTCGCCAGAGTCCTTGAAGCACAAGGGCCTAGAGGCACGTGCATTACCAAAGAGCTATCACAGCGGCATCCTCTGAAGAGAGGACCCGCTACGAACATGTGGGGCTAACAACATGCAAGACAACATCTTTCAGAAAACTTGGGACTGCGTTGGTGTCAAATAAAGGTTCTGGGCCGAGTAGCATTACGGGATGTAGGGGGATGTGCCGCTGGTATGCTAGAGAAAAATGTTTCCTTCTGTCAGATTCGGCTGCCCGACACTCCAGGAGGACGTGGAAGACGGTCAGCCTCTACCCGCATCTACCGCAGGTTGGAGGATCATTTTCAGTGAGTAAGAAGTTATGCGTGCCAAATGTGTGTCCTATTGTGAGGCGACAGAATAGGACATCTGTTCGCCGTGATTTTGTTACGGAGGGCCAAGAACCTAACAGGGGCTTTATCACGTGCAGTTTGTTATTTACTTCTGCGTCCCACATACGTTGCCAGTGGTTTCGCAGTTTTCTTCTTTAGAAAGGCTTCAGGTCTGTGACAGGGGCCGAAGCAGTAGGATTAACTGCATGCAATGAAATTGATTTGGCCATCTGGTCCGCTAGAACGTTACCCTCGATGCCCCTATGTCCATGCACCCAGTATATAATCACATGTTGGTTAGATATATATGCTTTACACAGGACGGAGTAGAGTTCATTAATTACCGAATTTCCTTGCTTACAGAAAGACATCAAGGCCTTCATAACACTAAGGGAGTCCGTATATATAACTGATTTCTGGAGTTTTGATTTATTTATATGCTTTACGACCGACAGCAGTGCGTAGGCCTCAGCCGTAAAGATACTAGTTTCCGGATGCAGTACATCGGCTTCCGAGAAGGATGGACCGACGGCTGCATAGGACACCCCGTCGTGACTTCGATGCGTCTGTGTAGAACTCCGTGCAGGAGTATTTGTGCTGGAGCTCCCGGAAATGCATTTGGATTTCAATCTCTGGAGCGTGTTTTGTAACTTGCATGAAAGATATATCGCATTGTATCAGCTGCCACTCCCAAGGGGGTAGCAGCTTGGCTGGATGCATTGGGCGAAGATCGAGGAGTGGAACATGCATTTCATGGCTAAGCTCCCTCACACGCAGCGAGAAAGGCTGTCTTACGGAGGGACAATTATGAAAGAGTGTAGCATATGTCAATGCCGTTAACGGTATTATAACACGGATGTTGAGGATTAGAGTAGACTTTTAGAAAATATGTTTGGCTGATGGATGTTCTCTGGAGATGAAGTGACCACTCGTTCGATGCTGCGACAAACTATCAACGGGACTTGTCCTGAAAGCGCCCGTGGCTAAGCGGATACCTAGATGGTGAACAGGGTCTAGCATTTTTAGCGCACTCGGGGCGGCAGAATGATAGTTCACGGCACCATAGTCTAATCGTGATCGAATGAGGCTTTTATAGAGATTCGTTAGACACTTCCTGTCTCTACCCCACGTAGTCCGGGATAGAAGTTTCATTAGGTTCATCGTTTTCAGACATCTTTCTTTAAGATGTTTAATGTGGGGGACGAAAGTCAGTCTGTAGTGAAGTATAACACCTACACATTTTCGTTCTTTGTTTACAGGTATCTGTTGTCCACATAGTTCTAAGCAAGGATCTGGGATCAGGCCTCTCTTACTTGTAAAAAGAACACAAGAACATTTCTTATGATTTATCTTAAATCCATTCTTGTCTGCCCACATTGACACTTTGTTCAGGCCATGCTGTACCTGTCTCTCGCATACTGTGAGGTTACAGGATTTGAAAGCTATTTTAATGTCGTCCACGTAGACAGAATAAAAGATTGCCGGTGGTAATGAAGCACGAAGCGTGTTCATCTTCACGATAAAGAGCGTGCAGCTGAGCACGCCTCCTTGGGGCGCACCCGTTTCTTGCGCAAAAGGGCGTGAAAGTACAGTGCCGACTTTTACCCGGAAGGTACGATTGGACAGATAGCTTTCTATTAGGTTAAGCATATTACCATGGATGCCCATTTCTGACAAGTCTCTTAAGATTCCGTAACGCCACGTTGTATCATACGCCTTTTCCATATCGAGAAATATCGATAGGAAGAACTGCTTATGTATAAATGCGCCCCGGATATTACCTTCAACACGTACGAGATGATCGGTTGTGAAGCGCACTTTTCGGACGTAGCACTGATAAGGATCAAGCATTTTGCTTTGTTCAAGGAAATTAATGAGTCGACGATTTATCATTTTTTTCAAACGCCTAACAAATGCAACTTGTGAGGGCTATAGGCAGGTTGCGAACGTAGTTCCCGCGTCTACTAGAGCGCCCCTCGCGGCGGCGAGTGCGGATCTGGCAGGATACGACCGGCCCCGCTTCCGCTCGGAAAGCGTGTCTGTGCAAGTGTTTCGCGCGTAGCTGCAGCTTTTCTGAGCAATGCAGAAGTGGAACACGAATTGTTGCATAGTGGGCTGCAACACCACGTACAGCAACTCACCAGGAACAAAGTTTTACCGGTTTCCGTGCCGACCATATGAGGCAGAACGGCGTCAACGCTGGATCGTGCTCGTCCGACGGCATAGGTAAGCTGTTTTATGTTCTGACATTATGTCAAGTGAGTTAACGCTGAATCGGTTGCATTTACAGAGATGATGGCAGCAACTGGACACCTGCAACACATAGCAGGATATGCAGCAAACATTTCGTCGGTAGCACGAAATCTAACGATGAAGGCCACCCTGCTTATTTCCCCTCAATATTTCACGCTGCGTACAAGACATCGACTGGGCCTGTGTCATGTGACCGTTATGCGAGGTCGAGTATATATATATATATATATATATATATATATATATATATATATATATATATATATATATATATATACAAATTTGCCCTCAGCTTGAGGTAGTGTGACTAGCACTTTGAGGGTCGACGCCGTAAATATACGGCGCCGCGAACAGGTGCAAAAATGATCGATTCCGTATATTTACGGCGCCGTCTGCACGTTTAAATAATTCTTTTAGGAGGGGTTCCGTACAGTGATAAAATGAAGGAAAAGACATCAAAAAGAAAGAAAAAAAAGGGGGAAAAAAGGAACATAACTTGTGATTTGAACTCGTGATCCTTCAATGTTGCCCGGAAAGGTAGCTCAGTCGGTTGGTTCGTCGAGCCAGCGGTTACTTTCAAGCGCCATAGCTCCTGCTCCGAGCATCATACTTATGTGGTAAGGGACTGATGTTGTCCGCGACAGTGGTTGGAAGGCATAATTTCTTGGAAAAATGGCCGCCAGAGGAGCAGCGTGAACTCGAGCGGCTTTAGAGACTAGGAAAACTGCCTTAAAATATTTAGACTTGAGGGGAAGCTTCGTTAACAAACTATACCACGGCAATCAGCACTCGAATACGACGAGAGAAATTATTGAGACGTGGAAAATTCCCTTGAAATAAATCTGGATTGCGAGACAAATGCTTGTATGTATTGAATCTCTGAAAAGATGAGGGGTGGAAATATGCGCTGACCGAGAGGGCATCGCCAGCACGAGACCACCACCAGGCACCTTATTGAGATGTGGAGAGCTTCGCGGCCGGAACGAAGCCTCCCCTCTCCGCCGGCTAAGCGTGGAAAACGCGCTTTCCGATCGCTCAAGGTTGTGCAGGCATAGTGTAGCTCTAGCGTCTAGGAAAAGCTTAAACAGGTGCGAGAGCGGCACGCATAGCGTGGGAAGCTAGCCGCCGTAATAGCCATCTCAAGTACTGCTGCTGGCGAGGGCGAAATACCTTCGTGTAATTATAATAAGCGTAATAGGACTTCTTTCGAAGAAAAAAAAGAAGAAAAAAGGAAACGGCTCAGAAGGCTATACTTCGAGAGCTATGACTGATGCTTTTCTATATATATGTATTCTTCTCATCTATGGGATCGCATGCGCGCGCTGTTACTTTGTCTCTGCGTGTAGTAGTTAAGAGAGCCAGTTTAAGGACGGAGAAGCAGGAAGGAGAGGAAAGCAATATTGCAGCGCCGTGGTTTTAAAGCGCAACCGTGGCAGAGAAACGGAAAGGCGATATAAGCATGCGTGGCCATGATACGCACAGGACAAACTGCCTTACAATATTTAGACTTGAGGGGTAGTTTCGTTAAGAAACTATAACACGGCAATCAGCACTCGAATATAATTATAACCCTAATAATAATTGTAAATAGTCATCTCATCTATAGGGTCTAAAGCGCGCGCTGTTTCTTTGTCTCTGCGTGTAGTAGTTAAGAGAGCCAGTTTAAGGGCGGAGAAGAGGGAAGGAAAGGAAAGTCTCTGAAGCAAACTTGCAGCGCCGTGGTTTTAAAGCACAACCGTGGTAGAGAAACGGAAGGCGATATAAGCGTGCGTGGCCATGATACGTGCACGACAAACTGCCTTACAATATTTAGACTTGAGGGGAAGCTTCGTTAAACGCGCGTTAATTTCCTAACTTTTTCTTGCCTGGCATGTGCTGCCACTATGTGGGAATACATGGAATTTTTTTTCTCGCATCTCTCTCTTTCGGTTTTCGTTGTATACATTTTTTTTTTGCTTTGGAGCGTCTGCTACCGCTCGCGCATTGGCGCCCTCGCGGGCGCGCGGCGGTTAGTTTTGGTTTTGTTCCGCACGCGGTTTCGGCTTCTTTCGCTCGCAAAACTGATGGCTATCTCGTTCTTATCACCCAAAGGGTGACCGCCTGTTACTCGCTCGTTTGTTGCTCACAGGGGTCCGCATACGAAGGATGCCGCAGTGCGTGCGTTTCTTTTTTGGCACTTCATTCAGAAGTTGCCTCCCACGGCTGCTCAGGGAAGCAGTACCGTGAGGAGGTGCCATGCCTGCGCCACCACCACTCGGCGGCAAAAATATCGCGAGGACACAAGGTACGTGTGCGCTGAGTGCAACAAACCGCTCTGTGTGGAGCCATGCTTCAATGAGTACCACACGTTGAAGAAATATTAGTGCAAGAGGAACATTTGAGACTTGCGAAAAATTTGCGTGTGCGCATTCTTCTTGTGTATTTGCTCGTCTGGCCATTGTGTATAACAATGCGCCAATATTTTTTTTTATTTCTTATAACTTTATTTGCTATGTTTTATTGTTTTTCATGAATAAACAGTACATATATGCCAACGCAAAACACATTTTTCTCACTTTACGGTCACCCAAGAAAAATTACAGCAAATTTTTTTTCGAAATAGGTCCCTCTGAAGAATTTATATGTGCAATATAAAAATCGATCCTCGGTGGTCGCATATGGCGAAAAAAATCGACCCTCAAAGGGCTAATGCCAATTGATTTTTTGCGTTGAGTAGCATTTTTTGCGTGGTCGCGGTGCTTCAGTGAACCAATATTGTTTGGATGTGTTATGACGCTTGTTTTGCCAGAAAAAGAAAGCGCCAGGAGCAAAAGATAGAAGAGGCACGACAGATACCCAGTTGTGACAGTCAAGAAACTGGGTGTGCCACAAGCCCCGAACCACAGATTTCGGACAGCCCGCCTCACAGTGACAATTTTAGTGCTTCCGCCTGCAACCAGTCTGCAGATAACGTACATCGTGTCGATGTAAGCTAAAGTCTATAACGTATAATGTGTGCCTTTAGTTGCATTTATGTGGCTGATGTACTAAGCTGGTTTTAAATGCTTGTTTCAGGCCTCAATAACGACGGAAGGCGGCAGCGCTACTTTCAGCATGAACTTCACATTTATATGAGAGTTGTGCGATGGAAATGCGTCATTCTACATCAGTCACAAAGAAGTGTGCAGCACAGGCTTGGGCAGCTCATGCAGTCCGGACTTTTCAGACAAAAGCACTGGGCTGGCGTGCAAAGAGCCTTTCTTCGCAGGGTTCACATCTCTTCAGCATGATGAAAACGCCTCTCATGCGTTTACAGCAATTGATTTTTCTTTATTTGTTCTGCTGTTAAGCATACTGCCACCTGCTCTAAGAAAGTTGAATGAGCTGTCTATTGAAAACAAGATTCTGTTATTTTTGATCAAACTTAAGCATGGGCTGCCATTCTCTTTTCTCAGTGTTCTTTTTGGCATCCACAAAACAACAGCGTCTCGTATCTTCAAGGGTTTACTTGTTAACATGCATGCTGCTACAAGGAAATGGCTATACTGGCCGTCACAAGCAGCTGTTCTGGCCACTTTACCTCCATGCTTCAAACTGCACTATCCGAAATGCAGAGTTGTCATAGATTGCACCAAACATGAAACTGAAGTGCCTCCAGGCATTGAAAAACAAAACATGTGGTATTCGGACTACAAAGGAAGGCACACAATCAAGTACCTTGTTGGAATAGCTCCGAATGGGCTCATAACTTTTCTTTCAAAGGGGTTTGGAGGTAGAACGAGTGATGGCATGCTAACTGGTGAATCAGGTTTTTTGTCCCTTCTTGAACCAGGACATGTCGTCTTAGCCGATAAAGGATTTCCAGGCATAAAAACAGGTGTTGGCGCGCAGGATGCAACGTTGTTGATGCTACCTTTTGCTACCAGCCCACAATTCACGGAGTATGGAGTGGATGCCACATAAGAAACCGCCTCCGTGCGTATTCATGTAGAAAGAGTGATTCAGAGGCTCAAAATTTATGATATCATTACACGCAGGCTACTCCACGAGCTGACTGGCTATGCTGATGAGAGTCTTCACGTGCTACCAGTGCTAACAAACCTGAAGAAACCTATTTTCGCCAAACTACAGAAATAATAAGGCAGGGAAAAGGAGAAAAAGTTTATTGAACAATTTTCATATAGACACAAAGGCTTAAAATGACTAGCTTTACTGCGACATATAAGACTGTACGTCTGTATAAAATGTATAAAATGTGTAAAAATAAATAATGTTATTAAAAGGCACTGTTGTCTATGTTCTATATGGCGAATGCGATGGCGTGGCACTTGTAACTGACATATTACCTCTGCTCTTGGACAATGCTAAAAGATGTAAACACCTCAGATGTCGGCACATTCATGCAATGTTCTGAGAAAGTGCTCAAAATAGAAGTTTCGCAGCTTGGGCACTGCTTACGACAGGAACGCATAGTCTCTTCTTACTTTGATAGTGAGCGAGTCCACTTCTGTATGTAAAGGTAACAGTACTCCAAACCGAGCACGTCCAAGCACACTTGTACTTGTGTGAAGTAAGAATGGCTGCGTCTCAAATCCAAAATGTCTTGACCGCAGAGGTATTTCAGCAGTGGCCTCTTGGTCAAGCTCTGTTGCCGTCTTGAAAACGGACACTTGATTTCCAGTAGCATTGCGCTGCCGTCTTCATCCCTGAAAGTTTGAGTTTCTATTGGAAAGAATAACCCGATAAAAGTGATTACCTGAAAATGCCGTCGGGGGAGCACGCAAGCCACGGCTCTCCAGGACGCACTACAAGGCCGAATTGGGCGACATTCTTTTCAAACGCCTTACGAGCTGATGGCTCTTTCAACAGTCCGTACTGCACCTAGTAGCCTGTGTAGGGCGCCTCGGTAACAATGGTCTTTGCACGCTCATAGAAGTTGTGACGGCAGGTAACAATCCTGTGGGCCTGCAAAAGAGAAGGCAAGGAAAAACCACGTTCGTTTCAGAGTAATGAGTGCGTTTAAGGGTAAGAAAAATTAGACCAACTGCTTGGTACTTCTCCGTACTTTTGTCGCAGTAATTCTAGGAAACCTTTCATTAGCCCAAAGACGACGGTAAAGCGCCGTCCTAGCTGACAGGTCAGGTACATCTTCAGGTGGCACGGCGACGTGGCGCTGGTATACTCGTAGCTCCGGTCCTGACAACCTATGGGAGGCATTGCAAGTCAGACACTACAGAAGTTACCACAACCTTATTTGTGTTTAAATTAGGTTCTTTAAGGGAAGAAAAAGATATAAAACTTAGATACTGGACACCGGAATACAAACCTCTCGAGGAAGTTAATTCGTTTAAGAAGTAGTTTGTTTCCACACTGTACCACAGTAAAGCTGTGGAACTCTTTCCCAGTCCTGTCCCATTCAAACAGCGCCAGGGCTTGCTGAGAGCTACGAGGAGGGGTTACAGCTGGCTCAGCTGGCATACATCCTCCTGCGGCCAGCATATCAACTAAGGGACAGTTGAGATCGCCAAAATATTTGATGACGTGGTTTATCGAAACCTCCTCTGCACGCATTGAAAAAAAAAAGCGCAACATAATAAAGTCTCGGACTTCCAGTAACTTAGGCGAAAACTTTTTTCTCAGCGTGGTCTATCACGGCTGGTAAGATCCTCACCTTTTTCCTTTTTGGGGAGAGCAACGTTAGAAAACCTCGGGTAGCTCTTACGAGACGTTGGTACGCCGCACGTTCTTGGGTGAGAAGTTTTGCTGTCGCATTTGCCGTCCTGTATGTACAGAGCAACTGCCGCGGCGTGCTTGCACTTTCCTGCGACGCCAGCACGGCAATCGCAGCTACCCGCTTCGATTTGTCTGCTGTCGCCGATCTACAAAAATCAATGTCACCTATAATTTCACGCGTCGACATCGTATATAACGAAGTAACTTACGCTGAGCTTCACGCATCTCGGTGGTGCGTTGATTTTCGTTTGCGGAATACATCTAGCTGTAACCTCCGATCCGTGTAAGTCCAGCAGTTCCCTCACTTCGTAGACGTTCCCCGCTTCAAATAGTAGTCTTCCTTTCTCCAAATTCTTTCCTCGAAAGAACCTGTCAAGGTCTTGTAACTCCCGAAACCCGGCTAAAATTAATATCGGCACGCTGTTCTGCGCCATCACTAGCGTTTGACAGGGAGCCAAACACGCAGCGCAAGCTGCTAACGCCGTGAGTAATCCTACCACATTTGAGTAACTATTCGTCAGGTGGCGCGAGGCGTCCGAAAAACAAAGCGCCGCCTCGCACTTGCAACGTGCCCATCGGGCGGTAACTTGCCACTGAGGAAGGGTCTTTGCCTTGTTTCAAAACAGGGACCACAATGGCTTCCTTCCATGCGATTGCAAGGTACCCTGCATCCCAGATGGTGTTGAAAAGTGTGAATAGTATAACTTGCGTATCATTGTGTAAGTTTTTTAGCATTTCCTACATGATTCTTTCAGACCCAGGTGCGGAGCTCTTGCATGCGCTCAAGGCAGCTCTCAATACGGCAATACTAAAAGGACGGTTGTAAGGCTCATTCTCTCGACTTTTTCTTGTTAATGGCTTACGTTCTTCTATTTGTTTGTATTTAAGAAAGGATTGTGAATAATTTGTTGGACTTGACACGCTCTCAAAATACTCCCCAAGTGAGTTTACCTGGTCTTGCAGTGTATCGCCCTGTGTGTTTACCAGAGGGAGTGAATATGTTTGGCGCCCTCTAATCCTGTTAACCCTGTTCCAGGCTTTGGCCTCATCTCTAAACGGGTTAATACTCGATAAAAACTTGTGCCAGCTTTCTCTTCTGGCCTGTCGACGGGTTCGCCTGCCTTGGGACTTTATTTTCTTTAAGTTGACAAGATTCTCAACAGTGGGAGAAACGCGCACCAAACCCCACGCCTTGTTCCGATTCTTACGAGCGATCCTACATTCGCCGTTCCACCACGGTACACGTCGTTTGCATGCCAAACCACTTACTTCGGATATGCATTTTGATCCGGCACCTATTAAGAATGCTGTAAGATACTCCACAGCCGCATCAATTTCTAAAGAAGACATGTCAGCCCATGATAGTCTAGTGAGAGTTTGAAAGTTCTCCCAGTCGCCTGTGTCTATCTTCCACCTAGGAGCTTGTGGAGGATATTCATTTTCTTTAGATGTTCTTATCAGTATGGGGAAGTGGTCGCTCCCGTAAGTATTGCTCGCAACTTCCAATTCGACTTCGGCCAGTATAGAGGGGGAAACTATACTAAGATCTATTGAAGAAAAGGTTCTGTTTGGGAGAGAGTAATATGTGGGTTCCTTGTTATTCAGCAAGCACACACCTGAAGGAAAAAGGAACTGTTCAACAAGACGACCTCGCGCGTCTATACGAATCGCCCCACAGGCAGCTGTGCGCATTGAAATCGCCAAGAACAACGTAAGGTTCTGAAAATTCGTCTATAAATGACTGAAATTCACGTCTGTTTAATTTGTAGTGGGGGGTACGTAAAGCGAGCAAATGGTGACGAGGTTATTTAGGAGAACAGCTCTAACTGCCACTGCTTCAATGGGCGTTAGTAGCTGTAAACGCTCACAGGAAATACCTTTAGGAATAAAAATGGCAACACCGCCTCATGATACGACAGCATCATCGCGTTCTTTGCGGAACTTGACATACGGTCGGAGAAAGTTTGTGTGTTGTGGTTTTAGGTGTGTTTCCTGCAGACACAGCACTTTTGGATTGTGTTTTTGGATAAGCTCTTGCACGTCATCAAGGTTCCTAAGAAGACCTCTAACGTTCCATTGAATAATTTGTGTATCCATATTGAAAGTAATTAAGTGCTGTGTGTATGGAAACGGAGGTGATGCCTTAGGTTACAGAGCTCTTTCGAGGCCCTGTAACGGGGGTTCTGCCCTTTCTGGAGCGTTCGAGTGAGCCTCGCCGCTCCTTAGGCGCTTGGTGTGCCTTGGGGATAGGTGTAGTGTCCATTGCCTGTTGTGAGGCGCCGGACACGTGCTCTTGCGAGCGAGAAGTTAAGAGAGAGAGTCCTGCCTTGGAGGGCAAGACCCCTGCGCCCACCAGCCCGGATGTCGATGGGGCACACTGCGGGATTTGGCTGCGCCGGCTGTTGCCAGCGCTGGAAGGGGTCGGGGAGGTTGGGGCAGCCTCGGCTACGCCCACCTTTGGGTTCGATGGTCCCCTCTGCTGTGTTGACGGAGCAGCGCTAGCTGCAACCCCCCGGGGGCCGATGGCGTAACTGCCGACTTACTGCCTGTGGGTCGGACAGCCGCCGGAGGCCGTTGTGACGCTGCCCCCTTACGCGCCACATCGGCAAAGCTGCTCTTAGACAGTTATTACACCCGCCTACGTGCCTCTTTGAAAGATATGTTTTCTTTGACTTTGATTGTCACAATCTCCTTTTCTCTTTTCCAGGACGGGCAGGACAGCGAGTATGCGGCATGCTCGCCATCACAGTTAAGACAATGTGAAGTGTTCTGGCATGTTTCGAAGAAATGTTCATTCTCACTGCACTTGGCACATGTCAGCCGGCCTCGACAGTTCTGTGAACTGTGGCCGAACCTTTGGCCCTTAAAGCATCTAAGAGGATTGGGCACGTATGGCCTAACACGATGTTTGATATAACCGGCCTCGATGGACTCGGAGAGGACACTTGAACCAAAAGTCAGTATCAGGTGTTTTGTCTTGATCTCTTTACCATCTCGCCTCATCTTAATTCGCTTAGCATTTATGACATTCTGTTTACTGAAGCCCTCCAAGAGTTCAGCTTCAGTGAGCTCTAGCAAGTCGTCGTCCGAAACAACGCCACGGGTGGTGTTCATGGTACGGTGCGGGGTTACTGTTACTTAGGTCTCCCCAAATGATGCAAGTTTCTGCAGTTCGTCGTACTGCTTCTGATCGTGGAGGTCCAAGAGAAGATCACCGCTTGTCATTCTCGATGCCTTATATCCTGTTCCAAAAACTTGAGCTAAAGACTTCGAAACAAGGAACGGTGAAATGTTACGCACTAGTTTGTCTGGCTTTTGTGAGTGAATCACATGGAATTGAGGAAAGTTCTGGACTTGTCGTCCGAAAAACTGAAAGAGATCTTCGGTGCGCCCTCGTTTCTGAGGGCGATCAGGTAGTTTAGGAAAAGCATTTTCCATATGTATAGTTGGGTTCTCGGCTGAGATGCCAACCACCCACCATGGAGCCCAAAAGGGGGACGTGACAGAAGTTCCTGCAAGGGAAACCCTGCCAACGCCAGCTGTACATAGCTGCTACAACCAAATACAGCATAGCCGAGGCTGGCCAGCCACGCAAGGTTAACCCTTGCCGCAGGGAAACTATGAAGGGAGCAGAAGTGAAGAGAAAACAGGAAAGATGAAAAAGGCGAGAGAGAAAGTTGAAGATTGGAGAGGAGGACAGGAAAAGGCGACTGCCGATTTCCCCCGGGTGGGTCAGTCCGGGGGTGCCGTCAATGTGAAGCAGAGGCCAAAGGGGTGTGTTGCCTCCGCCGGGGGGCCTTAAAGGTCCGAACACCCAACATCAGCTCGACCCCCATGATCACCCTTTCCAAAGACACGGCTAAGCCGCGCACGGCTATACGCAGGAGGGTCCAACCTTCGTGTGCTCGGGTACGTGGTGTCGCAACACACCAAACGTTTGCTGACGCAGACGCCCCTGCGGGGCCTTTCACAAGTAATTTTAATGAAGTCTCTAGAGTTCTGTGCACTTTCTCTATGTGTCTCGATGACCACAATTTAGATTGGGCCTGTAAGATGCAAAATTTGTCAGCGATCTTGAATTGTGGATACCTGGTTCCACGTACAAGCCGACCTAGTGTTCCATTCATTGACTCAAATGGGTAGAGGGAATATTCCCACAAGGGTCCCCCAGTTGATGACACTGTCCACAAGGCGCGAAAGCAGGTGAGAATTACAGCTCATGCATTCTGTACCATTGAAGTCCTCATACGCCAATAGAAACTGTGTCATTTCTTTTTTCATCGTGACCAGCTGCTCCACACAGATGCATGGGCCAAGCAGATGATGCATAATTTCGACAAATCGCATTCAGTGTTTGTAGTGCTTTTCTGGAAGGCGCCCTTTCACTACTAGTGGTGAATAATATAGCAGCCAATTTCTCCACTGAGCAGCCTTCCCGTCCTTCGCATCATGCAATGACCTCGGTAGCCTTGACAGCTCCCACGTTGGAGTGAGGCTCAACAGACAGCTGTTTGCATCCTCAAGATTACGTCGAAGATGAAATTTTCGGCAGCGCTCAGACTTCAGCCACGTGAAATATGTAGCCCTAATAAATCCCAAACAAACAGCGTGCATACAGTCCACAACAAATCCTGTACCGAATCTGAAAAATGTAAGCTGCGTGAGCACACTTGCTCATTTGATGCCACAACTTGGGGATTCCTTAGCTTCTCTGGCATGCCGGAGAAGGATTCGTGTGTTTTCAGCTTGGGTGTTGAGGCACTTGGTACACAACAATACAACACCACACAACAATCACAACACACAATACACAACAAAATCCATTTCCTTTAGGAACAACTTGTCCCTGGTCTTCGCACCATGCACACCCATAGGCACCATTAAACTGAGTCATGTTCATCTACTCACACCTTGGGACACTATCCCCAGCACATGGACCTGGGAACACCTTTGACGTCTGCCACACTCCATCTTTGTCGTTGCACGAAATTCCACTCGATGATAGGTCATCGATGGCCTTTATAAAAGGAATTAAAAAAAACAGTTCATTGCTGGCTTTACAGGACCAAACCAAAGTCCTGCTAGAAGGAGGATCTCGATACGTTGCTTGTAGGGAAGCTCATCTACCATTGCAAGCA
The DNA here is from genome assembly GCF_050947875.1 of Dermacentor variabilis. Taxonomy (NCBI): domain Eukaryota; kingdom Metazoa; phylum Arthropoda; class Arachnida; order Ixodida; family Ixodidae; genus Dermacentor; species Dermacentor variabilis. The sequence continues at coordinate 110,023,712 of NC_134575.1, read as the reverse complement.
GGGGCCACATACTGGATTTAGAGTTTTCAAAAAGGGGCACACCATCAGTATTAAAAGGTAAAGTAGCATCATTTGCTCCCAATGGCAACTTGTGATACTGATATCTTCGTGTGATGTCACTCACATCAAAAGATGGAGCTTTCTTGGTTTCTTGTAGAATTCGTTTCCAAAATCTCACAGATTCGGCACCTTCTCACAAGAAGGTGTACTTTGATGTTGGGTAAGATACTCCTGCCGGCAAATGAGCACTCAGAAACTGGAGTAAGCTTTCTGTGGCTTCCTTTGAAGAACCATGGCGCAGGCGCTGAGCCATTACCATCAACAAGCTTTCAGCTCTTGTCACCTTGGATCCAGGATACGGGTCTTCATCCTAGCACAGAAAAAAAATGTAAATGATGGTTTAGCATACAGGACAGTTAGAGCAAGATGTTTAGACATGTATACGGTCGTCCACTTCCAATTTGAACACGGCTCTGGGCGGCCGGCGAGGCCGGCGCTCCGCGGAGCGCCGCTCGTGGGCACCGAGGTAACTAACGCGCCGGCGCACTGGCAGCCACAGGCGTGGCCTCAGCCGCCAGCACACACTAGTGCAGGCGCGCTGTAGCAGACGACGCGGCTGCGACCACGCTTGTGGCTGCCAGTGCGCCGGCGCGTTAGTTACCCCGGCGCCCACGAGCGGCGCTCCGCGGAGCGCCGGCCTCGCCGGCCGCCCGGAGCCGTGTTCAAATTGGAAGTGGACGACCTTGTACATGAAGCTGCTATTCAACGCATGAAAAATGAGTTAAAAAGAAGCATTTTAAGAGTAGACGCTTATGAAGTGCTGCAAATTTTTTTCCGATGGCCAACGAATACCCACAACTTAAATGATATTATGCATAAACCTATACGGATAGGAAAAACTTGATTCTTGCAAAAAGCTGTGAGATACCTCTTCTGGAGCGACTTTTGGTTTGAGACATTGTGCCGCCGTATAATGCTCCTTAGCCATTGCTTTCTGTCCTCCGTCAGCACTTGCAGCTGATGAATGTAATCGCTGAGGGACAGTTACAGAAGGTGAGAGCTTTCATTCCCTTCATTCAAGTGCACTGCCTCTGGAATACCGTACATTGTTTCACCACAGAAAGTTTGCTTCTCATATGTGTTTCGTGCCACATAAAGAGTTGTTCAATATCACATTGCTTTGCAAAAACATGACATCCCATTTAACTCGATTTCATGAGCAGTTTTCATGTTTAAGTAACTGCAGTTTGTACATGAACTCATGAAACAATTTATTTGCTTTGTTATTGTGTACTGTTACAGCTTAAAGAAAGCTCAAGTAGTAATAAATGGTGTGAGTATAATTTTTCTGACTATGGATCCAAAAAGTCTATAGTACTATACATGAACATTCCTTCTCTTGCGGCACTCAAACGTTTGCCGCAGCAAAGCAATGTATGTACATGCAACACTTTTACCTTGCATGCTTACTGCAAAGGTATGAGTGCTCGTGCTTAAATGTTTCAGATACAGCAGAGACGACTACTATGCTACTCATGCAGAAGTAAGAAATGCCCTTCCAGGTTCTAGTAGTGTCCTCAGCAACTGTAATTGAGTGCGAGATTTGCAGTGCACTTTGCTGGCTCAACATTCCTAATATTTTGGACAGTAAGTAGGCAACACCGTAGACATCTATAATACACCGAATCGGCGCCATTACACAAGCATGCAGAGGACCTGTAATTTCTTTAGAAGCCCTAATAATTATTTGTGACCATTTGCTTGTTCATCTATGGCACCATGTATTCATATGTGTAAGCAATCCTCAGGCAAACACGTTTGCGCTCGAAAATATGAAGACAAAATTATTCGTCAGAACATCTGCATTGTGGCAGAACAATCTACATATACAGACTGCCAGACTAGGGTCCCAAACATTGCTGTTCTCTGTTGCTCATCGATGGTGAATTCTCATTGTCGCTCGCACGCTTTGTACACTGGAATGCAAAACATTTCCTTTACGACTTGCAAATGCACTCAAAAATGCAATTGCTGGATTACAACTGCATCGCAGAAGAGTACCTATTTCCGCCTCGATTGTACCAAACACCGAATTTTCTAACAGCAATGAACGCCTAGCAGTTGATATGCCATTTTGCTATTAACCTATTTATTGGCCCCACACTCTACAAGTCTCTGACGTCAGTGTTCTCTTTACGAAAGGACAATACTGCAGTGCCATCTTTTAAGCAGCCGAACAATAAGTTGGGTATGATGCATGGAATAACCAAACATTTTTCATGTGAGAACAATGGTATTTGAGGACAGGTGCGAAGAACATTTCTACCAGATCATGCTTTTTGTCAGTTTTAGTAAGCTATCACAGCTTATAGGGACCGACAACCAACAGATAGCTTGCGCGCGACGTCCTCGAAACAGCTTCTTACAGTGCTGGTTTGCCAACATGGCGGCTAAGATGACATTAGTGCAAGCTATCTATAGGATGAAGCAATGAAAATGAAACAGCGCATAATCGTGAAAAAAGAAAAGCTACAAATTGCTTTATAGCAAAGAGTTAGTTAGTTAAATGGGGTTTAATGGCGCAAAAGCGGCTGAGGCTATGCTGCGCCAAACACGAGGTGTTTTGAAATCAAGTTTATGAAGGAAAAGGCTTTGTTAATCTATATTTTATGTAAAAATCCGGTGTCGTGTAGAAATTTACGGACGTCACATAATGGGACTAGCGGGTCATCACCTAAAATTAAAGCAGGGTGTAAAGGTATGTGTAGTTGATATAATTTGTGCAAAAGTGTTCGTCTGTGTGTTTCAGTCTGCGTACATGTGAGTAATATGTGCATAACTGTTAGTGGCTGTTGACATTTCTCGCATGTTGGTGTGTCTTCTTTCGTAAGTAAGTAATTGTGTGTGAGGTGTGTGTGCCCAATGCGTAGCCGGCATAAAACTACTTCGATGAACCGCTCTTGATGATAACACGACTTCCACTCGCCAACTATGGGTTTCGTGAGATGTAGCTTGTTGTCAGCACAATGGTCCCATTCGTGTTGCCATTTTACCGTGAAGATGATACATTTTGATGATACATTCTTTTCACAAGATAAGAAAAACCTAATAGTTGGCTGCATCTATCGTTCACCCTCATCATCTGGAAGCGCGTTTTGCTTAGCCCTAGGTAATTTGCTACATAATTTAACATTCGAACAGAAAAATGTCATTATCATGGGTGATATTAATATTAACCTTTTAGATACATCCAATACACTACTTAATGACTACGTTAGCTGCCTCAATGGGTTAGGATATGAAAACCTAATTACTCTTCCGACTCGTTGTCCCACGGATAAACAGGGCACGCTTATCGACCACATAGTATCCAATCTTCTTACTAACCCTGACTGTGGTGTGGTCGAAGCTTCAATAACCGATCATTACCCAACATTCGTGCGCTTAACTTCTACTGCTCGCATTACCGATGCAAACTTCACCAGAAAGAAATTTAATTCGTCAATTTTTATTGAAATAATTGCCGCTTCAGACTGGTCCCCAGTAATGGTATGTGATAACCCAGAAACTGCCTATAATACATTCTCACAAATAATTTCTAAAGCTATTTCAGATTCCACGGTACTAATAAATTGTAAAAAAACGTTTTCAGCTCCTCGTAACCCATGGTTATCTACCAGTTTACTAAATTGCTTAAGGAAAAAAGATAACCTTTACAGAAAAACAAAAAAAACAGCCATTTAACACAGCACTTCACGAAAGGTATAACAAATATTCTAACTTACTAGGAAAACTGCTCAAACAGGCTAAAACGACGTATTATGAAAATGAAATTAAGTCTGCAGGTAATGATGTCAGAAAGCAATGGAACGTATTAAACTCTTTTTTAGGTCGGTCGAACCATACTTCCGAAATAACTATGATACAGTCGGGGGATCTTCTCCTTGATACTCCCTTGGACATTGCAAACTCCTTCATTAATTCCTTCTGTGCAGATAATGAAGAGTGTGAAGATTCATTGACCGAGACTTACCCCCGTTTGCCCCATAGCTTTTTCCTTTATCCCGCAACACCTCAAGACATAGTCACAGTCATTTCCAGTCTAAAAAATACAGGACCTGGTCTTGATAACTTCAGCCCTTCTCTTATAAAAACGATAGCTTACCTAATATCTGAAACATTCTGTCACATAGTGAACCTTATCTTTAAAACAGGAATTTATCCAAGTTCTTTGAAGAAAGCCAAAATAATCCCTGTTTTCAAGAAGGGAGATAAGCGTCTAACATCTAACTACCGCCCTATAGCTATACTTTCATTCTTTAGTAAAATTATCGAAAAACTAATCGTAACACGCTTATCAAGCTATTTATCAAAATTTTGCATCCTATCACCAAATCAATTTGGGTTTCGGGAAGGTTACTCAACTGATTTGGCATTAATATTTCTAACAGACAAGATTCGGCAGGCAATTGACGCTGGAAATTTCGCTGGTGCATTATTTATTGACCTCTCTAAAGCATTCGATTCACTTGTTCATAACATCCTTTTTGCTAAATTAGACTCTATTGGTATAACTGGCCCGGCACTGCAATTACTACGTAACTATTTGAAAGATAGAGAATACACTGTATCAATCTCCAGCACTTACTCGCACCCTAAAACAACTAACATTGGTGTACCACAAGGATCTATATTAGGGCCTCTCTTGTTTTTAATATACATTAATGACCTCCCAAAGTACCTAAAGTCCTCTGACTGTATCCTTTACGCTGACGACACTACCATCTTCTCCACAGACAAAAGTCTTGATTCACTGATGTGTAAGCTTAATCACGACGCGGCAAATACTATAACTTGGTGCCAACTTAACAAACTACACATTAATACTGCCAAATCTAACTTCGTCATCTTCTCAGCTAAACAAAAACATATCTCAGTGTATCCATCGCTAACCTTTGCCTCCGGTGTACTTTATCCTACTGATAGTGCACTGTTTCTTGGCGTCATATTAGATAAACACCTAAAATTTGACGAGCATGTTTTATCCTTAACAAAGAAGGCAGCATATGGAATTAGAATATTAATTAAAGTTCGAAATTTCTTTAATATGAAGACACTCATCTCCCTCTACTACGCTTTTATTCACACGCATATTAACTATTGCATATCATCATGGGGAAACACGTATTCTACACATTTATCTCCACTACAGCATACCCAAAATCAAGCAATTCGCATCATTACACGTAGCAGCTACACATCGGAAGCATCTCCATTGCTCAGATCTAACGGCATTTTATCGTTACAGAAACTAAATAAATACTCACTTGGAATACTTGTTTATAAATCTGTTAACGGAAAGCTCCCGTTCCCTATAATTACTACCAGCCAGTATCCATTTTCCACGTCTACCCGTTTCGCTTCTACCAACAGCTATTTACTACCAAAACCTAGAACTAATTATGGTAAATTTACTACTAACTTTTCAGCCACATTACTTTGGAACTCATTACCGTGTCATATTAGGATATTCTCTCATTTTTACACATTCAAATCAAAACTTCGTAAATTTTTGCACTCAATATAACAATTTGATCGTTATCATTATATTAATAAGTGCTTTGTTTCGTTAAATATTTTACTGCGTAAGCTAGTGACTAACTTAACATGGTGTCTTTTGTCTTTGCATATAGCTGCTTTGTATTCATATATCCTACTCATTTGTAATGGGAGGTCCCCTGTACAGTCTATTGACTATGGGACCTCCCTCTGTATGTATGTATAATCCCCATTTGTAACCTGATTATTATGCAAATAAAGAACTTGAACTTGAAAAAAAAAGGCTTTTCTAATTGCACGGATGCTATCACTATATGGGAGTGTCGTGTTTGTAATATCTTTGTGCGCTGCCATCAATGCACATCTATCAGCTGCTTCGTTACCTGGTATCCCAACATGGCTCGGGACCCAGCAGAAACGAATTGACCTCCCGTATTCGTTAAGCACCAACATGTTTAAAATGTCTCCTATCAGGGGTTGACACTCAGAATTCAGATGTAGTGCCTTCAGTGTGCTTAAAGAATCTGTGTATATGACTGCATGTTTGTGTTTATCAGTTATAATCTTTTTAACAACAACCCAGATAGCGTAAACTTCAGCCGTGAAAACAGAAGCATGTTGTGGTAATCGAATACTTGTTTCCCAATTTTCCGCTACGACCCCCACACCCACGTGATCTTTTGTTTTAGAGCCATCAGTGTAATATTGCATGTTATTTTGATATTTGTCCTGAAGAGCATTGAATTCTTGTATAATGTGTTCGCGTGGAGTATCTCTTTTCTTTAAATGTGCCAATGTCCAGTCGCACAACTGTGTGAAATCGTACCACGGGGCCAGCCGTTGTGGTTTCTTGGCAACCTGGAGGACTTCATGGGGAATGTCATAATCCCGACAGTATTGCTCATACCGCAGGACAAGTGGCCTAATCATGTTCGGTTTATTCGTGTAGTGTAAGCGTGAGTTGCATTGTGTGAGGATGTTGTAGCATATGTGTTGCGGTGATGACTGAATTCTGAGTACGTAGGAAAGAGTGAGTAATGCTCTGCGCTGCTGTAAGGAGGGTTCATTACATTCGACGTATAAACTTTCAATGGGTGAAGTTCTGTAGGCACCACTCGCCAGTCGCAGTCCAAGGTTATGTACTGTATCAAGTCTTTGGATGTAGGATTCTCTGGCTGAGCCGTAAACAATGGAGCCGTAGTCTAAAAGGCTACGAACAAGAGACCGGTAAATACGTAAAAGACACGTTCGGTCGGAACCCCAGTGCTTATGAGAAAACACTTTGAGGATATTCAATGCTTTATTTGCCTTAATTTTTAGTGCTTTAATGTGGGCAAGAAAGTTTAGTTTTTTGTCAAAGGTTACTCCCAGGAATTTATATTCTTGTTTTACCGGCAGCGCGACATCATTCAATCTTAAAACCGGGTCTAAGTACAACCCTCGTTTTTGCGGAAATAGCACTGTAACAGTTTTCTGAGTAGAGAAGCGGAAGCCATTTTTCTCAGCCCACTCCATTAGTTTATTTATTGTTATCTGGAGTTGCCTTTCACATGTTCGTAAGTTAGAGCCGCGGCACGCTATTTGTAGATCATCGACATATATGGAGTGCATAACAGAGGTGGGAATTACATTGTTGACAGAGTTCATTTTTATTATAAAGAGTGTTGTGCTAAGTACGCAACCTTGTGGCACGCCGCTCTCCTGGATAAATGTGCGCGAGAGCACAGTGCCTAGACGGATTTGGAATGTTCTGTTGGACATAAAATCAGCGAGACAGTTTAGCATTTTGCCACGGATTCCTAACGCGGCGAGGTCACGTAAGATTCCAAATCTCCACGTGGTGTCGTACGCTTTCTCAAGGTCGAAGAACACCGCCAGGCAGTGCTGTTTGTGTAAAAATGCTTCACGAATTTCGTGTTCAAGTCGGACGAGGTGGTCTGTCGTTGAACACCCTTTCTTATAGCCACACTGGTGAAAATCAATGGAGTTCCGTTTATCAAGCGTGAAAGTTAATCTCGCATTTACGACACTTTCGTATGATTTCGCCAAACAGCTTGTGAGGGCAATGGGTCGAAAGCTGCTTGGGGATGATGGGGATTTACCTGTTTTTAAAAATGGCACAACTATTGCGTTTTTCCAACATTTTGGCATGCTTCCGGATTCAAATACTTTGTTAAAAAATTTAAGGAGAGCATCTACGGATGCTTGGGACAGGTGTGCGAGCATAGAATAATGGATCTGGTCAGGACCTACTGCAGTTTTTTTGCCAGCACAGAGAACCCTGTTAAGCTCTTGTAACGTAAATGGAGCGTTGTATTCGTCCCTTGACGTACAAGTAGTTGGTAGTTTTTCTTTTTCTGCAGATAGTTTGTAAGTTAAGAACTTGTTTGTATAATTAGCCGAGCTAGAGACGTTATAGAAATGTTCCCCAAGTATATTCGCTTGTTCTTGTAATGTTGTCTGAGTGCCTGAAGGTGTGAGTATGGGTATCGTGTATGGTGTGTAGTCCCCCTTAAACTTCCTGACCTGTTCCCACATCCTTTTGGATGTGACGGTGCTATTAATTGTTGATACATATTTTTGCCATGAAGATTTTTCTGCCTGTCTCCGAATGTATCGAGCTTTCGCTTTGGCTTGTTTAAAATTTAGAAGGTTGTTATGTGTTGGGTACCTGCGTAAGATTCCCCAGGCCCTATTTTGCAGCTTTTTTGCTATGGTACACTCGTGTGTCCACCAAGGATTTAGCTTTTTGCGAACAACGCCAGAAGATTGTGGAATGGCCTTTTCAGCTGCAGAAATAATACAGTTAGTAAATTTTTCATTAATTTCGTCGATGCTTAAGTTTGTTAAAGTGAGCTCCTCCAGCCTGGCACTTTCTGTAAAAACAGCCCAGTCTGCCATTTGTAACCTCCATCGGCGTGGCCTGTAGGATATAATGGGTAGCGTTGAGGTGAGGTTGATTATGGCAGGTAGATGATCACTGCCATATGAAGTCTCGAGTACATCCCATTTAAAATCTGTAAAAATGTCCGGAGAGCAAAAGGCTAAATCGAGGCAGCTAAAATTGCGTGAACTTGGTGAAAAATAAGTTGGCGCACCTGAATTTAAAAGACAGATGTTGTTTGTCAAAATGAAATCTTCGATAATTTGTCCTCTTGGATCATTCTTATCGCTGCCCCAAAGAGTGCAATGAGCATTAAAATCTCCAACTAAAACAAAAGGCTCCGGCAGCTGGCTAATTAAATTTTCCATATCTCGAGTTGTGAAATGGGTATGGGGAGGGATGTACAACGAACATATGGTGACAGTCTTAAATGTTAAAACAGTGACGGCTACTGCCTCAAACGCAGTTTGTAGTGAAACGTTCCGTGTGGGGATGCCGCCTTGGACGATAATAGCGACACCTCCAGACAGACGGCTGGAGTGCTCGCGGTCCTTTCTTATGACAGTAAAACCTTTAAGAAAATGTGTATGTTTGGGTCCCAGGTTCGTTTCTTGAAGGCAGAATGCTACTGGTGATAATTTATTTATGATGTCTTTGATGTCACCTAGATTGTGAGTTAGGCCTCTGCAGTTCCAATGAATGATAAAAGCCATCTTATTGGAATTGGGAAAAAATACTTATGTGTGTGAGCTTACAAATTGTAGGTGACATCTATTTAAAACCTGGTTACTCTTATGAAGGGCGGTAAGCGCTCAGGTTACCTTTCCCTTTCTCACAGAAGTTAAAATATGTTTCTCCTTCTGTGTGCGCTCCAAGGAGCGCGGGTCTTTTGCCGTCAATGACGCCGGGATTTTTGGATCGACGTCCATCGCCTTTTCCGAGGCACTGGACGATCGAGAGCCAGGCGCCGAGACGCGCGTCTCGGGCCGTGGGGTACGCTTCAACTTCGGGCCCTGCGGCACTGTTGTCTGCGGGCCCGTATTCGTTGCTGGTGGAGCAGCACTGGCTGCAGCCACCAAGGGGGCGGTTGGGGTTTCTTCAGGAGTACCGGACGTGGACCCTGTAGATTCCTCAGACCGGTGTGGCGCTGCCCCCTGCCGCGTCACACTGGCATAGCTTACTTGAGGTAAGTGCGCTAACCTTTTTCTCGCTTCATAAAATGAAATCTTTTCCTTTACAGTTATTGCAATTATTTCTTTTTCTCTTTTCCAGCAAGGGCAGCTCCGCGAGTAAGCTGGATGGTCGCCCTTGCAATTGACACATTGTGCGGGAGCATTGCAGTTGTCAGATGGATGGTCGTTGGCGCTACACTTTGCACATGTCTCCTTTCCTCTGCATGATTGTGATGCATGTCCGAACCTTTGGCACTTGAAGCACCGCCTCGGGTTCGGTATGTATGGTCGGACGTTGATTTTCAGGTAGCCTGCGTCGAGTGAACTTGGCACAGTACTGGAGCCAAATGTAAGTATTACGTGTTTTGTGGGGATCTGTTGGTCGTTTCGTCGAAGTGTTATCCTTTGTACCTTGATTACATGTTGCTCCTGGAATCCCTCAAGGAGCTCTTCGTCACTGAGGTTCATGAAATCTTCTTCTGATATTACTCCTCTGCTGGTGTTGAGCGAGCGATGTGGGGAAATTGTGACATTAGTGTCACCGATGCTTTTGAGTTCACTGATTTTTTCGACTTGTTCTTTCTTTGTCAGTTCGAGGAGGAGGTCTCCACTTGCCATCTTTGATGCTTTGTAGCCTGATCCGATCGCGTTTGATAGGCATTTGGATACTATGAAAGGTGATAGTTTTCTAATAGTTGTGTTGCCTTCACTGTGAAGGACATGGAACTTTGGGAAGGTGTCGTAGTTGGGTTTTAGTAGGAACTGAAATGTTGCTTCGGTGCGCCCTCGTTTTGGAGGGCGATCTTGGAGGGGGGGAAAAGCGTTTGCCATGTAAACACTGGAAAATTCGGCGGCGATGGTGGCCACCCACCACCGAGCCCAACAAGGGGACGCTACAAGGTTGGAAGAGAACCTGCAGACGCCAGCCATGCATCGCCGCTATAACCTAATATATATACCCAAGGCAGGATATATTACACACGGTTAACCCTTGCCGCCAGGAAATACGGAAGTAATTAGAAGTGAAGAGAAGACAGGAAAGATGTAAAAGTAGGAGATAAAGACGAAGATTCGAGAGGAAGAGATAGGAAGAGGCGACTGCCGATTTCCTCCAGGTGGGTCAGCCTGGAGGTGCCGTCTATGTGAAGCAGAGGCCAAAGAGGCGTGTTGCCTCTGCCGGGGGGCCTTAAAGGTCCCAACACCCGGCATCGGCTCAACCTCCAGGATCCCCCTTTCCCCAGACACGGCTAAGCCGCGCACGGCGACACGCGGGAGGGTCCAACCCTCGTGTGCTCGGGTACGTGGTGTCGCCACACACCAAACGCCTGCTGACGCAGACGCCCCTGCGGGGATAGCAAAGAATTTTAAATGTGTACACATGCTGCATGAGCTCAAAAGAATGCATAAACCTAAGTAATCCTGTGCCCTCTGCTTTTCCAAGAAATGGTTTTTGTCATAAATCAGCCTTTTGTTCTGCCACACTTATTCACTTCCCTTTTGTGAACTTCAAATAATTTTGCTGACAATTTGGGAATACTTTTCCTAAGAGAAGAAAAGTGTTGTGACATTAATTTCTGTCCAGCAAATAGCAGCTGCATTAAAGAAAGAGTACGCATTGCCCCATCATGAAATGGGCCTTTGAAAGTGACAGAATTGTGAATGGGTTATTGTCTTAGCTTTGTATAGCAGTGTATAGGTCTGCGTTACTAATACTTAAAAAAGAAAGAAGAAAAAAGGGGGAAGTTATTTTTATTCACATAAATGTTTGGTGCCTTTATCCTCAGAAAGCTTGTCCGGGGCCCTTCCCCACTGAGTCCTCTGTAGAGATGCCGAGACAATCGTTATTTTTTTTTTACTCTTTTACCTATCACGAAGAAAAAATATTACGCAATGCCAACTTGGGCTGCATTTTTTTCATTCTGTGCCGTCTTTGTCTGGGTAAATCCTCCCAAACGCTGCCACGGTTTCTAGGTAGGCTGTACAAGAATTTCTACTAGATGAAGGCGGCTTTCTTGCTGAAATCTTAGTACTGTGTGTTATTGTTCATCCTTCAATTTTGCTAAAATATTTTCGGTTCTTCCTAGTGAGGAGTAAATGTCTTCTAATTCCATCAAGGCTTGTCCGATTCCCTATGGTTGGTACGACATCAGTAGAGGCAAAACAAACCACCAAACCAACAGAGTGCATTCTTACCAGCTCGTCTTTGCAGTCCTCCATGCAGTGCCGCTCGCTGTGGTCTGACTCAAAGTCAGCATCAGGTTCTGGTCCACTGCCATCGGAGGATGAAGTTTCAACTGGATTTTGCGGTGGATCACATGACTGCGAAGGGCAAGGTTCAGCACAATGTAGTTCGGTATATTGATATGAGCCTACAGGGGCCGACCAGCGTGCTTCGTCTGCCTCAGCATCACTTCCGTGTGAGCTGTCTTCGTCACTCATCGCGACTGGCGTAAAAGGCGTGCTAAATGACCGCTTCTGGAATCTGTGTTTAGAACGAGGGACGAGTCGACTTCGACGGATGAGTCCCATAGGTATTTGCCAAATTGCCTTTTCGGCTGCATGGCGGCAGTCGGCGCTGGAAAATGAACGAGAGATACGAGTTTTCGCTCACATGCACATCCGATTAGACTACGTTTAGAGTGCACACGTGCGGGCGAACGAACGCACGCATAGGACTTCATTTGTAGAATGCGGAAACAGAGCCTTACTATCTCACGACGACAGCGCCATGCGAAATAATAATAATAACAATAATATTAGGACAATATGTCTGAAATTTTCTACTTTTATTACAGAGTACAGATTATTAGACGATGCTTGGATTTGGAAGATATTCGCAAGTAGAATGGTGTAGAATGTTTATGTCGCACAGCCTCCATTCCTCAGCCACCAGTAGGTCTATATTTTCATTGACCGTCAACCAGACCCAGTAGCCAAGGGCATGCATACGTTGGGCTACTTGCCTTCGCCGTCGCCGTAGTCAAGCTTGGGTCAACCTAACCTGACCCAGTGCGAACACGGCCTTCGAGATTGGCTGCTGTTACTGATAAGCCGCCATCCCTGGAGCGTTAAATTGCACACAATGTATAAGTTAGAACATAAATTATTATAATAGGTAAATACTGTTTCTTATAAATTCTGTAAACTCTTTGTAATAGTTCAGCCAACAGAATTTACTTTTTTATCACATTTGGCGACATCATAGAGATAGAGCAAACAACTATGACGGCTTGCTTTTGTCTATGAATGCTTATAAAAGGACCCCGCCTCTATCAAAATGCACGTGCGTGGTTATTTTTATGATAGTATGCCGCACATACTAATAAAATGGGCGGCGGAGCAAAAATGGGATGTGTATACCATCCGCGCACTCGCCGACGCAGACGCCGGCTTTAGTCTGGTGGCCCAGGAGGGCACCATAAAGAAGTTCAGAGGCAGCACCCAGGCCGTGTTCCGGAAAGAAGGGGAACCAGCGGCCCCGGCAATCCTTCTGAACTGCGGTAAGCACTTATTTCACGTCATATATTTGCATGCATATATACAGTCATACATTAAAGCAACAATTGGCGATCACAAGTGATGCTGGCACTCTCGAAGAGGCCTAAAACGGAGACGGAAGTATCTCCACATTTAAGGGGATAACTACACTCCATGTGCCGTCTCTGTTAGCGCGACGGGAATACCTTTACTGTAAACGTTAAAAAGTATGCAGATTATTTGGTCCTGCTTGGTGCTTTACTATGCTCAGCTCAGAACATTTTGGGCCTTGACAGGGGGCATTGCTTCTACTCATCCCTTGTGCATGTATTTGTCGAAGCGTTGTTTGAGCACTTGCATTTGCGCATTATTTCTCGCAGGGAGCCCGCAAGCCCTTGAAAAGAAGCGCTTGTCGCCAGCGCAGGGGCCCTAACTTCACTAAAGACGGGGTTCGTATAAAGCCCACGTGGGTGCAGTGTTGAATTACACTTCATGAGTGAAACTAACCACGTTTTAAGCTTGTTGCATGCATTTTGCCGCTTCCAATAACACTTCAAAGTTTAGCAAAGATAGGATTCCTCCATTTTTAATTATACAATCGTGCGTCCACGTGGTGCTTGCGGCGCACGCGCGTGGTCATTTTGCGGTCACACTACCCCTCTTCACAAGTATAATTTCTAGAAGGGCTGAAGGAGGGATTCCCGCATCTGAGATTGAAATACTACAAGCTCACCAGTTAACGAAAATACTACAAGCTCTCACTAGGCCCCCCTTGTACTGATGTATTTAGTGACATTGACAAAAAAAAATGCACCAAATGAAGTTTTCACTGATGCATACTAATAATTTCTATGCCTAATTACTTTGGGCCTTTTACTGCATGGTTTTTTTGTGAAAAGCGGTGGCCGCATTTCAGTGGGGGCGAAGTGCAAAAACACCTTTGTACCGTGCGCTGGGGGCACGTCAATGATCCGCAGGTGATCAAAATTAATCTGGAGTCCCCCAACTATGGCGTATCTAAAATTCAGATTGTCGTTTGGGCATATAAAATCTGAGAATTTCTCATGTTTTTCTTTTTGTGAAAATAAAACAAGCCTTTGTATAGGCCTAGTAAGCCTCAGCAAACATAAAATTTGACCAGAATTGCAGTGTTGGGATTTTTTAAGCCAAGCTTGACACATATGGGAGAGTCTGGAGGATTGGGACACTTTTCACTAATGTATTTTTAGTTTTGTTTATTTTGAACGCAGATATTTGATGGATTATAGTTACAGGTCGAAACATGATGCACAAATTTTGAGGAACACTGGTTCCAACCACTTCTGGCGCACCTTTGAAAAAATAAGCTTCTAACAGCTGAAATCTATTCCATTCCACCCCTTTTTGGGTGGAGTGGGACATCTGTAACGCGTTGGTTCCAAGTCTTCAGCGAACATGCCCCTGTCACACGGGCACCCGCAAACTCCATCACGTTTATCTCGAGGGAAGTGCACTGGGTGTCACACGGTCGTCCTTCCGCTGAGGCAGTTTAAAAGAGCTTTTGGTCAAGGGAGATCAGCGATCTCCCTCAGCGGCCTGCTGTAAAATTGATAATTTAATTATTGGTCGCATTCAAAATAATGTAGCGTGCGTTTAAAATGTTTACATTGAATTAAATAAATGTCCAAGCACAATTCAGCAACAGTTATACTTGCTGCTTCGCAATGCTCTCGACCTAGGCCGCTAGGCACCATGTTTGTCTCATCTTTCAGGACGTTTACACGAACCCGACGGAATGAAGTTGAAGCGCCTTGTCGGCCTAGAATATGCCAGTCGAGTTCATGTATATGCAAGCCGGTCGCACTGAACAAGCGTCGAGTCCAACTGAGTCATCCCAACTACATGGGGTAGGTTCAACCAGCCCGATCCATTTGCAGCGTGCATGTGTACACGCACGGGTCCGGCTCGCCACGCCGAGACTTGCTCGGGAACGCTGGGACATCGCTATTTATGCGTCAGCAGCTGGAATAGTATCAGGTTAAGGACCAAGACAAGGCACTGTGCAATGCGACCTCATTGTAGCGATAAGACCCACGAAATAGAGCTGTTTCAGATGGCAGCAGGGAACCAAAAGCCCAGTTCGAACGCATTAAATTCTCAGCTCGACGCTGTGTGGCGTTTGGGCTGCTAAGGACGAGGTCATGGGATCGAAACCCAGCCACGGCGGCCGCATTTTGGTGGAGGCAAGATGCGAAAACACCCATGTACTTAGATTTAGGTGCACATTAAAGAACCCCAGGTGGTCGAAATTTCCGGAGTCCCCCACTACGGCGTGCCTCATAACAAGAATGTTTTTTTTTATTTGCTGCTATGCGCCATTCTTGTCCGCACTCATCAGAACGAGTTCGTGTAAATGCCGTCATGTCGGGCTCGGTCAGCTCGCGTCGGGTTCATGTAAACATGGCCTTTGTCGTGCTTGTCTGGCAGTGGTCGGTGTGGTCACTCATGAATGACACCATGGCACAATAGACAAAATAAAAGAAATCCCCACGAGGTCATCAAGCACGAAATGTTGTGTTTTGAGTATAGTTTTCAGCAGTTCGAGTAGCAGAACACTGAGCCTACTCGCCACGCTATGGAGGCTAGACGCGCCACAAGGGAAAGCGCACATAGGCACCGGGCGGCTAATGGCGCTCTCAGCAATGCTATGTTTAGCGAGCACACTTTGATTCTTAATGAGTTGTGTGTATATAGCATAAAATGCATTGAATGATATTCTTATGGAAGGAGCATTATGATAGCTACAGTGTAAATGGAAGTTACATTCTTGTATTAGTACTAAAACAAACACCGCTTAATGCACCTCTGGCGGCTACATTTCAGACCTCGCTATTGGCCGTGTGACACGACCACAACTTCATTGAGGTCGAACTCCCTTAAGAAGTCTCGTGCTCCCTTATCCTAAAGGAGTTCGTGGGTGCCCGTGTTAAACGGGTATAAGGGAGTTCGACCTGAAGGAAGTTGTGGTGTCACACGACCAACAAGGGGAATTTTAAATGTGGCCGCCAGAGGTGCACTCAGCGATGTTTGGGTTTTGTCCAAGAACGAAACTTCTAATTATGTTCGTAGCTATTATAATGAACACTCTTTCATGAAAATATTATTCAATATGTTTGATGCAAGAAACATACACCTCATTCAATAACAAAGTGCGCTGGCTAAATTTAGTAGTGCTGACAGCGACGGTAGTGCTTATCTGTCTTTTTCCTTTGCGGCGTGGCGAGTTGGCTCTGGGTTCCGCTACCTGAGCTGCTGCGAACTATACTAAAGCGCATTTCGTGCGCGGTCACTGCCTGAGCTTTTCTTTAATTTTGTCTACTGTGCCGG
The DNA here is from genome assembly GCF_050947875.1 of Dermacentor variabilis. Lineage (NCBI taxonomy): Eukaryota > Metazoa > Arthropoda > Arachnida > Ixodida > Ixodidae > Dermacentor > Dermacentor variabilis. The sequence goes on along the minus strand of NC_134575.1, from coordinate 110,007,254 downwards.
TATCAGTCATGAGTGACCACACCGACCACTGCATGACAAAGGCGACGTTTACATGAACCGGATGAAATTGGGTCAAGTCGGAATTCAGCCTGATCGAGCCATACCTTACTGCATTCACATTAACTTGCTTCTGACGAGTCGGGACGACGGCACACAGTGTTGAGCCGAGACATGAACGTGTTGAAACTGGGCTTCCTGTTCCCACTGCTGTCTGCAACGGCTCTATTTCATGGGTGTTATCGCTATGATGAGGTTGCACCTCAAAGTACATTGTCTTGACCTTGTCCTGATGCTATACCTGCTGCAGCCACATAAATCGCGACATCCCAGTGTTCCCGCATAAGTCTCGGTACTGGTGAGCCGGACCCATCTGCATTTACATGTACGCTTCAAACGGGTCGGGCTAACTCAGCCCGACTCGAGGCTTGTTCAGTCTGACCGGCTAGCGTTTACATGAACTTGACAGGCATGTTCCAGTGCGACAAGGCGCCTCAACTTGATTCTGTCGGGTTCGTGTAAACGCCCCCGAAGACGAGAAAAACATATTGCCAAGTGACCTAGGTCGAGAGTATTGTGCAGCAGGAAGCATAACCGTTGCTGAGCTGTGTTTGGACATTTATTTAATTCAATGGAAACATTCCAAACGCACGCTACATTACTTTTAATGCGAGCTATAATTAAATTATCACTTTTACAACAAAAAGAATGGGCACCAGAGTACTTCCTTCAGCTGCTGAGGGAGATCGCCAGTCTCCCTTGACAAAAAGCTCCATTAATCTCCCTTAGCGCAAGGGCGACCGCGTGACACCCAGTGTATCTTCGAGATAAAGACAATGGAGTTAAAAGGAGTTTGCGGGTGCCCGTGTGACTGGGCTATTACATAAAGTAGCAGCTGTCTTATATGCTACACCATGCATTTAAGGGTATATTTCATGTCTATGCAAAAAGTCATTTCAGTTGTGAAAAACATGCAAAATATGTCACAACCATGTCCTTTTTTATAAGTTGTGCCATTGCTGTATCATGACATAGTTTTGGTGGTGCGAAATTTGGGGAGCTGGCACACAGTGCACATCCCAATGGATAGTGGCGCTATATTCATTTGCTGCATTGATTGATTGCATCACTGTCAGTAAGACTGCCATTGTGACAGTGGACAGAATGCAACTGAAACCTCTTTCTATGCACCAACTGTGAGGCTGCTATGAATCAGGTGGCCAGGCTGCCTCTGTGACTGCATGATGAATGCAGTAGTTCTACACATTGTGCTCTGCCTTTTCCTGTTGCTTGCTTGCTAATATATTCACTGCATCATATGGCTTAGTTTACAAGAAAAAAGTTACATTTAACATCGGGCTTTATAAACGCATGCATGTTAAGCAGCTACGAGTCTGTGGTTCATGCTTTTATCGACAGTGTCCTTAGTGGTAGTGTAAGAGTGTAAAATGTGCATCAAAAGAGACGATAGCTGTTCAAACACTGCGTTGATTACATTGTCTAATAAAGAATTTCTTTCTGTTAGCAAACGGGCTAGGTGCACGTGGTGAGTAATGCTGGGCATGAGGTGTGATTGTATCCTTTCCAGTCTTTGTGTGATACTAAATTTCCTTTCCAAGTAAAATCGGTTAAAGGCAAGTGTTTCTTCTGTCCTGTTCCCATCCTCTGCTTTTTTTAAATGCACTGACAATATTCAGTCACAGGCCAGCATTCAAAACCAACCTCCAGAAGTAATATTCCCCAGTTATGCTACTGGCTGAACATCTGCGCCCATTTTTCTGCCTTTTTGATGCATAAGAGTGCATGCACTGTCATGATTTCAGAATGCAGCTTGCAGCACTTGTGGCGATAGAGTGCGCCAGCTCGAGATAGAAAATGAGGAACTGAAAGCGGAACTGCAAGGCCTCAAGAGCCTTCAGGAAGCACACGGCTATGTGACTGGTAAGCACCTTATGGCAGCAGCCATATACTTACTCATTCTTCAGTTTATTTATGATGCCCTTAATGCACATAATGTACATGCAGGTCAACACTACGTGTTGATATTGTTCGCCAAAGGACTTTAGTGCACGAAACAGTCTTTCTGAGCACTGCAACCCTTCCTTGCAGGATTCGTAACATTAGTGAAGGCTAACTGCAACAATGTCTTTAACTGTGTAAAGAGCCTTTCATGAAATAATGTTGGCATAAAAGAGCCTCTGTGCAAAATTTTACCTTTGAAATTTCGGCAGAACTAGCAGAAATATTTGGAAGAGCAAACGGTGCATAAGAGAAAGACAACGGCTGTGCTGTTCACTTTCCATTGTCCTTGCTTTATGCACAGTGTCGCCTTCGAAATCCAACGCCAACTAGCCCAACGTCGATCCCTCATAGAAAAATACCTATTTTTGATAATGCAGCTTAAAATGAAATGCCAGCACTATTGCTCGGTAGCAGATGCACATCACATATACCGCAGCTCCTCAATGTAACCTTCGGGATCGCAATGCTGCAGCTTTGCAACCACTCATTGTTACACCTGTGCAACAATGAGCGCTCTCGCTGTAGTAGACATGAGCCCTCTCACTGTAGTAGACGCTTGGAATACCCACATGTCCTGATTAGTATGTGGTTCTCTAGGTAGGGCAACGTGAAGCCAGCTTAAGCCACAATAGCTTAGAACTGCAGACCGTGGCAAGACTATCAGATACATGTATCGTCTATTTGGTGCTGTTTAATGGCTAGTAAAAAATTATGAAATTACCAGCTCTGCTGCTTTGCCAAGATTGGTTCAGTGGTATATACAACTCATCTATAGAAAATTTAGCAATAGTGAAATTTTATTTAAACCGCCGTGGTTGCTTAGTGGCCATGGTGTTGGGCTGCTGAGCACGAGGTCGCGGGATCGAATCCCGGCCATGGCGGTCGCATTTCGATGGGGGCGAAATGCGAGAACACCCTTGTACTTAGATTTAGGTGCACGTGAAATATCCCCAGGTGGTCGATATTTCCGGAGTCCTCCACTACGGCGTGCCTCATAATCAGAAAGTGGTTTTGGCACATAAAAGCCCATAATGGAATTAATTTTAAATTCTATTTAAGCTGACCTATATTTCAGCCGAGCTTTTTAAAGTACTGCCATTCATAGATTTTTTATGTCGATTTCAACTATATCATTTGTTTCTTGTGTAGCTACTATATTTTTTTAGTTATGTCCTACCCAAGTGAAAAATATAGTCATCTTTGGAGGCACTTCCTTGTATAGTATATTTTCACAAAATGCATCGTGCTGTAGCTTATTTAGCTCTTTGTAGACTGCAATGTGCCCATACCTATCTAAACTACTTGTAGAATTAGTGGAAGTGTACAAGAAACAATTAGTAAACTTCAACAATTCTTTTTTCCAATTCTATGACAATAACCTTTTGCACTTTAGTTTTCCTAGAATAACGAATTTGCATACAGTCGCCGACCGTTTATTTGCACCTCACGGGGACTGCGGGAATGTCCGAATAAACAGGAGTCCGAAAATGCAGATTAAGAAAAAAAATTCGTTATTTCCACGCACTTATTTGGGCTCGTCAGTAGGCTTGAAAAAATCGTTAATGCGCCGTTGCACGCTGTTCTGTTTACGCACAATCAGATAAGCCTGAATCTCGGAGAGGGTCGTACGGTCACTATATGCGGCTGAAAGCACAGTCACTACTTGTACATGCTCCGCATGCGACGGCAGCGTAGCACATGGTGCGTCATCTTGCGACTCGAAGTCATCGTCCGGCGGCGTAGCAGAAACCTGACAAATGATCTCACTGTCGTCGAGTTCTGAGCATGTCAGTACAGCTGTATCGGCACCTGTGAAACAGTCAAATGAGGCACTGTCCAGAATCGCAAAGCAGCCACTGCGCATGTCTCGGCAGAACATTTTCGGCGGCACTACGGAGCTCATCGGAAGGTGACAAATCCTATGCCTCCCGGCACCCGCTTGCCGGCAGTCTGCCAGGGCACTGTCGGCGCTATTAGACACTTGATGTGATGTTTCCATATGCCGCATTGCATCACCGCAGCCTCGATGCAGCGCACACAGCAAACATCACCACGGTCACACAAACGAAAAACGTGGCCTACTCGCAGCGTCGTGCACAAAGAAACAAATAAGCAGCTGGATTGTCTTGACATGGCTTACTAAGCTGAGACCGGAACTGCTGTAGCTACGAACCAGGTAGAAATTATGATGGTGAGCGGTGATTTGCAGTAGCGCCACTTCGTGGGACAGCAAAGAGGCTCCGTCCAAAACAAAAATGGCGTTCAGCAAGTAGAACCATGCACCGGTCAGAGTCGGTGCATGGTGTTCTCAATTGAATTGGCTCATGGAGTGTCCGAAAAATCAGACGAGAGGTTGCAAGGTGTCCGAACTTTCGGCAGTTATACATTATGGTCTATGGGGAGAATGGCGGTGCCGCAAAGCAGACCGAATAGTCGAGCATGTCCAAATTTTTGGAGTCCGAAAAATCAGTCGACGACAGTATATAGTCTGCAAGATATGTGCATCCTGATATCTATTTGAAATTGCAATATCTCTCAGCAGTAGCTGCGAAAGCGCAAAGTGATGCTTTATGAGATTGTGGAAAAATTTGTGATGTATACTGATATTTTTTGGACAGTTCTAGAAATGGTACTTTAAGCTAAATATTGGCACATTGTGTTCTACAATGAGCAAAATAAGCTACAGCATGAAGGTTTTTCTGAAAATCTTTATACACAAAGTGCCTCCAGAGATCAGTTTAGTCATTAATTTATTTATTACATACTTGAAGATCATTGTGTCCAAGCAGGGGGCAGCTTCCTAGTTACATACACAAAGTGCCTCCAGAGATCAGTTTAGTCATTAATTTATTTATTACATACTTGAAGATCATTGTGTCCAAGCAGGGGGCAGCTTCCTAGTTACAGCCATAATAGAAAACGCGACAGTGGAAACTGTTTTGGAGATTTGTGTAATAACATGATAAAACGTGAAGTAAAAACAATGCAGTCTGTTTCAAGGTAAGTGTAACACAATAGAAATGAATACAAACAACGGAAGCTGTTACTAGATTAGTGCAATAATAGCGCTACAATAACAGATGTGGTGAAATTGTGATACCGGGCTAGTTTGGTCAACGTTACTAGACTAGCTTCAGTCGTAAAATTCCCCGCCCGCGCGCTTGCAGCCGCTGTCGCCACTTCTGTGACAGCCGCCAGATGGCAGCGCTGTTCCATCGGGCTCCACTGCAGACGCCGCCTTGAGCTCGTGCGGACGGGCGCGTGTTTCACGCTCACTGGCGTTCTCCCTTGTCCGAATTAGTGATACCACGAGAAAGCGGCATCCACCTACAGCAGTAAGATATGTCACGCGAGTTCGTTAATACTGAAAGAAGGGTAAACTGCACGAAAGGAACAAACGCATACAGCGAAGCGCAGAAGCTGCGTTTCTAGATGTCGTGTGTTTCTTGCTGTCGTCTTAACGTTTCGCGCAGTTTAGGCTTACGAGCCTGAATATCTGGCCAAAGATCATCCTACAATCACGCGATTGTAGGATGATCATCCCGACGGAAGCTTCTCACCACGCCTAAGAAGCGCTACAAAAAGAAAGATGAGGCCGGTCTTTGTACACACAAGCCACAAAAAAAAAAGAAGTAGGATTTTTCATTCCGTGAAGATGGTTAATCAGCGAAGCTGAAACGTGCGGCCCCTGTGTTTATCACTGGGTTCATCCCGAGGGTTCATTAAAGTATTTCTCAGTTATGAGTTTACGCACTCAATCGGCTGCGACGGAGAGGACGACGTCACTGACGGTATGCCAGCAGTCCGCAGTTGTCGCTTGCGTTCGACGTCTCGAGTTTGCTCGGCGGCGTGGTTAGCAGCCTTCGCCTGCGATCTGCCGTTTGTACAGTCTTCGAAATTAAATTTCTTCAAAATTAAATCTTTCCGCTACGTAAAACCATGAGTGGCTCTACTCCCTTAGGCAATGGCTCATACACCCGTAAACGCGGCCTCCCATTACGACGGCAGAAGTGAAGGGAAATTCTACACTGGAAAGATGAACGGCCACGCAGCCAGTTGCGGAAGTCGAGGACGAACGCGGGAGAAGTGGCACGAGCGCGTCCCGTTGATTTCGCAGTGAGTTCCCGGTCGGCACGATGAATCGCTCTATTTCGCGCCCAGCAAAGCGTCGCATTGCTGGGAGCACATGAAAAGTGGTGCGCCGAACTGTCGACATCGTTCCGATAGCTGCCTCAGCAGCCAGGTACGCAGCACGTCGGCATCGTCTGCTGATATCAAGAAACTCGGCGAAGGCTACAGTTCCACGGATGACATGCTTGCTGAAATTCGCCGTCAACCACGAAGCACACAATACACCAACGCTGCACCGCGTGCTTAGTCGGGCCCGCCCGCGTAGCCGGCCAGTGAGGAAGTGAAGCCGGGCGCGACTGCAGCGCCACGAAGGCGCGGGCGGGTGGCGGTTCCGCGCAACGGCGCCGTGTTTTAAAACACGGCTAGTCTAGTAACGTTGAGTTTGGTGTGGTAGGAAACACTAAGATGCCTGGCTAAATTTGTTACAATCTAAGATGGTGCATGGGAAATAGACATATTTATAAGTATCAGTTTTAGTAAAATAAGGTGTGAGAGAGCCTGATGGTGCCTTGTGGGTCTGGTTACTAAGGGTGATATATATGGTGATGAATCTATCGCGAATTTGTGCAGATAAAGGAAGTCAATTCTGAACTTTTTTCAGCTCGTTTGAGAACAGAAATATTAATGGCCATCATTATTTCCGATGGAGAGTCAGTTCGTGTGAACTTATTGTAACTAAACCTGGTGGTTTTCCTCTGTAGTCTGTCAAGCCACTTCATGTTTAGTTGAGTATATGTTAGTTAAATGGGGTTTAATGGCGCAAAAGCGGCTAAGGCTATGCTGCGCCAAACACGAGGTGTTTTAATATCCAGTGAATGAAGGAAAATGCTTTGCTAATAATCTATATTTTATGTAAAAGTCCAGTGTCGTCTAGAAATTTACGAATGTCTGATAATGTGACTAGCGGATCATCACCTAAAATTAGAGCAGGGTGTGGAGGTATGTGTAGTTGATATAATTTGTGCAAAAGTGTTCGTCTGTGTGTTTCAGTCTGGGTACATGTGAGTAATATGTGCATAACTGTTAGTGGCTGTTGACATTTCTCGCATGTTGGTGTGTCTTCTTTCGTAAGTAAGTAATTGTGTGTAAGGTGTGTGTGCCCAATGCGTAGTCGGCATAAAACTACTTCGATGAACCGCTCCTGATGATAGCATGACTTCCACTCGCCAACTATGGGTTCCGTGAGATGTAGTTTGTTGTCAGCACAACTGTCCCATTCGCGTTGCCATTTCGCCGTTAAGTCTTTTCTAATCGCGCGGATGCTATCTTTGTATGGAAGTGTTGTGTTTGTTATATCTTTGTTCGCTGCCATCGATGCACATCTATCGGCTGCATCGTTCCCCGGTATCCCAACATGACTTGGTACCCAGCAGAAGCGGATTGATCTCCCATATTTATTAAGCGCGACCATGTTTAGTATATCCCCTAACAGGGGTTCACACTCAGATTTGAGATTTAGAGCCTTCAGTGTACTTAAGGAATCAGTGTATATGACTGTGTTTTTGTGCTTGCCAGTGATAATCTTTTTAACTACTACCCATACAGCATAAACTTCAGCAGTGAAAACCGAAGCATGTTTTGGTAGACGAATACTTGTTTCCCAATTGTCTGTTACGGCCCCTACACCCACGTGTTCTTTTGTTTTCCCCGCAGGGGCGTCTGCGTAAGCAGGCGTTTGGTGTGTTGCGACACCACGTACCCGAGCACACGAGGGTTGGACCCTCCCGCGTGTAGCCGTGCGCGGCTTAGCCGTGTCCGGGGAAAGGGGGATCCTGGGGGTTGAGCCAATGCAGGGCGTTCGGACCTTTAAGGCCCCCCGGCGGAGGCAACACACCTCTTTGGCCTCTGCTTCACGTAGACGGCACCCCCGGACTGACCCACCCGGGGGAAATCGGCAGTCGCCTTTTCCTGTCTCTCTCTTCCTACAACCTTCGTCTTTCCCTTACTTTCCACCTTTCCTGTCTCCTTCTCTCTTCTATTCACTTCCTTCTTCTTGGCGGCAAGGGTTAACCCTGTGTGGCTATCCAACCTTGGGTACACCATATTTGGTTATAGTGGCGGCGTACGGCTGGCGTCGTGCAGACTTGCATGTAAGCTCTGCCGCGTCCCCTCGTTGGGCTCCGTAGTGGGTGGTCGGCGCTGTTGCCGAATTTTTATATATTTCATGGAAACTTCTTTTCCCAAACTTCCTGATCGCCCTCAGAAACGAGGGCGCACCGAAGATCTCTTCCAATTTTTCGGACGACAAGTCCACAACTTTCCGCGATTCCACGTGATTCACTCAGAAAAGCTTGACAAACTAGTGCGATCCATTTCACCGTTCCTTGTATCCAAGTCTTTGACCGAAGTTTTCGGTACAGGATATAAGGTGTCGAGAATGTCAAGTGGTGATCTCCTTTTGGAGCTCCAAAACCAGAAACAGTATGAGAAGCTGCCGAAACTTGTGTCATTTGGAGAGACCCAAGTAACAGTAACCCCGCACCGTACCATGAACACAAGCCGCGGTGTTGTCTCGGACGATGACTTGCTGGAGCTCACTGAGGATGAACTCTTGGAGGGCTTCAGTGATCAGAATGTTATCAATGTTAAAAGAATTAAGATCAGGCGTGACAGCAAAGAAATCAAGACCAAACACCTTATATTGACTTTCGGCTCAAGTATTCTGCCCGAATCTGTAGAGGCCGGGTACATCAGGATCCGTGTTAGGCCATACGTGCCCAATCCTCTTAGATGCTTTAAGTGCCAAAGGTTCGGCCACAGTTCACAGAACTGTCGAGGCCGGCTGACATGTGCCAAGTGCAGTGACAAAGAACATTCTTCCGAAACGTGCCAGAACACTCCACATTGTGTCAACTGTGAAGGCGAGCACGCCGCATACTCGCGGTCGTGCCCGTCCTGGAAAAAAGATGTTAGTTAGTTAGTTAGTTTGGGTTTAGTGGCACAAAGGCAACTAAGGCCATGCTGCGCCAGTCACAAGACAAAATAAAGAGAACCGTTATGGCAGGTAAACTTGCATTACATTATAGTTGGTGTAAATAACCAGTTTTTTCTAAAAACTCGAAGAGGTTAGGAAATGGCACTAGGGGGTCATCTGCTAGTAATAGGGTAGGGTGTAATGGGATGTGCAATTTATACAGGCTGTGTAAAAACCTCCGTCTCAGTGTGTCGATGTGTGGACATGTTATTAAGATGTGCATGACTGTAAGAGCTTCATTACATTTTTCGCAAGTTGGCGGGTTTTCTTTTCGGAGAAGGAAATTGTGCGTCAGATGTGTGTGTCCAATTCGAAGTCGACACAAGATCACCTCGTAGAATCGTTGCCGGTGACTGCATGATTTCCACTCTCCAATGACAGGTTTAATTAGATGAAGCTTGTTGCTTAAACAAGTGTCCCAATCGCGTTGCCATTTTGACATCAAGGCCTTCCGAATTGCATTGACACTGTCTTTATATGGAAGTGCTGTATTTTGAATGTTTTTGTACGCTGCCATTGATGCGCATCTATCCGCCGCTTCGTTACCCAATATTCCAACATGGCTTGGTACCCAGCAAAACTTTATTGATCTGCCATATTTGTTTGATGTTAATGCATTCAAAATATCGCCTAACAAGGGTTCACTTTGGGATTTCATGTGTAGAGCCTTCAGTACGCTTAATGAATCTGTGTATATGACAGTGTTTTCAAGTTTGTCAGCAATTATCTTTTGAACTACCGTCCATATCGCATACACTTCGGCTGTGTAGACAGAGGCATGCTGAGGTAATCGAATACATGTTTCCCAATTTTCTGTTACAGCCCCTACACCCACGTGTTTTTCCGTTTTAGAGCCATCAGTATAAAATTCTATGTAGTTTATATACTTGTCTTGAAGAGAGCGGAAATCTTGTATAATGTGTTGATGTGGTGTGTCTCTTTTCTTTAGATGTGTTAGTGTCCAATCACATAACGCTGTGAAATCACACCACGGGGGTAAACGTTCTGGCTTTCTGGCAACCTGGAGGACTTCCCGAGGGATGTCATAATCCCGACAGTATTCCTCGTATCGCAAGATAAGCGGCCTAATCATGTTTGGTTTATTTGTGTAATGTAAGCGTGAGCTGCACTTTGTGACGATGTTGTAGCATATGTGTTGTGGTGAGGATCGGATTCTGAGTATGTAGGAAAAAGTTAGTAGCGCTCTGCGATGCTGTAAAGGAGGTTCATTACATTCAACATGTAAGCTCTGTATAGGTGATGTTCTGTAAGCACCGCATGCTAGTCGTAGTCCTAAGTTGTGGACTGGATCAAGTCGTCGGACGTAAGATAGTCTGGCTGAACCATATGTAATGCTACCATAGTCTAATATGCTACGCACCAAAGTGCGGTAGATGTGTAGCAGGCATTTACGGTCAGAGCCCCACCGTTTCCGGGAGAGGATCTTTAGAATGTTAAGTGCATTGTTCGCTTTGATTTTAATACTATTGATGTGTGCGAGAAAGTTCAACTTTTTATCAAACAGAACACCCAGAAACTTGTGTTCTTGTTTCACGGGTAGTGTGGCATCCTGTAGTTTAAGGATGGGATCTGGTTGTAGGCCTCTTTTTTGTGTGAAGACAACACTAATCGTTTTTTCACTTGAGAAGCGAAAGCCGTTTTCAGATGCCCACTGCGTTAGTTTGTTTAGTGTAATTTGAATTTGTCGTTCGCAGGTTGCCATGTTCGATGCACGACATGCAATTTGAAGATCATCCACATATAGTGAATGCATTATAGAAGATGGAATTACATTATTGAGCGAGTTCATTTTTACCACAAACAGTGTTGTGCTCAATACGCATCCCTGAGGTACTCCGTTTTACTGAATGAATACGCTGGACAGCACCGTTCCTAAACGCACCTGGAATGTTCGATCGGACATGAAATCAGCTAGACATTTAAGCATTCTGCCGCGGATCCCTAAATCCGCTAAATCCCTTAAAATACCGAACCTCCATGTTGTGTCGTACGCTTTTTCAAGATCAAAGAAAACTGTGAGACAATATTGCTTTTGTAGAAAGGCCGCACGTATCTCGTGTTCTAACCGAACTAGATGATCTGTTGTGGAGCAGCCCTTCTTGTACCCACACTGATGATTATCGAGCAGGTTCTCAGTTTCGAGGACGTATGCCAATCTGATGTTTATAATGGATTCATATGACTTGGCGAGACAGCTTGTGAGTGCTATAGGTCGGTAGCTGGTAGCTGTTGTAGGATGCTTTCCAGCTTTCAAGAAAGGGATTATAATGGCTTTTTTCCACGCATTCGGCATTTTTCCTGTTTCCCAGATTATGTTAAAGAAGCGGAGCAATGTCTTAACTGCTTTTGAGGAAAGGTGTGCGAGCATTGTGTAATGTATTCTGTCCGGACCTGGCGCTGTTTTTTTGCCAGTAGTGAGTACTCTGTTAATTTCGGAAAGTGTTAGGGGGGCATTATATGGTTTCTCGGAACTTCCTGATGTCGGAAGCTTTTGTTTTTCTGCTGATTGTTTATACTTTTGAAATTCAGTGGAGTAGTTTAGTGAGCTTGATATGTTATGGAAATGCTGTCCTAATATATCTGCTTGTTCTTTTAGATTCGTTTGTGTACCTGGCGGTGAGAGTATGGGGATCGTATAGGGAGCGTACTCGCTTCTAAACTTTCGAAGCTGATCCCACATTCTTTTGGATGTTATTGAGCTATTGATGGAGGATACATATGTTTGCCAAGACTGTCTTTCGGCTTGCCTACGCGTGTACCTGGCTTTCGCCTTAGCTTTTTTGAAATACAGGAGGTTGTCATGTGTTGGATATCGCCGAAAGATACCCCATGCTTTGTTTTGTGCTTTTTTGGTTTGAGTGCATTCATTCGTCCACCAGGGTTTTAGTTTTTTCCTTAAGAAGCCGGAGGATTGCGGGATCGTCTGTTCTGCTGCAGCAAGTATGGAGGCAACAATCTTTTCATTCATTTCGTCTATTGTTTGATGATCTGATATGTGATCAAGACTGGCCTTCTCGCTGAAGAGAGGCCAGTCTGCTAGATGGAGTTTCCAACGGGGAGGTCTTAATGGTACTGTAGGGAAAGGAGATGTGTTTTTAATAATGCCGGGCATATGATCACTACCATAAGGATTGTTGATAACACTCCATTTAAAATCGATCAACAGAGATGGAGTGCACAGCGCCAGATCAAGACAGCTCATGGCTCCTGTGCTTGGGGAGCAGTAGGTTGGCGCACCAGTGTTTAAAAGGCATACTTCGTTAGTCAGGATAAAATCTTCAAGTGTTTGTCCCCTGGTGTCAGTTGTTTTGCTACCCCATAATATGTTATGGGCGTTAAAATCACCTGCTATTAAAAAAGGTTTGGGTAGCTGGTTTAAAACTAGCTCCAGGTCTCCTACAGTAAAATGGGAATGTGGTGGAATGTACATTGAACAAATGGTAATGGTTTGATGTGCTAAAACCGTGACAGCAATGGCTTCCAAGTGAGTATTAATGGTAACTTCTCTAGCTGCAATGTCGTTCCGTAGAACTATAGCTACGCCACCCGAAAGCCGGTTCGCGTGAGTGCGATCGCGCCGTACAACAGTGAATCCTTTTAAAATGTTTTTGTGCTTTTCGCCTAAGTTTGTTTCTTGTAAGCACAAGGCCACAGGAGAGAAGTTACTTAACAAGGCTTTGATGTCACCTAAGTTGTTTAAAAGGCCTCTACAATTCCAATGAATAATAAAAGCCATCTTGAAATTGAAAGGTAAAAAATGGCACTACGAAAAACTAAGAGGTAGGGTTATAGGTGACATGGAGAAAAAGTCTACAAATGAGCGATAACCTTCAGGTTATCGCTTTCTTATTTTGGGTGGTTATTGGGATCTTGTCCCTCTTACCGCGCTCAAGAGAGCGCTTGTCCTTCGGTGTCAATGACACCGGGATTTTTGCGTCGACCTCCATCGCTCTCTCTGAGGCGCTGGAGGATCGAGAGTTAGGCGCCGAGACACGCGTCTCGGGCCTTGGGGTTCGCTTGATCTTAGGGCCCTGCGGGACTGGTGTCTGCAGGGCCGTCGAAGAGGGTGGAGCAGTACTGACTGCTTCCACCACGGGGGCGGGAGGAGTCACTGCGGCACCACTGCGCGTGGGCTCGGAGGACTCCGGAGGCCTCTGTGACGCTGCCCCCGCCTGCGTCACTTCGGCATAACTTCTTCGCGGAAGATACGAAAGCCGCTTTCGGGCTTCAAAGAACGAAATTTTTTCTTTTACAGTTAGAGCAATGACTTCTTTTTCTTTTTTCCAGCAAGGGCAGGACCGTGAATAAGCTGCGTGATCTCCCTTGCAGTTAACACAATGTGGGGAAGAAGTGCAATTCTCAGATTGGTGTTCGTTGGAGCTGCATTTAGCACAAGTTGTTTGTCCTCGACATGCATGTGAAGCGTGTCCAAACCTTTGGCACTTGAAACATCGTCTGGGGTTTGGAATATATGGTCTTACATTGACTTTAACATAACCTGCATCGAGCGAGGTAGGCATTACGCTTGTTCCGAAGGTGAGTATAACGTGTTTGGTGGGGATTTCTTGATCGTTTCTGCGGATTACTATTCTCTGTACCTTGGTAACATTTTGTTCCTGGAAACCTTCCAGCAGTTCCTCGTCGCTTAATCCAATAAAATCTTCTTCAGATATTACTCCCCTACTTGTATTGAGTGTTCTGTGGGCTGAAACAGTCACTGTCGCCTCGCCAATACTGGTTAGTTCAGACAGCTTATCTGCTTGATCTTTACTATTCAATTCTAGGAGGAGGTCCCCGCTAGACATTTTGGAGGCTTTGTATGTCTGTCCGATTTTATCTTTCAGGCATTTGGCGACCAGGAATGGAGAAAGCTTTCTAATAGGCGTGTTACTTTCACTGTGGACTACGTAGTATTTGGGGAAAGATGGAGCGTTGCTTCGAAAGGAGAACTGGAATGGTACTTCGGTGCGGCATCTTTTGAGACGCCGATCATGGACAACAGAGATTTGAGCTGCCATAGGAAAGTGTGTGTTTTCGGCAACAGCGCCGACCGCCCACCACGGAGCCCAACGAGGGGACGCGGCAGGGCTTGTGTCCAAGCCTGCACGACGCCAGCCGTACGCCGTCACTATAACCAAATATGGTGTACCCAAGGTAGGATATCCACACAAGGTTAACCCTTGCCGCCGTGGAGAAAGGAAGTAAATGGAAGAGAGAAGAAGACAGGAAAGAAAAAAGTGAGAGATAAAGACGAAGGTTTGAGGAGAGAGAGACAGGAAGAGGCGACTACCGATTTCCCCCGGGTGGGTCAGTCCGGGCGTGCCGTCTACGTGAAGCAAAGGCCGAAGAGGTGTGTTGCCTCCGCCGGGGGGCCTTAAAGGTCCGAACACCCGGCATCGGCTCAACCCCCAGGATCCCCCTTTCCCCGGACACGGCTAAGCCGCGCACGGTTAAACGCGGGAGGGTCCAACCCTCGTGTGCTCGGGTACGTGGTGTCGCAACACACCAAACGCCTGCTGACGCAGACGCCCCTGCGGGGCCTGGAAAAAAGAGAAAGACATAGTCACAATCAAAGTAAAGGAAAACATATCATTCAAAGAGGCACGCAGGCGGGTCGCATACCTGCCTAAGAACACATATGCCGAAGTGGCGCGTCAGGGGGCAGCGTCACAACGGCCTCCGGCGGCTGTCCGACCCACAGGCAGTGAGTCGGCAGCTACGCCATCTGCCCCCGCGGCGGTTGCAGCTAGCGCTGCTCCGTCAACACAGCAGAGGGCACCATCGACCCCGAAGGTGGGCACAGCCGAGGCTGCGCCAACATCCCCGGCCCCTTCCAGCGCTGGCAACAGCCGGCGCAGCCAAATCCCGCAGGGTGCCCCATCGACCTCCGGGCTGGTGGGCGCAGGGGTCTTGCCCTCCAAGGCGGGACCCTCTCTAGTAACTTCTCGCTCGCAAGAGCACGTGTCCGGCGCCTCACAAGAGGCAATGGACACTACACCTATTACCAAGGCGCACCAAGCGCCTAAGGAGCGGCGAGGCTCACTCGAACGCTCCAGAAAGGGCAGAACCCCTGTTACAGGGCCTCGAAAGAGCTCTGTAACCTAAGGCATCACCTGTTTCCATACACACAGCACTTATTAACCTTCAATATGGATACACAAATTATTCAATGGAACGTTAGAGGTCTTCTTAGGAACCTTGATGACGTACAAGAACTCATACACAAACACAATCCAAAAGTGCTGTGTTTACAGGAAACACACCTAAAATCAAAACATACAAACTTTCTCCGACAGTACATAACTTATCGCAAAGATCGCGATGATGCTGTCGCATCATCGGGCGGTGTTGCCATTGCTATCCATAAGAGCATTGCATGTCAACTTTTACAGCTACAAACGCCTCTCGAAGCAGTGGCGGTTCGAGCTGTACTCCTAAACAAACTTATCACTGTGTGCTCGCTCTATATACCCCCACATTACAAATTAACTAAGTATGAATTTCAGTCCTTCATAGATGAATTGCCAGAACCTTATATTGTTCTTGGCGATTTCAATGCACACAACTACCTGTGGGGCGACCCTCGTATAGATGCGCGAGGAAGACTTGTTGAACAGTTCCTTCTCTCTTCTGGTGCGTGCCTGTTGAATAAGAAGGAACACACATATTACTCTCTTGCAAACAGAACATATTCTTCAATAGATCTTAGCCTAGTTTCCCCGTCACTACTGTCTGAATTTGAATGGGAAGTTAACAACAATCCTTACGGAAGTGACCACTTCCCCATACTACTAAGATAACCTAAAGATATCGAATATCCACCACAGGCTCCTAGGTGGAAGGTTGACACAGCTGACTGGGAGAAATTCCGCACCCTAACTAGTATATCATGGGATGACATGTCCTCGTTAGAAATTGATGCTGCTGTTGAATATTTTACAGCCTTTATAATAGATGCCGCATCAAAATGCATATCAGAAATAAATGGCCTGGCATGCAAACGGCGTGTCCCGTGGTGGAACAACGATTGTAGAATCGCTCGTAAAAAACAGAACAAAGCGTGGGGGTTGCTACGCGCGTCTCCCACTGCGGAGAATCTTATTAACTTTAAGAAAGTAAAGTCCCAGGGCAGGAGAACCCACCGACAGGCTAAAAGAGAAAGTTGGGAAAAGTTCTTATCAAGTATAAATTCCTATACAGATGAGGCCAAAGTATGGAACAAAGTTAATAGGATAAAAGGACGACAAACATATTCACTTCCTCTGGTAAACACACAAGGTGAAACACTGAAAGATCAGGCCGACTCACTTGGGGAGCATTTCGAGAGCGTGTCGAGCTCAACCCATTATTCTCAGTCCTTTCTCAAATATAAACAGATAGAAGAATGTAAGCCAATAATTAGGAACTCCAGACAGAATGAACCCTATAACCGGCCTTTCAGTATTGCCGAGTTGAGAGCTGCCTTGAACACATGCAAAAGCACTGCACCGGGACCTGACAGAGTCATGTATGATATGATCAGAAACTTACATGCTGACACACAAGTTACACTACTCACACTTTACAACACTATTTTAGCTGCGGGATACCTCCCATCTACATGGAAAGAGGCGATTGTCATTCCTGTCCTGAAGCACGGAAAAGACCCCTCCTTGGCAGCAAGTTATCGTCCAATAGCTCTTACGAATTGTTTGTGTAAGCTCTTTGAAAAAATGATTAATCACAGACTCATACACTTCCTTGAATTCAACAATATACTCGATCCCTATCAGTGTGGCTTCAGACAAGGGCGGTCAACAACAGATCATCTTGTGCGCATTGAAGGACATATTCGCGATGCCTTTGTACACAAACAGTATTTCCTCTCCATATTCCTCGATATGGAGAAGGCATATGATACAACATGGCGCTACGGGATCTTGCGAGATTTGTCGGGAATGGGCATCTGTGGAAATACGTTGAAAATAATTGAAAGCTATTTGTCCAATCGTACCTTCCGTGTAAAAGTCGGCAATGCACTGTCACGTCCCTTTACCCAGGAAACTGGTGTACCCCAGGGAGGCGTGCTCAGCTGCACTCTCTTTATTGTTAAGATGAACAAACTACGTGCTTCACTACCACCTGCCATCTTTTATTCCGTATACGTAGACGATATACAAATAGGCTTCAAATCCTGCAACCTCACAGTATGCGAAAGACAGGTACAGCAGGGCTTAAACAAAGTGTCCAAATGGGCAGACCAAAACGGATTTAAGGTCAACCCCAACAAAAGTTCTTGTGTTCTCTTCACAAGAAAGAGAGGCCTGGTCGCAGATCATTGTGTAGAACTGGGCGGACAACAAATTCCTGTCCACAAAGAACACAAATTCCTAGGTGTTATTCTTGACTCCAGGCTGACTTTCATTCCTCACTTAAAACATCTTAAAGAAAAATGCCTTAGAACAATGAACATACTTAAAGTACTATCCCACACAACGTGGGGTAGCGACAGACAGTGTTTATTGAATATTTACAGGAGCCTAGTTCGATCACGGTTAGATTATGGTGCCGTAGTATACCACTCTGCCGCACCGAGCGCGCTTAAGATGTTAGATCCCGTACACCATCTGGGTATCCGTCTGGCCACTGGCGCATTTAGGACAAGCCCTGTTGAAAGTTTATATGTAGAGTCAAATGAGTGGCCACTCGATCTTCAGCGAACCAACATCAGCTTAACGTATTTTCTCAAGGTTCGCTCGAATAAGGAACATCCGTGTTTTACAACCATTAACGACTTCACGTGTGAAACACTTTTTAATAACAGACCCTCTATGAGACTTCCTTTCTCACTGCGTGCAAGAGAACTTAGCAAGGAAATGGATGTCCCAATTCTCGAACAACGTCTAATGTCTCCAGCTAAGCTAGTACCGCCCTGGGAGTGGCAGCTGATAGAGTGTGACACATCCTTTGTAGAGGTCACTAAACATGCGCAAGAGACACATATCAAAATGCATTTCTTGGAGCTCCAGTACAAGTACTCGTGCACAGAGTTTTACACAGACGCTTCTAAGTCGCATGCCGGGGTGTCCTACGCAGCCATTGGTCCATCCTTCTCGGAATCCGGTGTACTGCACCCTGAAACAAGTATATTTACGGCTGAGGCCCATGCACTATTGTCGGCTGTGAAACATATTAGAAAATCAATTATTCAAAAAACAATTTTATTTACAGACTCCCTAAGCGTCGTGAAAGCCCTGAAGTCACACTGTAAACAAAGAAACCCCGTAAATACTGAGCTCTATTCCATTCTCTGTAGAGCGTATATGTCTAACCAGCATGTCATTGTATGCTGGGTGCCGGGACATAGGGGCATTGAGGGTAACTTTCTAGCAGACCAGATGGCCACATCAATTTCATTGCATACAGTTAATCCTACCGCTTCGGTCCCTGTCACAGACCTGAAGCCTTTTTTAAGAAGGAAACTGCGAAACCACTGGCAACGTAAGTGGGACGCAGAAGTAAACAACAAACTGCACGTGATAAAGCCACAATTAGGTTCTTGGCCCTCCGTAACAAAATCACGCCGGACAGATGTCCTATTCTGTCGTCTAAGAATAGGACACACATTTGGCACACATAACTTTTTACTCACCGGAAACGAGCCTCCAACCTGTGGTAGATGCGGGGAGAGGCTGACCGTCCTCCACGTCCTTCTGGAGTGTCGGAAAGCCGAATCTGAGAGAAAGAAACATTTTCCCTTAGCATACCGCCAGCACATCCCCCTTCATCCAGTAATGTTACTAGGCCCAGAAGCGCTGTTTGACTCCAGCGCAGTCCTGGGCTTCCTGAAAGATGTTGTATTACATGTTATTAGCCCCACATGTTCATAGCGGGTCCTCTCTTCAGAGGATGCCGCTGTGATAGCTCTTTCTTATAGCACGCGCCTCTAGGCCCTTGTGTTCCAAGGGCTCCGGTGAGGCAGCAGTGCTCCAGGTAATTTTACTATCTCATATCTTTTATTCTGCATCATTCATTTACGATGGATTTTAATGTTCAAAGTATTCGTCATGAGTCACTGCCATAATTTTATAGCACGTAGATTTTACGCACTTTACAGCGACACTTTTTAGGCCAGTTTACAGCCAAGTCACATCTCCATAATACATCGTCAACACCACCACTTGTCATGGCGCTCTTTGGCCAAACCGGGCCCTTGCGCCATTAAACACCACATATCATCATCATCATCTTTTGTTTTGGAGCCATCCGTGTAGAATTCCATGTGATTTTGATACTTCTCCAGAAGAGCACGGAATTCTTGTACGATGTGTTCGTGTGGAGTGTCTCTTTTCTTTAAATGTGTTAGTGTCCAGTCACACAACTGTATGAAATGGTACCATGGGGCCAACCGTTGTGGTTTCTTGGCAACCTGGAGGACTTCGTGGGGAATGTCATAATCCCGACAGTACTGCTCATACCGCAGGACAAGTGGCCTAATCATATTCAGTTTATTTGTGTAGTGTAAGCGTGAGTTGCACTGCGTAAGGATGTTGTAGCATATGTGTTGAGGTGATGACTGAATTTTGAGTACGTAGGAAAAAGTGAGTAATGCTCTGCGCTGCTGTAAGGAGGGTTCATTACACTCAACATATAAACTTTGAATGGGTGACGTTCTGTAGGCACCACTTGCCAGTCGCAATCCAAGGTTATGTACTGGATCAAGTAGTTGGATGTAGGACTGCCTGGCTGAACCATAAACCACGGAGCCGTAGTCTAAAAGGCAACGCACAAGAGACCCATAAATACGTAAAAGACAGGTTCGGTCGGAACCCCAGTGCTTATGAGACAAAACCTTTAGGATATTCAAAGCTTTATTTGCCTTAATTTTTAGTGTTTTAATGTGGGCTAGGAAGTTTAGTTTTTTATCAAACATTACTCCCAAGAATTTACATTCTTGTTTTGCCGGCAGTGCGACATCATTCAATTTTAGAAGCGGGTCTAAGTACAATTCTCGTTTTTGCGAGAATAGCACTGTAACGGTTTTTTTAGTAGAGAAACGGAAGCCATTTTTTTCAGCCCACTCGGTTAGTTTATTAATTGTTATCTGGAGCTGCCTTTCGCATGTATTTAAGTTTGAGGCGCGGCACGCTATTTGCAGATCATCGACATATATGGAGTGCTTAATAGAGGGGGGAATGACTTTGTTAACAGAGTTCATTTTTAGGTGGTGGTGGTGGTGGTGGTGGTGGTGGTGGTGGTGGTGGTGGTGGTGATGTTGAAGCAGGCGGGGTTAGCCTGGCATACATAGCCGGCAATTGTTCCGCCTGATCCTCCTTCAAGTTGAGATCAGGGATGAGTCACCAGGAGTCGATGAGCCCCGTGTCTCGCAGGAAGGTTATCAACAGGCGTTGCGCTCTCGTCCTGAATGCCGCGGGCCCTCCGGGGAAAACAACGTCTTCAAAGGTCCTGTGCGTGACACCGCTTTTTTGCAGGTTGTCGACCAACGCTTTTCTTTCTGTGTCAAACTGTGGGCATAGCCAAATGAAATGTTCGATGTCACCAATGTCACCACAGAAAACACAGAGTGGGGAAGCGCGAAGCCGAGTCATGAATAACCAAGCTGGGGTGTATGCGGAGTCGGTCCTGATGCGGTATAAAAGCGTCGCTTGTTCGCGTGTAAATCCATGAGTCACACAGGATTCGTGTGGATTCTTGTGCATCTGTCGAAAGTGAAGGCGGATTGAATCCTTATGGTTTTGAAAAGCTTTTGGAGCTTTCACTTTTGGGACACATGTCAGCGCTAGGCGTGCAAGGGCGTCAGCTTCCTCGTTTCCATCAATTCCTACGTGTGATGGAATCCACTAAAACCTTATGTTAAATCCTTTGCTCGTGAGGTCGTCAATCAGTGCCAGAGACTGCCTTGTAAATTTCTCTAGAGGTAGGCCCCGATGTAACCGTTGTAATGCTGACTTGGAATCCGTCAGCACCACGACATCTCGTGCAGAAAAGGCACGTAGTTTCCGCAAAGCCGCGGTGATTGCGGCGCTTTCTACTGTTGTAGAGGAAACTACGCGATCCAGTCGGCCAGACCATGACACATCAAGGGATGGTATGCAGAATGCCGCTGCACAGCTATCTGTTTGTGCACACACCGAACCGTCTGTGTACACTTGTAGATGGCTTTGAAACAAAGTGCTCAAGTGGTCCAACACAATAAACTTGGCTTCGGCAGTTGAAATGGTGCGTTTCGTCGGTAGGTGGGGTACATTGAGGCTGCAGGTAACGTCCGGAAAAGACCATGGCGGGCCAAGGCGACTTCGTTTAGGCCATTCCAATCCTAAAAATCGGAAGGTGTTGAGCGCCGCATGGAAAGGTAAGCGAGTTCTTGATCTTAGCCGCCGGAGAAGCGCCGTGCCTGCGCGTGACTCGCCCAGCCTTAATAGCTGCGTCAGCAAGGCCTGAGATGCCAAGAGGCGGAGTGGAAGAGACTCTGCCTCATTAGTGACTTTCTTGTTTGAAGCCGCCGTTGGAACTCCCATCGCCAAGCGAAGTCCCTTTCTGTGCACTGCCTCCAAGCGCTCGAATTGACTCGATGATGGTGATATCAGAGGGAGCTGACAGAGAATGCGGCTTGTTATCAGTGCAGCGTTCAGTTTAAGCATGGATATAAGATTGTTTCCCCAACGTACACCTGCCAATCGACGAAGTGCGTTTTTTCTTTGCACCGATGCAGCCACAACACTTTCGACCGCACCACGCCATAGTAGCTTGTTGTCGATGGTGACGCCCAGGAATCGAACATGAGTTGCACGAAGAATTGAATGCCCTCTGATATTCAGCGTCAGACGTGTTGACTTGCGTCTCACTCCCGGGAAAAGCATGAAGGCTGATTTTTCTGCTGATAAGGATAGGCCAAGCGTCGATAAGTGGCGATCGATAGTGGAGATTGCGGCCTGGGCTATCCGGGCCAAACGTTTGTGTTGGTACCCCGAGATCCAAATGCAGATGTCATCTGCGTAGATGGACATTTTAACTGCCGTCCGACCTACTTTTAGGGCATCTGGAAGGCTGGCCATGGCAACGTTAAAAAGCAAGGGGGATAGGACACTTCCTTGTGGGACGCCGAGGGAAATGCGTCGCTTGACACTCAATATACTTCCCAGCTTAACTTGTACACATCGATCACTGAGAAATTCATGGACGAATCGAAGAGCATTTCCCGAGACGCCCATGGCTCGGAGTCCGTTGATGATGCCTGTATGAAGCACACAGTCGTATGCCTTGGCAACGTCCACAAAGATGGCGAGTGTGGAAAGGCCGTCTACGCGATGGTGCTCGATATGGCTCAGTAGATCCAAGACACTGTCCTGAGCACTCAACTATAAAGAGTGTTGTGCTTAGTACGCATCCTTGTGGCACACCATTTTCCTGAATGAATACACGTGACAGCACCGTTCCTAAACGCACCTGGAATGCTCGGTCGGACATGAAATCGGCTAGACATTTCAGCATTCTACCTCGGATTGCTAAATCTGCTAAGTCCCTTAATATACCAAACCTCCATGTTGTGTCGTACGCCCTTTCTAAGTCAAAGAAAACAGTGAGACAACATTGTTTGTGTAGGAAGGTCGCACGTATCTCGTCTTCTAGCCGGACTAGGTGATCTGTTGTGGAGCAACCTTTCTTGTATCCACACTGATGGTTATCTAGCATGTTTTCTGTGTCAAGGACGTATGTCAATCTTATGTTGATGATGGCCTCATAGGACTTTGCAAGACAACTTGTGAGTGCTATGGGTGGATAACTGGTTGCTGTTGTGGGAGACTTTCCGGCTTTCAAGAACGGGATTATGATAGCTTTCTTCCACTCTTTGGGCATTTTCCCCGTATTCCAGATTATTTTGAAGAAATGAAGCAGGGTCTCAACTGATTTAGGGGATAGGTGAGCTAGCATTGCATAGTGTACCCTGTCCGGACCGGGTGCTGTTTTTTTTGCCACTAGTAAGGACTCTGTTGATTTCTTGAAGTGTTAGAGGGCCATTATACAGTCTTTCTGAACTTCCTGTGGTTGGAAGCTTTAGTTTTTCTGCTAATTGCTTATGTTTCAGGAATGCAGCAGAGTAGTTTTTCGAGCTTGATATATCATGGAAATGTTGCCCTAATATGTCTGCTTGTTCTTCTATATTTGTTTGTGTGCCTGGAGGTGACAGTATGGGGATAGTGTAAGAAGCGTAATCGCCTCTAAACTTGCGAAGCTGACCCCACATTTGTTTGGATGTTATTGAACTATTTACAGACGATACATAATTTTTCCATGACTGTCTTTCTGCTTGTCTGCGTGTGTACCTGGCTTTCGCTTTTGATTTTTTGAAAGAGAGTAGATTATCTTGTGTTGGGTATCGCCGAAAGATACCCCACGCTTTGTTTTGTAGTTTTTTTTGTTTGCGTACATTCTTTCGTCCACCACGGTTTTAGGTTTTTTCTTAGAAAGCCTGACGATTGTCGGATTGTTTCTGCTGCTGCAGCAAGTATACAGGCGGTGATCTGATCGTTCATTTCATCTATGGTTAGCTCATGTGATATGTTATCCAGAGTGGCCTTTTCAGTAAAGAGACCAGTCTGCTAGATGGAGTTTCCAACGGTGTGGCCTCAGTGGTATGGTAGGAAAAGTAGATGTTCTTTTAATGATAGCGGGCATATGGTCACTACCATAGGGGTTCTGAATAACATTCCACTGAAAATCGCAAAAAAGAGATGGAGAGCACAGTGCTAGATCTAAGCAACTCATAGCTCCTGTGCTTGGGGAGTAGTAAGTAGCCGCACCTGTGTTTAAAAGGCATATGTCATTTGTTAGGATAAAATCTTCAAGCGTTTGACTTCTGTTGTGAGTAGTTTTACTACCCCGTAACGTGTTATGCGAATTAAAATCACCGCCTATTAAAAATGGTTCAGGTAGCTGGTTTAAAATTAACTCTAGGTCTCTTACGGTAAAATGTGAATGCGGCGGAATGTATACTGAACAAATGGTGATGGTTTTGTGAGCTAAAACGGTGACAGCAACGGCTTCTATGTGAGTGTTAATGGGAACTTCTCTGGCTGCTATACCACCTGGAAGAACAATGGCTACACCACCTGACAGCCGGTTCGCCTGAGTACGGTCGCGCCGTACAACGGTGAAGCCTTTTAAAATGTTTTTGTGTTTATCGCCTAGGTTGGTTTCCTGTAAGCACAGGGCCACAGGAGAGAAGTTTATTAACAGGTCTTTTATGTCACCTAAGTTACGTAAGAGACCTCTACAATTCCATTGGATCATAAAAGCAATTGTAAAATTGAAAGGTAAAAAGTGATATTAACGAGTGAATGGGAGGTAAGAAAGATGTTACGTGACATGGATCTGAAGAAGGCAGATACAACAGAGCGATAACCCTTAGGTTATCGCCTTCTTATTTAGAGTTGTTATTAGGATTTTCTCCCTCTTACCGCGCTAGAGAGAGCGCGTGTCCTTTGGTGTCGAGGACACCGGGGTTTTTGTTTCGACCTCCATTGCTCTCTCTGAGGCGCTGGAGGACCGAGAGTTTGGCGCCGAGACACGTGTCTCGGGCCTTGGAGTGCGCTTGATCTTAGGGCCCTGTGGGACTACTGTCTGCAGGGCCGTTGAAGAGGGTGGAGCAGTACTGACTGCTTCCACCACGGGGGCGGGAGGAGTCACTGCGGCACCACTGCGCGTGGGCTCGGAGGACTCCGGAGGCCTCTGTGACGCTGCCCCAGCCTGCGTCACATCGGCATAGCTGCGTCGTGAAAGGTACGACAGTCGTTTTGTGGCTTCGAAGAACGAGATTTTTTTCTTTTACAGTTAGTGCAATGATCTGCTTTTCCTTTTTCCAGCATGGGCACGAACGCGAGTAGGCTGGATGGTCTCCTTTACAGTTAACACAAAATGGTGGAGAGGTGCAATGCTCAGATTTGTGATCGTTGGAGCTGCATTTAGCACAAGTTGTTTGTCCTCGGCATGCATGTGAAGCATGTCCGAATCTTTGGCATTTGAAGCATCGTCTGGGGTTTGGGATATATGGTCTCACATTGACTTTGACATAACCGGCATCGAGAGAGGTAGGCATTACGCTTGTTCCGAAGGTGAGTATAACATGTTTAGCGGGGATTTCTTGATCGTTTCTACGGATTACTATTCTTTGTACTTTTGTTACATTTTGTTCTTGGAAACCCTGAAGGAGTTCCTCATCGCTCAGTCCAATAAAGTCTTCTTCAGATATCACTCCCCGGCTTGTGTTCAGTGTTCTATGTGGTGAAATTGTCACTGTGGCGTCGCCAATACTGGTAAGGTCAGTGAGCTTCTCTGCTTGGTCTTTATCATTCAGTTCTAGGAGGAGGTCCCCGCTAGACATTTTGGAGGCTTTGTACGTCGGTCCGATTTTTTCTTTCAAGCATTTGGCTACAAGGAATGGTGAGAGTTTTCTTACTGGCATGTTGCTTTCGCTATGTACTACATAGTACTTGGGGAAGGATGGAGCATTGCTCCGAAAGGAGAAATGGAACGGTACTTCGGTGCGGCATCTTTTCAGACGCCGATCATAGACGAGAGAGGTTTGTGCTGCCATAGAAAATGAGTATGTTCGGCAACAGCGCCGACCGCCCACCACGGAGCCCAATGAGGGGACGCGGCAGAGCTTGTGTACAAGCCTGCACGACGCCAGCCGTACGCCGTCGCTATAACCAAATATGGTGTACCCAAGGTAGGATATCCACACAAGGTTAACCCTTGCCACCGTGGAGAAAGGAAGTAAATGGAAGAGAGAAGAAGACAGGAAAGATCGAAAAGTAAGAGATAAAGGCGAAGGTTTGTGGAGAGAGAGACAGGAAGAGGCGACTGCCGTTTCCCCCGGGTGGGTCAGTCCGGGGATGCCGTCTACGTGAAGCAGAGGCCAAAGAGGTGTGTTGCCTCCGCCGAGAGGCCTTAAAGGTCCGAACGCCCGGCATCGGCTCAACCTCCAGGATCCCCCTTTCCCCGGACACGGCTAAGCCGCGCACGGCTACACGCGGGAGGGTCCAACCCTCGTGTGCTCGGGTACGTGGTGTCGCAACACACCAAACGCCTGCTTGCGCAGACGCCCCTGCGGGGAGTTGAGTATATGGGTCCCACACTACATCGGCATATTCTATGTTCGGTCTGATTTATGAATAATAGCTTAGTAATTTGACATTGCTCGGAGAGGCTTGAAGTTTTAGAAAGCAGAGCTTTCAAAATGAAGATGAGCATGTATATTCCAGGATAGGTTAGTTGGTAATGTAACACGTAAGTATTTCTAATTATAAACTTTTTTTACAGACGATGGACCAAGTAGATAAGTGAAAAACGGAGGTGTTTTTTATGTGCGATTGGGAGGAATACGGTTTTGTCGGTGTTAACAACCATCCCCCACTCATTGCAACGCTTGAATATGCTATTCAGGTTGTTGCTTACCTCAATTTGATCATTAAATCAAAAATTTCTTTGAACAAAACAGTCATCTGCAAACAACTGGATTTGAACATATAACTAAAGAAATATAGCAGTTACACAAAAACAAACGACACATCTAAAATCGACTTGAAGAACTCAATTAATGGCAGTATTTTCACATCTAGTACAAATAATTTTCTTTCTTTGGCTACCATCTCTCGATAAAACCTTTTTACTGTATAATTTGATCAACCGTCCATGTTCACTTTAACAAAAATCTTGTTGCTGGAATAGTTATTTCACATTGCAGAGGAAAAGATACTGTGAGAAGCAAGCAAATACGGGAAGAGAAAGGCCCAAACCGGCACTACCTTTCACCTAATGCTTTTGCGGAGGCACTAGTACTGAGATGTGAATTACGACTCCTGATTTCTTTGTTAAATGAAAGTCCTTGGCCTCTAAATCTTAGAAATAATTGTGAGAAACCTCAAAGTGCTGTTAGTCATTTAATATAACAGATTTTCTGAGCGAGTTTTGTTTCCTGCGGGACACTGCGTTGCGATGTCATGACACAGTCGGTAGGAACAGGAAATTGCAATGTTCTACCTGCTGTAGTTGTTTAGTGCCTATGATGTTGGGTTGTTAAGCACGAGGTTGACAGATCGAATCGCTGCCACGGCAGCCACATTTTGATGGAAGCGAAATGTGAAAATACCCATGTACTTAGATTTGAAGAACCCAGGGTGTCCAAACCGTCAGAGTCAGCGACTACAGCACGCGTCATAATCACATCGTGGTTCTGGTACCTAAAACCCCATCATTAAATTTTTAATATTGCAACATTCTGACACTCGCTGCAGCTCATTCGGTTGCTCGCTATGCTGCTACGTTGGCCCTCAGAACGAATAGTAGCGAGGTGATCGAGCAAGCTGGAGTGTCAGAATATCGCAGTGTCCTGCTCCCCCCTGACCACATATTACGTCATGACGTCCCAAAAGAGTACCCTCCTTGGAAATATAACTGAAACTGAATATCGCAATGTCCTGTTCCCATCTGACCACATACTACGTCAAGACGTCCCAAAAGAGTAACCCCCTTGGAAATGTATCCTAAACTGACAATAGAAAAGCTATGATAATAAATTACTCCGAGGCATATCGATATTTTTTTCCGGGATTTAGAGATCTAGAATCTCAAGTTACCGGGAAAATATTGCCATGTCAAAGCCCTTTAAGCACGTGTGTAGGCGAGGTGCATGCTATACGTAAGACGGATTTTCTCTTCTGATTGAGAGTTTCTTGTCTGGCTTATTGCAGTGACGCAACAAGGTTTTGTATTTGACCAGATTTTAGATAATTGTAATATGTGATCAGCTCTTGCTGTTTTGTAAATTCCTTGCTTTGAAAGGTGCATACAGGGCTGTAATTTATGCATGATCTGCCATAGGAACGTAACCTTTAGTTCTAAGACTTCAACTGAAGACTGATGGCAGCACGCATGCTAGGCTTGTGAAGCACCAGGACATCAAAATTCTTCTGTATGGTGACTCGGAAGTGATATAGACGCGTTGCCTAGGCATGTACCACCAGTGCATTCGGAAAATCATGCCACCACGCAGTATTGGAAAGCTGAGAACTCCAGATAGACAGGCCGGTAAATAGGATATACCTGAACAGTATGCTTGCACAATTTTCTGTAAACATAATGCTGGCGATCAGGACAGCAGGAGAATTACAAAAAAAATTTGATAGAAATCTGGAAACCTGTAATTTTACCTTACAAGCATAGCCTGTTACGTAAATGAAAGGGAACGTGCAAGCCAATTAATAAGATCGAAAAGGTGGAAAGCCAAGATGCTTGGGAAACAAAACAAATGCGAAAGTTTCCAGAATGTGCCAGCAGCGTTGTTTGTGGGATTTCCCTGTCATGCAGCAAGGTATGCATAGGAGAGGTCGGGATTTTCTGTGTTGGTATAAATCAAAAAGAACTGTGAGCACGAAAAGACTGCTCTGAGCCACTAATGCGCAACCATCAAATTTCGCGCACACATTCACGTAAGGCACGGGTCAGTGTTATGACTCTTGATGTAGCACTTGTCCCTCTTAGTGACCATTTCGGCAGTGATCACTTTGCATAATGTACCTTTTGCAACGTGGGGCAACGTGCACCCTGTTTCATACGTAGCAGGCAACCATGTAGAAGCTATGGAAGTTGTGCAGACATCAATTTTCACTCTGCAT
Source organism: Dermacentor variabilis (assembly GCF_050947875.1). NCBI lineage: Eukaryota > Metazoa > Arthropoda > Arachnida > Ixodida > Ixodidae > Dermacentor > Dermacentor variabilis. Next base: position 109,978,433 of record NC_134575.1, on the reverse strand, counting down.
TTTTCATGATGCAGTTTTTTTGTATTTGCAACACTTCTTGCAGAATGACTTTTACATATTACATGTATAAATTGTGGACACAAAATTACACCAATTCATGCATCGATGACTGATGCACAAAAAGAACAGAAGTTTCACGAAGTTCATTATTATGTATAAAATATAGTTCTGCATAAGAAATTGGTATTTCGTGCTCTTTCACTAAAATGGTTGAAGTACACGTACACTTTTGTTCACTGGTTGTATTGCTTGCTCATTATGCAGAAGGTGGCAAGATGGTCAAGCGTTGAGAAAGGTGTTGCAGAAAGCCGAAAGCAAGCCGGAGGAACCGGTGATTGCTTGAACAAAGGTACGCTTATTTGCTGCCAGTTGTTCCTTTTTTTCTTTTTTGGTAGTATAGCGCATTTGAAGTGATGCCTTGAGCAACGCAAGGTTATATCAGTGTTTCCCAAATTGCTGGCCCCTGGAATCGCTTGAGGTGGTGAAAGGGGTCTGTCTGGATCACTTAACGATGTGCAGTTGATCATTTGCAATTTGTGACTATGACTAAAGCTGATATCTGGCTGGCATGATGGCCGGTGGCAAGCCATCGCAGGAAGGTTGCTGGAACTATACGCCATTTATTAGTCGTTAACAATGATCAAGTTGATGTAACACCTACTGACAGCCGCCTGTGTATCTGTGGGCAACGAGCCATCAATTACGAAGTCCACTTGTGAACAATTTATATTTGTCTTTCAGTCTTTCTTTTTTTCTTACTCGACTTGCACTGCACTGTCACTCACTGCAAGGAACTGTCAAAGACATGCGTCTACAATGCAAACCATGTGACGATGCTGCGAGAGACTTGCTTTTCTTCTGCTGTCATTTATGGCTAGTATATTTGGTGATACATTGTTCACCTTTATGCCCTGTGGGATCAAAGTTGAGCTTCTAAAGTGTCTCATAATTTTCTGTGTCCAGGTGGACATTCGCGGTGGCATGCTAGTTGATGAAACAATCATCAACCAGTTGCGCCGATGCTGCGACAGTGGCAGTGGCCCTGGCAAATTTGCCAGGGCGCTTTTGCGCCACGTTTTTACAGAAGAAGAGCTGCGGGGCAAGTCCCTCTTGGGAAAGAAAAGCTTTCTTCGGGGGAAGACTAGACAAAAGGAGGCCCTCGATCCCGCACGTGTGAAAGCTGTGATAGGTGCGTACACTACTGGATTACTGTGATTTTGTTTAAAATACCTAAAAACATTCATGTAAGTTGCCATAGCAAGAAAGCCTATTGTGGTTATACTCACTGTGCCATTAGCAACTAGCTGAAGTATAGTAAGTGTTCCTAGTAATTTGTGTGGAATGACAAATACTTCACTTGTATTATTAACCTTGTGGCCGCAATGTTATGCACAATTTTTAGAGGCCTGATAAAACAAATTATTGCTTGAGATATGGATTTATCTTAGCTGGCCAGATAGCACACGTACAGTCCTAGGCACAGTTTCTCATGGCACAGTTTAAAGCATGTTCAGTTGTGTTTGCTATGTGCTACCCATTCCATAGCGTTTTTTTATTAAAAAAAGCCTGCACAATTTTTCATTACTTTTTGGCTTCACGTAGTGCTTATTGCTATCACAAAGTGGCAAATATACATGCCTCATGTTGCATGCAAGACTCACTCTAGGAGTACCGTAGTGAGTGCACAGAGAAGAGTCCTATCAGATTCGTGTGAAAGTCACATTCAGAATGGAGGTGATTTAGTTCGTTCACAGCATGTCTGACCAGCACTACTGTGATGTGTCAGCAGCAGGCTGCACCTACTTTGAACATGTTGCATGTTTTTTCCTAAATTTTTAAAGAGTTTGACAGAAAGTATTCGGTTGCAGATGCAATGTTATGTTATTTTCAAGCCTTACATTGCCATAGTGACCATCAGATAGCATAACAGGTAATGCTAATTGTAGTAATCATTTAACCAAAGAGAACAAAAAATTTTTCGGGTATTTTCAGGGGATAATTCGCACATAGAGGTAGTTTATAGTTTAATCTGCATAGAGGCTGATTTGGTTAAATATTTTGTCTAGCAACTGGGGCAAAGCTCTTGCCACATTTACCACGACTCATTATACTGTTATAGCTCCTAATACAGAACAACCTGGATTAAACACGAAAGCTTCAAGGAGACATTCATTGCTAAGTCTTCTGGCTTAATTAAGCATCCTTCCTGATGATTAGTTTACTAAAGCTGCACATTGTTTATTTTATTCATTTCTTTTTCAGGATACACCTGCACAAAATTTCCTGGGGCGAGTGTCCCACCACTTGAAGAACAGTCTCTCCTCTCTCCTCTCCCGAGAAATAAAATGAGTAGAATGCCTTTTTGTTACTGTAGCGCTTGATGAGCATTACCTGACAAAATGAAGTCATTACACTAAGAACTAAATGCAATGGAAATCCCATGACAAACAATGCTATGGAAATCCCATGGAAATCCCACGAAAAGACAATGCCATGGAAATCCCATGGAAATCCCAAACAAAAAAAAACGCCATGAAAATCCCATGGATATACAATGGATTCACGGTGGCCACTTTCCCATAATTGTGCAAAAAATCCTCCATAAAACTTCCATGGAACTACCACAGTATTTCTGTTGTACGCACCACGAAATATCGATGGAAAACCAATGAATTTCCAACAATATTTTTTGTAAGGGATGTTGCTTAACTGTTGCTTGTTCCTCGCAGTACTCGCGACAGCACGAAGTCTTTAAGCAGAGCTCGTTCGAGGTTCATGCACACCTGCACAAGTGTACCTCAATACACGTACTAATAGAGCGTTACGCAGAATATGCGTGTGCATTTTGCTGCCCTCGGCCCCGTGCGCCTGCCAGCCGACGCTTTGTCCTGAAAGATGGGAAAGAAGTGGCTTCTAACTTAAGGAACGAATTCTCCCTACCGCAGGCGTATCTTATCTGTGCGCTGGAAGTGGCTGCAAGGCTCCACAGAACGTGCGCCTGCGAACACATTAAACGGCTGTGCCATTGTCGAATGTTGGCCGGTTCTACACGTGTATTGTTCTGCACCGTGAGCCGGCTATCGCAAAAATTTGGTTCTGTGATGCTTCACTTACCGTGGTAAGAAGGCACCTCAGGCCGCAGTTAAGGAATCTGAACGCGGAGTCATAAGTGACATATG